>NW_026637066.1:0-1450000 GCF_028554395.1 Pezoporus wallicus | reverse complement strand
TTTGTTCCAATAAACCAGCCAGCTGTATTTTTTGTCTGAGCACATAGTGTTGAGGAAATTTTAGCCTGAGCTTACAGGCTGAGCTCCTTATAGAATTATTGGACTGTAGTGGTAGGACAAGGGGTAACAGGTTAAAACTTAAACGGGGGAAATTTAGACTGGATATAAGGAAGAAGTTCTTTACTGTAAGAGTGGTGAGGCACTGGAATGGGTTGCCCAAGGATGTTGTGAATGCTCCATCCCTGGCAGTGTTCAAGGCCAGGTTGGATGGAGCCTTGGGTGACATAGTTTAGTGGGAGATGTCCCTGCCCATGGCAGGGGGACTGGAACTAGGTGATCTTAAGGTCCTTTCCAACCCTAACTAGTCTATGATTCTCTGATTCTATTCTATGATTTCTTTCATTGCAAAAAGCAGTTTTCTCCTGAATAATGGTGCATTAAGAGCTCACTTCACTGCTAGTGCATTCTAGAAGACAGTTTTTGACTTGATGGCAAAATTCAACTGCAGTGTTCATTCATTGCTCTTAACAGGGGTCCTTAGTTTTGATCAATAATCACTCTTACTTTTGAAAGGTCATTTTTAAGCCTACATAACTGTGAATGGTTATGTGGTGTTCATGTCTTTTCATTGGCTATAGGTGGAGATCAGGATGTTTAGACTATTCAGTCAAACTGCTCAGTTAATTCCTAGTGTTATGTAAAATTAATCAGGACTGGTGAAACAAATCTTGAAGTTCTTAGTTTCTTACTTTGTTTCCAACCAAGGTAATCTCCAGCTGAAATGCATTCTGCTTGTAACAGAATAAAAACCCAGGTTACCCTAATCATTTGGACAGACAGCTACTGATGACAACATCCATTCAAATTCAATCTGTAACATTCTTACTTTTTTATCCTACACACACATATTTCAGAGAGACAGAGAAAAGCTGATCCACTCTAAGTAAATACTGGGACCATGTATTCTTGAGGAGAGGGAGAAAAACTGTTTAGGCTATGTAACTAGAATCTTGCATATACATACTATTGCCTGCATGGAAAAAAAATATCCTGTATGGAAAGAAGAAAAAAAAAAGCTTATTTCTCTTTTCCTTTAGTCCTGATGGAGAATTACCAGAGAAAATCAGAATATTTCCAAATATGAAGCTCATCATCTCTGCGGAATTCAGTATCAAGGACAAGCAATTCGAGCTACTGGTCTTAGACTGCTAGAAAGATATTCTAGATCCAGGAAATGATGCCCGAATGGATGCATTTGTATTTCCAGTGGAATCCTTCCACAGACATTCATATTCATGCCCTGCCATCTTACATGTTGTAGGAAGATCTCCAGTGTGGCTGGGGAAACTCCACCCTTGAAGTTGTTAAGATCAGACTAGGCAAAGCCCTAATAACCTGGTCTGAGTTCAGTATTGACCCTCCTTCAGGCAGCAGGTGGGACCAGACGTCCTCCCAGGGTGCCTTCCAGCCACAAAGTTTTGGTGTTTTTACAGTTCTAGCATCTGCCCCAAAAGAAACCCACAAAGACATCCAGGGGTATTCTAGGAATCCCACATGGTGTAGCCGCTTGAAATTCCTCTTTCTAGAGTGCCATTTCACTGTGCCTGGCAATTCAGTGTGGTCTACCGTGAATGAAAGTATTGCTTTGAATTAGCACAATCAATCAATCAATTAATTAATCAGTTCTGCAATGTTGAAGAATAGAAACAGAGAAAGATGAGGCAATATTTAAAAAAAAAAATTTACATGTGCATGTTAAGAGCAAAAAATATTTAATCTTCTTACAGCTACCACCATTTATCAGTTTACCTAGTCATATATCTATGATTGGAATGCTTATAAAATGACAGTGCTGTAAATAGCTGGCCCCAGAGGGCTGTCTAAGCTAGTGATGCCAAAGAATTAATTTGCACTGAGTAGTGAAATTAAGGTTTGTTGCAAGGAAAAAGGAGAATAAAAGAACATATTTGTAAATCTGTGCAAAAAGAAACAAACGTTAGCAAAACTATTTTCCCTTTTGAAAAACAAAACCAGCAAAACCCCTTTAGTACTATCCCCTTGTTCCTTGATACATAATACACTGTGCATATGGTGAAATGTCAAAGTGCTCTTCCAGACCCACAAAAGAAACAAAGGTATGAAAAAAACACTTAATATAACACTAATACTTCCAGAGGGATGGCACTAATTCTGTCAATCTATTCATGGAAATTATGAAGCATTCAGCTACATTTTCTTTTGAGTTACCAGATGGACTTTCTAAGAGGGAAAAAAATACCCTCAATGAATTGAGAGTCTACTTGCTCTATTTGCTTACCTCTCTGAGATAAGGTTGCATCAGAACTTCTAACTGTTATAAAACAACTGCTCTGATAATAAACACAATTAGTTAGGGATAAAAAGAAAATGGTCTTGGCATGATGGTAGGAGGCTTGTTGAACATGCTTTATCCGAGTACTTGAAAGGCTTCCACAGATGTATCTACTTTGGAATGTTGGATCTTCTGACCCCACCACTACAAAAGTCATCTCTATGCAGCCAAGTGATAATAGGACATTTTATTAATGAATACAAGATACCATTTATCTTTAGGGGCCAGGTATTGTATTTATTTATAGGGAAGAACTTATCTGCACCCATAGACTGCACTTAACTGTCATATTTCTTAAGCTAAGAAGTGTAATATGTTTTTACATGCTGGGAACTGCTATTTCCAGAGGCTGAAATACATGCCTTGTTCATGTGTCTGTAAGCTAAGATCCATATTTGTAAAATAAATGCTTATTTCTTAAAGATTATTTTGACATTGCTGATGAAGAATTGCTGATCTTCTCAGAACACTCTGAGAATTGCCGAGTAGATGAATGTGGATTTAGACAAATTCAAAGTGAAAATTATTGCCTTCACTAATTGCCATGACAAAACCTCTATGTTTTGATAAATTCACATCCAGAATATATGGCTTTCTGCTAGGTACACTTCCATCAGACACAATTTAACTCTGGATCATTGAAGGGTATAACGGATTAAAAAACATTTCTGCCCCTTCAGGTCTTGCCTGTGAAGATGGCATCTTTCTAACTTTGCTGCATTCATTTTACCACTTTTTATGATACAGATTTTAAGTGCTCTACAGTCAAGGGAAAACCCTCCACTGCTTTCTAAAGCTTTTAAATCAATCTTGATCATATTAGTAGTAAAACAAAACATGCTTTGCTTAGGAATAGTGTGGAGGGGAAAAAAAAGATTATTACTATGACATTTTTACTATTACTCTTTTAGTTAAGTCGTGTACCCCAATATCTTACAGCATGCTAGAGAGCCTTTAATTTTATCAACAGTCATTTCAAGATGTTTTTGCCTTTTGTTTACTTACTCCAGTGCTGCTTTGCCTGAACTTGGCCTATGCACCTCAAAGAAGCACTCACTGTCTTACAGTGGATGATAGGCAGAGGAGCTAGGGCACTTGTTATGGTGCCTCAGGTGTCCCAGGATCTGAATTTGCTGCACTTGAATCAAAGAATGCTTGCTGATAACTGCTAGTTAACCTTGAATTCCAGTTAACTTAAAAAAAGCTGAGCACAAAAAACTATTCGTTGTCATATTCAGACTAACAAAGTTCTGTTTCTTCAGAAAAGACATAAGTGAAGGTAAATTGTACATAACTTACAAATAGATTAGATCAGAAGGTCCCTTTCTCCATCAGCAGGGCAAAAACCTTTGCAAGCTGCTCCTGCTTTAGCAAAGGGTCTTGGAAAAGCATCCAAGCAAAATCTTACAAACAAGCACTTTTTCCGGGTGTTCTAGAAAATCTAAGACCTGTTTAATCTTTCTTTCTGAATCTCCCTCTAAATTCACTGTTTTACTAGGAGACTGGTTTCTAATCATCGTAAGGTTCTTTCCATATTTATGTAGATGTCTCTCTTCCCAGTGCTCACTGCACTTAACCAGTTGGTAAATAACTGTTTAAACAAAGTGTAGACCTCCCTATTATCTGTAGTGTCAATTTGACATTCTTTGGTCTAAGATGGGTCTGTCACTATATATGTATAACTGTGACAATAATCAATTCATTAGCATGATGCATAAATCAAACTGCTAAACAGGCTAATTTAATACAGTATTATTTGATGCTGAATGAGACCACACTTGTTGACAGACAAACATTTTGGGTTGACAACTGAACTGGCACAGTTGATCCCCAAACTGTTTTCAAATAATCACCTTTATCTTACTACAATGTAAAGGTACATTAAGGGAACATGTAGCCTGACCATGTCCTCTTAAACACGGTAATCAGCTTAGGTTTTTTACTGGTGTGCTGCCGGTGCCTTAATACAGGCAGACCCTTCAGTTGCAGCCACCAAAATATAGCAATTTGCTATCTGAGAAGTTAATTAGAAAGTTCGATTCTTTAGACATTATCTGGAGTAAATAGATGCGCAACAGGAAAGATTGCTAAGGACCACATTGCTGTGAAACTATATCCTTATGGAATAAAGGGTACTTAGTGTCTGCAAAAGTATCAACATCTGGTGCACACCATAAAGTGGAAAAGGTGAATCATTTGGCACTGTACTGTGAACTGCCCTGGCAGCCTTTGGAGAAATAATAGAGATGTTTATAAAATGACTTGTGGCAAGGGGCCAAATGCTGACATTTTTCATATAACTGGACCTACCACTTAATCCAGTGAAGTTCTGTATGAATTTCAGTACAGGACAAGAATCTATCTGTTTATTATGTATTCATTTTGATAATCTGATTGACCTTGTACTTTCTAAGGTTTGAATAAAATCTATTTGATTCTCTGAAAAGCTAAGCTTGCTACAGACACATTATGAAGTTTGGTAGTACTCCATTTTGCTTCATATAATGGTCCTATTCTTCACCATTCATGAATTATGTAGGTCAGTACATACTCATGCCAGGAAAACCTTTCTAGCACCCCACACAATCATGTATCTTGTATATGTATTGATGTACATTATTGTGATCCTATCAGAAATATTTCAGAGAAATACTAGAATGTTAAAATGACTGGTTTTGTCTCCATCTGTAATGTCAACTGAATTAGTTGTTATGATTTCAACTGTGCAGAGATCGAGAAGGAAAAAAATAAAAAAATAAGAAAGGTTTAAATGTAGATGCTTGGCCAAAAATAACTTTGCTACATGTAAAACATACTGCTTTGTTATATTTGCTTTTGCAGATCTGCAAGTTTATATACTTGAGTCCAAGAATGTTTTCTATTGCAAAGATATAAATCTAAACGTTATCAGAAATTTTCCTGTGCAATGGTTACTTAAATAAAAGAGATTCATTGATGCTCTGCCCTTGTCATGGGTTCACTGATTTTTTATTCAAATCTCAATCATAGTTCTCAAACAATGTTACTGGTAGTTCAGTTCAGACTATGAATTTCTGGGATTTTAAAACTTTGCTGCCACTAATACTGAGCCAAAGCTCAGAGACAGGTTAGTATTTCTTTGATTATTTTTCATTTGTTATGGAATAAAAGAGAAAATTTCATGGTTAAAGAGAATTATAGGCATTGGTTTCTTAACTTTTCAAGTTGGTATTAAGAAATCGGGTATCTTCTGAAGCTGTTGAGGACATACAGTTGTTTAAAGGCAGTTCTTGAAACAACATAACATAGCAACAAGATGGATAAAAGTATCTTTTGTTACTTCAAGACATACATAATATAGTATTTTTAACATGTTTGGTTTGACTTATTTTAGTATTTCTCAGAATTTTTCCGAAGTTTGGAAAATGTATGAATCAGTGCTTTAGAAAAAGAGTTCTGAAACAGACTTGTTATACATTTATCAAGAAGAAAAAGTGTTTGACAAGGGCTGGGGGATTATTTGGTTGTTTACCCTGGCGCCACTAAATATGGAAACCATAAGAATTCAAGTTTATCCTCATTAGCATGATTCATGCAAGAAAGAGTTCTTAGCTGATTGTGGCCACCAGGACACATTTTCTGATGTTATTGTCAGCTGTCAGCTTTCAACAGTACAGCTAAAGCAGAAACACAGCCAGTCATATAAATCCACAGTCCAGAGAAGTTTAGAAATCTTATTTTTTATCAATCACTCTAACAAATAAATAGATCACCCTTTCAGTCTGTTGCCTTAAATTCTTGACACCAATTAAAAAATGTGCTGAACTATTTACTTACAACCCAAAACAGATGACTTGCTTACCATCTGAGACAAATACGGATGGCAGAAGGAGGAGAAAAGCACATGTCATTTGCTGATACAAAACCTAGAGGCTTTATCTGCCTTTCTACTTTTCTCTCTCTTTACCGGTGAAGCATTTTTTAGACATAAGCCCATATATGCAGTGTGAAAAGCTTATAATTCATTTAGATATTTATATTGTCACTCATTTTATACACAAGTGAATGAGATTCATACCTGTATTTCTTTGATCATTCTTTGAGTGATAGCAACATTCAAACATTCATTATCTCATTGAGTTTGGAGTGCAGAATCTTCCAGTTCAGCCTTTAAGGGATCCTATGACAAATATTCATTCTTTTGATCACTAAGTAGTTTTTCTTCAGTTGCAGATACTTGGAAGGTTTGCCATGTCTTTCAATGTCTGTAACTTTTTCTTTCTAAGTCAAAGTGGTTTTATTTCTTTTCAGTATGTGATTTCACTAACAGAGGACACACTTAACCAGGAATCTAACACCGGTCATTAGCTACTTTCACATGTAGCTGTACAGTCACAGGATACAACATCCAGCCTCTGTCAGCACTGAATCAGAGCTCTCTCTCTTTTAAGCTTTAAAATTTCAGAGAATCACTATTGGAACCTTTCCCTTTGTGCTTTCATACCTGTCATATTGCATCAAGATCACTTTTTAAAGGCAGCTGTGCATCAGTGAAAATCAAAGCAGTACCAGGACTAGTTGCAAGGACTTATAGTGTCTTAGGAAAGGCAAACTGATCCATCCCTGTGTAAAAATAAGTAATTAAGTACATCAAATTATTTTACGCTCTCACACCTAAAGTTATGTGTATCCATAAGTAAACAGAAATAGATACATGTTCTGGCAAGTATGCTTATAGTTAGACCATGGAAGGAAGGATATTTTAAGAACAAAATACAATTCTTCCAACAAAACTGAAATATCTTAAAAGATCACGAATTTAACCTTTTAGTGTAATTTATTGTTTGAAAAAAGTGTGCTGACTGTAAGAGCATCTTATATACTCAGCGCAGTTTCTAGCTATTATGAGATTTGATCTTAAGCAACTAATAATATCACATGGCAGCTATGTGTTGTTATGTACCACATACCTCAAATAGGGGGAAAAATGTTATGTTAAATTTAGTCATCTAAGATAATGATGAAAGTTTATTTCACAAAACTGGTTTGGAGAAACAGACATCTGACATTTACTTTGTCACCTCTGATGGTCCATCCTAAGTGGTGATCTGTCTTTTGCACCAAGTAGTGGTTCAGTTTAGGGGTATAAAAAGTTATATTTATAAGCTAAGTACAGGCTTACCTTTACATGGGTCCATTTTAAATGAAGCTTCCCTATCAGTCCTAACACTTTACAGTTCTGCAATTAGCCTTTTCCCAAGGGCATTCTAACACGCTGCGATGATAAAAGGTACCTATTTCTGGAAACAAAATAAAACTATTCTGGTAAGAACAAGGAAAACAGTGTAGTTTCTAGAAATACTCCATATCTCTTTTTACTTCTGTATAGAATTTCACCTTGATTTTTGACCCTGTTTTCTTGCTGTACTTTTAATGAACTAACACACAATTCCTACATTTCTTTTCAGTGGTATAAGAAATTGTTCATTATAATTAGAATTTATGCTTCAGTTGAATAAAATTTTTTTCATCTCATACCCAGTATCACAACAAGCAGGGATAATTACTCCTTTTCCATTCTCCAGCAGTCAGCTGAGTTTCCCACTCACAGTTTCTGTTCTTAAGCTTTCTGACCTTGTGGGTCTCTCTTTTACCCTCTCTCTGAGGCAGACTTGATCCTCTCTCCTTAAAGGAAGAGCAAGAAAAGGAAAAAGTTTCCAAGTTCCTCTCAGCAGGTGTTCTTACTGTCTGCTTGCAAGGCCACTCTTAATTTCTTCAGTGATGAACTTTGCTTTCTTTCTTATTTTCTTTCTTTTTCTCTTCTCTACCTGGGGGTAAGGGTGGCTTGTTTTTACTCTCCTTCATCAACCTGAGAAAACAATCCTGTTAACAAGGAGACTTCTGTGATAGTGGCCAGAGTATATCACAGAGTATATCACAGAGTGAAAATTATTAGCCTATGACACACAAGAGGTCAGTCCAAATGATCTATTAGTCCCCTTGGACTTAAGCTTTCTAAGGCTGTTATTTTAACACAAATTATAAATAAACCTCAATCACTATCTTTCATACTTTTCCTAGGGAGGCGGTATTCAACTGATTTATTTAGAATAGGCATAAAATAGGGATTTAAGAGGAATTGTTGGATATTTCCCTGGACCGCCATCTGTAGCTACTAAAGGACAAGAAGGATTTGCATGGTAATCACTGGCAAATTGCATGAATAAGGAAAACTGTACACTGGACTGTATCAGAAGGAGTGTAGCTAGGAGACTAAAGGTAGGTGTTGTTCTCTGTTCAGCACCAAAGAGGCTACCCCTGGAATACTGTGTCCACTTTTGGGGCTCCCACCTGAAGAAGTGTTTTGGAAAATTGAGAAAATCCAGAAGAGGGCTGCCAACATGGTTAAGGGCCTGTGACGTAAAGGATTTATTCATCTGGACTAATCTGGTAAAGTAAGGGCTAAGGAAAAAGGTAATAGCATTTTACTGCTATCCAGAAAGTTTCCAATGAAGGAACCAAGCTCTTTTTTGTAGCAGCAAATAGCAAAACCAAAGGGCAATGGTGGTGGCTTTTTCACTAAGAAGTTTACCTAGGGAGATAGTGAAGTATCTGGGTTTTGTGTGGTTCAACTAGAGAAACCATGACTAACATGAGCACCATTGATGGTAATCCTATTCCACATGGGAATTTGGATCGCCAGAGGCTCTTTCCTGGCAAGGTTTGTGTGACTCTATGGTATAACTTTGAGAATATTTGGAAATCCATGGTGCTACAGATACCACACCACTTCACCGTAAACAGTGAAGTACTAGGGACTAATGCAGTACTGCTCTAAACGAGGGATGTGCATCCATGAACATATTAGATATTGTGGGAGTATGTAAAAATTATCAAGGTGGCTACCTTGTAAACCTTCAGTATTTCAAGGAGATTGAATACCAAGACTTTGCTAAATTATCACTCCTTCTTCCACAATTTAGAAATAACTAGGTGATCTTCAGGTCCTTTCCAACCCTAACGATTCTATGTTTCTATGATTCTATATGCTGGTGTTCCTTATAATATATATGAGAACCATCCATATACATATATATAAGAGAATAAATTTCTTGTGTAAAAATGTTTTAATTACAAACCTAGTATGTGTAACAAATCATTCATTTAGACCATTAGGATGGTTCCATGACTCAAAAATTTGAAGCTAATTTTTTTCATTAATACAAGCTCAGGTTTCAATCCCCAGTCACTTCAATTTACGTATTTGAGACATTCTCAAAGAATAACATAGAAATGTTCAATTTGTAAGCATCTGTAGGATCAGGCCTGAATGGATATGGATAGGTAGGAGCAAGAGAAGATACAAAACTTTAGCTTTTATAATGTCAAACTTTTACCATGATTTGGCACACAAAGAGTATTACACAAAGCAACTGAAAATAGAAAAATGTGTCAATGTGTAGTAAGATTTCTATGTCAAAACAACATCAAAACATTCAAAGAAGTCATTTATGATGTCAATGAAAGAACTACAATACTAATAATTCACATTGCTTCTTTTTTTCCTAATTGTTTATGTGCTTTAAAGGAATGCAGCTTTCTCAATAGAGGGTGCCACCTTGGAGCAATTCAAATTCAACTACTGCCCCCTAAAAGGCCAAGTACATGTAATATACGTCTGCATATTTTTTAAATACAGTTTAAACCGGTGAAATTCTAGGTGTTACAACTCATGTTATCTTCTGAAAAGCATAGGATCACAAGGAAGTGGGTTCTTTGAAACATGTGCTCTATAGGAAGCCTGATTTTATTTTGAAATGTGAGTCACAGCCGCCAGGAAGAACCTCAAGAGACAGCCAGAGTCAAATGACTATAAGTGAAAATGTTGTTGTAATTTAAGACCATAAAATATTTTTTCCTTCAGTCTTTGCATCAGCATGAATATTCTCTGACAAAACATTAGAATACTCAAATACATTTTATGTATTTGGCATAATTATAGATATTTCATTTTTAATTCTATTTTCATAGCAGATATAAAAGCAATGAATTTTTAAACCACTATTTGACATGGTTGAACACAATATAGAAGTCTGTACACCTTTCAAACAGTAGTCACATTCAAAGCAAAGCCCTGTCCTAAATCTTGTGCTTGATTTTATACTGTATGCCTCTAGTATTCTTGAAGTAATTTTGAGCTATTAATTTCTTATTTTAAAGGTAATTAAAATTCAGGATGATGATTCTGAGGAAGGCCTATGTATTAGATAAAGAATATTCTCTAGAGGTTTCAGAGGGTTTGATTGAAGCAAAGAAATCTAATTGATACTAATACTGAATGCTTCAGTCATGCTGCAATGTCTAACTGTATTAGCAAGATACTGAGTCAATCAATTTGTAATGGTTAATATTTTTTCAAATGTACTACAACCATTTCCCTCCATAAGTTTGAACTCCCTCCAGCAGTTCAAACCAACTATAGAAACCAAAGGCTTTAAATTCCAGCTGCAGTCAGGAATGGAATTTTGTTTCTTCCTTTCAGATACAACCAGTATTGTTACTGCATACTTGATATAAATCAGTAGAAATCAGAAAAAAAAGTAGCCCATTTTATGGTAGTCTTACTAACAGAATTTGACTAATTCCATTCTGCCTATCTGTCTTTCTCCAGCAGTTTCAGCTGAATGGTTTTTGTCCATGTTTTCGCTTAAACACCAGTGACTTCCCCAGACTATTCTTCCTTCCTCTTTCCTCACCTCGTTCAGACACACACAAAAGCAAAAAGCTGAGAGAATAAATGGTCTTGTACCATGTTCTGAAGGTCAACAGATACAGGATTTGTAAGCCCAGTTGAAAAAAAAATCCTGAAGTCAAGAGCTTTGGTAAAGTGTGCAACAGCACTTTAAATTGAACTTTGGCTCTATTTTAGTGTATATAGAATGGGTTCTGTTAAACTATCGTTTTCTGGAAGAGAATGCTTTTTTCCCATAAGCAGCAGTATTAAGAGCCTTGAACTCATATCCTTTCTTTTAGCACTGCCGTCAGAACCTCTTCAAACTGGAACCAGAATGTTTTGAAAAGGCTGTGACTTGCGGTTGCTACCATTTGGACATTTTAAAAAACAGTTCAAAAACAAATGGATATTTAAGACGTTCATTTCAGCTGCAACTTTGCAATATTTTTTTGCTTTCCATCTTCGGCTCTTCATGCTGTTTCTCTTTGTAGCAACAAAAATGTATGTTGTGTGTTATTACCTTTTGGTGCTGGGGAGTTAGAATTTCACTATCATCAGTAAGAGCAGTTTCTGAAAGGCTGTTCACTGGTTTGGTTAGAAGAAATTGCTAAACTGCTTGGATTTGTAATGACGCAGCTAGTTAAATTAAACACTTGTAAGTGTTAACCTAAGGAGGAAAGGAAAGAAGAGTGAAATATTATCCCATGAACATTTTTAGTAAATTAAAATAAATTTCAGTTTATAGAAGAAAAAAAAAATCGTTTCCATTTTTGTTTGAAAATCATATTATATTTTGATTTCCAGGCATTATCTTTTGACCAAAAAGCCTGGCTTTGATTTGCTTTTCTAAGTAACCATGGAAATGGTATTAAGAGAACAGAAATAATTCTAGTATTATATGTTTTGAAAATATATTTTGGTTCTGTAAATAATTTAAAAATACATGCTTAAGATATATGCTACAAAACAGTCCAAGGACAAGAAGTTAACTGCATGGTATATTTTTATTGAATAGAAACAATCAACAGAGATTTTAATAATACACATGTATATCTCTTGCATTTTGTGTTTTTTTTGGCTGACTGATATATTTAAACTCAGGAATCACCAGAACACACTACACCTATAATATATTTATTAAATAATACCAGAAGTCCTCATGGGAAAGATTAGCTGTATTATTTTAATCACAGAAATTTAATGTATGGTTTTTCTGACCACTTTGCTTATCCTGATTAGTTAAGTTTTGTACATCTGCATAGGCAGACACATTGGAAACTATAGTAAATAATCTAAGTGCTTTTCCACATAAAAATCATTAGAAATATCAAATAATTCCACTGATGTGAATGTGTCATTTTTCTGAAGATTCCCACCATGAAGTTTTGTGGTTTTTCACACTGTGGTTTTTTATTCCCTCTTTTTCTATCTCTGTGCCAGGTCTATCTCTAGTACTTCAGGTTTTGCCTTGCTTTTAGTTCTTTATTTCTCAGTAGGTTTTTCTCTTTGAATATCCCTCTTGCTTTACACAGTCATGTTTTTTCTTTAAATAGCTCATTGAACTGTAACTGTGTAGGAATTGATTGGGAGTACATCAATGGCTCAGTGCTCTGCAGGGGACTACTGAGGGCCAAGTTATCACTATGCTCCGACACAGCTGGTTCCTGTTAAGTTGAGTCTGAGATGGTGTATAGGTAACATTAACCTAGGTAAGCAATAAGCAGTGCTATGAGACCTTTGCATTTTATGGCTTTTACTAGCGTAAGGGCAACACTAGATAAAAATATAGAGAGAAAACTAAAACAAGAACTACCATGGCTCATCTGTCCTCAAGGAATGTGTAAATCACAGTATTACTGGGTATGACTTTGCATCTTGAGGTCCTACAGTGACCAGTGGGACCACAGTGTATGCTGCAACTTGACTGTAGGAGAAGATGATTGAATCTGCTTGTGCTGAGGTGACCCTGTGGTTGGAAGATTAGTGTGTGATGGAGATCCATGTGTGATGGATTACACATATGCCTTGTAAATGCAGACATTGTCATCACTCCTTTGTGTAGACATTGACACCATCACATAGTTCTGGAAAACAACTGGGTCTACGGGTTTAGCAAGGAAACGCCAAGCCTTTTATAGATGGATAGTTTACATTTTTAAGAGAAAGTTTGTGTAGTGTAGTGTAGTCTAGTGTAGTCTGGTGTAGTGTAATGTAGCATGGTGTGGAGTGGGGTGGTATGGTATGGTATGGTATAGTACAGTGTGAAAATACAGATTAGTAAGGAATACTGACAAACCTAGCCCTCTGGGGTTTTCATTATCTAATCAGAAAATGGGCTGAGAATGTTAAATCCAGATTTCAATTCATAGATCATGACATTTCTGATTTGTTGGACATGCCATCTTAGTTCAAGTAACAAAATCAAATACAATTTGGTTTCAGCCACCTCCAAAGGTGTCATTAGTGCCACATACAGAATTGATCTTGATTAAGTGAAAAAAAGAGTGGATAATCTTAGATTAAACTTGTTAAAAGAGCAGAACAGGCTCTTTGGTTCTACAGAAGTTGTTAAACTCTAGTGTAATCCAGGGAGGTGGGAAGAGATCCACGAATGGAGGATAATGTATAGAGATTTCATATGATTTTTGGTGTCAGTAAACACATCTACAGTCTTTAAAAAAATCCACTCTTGAAATGGAAGAAAAAATTACCATATAATATGTTAAATGTTATTTTCAAAACCACTACTTCTATGAAGGACAATTTCAATAAATGCTGAATTAAAGGCCAGAATGAAAGAAAGGGGAGTATTTGACAGCAACCTGGCTACAGTGAATGGAGTTTTATCACTATTTGCAAATTATCTGTGAAGAATGAACACTTTTCTTCAGAAGAAATCATAATTGTACAAGGCTATTCTATTGCTATGTGAAACATGCTGCTTATTTGGTTAATTCTAGCTAATTCTGGTGGCTTTGTTCTAAGACCATTTTTAATTTGCTGTAATTTCTCCTGCTTTATTCCTGCTGAGGATGTAAGCATGTATTCATGTGGGGATCAGCAGGCATACTTTTCCTTATCTTCCACCTTACTGGTGCTGCTTGAGCTGTGGAGACAGCAAGACAGTGGAGAAAGGAAACTGTAGTGGTGAGGACAGAGATAAAGTGAACTATCACACTTAAATGAAACTTGGAAGTTCTTGCACATGTTTTTGCAATGATGTAGACAGTGAATGAGGTTAATTTTATTTACAGGACTAACTCTTGATACTCAAAACTAACAAATTGGAAAGACTGTGTACATGCATTTGTCTGTTATCTATGATTATGCTTATCTTGGTCTCAGTCTTTCAGTCTGCATTGTAGCAGTCTTTCATTAACAGCTGTCTAGTTTAGAGCCTCATGCCTTTGCAAAACATGGTAAACTGTATTTCCTGCATTTCATATTAGAGAAAGCATATGAGGAGAGAGACATTTCTCTCATTATAGCATCTGCAGTTTTCCCTTAATGAGAGTTATCTGTGTTTATATTAAAGAGAAAAAAAGTATAGAGATTAACAAATTAAATCTTAAAAATAAATGGTAGAACATAAAGCTATCAAACAAAACTCAAAGTGGAAAAGAGGATTTTAAGAATAATTTCTGAATTTTTCTTTCACATGAAACAAGCAAAAAAAAAAAAGAGAAAAAGGGGTGAGGAGATTGAAAAAAAGGTGAGGAATTCCAGGAAATCGCATGGCTTTTTTTTCTGTAGAAATGTTCTTGTACATTTAGATTTTCTTGCTTTGTAAGATGCAATTGCCCATGTAAAACAATTTGTTATGAACATATGGCAGTGGAAGGACAGAAAACCCACCAGAATAATTCTCTGTGTCACCAGGGGGATTGCTTGAAATGACATAATGGTTAACACCTAAGAAAGCAGGAAGAAAATGAAAGAATTCTGACAGACCTGGAAAATCCATCACACTGCTTGTGCAGAATCATTAACTTATGTTGCTAACTTGCAAAAAAATATCTCTAGATTTTAGTTAAAGTAAAAAAATGTGACTGTCTCAGACTATGGGGACACCATTTTACACAATCAGATTACTTAGAAGAGAGTTTTTAAGCTGAGCTCAGCTGCACAGCTCTCTACATGTATTTTCCTAACCACTCCAGTTGCAAAATGAAATTTATTAGCTTAAAATTTAGATAAGCAAAGGAACCAGCAGCTAACATGTTGTACTCCACAGCTGGGAATCAGTTAGTAAAACAGTGTGTAGATAGTTCTTAGGTGCTTCAGTGAAAAAAAGTGTCTTGCTTTAATTTTTCTTTTGACAGTGGGACCAAACTCATAGACATTACACTAAAGTGCTCAGGTTCCATTTTGGCAGCTTTGACATGGAGTAATTTCTGGAGCATATTGATGACAAATTAACTGGAGGAAGTAGCATCCTAAAGTGCCAGTTGTTTTTGTAAGTGTTTAAATGCCTAAGTCCTAACATCATTCACAAGGATCTTCATGGAAAGTGAATCACAGCAGCTCTGATGATGGGCAGGACCTTGTGTGACTGTCATATTTCATCTAGATTTGGTCACATGCCAATATAGTTATACATTGAGGGATATACTTCAAGGATAATCATTGTTATCAAGGATAATCATTTTTATTAAGTGTATCTATATATTACTAAGTTTGTATATAATCATTATTATACACTTAAACAGGCATGGACAAGTTTCACACATGATGTTTTCAATATATTTGTCCCAGAGAATTTTTATTTCCTTGCCTACTGGAGATAACTGCCCTGATTTACTGCATGTTTTAAAGAAGTAAACTTAATTGCAATCAGTAATTCTTATTTGTACTGGCACTGTTCATAAGGAATGTAAGACACTGGTAGGATTTGAATCATCTCTCTTGTCACTAAATTCAATGAGAAATGGAGGTACCCAGCACCTTTAAATAGGAGTGCAGCAACTCAGTGATTAAGGAGCTTGTCTCATAGAAATTTATAAAGATAAAAACAATTATTTTATTGTTTGAATCTATCTTTGACTAGCAAACGTTTAGGCCAGTGAAGCAATGCTGTCGTTTTAACTCAGTTCTGCTGTGTTTAGGTTCTGTCTCACAGCAAGTGAATGAATATTAAAGTATTTTTAGTTTGTAACATTGCAATAGATCTTCACTGCAGTTTAAACTCATATATCATAGGACAAATAAAAAATATAATTTGAAGGCAGTGGAGCACATTGACAGAGGCAGAGGGAGCTCCTGACTTCTAAAAGTGTGCTGAACCCTTGGTCAGTTCTTGGGAAGAGAAAAGGACCATGGTCCTGGTCCCTGAAGAAGCATGAACCCACATCTGACAGCCTGTTTCAGTTCAAATGCTTTATAAAACATAACTCAAGTGATAAGCTAAATGACAGCAGACTCAAACCTATAGATAGGTATTTCAAAATGCAGTTTTTAGAATGGCTAAAAAGCTAGGTAGAACATATTACGTTTTCCTGGGTTTTGTAAGTAACAATAATAAGTTGATCTTACCTTCCCTCTAGTAACTGGGAAAGCTGACTTAGAACATTATTGATGAGAGCTATGCTTGAAAATCCATAAAAATAAAGAAATAAGTTGACTTTACGTTTTGAATTTTTTTGGAAATACTGTTAATAAACTGTCTAGAGACTATAGAAATTCCATTGATATTTTTCATTCTCTTTTTAGCTAATTTTTTCTACTGAGTCAAATGGTGAAGTTTCAGCAGTCTTATGGAGATGGCTAAGCTGTGTGTTCACTTGCAATTGCATACAGCATACTGCAGTTTCCTACCATAAAGCCATCTATGAGATGAATTTTCTTTGAAAAGAAAAGTGTTAGTCTCTAGGGATTACTCTTCTTGTAACTGTCAAGAAGTTTAAAATGTTTCTTAGATGAAAGCAGATGCTCACTTACACTTAAGGATGGTTGAATTTTGATGGATTAAAATATGTATTTTTACCATTTTCTGAAAAGAAAAAAAAAAATCCGATCTGTGGGTATATCTGATTCTGTGTGTGTATATGCATGTGTATAGTTTGCATGCTCTGCTCTCATTAAGAAATCATAGACTAGAAATTGCAAATCCCAGCAGTGGTTTAGTTTTTACAGAAGTTTTAGAACATTTAAAGAAAAAACTTTGAACAATGAAGCATCGTGAACATAAATTTTTACACAATATTTATAATATAAAATGATGAATCAATTAAATAACTTATTTTAATCATATGAATGAGCATGTAAATCCTTCAATTTACCATTACTTCAGTGGAAGAAGTCCACATAAAACATTATATTCCTTATAGCAGAAGGCTATAGCCTTCTATACTCTCTTTCAAAAGTTTGGTGTTTTTTTTCTTTTGCAAATTTGCATGCTCTTATTTTACAGAAGCTTATTTCTTCTCATTCATTATATTTAATGCTTTTATTTTACTTTTGACTGGGCTACATCCTGTACTTATTAGCAAAACTTGTACAGTTTCCTGAGCTTGCACACCACTGCTAACCACAGGTTGTGCTAGCAGGTCTTAGGTTAGGTACTTGGGATATATCTGTATCAGGTCATTCTAAATGTAAATTTTATAAAATATCAAGCTATGACCAAATTTCTTGGGCTACATTTTTTCTCCCTCTAAAAGGCTGTCTACTTTGTTCAGTGTATTTCTTGATGATACAGCTTTCCAAGTATCGTACAAAGGTTTCATCATTCTTTGTTATCCTATGCATACAACTTCTTATAAAACTAAAAAAAAAAAAATGAGGTGTGGAAAAAGTGGTCTCATCTTTTACTATTTGTAAGTGTTGTTGCATGCATCATTTTTGCACCTTCAGCAGCACTACCCCTTTTATTCATGCATTTTGTTAGCCAGCTTACACAATCTTTTCTTGAGAGAAATTTTGAAATTCCATTGACCCTATTAAACTGAACTGAAAATCTGAGAATGCAAATCCTAAAACTGTACAAGAATTCAGCTTGCCTAATTATGATCTCAAAATTTATGTTGTGGGTGAATTAGACTTTGTGAGGTGGAGAGTGCATACAGAAAAGGGTAAACATTTCTTAATGTTGCTGCTGAATACTGACTTAGTTAAAAACATTGTATTAGCATCCTGCCTCCCTCATAATGGTAGATTATTCTGATACTTTTCTAATTTTCTAATATTGGAATATTTTTCTCACTGTTCCCTATCATAAAGCTGTTAATAAATCCAAACTATTGTATTCCCAAGAAACATTCAAAAGATGCGACTGCCTGATGATTACTTACGCCAAAATCCTGAGCTAAGTGAATTTGAAATTTCAGACCAGATCAATAACAAAAATAAGCCATAACATTTTAATGGAGTTTAATCTAAACATTTTTCAATAGAAAAAAAAAAATCATCTGTTTCTGGAATATAACAACTGTTTCTGCCTTGGATTTATATTTATTTTCTTCCATTAAATGTAGCATTCATTTGGCTGTAGGCTAAATTGTCCTAAGAGAAAGAGAAAATAAGAGCTTGTCTAGCTAGTAAAGACTAAATTTGGATCCATAAATGAGGACTCTATTAGAAGAGATGTCTTGATATTTTCAATATTTTAATAGAAATTCTAGTCTGCGGACAAGAAGGGTCTCAGTTGATCTTCTCAGCATTTGTCTCATTCTGCTGAGTTCATCTCAAAGTTGTTATTGTATATGACAATGATTGCACCTGAGCAGAAAGTGAATAAGCCTTCCCCAGTTGTTGGAGCCCAGAAGTGCAAGGATTACTTCTATGATGTAGTTATTATAGTCATCCAGGCAGGTGAAGTGAAAGATTGGATATGGGAGTAATGTAATTTGACAGCTTTTTCCCTCTTATAAGCTTCAGTGGGATGCAGAAGGTCTGGGGTGTAATGGTGGAGCCAAACACTGGGAGAGGGGAAGCTCAAGGTGACAGACAAAAATTGTGTCAATTAACTAGTAGACTTGACATAAAAATCATATGGATGGAAAAATATCTAAAATATTATCTCAACTTAGGAAGAATTCATTTTGATGTTTCAAGAAGATACAAATCATCTCAGAGCAAAAGATTACAATATTAATGAAAGGCAGTGTCTCAAAGCAGAGTTAAAAGGAAGAGCAGAAAATAAAAGTTGACATCAGGTGATGCCACTAGTTCAAATGGACTCTGACATTCATTAAAAATATTGTTTAAAGAATTTGGATGCTTGCAGTCAGAAACAGAATTTGAAAGGGCCAGTACTAGAATATTTAAAAAGAGAAACCAGAATTGTCCTGGAATAAGTGTCTGCAGGGAAATTCTTACCAAATTTCTGATTTAGGACAAGAAGGTGGTATGGATTCAAGATGCTCAAGAATCAGTATGGGGCAGCAGTAACTCCTGTGGGTCTGAAGGGTTGTTAGCATATAAATGAAGCAAAGACCACAAGGACTATGAAAGAATTCTAAGGAAAGTTTTATCACCAATTTGAGAAAAGAAATACTGAATTAGTGGAAGAAATTCCTTTCTACAATAAATTTCCATTAAGTTTTAAACAAGACAGTTCCCTGCTTCTTCAGTCACTTATGTGACTTGTGACACTGCAAAATGTGGTAAGACTGCTTCCCTGTTCTGAATATCGACAGGAGAAATCTACTGCCCTGTAAAGTCTTTGAGTGCTAGATTAATGTCACCTACTAAAGCATGATGGATGGATGGATGGATGAATGGATGGATGGATGGATGGATGGACGGATAGTTGGGTAGATTACACATAAATGGAAAATAATTCAGTAAGCAGATATGTATGCTTGTACATGTTACACTGGTAAGCAAAGCCAGCTGGTTATTAAAAAAAAGTTGAAATAGTGATGTAGGAAGATTTCATTATCACTGAAGGACGGGCATCTGTGAAGGCCACTAAGAGTGATTCTGGATTACTGGTAACTGTTTGCAAAGGCTAACAGTGAGACTGTATTTTAAGTATTTCCACATCACCATCAGTGCTTCAGCATATCACTTAGAGACCATTTTTCTTCTTCAAAAGATTTTATAAGGGTTAGCTAATTCTTCCAGTGTCCTCAAACCTGGAAATGGATGTGTGAATTTGTTCAGGCAGAAGAGAAAGATTTTCTGAGTTGCAGGTCACTAAAAAAAACCTTCAACATAACTGACAGAAATGGCATGACCTTTAATTTATTTATTTTTTTTCTAAAGTAGGTGTACCTCTACGAGGAACAGACACATCTCCATACAGTCTTGAGATTGTTCTCTCCAGTCCTGAGCCAGAGAGACAAAACAGATAATAAGGTTTACTTGAATCTCATAGTGAGGGGGACTATGTCCTAGAAGGATATGGGAATTAAGATGTGGTCTCATTCACAGAATTTCTTTTCTGGCTACTTCTAAGTAACTGCTCATTATTAATTCTTGTAGATTCCCCTCTGAGACTGGTATCCTTCTGCAACATCTCCCCACCTGTCATTTGCAGAGCCTACGTCTTTGCTTCAGGGGAAACATTCAGCATCATTACTCCGTGCACAACAGATATGAAATTACTTTTCTGTATGCAACTCCAAATCACAGGCTTGGTCTTAGAGCTGGGCTAGTGGTCTTGGTTATTTTTTTTATTGCCTCCCTATTTCCTGTCCTAGAATAAAAGTAGACTAAGAGATGGTTTTACGTTCTGTGGTTGCACATTTCTTCTGTTCTGATTTAGAACAGAAACGCGTTATAATAGCACTACAGCTCCCAATAACACTACAACTATTTCTACAGATACCGCCTCCACTACTATTGATAATACTAAATATGAAAGATCTGAAAATATAGTCATAAATATATACCCCTTTTCTCAGTTTCCTCAATCCAGCTCTCTCTGGAGCAAGTCACATATTGACATAACAGGAGGAAGCAGGAGGAAATGTGTGTTTGAAAGGTAAGATACAGTTACAGAGGAGTAAAGTAATGAATAGTCTATATTACCACAGTAGCTTTGCAATACCTATAACACACCTACCAGCATATTTGCTTTCTTGAATCTTTTTGAACTGTAGCAGCAATTGTCATATATAGTGCCGGACTGCTTAACGGTGTACCAGTCCATCCCTTTTGTGAAGTGAGGTTCTTCTATTGCATCTAGACTGCTGTGTGCTGACATAAAATAGTTGCAATGATAAATACATGGTCCCGATGCTGTTCTTTGAATTGTCACAGTTCAGTCAGGTCTAGTGTTCTATGTTTCAAAAAACAGATTTCGTGTTGTACTTCCAAGCAGGCAGGATGTGAATACATGTATTTAAGCATAGCACTACAGCTGTCTGCTGTTCTCTGGTACCACGGTTTCAGGACTAATGTGGGAAAGTTATGGTGTTGCCTTGGGCCATCCATGCCAGGGTTCCTGCTGGAAGGCATGTCCTCTAGCCAGAGCCATGACCAGACCCCTGCTCTTGGTGCCGCACTCCCATGTGTTTTGGAAGCTGGAGTGAACCTAATTTTCCATGCAGTTAAAGGAAACTGAAAGCCCTGTGAAAATACAGCCTTTTATTTAACTACTTAGATATTTTACTTATGGTAATTAAATATGCTTAAATTAAGACAGTTAGATGCTTTACTTTAAATGTCTACTTAAAAAAACATTGACTAAAACTAGAAGAAAATTAAGACTTTTTTTCATCATTCTATCACAGGTCAAGGGTTGTAAAATTCAATGTGTTCATCTATTTCAAGTTAAAATCTTCTGAGATCTCAAATTCTGATACATATTGAGTATTTCGTCATCAACACTTGCTGTTCTTGAAGCAGCAACAGCTGTCCAAAAATATCCTAGTTCTTTCCAAGAGTATATCACTTCATAATTTCATAAAAGATTCTTGACACAACATGCAAATAAATTGATGCAGCAGTGGAAAACTATTTAAACATGTTATTAACACTTTACACTTCAGATTAACTGACTAAACTATACTTCTTTGTTCCCTTCTCAGAAGGGTCTCCTTGTCACAGGAGTCACTTTATATCGTTTTAGAAATCACTCTAAAATGGGCAGTTTAACTTTCTTGCTACAAGTTTACCAAATCCTTCGGAATCATTCAGAAATTTTGGGTGAAAAAAAACCACCAATGACAACAACAAAAAAAACGCACACACACACACATACCAAAAAAAAACAAAACCGAAGCCAAACAAACAAACAAAAAACCACACCCTCCCCCAAAAACAAAATAAAAACGAACCCCACCCAGAACACACGTAGTGTTTCACTTTTCAGGAAGCAGAAAGCAATTGTGATGTCCAAATCAGTGAAAAGGGTACAAGAAAAATTACCAGATACGATCAAAACAGTTTGACTCTTGACTGTAATGACTGAAAAGTATATCATAAATATAAAAAAAGCATTTTGTAGTCACTTATCAGAAACATAAATCACTTGGAAATAAAGGATAAACAAAGGTTGCTTCTTACGTGTGCTCATTAAAATACATGTGTGTATATATATATGAATACACATAGAAGTAAAGCAACCTTTAGAACTAAATAAAATATTTGTCTGGGTACAGCTCTAGGTAGCAACAGAAAATCATTACATATCATATATATGTAAAAGTGCTGGCGACTTTTAAGTAGACCAAAAGTACTATTTTGCTTTGGAATTCAGCCAGCAAAATGGAGTTAGCTACTTTTCTCTCAGACCTAAACAACCATGTATAAAGATGTCTCTGTGGTAAAACAGAAAGCTACACTGAAGGTTTGATGCTAAGGCATACCACTTCCAGTAAGTATGGATCAGGAAGATAGGTCACATTTTACTGTCTCTTTGAACTCTGTTTAGGTTTATTTTTGTCTTATTGACACCATTTTGTTGTTGTACAAAAACAAGCAAACAAAAAATCCTATTAGTGACAGCGTGTTGTTTCTTATTGCATATTTGTAACTGTCTTTGGTGGTAAGTGATAGACTCTAATCCAGGACTTTAGTAGGGTGTACAGAGCCCAGAAATCAAAAACTAAGTGTGAAATTTCAGACACAGCGTTATGTCATTTGCAAGTTGAGACTCTTGAGTCTTGGAGGGAACAAATTTTGTAAAATGGCAATTACTTTTACATTACAAAGAAAATATGGTTTTGTTGGCATCACTGCTGCACTTTGTCATTTTGTGAAAAGACAGTTTCCTCTTTTCAAATACTTTTGGGTTACACTTAAAATTTTACTGGGTGAGACAGAAAGAAATAATACTGGGCGTAAAATTGCATCATGTCACATGGTGACCTTCACGTCGCACATCCTTCCAGTCAGTGATATGTCATGATCCTTTCCCACCCCGACATCTGCTCTAACTTCAGAAGATGAAAGCAATCAGGCTTCTGAGAATTGCTCTGTCTCCTCAGAAAAAGATATAGTAAATAACATTTTCCATTTCCACATATACGACTATTTCCACAGAAGGACAAGTAGGTTGTGCTTTTCTGATCAGAAATCCTACTGGTTTGCAATCTGTGCTCCCCTTCTCATGTGATGCACACCTCCATCTTTGGATACCTCACATCAAAACAACAAAATACTGTAAAATGTCTCCTGCACAACAGTCTTGTATGTCTTATAATTACTCTGTGATTTTTCATGAGGCCCAAGAAATAAATGTCTTACATGTTTTCTCCTTCTTTCTCAAAATAATTACGTAACATCTTTTTCAATACTTGTCTTAGATTCTGTTAGTAGTTGTTAATTTCAGCAGTTCAGGATCACAAGTTTTGCACCCTGATAAGAACTGAGGTTTAGAGAAATGTATGACAGAACTGTATTTTTCAGAATAGTCCTCTTTACCATTCTGCCTTCTTCGGGCCTAATCTCTGACTCTGAACTAAAACTTAAAAGTGGTAGGAATCAGGTAAGTAGAAACTGTTTCTTGGCAGGAATAAGGATTGTTTCCAGTGGCAAAGCATAGACTCATGGCATGTCTTGAAAGAATTGAGTCAGGCTTTCCTGACAGACCAGCTCCCAGGGCTCACCTCTTCTTTTCATATATTCATGCTTTATGACAAGTTCTGCCCTTGAAATTCCACACAGATGATAACTGTGACAGCTGTTTCTTCAATCTGAGATATGCACAGAAAAGCTATTTTCTAATAAATATCACTTAATCTTGCCATGAGCTCCCATTGCAATGAATGTTGCACAGTGCAGATGTTGAACATAGACACTGAAAACAAATAAAAGCTCACCTAGTATGGATTTCTGCAATTCCCTTTCTTGTGTGTGCAGTGGCTGCCCAGCAGCTGACCATTGGTTCTTAACCCCAGTAAAAAACAGTAAATCAAAAAAATCCAGAGAAGGGCCATGAAGAGGATCTGGGGGCTGGAGCACCTCTCCTATGAAGACAGGCTGAGAGATTTGGGCTTGTTCAGTCTGGAGAAGAGAAGGCTCAGGGGAGAACTTCTAGCAGCTTCCAGTACCTAAAGGGACCTACAGGAAATATGGAGAGGGACTTTTTACAAAGGCATACAGAAATAGGACAAAACAGAATGGCTTTAAACTGAGAGGAGATTTAGATTAAATATTAGGAAGAAGTTCTTCACTATGAGGGTGGTGAAGCACTATAACAAGTTGCCCAGAGAAGCCGTGGATGCCCCGTCCCTGGCAGTGTTGGATGGGGCTTGAGCAACCTGGTCTAGTGGAAGGTGTCTCAATGTCAAGGTTGAAACTCAATGACCCGTAAGGTCCTTCCAACCCAAACTATTGTATGATTCTATGAAATTTATCATTTCTAGGTGTGCCCACACCAAAAAGCTGTTTGTGATACATCGTTACTCAAGGTCAAGCAGAGCAGTCTTTGGTTACCTCTCTGTTTGTCTCTGAACAGAGTAACACTTGTACAACACTCAGATAATAAGTCCATTTTTACTGCAGAGACAGTGGTTGCGCGTAAAGCAGGTTGCTACTTTAGTCACATTACAGCCAACAAGAGCTTTGCTTTTTCTTTCAAAAGAGAAAAAAATATCTCTATGCATCCACAGCAACACTTTTTGTGTATACAATTGTAAATGTTCCCAGCTGCTTGAAAAACAAAGAGGGTAAGGAAAAGAAAAGGAAATAGAAAAGGAAAAACAGGAAAAAAAAAGAGGGATGCTCAATGGAGCCAGCTTCTATCACTGGGCCTCGACACTGCCTTAGTCATGCCTGGTAGCAAGCAGTAGAAAGGGAATGGGAAACAGATTTAGACTTTTCCCAAGTTTAAATTTTTCATTTCAGAAAATCTGAATTTTTTTTAGGCTGACTGCAATAACTATTGCTGGACTATGGAATCTGGACTCTGGTGCAAAGCTCCTTGGACCCTGCTCAGGTTCCTCTGCCAGTCCATGGGGTTTGGATCAGACCCTCAGATGCTGCATGTGTAAAAGCCATTGTTGTTTTGCATCTTGTTGTTTTCCTACTTAGCACCGAATTTTCTGAAATAAAGGATTAAAGATTAGGAATAATGCTGAGGAAAAATGAATTATGCAGATGACAAGGGCTGTAAATTGTGTCAGTGTGTGCTGGAAAGCTTCTCACAGCTCTCACATAAGCTACAGAGATGCAGCCTGCATCTCCAGAAAGCAGACATTCCCTGCCACAATCTTAAAAAGAGGCACTTATCAAGCTATGCATTGTTCAATCACACAAATACATCTCTTTTTTTCTTCGTTTCCAGAAAGATATTTTGCTCATGCTGTATTAGAATGACAATGGCATCTAAGTCAAGGCTAAGCCTACAGCAGACTGATGAGCATCTTATCTGGATGTGGCATACAAGTATAGCCATAGTACAAAGCACCACTTTATCTTTGTACATCCCCTGGGTGTTTGCTGTAATCATCCAGAAATACTATTTTCAACAATAAAAAGTAGAAGAACCACTTCTAGATTGGAATGTTACATTAAAAAAAAACCATCTATTAAGTCATTCCTTGTATGTGTTCTACATTTTCTACACATACACACATGGATGCAGGCACAGGCATACACACCAGACATTGAACAATGTGTTTGATATTTAATCTGAATGCAGCTGTATAGATATATATTTGGTCTATCTCTGGATTTTTCATTAAAAATATGTGGTTAACAGCATCCAACTTGATTTGCATGTGTGTGTGTCTGATTTGTTCACTGCTATGTCTCTTGTGTCCTACATCTTAATCACATCCAAGCACCCGCCCCATTACATTACCAGAAGGGAAGTGATGGACATCCCTTGACTCTCTTCATGACCCCCTGATAATCCTGTTTCACACACAGGCTCCCTGCTGTATGAAACACAAAAGCTGCCACTGTAGTTCTTTACTTCCAGTCGATATTCTGACAGACTTGATCTAGCAAATTAGTATGCTGTGGTAGGGGCACGACAAAAGACCCTTTTGACACACTCTGAATCAATACAAAGGCCAACAGAGAGCCATTTCACCGTAGTTCTGTTATTTTTCCCCTTTTGATGACCCTTCTTCTTCTTCTTTTTTTTTTTTTTTAGCTTACATGACCTTGTCAGATTTAAAAACATTATGTTAGAAAAGTCATCCTTGCTCAGGAGAAAAATCTAAACATGCAGAAATGCAAGAATACCAATGTAAAATTAAAATACAGCTGGATCATAGGAGTAGAGATTTTCTTGTGTGAATTTGTTTGTCCTTCACACTTCTGAAATCCATACATGCTTCAAATGTCAGAGTATAGAACTAAAAAGATTGTTCTGGCCATAAATGCTGTGTTACATCTGAATATTATTTTTCTTTCTTTTCAAAAAAATGAATTCATCAAAGAGTATTAAAAATGTATGCCTTAGTGATATTTCTTGGTATGAAGGATCTTGTAGTAGCATCATGTATTTTACAATTCAAAAATTGTAGTCACATTTACTTAATCTCTAAGTGCTTATGCAGTGAAATTTAACTGAATCTATGCTAATATTGATCATACTATGCAAAGAAACATACTTTTCATCATGTACTATATATTAAAAAATCTATAAAGAACAACTTAATTTGTATCTGAAAGTTTATCTGGAGACATTACACTTGTTCAAAATTATGATTTATTCACAGACAAACTAGTGATTTCATTGACTTGCATCTCTAAGCAATATTAGTGTATGTATTTCTCTGCCTTTACAAGAATTACTAATTTGTTCAGAGCCACAGTCATTTTAATTAGGTTTACACCTTTGCCAATTTAACTGGCTTTGTGTTGGCCAAATCTGTGTAATATATTTGCATTTTAGTCTTTAAGAAATATACATAAATGAGGATGACAACTATTTATCATACAATACTTATGTGTTACCATATCCAGGTACACATAGACATTACAGCTTTGCCTTTAAAAGATGTAATTATGTCATAATAAGGCCTAATTCTTGTAATTTACATTCTTTCATGTTGTTCTTAAAGAATGATCTGTGCTCTTAAATGAAAAACAAGCACTTAGATAATCTTTATTTTCTTTCTTATACTAAAAAACCCTAAACAAACTCACTTTCTAAATCTAATCTTGAATTTTAAGTTTTCAAGCTGAAAGAAAACTTAAGTCAATAAAAAATGAGACATTCTCAGCTTTAGAAAGTACTTTACTTTAACTCACAAAGAAGCATTTTCCAAAAATACAGGTGCACAAATTACTCCTAGTATTTGCTGTACAGTATGTACATTTGACCTCTGCTGCACTTTGGCATTTTTCAACAACAATTTCTCAAATAGAACTACTATATAGACACAAGGGATAAAGCATATTGTGTAAGAAATTCAGGCCACTTCAGACATCTCAACTTGAGAACAGAGGGAAAATTACGCTAGCTGTTCCAATTCCTCTAGCAGTTTTATCTAGCCTAAGATTACCAGACTAAACTCCCTCTCTCCCAAAAGCCCCCAAAGCACAGTGTAACCTACTCAGCTACCAGCAACCAGTGGCCTACAAAAGAACTTTTGCTATTTACACCAACTTTTATCCACACTGAGAGAACATTTTATAAGGAACTATATTTTGCTGAGACAGAACACTCTGTCCTGACATAAGTATAATGCATATTCGTATGAAGCTAGAGCTACACTTAATCTTACCATGGTATCCATATTCACAGGATCTCTATGAAGTCCATATTTGCAGAGCAATATGTTGCATTGAAACTCCAAGCCATTAAAAGAGAATACTGTTAATATTTACAGCACTTCTCTGACATATATAAATATTCTCACTTCTAGGAAAAAAAAAGACTATAGTATATGGCAACAATTTTAAAAGAGGATAGGCTAGCAGCTGCAACATGATTTCATATCAGGAGCAGCAATGGATGTATCTTGCCAATGGCACCCTCTTTTATGTGTCAGCTGCACATTCTGTTGTCCCATTTAAAAATCAATCAAAATAAATATGATAATCCTAAAGTTGGGTATACCAAATGTTGCATGACATATATGTGCCTCAAATCAAACACCTTTAGCGGGAAAAATTATGTATTAGTTATAAAAACCTTGTTTTACAAGTTCATCTACTTTTTTCAGCCCAAGCAAAATGTGGGTTTATGGACAGCTCAACTCTGAGACTTGCATCAGGTAGCAGGGCTGGAGACTGCCAGGATCTGGAAGGAGAGAATGAAGAAAAGCAAAAGGAGGAGAAAGGGTTGCCCTGGCATTGTTTCATCCCAGTCAGGCATGTTGGTGCACACTTTGTTCTATAAAACTAATAAGGGACTGGTTACCACCACTCCCTTTCCTCACTGCTTAACCTTCCTCCACACAATTTGCCTCTACTGGGGTATTCTCTCAGAGAAACTGGTGCTACGCTGATTTCCAGATTTACTATTTCAGATTCATCCTTTAGGCATCTTTATTTCTCACCATTACCGGTGTCAACCTGCACTCTTAATGTGCTAAAACTATGCAGTTGTCGGGACATTGCCCTATATGTGTCCTATGCTTGTGCATCCTCATGAACTCATTTGCCCACTAAACACTACTGTATGGACATTTTTATTTAGCTGTGATTTTTTTTACCACTAAAAAAAACCCAGCCTTTACCTCTGCTTTTGGTAAATGCTAGCACTTCAAACTCTGCCTCCTTCTTCAGGTAGGACAGTGTTGTATGTTCTGCCTATAAAGTGAGACCAAGTGCCCTATCACCCAGAGGACTAAGCCAAAAATCCCTGTGACTCCTGCTCAGTTCTCTCTTTCTGAGATGCAGAGGAGTGAGCTTTTCCTCAGTAAATCAGGTGGGCTGGACATGGCAGGAGCAACAGTCTTGCATTTTCTGACAAGCTTTTTTAAGAAAAAGTATGCAATAATGCAAAGGAGACAACATTATGCTCTTGGAGAAGAAGCAACATCTCGACAATCAGTACATCTCGTGGTTTTAAAGACTACATTAACAGTTTCTGTTTGTGCTAAGTACTTGCTATGTTGCGTGTGCAAATTTATCAATGCTTATTTCATTTTTTACAAATGCCTGGAATTCTTCATAATTGCATAAAGTGCAATTATTAGATCCACACAGTAAAGAAGGATGCAACAATACTAGTAACTTAAGTATGTCCAGAACCTTCTGCAACTGACACCAGCTGACACAGAATTGGAGCCTCTGCAGCGTTCAGTCCTATTATTCAACAAAACAGAAAGGTAACATCCAGACTGTCTTCTGGGAAAGCTGTCTGGTCATTGCTTCTGTGTCAGAGAACTGCTTTTTGTTGCCATGGGTCAGAGATATAGAAGGGACTGTTGTAACACATTACACAGCTCTTGTGCTGATGAGTTCCTGTGCCTATGTGTATAGCTAGGCACTGTTTAGGGGTGTAGGTATCATCGGCTGCTCCCATAACTCAATGGATCCTAGTCTTTTCCACTTCAAATAATGCTTCCCAGGTGGCCCTCCTTGTCTATTCCTCCATGTTTCAGAATAAAAAAGAGGAAATCTGCCTGGTTAAAAACACACTGAAATTTAACAGTATATTCACATCTCAGTAGCTTCACTCACTTCAGGACAGTCAGTTCTGATTTGTGTTTGCTTGAAATCAGAATCTGCCCACTATGCATTGACTAATACCTACCACATGAACATCAATTTTTAACTACTGCAAAGCAAGCTGTAGGTGATTTTGGAGTTTGTCTTCTCTTAGACTAGTCACTGACCTCAGACAGAGCTTCATCAAAGCAAAGGTGGAGGCATTTAACCTGGAAACAGGGAAACTTTTTATTTCATATACTAGGCGATGTGGCATGCTACTTACCCATACATGTATTTCCAAATTAGTCTTATATATTTGTGTTTAGTGCTTGTCTCATCTGTTATGCTATTACTGCAATTATCTGTATCTTTATGTTACACTCCTATCTACCTCTCCTAAGCACATCAGTTTACCTTTAGCACACTGCCTGCAAAAGAGGAAATCATTCCAGCTTAAATCTTTCACTTCTTGCAAGACTTTCTTTTACAGCTTCAGTAAATGTATCATGATGTTTATTTTATTCTCATCCAAGAATTTCAAGCAACTGACACAGTATGTAGTCAGCTAAATGTCAGCTTCTATTAATAGGAGCATGTAAACATAATCCAATATTTAAAAAACAAACACTAAGGAACTGGTGCCTTGCTGTATCTCTAGAATCAGCTCTTCAGCTGGTATGAATCCACATGGCAGAAGTGCTAAACCATGGCACATGATGCGTGCATGTATGAGGATTGCAGAATTCAGTTTTCTAATTAACAGTGAACCAGTGTTCTTCACTAGAGGACGCAGATGAAAGCCTCAGGCTGGCCAGATGAAAGCAGGAAGATATATGGTCAGAGAGTCTTGAAAAAGATAAAGCATTTAGCCCCTTCTGCCTATCACTGGGTGTGAGATTTAGGTAGGGTGAAAGGATGAAATAGAATGACATATAGGAAGGAAAGGGAAGACAACAGTGATGATTTCTTCATAGTATTCTCACGGATTCTTGGCTGGGTTTTTATAACTTATGCTCTGTTTCTCTTCTTGCCATTATCTAACTGTACCAGACCACAGTACACGCAGTACTGTAACATGTGAGACTGTTTCTGACATTATTGCTCTAACCTATAATAAAATGAGAAAAACTCTCCTGGCACATTATGGAGAAACCTTTTAGTTCTACCAGGAAATTACAGGAGTCAACACAAATTTCCTCCCTAAACTGAATAAAAGCCATAAGCACTAAGCTGGCTGAATTTACTTTGATCTGTACTGCCACTCTGCCAAGCTGCAGACCACAGGACACTAAGGAGCAATCCCAGTGGCTCACCTCCCACTACTGGACGGTCAGATTTGACAGTCTGAGGGGGACATCAAGGAAAAAGCTTTGTGTGGACAAAGGTGGGGAAGAAAACTGCAAACCCAAAGATGAATGCAAAACTTATTTTTCTGATCAAATTAAATATTTTTTAAAGGATGATTTCATTAAACACTTAAGATACCTCCGCCTTCATAATATCTTCCTCTCAATTGCTAGCTACCCTGCCTGCAGCATCATGTCCCTCCAATAAAATGAAAGCAAATATGCCAAAGGCTTCATATTCTTTATATCTTTAAGGGCAAGAAAAGAGATAGAAATCAAAGATTTGCTTTTATGGTCTCAAAAACTGAAGGAAAAAATAAATAAATAACCCCAAGACTCATTTCAAGGAAAACAAACAAATCAACATTTCTTTCAAGTCACCTTTAAAACTTCAGGCTGCCTTTTATACTGAATTGTACTTATATTTGCTTACTCCTCAGATATTACAGATTTCACAAGTGACTTGTGATGCTGAATTGCTCTGACTGTTTGTACAATTCCCAGGTTATTCATTGTTTGTCCGTTTGCTTTACCCAAATTGGAGAGAACACACTTCTAAAGTAGCTGTCAAAGTGTGACTCATCTGGCAAGTCCGTAATTACTTTTCCTAAAGTAATATGCAAGAACACACAGAATTCATAAGAACTGTAGGGGTTACTGGTATAAATGAATGCAGATTCTTACCTAACCTTTTTCACAGTTCAAATTACAAAAATCCCTTTAAAGTATAGAAGCAAATGCATAAATCCACCCTTAAATGCAAAGGGAAAAATACATTTTTCAGAACATATATTTTTTAAAAGGGCTTTAAAGGAAATATTGGAGAAAAAAATACACTTTTAAACATATTTTGAAGTGTATAATGCTAAAATAATTTCCTAAGCTTCACTTTTCTTTACTTTTGTACACGTCTTTGTATTAGAAGCGTAACTGCTCTTTGTTGTTATTAAGACAAATATTGGTATGATTTGGACAGAGACAACACCAAAAGAACAGAGAATTAATAGTTCTAGTCTTTACCTTTTAGCTAAAACACTCATAGTTTCCATTTGTAACAGCTTCTTAGATCTATAGTTAAGCCATAGACCACAAAGAACTAGAGCATGTATCACTAGGGAGCCACCGTGCTTCCAAAAGTGAATAACAAATATCTGAGTGTTTTCTTCACATCTGTGCCTTTAAATGCAACCTTGGGATAGAATTGGAAACTCACTCTGATACTTGGTTTTAGAAATAAGTAGAGAATAAAATGTACTTACTGTCAAGCAAAAATGAACAGTTTCATTATATCTTATCCCAATAAACAAACAAATTGCATTTTGCCTCAGTGGACTGGCAATGGCAAAGTGGACCTGCTCAGTTACATGCTTCTTGTGACACGTAATGTGCATCACAGGGGGAAGTGTTAATAGCTATTTAAGGGGACATGACAACCCCATTAGCTTTCCTGATAAATCAGCTCTGGAGTAAATGACAATCCTTGCCATGGAGATTTTACTGCTGGGCAGAACAGCAAAAGAGAAGGAAAAGAGAAATCACAAGGCTAGTATCGGCAAAGGTTATGCTAAATCAGAGATTCTGAGTGTAAAGATGTGGGAGGCCCACTGGAAATTAACAGGTTTTAATTATCTTCCTTGCCATTAGAAATAGTTAGACTTTGACAATGCAGTGGACTAAAATGTCTCATCAGTTACCTGTGCACAATTTTCCCTTTTGAAATGTTTCTTATTCAGAATCACTTGAGATACTGGATATTCTTATACATGCAGACATATTTCACATATTCTTACATAAAAGCCTGAAGTGAAACCCTTCAGAATATAACCAAGGGCCACGTACTTTCCAAAAATAGTAAATCTTTTTTTTTCATTAATCTTCACTATGTTAAAGCTCTTTAAACATGATTGTATTTATATAATTACACAGCTTTTGTTTCCAAGAAGAGAATCTTTAGCACCTATGGGCAGTGTATCTGCTCATGTATCTACATGAATGCTTCTGATCTTTAAATCTCTGTGTATTGCTTGCTTATATTGCTGCTTTTCTTTTTCCTCTCTGTCCTTGAGCAATCAGGTCAATAGCTACTGCCAAACTTGGCAGCTGTTAGAGCAAGATGTCAAATGTTGAAATATATATTCCTTCTGCAGTGGCATCATGGCCTGTGGCTAGTCCTTTGTATGGATTCACTGCCAGCAATGTGGCTGCGTTCAGTGCTGACTGCTTGTTGGCGTAGAACTGCCTGTAGGGTTATATCAAAGTCATACTGTTACGTAGCTGACTATGTTGCTTTCACTCCTTAGATGGCATCATTTTCTGGCACTGATTTTGCTGCATGATATTTTCTCACATCTATTTTTATACTGTGTGCCAGACCATCTCACAACCCTCATCGATGTATCTCTTTGAATTAGTCTTGCATTATTCCATTCCCTGCTTCTAGAGAAAATGTTATTAAACCCGGAATGATATAAATAAAAGCAGGAGAACAGAGAAGCTCATTTTTAAAGGCTCATTTTAAAAAATGAATATGTGTAGTTCTCATTTCTAGCCATTGTCTTCACACAGACACCCAGTTCTTTTGTTCAAATATTTTCTACTTTGATGTATAATTAAGCAGCCAGTCTTGCTTGTTTTAGTAATGAGAAAATGATGCATCCATCCAGATTGCTGAACTAAGATGTACAAAGTCTAATCTTTATTTTTTAAGTTTCTCAGAGCAAAATTATTTTTAAACTGTCATGAATACTCCCAAGAGCATACTAATAATTAACAATAACCTTCACAGAAACTAATAGATAACACTGAAAATTTAAATAAAATACACTCCATTTTGCACAGAATTGAAAAAAAAAAAACAACAAACAAAACCCAACATGTCATTTTTCCTCAGAATTTTTCAGAAAGAATGCAAATAATGAAAGAGCCAGAGATTGTCTGAATTATATTCTGAAAAAAATTGTCTTTATGCCTGGGATCTATCTGCTGCATGGAGACATCATCAAAGAGTTTGGTCAAAGATTCAGAAGAAGAGTAGCCACATGGCACAGGCCTATACACCTGCGACAACTGAAAAACATTAGAGATGGAAGATAACAGTCAGAAGGAAGAAAGAAAGGGTAGGAAATCAGATAGTTTGCTCAAAGATTTTTTCTATTGCTGTTGTACTAATAAAACATACATGCATACAAATAAGATAATCTTATAAGTAGGCCCTAAAATAAAATTTTACAAGCTTCAATTGTGCTTATGTACTGATAGCAGTCTGTTCCTTACCAAAACAAAGGTTTTGGTGGGTAGAAGTGCTAAAACTTTCTTCTCTAAAAAACACTTTAAAAACCTAGTTTTAGAAACTATCAACAGTAGGAGATCCAGCTAGTCCCATAGACCAAATACAGACAGAACAGGATTATGTAGATGAGGTTCCTTGATTGGATAAGAAAAACATGTCTATTGTTCCCAGTCCTGAAGTTTCTATTCAGAAAAATATGTCTTTGCGGTAATACCTGAGAATTGGATGCAGAAGAGAAACCATGGTGTGAAAGATTAAGCATAACAGCAGTTGAGTTGGTTAATGTACTTTGTTCGGTTCCTGTGATGACACTTTCTCTTTTTAAAACTATTTTCTTTGAAAACATTATCTGCCTGCCAGTTCTCAGAACTGTGACTGTTGTTGGTAAAATCAGGAACATTCCTGCTGCAACAAAGGAACTGGATTTGTGAATACAGATTAGAAATCCAAAGCCTGGCTTACAGCTTGTACATAAAATTTCTGTAGGCAGTCTCCTCAAGAGCAATTTTGAAGTTGCAAATGAAATCCCCCTGAGGAGACTAGGTCACCTCTTGCTTTGCTGGGAAAGTAATTTTCAAAAGCTGAATGGGTAAAGTACAGCTAGCAATGCTCTTCCTTGCCACAAAACATGTATCTGCCTTCTGGGTATATCGGGTAAATTGAGAACTTCAGCCCTGCATCCTCTTGCCCCTTAATATCCCCATATCTCTTAAAGGCCACAAATTACAAGGGAAAACTAAAAGTTTAATGAAATGTTCAACTTATTATTGTATTTCTAAAATCTTCATTTGTGTGCACAGGCATATCACAAGAAAGATATACCAGAAAAAAGAAATATTCCCAAACTTGATTCTATTTGGATCAAATTCTTACCTGAGTGGGCAGACCAGTGTTTTTATTTCCCAAACATTTTACCTATGTCAATAATTTGCACCAATGTAAACCTTTGATGCAGACAGTGGCACTATATTCTGGCACACTGTAATCAAGTCAGGTATGCATTGTGTGAAACCTCGTAAATGGAACTCCACAATGTATCACAAAACTAATACTTGCTATTTTTTATTCAATATTTATATGTATAATTGGTTCTGTTTAACCTATTAGTATTCCCCCTGTGGGAAATTTTCCTCAGTCAAAATTTGGCCCTTTTTTTCCTTTGTTCTTTTAGTGGTCTGTGTTTGTGTATACCTATGTTGAGCTTGCTTTATGCCTCCCTCTTCTTAATAGGGACAACAGAGGAAAACAAATGTCCAACAAACATATTTGATAATAACCTATTCATTTACCATGAATTTCAAAACTGCTGAAACAAACTAATTTACAAAATCTAATGCAAAATGTGGCAGTGAAGTATTTTATTCTCTTCTAGAAGCAAAAATAGCATGGGCATTTTTATATTTCATCTCAAAATACTACCATAAGGGATCTGACCTAGATTTAAACTCTTATCTCCAGAGATGAAAGATCTCCACATTAATCTACTGTTGCTTGAACATGTGGCTTTACATATATCAAGAGGGGGGCAGCTCATGAAGTTGAACTTCAGCTGCTTCTCTTTTGTTCGCCACTACAGCAGGGCAATGACATGATCCCTCTCCTTTCCCCCACCCGCCCCTCCCCCAAAACAGGAAGAGAAAAGAAAGAAGCTTTAATCCTCTCTGGTACAAATTTCCCTAATATTCAATAATCACTCCCTGTCTCATTCCCTGTGGGAGATGTCTGGTAGCATCTGTGCCAGCATATGTTAGACATTTCTGAGTGGGTCACTACCTTATTTTGTCACTGACTCCTCTATTACCCAGAGAGACAGCAACATCCCTCCACAACACAGTGCTCCACAAGACACAGCACTGTCATGTCTCTCTCAATAAACTTGGTTCAGTACACTTTAACCTGCTCTATGTACACTTTAACCCACTAACTGTGGTTAGCCCACTCTTAACAGAATCCTTTTCACAGTGGCGTTAATATGAGTGAAAGAACCATTATCATGTGCATTGCTTTAAAGCAAGCAAGTTGTCCAATGTTAATTTCAGAACTGTACCTGAGAAGAAAGGAAGGAAAAACAGATTCTTATAGGTCACTTAATATGCTTTAATTGCTTTGTAAAATATGCACTTATTTTGCAAATGGGTGGTATTTCAGACCTCACTTGTGATTCATTTCTATAGCAATACGGCAATAGATTTTATTGATGACTGTGATAAAGTCTGCTTTATCTTTTCTTGATTCAAGAAAATTAGCCTGAAACTTCTGGCTGCATTAGTCCTCAGAGGTTATATGAAAGTTGCTTTTCTTTTTCAGTATGTGGTGCAATGAGGTATTGTAGGACTGTTTTCAGCAAAGGTGCCATTTCTGAAGTGCGCACCCAGGTTTTCCCATGCTAATGACTCTTTCATCTGTTCTTTATTTCAGGCCTGCCTCTAGTTTTTTTGTAATCATGGCTGATCCCCAGAAAGTTTCTGAGATAATTTTCTATAAATGAACCTCCTATTAGAACTGATCTCTCATTGTTTCTAGTATTTGTCTGAGATTAGGTAGGAAAACCTAAAATACAGTATCTGATGATATGGTATGACAGAATTTTTTTTTTTTTTTTTTTTTGCTACTGCTTGCCCTTTCAAAAGACTGAAAACTACTAAGTGATGAACCTGCTCAAATTTCATTAAAGTCAGTTTAATTTTGTGTGTACTTAAATCATAGCTAGGAAGAAGCTACTTGCCATCAATTTCATGAGAGCAAAATTAGATAGTTAAAGGTGCTATCCCCCAGTTTTAGATCCTGATTTGGGATAAATTGAAATAAATAGGTATACCTTGTTTCTCCCTTTTTAAGGTCACCAAACCAACAAAATTTTTTTTCACACTGTTCAGAAAAAGTATCAAGTAACTGAATACAGGATTCAACAGTCAGTTCAGATTTATCACCTTTAATATTGAAATTTTCTCTAGGTGGCTGACCTAGAACTATAACATTATCTAAAAAAATTCTAGACTTTGAAAAGATGGTTTCTTAATTAGAAAAATTAAACCAAATATGCCTTCTACCACCCCTCTGAAACTGTGCCACATATTGCTAAACCTCCATCCACTCCATGCATTATCAGTGCTTTTCCACAAGAGCTAACTCTTCACTGACACTGAAGCAAATTATCTGGCAGATAAAGAAATGCTGATCTACAGAGAACTTAGTCCTCTTCTATATGATAATACAGTATAAAATGCCTACCAATTTTTTAAGAGTCATAAAACCTCCTCTGACACACTTAGAGACATGATAAGAATCAAAAAGTTTTTAAGTGCAATATACTCATCCTATCGGGTTTAAAAATAATCCAGTCATTACTATAATAAGGGGCATAGTAATACTTTATTTCCTCTCTAAAATCTCCAGATCACTAAGTCTTTATTAGGAGACTAGAAATGTTGAATTCATGCATTACTTTTGAACAGAGTTCTTCCTAGAAAATGGCAAAAAAGGGGAATGGAAAGATTGTGCTTGGCTACTACAGTATGAGTCCAGATTTATATCAAGATAATTAAGAACAGAATATGGCCCAAAGTGTTTTAAAATATAATCCCTTTTAGGATTCAGACATTGAAGAACAGCTGACCTTGTTGGTGCCAGGCTAATGCTGAGTTTAGAAACCTGTGACAATAGGGGTTGATACTGGAAAACGTGATAGAGCTCTAAGTATAGTAGCATGAACAGCACTATGGTAATTGCAGTTTTCTTTCTTTCCTGTTAGACAGAAATGAATCAATATCCAAGGAGAAGCAGAATAAGAAATTTTCAATAATTTGTCTTGCTTTTTACAGGGATACGACTTTTTTGACTAGTCAATTGTGTGATTCAAAATTATTACTGGACTATTTCCTAAAGTGTGCATTAAGATTTGTCTCAGATGATATTGTCAACCAAAGGATATTTCATAGTGTTTCCAGGAGCATGTTTCAATAATCATGCAAAATTTCTTTCTGCTACTGAGTACCTTAATAAAGAATCAATACTGCAGCAGACCTCAGAAGAGTGAATCTCCACAAAATGTTTTGCTTGGTTCAGCTGACACTGAGAATATCATGTAAAGATGTGCACAAGCATTTCAGTTGCCTTGTCCTCGTACTGAGATATTTGATTACAGTATATATGGGCAACATGCTTTGCCATCTCTTCCCAATTTAATTTGCAATTTTGCCACACTGTCAGATGTGAATGACAAGTTATTACAGTTTTGCCTGTAGAGGATGGAGCATGAAGTGAAATAAAATACAAAATTAGAGAAGACAAATTAAATGCCAGAGAATAATATTTTATCTTCACAATTGTAGAGTATTGTACAATCAAGACTGGCAATCATATCTGATGAGAAGAGGTTTCGAGTGAAGACATGTACTGACTGTTATCATAAATAGATTGGAATTTCCATTCATCTACAAGATCTTTATGTCTATGCTTTGCATTTGCAGAAGTCCATACAAACTACTCAGTAAGAGTTCTTGATGATAAATTATTGAAAATTAGTTTACATATTTTTAGCTGTACCTTGTCTGCTCAACATTTCAAGCTGAAATATTTGTCCACACATACTGGAGTTTACTGTCTTAGGAGATCAAGAGGTGTATGGTCTAAAGGACTAGTCAGATGGTGAGATATCAGAATATTAAACAAAATACATAGAGTTTTCATTCTGTTACTCTTTAAATGTCCTTTTCTCCGAGATTAAACATACAGGAAGCTGTAGGTCACAACATGGAAAGTGTGGAGAGATTATATAGGCAAGAAGGTATGTTTTGATGTAGTTGTTTTAGCATGGTAGAAACATAGGCTGTGGCTCATTTTGCTGAATTCTTGCGACATCTAGAACGAACACTGGGAGCTAGTGCAAACGCTGATCTGGATGAACACTGATTCCACTCACGGAGACCTAAATGCAGATTGCACCAAACAATCTGAAGAATTTGGTTGCAAAAACCTAAAAATTTATTCAGTCCCTTTACTGAATTTTCTGATGATAGCAGCAGATCACATAATTCACCAAATTTACCTAATAGTTTTTTTTTTCCTCCTCTTTAGAGAACTAGGTATATTGAACAATTAATTTTTGACAGATCTTTCAGTGCTTTCTTAAATACAGATTTCTCTGTATGTAGAAGAAAATATCCTACTGATCTCCATGTTAAATTTCAGTTAACAGTAGTGGTATTGTTTTTGTTAGCCAAAAGTATATTTTCACGTATTTCAGGACAATATTCTATCTGGTCCTTATAAACCATAACCTCTTCAACTTAAAAATAAGTTAGCTCATAAAAAAATATTATGTAGTTTAAATGTCAAAGAAAAGGATTACTGATATGAGTGTTTCCTTTCAGGCTACTGTTGCTGTAGATTTCAACACAATGTCTATTTAATGTACTTTATATTCAAGATGCTATTCTAAAAGCATATTGTGCACTAAGTAATTGCAAATAGCAAAGAAGTAGAAAATTGAGAGCGTTCTTATTCCTCGTAGTTTTATGAAATATTCCACTAACTGCAGAAATATGTTGAGTATGTTGAGCACTCATTATATCACAAACAAATGAGTTATTTTTTTTAATCCCTAAAGAAGATTTTCTTTGAAAGTTTCCATATTTTATCATCTACTACAGAACATTATGGTTTAGAATTTAACTTTTCATCTACCTCTCACCCAGGAGAAGAATTCTATCTTTTGTGATTTGCACTCATTAAAAGGCATGAATGATCACTTACTCTGTGTGATGACATCTGAGTAAGCACAACACTTACAAAATATCACTTCAAAATAGGGTGCTGAGAGGGAAAAAAATCAAAAGAAAAATAGGATTTATGAATTTAGTACATAACTTTCAAAACCAGACTGATACCTAACCTAAAAGATAAGATCTTACACCATGGTAGTCATAATGCTGCACCATTGCATGATATGACATTTTCATCATTATAAAGACTATATAATTCCAATTAGCCTTATGGTACATTATAGACTCCTTGAAACAAACAAACAAACAAACAGACAACTCCCCTCACCCTGCAAAAAAAACCAAACAACTAAACATCACCTCTGTCTTCTTTAACTCTGTAGAATTAGTAATCTTATTATATTAGTCTGTGGCAATAACATTTACACAAGACACAAATCCTTCTCAAAATTACACTGTTTAAGTGTCATGACCAATTTTTCAGAATATTTCAAAGGAGTTAGGTGCCTACAAAGCAATAACTAAAATTTCAGTGCACACATTCTAATGTGCTAGAACAGCAAGTTATTTTCTTCTGGTTTGTATTATTTACATAAAATAGAATGAAAGACCACAACTGCAGGTGGTCTTGCTTTAGTTAGACTATTCCCAGAATTAAGATTGCAGCACCAGGCTTACATGTAGGTTTCTTCTATCACTTATTTCCACAAAAAAAAAAAAAAAGCGTCTTCTAGAACTAGGTCTCAGCAAACAGGATGTCCTTGCCAATCAACTGTTTGCCATTTGAGCAGTTACACAGTAGTTTTAGAGGAAAAGGAAGATGTAAAGAGAATATGAGGCTAACAGTATTTAAATACATGACACCAAATGTTATCTCAGGGAGGTGTCTTCCCACTGAAATCAGTAGGAAAGCTCATCTGAATTTAGAAAGTTAGACTGTGTTTTAAATTCACAGTGCACAACCATGAGCCTAATGGTTGGTGAGGGCTGAAAGCAGTTAAACATGGCAGGTTAGAAGTAGTTGTTGAAGGTGACTGAGAATGCTTGAGACCTCCTACTTTCCCAGGAGTCTCATTTTTTGCATACTCCCTATCTGTCATCCGACCACTCACTCCTGCTCACATCCTTACCTTCTGTCTTAGACCTCAATTTTAGCTCAACTCCCATGTTCATCACATGTTCGTTAAGGGCTAGCTATTACAACTTTGGGAGCAGTCTACAAATAGAGTTGGTGAGACCATCCCTATGACACACCCGTATGGACTCGTTTAAAGCACTGTAATGTTAGCAAATACAGGACCCTGCAGTTTTCAAGGCAGGGCTCAGCAGTGCTTTACAGCACCTGCATGCTCCCTGCTGTGATTCGTACTCTGCCCCTTGTGACCACACTGCACTGCAAGGCTCCTTCTCATAAAGGGCCATAAATCACCAAAGTTTAGTGATTCAGGTTAGTAATAATTAAAAAGATATGTCCACTTGTAGAAGACGGTTCACGGATTTTTAGAGTATGGTTCGAGATCTGGCTTGACTTTAAGACAGTTTGAAAACTTACTGAGTGAAACTTGAGTGGAAGATCCTCAGCACTAGAATGTGGCCATTTTTGATTACCTGTAAATTCCAACTATGAAACAATAAGGCTTTCAGCTTAGCAAATACTGAAAATTTACTCAACTCACCAGCTTGAAAATGCATCATATTTTTTTCATTAAGGCCGTGCTGTTTTGTCAGAGGAGCTTTTCCATTTCTGCTGCCACTTTAAAAACTGCACTGCAATGCTACACCATGCCTCAAGTTGATCAATCCAAGAACTAAGTAAGAGTAGACCTTGATACAAAAATTTATTTCCAAGAAAACTCTCAAAATAAGATGTTTATCAGATGCCAAATAACTTAGTAAAGTAGAATAGCTTCTTCCACACTGTCAGTGAATTCAGACATTAGAGATACTATTTTCCAGCCAAGTTTGTGCCATTGAATTGCCAAGCATCTGATACTGGATAAAATACATCAGAGTTCTTAGCTATATATGTGTATATGCACATGTACACTTTTAGGTGTTCTATGCTTTCTTTTTTGCATTTTCATGTCTGTCCTTATGTATTTTCACCTAAGTATCTTGAATTTCTCCATTTGGCCCTGGAACAAAGAGGTTTCTCAGGAACTGCAGTCTTGCCCAAATGCAGAAGTGTGACACTGTCTTTTTCTTTATTTGTGGTAAGTTATGGTAAGTTTATTGTCTTGTTTACTCTTTCTACTCAGGTACATTCAGAACTTCCACACAAAATGAAAACTAATATGCAAACTTAAACCCATGTTAACTCTGCATATGCATCCTGTACACGGTACATCTTAAACCAGGATCATAACCTGGTTAATAGGAACCCACAAAAGTTTGAGAAATGCTCAACAAAAATTATCACTGCTACCAATATAATGCTTCTTAGAAAAAAAATTATTTTTCAAACATGAAACACCACAAAAAACAAAACAAAAAACAAAACAAAACAACCAAAAAAGTGCCTTAAGCGTGCAAGCTCATCGCACGAGATCTTCCTCACAAAATAGTTCAATATGACACAGCTTCACTTCAGTGTTATTGACATAACAGAGCATTCATCAATAAATATGTCATCTCCTGTGCTCCATGATTCTGCTTTGCCTGTAAACATTCAGTCTCTTGGATGAACATACCTACTGAGGGACTATATTAATGTCCTACATTCAGAAGGTAATCATTAATCATAGGTTGTAAAAATTGCTTAGAAATGCATAATCTCTTATGACTAAAACTGAAGTGAAGATTAAAAATTAGATTAACTGATGTCATCAAGTCAGGAAGATTAAAATTATATTGCTATTCTTTCTTTAATTTATTTAGTTATCATTAATGTCACAAAATGGTAGCCATCTTCTATATACAGGAGAAGCCATCTCTTCTACCAGGTCTGAAAAAATAACCAAACCCAGAATCAAGTGTGGAGGAGGTAGAGAGGCAATATGCTTCTCAAAGGAATAATGGACTGGGACTGGTTTTCTTCCATTGCATACAAGTTCTGTGGCAGAACATGTAACATCTGTTATCAATCAAATTTCTTCATCACCAGGAGTAGGTGTGAAGAAAGTAGACGAGCAATAAGAGGTTTGTAGTCTGATGGAGGCATGTCAAAGGTATTGTTTTTATGGGAGGCATGTGAAATACAGAGCTGGCATCTCCAAACTGAACCCTGGATTTCATATGCAATCTTCAGATAATTTTTATTCTTGGTTTGGTCTTATTAATGTTTGAATGAAGGACTTGGGAACTTCATTTTTCCAATTAGTAACTTCAATTATTATTATAATATAGATCACACTGAAAGCCAGAACTGACATTTTCCTCATTCCTGTGTAGATAACTAGTATTCATGTAGTGAAAATCATGCACTTAGAGAAGTTTGCATGTACTAAAATTAATTTTCCCAAGCATGTATAGACTTTTACATAGCCTGTTTTCATTAATATTAGGCATATATATAAAACCTTCTTATATATAATGGCTTTGATAATTATCTCAGTTATGGCTTATCTTCTGAAAAACACACATACACTGTAATTTTGCTGATTTTAACAGGATAGGAATTATAATTGTATATATCTGATATCTTAGATTTTCTCCCTGAGTTATATATACATATACAAAAACACATAATAGAGAAGGGAAGAGAGAAGGGTAGAGAGGGATAAAGGAATAAAAGATCTCCTACTATTCTGGTGAATTGCATAGTAGTACTAAGTCAGCATAAGTCTGACCTTGTCTCTAATGTCAAAATTTGTCCCATCATTTTTCATAGTAAAGGATCTGATTGACTAATGCACTTTTCTGGCAAGTTTCTGGGACAACACTTATATTTCCTGAGAGTATTCTTAATGGTGATGGAAGATGACACTGAGGCTTTATATATGATTTTGAACTTCCTGGAAAGGGTGAATAAGAACTGATCAGAGACATCCTATAAAATTATGTCACCCAAGTCACAGAAAATGGGTGAAAAATCTCTTTTATCTTCCAGTGAAGTTCTATTTTTTATATGACTGATTTGAAGCCTGAATAACTAGTAGAATCAAGGGTTCCCTAGGAAAAAAAAAAAAAAAAAGGCTGAATTATGAAAATGGGAGACTGTAATTATCTGCTGATAATTTCCAAGTTAAATATGAGCCTGGTCAATTAAGGTAAGAATAGTCATATTTTGATATATGTTTTAACTGGAGACAATTGGAAAAAAAAGAAAACAAACAACATGCTACAATGTCATTACCTTTAGGGAAATTTGGTTTTTCTATAGTCTAAGACTCCTTTTCCTTCTCAAAAAATATGTCTTAAAAATTACATTGTCAGGTCAGAATAAAAGAGCCTTAGAGCAAACCAGTGTATTCTCTCTGAAGTACGTTACTAACCAGATGATAGTAATGAAGAAGGCTAGGAATTCAGATGAATCTACTTACACATTTTCACAGGTAAATTAGAAGATGTAAAGAGCAACTTTTTCACATTACTCATATCTTCTGAGCATGTTTGTAACTTGCAGTAGAAAACCAGCTGCCACATTGTTACATCTCTGGACTATGCAACATAGTGAAAATAGGAAAAGCCTGGGGAATGCAATCTTGGCATCATCAAGACTAACTGGAGCTGCAAGGAGCTGGCAATCAGCATTTTGTTCCTTTTCAGACCTCAGAAAAGAAGCAGATGCTGTTGTTGATGTTGTAGTGACCAGGCATTGCTGAGATAACCGCTGCTGTTTGCAGACCAGCACCTTGGTCACTCTGGTGCCTCTGACAATGTTGGTAGGGAACAGCGGAGCTGTGCATGAGCTGTACAAACCATGCTGGAGAAGCTGTGTACTTCATACATACATAGTACATGCATACTGAGTATGTATGTGTACACAGTGGCTTGCACATTGCAAGCTCTTACCCAAGCAATACCCAGTTTAGTCAGTTTACAGTTAGTTTAGAAATACCAGCATAAATTGTACCGTGCAAAGACACCAAAAGAGAAGCTGCACTTGCTCCAGCACAGCACCAGAGAGCTGCAAGACCTCCAGAAGTTTGTTGAGAGAACAGCAGCTAATCCGTCTGCATGTGTCCATGAAATTCTTCTCCAAAGAAACCCCAGGCTCCTGAGTGGGGGCAGGTGTGTGTCAGGGCAGCCGAGCAGGAGAAGTGGGAAGGGACGTACTCTATATGCCATTTCTTCCCTTACACATTTGTGATGTTTCAGCAAGGAAAGAACTGCTGACCCCCTGCTTTGGAAATAGTTGCTTCAGAGCAAATCAGGATTTTAAATCCCATGGTTCTATTTTTATCTCAGGCTTCTTTGTTTTTCTTTTGTGGCAAAAGGTGTATTTTTGAATAGTAACAATGATTCTTTTAGAATAGCTTCAGAAGAGGATATGAAAATGTAAGACTATAATTTTGGCGGTAAAATTGCCAGGAACTACATAAAATAAATGCAGCAATATCAATAGAAACGGAAAAGAAACAGCAAAATTTGTGTCCAGGGCAGACACAAATTTTGCGTCTGCCTGAGGCTGGGACTGAAGAGGGAGAGTTTTGTATGCCAAAGTCTTCCAGGACTGGGCCTGAGCTTTGCCTACAGCAAATCTTGTTGCAAAACAGATTTTGTAACAGTCTTTTTCAGTCTACCATTTCCAGCAATTGCCTTAGGGTAATTTGAACATTTCAGCTCCTGGAAAATAGCTAACATGATATAGTATATATTTATTAGCAGACAAACACTGTAAATTGTTGATATTTCCACCTTTCAAGACAATTGTTAAAAAGTGAAACAATAAGGCACTCTTGTCTTAGGTATGACAGTCTCAGCTCCTGGCGCACTAAGCTCTTGTTTGATAAGCTATGTTCATTTCATATTTGTGTAATACCCTGGAAGAAATTAGGTTGCAATAAAGTCCATTTTTGTCACTGCATGTAGCAATGAATATCACACCCAGCAGGGTACAGTGGCACCTGGCTGTCCAGACCCAGTGTAGCACAAAGCCATCTGGGGGTAATTACAACAAGGTATTCTTTAAAGACCAGATGGGACCAAGGAACAGAAGCCCCTACCCCTCCCAGTCATTTACAACATAATTCCTTTCAATGATATACTTAATCCTCCCACCAGCTACGCTTTTCAGCTTGCTGTTGTCACTGTTCCTTTATGTTAATTCAGTCGAGAGACGCAGAAAGGGAGAGAGAGAGTAAGAGGGAGCCACCGGTGCCTCAAGGGACTAAAAGAAATTATTCATCCTTAAATTGTTTCCACTACACCAAGTACAGTAACATTTTTTTTTTTAAAGAGGGCTGAAATTATCCTAAAGAAGGTCAATGCTATAGCCTTGTGCAACACCAGCTGAGTTTTATTCAGCCACCTGTTAGCTAGGAGGGTTCTGCACATGCTCATGATGCTTTTAACCAGTTTAAAGAGTCTTTTTATTGACTGGCAGCCTCCCCACATTCAGAGTGCTCAAGACGTGGCCCTGCTTTGTGATCATATGTGGCACACAAGACTTAATTCAATTATGTTGTAAGCCTATCCAGTTTGTATCAGTGCCCTTTCACTTTTGTGTCATTTGTCTTGTATCTTGTAAAGAGTTGTATTTCTTCTTTTTTTTTTTTTGGAGGAAAAGGCATGCACTAGAAGAAAATTGCCTTTATTTCGTTATTCAGATTTGCACTGCAGATGTACTGCACACACTTAAAAAAAAGAAAAAAGAAAAAAGGACAAAAAAGTATTTTTATTAATACAAAAGTGGAAAAACAAAAGCAGAAATCTTCTACAATTTTACAATCAAAGGTATACCCATGCACTTAATTTTGAAAGAGGGGCAGGCAGACAGCCCAGACATACTTCAAATAAGAAACAGAGACATAAGTAAAGAGAAAAAAATACGCAAACGTTTTTAATAGATTAAAAATTACAAACCATGAAGGCCTGGGTGCTGTTATTCTTTCTTTAGAAGCAGCATATTGATTTTAAAGAAATTGTACAGCAAGTGACATCTCAATAGGAGTAAGTTCGAAAATATTTGGGCCTTGTTTATATTGCTAAATAGCCCCTGAATTAATGATCAAAGTGCAAGTAAATTGCAAATTTTCAAATACAGTGTGTTGTTTTGGTTTTTGAGGATTTTTTTTTTTAAATGCAGCGAGGTATTGCTACTGTTTAATAAGTCTGTATGAATACTACAGGTGAGAAAACAAGATGCCTTTTGACCTTGAGTTATCTAAGTGAGACAGTCCTGAAGTTCAAAATCATGTTATCATCTATTTTACTTTCAACCACTGTTCCAAGATTCTAACCAAACATTTAAGGAAGTACCAATCCTGTCATTTCAATAAGAGACAAACCATGTCCTTACAGTCATTTGAAATAGCAACAAGTGCATAACAATTTGTCTCACAAAAAAAAAATCAGTAAAGGAGGAAGCCTGCTGAATACAGAGAACACAAACTCAAACTGGAATTACACTGTGAATACAGTTCCGATAAGAGTGGAATAGGCAGAAGGGAGATAGAGCTGTTTTCTAAACTTGATTTATAAAGACTAAATTAGTTTATGCTGGAAGCTAGAATCAATAAAAATAAAAAGGGCTATGGTGAAAAGTATCTTTTTCCTTTTATAATGCCTTTTACATCAAACACTGATGGTGTGAAATCACAGTTATAAAATCTTATCTGTGCTCAAAAGGTGTGTGTGGATTCCATCATAGTAATAGATAAACACATCTTTGTTTGACTGAAATAAATATTCATTGATATCTCTTCCCTCTCCTTTTTCCAGAGAGTAAAAGTCAGAGAAAGGGCAGTAGTGCCAAGTTACTTACCAGTCTGCATGGCAAATAGGTATCAGTTGCTGATGTATCAGCCTCAGCACTGAAATACCCTGACCATGAAAGACCTTTCATTTTCTGCATTCACGATATCTTCCCTCAGAGTGGTCAAAAGACCCTGTCATAAGTCTGAACAGTTTATGTTTTGCATTTAATACTTTCCTGGCTAACATCTTCTACAAATGGATTGTTGTTTTGGTCATTTTCCCATACCAGACTAAAAGATTCAAAGAAGATTTGAAAGCATTCCTAGAAAATTGTAACTGACTTAAGAAGAGGATAAATACTCTGAGGTATATCAGTCATTCAGTTTTGTTTCAGATCTTTAAGTGGTATGTGCATCCTACAGACAGACCACATAACAGGATTTCTAGTTCCTCATCAAACACTTTAACCTGTTTTGTGGAAAAGAGATCCAGAAGGAAGAGCTGGAGTATTTAATTTTTCACAAAGAACAAAGAGAGAATTACTGGAAAAGAAATACAAGAAAGCATTTAAAGTCTAATTTTACATATGTGAAGACACACATGGATCTCAGCATTAGATGAAGCTAACTTTCATCTTCAAAACTGATTGACATGAAACTGTCAGATTCTGATTTCAGCCTACTGCCCTCCCTACCAAAAAAATATAAACATATACTTGCTTTCTATATATATAAAGTGTAGAAAACCTGGATACTTGAAGTTGTACAAAAATCAGTCCATTAATATGCAAATGGTAGAAATTTTAACCCAGGATTTCAGAGAAATTAATGAAAAGCAAGGACTGTGATGATAGCTTCCCACCTTGTTTTCATTCTACCATGTCACCACTAATTATGGACTACTAATTAGATCACATTTATTTATATAATTCCCAGAAATACCTCTGAACTAGATAGTTCAAGAGTAAATTTTTTGCAGATTAAAACATGTTCTTGATCACAGGGAGCTGCTACATCTCACAAAAGCCTATTTTTTAACAAATTGTGAACAAGAACAATTTATGTTAAAAATCACAGATAGATATAAAGGATTATTTTTTTACATTTTGATTATGTCAGTTTAGTTTCCTATGACCTTTGGTTTGCCTTTAAGTGTCTTCATAAAGCAAAATGTTGATCAAACCTCTAAATCATGTGGCATCTGGGACTTCCACAATTGTGGTACTGGGAAACCTTGTGCTGTCCGGGATAGCTGCCCTTAGGGGACTATTGCTAGAATGCTCCATTTTCACACATCATATGAAAACTCAGTGGGAAAACAGTCATAAAGTAATGAAGGAAAAAAATATGAGAGTCCAGAAATACAAAGGAAAGCCTTTCCTGTTCAGTCCCATGCAAGAAACCAAACCTTTATCTTTTGCATTTAGAGGAAAGTTGTAATTACATAAAATCCCTGAACATGACTTTAGAAAGGGGTCTTCCCTTCTTGGGGAAGGAGCTTTTCTCTCTGTTGAAACGATATGCAAATGAAAAAGGCTGAATTTTTTTACTTGCATCATACCTTCCTTCTTCTCTTGTAAAGGAGCAGTGTTTTTTAAAGTGCAAAGTTTTCCACAGAAAACTCATTAATGTTGTTGCAATGAAGAAATTGATATTTCTTCTATCAAAAAAAAAAAAATGAAAGTTGCATGATAAGACCCACCCTTGAGTGGGATTGGGATAAATATAGAAATATATAAAACATGCAATATGAACTCACTTTTAATCCCACACTCCTTGTTTATGCTTTTGAAGCTTTAAATCACCTTCAATTTATGGAGCAAAGGAATTATATTGCTAAAGTGAGAGGAAGGAAGTTGAAAGTTGAGTAAGGCATGAAGCTATTGGGCAAATTTATAAAAAATAAATCAATAATAGTTACTAAATATAGAGACACTACTAGAGGCACAGGAAGTCTGTGGAGGAGTATTCTAAGTGAATATCAAGATCTATACCTGGTAGTATTTTCTTATTGGAGGCTATTATTGCCCTTGCTGTCTGCTGGTTACTTGCTTGTCTGCTAAGGAAAGCAGCATCACCAGTATCTATAAGCCCTCTCTGACCAGGTTCATGATTAGAACTGAAGAAAGATAAGAAAGAGGAAGAGGTCAAAGGGTTAAATACAGCAACAGGTAACTCCAGGAAGACACTAAGCAGAGTAACCCTGAGGGTACCCTCCACTCCTTGATAAGTACAAGCAGACCATGATCATACTGTGCAGTCTGAATTCATCACAGAACATGAAGACAGAAAGAGGCTGGTTCACCTTCATCAAGCTTCCTTCTCCAGATGCTATGGATGACCATAAGGAGATTGATGTGGAGGTTCATGACCTGCTGAAGCTTTAGATGGAGAGGGTGAAACACACCCTGAACCTCAGTGAAAACTTCTGAACTCCCATAGTAGTCCAATGAGTGTGTTGCAGTATTTCCCTCCTTGCTGAGGTACAGCCACATGGTGGATTTTGATTTCCACAATATTTGAAGTGTGCATTCATCTTCAGTCCTGTTTTTACAACTGTCTTTGAAGTGATTATGTGTCCCTTTTTAAGGAAGTTATAGCTTGTGAATGAACCTGATGACAGTGCCAGCATTACGCACTCATAAGACTCTTCTCACATTTTAAAAGGCAAGTGTGTGAGGTAGCTGCTCCAATGACCGTGCAATGTGGGAGATAAGGAAAAATGTTGTTGATAGCTGTTTTGCACACAGTTCTATGCAGGATTGTTTTGCCTGGGTTCTTTGTCCTTAGTTTAATATAGAGAAAATTGGGTTTTATTTTCAGTGGCTAGACTTGTTAGTTTAGGAATTGTCAGAAAAACTCTATTTCTACATCTTATTTGTTATTTCAGATTCTTTTTGGCAGTAGAAATGTTTAGATTTGAAGATGTACACCCTATGTAAAGGAATGGTTTTAGTCTGAGATGTGTTGAGATGTTACGTTATCATGGAGAAAAACTAAGCCATAACACCAGGAGCTTGTTACAGAGTTTGATTTGATCCTCAGCTAAAATGCAAACATATTTATCTGGATAGACTTAAAAATTCACAAGAGAAGAGAGAAAAAGTAAATTGATAGTTTCTTTGCTGACTTGAGTGGGGCCTTTTTGACCTTACCTAGTGCCCACTGAACTGAATGTAAGTTCTTCCTGGTTTGATGTATCCTTGTCTTCATGAATCCTTTTACAGTTTTAGCTCAGTTGGTATTTAAGCTAAATCATAACTTCCGGAAAAAGGCAGGGGATTGCCAAGAACATATAAAAATAGTGAAAAGATTAGCAGAGTTCTGAGTATTTTATGGAGATTAAAAAAAAAAAAATCAACATTTCTGTACATCTTATTGTTTCTGTATAATCTGTTAGAACACAGAGTTTTGGGATTTTTGTAACAATGTCTTTCAGTTTGAAATTAAGGTTTTTCTATTAGAAAAAAAAAAAAGAAAGAAGTGAGGGATTGCCTAATGTTGTCATCAACATCTCATAGAAATGTCCACAAAAGCCTGCTATGTTATATTTTGACCTTCATTTTGTTGTATTTTACACAGATGTCCCTCAGTGCAAAAGACCTGTGTGACATCCATAACCTGTTATGTTTGTAATATACATGTCATGTTGAAAAAAGCCAGCAAGTCTGAAAGTTCTCAGTGGGTAACACCATATCCATTGATCAATTGCTTTGGATAGTATTTAATTCAGATGAAAATCTAATGTAGAGTATAAGAACCTCTAATGATAATGAGGCGAAATCTACACTGATCTTTTCTAATTACATCATGTATGTAAGAGGGTTTAAAAAAAGTGCAAGGTTCCCAATTTCTTAACATGGATTTAATTTATTTTGAGAGCTAAATGCAATTTCTTCTAAAACTACTAGATGACCATTCACATTGCTATTGCAGTATAACATTAGAGGGATTAGACTAAGTTTCTTAAGAAATGCTGGCTAAAGATGGATGTTATTCATGTGATATGGAATCCAACAGAATAAACACTGCATATACTCAGAGGTATTAAGTCAAGAGAGGGATTCATAATTACTGGCTTTACCTTCGTAAATAACATGAGCAACAGAATTTCAGGGGGTTTTCTTTATTCTAGCCCATAACTTCTTTTGAGTGACATTGTACCCTCCAGAAAAATCTTTGATCTTGACTTATATAATAAAGAAAAATGTTTTGGGTCTGTTCTCTTCTAGATTTTGAACACTGCCAAAGACAGTATAAGTGTCCAGAAAACCAAGAGTGTAGCTATTTCAGTAAATTAAACTGTCCCAGGAAATATTTGCAAGTGCTAGAAAATGATCACTTACACTGATAAACCATTGGAGAAAACACTGGCTTTGGCAACAGAGGGGCAGAAGGTAGCATATACCAGGCACCAGCTTCAGCTGGCCTGAGGTTTAAGCCATGTTTTTCTGCAAAGGAAGAGATTTAATAGCATGGGTGTAGGTTGCTCATGTCTCTGAATATGATCTCACCAAATGCACAGCACCAGACTCTAAACAGAGTATTACATTTGGCGTATTTGAGCTCTTGGCTGTGTTACTCTCCCTTAAATAGAATATTTAGTATTCCTTTTAGTGGAATGATTCTTTCAAAAGAAAATAAAGTAGCTCTCCTTAAGTGAGAGCTACTCTGGTTATATATAGCAACTGGAAATAACTGTCAGATGCTTGGTAGCCTGGATAAAGGAAATCTAACTGCCCTGCACTCCTATCAGGGAAAACTGCTTACAACTATCAGTATGTGGATTCAAATGACAGGTCTTCATGAAAATGAAGACCAACAAAATACATTTGAATTGTGTAAATGCTTCAGGCTTAGGATGATGAGATGGAAATTAAATATATACATATGTAATAGACAACAATTTTAAGAATAGCTACATGATTAAATGGTTAGATTAGGGCTTGATGTTCCGCTACAAAAATAGAAGAAAATATATTAAAAGAGCTTAAAAATTCTGCAGAAGAGAGGTAAGGCAAAAGAACACAATGCAGTAAATAAAAAACTGCTGAGTTGTAAAATATATAAACTACTGCCTAATAATAATAAATATCATCCTGGCAAGGGTTGTATCTGTGAGCCTTCTAAAGCCGTAAATCTTTGGGAGATGTATGAATGATCAGAGAAGCAGAGCACTCCATGGATAGACACACTGGAATGGGAATATAGACGGGTAAAGAAAAGACAACAAGTTTATAAGCATATGAACATTTTTTGTAAGTTGAGTGGTATTAAAAAGAACCCCCAAAAAAAAAAAAACAAACCAAAACAACAACGAAAGAAAAAACACACCAAAAAAAAAAACAACAGAAAAAATTACTAAGATTACATGTGTTTTTTACTAGGTATGTATGTAAGTTGATCACAGTAGTTGCTTTCTGAAAGATCACCAGCAAGCTGGATATACCGAGATGGGGAAAAAAACTAGCACAATTTTGCTTTTGAACCAATTTAAATAAGACCAAAACTGAGGCTAAAACATACTGTCACTCTGAAAGCACCAGTCACAAAGGAAAGGAATTATTACTGACAAAAATTACTCCGAGATAAAGTTTTCTTTAAATTTTATGAGCTCTCTCTGTGAAATCACAGTTTTCTTTTCGAGTGTTTAAAGTGATGAAATACCATTATGTTTAGCAGCAGAAAAGAACATTTCCTGGTGTATTTAAACTCTGCAATTCATTAGCTTTCCTTTAAGGTGCTTCTTCATATACAAGCTGGAACTGATCTTGTAGGCCCCTCTTCTGTCAGTATTCTGTCTTCATCTTGCTTTTCATGGAATGTTTGCATAACAGCAATAAGAATATTTCATTTCTCGTGTATTAAAAAAAATGCTCCTGGAACCAAATTAATTTTTCTTCCCTGAGAATCTGAAAGGGTGTCTTATCATGTGCAGCCATCTCTAAAACCATCCAAGATGATCTGTTTGCTCACATTTCTTTTAATTGCTTATTCATCAGTTTATTAGAGAACCTGCTACTAGATAGCTCATGGGAGCATGCCCATGTTTCTGAGTAATGTGCCACAGAGACAGTGAGTTGGCCTTCAAAGAGCTGCCCTGCATCCTGAAATGCAGAGCATGGCAGGCACGCTGACTAAACTACACTGGGTTTTGTCTGGAGGAATTGAGGCATCTCTGAGCTCCCCGCTGCTTTGTACAGATTGACTGCATTTCCTCTTTTAGTGCTTATGAAGCACTGGGTATTTATGTTCTATCGTGGTTTACAATATAGAAGAGGTATGTGAACCAATATATACAGATAAATACAATAACATTCAAAGGCCATAGAAACCACCTCTGCAACATACTAAGCAGCCCCTTTTCAGTTTATATGACAATATAGGTTGCTCTTAGCTTCCCAAATTCCCTTAAAGACTAATCCATTCAAGTCTTTAGTTGACTTCAACTAAAGGATCCTTCTCTTCACTGTTTAAACTAGGCTTTCTTCAGTTGATAACATGGGGGTTGCCTGCTGAAAATTCACTACAAATGTCTACCTAGGTATAACAAAATTGTAATTTTGCTTTACTGTTCTCTAGAGTACACATCTTTCTCTGTTTTCCCCCACTTTCTTTATGCTTCCTTTGGCAACAGCTGAAAATTGCACTTAAAAATGTTATCATAGTTTAAAAGTTGATTAAAATAAACAGACTTTTATATGATGTTGCTTACTGAATCCATTAATACTTGGTAAGGGGAGAACTCAAAAGGTTCCTTTAAGTGATAAACATATAAATCTGTCTCAGGCTTCATAAAATAAAGCGTACTGATATGTATCTTATTATGCAGCTTTTCAATTGCTGCAGCATGTTTTTTTATTTTTGTTTTAAGTACCTGTCCCATAAATATTAAAGCACATCTCTCTTTAAAGAAAAAAAAAGGAAAAGTGCAATCTGGACGCTAAGACAACTAGGAAGAAGCAATAAATTATTGCTGTAATGACATGCTAATTAAAATTTTGCTTGTAACTCATGTAGGTGTTTGAAGCCCAGCAAATTTCTCTTTTCATTTGTGAAGTGTGAAGGTAAATTGCCCAGTGACAGTGGGACATCGCTAACAAGTACAAATTGAATAACATGCTATCTTGCTCTATTAGTCCTGACTAGCATGTCTGAATTAGATATTCAGCACACTCCCCATTGTAGGCCTGATTGATAAATGCTAAGGAGAATTTGTCAAAACAACAGGGGCTACACCCAGTGGGACATCAATATGCTCCATTTAGTCACCCACCCGGCACTTCCTACACAGGATTGTCACATAAAATTAAGACTAGCCGCTAACCAGCCATCAAGCTTGCAGCAGACATCAGGCAGCCTGTCTTCTGTATGCATATTAGTCACATGCTTAACAATTTGGGCTGTCATGACTGAAGCATGCAGTGACCTCTGGAGCAGAGGTTGAATTTTGCAACTACACTGAGACATCACACTCAGCTGTTCAAGATTTTAGGCCATTTCCTGCCTGATCTGTGCACAGATGCACTGCCCTAAGCTATAATCTGCTGCCTAGTCCAAATGACAAATGGCACAGCATAGATTATTGCATTATATATTAAGTACTACAAGTCTGTAAATTATAAGTAAACTACTGTTCAGCCTGAATGTCTCCTGCAGCTTTTAAAATGCTTTCCTTCATAAAGCCTCTCATGTACAGGATAAATAAATATTTGGAAAACAAAGGCATCAAAGTTTAAAGACTGAAATGTGCTGTTTTCCTTGCAATTAACTGCTTGAATATGAAACAGTTTTGTTCCAGCTGTAATTCAATAAGTCATTGCTGGACTTGCTTCTTTTCTATTCTTCCTCTTTTCACTGAGAATTATTAGCAAATTAAGGTTTTCTGTGGGCTCTATACATCGAACTATTTTGCCAGATAAATGGTTGAGGCCAATATTGTTAGCCACTTTACACAGTTCTTTCAGTGCGGATTAGAAATGCAATATGCAACACTAATAAAAATGAATAAGAAATCTAAACATTATCAGTTCTGAGGGATCTAATTTGTCATTCTATTATGCTTAGTCTTTGTTTATGCACTGAAGTTCTTGTTTATATGTGGAACAGCTGTAAAAAGCATAGAAAACCAAGCTGGAAGGAAAGTCATTCACTCGCTTTCTTATTACTGGCTAAACAGGATTGTTAGACTATGATTGTGTGCTCCCTAAGTGTAGCTAGGACTTCAGTATGTTGGTTATCTAAAATCAACAACTAAATTTTTGGAAGGAAGGAAGGGAGGGAGGGAGGAAAGGAGGGAGGAAAGGAGGGAGGAAAGGAGGGAGGAGCGAATATTGATCCCTATATATCTCTAAGGAAGAATTTTCACTGATCATATTTGGTTAATATATCCATAAAGTTGCCCTATGATATCCTTTAACTCACAGTCAGAGATGGTCCAAGCAGGGGGTTTCTCTTGCATTTCTCTTATTGTTGACAAAACTCAATAGGAGTCACTTTTGTTAAGAGAGCAGAAGAATTAGTACCCAACTTTAGCACATAATATTATACCACAATGTAACAACAGGTACCCACACAATGAAGGTCCGGGGTCTGATTTGCAGCTGTTTTGGTGATAGGATCAAATATCCACAACACACTTCTAAAAACAATTAATTTGACTGCTGTAGCTGTTCATGGGTACAGATGTGTAGAAAAGAAAACTGGTTTCACCGTAGATACAAGATCCAATATTAGGAAAGGACTACAAAAGGTTAGTGTAAATCTAGAGTAATTAATTCCAGTGGGGTTCCTTGAGATTTACAGTATTGTAAGGAAGAAAATTACCTCACCCTGTCAGAAAGTGCCTGCTCTGTTTGCTATTGTGGTGCTAATCTTTAATTAAAATACAGAATGATCCCTTAGCATACATTGATTTTCTGACAATCAGTTATGTTCAAGTTACTTCATATGTATTTGCCTCTAGAGAACACAGTTTGGGCCTGCTCCCTCTGATAAACTCACAATTCAAATATTATCTAATCTAAGTGAATTACTGAGTGAATTCTCCATTGACAGTGGACACTGCACAGTGGAGGTGATGGCAGATAACCTCTCAAGCTCACATTTAGCTAATGAACTAGAAAACTCTACACAGCCTGTGACAGTGAGATTTATAAAACTTCTACAATCTAGTGATTCAAATATATTTCAGGATATTCTACATTTCAGCCATATAACAGCTATTACCTAGTTAAGACTCAAAGATTAGTTGTCAGACCCACGTACAAAAATGAATTTGTCCTCTCCACCATGAAGATTCCACAGGAAAAAAAGTGAGATTTGAAACATTTATTGAAGATGTTTTCCTAAAATATCAAGAATCTGTGTATGTTTGTTAGGCCAAAGGTAAAGATGGGAACCAAATGATAAATGGATGTTACAAATGCATAACACATCTTCTGAAGCAAAGAAGGAAGGGACTATAAGTATGCAAAGTCATGAGGAAAAAAGGATAATCAGGATTTTTTTCTGGGAAAGAAAAATCATCATTGAGAGCATAAAATAAGATATGTAAGTGCAGGAAAGCTTGATTGGTCTTTCCTAGAAGGATCCAGTTCAGCAAACTTTGTATATTATTTCAACTTGTATGAGCAACACCATTAAAACAAAGAATAAGGTTTGAGTCCCAGCTATAAACAAAACATGTAGGGCAGGCAATAATTCAAGGAAATTGTACTCTTGGGTTCTTGTCCTGATTATGGAGTACTAGGGGAAAACAATACTGGAAAGATATCTCCTATTGAAACCTAAAGTTAACATTGTCCTCCAGCAATGTTGCAAAAATATGTGGCATAAACTTTGTTCACGTTACATGTATGCATGTATGCAGCAAGTGACATATATATAAACATCATCTGCAATGAACAACATGCATTACTTTTTTTTCTGGAACATGGATAATAAAATAGAAACTGGTGGTTCATGGTGATATAAATAGCTGAAGTATCAGAGAGTGAGAGTTTTTACAAACTACTGGATTAAAAAATATCTCTGTAACATGTTAAGTAATTAATGTAACTACTCACTGAAAAATGGAAAATTTAGTACTGTTTTATGAAGCTGACATGCTCACAATGGGCCAACAGGTAAGTCTGCTTTTCAACTGTTGTTCATTTTTGCGCTTGAAGGAGGTTAGTAATTAAACCAGGTTTTGTTTCTTTTAATTGACACTTTCAATTTACCACTTACTTAGGTTAGCACTGACTTTTTATATGAAACAGATTTTTGTATGAAATGTATCACACAAAAACTAGAAACTTAATGATCTACCTACATAGGCATTCAGTCCAAACCTGAGAAACACAGAAAGCAAAAAATTGTTTTTTTCTGAGACTTACTGGGGAAAAGTTACTCAAGGAGTTTTATCTCACAGAAAGGCTAATGCTAGTCTGTAATAAAAGCACCTCCACTGAAACAGCAGCCTGCTCACATTGCCTGGGGCAGCACACAGATGATGGATAGTGTAACAGATGAATCTTCTCCTCATCTCCATTCTAATCTCACTCTACTAATTGTCATCAATATCATCAGTGTCAGTAGCCTAAGCTACTGCCTGGAGCCTGTGAGCTCCCCCAGCAGCCCTGGCCTGCTGCTTCTCCTGGGGTTTGCCCCTCTGTGCAGGGAGCAGACAAGTGAAGGAGATGGAGCCCGCGGCTGGGGCCTGGGTGGCCTGCATCCTGCTGATACACAGGTTGCAGAGTGGTAGGAAGGTGATTGCAGCTGATGTAGGGTGAGCCAGATGCTGTAAATAAGTGATGAGTAATATGTAAATATCACTTTATGCTTGCAACTTCCTATATACACTAAAAGATCATTATGATTCTAGAAGTCAAGCTTTCAAAACTTAAGAAATGCAAAGACTGCAATCTGAACACAAGCCTTTTGTGTGATACCACTGCTCATTGCAGAAGCAGGCTGTTTTCACAAAACATACACTTTGTGCAGCTCCAGGATAGGCAGGAAGCCCTGTCTGTAGTGTCAGAACTATCCAGCACATTGTTTAATGTACCATTTACTGTTCACTATGCAACTAATTCAATACACAGAATTGTAAATTCTCTCTTAAGTTTCTCCTCAGTGATTAGAATTTAGCAGGAAGTGTCCTCAGGCATTAATGAATAATTGTTCAATATCATTTTAAAATTAAATGGTGATATATCTTTTCTTAAAGTAGATGAAACTCAAACATAAAAGTATTAGTGTCATGTCATACAGTTTTATCACTTCTAGTTTGAAAAGTTAGGGTCTTTATTTTCAGACTATTTCGTATTCTTTGTCACATAGGTGCTTTTGCCTGAACAGGCACAAAATTATAAGCACTGAGTTAGTACAACACAGAGTTAATACATTTATTCATCATCACATGATGAATAAATTTATTCATCATCACATGAAAGCAGGTGGCATATTATTGTTAGTGTAGGTATTTTCAAAGTGGATTTTTCTTTCTACAATAGAAAAAGGACCAAGATTCAGGCTGGTCTGAACACAGAAATTTTCCTCTGAGGTCCACAAGAATTGCCTCCTTACACGAGAGTTAAATTATCTGAGATACAGTTTATGTTGCAAGCAGAGGCAAATTTACAGACCTGCATGTGACTGGCTTGGTGCATATTTAGATGAGGTTAGAGACACTGATAGTGTGTGTTTTCTCATTACACCTCTTTATGCCTTAGTCTACACTTTATAATTGAGGAACCATACTCACAGTTTCTTCACTGACACAGGCTAATTGTATTCACAGCCTCTTCATCCTGCAGGCTGCCAGGGGCCAGCCCTGCCACCAACAGAAACACTCTTTGCTCTGCCATGTTGCACTCTATCATGCCCTTGCACTCTTCGTGCTGTGGCCTGAATGCCAGTAGAGAGCAGAAATCACATAGACAAGAATTTACCATGAGCTCAGCACAACATCACTGCTAATGCTTATTCCATCAGGCTGAACCGGTGTCTCTAGAGATCACCTTGCCAGCTTGACTGTTCCCACCTGGATCTTAAAATAACACAAAACTGATCAGTGCAAATTCATTGAATTCTGAGGTGAGGAAAATATTCACAAGGGAAAGAGTCATAGTGGAGCAATTATTTTGACAGAGAATATGTAACCGTATTCAGTTAGGAATATAATGCTAAACAACAGGTCAAAAGTTGAAGGAGCAAAAAATCTGTGCTATGGTAGCAAGGTGCTGCCTGCAGTTGGAGGAGAGTGAGCCAGTAAAGGTGTGTGTAGCTTCCAGGCATGCCTGTGGAATAAAGAAGCAAAGGAGCAGGAATAGAGAGAAAGAGACTGGTAGCTACTGAAGCAACTGATGTAACAGGCCTCTTGTAAGTGAGGGCAGGGGAGCATGGCCAGAGTGACAGCATAGGCTGAAGTCCTCCCACGGGGAGCAATGGCCTGAGGACAAGGGGGCAGTGTGAATGAGGGGAGAAGGGATGGATGGAGAAGTGGGAGGGGGAAAGCTAACAGGTACAGCTTCAGACTGTGATGAACTGTAGTGGTGTGTTTAACTTTAGAAGTTTGGTGTTAGAGTAGATAAGATGCGGGATGTTAATGGTCCCTGGCAGTGGCAGGGGGGAAAGAAGAATATATTACCTGTGGATTAGTTTATTGGTACGTTTATTGCCACCTATAGAAACATGGGATGGCTTCTTCCATACAAGGGTTAAAATTTACATCACTACTGGAGATCTGTTTAAGAGTGTGCGTGGGTTAAATACACTGAATCCTCATCCCATACACAGTAAGGCAGCTACAAGTCAAACATAATGACAGTGCTGATTAATTAGGTACTCCTACCCCCAGCACTTGAGAGTGATTTATTGAGACACATCTCTAACCTGATCCATTGTGCTGACTGGATTAATGGAGTGAGCTAGAGAAATTCACTGGCAATGTTAGATACAGAGCAGGAAAGCATTAACCCTTGGAGCTTTCTTATCTAGCCTATTGACAGAATATTAATTATGACAAAACATACATGTCTCACCTAATTATCTTTTGATAGCTAAGCATATATTTTTATTCATGCATGATGAAGATACTGGAATGAATATCGTTTGCACATAAACATTTTAGAAAAATATGGAGATAACACTGAATTTACAGGGTCCACTGTAAACAGGACACTATAAATGTCTGCCTTTACTTCTTGGCCATTTACTTTAGATTATTAGAGCAATTGATGAAGCAAGCAAAAGAAGTTATTTTGGAATATAAATTGGGACATCATTAGGTCGCATATACACAAACACTCATGATGCATTATAAATGCAGTGCTTTTCCTGGACTTGTCTCTAGCAGGCTTATCATCTCAAACTTGGGCCCATTTCTGAAGTGATGCAGTTAAATGGCATTCCCTAAACCACATTTACATTTCAGGTTACTGGCTTTCTCTGAATTTCAGACATCAGCTCTGTGTAATTGCAAGTCATCGTGCATGAACTATTTCTAATGCCTAGCATACCCAGGTAGCTGAGAAAAGCAGGTGCATCCCACAGCATGGTAAGCACAACCACAGTCTCCAGGAAGCCTTAGGGGCTTCAGAGTTTTCAGTCACTTCTTCATGGGGAACAGGATCACTGTATCTCATGTAAGGAGTGCCTGCTTCCAGTAATGAACAGGGCTGTGAGTGCAGCTAATTTGTCTAGTATTGCATATGTTTATTCACATTTACAGGATGATATTCTTCAGTCATCACAAGTAAATGACTGCTTATTCTGTAAGACAGTACTGAGAAAAGAAAAAAAAAACATAAAAAAAACCCAAACAAAACCAAGAGATGGACAAAAACAAGGGAATGAGGAAAGCCTTCAACACTGAAAACATTTTCTTTCAAGATTTTCAAAATGAATACTTGCTGGTTTCAATTTTGAACCCAATAGTTAGGCTTGGAAAGGACCTTAAGATCACCGAGTTCCAACCCCTCTACCACGGGCAGAGACACTTCACACTAAACTATGTCACCCAAGGCTCCATCCAACCTGGCCTTGAACACTGCTAGGGATGGAGCATTCACAGCATCCTTGCCAATCCACTCCAGTGCCTCACCACCCTCACAGGAAAGAACTTCCTTATATCCAATCTAAACTTCCCCCATTTGAGTTTTAAACCATTACCCCTTGTCCTATCACTACAGTCCCTAATGAAGAGTCCCTCCCCAGGATCCTTGCAAGTTTCACATATTGGAAAGCTGCTATGAGGTCTCCACGCAGCCTTCTCTTCTCCAGGCTCAACAGCCTCAACTTTCTCAGCCTATCTTCATACAGGAGGTTCTCCAGTCCCCTGATCATCCTCGTGGCCCTTCTCTGGACTTGTTCCAACAGTTCCATGTCCTTTTTATGTTGAGGACACCAGAACTGCACACAATACTCCAGGTGATGTCTCACAAGAGCAGAGTAGAGGGGCAGGATCACCTCCTTGGACCTGCTGGTCACTCTCCTTTTGATGCAGTCCAGGATACGGTTGGCTTTCTGGGCTGTGAGCATACACTGAAACCAGCTCATGTTCATTTTCTCATCAACCAACACCCCCAAGTCCTTCTCCGCAGGGCTGCTTGAATCTCTTCTCTGCCCAACCTGTAGCTGTGCCTGGGATTGCTCCCACCCAGGTGTAGGACCTTGCACTTGGCATGGTTAAACTTCATCAGGTTGGCATCAGCCCACCTCACAAGCGTGTCAAGGTCCCTCTGGATGGCATTCCTTCCCTCCAGCGTATCAACAGAACCACACAGCTTGGTGTCATCAGCAAACTTGCCAAGGGCGCACTCAATCCCACTGTCCATGTCAGCAACAAAGATGTTGAACAAGACCGGTCCCAACACCGATCCCTGAAGGACACCACTCGTCACTGATCTCCAGCTGCACATTGAGCCATTGACCACAACTCTTTGTGTGTGGCCATCCAGGCAGTTCTTTATCCACTGAGTGGTCCATCCATCAAATTGATGTCTCTCCAATTTAGAGACAAGGATGCTGTGTGGGACAGTGTTGAATGCTTTGTACAAGTCCAGGTAGATGACATCAACTGCTCTACCCCTGTCCCTCAGTTCCGTAGCCCCATCATAGAAGGCCACCAAACTGGTCAGGCAGGATTTCCCCTTAGTGAAGCCATGCTGGCTGTCATCAACCACCTTGTTGTTTTTCATGTGCCTTAGCATGCCTTCCAGGAGAATATGCTCCAAGATTTTGCCAGACACAGAGGTGAGACTGACTGGTCTGTAGTTCCCTGGATCATCTATTTTCCCCTTCTTGAAAATGGGGGTTATATTTCCCTTTTTCCAGTCGTCGGGAACTTCACCTGACTGCCACGATTTTTTCAAATATGATGGACAATGGCTTAGCAACTTCATTTGCCAGCTCCTTCAGGACCCGTGGATGGATTTCATCAGGACCCATGGACTTGTGCATGTTCAAGTTCTTAAGATAGTCTCAAACCAGATCCTCTCCTACACTACGCCTAAGGTCTTCATTCTCACAGTCCCTGCATCTGCTTTCTACATCTTGGGCGGTGTGATCAGAGAATTTGCCAGTGAAGACTGAGTCAAAGAAGTCATTAAGTAAATAAAGCTTTCAATTTTGTGACAAATAAACCACACATTTCTTAAATCTTCAGATTTAGAGATTGAATTACTTAAATAATAAAAGAAATTTAAATATTCTATTTAGTACTGCTTGAATGGAAATTACATTCAGTTAATGCTGAAAGTCACTACTTCAGTAGCTCTGATCACTCCATAAATTTTGACTGAGCTATGTCTAGGGTTTGAGACCGTTATGCTTTCGTGTTGCAGTCTGCAGTCCTGGTTTCCCAGTTCAGGTTTACCCTGATGGGGCACTTGCTGCGTTACTGGGCAGGTATCTGTGGCTTGCGCATGGTGGCTCACACCAGTAGAAGAAAGTAATAGGACTTGCCAGGTACTGTCCCTGCAAAAGAATGGGAATCTGGTGAAAGCCCAGACCTGGAAATTGGAAAGCGCTCTTGTTCAGACTATTCCCACATAGACAGGGCTCAGTGTCCATGCATTATTACTAGCCATTTCATTCATAGGCAAATACACACATAAAGCAAGTACATAGATACAATTTACTGTACATTGTGTTCCTTCATTGAAATTGTGCTTCTAAGAACCATTAAAAAAATTATCCTATTAGAAAAAATCAGCTCTTCCTGTTTTCTCCACGCAAGCTCTTCAGTTACACAGAATAGTTGCTAAGTTTACCCAAGGTCTATCCTCAGGTTTCCCCTGCAACATTAGCATCAGTAAGAGACTGGGTCACAATATGTAGAGCAAAGTTCATCTCTTTTCAGAGAAACCTCATAGAGCCATTCTTAGCCTCCCAATGCAATTAGCAGACACATTCAGTTACATCTGTCCCAGTTACACCATAAAAACTGTAGATAAGCACCACAAGACCAGTCATTTCTACTTGTAACTAAACTGACTCTGTAGAAGGGTATAGGAAGTGTTGTTATAGGGATTGTTGCTATAATGACAGGATCATAGAATACAATCATAAAATAGTTAGGATTGGAAGGAAACTTTAAAGGACATCTAGTCCAACCCCCCTGCAATCAGGACAGACATGTTCAACTAGATCAGGTTGCTCAAAGCCGTGTCCAACCTGACTGTGAATGGGGCATCTGCCACATTTCTGGGCAACTTATTCCAGTGTTTTACCACCCTCATTGTAAAAAATTTCTTCCTTATATCTAGAATAAATCTACCCTCCTTTAGTTTACAGCCATTGCCCTCTACCACAGCAGACCCCACTAAAATGTCTGTCCCCATCTTTCTTATATGCACCCTTTAAGTACTGAAAGGCAACAACGTCTCCCTCAAGCTTTCTCTTCTCCAGGATAAACAACCCCAACTCTCTCAGCCTGTCTCCATAAGAGAGGTGTTCCATCCCTCTGATCATTTTTGTGGCCCTCCTCTGGACTAGCTCCAACAGGTTCGTGTCTTTCAACAGCACCTCTCCTCATATTACCTGTCCTGCTTCTCTTTCTTTCTCTGTTGTTCCAAGGGTCTACAATATAATCACTTTCTCTCAGAGGGATAAATTATTCCATCACAAAGTCTTTTTTTATCTGCAGCAAGATTTCTGATTAGGTAGGTTGCTCAAATATAATTTGGTCATCTCTGCTCAGTACAATATGCATGTTTTGTGAAAAGAACATAGACTTTTTTCATAAAATCATCCCAGATTATTTACCTCTGTGTATTATCACATAATATGTCATATTTGACCACAAACCTTTTTCTATATAGCTTGAGATTTGCCTCCACAGGAATCTAATGCTATTAGCACAGTCAAGGAAAACAGAATTCCACCCAAAATACTCAGATTGCTTGTTGTTTTCTGAGCTGGGCGAGAATAAGTCTATTCCTCTCTTTGCCCGTTCTATATAAAGGGCAGGGCTACAGTGCCTTAGTTAATACTTTTGTTCTTTATTGCTAGACTTTATGAACTGGCTTTTTCATAAGCTCATTCTAGGCATACAGGTCAAGGGTCTATCATCAGAATTTTAGATTTTAATTATCTCTTAAAAATGCAGGACCTTTCTAAGAGGGATGAAGTTCAGTTAAAGTGACCAGAATCTCACTATTATTTTAGCCTTTTGCCCTCAAGGAACAGAAGAGGATGAAAAAAAGTTTTCCAGACTGGAAAATCACCCTTGTCACCCCTTGACAGAGCCATCTGCCAGGCACAGGAAGGGGCTCATGAGCTACAGAAGCAACCACTGCAGAAGTGGCCTTGCCCTAACATCTGCAGTACAACCTGGATTTCTCGATGCAAAACTCTTAAAACACCTACTGACCAGGTGTGCAACAAAAGATGGATGTTCAGTAAGAAGTGCTTAATTAGGATGCAAGGTTTTAGTAACAAAGCTGATTTATTTTCTTTTCTGCCACTCTCCATGCTCTGGACAGCACAACAGTAAGGGACAGTTCAAGGAAGCTAAGTATCAGGGCACATTTTCATGTAAAATAGTCACTAGGATTTATATTCTAGCTGCCTGAGATGTATCACTGCTATAAATAATTATATCACTCAAACAATATGAAACAGCTACAGGAAGAATAGAACATGAGAAAACATACACCAGTTTTAAGCATCACAGAGAAGATTCAGATTAGATATTAGAGGCTGGTACAGCGGAATGGCTAAATGACCTCTCAGGGTCCCTATTTTTGTTGTTGTTGTTGCTGATTTCATGAATATGGCTTATATCTTCTGGTTTCCTTTTGCTGGGTTTTTTTGTTGTTGTTTGTTTTTTTCCCCCCACAATAGTAACTGTAGACTTTGGAAAAAAACTAAACAAATAAAAAAAAAAGAGAGAAAGATGAAAATTGCCTGTTTAAATTATTTTCTCTGCTCAAAATCAGCCTTGAATTATTCATAATAGGAATGAGGAAGCAAGAAAAATAGGAGACTGAAAAATGGCACGGTTCAAGCTGTGTCATTGTGTGTAATATCCTGTCTAACAATAATGCCAATAATGCTGGTGGGAATGCTACACAGAGAAGAGTTCCTTGCTGTGTATCTTTAACTCTTTTCCTAAGCAGCATTACAAGTAAGATTTAGGTGAAATATAAGTTTGTTCTAGGATAGAAATACTTTGACATATTTGAAGACTACCATGAAAAAAATACTTTCAGGATATTTATGGTCTAATAAAGTATGTATATGTGTATACTTATAAATGTTATCTATACACTTACACTAGTATAGATATCACAGTCATAGTTATGTAGGATACAAAGATGACATTCTAAATCTGCACTTTTTAGTTGGTGTCTAAATTCAATCCCCCTTACTCCTGACTAATTGATGTCTTGAGAATATTTTATTCTGGAAAAAATCAGTCTGCAAGACAAAATCAAAGTGCCTGTTTCTCCAGATTACAAACCCCTTCAATTTAAACACCTCACTACCAGTTTTAGCTTTGACAATCCTGTTTCTACATCTCTTTGGCGTATGGCCCAAGATATTCTCTAGCCTACACAGGCACATGGTATATAGCCAGCTCATATTTCTCTTTGAAACTCCACTTATGCATTGTGTGGTGGTCACCTTTGAGAGCAGAGGACACTGTTTAATTCACATTTGGACAGCTTTTGTTCTCACAGCCACCCCTACTACTGTTTTTAAAATAGTTTTTGTTAAATTTCTTTTTGATCCTTATCTCATAGTTATACATTTTGTTGTGGTTACATGTGATTCTTGGCCAAGCCAAAAGAATGAGAGATTGAGATCTTCAGCCTGAGTGAGCTGTGCAGTCACATGCGACAAGGGCTAATTGGTGGCCAGCTGTATAGGGCAAGGAAGCAGAAAGTCAATAGATGGAAGGGATAGAGCACATACATCCCCTGTGTGATTGCATTTAAGGTGGGAGTCAGCAGCAGAAACACAGAAGCCAGGGCCATTCAATTATTTAGGGCACCTGAGATGTCTGCAGAAAGCGGGATATCTCACACAGGACATGGGGGAGACTACACACATAAGAATATGTGTGTATATATATGCATATATGTATGTGTGTATATATATACACACATATTTTTATGTGTACATAATCAGTATAAATATGTACATATACATGTACATATGTTATATGAGTGTGTATGTATATATGCATATATACATATGATGCTTTAGCTGCATATTCACTGTAAAGTAAGTCAGCTGGAGAACAGTTTAAAACAAGCTCCAAGCTTTACCTCACATGTAGAAGTCTGCAAGTGAGTAGAAGTTGGAAAAAACTCATGAGACACTGTTGAAAGACATTGTATAGGGGGTGGGGCTGGGTTTCACGTTTGTGTAACTGACAGAGCAGGATGGCAGATGGGACACGGGCAGAAAGAATGGGGTTTGCATGTTTGCACAGTTTCTGTGTCAGTGAGACTACGATTGTAACGAAATTGTGAGCCATGACAAGAGTTCCTAGCTGCTGCCACAGTCCAAATATGGTACTTTCGAGAAAATAAAAGCCAAGGTGGACTCAGGGCCAACTTACTGTAGAGAGAAAGGAACATTTTGTGTCTGACTGAAAGGGCAGAGCATAGGAACAAACCCAAGTCTTTCTAACTTCCAGCACATCAATTACTTTCTGATAGCTGTCTGTGTGTACACATTTCTCCCAAAGAAAATTTTTGGTAGGTTGCCCTTTTTCTGTGGACTAAAAGGCTATTTTTCATAACTTCAGTTTGCTGTAGTAAAAGGCCATGAACACAAGTGATAAAGCCAAATAATGAAAACTATGTACATCCTAGCATAACTGTAATAGTAGAGGATGGAGAACATGCAACTGAAACTGCTCTGAGACACTCTGACTGATCCAAAGTCGCAGCTTGTAGGAGAACAGTAGTATATAAATCCAGAACTAATGTAACTGGCCTGGCATTATTCTCCTCTGCAAACAGTGGTCTCTCACTATTTTTGCTGACTTAGTGCATTTGTGTTACATTTATAAATAACAATTACATGTAATAGTTTTGTCCCGTCTCTGAAAAAAAAATTGCTACATCCCTTTAAAAGATTGAAGCAGCCAATAGATTGTTCTAAGCAGTTAGATCATGGTTAGGTTTAAGCACATAGTAGAATTTGCTGTATTCCTTTTAGAAGAGTTCTTAAGTTTCCCAGAATTAAATGGGATTTGAGCTCTGTCATGGTTTAAGCCCAGCCAGTAACTCAGAACCATGCAGCCACTTGCTCACTCCCCCCCTTTACTCCCCCTGCTCCCAGAGGGATGGGGAGGAGAATTGGAAGAATGTAACTCCCACAGTTGAGATAAGAACAGTCCAGTAACTAAGTTATAACAAAAACCACTGCTGCTACCACCAATAGTAATAATGATAAGGGAAAGAACAAGGGAAGAGAATACAACCGTTCACCCCCCACCAACCAATACCCATCCTGACCCGAGCAGTGATCTAGCCCTTCCAGGTAACTGCCCCCAGTTCATACAGTGGGCATGATGTGCTGTGGTATGGAATACCTCTTTGTCTAGTTTGGATCAGGTGTCCTGTCTCTGCTTCCTCCTGGCTTCCTCTCCTTCCTGGCAGAGCATGAGACTGAGAAAGTCTGTGATCGGAGTAATCATTACTTAGCAACAACTAAAAACATCGGTGTTATGAGTGTTTTCCCAGGCTGAAAGGCTTGTTGCTGCTCAGGGCCCCATTTAAAATCACTCTTCTTCCAGGTCATGTGATAGAGGGAGCTAACAATCAAACTGTAATTCGGGATGTGCATGCTCCAGAGCTCCTCAACACCCAAGAAAGCTTGTGTTTCTTTCTTATTAGTTGGTGGAGACATTGCTGTTATCTTGTTGATCACATCTGTGGGGATCTGTCTATGTCCATCTTGCCATTTTATTCCCAAAAATTGAATCTCCTGTGCAGGTCCCTTGATCTTACTCTGTTTTATGGCAAAACCAGCTCTCAGCAGGGTTTGGATTATTCTCCTCCCTTTCTCAAAGACTTCTTTCGCTGTATCACCCCCCACAATAATGTCATCAATGTATTGCAGGTGTTCTGGAGTTTGCCCCTGTTCCAGTGCAGTCTGGATCAGTCCACGGCAAATGGTAGGGCTGTGTTTCCACCCCTGGGGCAGTCAGTTCCAAGTGAAATGGACACCCCTCCAAGTAAAAGCGAACTGTGGCCTGCACTCTGCTGCCAAAGGAATGGAGAAAAATGCATTGGCAATATCACTGGCATGACACTTGGCTGCGTTTGACTCTAGTTCATACTGAAGATCTAGCATATCTGGAATGGAATCACTCAATGGTGGTGTGACTTCAGTCAGGCCACAATAGTCTACTGTTAGTCTCAACTCTCCGTTAGACTTTCACACTGGCCGTATGGGGCTATTAAAGGGCAAGTGGGTCCTGCTGATCACTCTTTGGCTCTCCAATCTACGGATCAGCTTATAGATGGGAATCAGGGAGTCTCGGTTGGTGCGATATTACCGCCAGTGCACTGTTGTGGTCGCGATTGGCACTTGTCATTCTTCGGCTTTCAGGAACCCCACAACAGAAGGATCCTCTGAGAGACCAGGCAAGGTGGACAGCTGCTCAATTTCCTCAGTCTCCAAAGCAGCAATACCAAAAGCCCATCAGTACCCTCTCAGGTCTTTGAAGTACCCTCTCCTGAGGTAGTCTATGCCAAGGATGCATGGAGCCTCTGGACCAGTCCAGTAACTAAGGTATAACACAAAACCACTACTGCTACCACCAGTAATAAGAAAAAGAACAAGGGAAGAGAATACAACTGCTCACCACCCACCAACCAATACCCATCCTGACCCAAGCAGTGATCTAGCCCTTCCAGGTAACTGCCCCCAGTTCATACAGTGGGCATGATGTGCTGTGGTATGGAATACCTCTTTGTCTAGTTTGGATCAGGTCCTGTCTCTGCTTCCTCCTGGCTTCCCCTCCTCCCTGGCAGAGCATGAGACTGAGAAAGTCTGTGATCAGAGTAATCATTACTTAGCAACAACTAAAAACATTGGTGTTATGAGCGTTTTCCCAGGCTGAAAGTCAAAAATATAGCACTGCACCAGCTACTAAGAAGGAGAAAAATGACTGATACTGCTGAACCCAGGACAAGCTCTTATGTTCTTTCCTGAATTTGAGTCTTTTTGAGATTTATTTAATCAAATGCAAAATCTTTATTCATACCTCTATAAAACACATCTATTTTAAATCTGAGATGAGCCACTAGAGCATATAGTCCAACCTGCTTTATGATAAACCAAAGAACTTACCCAGATATGCTGATGTAAGGTAAAACATACTATATAAACTACTAGATTAAAAGAAGTAAAGCACTTAAACAGCTGAGGAAGCAGAATCCCATTTTAACATAATACATTAAGGCAATATGATATTGATATAAAATACAAACCATCCATGAAGCTCTTACTCAAGTAGCAACGCATTTTCAAACAGTGGATAGTAATAATTCCTAGCTAAATGGAATCTCTTTGCACTTTTTAAGCATTAGGAAAGAACAGAGAATGATGTAGCCTAAAAGTCTTTGGTGGAGAGATTTCTTTCCAGATGCCACTGCAACTTGCTTTGGGGATCAAAAAATTACCAACTGGTGCAGTATTTTTTGATGACCACTTCTTTTTTCTGCAGATTCTTCTAGAGTCCTCTGTATGCATTGTTATAGGATGAGATCAGCTTCCAGTTGTACAATTAGGAATGTGGATAACATCTGCCACATTTAGTTTGTTCACTCATGGGAACACTCAAGGAAGTGAAATGCTTAGAGGACTGCTTTGTTTGGAGAAGGGGCAAGGTAAAATATTTTATAGTTTTATAATTTCAATAGCTAAGCCTACATATTTACATTAGGGAAGGCAGGATGAATAAACGTGTTTGCACCTGATGAGAAAATGGTGCAGCTTATAAGATACTCTATTCCTGTAAGATTTTATGTCTCAAGCTCAGATCAGTCCCCTTCACCACTACTTCATCAGAATAAATAGGAAATTTTCTGAAGTGGCAGGCAATTTGTCCCAATGCCAGTACTACCTGTTTGGTTTGGTTTTGCTTTTTTCCTACGGTGATGTAAAAGCTTTGTGGAGGTAATTCAAACTTCCATAAAGAGATAGAAATGAAAGAGGCAATGAGTTGAAGATATCGACAACAATTTCAGAACTGTTAGCAGTATTGGCACTCTGTACCCCTTCCACAAAGTCTGTAAGCACGATCCATATTTTCAATTAGTTTCAAACCTTCCATTGTTTCAGGAAAGTTACAAGAGGCAAACATGATTACTCTACTGGAATATGCATCCTTTGTACCCACTAATTAACAGAGAAAAAAATGAAGGGGAAGATATTCCCACATGTAGCTGAACATTAATTTTTACTTTCTTATTTTTATTCTTTTTTCTAACCCATGAAAGTCTCCCAGCTTCTAAAAACTTTTTCTTTTATCTATATCACCTACATTGTTATTTCAAAACACCAATCAAAACAGTCCTGGATGCTTACCAGAAACTTTTTTTGTCTCATTTCCAGTGATAAGGACTCAGTAATGAAAATACAAGTCAGATCTCAGAAAAGACAACCTCTGACAACAAAAAAACCTCCAGGAATACCTTCCCTGCTTTGCCTGTGCAGCTACAGTGCTATTGATAGGTCCATCTTCCACTCAAGTACAGAACACAGTAAGACTCTAAGACTGCACACACTTCTTCTCATGCAGTAGACAGCACACTGTTAGATCATCTCTGTCCAGCATCAAGGTCTTTATTCATTGCATCCCAGGCATGGGGGAATGGCTGTTACAGGGGACTTCTCCAAATCAGACAAAAGCTAATCTCTGTCTCTGTCATGACACTACTAATGCAATCATTTAGATCATAGTAAAAATACTTTTCTACTAAACCAGAGCCTGCTAAAGTCAAGTCCACTTGCAAGGGTTTTTTTTCCATTTACCAGTAATTTAGTAATAGATAAGATTATACTTCTCACAGTGTTATGATTTCTATGTGATTTTCAGGGACACTTCATATTTTGATCAAACAGGGAAAAGCCTAAAGGACCCTTTGGTTAGTGATAAAAGAGAAAAATAGGACTCAAAATGGCCGGAACAGTTCCAAACTGAAATAGAGAAAAAATACTTATAAAAATTATTTTAAAATGTGAAGGTTAAAAAATTTTATTCAATATATAACTGAATTGATAGTTTCGGGGTGTGAGAACAAGTTAAGAGACTTAAATTTCATATATATTTATGCAGTGGTCAAATGTCATTTGCTGTGGAATATTGGCTTTCTCTCTGTTATAGTTCAGAATATGTATATGATTGTATGAACTCACGTGTCAGTATTAGATGAAGAACAAAAATATATTACAAAAGGCAAGTATATGTAGTCCTTTGAGTTTTTTGAACACTCACAATGTATACCATATTTTAATCAAATTTTATTTGGAAAGGATTTTTGGAAGTATGATATGCAAATACTATCCCTTAATAAAATACACAAAGTTTCTGTATGTTCTAACTACAGAATAACATTTTCATATACTCTCCTATATACAGGTAGAATTGAAATGCCTTTGTTTCAAGAATTTTTTGTGTGTTTGCTCCTAATATTTCAGTTAATTATATCATCAAATGTTTCCCCTGCAATGATATTTTATTCTGCAATGCTGAATTCTACCTTTTAGTTTTAGGCTACTTGATTTCACTGGATGTGCTCTCTAGCCTTTCAAGTTTATTTGTATTGGGCAAGAAGCCAATGGTGTTAATGCACAGAAATCAAGTAACTGTCAGGACTACTGCAGCAGCATGTCTAATTTTGTTGTATTAAAGCTGTCACAAAACATTAAGAAAGAGATTATATGAAGTATGTGTAGGGCATATAGTTTATAATGTAATAAAGTAATAAAATTTTGAACAAGCTAAAACATGATCCCTTTTATGTTCTTCCTCCCCTCCTCTTCCCCCCCCCGCCCATTTTTCCTGGTTTCTTCATGTTATTCTCCATTCTTTCGTAAATAATCACTGAAAATCCAAGTGGAGATGTAAACACTTGTCTGTCTGTCTATCCACTTATATATATTTGTATTTAAAGTGTTTTCCATGAACATCACAAAGATCTTTCATGTATTTATGTTCACCTGGTTATATTTTTTTTTTAAATGCTTCTGGGGAAGAAAATAACTCAGTGTACTGCATGGATAATAGAGAAGTTTTAATCTCGCTTAGGTCGTCCAGATGTTACAGCAGTACAATTAAATCTTAAATGGAGATACTTCTTTGGCCCTAGAGCAGCACAAATACATTTTTAGCTCCATTTTATGAATAAAATATTCATTAGTAATAGAGTGTTATGCCATGTCCATTTCAGAAAATAGAAGCAGCAGGAAACAGTACATTCTGTCTGAAGAAATGTGGAAATGGAAAGTTCTGACTTGATAGCAAAGATGATACTGCTGTACAGATTTCCTAAGATGCCTCTGGAGGCAACACTTCTCTGTGGAGCAATAAAAATCAAGACTTAGAATTCTAAGTAGTTGCAGAAGTATCTGTACAAGAGAATGCAGCCAAATATTAATGAATTTACCTACACAATTGAGCTGATTTGGCCATCATTTTATACTGATCCTACAACCTGGTCATTCACAGCTCACATAGATTCATATGCCTCCAGGAGGTCTGAAATGAAGGCTGAAGGAAATACCTGGTGCAGGTTTGAAGACTGTCAAGATCCCACACGCCTGAGTCTGTGAGTCTGGTCCAGTGTTTTAAAAATAAAGATATCCCCAAGTGCAGAAGGTAGTCTCTGCTGACTACTACTCCCTTCATCTTAATATACTAACTCAGGTATTGAGACAGTGTGAATAACTCCCTCCCTCTGCAAAAAGCTACATGCAATAGGGACTGTGGTAGGCTGTTTGCTCCAGACTCACTACTGTTGTGTTTTGCTCTTGAATTTAACATGCAGATTTAACCTGATTACCCATAATCTGAGGGTCAAAGACATATGGTGGCACATGAAAGGACAGCTGTCAGTGAGACAATGTTTACATGAAAGACCCCAACTGTGGCAGTGTTGCAGATCTTTCAAAGAAGCTTCTGCTTCTCTCTGTTCTCTAAAAGGCTTGTTCTGAAAATTTCTGCGAACCCTCACAGCTATTGTTGACACAAACAGTATTGTTCTTTCCTTGATTCACTGACAATTTCTTCCCAGGTGTTTTTACATTTCAGTTCAAAAAGGAGGAAAGCCTGCGCTGTTCAGCCTTACAGCAAGGGGGTGGAAAAGTTTTTCTCCTGTTGTGTAAACTGTGGCGTTAGCTTTAAGTCTGAATATTGAATCTGACAATGTCTGTTGCATGTGCTGTGAGAGAAAGGAGACTAAAACCATGTTGTAACATAAACGAAGAACAACTTGTATAAATTGTATTTTGAGTCAGACTCTCCCTACTGAAAGGATTCTGGAACCAAGGAAACAGGAAGGGGAAGGAATTTCCCTACCTCCTTCATTCTTCCTTCAGTTCCCTGATAACAGTATTGACTGAGTGGCAGCAGCTTACAATAGAGGAGTGGTGATCAGCTGTAATTTGCCCTAATTCTTCCTGCCTTGAAGAAGTGAGACAACCCAGGCTGACAAAATGTGGCCCTAGAGTTCCCCAGGGAAAGCCAAGTTGGAAATGCAGCAGCGTTGAGCCGGACTTTAAAAGTGTGAGGCAGACGCAAGCTGAGACTCAGGTGGCAGTTTCTGACCTGTAGCTAATGCACTGCAGTTTCAGCCCTGATTAAAGTACTAAGCCGCTTTTACAGATTCTCAGTAATGTAAAGACACAAAACCAGATAATCAAAGAAAATACAGTAAAAATAGAAATCTGTAAAAATTTAGTCACCTCTAGCATTCCCTAACAAGATTCTTGAAGATCATTGTTACTGGCTCAATGCATTTTATTTCAACCTCTGTACAAGTACACATTAAAAGCACAGAATTTAGAACATCCATGGAGGAGTTAGTTTTTCTTGTAGCATTTCTGGGAAAACACAGAATTCAGAGTTCCTTTAATTTTCCAATAATAGCTTACCAACCTTGTTAATAATTAATTGCATGTATATTTTTTTTATTATTATTTTTACACAAACAATAAACACTAAAGATCTGGAAATTGTAACTACAGGCTTGGAAAACGTACTCAGCTGTACTCATTTAAGTGAGTTATTGGCTTTTGAACTGAATTTGGAAACAGAAAAATGCTTCTGATGATGTAGATTTCAGAAATTAGAGACATGAAAGCGTCTATTAGGGCTACAACAAGCCTGGTATAAAGACTCATTGCACCATGTTGCTGAAGTAGTTAACAAGTAATTTGGCACACCACTGGGAAGTAATTTCTCCTATTTGTGTGGGGCTAGAGCTGGCATTCAACCTTGAAGAAATATTTCATTCAAAATTCTGCTCATAGACTTTTTATATTTAAAGGAATTCATAAACTGTAACAAAGCTATTTCAGCAGAAGTATTGAAATGGGAAAAAAAGACTTTTCATCCTGCATTCATCTGCCATTGTCAAAATTCAGAAAATTCTTTACATTTTACTATCAAGAAAACCACATAAGTACTAGCTTTGTTGAGAAGAAGAGGACGCTGAGTATTATACAAGACTCTTAACAGTTTGTTTCCTTCAGGTACCGTGATTTTACATTGAATTTGACCCAAGAGATGTGCTGAGAAGTGTTCAGCTGATAAAAAAAGAGTCTTCAGTGAAACCCTCATATTTTTGGCTCATTTTAATAGGCAGTGGTTTCATGTCAAAGAGACACTTCACATTTGTTACAATTGGCAGCTTTTTTTTTTTTTTCTTTTTTAGGGACCTGTAAAGCTCTGATTGGAGCTGCAGCAAGCTTGTCACCAGAGGCTCAGGTTTAAAGCCTTTCAGTTGTACAAGCCCTCTGCAGTTTGCTTGGCAGGAAACTGGCACCAAAATTGTGCCACTGAACTAATGAGAAAGAAAAACTTCTTGAAACTGGTGGAATTCTGGACACCTTCATGTTAACCGTTCAGACTGAGACCACTGCATGATCTTCCTTCTTTCATGTGTGGTTTTTAGTTTGATTCTCCTCAGAAATGTGGTTTATGCAGCTGTGTTACTTACCTGCTGGTTGCTCTATCCTAATGCTTTTTTTTTTTCTTTTTGTTATTGGTCATATTCAAACAAACTCAAAAGTAGTGATGCAAAACTTAAGGAAAATTCTGTTTCTGTAAATTTCATTAAAATCAGTGTACGCAGAAGAAAGATCCAAATCAGTATTCCTATTGAGGAACAAGTATTAATATACATTCTCCTTGGCAGCAGGCTGTTTGCCAGTTCTCACAGGAGTGCTGGCCACCTAATCAGCCAGTGCACAGCTCAGGAACTAGCTGTAGCATGAGCTGCTACCTGTGAGTGAAGGCATACTAGGCACTAGGGAGGGGAAAGGATTATTGTGGTTTGAGGATGGAAATGAAAGGATTTATGCTCAAAGGACAAAAATCCATGAGAAATCAGGCTTTTTTATTTGCATTGCTCACCAACAATTTAGTTTTATCTAGCCCTAAATATCTTATAGTACAAGGAAGTTAAACACTGTAATAAAAGGACTGTGCAAACTGGAATATTTTGGATATAACAGAAACAAGAAAAAATCCACCTTCCGTCTATTTGTATGAGAGTGTGCACAACTTTAAAAAACAAAATGAACTGGGGATTAGTTTCCTTTGAAGGCTGTTGATGTCATAGTTTTATTTTCTAGGTTAGCAGTGAGTAATAAGAGATATAATTATATTAAGAGAAAAGTATTCACTGGTATTACAAATAATTCTTATATACAGGTTATTCTTTCTAAAAATATGTTTCATAATCTCATAGGTAAAACTCAATCTGAAGCCATCCATGCTAAAATAAAAGCTCTTCAGCACAGTACAAGGCTTAAGAGTATTTTATATTTGTTAGATATTGTGCAGTTATAAAGGAGCTTTCTTTGAACAAATATATAAGAGGGCAGTGGTAAAAAACCTGCAAAGGCACACACTTGAATAATCCTAAATCAACACGTGCACCCTTAGGCCCTTTTACTGTGTAGTTATTGTCTCTCATGAAGGCTGTTTGGGCACATCTCTCAGGCAGAATCCTTGCAAGTCACTGCCACTTGACAAGGCAGAATGGTCCAGTTGAATGGCACAAATTTACCTACACTGCAGCTTTTGGAAAGGACAATGCCTAACTAAGGTAGTTGCCAGCTCATGGGAAAACTATGTTCCCAATTTTCATTCCAACATTTTCTCTGATGACTGAAGTAAAATCTCACTCATCTTAGAAGTCACAGCCATGAACTTCAAAATATTAGCCTGTAAAAACACTTCTCAAAACTCTAAGGCAGATATTTATATGCACAGATTGTTATCATACATTCTGTGATGGTAATCCATTACACAGATTGCTCCTCTCCATTAAAAAAAAATAGTGCCTTTTAATGATAATATAAGGCTTAGGCTTTATTAACATTTAATGTTGAATGCTGTTAGTAAATTGTTAGAATCACATACAAATCTGCATGAAATCACTAGGAGTCTTTTAATTATCTTCCAGGATGAGATGATGAACTGCTGAAAGAGGAGGAAAGAGTTTTTATAGATCTCAAATTTCATTACACATTTAAAAAAAAAAAAAATCACCAAATATGCAAAAAAAAACAATGAAAAGTTAGTAGGTTGGCTGATCAGCTGATCTGATGATGCTTCTATAAGCTTTATTGTGAGTTTCAGTGGAATTGATTTCAAGTATAAGACTTTCAGGATATGAACCATAAACTGTTAATGACAAATTGAGAAATTTCCCTTTGTTATTTAAGCATCACATGTGTCAGTTTTCATGAGCGAGATAGCTGTTTCACTTTGAAAGCCCTAAATGATGTAAATGGGTATTTTAATCTTATTCAATTTTTTTGAGAATCCTAATTCATTTACTCACTAATTACTTAGCAAACAATATGCAGTGAAATGAAGAACGGGTGTTAAAACAAAATGTTAGCACAATTCCCAGAAATCAAGCTATTTCACACCCTTGATGTGCTGCCAAATATGTTTTTGTTGTCTTCCTCCAGCAGTGTAAACAAACATGGTGGTGGTGGCTGGGGGGAAGCCGGAAGGCCTTGAGGTCGGACTGGCTTTGTCCTTGTCTACAGCACATCTCCACCCCCTGCTACTCCCAAACGCTTGTGCAGATCTGATTTCCCACATTACTGCAGCATAAAGGAAGTTTAAAGGAGCTGCGTGTATACTTCATAGGAAGGTAATAAGGCATTGCAAGACTAACTTCACACTTCGCTCATCTGTCAAGGGGGTCTCCCCTTCCCAACAATACCCCAATGTTTTGGTAGGCAGGCTCCAGCCCACTTAGCCAGCAAGGAGGCACGGGTGGAATGTCAGGTATGTCTACAGAGCAAAGTAGTGCAGGCAGCCTGACGCCAGGAGAGAATAGGCAGGTACCTATTGAGTTACAGGATTTCTACAAATCTAATCCACGTGTAATGTGAGACTTATTACAGAGTCAGCCTCTGCCAGGGCTGTGAAAAGTCTGGGGATATGAACAGCCCCAGAAACAATGATCCCTGTTAACTCATTGCAACCCAACATCAGTTGACCAAAACTAATGCTGTCCTACCCTTGTAATTCATTTCTTAAAGGTGATTACAAGCTGTATCTTATTAAGTATTTAATAGCAAATGCAAGAAATTACTGATAAGACCATGGGTGACATTGTGTCTACTGTAACATTGCATGTTTTTATTGAAGTTTATGTTTATTGACTGATAGGTGTAATATTTGCAATTTAAACAGGAGCATTTAACATGGGAAGTATTTTCTTATATTGCAAGCAATAAACCCGTTCTCAGCTGCTAATAATCAAAGAAAAAATCAAACGTTTGAAATCTTGTTACAATTAAAGTTCTCCTTGTTGATGTTTTTGGGAGGCACATAGGGAATAAACTACAGCACTTAAAAATGGCTGTCTGCTACAAGCCTGCAATGTCTGATAGAGCTCTGATTGCCCACTCTGTACCTACTCATTAGACACCATTTTAGTCACACACCTCATATTGTGTATTCTCAGCTAATAAAGTTTTTCCTTTGATATCTGACCTGACTGTCAAAAAATTAAGCACAGCCTCTCTTAATCAATTAACATTTTATTTGTATGCCATTGACCATAAAGAACAAACTGATTTTATATTGTGGTTACTGAATGCTCACATTTCTAGAAATGGTCTGCAGTTGTTCAAGTTATATCTGAAAGACAGAAATTTAGAAATGGTAATAAATGATATTGAATCCACGCTTACCGTTGTACCTTGCAACAGACTAGTGATTTTGTTCCTGTCCTCAGGCTGTTTAATGGCTACATGACACCTTTAGAAAAGGTCAACTGCTATGGGGTCTGATATTATCTGTTCATCAGTGATACCCCTCTGGCTATTTACTGACACATATATTCTACTTTAAGCAACCAAAAGCAAACAAGGTTTTGGAAGAATAGCGACCCAGTCATGACAGAAGTTGAAAATTTGTTCAGGCTACATGGAGAATTATTATTTTTCACAATTTTTAACCATTTTGTGATTGACAAAATCAGAAATTTAGAGGTCATTTGTAATTAATAGTTTTTTCTCTCTACTAGAATTGCAGTATAGAAATATCTTGTTGATTTGTACATAGAATGGGAAAACACATTTTATATATTATATGTCTGACCTAAGTGATATGGAAAATTTATGACTTTTATTCTTCATGGTTCACATAATTTGAGGATCTCCTGTATCTAAAAATAGCGGAAACTGACATAAGGATTGTAAGATGACCAATGACACAGTATAAAGCCTAAAAATTGTTTTAGCTACCTAAGTGCTTAATGAGGGCACTATATTTGGCCAGAGCAAAGAGGAGCTACTATGCTATGGAGGATACCATACAAACCAACCAGCTGGAAAATGTTAAATACATGTTTACTGCATGCCTGTGTAGGATAAATTTTTGCTTAGTAGTAGCTGGACAGCCCACTTGTTCTGTAAAGCCTGGAAACAGTTTCATAGCAATTTTCCAGATCTGTTAAAAAGATGGAATAAGGACTATGTTTTTCTTCATTCAGCTTCTTGGAACTGCCACTCAAACTGAGGATTTCAAAACCTTAGGATCTCACATGTAAAAGCCTCCCATGATCTTCAACTGTAAGCAGGGACAACCAAAGCCTAAACAGAATGTGACATTTTGGAATATCATTTTCACTACTTACGTACAGTTCCAGTATTTCATCCATCTCAACAAACATGAGTAGAGCTATTTACTTTCTTCTGACAAAAAAAACTGCAATGAAAGATCAAAGCCTTGTAGCTTCTTGATACTTATTTGGTAGTTGCAAATGCTCACATATTTGCTTTCTTACAGTTTACTACATTCTATCTTAGTAGAAACTTTTAATGCCATTTGCTGGAGATCCAGATTAAAGTTGATGCTAACATTTAGGTTGTCACATGAGGTCTCAGATTGCCTAGCACTCTTTACTCCTCCTTTTGATTTCTATTATCTCTGCATAACCTCTGTGGTAGGTAAAAAGACATTGTTAATCAATGCGTACATTGTGTAGTCCCCTAAGAAATAGCATTCAAAATCTGGAAAAGCAAGAATCTACAGGGTAATCTACAGTAATATTCTCAAGACTAGAAACACTTTTGATTGGAATGATAATGCAGCTGAAAAGGTAGCAACTTTTAAGACAGTCTTCCTGAAGTTATAAGCACATTAAAACAGTGAAAGTGTAGTTGACTTTTTTATTTTAAAGCAGAAAAATGCGAAGTTTCAGTAACCTAATAGATTACACAAAATATTACAAAATGCTGTAAACTGTTGGCATCTGTGGGATTCATTACAACTTTGCCTTTCTGTTACTAGACAGATGGAATATGTGAAAAAGAGTAGCCATGTCCTTGCAACTAAATAGATAAAAAATTTTCTGGGTACACTACTCTCTAATACACACAGAAAAGATTAGCTTATTAACACATCCTGTGTCATTTTACACTTAAGTCTAGAAATTCTAGCCTTCCCAGTCATTACTTACATTTATATAAGATCTATTCTTCACCTAACTGACATATTAAATCCAATCTAAGTCTCACTATATTTGGTATTTTGGGGTTTGCTTTGGGGAGAGGGGGTTCTGTTGGAGACTGAACTAATTACGCATTCATGTCAGCTTAGCATCAGGCTTTAAATACAGCATAGTTACACTAACATTAACATGTAAGTAAATGTGTTTAGATAGCCAGCTTCCTTCCACACTGTTATTCACATGTGCAATTGTTCATAAACAATGGCCATGCTAACCATTCAAATTTGGTATCCCAAATGACTTGCAAAATAAAGCTGTTTAAGAAATAGAATAAAACTATCTTTTTAAAATCATACTTCTGAAAATACCAAAAATTTTGCTTTCACATCTACATTTAAATTATTGCAGTTCTTTTCTAAATTTATTTGTGAGAAATCTTATTTTTTCTTTAAGACCTCTTTAAGATCTTAAAGAAAAAAAACTGATTTTCTATTCCTAAGCTTCTTGCAAAAGCATAAATATCTTGCATGTTAATTTCCAACCCACACACATTCTTTTTTCTGAAAGCCTCTGGAAACTTTCAAATATGTACAAGGTAATTCATAAATAACTCATCTAAATACTATTAAAAACACACTTGAGATATTTGGCTTAGTGACTAATATACTATTGAGAGTATATGCAAATGCACTGTTTGGAAGAGATGAATGATAGTCAGGTCAATGAAGCTCTTGTGAAAACAAGAGAAGGGCAAGCACCCCCATGCTGGGGAGCTGAATTTTGACTAACAGCAAAGTACAGCTAAAAGTGAAAGCTGGTTTAGAGTAGTCACCAGAGCTGTTTAATAGCTGACTGGGATTTTTGTGCTTTCCAGAAAATTCAATGAATATACCAACGTAAAAATATTCAAACTGAACACTTAACACACTAGTACAGAAGTGAGGAATTTTGCTGCGCAATTTCCCCTCATCAATCTGTAGAGGCCTTTGAAAGACAACTAAGAAACATAAGCCATTTGTAGGTTCATTGGAAATGTCTTACAGGGATGTCTGCGCTTCACTACAAAATGTTTATGTGTGTGAAATACAGATACAAAAGCTTTCAGAAGTTACAGACATTTTTATTATTTCCCATATTCATGCTGTATTTATAAATTTAAGGGATGAGCTAATGGCTTTGCAAAGCAGGTAGCTAGCTGGAAAATCTTTTCCTGACATTTTCCTCAATTCTTTGCCAACATCCTAAAAGTCAGGGCTCAGGCCCTGCTTTGAACATTTTTGGAATGTAATTGACACAAACCATCTGGTCCTGCAGTCATCTCTGCTACCCAGTCTCTGTTGGGCTCATGCTTGGAAGAACAGGGCTCTGGGCACCTGCTGACAAACTGGGCTTGTGGCGCAGCCCGTGCTAAGTTGAAGATTGAGACCTGTGGAGACTGATCTAGTCAACTGGCAAAGTCTGGTTCCCCCAGCTTTGTGCTCTGAAATTCAGGATGGCCTCTTCAGGAAGTCCTGGTAGACCATGTGGGCAGATGGCTAGTTCATTTCTGTGAGTTGTCTTTGGCCTGCCTGGCTTTAACTGTGTAACTGTACACAGTAGCTAATATTTAATGTCCTGATTTATAAGTCTGCTGCTGTTAACAATTTTTTCTGCCTTACTGTTGGCAGAAATTTAGGCTCTCTGGGGGTTTCTCTCTCTTCAATGAAACTAAAGACTGAGTATCAGTGCCAATGTTCTCAAAAGTAATCTGTTCTGTTTCATGTGATGCTATGAAGTCACTTTTTAAATGCCTGAGAAATGTGTGTTTTCTACAATATGCTACCCATACCTTTCATTAAAAAAATTAGAACTCCCCTGAAAAAATTATTTTCAGTCACAAATTCTAAAACATGAGCAGAATGTGGTAATGCTGGTTGTGAATTGCTTTAAACCTGATTGGGAACAAGTCCTATGAACAAAACTGACAAGAAGCGTTCCACAACACTGCCTCTTGTCTTGGAATGACCATCATATCTCTTTACTACTTTGGATATAGTAAATTCCTAGGCACAAGGATTGTCTCCACTTTGTTCTGAGTGACACTGATATGCTTCACTTCTTCAGCTCATCCCATGGAGCAACAACCCAGTCTCCTCCTCCCCCAGAGACAGGCTGGGGCTGCTTCTATCTGCATTCATGGTTTCTCCCCAGGGGCTACAGAAGGGCCCGTGGTACATCTCTGTCTGGTATCTTGCTTGCAGGATGGTGCTGATATTCACTTTCAAGAAGCATGAGGAACAGTGGGTACCAGGTTTAGCATTTTAAAGAAATAAATGCCCAATCCATCCTTTTGCATGTATTGGGCTGCATGCAGACTCAGGCATTAATTGCTGCCTGCTCTAATCATCTGACTTCTGCTTTCAGCCCTTGCTTTGCAACTGTTGCTCTTTTGGTTTTGTTGCAGGCAGAAATTATTGCAGGATTAAATGATTTGAGGATCTGAGCACCTCAGCAGAAGTTAAAATGCCTTTGCCTTAATCTAGTTGTGCTTTCTCTTAACCCTGGCCATTTTGCACAGATTGCAAGTCAGCTAATGCTCAGCTGTCGTGTCAGGGGTGCTGCCACCTGCCCAGCCCTGGCATCCTGAGCTGATGAATGTCACCAATTGCCTCCAGCATAAGTGAATGGGCCACCTTCCAAATGATTAGCCTGGAAAAAAGCTTATGCATCTTAATGGCATCCTAAAAAATGGGCTTTTAAAATGAGATCTTCTTGAAACTCACAAACTGGTCAGAGATAAATGCTGCAAATATTAAGTGAAGACCCATAAGCAATCAAATGTGTGATGCAGCCACATCCACTCCCCGATATAAGAAAAGGCAAAATAATGATTAGTGTCATCATCATTACGGAACATTTAAAAGGATAGCATTTCTAAAGCTCAGCTAACAAAAAAAAAAAAAGCTTATTTCAGGCAAGTTGTGATAACAAGTCAGAAAACCTGTTCTAACAGTACATGAAGGTATTGGCAGTTTCCCAGAATATTTCCAGCAAGTGTAAGACCAGCTACTCACCATAGAGAGGTATCTGGAAAAGGCTAACATAAAAAAATGGCAGTATATGAATTTTGAAAGGGGAATCTTGTGTTTATAAAGGTTAGTTGCAGTTATCTTTTCAGGAGTGTAAAGGTTGCAGAGTCTAACAACTCACAACCTGAAATGTTGTGTTCATTTATTTAGCCATTTATACACACAGCTGAGTTTGCTAAAGCCTGATTTGCAGCTACAAGGAAGGACCCCGAGTGAAACAGGTACATTTTATATTAGAAATAGTGATAACTGTTAGGGAACTCTGGAAATAATGATAAATCCCTGCTCCAGACATAGCAGTGAGGTCTGGTTTTATAATTAACTAAATCATTAATTTTGATTCATACAGATTGCTTATTTTCCAGGCATAATTTAAAACTGTACAGCAGTATTATACACAAGCATTTGCACATTGGTACTCTCTTTTTTAATTTGCTTGTGCAATGCAAAAAAAAGTGTACCAGAAATGTTTTACTCTTGCTTCTCCTGTTTACTTTTTCTGTAGTCTAAAAAGAACTGCTCTTCCAGGTGTGAGATTATAAATTTTCAGTCAGTTTTGATTCCCTGTCTGTTTTTTACCATATAGCTCGTTTCATTGGGTGGGAGAAATTTTTTTGAAAGACAAAGCTACATTCTTTAGTGAAAACTAAAACAAAAATCTTTGTTTCATCAGGAACTACACTAATAGCTTTATTCTTCCCTGTGCTTAATAATTTCAACAATGTTTTTACAAGGTTTTTAAAATAAACTTTTATTTTAAAATTTCAAAATAGAACTGTATTTATGTGATATAAATATTCAAATTAATTCACACAGTCATATTCAGAGTGCTAGCAACTCTGATATTCTTAGAGCTTCTCTTAGCATGATATTTTACCTTGTTAAATCTCTTCCTGAATACAATATATAGCTTGTGAGGTTTATGTCATTTTCCAAAAGCTGAGTTTTTCCTTTATATTTTCATGCTTACAAATGGAGGAAAAGCAAACAGATATATACAGGAAAAAAATGTTCTTTAATGATGAATATTCATTAATGAAAACATATTATCCTGTCATGCATACAGCTGATCAGTCACATCATCTAAAAGTACGTATGTAATATGGCCTTTCTTTTTAGTAATGTCTGTTGCAAACCAACTTGTCTAACTGGAACTGTGTTTTCTAACTGGAAAGATTTGGAAATTTTGCTATCAAATTTATCTTTAAAAGTAGTTGGAATAGTATAATTATAGATGTGGTATATAAGGTTCTGGTTTATAAGCAGTGGTTTTACACTGATTTATAGAATTTTACAAATGTGATAGGGATGTGGCCTGATATTATATTTGTGCTGCTGACTCAGGTGAAACAGGTACTTGCTCAGTCTCTGTGAGGGTGAAATAGCTATGCCTATGACTCCAATATTTCCTGGGTGCTGGAATGACAGACTGGTATGCTCAGAGAAGGGTCAGGGAAGGGGAGATAGTGGCTATGCCTGTCCCACTTCTTTAAGCAGAAAGTCCATCTCCCAGAGAAAGCAGCTCTCTGTCCCACCTCCACCTCCTTCTGGCAGCAGTGGCTCAGTCTGTCTTGGGGAACTGCATTCAGTTTTTTCTTGTAGCTCTTTCAAGCACCTCTGGAAATGCTATTGACTGTGACAAAAGGTTGGACTGTTCTTTGTTTGAATTGTCTGGTATGTACCTGAGTTTAAATGTCTTTACTTCCTAAATAGCAGGCTTTAAAACAAATACTTGAAACAAATGTTTGAGTGTTGGCTTCATCTTTCTGTCTCTTGCCAATGTAAATAAATAGTTTTCTGTGTAGATGAGGATGCATTATTACATTTAAAAATAGTAATGTTACAAGCAGAGTGAGGTAGTTTTACTCTGAAGTGTCTGGAGAGGATGAAAAAGCAGAACTCCTCTTATGGTTTAGGCATTTATAATTATACATGCACTTAATTGCTGTTGTGACGGTTCCATTTTTCCCTCTTGCATATACTGATGGGCCCATAGCTCTGACTCTGGCTGCTCAGTGGAGAGAAGGAATAAAAAGCTTCTGCTCTGTATTTTAGATTTTATTAAAAGATGTTTCTTATCAGTGATAACGGAACATGTTGGAACTTAAGAAGGAAGTGGCTCTCGTCTTTCTGCATTGCTTGCCCAGGGGAACACTGAAGAACTCATGACATACTCTAAATAAATGGGAGGTGCAGTAATCCCAAAATGCTGTCTGATTTCTTTCTGCTAATTAAGATCTCCTACACATCTTAGCATACTGGCTGCTACACAGACCATAACCAGTCTTTACGCTATTGCTCAATGTTTCTATTTTTCTGAAGTTAGCTAAAATTTCAAAGATCATTTTAGGTTTTTTAAAAAAGTATTCTTTCATGGACTAATGTCTTCTACTGTTGTCATTAAGACAGTCAATTCATACTGCAACCTGCTGGATCTTGTGACAGATCTCCTTTTTCCCAGTTCACAGAGAAAAGAATATCTAGTTCAAGTTTAGGTTGAATACATTTAATTCAAGTGATGTCACCTCAACTTGTTTTATTCTGAAGGTCCTAGTTTACACCTAATATATTGGCCAAGGTGGCCACTGTCCCAGCCTGGGGAGATGCTGCTCCCTTTCCAGGACTAGTGATTCTGGGATCAATCTCTAGATCATTTGTGGACAGGAGAACATCAAAATTTTTTTTTGCAGACAGAGGTTAAGCACCACCATGGGGGAAATGCAGTCAGGAGGCCTGTCCATTGACAGTCATCTAGCCCAAGGACTCTGAATGCTACAATGGTGCTTTGCATATTCAGTAAGTTTGCCTATTCCCATATGTGGGATGACCATGTGCAAGATTCATACCTTGACATCCCTGACGGACATGTAGTTCTGCCCACATGGATGACAACATGTGAACATGATTGATAAAAAATGTATGTCCTTTCCTTGTCCTCTGTGGAAGTGAAGTCAATCTAAAGTTTCAATATGTTAGTTTTATTTTCCAGGGCCTCAGTAGAACAACCAACTCTGTTTAACATATTTCCTATTTTGATCTGAACAACTGTGTTACTCTAGAGGGAATTTTCATTTTTAGTTGTTAAAAATTAACACCTAAATTAGCATGAGTTTCTCCATGGGACCTAATAGGAATAGTGTTACACCATACTGAACATTAGAGAAAACTAGCTTTTCTAGTTAATGTCTGGAATGTAAGGAGGAACTTTGCTTACATGTTGTGCTTTAAGTTAAATTGGTATGCGCTGCGAGTCCTCTGAATCTAAATGTGTATTTTTATCAGTGTAAGTTCTTTTGTGAATGAACTCTTCAAATATGAATAGACAGTCTTTTGCTGCATGGCCAATACACCTTCCATAACTATTTAATTCAAACAAGTAAATACAAATATATTCACACATATTTACAATAATGATGTCTGAATGTATCCAAAATAGCCACCAATATTACTGACAAAATTCTTCCCCAGAAAAAAAAAAAAACCAACAACAAACATGCATCTTTCATGACTTAGAAACATGTATTAAAATATTAAGAGGTGAGATTCAAATGTATAAGTTTTCATGATCGACAAACATAATTTGGGGGCAAATTTCATAGGTTGTATCTTTATTCAAAATTTGTAAGCAATTTGACACAGTTTTCCTTAGAAATGACAACAGAAATATTCCAAGATTTATTCAAGAGCAAGGAAACATCTCCATGCCAGTTTTTCCACATACCTTTCAGGGTAATGTTACTTAATTTTATCATCTAATAATAACAGAGCAAAGAGCAACTAAAATGCAAAACATGAAATAAAGTCTAAGATTTTGACAGCCATTGAATCAGAGGCTTCATACCCTTTTTTGCTGTGGCCACCAATGGATGATCACAGGCTGAGACTTTTCATTTTTCCTTGAAGAAAAGATTGGGTCTGTGACTGTTAGAAGACACCTCTCCTGGAGTATCTTGCTACTTAGAACCTTCACTAGTAAAAAACTAAACCAACTACTTTTAAATTGAATATCAGATTAAGTAATTCACACATAAAAGATTATATCAATATTATCTATCATATCAGTATTCCAAATCCTCCTGTCAGAATAAACAGACCCAAAGAATTCTATGACCTTTCAGGTTTCAGATGACGAGTGTCAGCAGCGCAGGACAACTGCATGACATGTTTTTGTTCTTGAAAAATCTGCCCTAAAAGAACTATATAGGGGGAAAACTATGGTAGTCGCAAACTGTGTGAATGCAAGCATTTTGTTTTTCTGATTTTCTTTGTTGTTTTTGTTAAGTAAGTCTAAATCAGATGAAATTCATTCTCCTGTAGGTTGGTCTTTCTCCCTCCTTTGGTTACTTGAAGAAGTTAAAACACCCAGCTCTAGAACTAATAATAATTGAAACTAAATAAATTAGAGTCAGTTTTCAACTTTTTTTTTTTTTATCATCATTGGAAAGATCTCCAGAATAAAGAAAGGTAGATAGCCAGGATTGAAATTTCATAACTTGGGGGAATGGGTGTTGCGGAGGGTGGGGGTGTGACTTTTTGTATCACATTTGTATAATTCCTCTTTCAGAATGTGGCAGTCTTCTTTCATCTTGCTGGAGGAATAGGTGGGAAACAGAAAATGTCAGGCAGGATAACATAAACCGAAATCTCTCAAGGAGCTGGAATTTTATAAGTCATCATGGTGAAGATAAATTGGTAGGCAAAGGGCAGGTGAGATGGTCAAAGGTGAATATAAATAAATGGTTTGGTTCCACAATTTATCATGTGGCTATCACCTGTACATACACGATATCTGTCCATCCATCTTGCCCTTGGATCTGGCTACACTGCTTGTATATCCAGAAAGACAGGATGAATCAAAGGAAAAGACAAGCATGTAAATAGGTGTCTACTCTTTCTTATGCTAATCTTCCCCTGGGTTTCAATCCATATCTACTCTGAGTAAGAAATAGGATAACTGCATAACAACTTTTAGCTACTATCACGATTAGAAATCACTAAAGCTAGTCAGCTCATTAGTCTGAAATCTTGTAAGACAACAGTTCAGAAAGACTAGCTCTGAAAAAAATTCAAGAATGAGTTATTCAGCTGAGCTGATTTGGGAATTAAAGTCTTCTCTAAGAGGATTTATTAAACATTGTTGTAGAAACATGGAATTTTTATGCCCTCTGTACCATAGTTTGATTTTTGAATGTTATTTAATAGTTATCTATAGACATTATAGAACTATCTTTAATAATCAAGCCCTACTGTAATCTCAAACTTTTAGAAATTTTTCCAAGTATCTGAAAAATATTTAATTCTATTCAATTCAAATATTCATTTTCATTTTTTTTAGTTGCTGGAATTAGCTTAATTTCAAATTAAAAGCTATCTAGAATGAAAATAACTTAATTTTTCATTTTCAAAGTAAAATCCCAGAACTTCCCCCATCACTATTGTTATTCAATTCCAAATTCAAAGAAATAGTCCATTTTCCAGCAAATTTTAGATGTGCACCCTCAGAAAAAAAGCTGATATTTTAAAAAACCCGTATGCTTACTGATTTGCATAGATTTTTGGTAAAGTACAATAGAATCCAAAATCTAGGTATTTAATTTTAGTGCATATTTTTCTCATTGTAGCCCATGTGGATCTGTCATAGACAAATGAAACTAGAATTAGTTAGGCAGACATTTAAAATAGTTAGAAATCTAACTTCTAAAAGGTGAGACACAAAGAGCTAGGAAAAATGATGAAATTATGCTGTCAGGAAACTGTACTTCAGTCAGTTGCTTTACTACTGTCCAGCACAAGAACTATTTTACTAGCAATTTTTTCAAGGATTGTACTACTTCCTGATCTGGAGAAGGGTCAAAATATATTTCATACATCTTTCTAGTTTCATACTCACTTCTCTAGCTGATATTTGGAAGTAAAGCTCTTTGTAGCAGGCTTCCGTTTAGTACCAAAATATCATAACACTGTCTCTAGGACAAGCCTGTTTGTTAAATATATTCTGCTTTCAGCACTTTGGGCTGGAATTTTCAAAGACCGAGATCCAGTCTCTGGGAGCTGAGGATTAAGTTCCCATATGTTATAATTACACAGTTCCCCAAAACCTGATCTAGGTATAACTATATCTCTGCATAAGCCATATGATATCAGGTCTTGTGGGGAGCTCACAGGAAACCCTTATAAAGTGCCCAGGCACACATTCTGAACCCATTACTGTCAGACATCTGCTATAGTGAATGTAGGCAAGATTACACCTTCCCTTGAGAATGCCTAATGCCGCATGAGGACCTGTAAGTCTGCTTTAATTTTTTAGACTGATAAGAATATTGGTACCAAGCACAGTCAGAATACCCCTTGTCGATAAGCCCAGGTGTACAGGTTCCTTGGAAAAAATCTATCCTCAGCTATAGGTTAACATTTAGATAGTGGCTTGTTTGGGCAACTCACAGGCATAAGACCCATTTTCAATGTCTTTTTGAAATCATTTCAGTTTAGAGAGGATCAGAGAACACCTAAAAAATATGGTAGTTTTTTCATGATTTTACATTGTGGGAACTTTTTCTTCCTATCAGATAATATTATTTCCTAACAGAAGGTGGGAAATCAAGAATTCATTTATAAGGACCAGTTTCCAACACAGTAGTTGACATGCCCTGACATCAACTTCTAATTACCCTCAGTTTAACTGTGTTCTTAAAGTGGAATCAGTTTAGATTTCTTAGCTAATCCCTTTTGTTATGGTGTGTGTATCATGAGAGGAGGGAGGGGAGTGAGAGAGATGATCATTTACAAAGTGATTCTAACTTGCAAAAGTCTTTGTAGTGCAAAACATTTGTGTAATATGCTGTCGAGCATTTAAATACTTAAATTGTCATTCTGAGGTTTTGTGGTTTTTAAACATAGCTGTTTAGTTTCTTATCCTTTTCTTTGGTACGGCTTTAATGAATGGATTATGATGGTCAGTTTGTAATGCCATGAATGAAAGATTTAGGACCACTAATCTTAAGAACACTGCTTGGCGCCAGTAGACAAACAATGCACTCCCCAACTTGTTATCTCAGCCATACTAGGCTTTCACTTCTTACCTGCTTTCAAAGACTGTCAGTTCACTCATGTAGTCCAGTAAGTAGGAGGCACGATCTTCTCAATAAGTTATTTTGTATTTCCTCAATTTCTGGGGAGTTTATGGCCTTATAATGTATTTGTCTATGGTGTGTCAAAGCTGAAGTGAAATGCTTTAATTTACGAAGCTTGAGTTTGTTTGAAAAATAATATACTTGTATTAAGACTTTGCAATAAAACACAGCATTGTTTCGGTATGAATCTTAAGAGTTTTAGTTGAATGATTATATTATGGTTTTATTTTATAATATTAACTCTTCAGAACCTTCATTGTTTATTTGGGAATAATTCTTACAAAAAAAATAATTAACTTGATACAGAGTAATGACATAAGAGAATGACATAAGGTAAAGGTATGGGCTCAGTTATAAAGGTCCTCACTCTCTTATATACCTGGAACAGAACATACACCTTGTTACAAATGCATGCCATAATGAATTTTGTGCTTTTATCCCACAAGGTGCCAAAGGATCCCTACATGAAATCAAGTGATCAAAAGTGCAGCAGTGCTTCTCAGATGATCAGACTGTTAAAATTGAGCCCATAAAATAATGTCATTCTTAAATGTTTTTTTAACAATTCTTTGAATAGTCTTGTGATTTAATGAGTTTTCTTGCAAATATGTAAGGGGAGAACAAACAAATTGTGTTTCTAAGAATTTTATTTCACTTAACTGCAGTTGAATGCATGCTTAAGCGTAAAGACAGAGTATTTAGTACTGGAAAAGATAACTAAAGTTCAAAAGCTCACTTTTTTTGGTAGAAAACTGAAACACTACTTGACTAAGTATAAAACACTGCATTTTATTTTTTTGCATGAATATCTATGTAGAGGTGTTAAGTGAGTAAATAATATTGTACAAATCAGTTCAAGACTTTGACTTAGGAAAATTGGAAACTTCCTTGACCAGACTCTTGTAATGGTTTTCCTGTTGGTTATTGGAAACTTCAGGATGCTCTAAAATGGGGTAATAAAACCACCATATGGTATTTCTGAAAATTCTGAGGAAAAAGAAGCAGTCTTATTTTATTATTTCTGTGGAAAATAGCTACAATTAAAATTTAAAGAATGCTTTACAACTCTACTTTAAAAAAAAATAGCACAAACATTATAATTTAAGAAAGAAGAAAGCGAGAAATGTATTTGGAACCTTTACTGAGAGTCACATTATGTATTTTAGGCTGAAATTATTTGTAAGTTACTCCCATCTGAAAATCAGAGAACTGCAAATAACGTCCAAGTAAAAATAAATTTATTTTACCTTAAAATGTAGAGATCGCAATTTTGTACATTTAGTCAGATCCAGTTTAAGTTCACAGAACTGACAGAAAGGAGAAGATATTGGCACTTACATACTCAGGATCATTTATGGTATATAGGTACATGCAAGATATACCCTAATCAATCTGATAAATTAATCTACCTTTCACACTCTCCCTTCTATTTTAGAACATGTGGTCATGTTCTGTATCCTCTCTGCTTGTCATAGTGAGATGTTATGATTCATGGCCATTCTGCAGGCTGCTATGGAGACTTTTTTAGACATTTAAGTAGAAGCTGTGATGTTTATTTCAGACTGATACCTCTGCCACTTTAATTCTTGGTATTTGTACTGAAACAGTATCAACGTAAACAATATTGCCATAGATATTTACTTATGTGAAATACAAAGCTCTCAGAAAATATTTCCAGACAAAAAAAAAACAAAACAAAACTAACCTAAATCACTAATATAAAAGCAAAGTTATATGCACAGTCTAAAGATAGCATTTATTTAAATTATATTAGGGATCTCAGAATTACATTCGGGTTATTTTAAATTTAGTTATGCATCAATTTCTTTATGCAAACCTGTGTAATAAAAACATAGATAAAACTGAATCCAGAAACGTACATAAATTGAGGCTAAATTGTAAAACCTTTCTGTCTAACAAATGTCTCAATGCAGCCCTGCCTGAGCAGGGAGGACTGTACAAGCTGACCTTTAAAAGTCCTTTCTTACTTCAGCCATTCTGTGAGTCTGTAATTCTGTGGTATCTTTTGAGTGGCTTTTTAAGTAAAGCTAGTTTGATTTTAGAGGCCTGAGCTTATATAGTTCCTATTAGCAGCAAACGTGATCTGTTTGTGACTGAACCCCCTAGTGAAAATGGATCACCTTTGTTTAGATTCCTGCTTAAGCTTAACAGTTTAAGTTTGGTAATCTTCCTATGGAAATAAATTACAGAAAGACAAAAAAATATTTCTTATTCATGTCTTCACCTTGGCAGCTATTCCTTTGCCTTGCTTAGCTTGTCAAAGTTTAGAAAGTCCTATTAGACTTTAGATTCAACACTGCCTTAGGGTGTATATACATTCAGCATAGAATGTTGAAAACAGAAGGTGATTTTTCAGTGAAAAAATGAATAATTGAAAAAGAAAAGAAAACAAACTATGCCGAGCTTTAATAAGTAGGTAAGAATATGTTTAGAGCCAATTCAGTGAAAGTTGCCTTTAATTTTTAAGTTCATAACTATGGCTTCTCCTCAATGTCTTTTCTTTCATATTCCCATTTTAATGTTTCTTCATCTCTGACTTTTTTATACCTTAAAGTGTTGTGGTTTTATTGCCCTACTTTTGACTTGAGATTTAGTGTTCTGCAATAATCTTTCTGTAGCTTTTTCTTAATCATTATATAATGTCTCCTGGTCCCTTAACTACAAAGTTGATCATGTTATTCACCATGAGTCAAAAGGAAAGGAAAGTTTCATAGCAGCAACAGGAACACAAAGTTACAAAAAACAAAATCAAACAAACAAACAAAAAAACCAAAACCCACAACAACCACTATTTTGCTTCTTTTATGTAGTTTCTTTTCTGCACATTGATTGTTGCTGTGCTCAATAATGACACTGGAGAAAGATGCCATCAACAGGGCTCCATAAGTGTAACAGTGGTAATTTTGGAAGTACAGAAAATTTCAGCCTATCTATTGAAATGAAGGTTTTTAAATGGAAACGAGGGTAAAGCCCTATGGAGAGCCTGAATCAGGAATTGCTATGATAGATAATTTAGAATGAGAGGCAGAGAAGGAAAAAAAACAGAGGTCAAGCATATATATTAAGCACTGTTAATGGCTATCTACCCAAACAACCTTCCCTAGAATTTTACCATTAAAAGTCAATGAACCAATATGGTGTTCATATTAATCTTCTGCAAAAATAGTTATCCATGATAATGAATGATTAATTTTGCAGCTCTTGCTTTTGCTGAGTAGTAGCTCAAAATTCAAATTATTATAAGGATTTCATAAAGGATTAGTATAATTCTATTCTAGTTGAACCCAACCACCCCCAATATTTACATCAATATTTATAGTGGCTATATTACCTCAGTATACTCTGTGCTCTTATCTGTATCAGACAGAAAATTTGTGTCTATGTGAGCTGATAGAGGATGGGGCTGGTGAACGAAAAGGATAAGCAGAATCTTCTGGCAGTAGTTTAGGGACAGATGCCTTGGTGACGTGGTCCAGCACGCTGGAAGATGGAAAGTTTGTCAGGGCTACGGCAGATTTCTTAAAACGGTTACATATTTTTCAGCTTTGCAGACTGCAAGTAGTAGTTTCTCCTCTCATGCAATTAATGAGAGACTACTCCTTGGCCTTGGCCAGTTAAAACTGCCTTGGACAACATGAAAAGAGTATCAGTACATGGGAATATGAGATAAGTAGGTTATAACTTTATTAATTTTCAGGGAACTATCAGTCATTTTTCCTGCCTACATAATCACGTGTCCTGCTTTCATGAATAATATTAAGAAAAGTAATTGAGGCAGAGCAGCATTTCTGCAGTTGGCCATCCTCCTTATTGCCTTTCAAGCTGGTTTTGTAGCATAAGATTTTCAGTTCTCTAATACTAGCCAGTGTAATGCATACTGCCCACTTCTGGAAGTCTACCATAGCATAGGAATTGCTATAGAGGTTAGGATCCAAAATAGGATGATCTTTGTAGACATCTTCAACTGTCAACTTCTTCGTAGTCAGCATCTGGGCAGAAATGTGAGAATATTTTATGGGTGTACCATTCCAGCCTTGGGGCTTTTTGAGACAAACATTATATCCTTGTATCTAATGTCTTTACCAGACTTTTGTAGTCACTTTCAGACTTTTATATTACTTGTGTTTAGCTCCTATTTGCACACTGTACACTCCTTGGGTGGGAAACTATTGGCCAGGTCTTGAATTCCTTCAGTCACTCAAAGGAAGAAGCAGTGTAGAGAATAAGCAAATATCAGTGATTAACTAGCACTTCAGCTCAGGATCCCAGCTTTCTAGCAGATAGCCCACATTTCTACATCCACTTCCAATTCTGATTTCTTAAGTGCCAAGGCATTCTCACAGCAAAAGGGTTCACTTCCAACCCTGACTTTGTGGTGGGCTGATGGAAGAATGGACAACTTACTTTGCAAGAAGAAACATGAATGTTCCCTTTGTTAATCTAGGAAAGCTAAAGCCAAGTAGAGAGCATGACTATTGCCTAAAAGTGTATCAGAGGTGCAAGTGTCAGAGCAGAGAAGGCAGCTGTCTCAGCTACACGGTAGTGTGATTAAAGGATTAAGATGACATGCAGATTAAGTTTTGTGTCTCTCTAATAGGACTGATAAACAGCTCACATTCAGGAAGGAAAGAATTTTTAAGAAGCCTTTGGAATATATTCAAGTTCTGCTGAAGGCAGTTGATTTCATTCTGCATTACTGGCCAATAAAATTATAAACAGTTCTCAAACTGGTTTTAAAAATCTCTCCACTGAATTCTCAGCACTCTGCCTCCCTGTCTGGAAATCAACTTGACATGTCACTTCATCAGTAGCTCTTCCTTTGCTTTCCTCCACGTACAGTGGTTTGGACTGGGAGGTCACCCCTTTTCTTGGCCGTAGTCCCATCGCTATTCTTGCGGTATGTGTAGCCAGGTGCTATTACAATGATAAAATACATCTGTGTATGTAGAAATTATTAAGCTTCTTATTCTATAACTTGCTGTCAGTCAGTCATAAAACAACTTCTCCCTCCTCAAAGTTCAGAGAAGGCTGAAATCCTAAATGGACCAAGGGAAATTCTCCTCCACAAAGCCACTCCAGCTTTGACGGTGAGCTGGAATGAAAATAAAGATGGGTAGAAATGCCAATAAACATGTTTTCAGACAACACTTGGCAAACCACATCAATATCTTATTGCATGATCCCATGTCATGGGGTTTCTATATTGGGTCAGAAACTACATCCAAGTCAATCCTAATATGCTACAGATGGTTCACTTCCTGGTGGAAATCCATGTGAAATTTCTGTAAAGTGTATTGTCCAATTTAAAATGCATGATCATACTTTTAAAGGTATGGTCCATCTCCTGCAAACCTCACAAAACCATACTAAATCTGTGAAAATCTTGTCCCCTGTCAGAAAAATTTTTCAGAATGCAAATAAGGCAACCAAAACAATCTAACATATGCAACGATCCTCTCACATAAATGTTCTTATTTTACCTGCTTTTCCTGATTTTATATCAGTATAATCATTGACAATAAAACTAGAGTTTGAAGAACAGACAAAAAGAGCTTGTAGTCATATATTAGTATTATGAATTGTTATACTCTGCTTTTTCCCTGAAAGTGAACTTCTTCTAGTAACTATAACAAAAGCAGATTTTATAAGTAGTGCTGAAAGACATTTAATACTACACAAATCCCTAAAAAAGTTATGTTTCTTTACTATACAATATAGATTTATAATCCAGAACTCACTGACCGCAGTATCTGAAAATCTAGCTATATTCCTAACTAAAATAAAGCTATACACCTGTCAAGTTGAGACAGAATGTATTTTAGGCTTATACTGGTCATTATGTCCCATTTTTGCTGAGAACAAAGTAAAAGGATTCAGTCAGTGCAAGATATCTGAGCCATAGTGTAAAAAAAAAAGATTATTCTTATGTCCCTGAATCTCTATATTCAGATTAAGTTTACAGTTCTTTAAACTGTATATATGTGCGTGTGAGAGAGCTAATTGATTGATATTTTGGTCTTGAAGTAATACAGATGCATATCTAGGGGCTGTATACTATATATTCTAAAACAAAAAAGTGGTGAAGGGGAGACAAGGAGGAGGGAAAGAGTCTTTGCAGAGAGTTAGTTACAGTTTGTTCCAGATAAAAAACTCTTTCTAAATTATAGCTGCAACCAGTGACTGTATGCTACTCAAGGGCATTTGAAATTTCATTACATGAGTAGTTTTTCAAGCCATAATTTACAGCCTGCTTTATTAGTTTTAATGTAGCCTGGTTCTGATTCATCACTGATTGATTGATACTAACTTTGACATGTTAAGACACAATCTAGCAAATATCACATATGTAAACTATTTTTATATAACAAAGGGTTTTCTGGTTCAACACAAGTCAATATTATGTTGCCAATATAATGGATAGTAAGTAATTATAACAGCTAGTATGGCCTTTTTGAATATGTGCCATTTAATACAAAATACAAAAAACCATTATGTTGTTTTTTAAAAAGCTTCAACTGTGTAGACATATTTTTAATATTGTAAAAGCATTATAGGACATAGCTACCGCTTCTAGGAGGCATACATCTTTTGTCATGAGAGCAGTAAAGTGGTTAGCTGCGTATTTGTTGCTTTTGGTGTTAAATTCATTCTGCAGAAAAACTTTGGCTTTGAGAGGTATCTACTTTATCTTCACAGCTTCTTGCTTATCTGCTTTCTGCTAACATATTTCTAAAGCAGCAAGTGGTTTAAAAACCTGCCAGAATAAAGCTTTGCCAAGTAGGATCAAAAAGCTCACATAAGTTTGTTTCCCACAAATGCAGTAAACATCTATTTGTTTCTAAAGATGGGGGATATCCACATAACAAAATTTACAACAGCCTTCCCTTTTCCTTTGTTTTTCCCACTAGTTAAAATATGTCTTACTCTCTGACCAATGGCACCTCAATCTTTCTTTTTAATATAAATCTTTTTTTCTTTTTCCTTGTGTTCTGTTTTTGGTTTTATAGGAAATTGTTAGCTAACGTGATTTACACTCTGGCAGTTACACAGATTCTTTTTCCTACCTGTTTTATTCTTGAATTGGGCAACTTTATTCCAATTCCTTTATCTGAAGTGAATCTGCATAATTAAAATCATAGATTTCAGAATGCACACCTCCCAGAAAACATTACTGTCTGCCTTTGTAAATACCACCACAATAGTTCAGCAAAACAGATTTTATGATGTGTAATGACTTTCCTGACTCTTGAAGATTTCACTTTCTGAGCAACGTGACAATAAACCCTTGTTAATTCTATGTTCTTACTGATTTGACATAAAAGAGACAAAGTGATGCAGCAGAACTGGATAATGGTCATTATAATAAATAAATGGTACCCCTTATTTTTCCACAAAAACTTTCTTAATTTTCAAATATGTTGGTTAGTTAGCACTAAAGCAAATCCATTTCAGTGACTCAGTGCAGAAAAAGAAAACACATCATAATTCCTTATTTAATGAACATATATGGTAATGAAGAAATTTCACCTATCATGCCATTAAATTACTTCTATATTCTGACATTATTTCTGAGATTACTGCATTGGAAATTGGCTTGGAGCATGATTTGCTATGTAGATAAAAGGATAGATAGTTATTGTGTGGTCAATTAAGCCTCTTTTGTCACATTAAACTCCACCTGAAGTAACCCAAATATCTTCTGAGTATTCACTATAAAACTCAGGAACTATTATTGTCACAATCATTTTATGCTTTACGACCTAACTGACTTACATTCTGGATAGAAAGGCAGGTTTCCAGCAGTTTCTTTTTAGAATTGCCTCTGCTTACTCAGCACATGCAGGTTATGCACAGATGACACTACGTAAAATTTTTGTTTCAGAATCTCACCACCACTTCCTTGTTTTCCTTCCTGTTTCCCTCTCAACCAACATTGGAGGAAATAAAAACAATCATGTTATCTCAGCAGTTAATTTATGCTTCTTGTATGTTTTTTTCAGTTCATGTGCCAATTGTTTGAAAGAGATCTGAAAGAGCTCTCACATTAAGCCTTCTGAAGGTAATTGTATTGATTCAGAAGCTCTGCTCATCCTGAGATACAAATTGGCTTGTGAAATTTTCTGATAATCTGGCAGGTAAACACTATGGGTTTTTTTTATGTTAACTGTTCATGAAAGAGTGCTATTTTGCTCATGATTTTTAAAGCTTGGTTCCAAAGCTTATTAAAGTTGCAAAGCTCTCCTGAACTGTTCACTGTGGCTCCAGTTACAGTTCTAGAGCTATAAAGTTCTAGTTATTGTATTTTCGCTTTCTAAATAATCTTTGAAGTTGTATTAATATAGTGTAAATCCTTTTACAGCTCTTTAAAGCTACCTCTTCTCATTTTCTGTCTATTTCTCCTAAATGCAGGGTTAGTTAAAAATGGAAATGTGAGTTTGAAAGATAATTCAGGTTTTATGTCTAAAGCCTATCAGTTTTAAATTACTATATTCTTGCATAGCAGCATTTTAAAGGCAGAGCAAAAGAAACTGTAGCATGCCTGTGGTACTGAAGTTGAAAATATTTTAGCAAGAAAAGGAGGGGGAAGGGAGAAAGGGAGGGAAAGAGGACTTCAGGCCAGGTGTTTTACTTGAGACTGACAACTGTTTCTAAAACACTGCTGACCCTTTAAGCCCGTATCCTAGCATAATATATGTTTATGTGATACATTGCAAATAGAAAAAGAGAAGATTCTCTAAATATTAGACTAAAATGGGAACTTACTTAGACAGAAATATTACAGCAAGATTTACCAAACAATGTCTGAAAAAAGTACAGTGACTACTACAATGTCATGACAGAAGTGGAATAGTTTTATTTAGAGGGGCATATTTTCCATATGGATTTGAAATGAAGCTTACTGAAGTCAGTGGAAAGACTCACTTGAACTTTAAATATGTGCTTGCACAAGGAGCTTTTAGCAACTTAAAACATTCTAGATTGAATAGCTTGGTTTCTTCATTTTTGCTGTGGAACACAACTTATCCTAACTTTCTGTATTTACTAGTTGTCTAAGTATCAAAATAGACAATTTCAAAATAGAGTAAAATGTAGGGGTTGGGACATTTTTAGTTATTAATTCTATGTTCATAGAGGAAAAATAACATCTAATTACTTAGAACTTGAAAAAGCAATTTTGAGTAAGAATAAATGTCATGGAATGAAAATTATGCTCCTTATTCTACACTAAACAGATTGATTTACTAAAATTTTTTCTTGTACAAAGACAACCTTTGAGTTAATTCTGTCTTTTTCAAGCCTAAATTTCACTGCAGTTGTGATGAAGATGACCATTATTGAAAGAGTGGCATTTACAGTAAAGTCTACTTAGGTATAGCAATTCTGTATCTTTGAAACATATTGCACAGAAGATAAAAGAAAAATTTGATTAATTTTCCCACATTATTTCTAACTTTGTGATATTCCACATGTACAGATGCATAAGTTTATATACACCATTTATATTTTCTTATCGGTCAATAAAGAATTCTTTAGTGTACATACAAGCACAAACAGAAAAGCCAACATGATTCTTATGACCAAATTTATACTGCTGTTGAAATTTCAGCCTTTGCAGTCCTCTATTTTTGAGATTTGTAAATTTGATGATGCATAAACATGTTTTTGCATTCATTTCCCTATGTTTAAGACGGTGGATTAAAGGAGGGGCAAGACAGCTGTTGATACATTACATCATTTCACTCATAGTCAGTACAGTTCATATAAAGGGTCCAAAGGATGAAGTACTATACTCAGATTCTGAGTTGGTACACGAGGCTAGCATGCATCTGCTGTACCAGTTTTTTGTCACCAGCAGTATATAAGATAGTGATTTTGCTACTGATTATATCCCAAACCCTGGAAAACAGATCACCATTTGCATCTGGATCAACAAGTAGTACCTTTAGAGCAAGTGCCTTAAAAGTTCAAACACACACTGTCTCTGTAACAAGGTTACTTTACACATGGAAAGCTGAAATCAAATGAAAATGTAATTTTGGATATGGTATAGACTAAAATGGATTTTTGAAACACAGTATTTATGTATGAATATATTCAAGATGCTAGTCCCTAGGCTAAGAGTGTCATTTACTTCAGTACCTTCAGAAGCACCCTCATATCTTTTCAATACACCTCCCTTTGTCTCTCTGCAAACAATGCATCCCCTTAAATGCAAAAACATACTAAAATAAGTTTGCCTTGCAAAGAAAACTAACAGAGAAACGAAAGAGGTGGTCACTCATTCCCTAATGCACCCCATATTAAATAGGCACTGTGATCTACACAGTACCTTCAAATCTTGTAATAGAAAATTTCCAGAAGCCCAAACTAGATGGACAGGTTTACTGCGTGGGTAGGAGGAAGTCTGTTTGTCTGAAACACAGAGCCAGGTTCAGAACCACATCCTTAAAATTCACGTTAAAGCAGTCCTCAGTAAGTAAGAAAAACCTTGGAAGATTTGTTTCTACTCAAGTCAGCATTAAATGAGGGGAAATAAGTGAGTAAATTATGCTTTCCAGAAATAAACCAAATGTCAAAAGTAAAGTAATTGCACACATAAAAAATTCTCAGGCTTCATAATTGGCTTCCTCCTTGATTTCTCATTCCATTCAGTTGTATTTCTGGTGAGGTTTTGGGGCTTTCATTCAACAAATACCAGAGTTTATTTATTCTGATGAATGGCTACACATTTCTGAGGGTGCATTACATATTTTTTAAAAGAGATAAATAAAAATATATAACTGGAAGTCATCCTGAAACCTCAGTGGTGAATTTCACCTCTGAGTAGAAGGGCTTCCTCAGGGTTTAACACTCTGTGGAAGAATCAGATCATGACCATGGGGTCATCTCTGTGAGAGTGTTCTTCATTTTGCAGCAGCAGGGCCCCATGCTTGCCCCAGAAGGATGCACATTTATTTATATTCAGGGCAAAAATAAAGCAGAGAAGGGGCAAATATTTCTCCCACTAACGTGTTAAATAGTGGGAAAGTGGTGGGGGGAAAAAGAGATATCAGTCCTGTGCCTCTCCTGGTACTGTTGCCATTTTTTTCCCTGTGGAACTCATCTGTCTCACTGCCAGGTACACCTACATTACTCAAAGTTTATGTGGAAAATACAGATTTAACTGTAAGTCATAGACCTACTGAAGTACCTGACAGAAAAAATATTTTAAGATAACTCTACAAGTTATGTGCCTGGATAATTATAAATTTTAAAATTACAATTTGAGAGGGAACACAGCTATGGAAACTTTTAAATATCTGAATATTTTGCATTTCAGGAGTTAAAGTGAAAAAATTACAAAAAATATTTGTAACATTGATTTTTCCAGTGGAAATACCAGTGGGACTTAACTATTCTTTTAATTCTGGGGTAGAATCAGACAAATAATAAAAACGTGGTTTTCCCCTCTTTGCACAATAATCTCCTCAGATTCAAGCTAACTGGAAAAACTCAAGAACAGGTTGGGTTTTTTTCCTGAAAACTCAAGAACAGTTCTTTAATGTAATTTGGTTTTTAAATATAGTATTTTACTAATTCCATAATTGTATATTGTATTACAGTTACTGTTCAAACGTAAGCAAATACAATATGTAATTAATTTTGGTCACAGAAGTTTTTGTGATATTTTCAGATGCACCTTTCTGGGTCACTTCAAACTTAGAAACTTTCACTTCTGTTGTGCTTTGCCAAAACCAGAAGTATTCCATTTCAATATCTTATCAAACATGTTCACTTCCAGATTTTCATTACACTTACTTACCCTAATATGAAAGCATGCTTTTTCCCTTTCCTCTCCTAGCTATCTAATTACCACACCTCTGTCATCATCATGGAGACCTTAACAAAAATGACCTAGAGAAACTTAATAGAATTTTCCTCCTTGTGAAGTAATCCTCCCATTTGTGTAGCCAGCTGTGATATTCTGTCAGACACACAAACCAATTTTAATAGCCGAATGACAGCTCAAGATGTTCTCTTTTACCACCACATTTTGACAACCTAAAAACTGAGCTGAGCTTTTAGTTTGAATAATAAAATTTTATCCCACCTCATAAGTCACCAAGGAGTCCCTGTTAGTGTTTCAGGGATGAACACTCAGAAATATATTCAGAAAGAATTCTACTTTTCTACAGATTATCTGACTCATTCCATTCCGATTTTATTTACTTGGGACTTTAATTAGAAAATCATAATGCTGTTTATGCTCTCCATTGTAAAACTGAGTTCAATCACTTGGTAAATGTTCCTTCAGAGCTTCTACATTTTTATTGAAATATTCCTACTTCCCCACAGTGTATTCTAGAATAGACTTTAAGAATAGGCTTTTATGTTCCCAGCTTGTTCTGATGATATAAGCAGTGTGCAGAAGTTCCACAAATACTTTATTTCTGCAGCAAAGACTTTTATCAATGGAGAAAAGCCATCTTGCTTACAGGGAATTGGAATGTTGCCACCGAATTCGGTGAAGACAGGATTTTAATCCTGATATATTTTATGGTAACAGCAAGGTACTGAATGCCATTTTCTCAAAGAAGCTAAAAAGAACTGAGAGAACATAATACCTGAAAGGATCAGAACTAGACAGAAAATGCAATACATGTGCAAAAGAGGAAACATAGTGCTATAAGCGTTCAGTCCTGAAAATCCTGTCTACCTCATTTTTAATGTTTCTTTAGTACTATACACTGACTCAGAAGTGTTTTAGCTGGATTAGATAACAAAATAACCTTATACGTTTCATTTATTCCTGCAAGAATGAATTTTAAAATCTTTTAATATACACTGGATAACTTTTATATGCAGTGCATATAAATGTATGGTTTCTTGCTACTGGATGATTTGTAAAGCTTTCTTATCAGTACTGTGTGCAACATCCTCTTTGCTTCTTTGGGGTGGTGAATACTGAAAACTGAAAAGGGAGTATAAGCAAGCATATTTATATTACTTTCAAAATCTAACATGCAACAATTTTTGTAGGGCTGAATTTTTAGCTGTAACAAGTTAAGTCACACTACCTTCTACTGATCAGCAAAACTTAAAGTGGGCTTTATTAATAAAACTTCTCTGTACTTATCCAAGAACATACACAAATGTATAATAGCCTCTCTGTCCCTCCAGATTTTACGATAATGGGCAAAGTAGTAAGCAGTAGGCATATCTTGCCCAGACAATCAATAATCTGCTGTATACATACAGAATGGAGAGGTACATACAAGCATCATACATAAAATATGATACTGGGGATAGCAAAAAAGCCCCTTTTGTTTCAGATAGCGAAACAAGTCACACCTTTTAAAATACCCATTTGTCTTCTATTTCTTATTAATGCATTGTTTGCTTCAGTGCCACTTTCTTGATTGTATGAATGATATGGAAGGGCTGGCACAGTAGAATTCCACTGTGGCTGTCCTTGTAGGTATTCAAGCCTGAATTGCTACTGGAGAAAAAAAATAAAGAGCTTGTTTAGGATGACAAGGATACAGAAAATAAATCCAAGAAAGCAAGAGATTTGAAATAAAAATGTAACACCTGCCAGGCAGCTTACTCGCAGTATAAACAAGGATTAACACCAGCAGTGGTGCAGCAAATACTAGTCTTAGCACACATATGTTTAAATATCACAACCTGAGTACGCGAAAAATTACTCCACACTCTTGGTATTTCAAATTGCTTTTGGATTCAATAGCTACTCCTGGAACAACAACTATACTTGATACCAGGGCGGCAAACAGATTCAGTCTAGAAAACAAATAATCTAGGAAAGGATTTTCTTTACCTTGTCCTTGGTTTTATCTTAGAATGTCATTCTAGATAAGGAAAAATATGGGGCTACTACAACCTAAGCAGTTATCCAGAATAATCTGTTTGGTCATTTGCTTCCAGGCAAGTGGGTTTTGCAGATTTTCCTAAGGTAACTACTATTTTTCTCAGGGGGGTTTATTCTTCCCTAGAATGAATAGGCCACAGATAAACATTTTAAAAATCAGCTTCTTCTCCATTTTAAAATCAGGTCAAGCTCAGTAGGTTGTGATCAAGGATCAGATATGAGCTGAGGAGTGGATGGTCTCAATGCTGACTTAGAGCTCCGGCTTCAGGCATATGGCAACAGATGATCACCATTAGGGGCGTTAATATAAGGTTAATTGTCTGGGTCAGGCCTCTGCTGGCAGGCACTGGCTACGTACAGCTGTGTATACTATCATCAGCTGAACAGGAGCCGACTGAAACAATCTGTAATTCTCTGCTCTGACTACCTGTCCTCCCTAGCACAGAAAGAAAACAAGCTAATGAATGATTATTGAATTTGAAAGCACTAAAGCAAAAGCCTTTCGGTATTTGTCTCCTCAACTGGCAAGTCAAAGAGACATCTTTTTTTTGCCTGTTGACAAGCTAGTTTTTAACCCATGATAAGGGATTTCATGGCATCATTCTCATAACTTCTGCTTCTTTCTGGACTGAGAACAATAAATAGCACCCTTAGGGTTATCTTTTCCACATTCTTCCACTGGTAAGCAAGTAGGATGGAAAAGCATCTTCTGAACAAATGGATCTGCTGGTGACCAAATGATCCCATTGTACTGAGGAGTGGTGATAAAATTTTAACCCTCCGTGACATACAAAAAAACTGGAAGAGAAAGTGAATTTAAGGGGCAGTATTCAAGTACTAAGTGAAGGAATAGAACAGAATTCAGGGAGCTGGCTTGATGGCCTTATGCAAAGACTTGTGGTCAATGGCTCAATGTCCAGCTGGAGACCAGTAACAAGTGGTGTCCCTCAGGGATCGGTGTTGGGACCGGTCTTGTTCAACATCTTTGTCACTGACATGGACAGTGGGATTGAGTGCGCCCTCAGCAAGTTTGCCGATGACACCAAGCTGTGTGGTTTGGTTGATATCCTGAAAGGAAAGAATGCCATCCAGAGGTACCTTGACACGCTTGTGAGGTGGGCTGATACCAGCCTTATGAAGTTTAACCATGCCAAGTGCAAGGTCCTACACCTGTGTTGGAGCAATCCCAGTCGCAGCTACAGGTTGGGCAGAGAAGAGATTCAGAGCAGCCCTGCGGAGAAGGACTTGGGGGTGTTGGTCGATAAGAAAATGAACATGAGCCATTAGTGTGTGCTTGCCGCCCAGAAAGCCAACCGTAACCTGGGCTGCATCAAAAGGAGGGTGACCAGCAGGTCCAAGGAGGTGATCCTGCCCCTCTACTCAGCTCTTGTGAGACGTCACTTGGAGTATTGTGTGCAGTTCTGGTGTCCTCAACATAAAAAGGACATGGAACTGTTGGAGCAAGTGCAGAGAAGGGCCACAAGGATGATCAGGGGACTGGAGCACCTCCTGTATGAAGATAGGCTGAGAAAGTTGGGGCTGTTCAGCCTGGAGAAGAGAAGGCTGCGTTCATAGCAGCCTTCCAGTATCTGAAGGGGGCCTATAGGGATGCTGGGGATGGACTCTTCATTAGGGACTGTAGTGATAGGACAAGGGGCAACGAGTTAAAACTTCAACAGTGGAAATTGGATATAAGGAGGAAGTTCTTTACTGTGAGGGTGGTGTGGCACTGGAATGGGTTGCCCAAGGAAGTTGTGAATGCTCCATCCCTGACAGTGCTCAAGGCCAGGTTGGACAGAGCCTTGGGTGACATGGTTTAGTGTGAGGTGTCCCTGCCCATGGCAGGATCTAGATGATCTTAAGGTCCTTTCCAACTCTAACTATTCTATGATTCTATTCTATGATTCTATGAACTCTGTTGTCTAACCTGCTTAGCTCTATTAAGGCCATGGAGGTAAAGGTATCCATTTACCTAGTGGCAATATTTAAGGGAAGAGCACAGTTTCATACCACTCACATTATTATCCACAGCTTTCAGGTATGTTGATAGAGTTGCTGGGTGTTCCAAACACATTCACTACAACTTGCTTTTCTTCCCATATTTCTGGAACACTCTCACCAGGGCATAATTGAGCAAAGGAGCAGAACAGTTATCTTAAATATTTCTCCTGATCCCCAATATGACAGGTCTAAAGAGGTCTCACTTCTGAATGTTTTCCTGAAATGAAACATGGAGATAAAAAACTGCAGTACCCAGGAGAAAATTGGTTTGAGATCATCAGTGAATGTAAGAAAGAGAGGGTAGAACCAGGGAAATTATTGTAATTTTTTCAAAAATGGTGGAAAATCAGGAATGTCCTTCACTACACTGGTGAAATATTTTCAGTCCTAAGGGTAAGTAGAATATTTTACTCCAGCTTAATGAGGATAAGGTCAAAAAGCAGTCATGTTAGAATGACAGAAAGTAAACAATTATGATAATTAACAGTGTTTCCTTTTCCTGGGAAAAAAAAAAAAAAGTCTTGGGGTTAAATTAATTATGCTGTTAACTTATCGAAGTCAACGAAGCTTTATCAAAATGCAGTCTGGCTTGTTCGAACCACGCAGTGAATCTTATTATCTTGTCAAGAATAAGGGTGTTCTGAAGTCTATTCACATAGCCTCTGTATTCAAAGTCTATCTTTGTAACTTGCTGAGGGTTTTTTGGTGGGCGAACATGTTGTATGCTATTGCTTTTAGCCTTTAGAATTTTAGTTAGATATAATTCTACTTATTTATTATATTGTATTGGTCATAGCTATACTTCAGTAGTAGGCTGAATTTTATGTACATCTAGTCAGTCCATTCCAGCAAAAATAATAAGTTTAAAGGGAAAATAACTGTGACACTTTATTTTTCTTTTATTTCTAAATATTTTTTACCCAAACATTAGCCTCTTTACCCCTGGCTCTTTATAAAATCTTTGATGTCTCCATGGCGTAGACAGAGTATTGACTTTTTTGCTCCATGCAAACCTGAGTAGTGTTGCTAAACATTTTAGTCATGCTTACATAAAATCTCCCAGAAAGCCTAACCTGAGCCCCTTGAGTTCAGGTGATGCCTCTTCTCCCTGACCTCTTCTGCCAAACAAAGGAGAAGGGGGAGGGATTCCTTAAAGGAGTAATAACCGCTTTCTTGGAGCCCAACAGGAAAACATACCTACTGTTTTAGGCAGTGAAATATGCACTGGCAACCCTGAAACATAAAGTATAGGGAACAGTTTTAAGAAAGGATTCTGCATTTATGCATACACAAAATGCATACAACAGTGCGAAAAGAGCATCATTCAGTGAGAACACATTTATTGGAATCTAGATGTAAACAAAATATACTAGTGGGAATAAAACAAACAGGGAAAGAAAAGAGAAAAGGGATGGTAATAGCAAGATAAATGTACTGCACATCTTGGGCAGTAACTCACTCACTGCTAGGTAAAAGATACAAGTGATTTTGGTAATCCCTTGAAGACACCATTAACTGACACTTTGCTACAGTTACCACAGTAGTCTGAAGAGTTAAACAGCCCCAAAACTAACAAAATCAGTCAAATTCCTCCAAGGAGCATGATACTGTTCTTCTGTGTAAACAGTCCTCTTATTCCTTAGGTTATGAGCCAGGTGACTCTCATTAAATCAGTCATAATCAACTGGGCTTTACCCGCAAGTAGAAAGGAGAAGGCAGTCTACCATTATGTAGGCATTCAGTCTAGACTGAACTATTATCTTCAACACCCTGTAGCTCAAAACATAACTACTTAGATTGCTCAGATAATAACTGTGACCAGCTAGCCATTTGCAGTGGTTATAGCTGCTGGCTTCAGAAGGCAGATAAATATATTAAATCTCTATTAGAGCATTCCATCATAAAGTGCACTCAGCTACAATACCCTCTCTTTTCTCTTAACACCTCTAGCTATATGAATGCCAGTCTGCACTGTGGCATGGATGGTGTCATTTCATTATTTGCAGCTGGACCATAATGGCATGTAATTTATATCCGCTACTGAAAAAGGAACAATACAAATAAAGATAATCAGTAAACGCATAAGAATCACACTGCTTGTAGAATTGTTGTTGAGGGTAGGTATATACTTTTGTAGCTCTTTAATACACGGTGATGTTTGATACTGTGTCCCTTGTAGAGTGACCTCACTTTGTTTATTACAACTAATCTCAACTGGACAAAAGCACAAGACTACATTCACCTATAGATAGAACCTATAACATTCACATCTGAAGTACTTCAGGGTAGATTTATCTTAGGTTATCAGAAGTGGATGTATATTACTCGTCCAAGTGACTACAAAAGAGTTAATAACTGCTTTTTTTGAGGCAAACTGTTTTTCTTCAAGCAAGCAGAAGTGAACTGCTATTTTGCATAAAATTGCAGAGATTTATACTTTCAAAAATCAGTTTTGTTTCTGATACCAGTGCACAGAAAGCCTCCCCTGACATCTTCTTTGTTCACCTAGACACTTTTTTGTTAAATAAAATACATACATAATCTCATTTAATCCCCCAAAACCCAGGCTCAGATCAGAATATTTATTTGGCTTCACCCTTATGAAGACAACTCTTTTAAAGTGAAAGTTGTTTTTCAAAGCATTGCTCACACAGGATTTCACCTTGCTTGAGGAAACATTTCTACTACAAAATGTGGCATGAGCTGCTTTTCTTCCTGCCATGTTTTTTACTCTCACTGTTGATCTTCCAAAAGGAAATTATATAAACAGGTAGATAGTTTTTTGTAAATTTCTTCCCCACTGAGAGGAGCTAACAGGAAAGTTGAAACAGCAAAATCATAATTCATTTTGTTTGAAGGAATTGTTTTCACATAGTAAAATCCCATACTCCTTATTAAGGTATTATTTGCATTATTTTATTTTCCTAAAAGAAATAAAACAGGAAGAGGAATTAATCCAGCTCAAAATAATAGGTATGAAGACTCAGATTATTGGGTGTCTCTAATTTACAAAGTTTAGCACCATGACATTCTAGCGATAGGTACTTTAGATATGTAGGTAGACAGCTGGAAAGACAGAATTAGAAAGAAGTTTAAGCCATTTTTGCTGGATTTATTACTTTTACAAAACCAGTGCTCCTGGTGTTGAGTCATTAGAAGAAGGCAGCATGTGGGCACAGCTTGACCTTCCAGATCAGGCAGATTAAGAACATAATATTTTCTACACAGTTAATGCTGAGATGATGTTAATTACTTAGCAGTCCCTAAATCCCACAACTGATTTTTTGTCATTTTGACAGAAAAAGGGAATGATATGTCCAGTATGGAAAGCTGGCAGGGAGCTATCTGGCAAGTTCTCAAGATAACATGCAATTAGGGAAAAAAAAAAAAGAAAAAAGTCAGAATGTCACTTGGGCTTGTTTTCCAGCCACACCACTTTTGAAGTGTCAGTCAGCAAAGAAATTGAGTATTAATAAAACAAAAGCCATGTTACCTATTTCTAAATGTTGATGATGACTTGAAAGAGCCTACAGTGCTCTTAATGAATTTAGTGAGAACAAGGATTGTTGAATCAAGATTTGCAGACCCAGATGTCAAAAATAAGGCTTCTCAGTGGATTGACATTCAAAAATACTGAATATCAATCTTAGCTACATGGGTGCTTCTATGGATGTTATTTTTAAAAAAGAGAGAGCTAATTTTGGATCTTGGAAGAGCACAGAGCTTGGAAATAGTTAACATTAATGATGGAGTAACCATCTACTATTGTGTAAAAATGGCTTATAAGAAGTGCAGTGTGACTAGTTAAATGATGCTGATACAATCTAAATTGAAGCCTTTCCTTACATTTCTTCCTGCAGTCTTTCAGACCTAGTGCTGTCTTAATATACATTTCTGAATCTAATTGTTCCTGAACATGCAGCACTCAGACTTAAAGACTGACAATAAAATACAGACATCACTGTACTAAAATATTAGCTTATCACTGAGTTAAAAAAAAAAAAAAGATGTTTTGATTAAATTATAATCAAACACCAAACTGGCTAAAAAATTGAAATCTGAAATAAAAAGACAATGAATGTGAAAAATGGGAGAAAAAATATTACACAGATTACAAAAATAAAACAATGTAAGACAATTAAAATCAGTTAGCTTCTCTGTAGTCAAAGTACATGCAGAAGCTCTAACTGAATATCCTGATATAAACAGATATTCCAAGATTTACCACATCATATTCTTGCATTAAATTGTCCATGACCCATAGTTTGTTATGAACAGTTTGCCTGATCACATCCAGCCCAGTAGCTCTTCAGACAGGTTGATGGACATAAAGAAAAAACTTCAGGATGAGACCATTAGCTTTTTGGAAGTAGTTTTAGTTCATTGTTCTGTGCCAAGAACCCATCTAGCCTTTGCGTGTTTTTGGAATGAAAACAAACACAAAAAAATACGGTTCAGTAATGTTAGGGTAGATATGTTCCGGGAATAAGCAGGCTTATACTCAGTACCACAGTATTACATGAGCATTACTTGCAAAGTATCATGAATGAACAATGTTATGCTAACTCTTAATGCAAAACAAAATAACAGCAACTCCTCAGGAGAACTACTTTACAACAGAAATTTTCTGAACCTGGGTAGCAGAACCTGTAGATTTTAGCGTTTTATCACAAGCTTTGCAAATTTAAGTGACAGTTCTGTCCAGATTTCTGGGTTTACATGAGTGTCAGTGTTAATTTCTTTTAATAAGCATGGATTCCTAGACTTGAAGGGAGGCTATACAAAGGCTTGAAAATGTAACTTGAGTTACTTTTAGAATATTAAAAAATTTAACAAAAGGAACAAAAGGTAATATTTTTTAACATTTCATGATTTTGAGAGCTTATCCAGAGTTTTAGATTCTTGAGGACAGCAACATTAGCATAGTGATTTTTTCTTTTTTTTGCAATATACTACATGTCAAAATACTTCCAGTTAAAGAAAGTGATTTTAAAATACTTAAAAACAATTATTTTTATCATACCCATATAATTTAGGCATCATATTAAGTAGGAACTCAAACAGTATTATGGAGAAAAAGAATATTTCTCAAGCACCTAAGAATTTCTTTCATTTATCCCATTAAAAAAAAATGCCATAAAACAGAAAATGTAATATAAATAACAAAATCAGCAGCTTTAATTGAAAGTGAAGGTGCTGCTTATGAGACGTTGATGACTGGAAGTGAGGGAAATTGTTTTCTTACCTCAGAAAATATTCATTAAAACTAGTAATATTTTTATATAGACATAAGCTTAAGACTTGAGGGTGAGGAAGACAAAAATACATGTGGGAATAAAACTGGACAGAGGTTATCTCACAGCATACAAGAACAGACAAATAAGAGCAAATCTGAATCAAGACAAAGGTCTTCAACCTTAGTTTCCTTCATTACAGCTAAATGCACTGATCACCAGCTATACTCATCTGTGGCAGAAAAGGTCAGAGATTCTGTAAATAATTGAACAGAAACATTGGGCTAGAAAATTAAAGGAGGTGATTCATTGGTCCAATGATTAGGACATTCAGCTTAGGTACAGACGACCTACTTTGTGTTATGACTCAGGCAGTCAGTGAAGCCACTGAACCTGGAGCTCCAAAATGATCACGAGGCAAAGGACAGCAAAGGCTTCTGGGGGCCTCAGGTGATAGTCAGCACCCACCACAGCAACTTGAAGAGGGAAGGAGTGAAAAGGCATCAGCAGAATGACTCAAGCTTAGGGCTCAGATGTGGGAGACCAATATTTACATATCCCAAGTTACAAGGGAGAGTTACCCACCTTCGTCAGCAGGTATCATTTTTCCCCTGAGTTATTGTAGGGGTAATGTTTTCTTTATTAAATATGTCACAAAGAATGTCTGAATCTGTCCCACAAAAAACTATAATTTTAATGACTTCATATTCTTGTGCTCTAAGAGAACCCTCTCTTCAGACATATAGGCAAGAAGTTCCATTAAAAGTAGAAGCTTCCAGAAGTTATAGGGAATATGGCAAACTTTAATGCAGTATTTAATTACATTTCTTCTCATTATTGAAATAATAAAGGAAAAAAATCATAAATAGATGTGAAAGTGGTAAAAAAATCCATTCATGAGAGGGTCCTGGTATGTAAGTTTGAGGCTAAACATAAGCATCCTAGAAAGAAAGAAGGAAAAAATAATCATAGCACTTAATCGAAAGAAGTGCTTATGCAAGCACATCCAGACTGTAATGATAGTGCACTTTGAGGCTAGTCATGGAAATGTCCAGATCACATTACTGTCAAAGTCAATAGTACAACTGTGGATAGATCTAAACATAATAAAACACAACAATCCAATAGACTTTTAAAAATGAATAAAGGCATAGCTATAAGATGCTCATATCTTGTTACTCTAGATCTCTTAAAACTACATTATAGCATAAAGATTGGATAAACTATGAAACGTTCATACAGTTAGTCCATTTTCCCAGTTACAAGCCTCTTTCTAATCGTTAATACAAAGATACAGAAGGGTGAATGGCATCTGGCAGTGGTTAAAAACAGGAAAAAGAGGCTTTTCTGTTGGTTTCATCAGACAAAAAAAAAAAAATGCATTTATATACAAAAGTAAATTGCAAGATATATATGTATGCATGTACATTTACATATCTATGTTGAATATTTTAGTGGCAGAGACTAGAGCCACACTGTGAGGCTCAGAAGAGCAATGTAAAGTTTGGAACTCAGAGCAGCTGGATTCATCTGATGAGGCCAAAATGACCCAGCAGCAACAAGAACAAGTGGTCATAGAACTCAAAACCCAGCCCTCAGTAATACTCAGCATAATCAAACATCAGTGACCGTGGGGAAGACTGCTCCTTTTGTTGCCTGAACAGGGTATTTATTAATATTAACTTGGAAGAGAACATTAATCTGTTTATTTAGGCTTGGGAACCAGTGAGTGGAACAATGAGTTGGGTCAGAGAGCATGAATCTGTTTGTTTAAGCTTACAAACATTGTACTATTACTGGCAGATATGTATGGTATTACTATTGATGAATCAAAGTGAAGGCTTACACATTCAAATAATGTAATGCTAAGCACAGTGGCAATTCCTGTGCCACCTCCTGCTGCTCAAAAATAAGCTTAGCATGGACCTGTCACACTATCTTTAGCCAGCTATATGGTTCTGTCACCTCACAAAAAGGTTTCTGCATCTAGTGTTGATGCGACTCTCTTTTCTTTCCATGCAATAGAAAAGAAACATAATTGCAGTGTAAATTACAGTTTTGTAGATTAATGGCAAAATAACAAAGCACAGAGTAATAGAGATAAAAACTGGATAAAGGAATTGAAAGCAAGCCAGAATGATTCAGAAAGGGATCGTTGATTTCCAGAGGTTAGTACATTCTCCTTGGAAAGAGGAAGCCAAAATCAATTCTAAGGATAACTTTTTTATTTCATTCCATGACTATTTGATAGAAAATACATAAGTGGTTGCTGGGGTATAGGCCAAGGCCAAGTCTTAGACATTACAGTGAGACTGTGCTCACACACAGGTTTGTTTTCACAGCTCAATTCAATATTTTGCTCATGTATTTGTTTCTTTCTTCCTTTAAAAGCAGACAGGAACATTTTCAACAAAAGAGGTTGCGAATTCCTATGTTTTTTATCTTTATAACTAACAGTTTTAGTTATAATAACAGTTTTAGTTAGTTATAATGATTTTTTTTTTCTGGAGATGGAAAATGTAATCTTGAATTGCCTGAGGCAGAGGAAACAATTGAACCCAGGTCTCCCCCAGTCAACGCTTCCTCCACTGAATTACTGTGCAATGAGTAGGAAGAATTTCTGCTTGCAGTGCAGCTTGAAGAGAATGTGAGAGACAGCCTTGTATTTTTTACAGAACCATGTGATGGAAAAGGCTGAAGCACAGACTAAGCCACTTTGAGCTCCCAATATTCTAAAGGAAAGCATAAAGCAGTTAATTAGTTCTGATAAAATATAACACAAAATAAGAGGTAAGCTTCTCAGTACGCTTAGTTTGACTGGTGTGTCCAATGCAGTATGATATAGAAACCATCAAAAGCATTATACTATTAGCTGTCGACTAACTCAACATTCATGGCCTGAATGAAGTCACACCACCGTTGAGTGCTGCTGTACCAGACATGCTAGAACTTCAATATGAACTGGAGTCAAAGGCAGCCAAGTGGTATGCCACTGCTGATATTGCCAATGCATTTTTCTCAACTCCTTCAACATCAGAGTGCAGACCACAGTTTGCTTTTACCTGGAAGGGTGTCCAGTACACTTGGAACTGACTGCCCCAGGAAACACAGCCCTACCATCTGCCACGGGCTGATTACAGCAGGACCTGTCAGTAAACAAAGCTTATTGCTTCTCACTCTTTCTGACAGTTCATTATATGGTGGGGTTTCTTCAGCACGCATCACCTCCTCCTCTGGTGACATTCCAAAATTTCTGCCCTCTTACCAGTCCATGATGACTTCTAGAATTCCTAGACGACTGGGATTTCCTATTAGAGCTGCTTGTGTAATTAGTGCAACCCACTTACTCCATGTAGCACCACACTGGGCTAAAAATAATTCACCCTTTATGTTGCCAATCTAAATCCATCTGAGCTACCTCAATCTTAACAGCTTGATTCACCTGTTGGTTGTTCTGATGTTCCTCAGTTGAACCATTTTAAACTGCTTCAGTGCAGCCGTTTTAAACTCAAGTTCCAAGTTACAAATATGCCAGAACACCAACATAAATAATACTTAATCATGATAAATGCTATCACAATGCTACAAAGCAATGTCTGATGAGATGGATGCCAAAGAGCAAAACTTCCAGACTGGATAAGGTTAGGTAGTGCTGTAAGACCTTTCTGAGCATATCTCTGATGGCTGCTAGGCTAATTTGATCATAACTGGAAAGCTCGCTCTTTGTTAGAAAACCAAAAGCAGCTGGTATTGTACCCCAGCTATCCTTAGCTGGAAATGAAATTCAGTGCAATTCTTCAGTTCATTGGCAAACAGGTTTGATTAATGGTGTTTCTTTGCTGAAGAGATTGAACTTGTTCCTACTTGCAAATCCTAAGCAGGTATAATGAAGCTATTTTAACTGCTTCTTGTTAATTTATCCTGTAAAATGGTTAAGTGACAAATGACTTAAGGGATTCGCATTATGAATGCAGAGACAGGACTGGGATCTTTTTTATTTTTTTTAAGTCAAGATGCTCAGGAATATTGTTGGAGATTACCTTCCAATGTAAGTGGGTAACAGGCAGTTCTGTTTAGGTAACCAAAGATGTACCAAATTAGTACTGGTCACACAATTTGTATGTGTGTTGGTGGTTACATAACTTGGCATGCTGCAACCATGCAGGTTAAATATGTCTTCCATTTTAAGGCTCAATGGACCTGGATTTTTTACTTCAGTAATGTCTAGGTGCCAAGGTGGTGCACTTAAAGCCAGTTATAACAAAAAAGTTTAAACTTTATAACAGTTTAAAAAAGTTTAAAGTTTATAACAAAAAGGTGGCTCATGCAGCAGAGATGTAGTAACTCAGTACAAAATATGAGACATGGGGTAGATACAGGTACATGAGAATATAAATACAAAAGAGGAAAAAAATTGTCAGCATCATAAAGTGTTTTATCCACACTTTACCCTAAACTCTTGCAAGTTTTAGAAACTCCGTTCAAATTACATAATAAGTGAAAAATCTACTTCATAGTTCTCTGGGCAAGGAAACTACCAGGCAGCAAGCTTGTAAAAGATCTATTGCTATTTCAGGATTTGCAGAGGAGAATAAAATTATCTTCAGATTATGCCTGGACTAACTGCCAGAAATCATCTCATTAAAAAGAATTTTCTTGCTCAAGGACGCACACTTAAATTTGTGTAAGTGCTTTTCAGACAAAGTTATTAATATCAGTTCTCTTCCTCTTGTAAATATTGAACTAATAGAAACATAATCAAGAGTCAAATCATTCCTTCGTGATTACTTTTTCATTTGTTTTACATTATTGTCAGTCTTTGCAAGAACTGTTTATTATTACTTATCTGTGAAGCCTTGAGAGTCTGAAAAGCTCTGAAGAAGACTAAATAAATACATGGTCTCTGGTTTAAAATGCAAACAATAATTTCTTTTGATAATGATTAATAGACACTGTACTCAAAACTATAGTATATAGTACGGATATAGTAAAGTTGGTGGTGGTGGTGATGAATGTTTCATATGCTTATCAGAATATCAAGGTTTCAGAGTGAAAAATGTATACAGTGAATATAATTTTATGGAGACTAAAATAATTTAATTTCTCAGACTAAAATAATTTAATTTCTCAGAATAAACATTGAAAAGTCAAACATAAAACTTCATAGCAACAAAAAAGAATGCTACATACAATTGGGTTAGAGAGTTGCTCCATAAGCATTTCTACAGTCTAGATCAGGATTGTCTCTGAATAGATAGACTGAGCATATGTAGGCATGAAAAAGCTCCCTAAGGACTCTCTATCAGATGCAAAAGACAGGTGTAGGGGAGACAATCATTCAGTTTCTCTGACACCTCTGTTTTGAAATCATCAGCTCCCATGAATTCATTAACATTTATAAAAACTCTCTGTTGACTAGAAATGAAATATTATCTAGTTATATTCCATTTCTCTTTGAACTCAGTGGCTCAAATGTTACTTTGTTCAAAGACCTGCTTGAAAAAGATTCCAAATATTCATCTACTAACTTCTCAGATCTTGATAAACCTCTCTAAAGAAAAAGCATTATAATGCTCACCAGATTTCTAATGAACTCCAAACTTGCTATTGAAAAGAAAATTTATCAGTAGCCTAGAACCCTTTTAACTCCTGGACTAAACAAATATACTCCTGTTGTTGGTTTGCCTCACATTTTTTTAAATTAAACTATGAAGCAACAAAATAGGCTGAGGTAAACTCAATGCCAATTAAAATAATATTGCATTGACATATGTTTGCAAGTACTTGTTTAAATGTATCATATGAACGTTATGGGGTTTGTAACAAATGGCATGCTGAGTGGTCCCCTGTTGCTTATGAAGTTAAAAAGGCATTCCCTATGGCTACATAATTTCTTTCAAGCCTCTTAAAGAATAGTACACATCTCCAGTTTAGTATAAACAAGGGGCCTTCAACAGCAACCTATAAAATACCTAGCTCTCTATTTGTTGAAATAATGGATAAGGTGAATCCAAATGTTTGGCAAAGATTTTTTGGTTCAGAGACAAAAATGTGTTTCCCCATAGAATTAATCATCTGCAACTATTACCCCAAATAAGATGTGAGAGAAATAGATGAGCTGTTCAAAAGATAGACTTTATTGCTAAGTACTCAACAGGTAAAAGATAAAATTACAATAGTCAAAGAGTTTTGAATTTCCTACTTCTACCTGGCTTTGCCTTTGGAAGCTTCCAGGCAAATATACTGACTTAAGCTCTACCATCTTGCCTAGCATGTAGGTGCCTTGATGACTGGTATATTTAAACAGCCATCCATCAACAACTCCCTTGGCTGGAGTACCAATTGAAACTGTTAGTTGCTGTTGCAGGTTAGGTTTCTGTCACAAGTCTGAATTTTCATATGAGCTCAGTCTTTGAAGATCATCACCCACCTCCCAAAACAAACAAACAAAAAAAAAAAAAACAAAAAAAAACCCATTTCTCAAACTCAACCAAAACAAACCCCCAAAAAACACCAAGAACAATCCTGAGATACATGTATCTCAGTGTGTAGTCCCTGAAATTAAATATTGTTCATGTGCTTCAAAACAGAAGATAGTAATGTTCCCTGTCTGAACAAAAATAATTCCTAGTGCACCTGCATGGAATTATGTCATAGGATATAATTGTCTCACCAATTCAAATATCTATTATACTTTTGAGTTGTTGCTGTGTTTTTTCATAGTTGAAAACTGCAGGTAGTCTTACGGACCAAACCAACTCGTGCTAAAAGGCAGTATTCAAACCTTGACAATTTCCATCCAAATTACTTGACATATAAGTAAAAAACCCTGGCTTTTAAGCCTGGATATTCAGGACTGATACAAAGACTTGATGTAAACTTTGATAGGAAGAAATCTTGGCTTTAACTATTTGCACACTGCTTTGTTCATTAGCAATTGTTTCTCAACTTTTGTTTCCAAAAGGCTCAGTAAACTATAAATTCTTATATTTACATTTAAGACAAATGGGTAGGACAGTTCTGAAGTGACCCTTTTAAGGAGATTCTCAATTAAGTTTATGTTTTTGCCATAAAAATAGCACAGATATGGCTGTTAGTCTCAATCAGGAAAAGAGGAGAACTCCCACAAGTGATTAACTACATCCCAGACACTAAGTGTATACAGGTAGCTAAAGAAAAATATTCAGAAAAAAGCCACTAAAACAAATATTCACACAGAGCTGAGACCACAGATAATGAGGAGTTGACCCAAGAAGTGCTCTTGACAGTGCTAAATTGAAGGGGAGCATGGGAGAAGCTTAAATTACTCTGAATTTTCTTAAGTAACAGTGTTTTAAAGGAAATGTTTCAGGCTATCGGGATTTCTGTATTTTTATTCAGAAACATGCTATGGCCTCCAAAATTTCTCTTTGCCTTATGCAAAAACATAAGCAACTACAATCCTCAACCTCTGAGGTATCAGTCTCTAGCTGGCATCAACTATCTCTATTTACTTTTCTGGTTTTAAAAATCTCTGGATTTTTTACAGATCAAGAACACTATATCCAGGGCTATGTGCTGCAAAAATGTAACTGTAAAATTATGTCTAAATAGCTGTGAAAACCTGGTGGAAACCAGCCTCCAAACAAAGAAGCATTGTTTCATGAAAATAAGCTTATGTCCATCTAGAAGTAGTGATCTCTTTTGTTCCTCATTACATTCTGTATAAAAAAAAAAACAATTACTCAAGAAGCTAAGAGCATGTGTAATGCTGACACCTGAAATTTGTTATAGATTTAGAATCATAGAATGATTTGAGTTGGAAAGGACCTTAAGATCATCTAGTTCCAACTCCGCTGCCATGGGCAGGGACATCTCACACTAGACCATGTCACCCAAGGCTCTGTCTAACCTGGCCTTGAGCACTGCCAGGGGTGGAGCATTCAGCACTTTGGATAACTTGTTCCAGTACCTCACCACCCTCACAGTAAAGAACTTCTTCCTTATATCTAACCTAAACTTCTCCTGCATAAGTCTGAACCTGTTACCCCTTGTCCTATCGCTACATTTCCTGATGAAGAGTCCCTTTCCAGCACCCTTGTAGGGCCCCCTACAAATACTAGAAGGCTGCTATGAGGTCTCCACACAGTGTTCTCCTCTCCAGGCTGAACAGCCCCAACTTTCTCGGCCTGTCTTCATATGGGAGGGTGCTCCATTCCTCTGATCATCCTCATGGGCCTCCTCTGGACTTTGTCCGACAGCTCCATGTTCTTATGCTGGAGATACCAGAACTGCACACAGTACTCCAAGGGGAGTCTCGTGATTTTTGCTGTGTTTTGACAGGCTTTCAGTAATAATTTCTGCATGTTTTTATTTGAACATCCTACAGAAGATGCAATTCTTCTGCTGAACCATCAAATATGATCTGTGTTCATGCTTTAAATTGTTGAGATAATTACAGAGTATTGAGGGAAACACTAATCAGATTCAGCACATGTATCTTTCAAATGTGTCGTGATACAAGATTTTTATCATTCATGCACGCAGTCTGTCAAACTTGGTGTAACTATTGACATGGAAATTTAAAAATATTTTGTTATCTGCAATGTTGTAGAATGCATTTGTGGAGTCAGTGAAACTAAATTCTGTAGTACAATAAAACTGGACATTTCAGTTCTCTCTATGCTCTGGCAGAAAGTTCTCTGTCCATGTTCCAAGGAACCAGGTAGATGTAGTCAGGTACATTTCTTCTTTGAATGCCATGTGTTTTAGAAGGACTGTGCAGCTCTTCATATTTGCCATCAGCTGCTTTGGTGAAAGACTTTATACTAGAATGACATGGAGAAAAAGAAAATAACAAGAATAAGGGCAGCAAATTAATATATAATGAGCAATTAATGGCTGTTGTGTATTTGTATATTGAAGAGGAAAGGATGTAAACTGGATTTCTACACACTGCAGTGATATTCCAGAAGCTTTATTGATGTTCTTAATATTGCTGTATCATAGAAAGAGACTATGATCCTGCTTGGGATGCCTGCTTTGGAGGTACTAGTGTGCATGTGTATACTAAATGATCATTGAATGGACTTATATGCACTCTTTCCCTGACAGACAGATATCAGGAGCAATTCAAAGTCATATACAAGGTGTATCTCAATGCTGTATATACTACAGTTATGTGAATTCTGGACTAAAGGTATTCAAATGTTCATGTACTTTCATTTAAACCCATTAGGTGATACTTGTGCATTATGATAACAGATGACTAAGATTAACTGATAACCTGACCTTGGTAGCCTGCAAAAGGGAGTGGACTCTTAATGTGACAGCTGTTTCAGGATTCAGCATCCAAAGCAGCTGCATTAGAATGAATACAGATCATATCTCAGGAAACCTACTTTAAAAGAAGGATTAATAATCTATGATAAAATGACATGTTATTTACACCAGAAGGAAAGTAAAGAACAGATTCAGGGCAGTTCAACATAATGTAATTCCAGTTAATCCACAGCAAATATGATGTATAAAGAAATACCTCCCTTCGCTGTGAGATTTCATATTCCTTGGCCTATTACAAAAAAATATTCAAATACAACAGGAATACTCTGCGGTTGATAAATTCAGTATACACTTTGAACTCTTAAATTTACTTCTATATTAAACTTACTTGGGGTTTGAAATGATGTGCTGAATTTGTCTTTGATTTGCAGAGGAAAGAGAGATGAGTACTACTGCTTTAGACAGAGGCTAGCTAAATTCCTCCTCAAACCATAAAGACCATGCCTTTTCAGAAGTACCCCTTTTTCAGCTGTTCCTCCTTCCGCTCTATGTGTTTGCTGTGCACCTCTGGAAAATTTAAAAATACACAGGTGACTTGAGACAACCCGAAGTGGCAGACCACACCTGAGCCCCTGCCTGCACTTGTGACACAGCTGTACAGCATCATGTCTTTTCCTGCACACTGGCAGGGATTTCCGGGTTCACGACAGCACAATAGCTGGCATTCGCTCTGTGCCACAAGAAATAAAAATTTCTGCGTTTTAATAGGTGGAAGGATAGATTCACAGAGGACCTTATTATAAGCATAGGATTCAGGTGTTACTTTACAGTTCTCATAATTTTCCCATTTTAAGAGTTGCTGAAAACTTTATTTTCTGCTGGGAACGTGTTGAAGCAGCTCTTTATTGTGCAAAGAGGCAAATAAAGCCTAAACTTTATTCCTTGTTCTTTCTTTCTCCACTTCCTTCCCATACTTGGTGCTGCTGAATTTTGATAATATAAAGAAAAATGTTAATTCTGCTCCTAGCTGTCTTTTTCTTTTCCTTTGACTGAAAGATTTCCCAAGATCTCAACAGTCTGAGAATGGCAAATGAAATTGAAATTTGACAAAAAAAATAAAAGGATGCAGAAATTGTCAATCACAGAGTTTCAATTTGTGAACTTATAAGTATCAGATTCATACTTTTCTCTCAGAAAGTACATCCATTATTCTCCATTGTTCCAGCAGAATGAAATAGGAACAGCTGCTTTTAGAATGCAACACATCAAATTCAGCCCTAGGTGGTAGCTTGTGGCTTCACCTGTCAAATTTAATCCGGTTCTTTTATAGAATATGTTCATAAAATTCTCACAAAGGTTATCAATGAATCAGCTAACAACTTGGTAGTCCAGCTGAAAGTTCTAGTACTACTTTCAGAGGAAAAGGTTATTCATTTAAAATAAAAGTTTCAAGAAAAGGAGCTATACTTTTAATCTATTTTTCAAATATTAATGCACAGCCACAGTTTGCTTTGAACCATACTTGTTTTATGTCCATAGCTTGTAAATGAACATTGAACTTCCAAACCAGACCTTTTGCTGTCTACTCATTACTTCTGCTATACAGTACTTCGCAGTTCCTGTCTGTGCAATTTCCTTTTATTAATGTACAAACAAAACATGATGAATTAAACATGCTATTGCATGTACTTTTTGGCAAGCATGAAAGATGAGGTAATTGAAGATGGTTATTATTTCCAGCTGTACAGTGCTACCACATAGTGACATTTAAATAATAAGAGAGAAAGTAAAATAGGTGTTTTGGTTTTAACAATACTGCCCTCTAAGCATCCCAACTCACTAATTTCTACTCATTATTTCAGATTACACCACTGTCACACAGCGCTGTGAATCAGACCATTTAAATAATTTCTGATATGTAAAAAAAAACTTGAAAATGCAGTAATAACTAGATCTTTTATTTTACCTAGATACTAGAACCTAGATAAATCCCTGGAGAGGTCTACATATATAAGACTCAAAGAATCACTTCCGGTGAAAACAAACTGTCTTCTTCTTTGTTAAAGAATGTATTAATTGTAAAAAAAGTAACTAATCTTTATTTATTATTCTGAAATCTGCAGTAAAAATATATGATTTTTTGTAAAATGGTATTTAGTAACAGATAGTTACCAAGGTTTCCCACATATGCTTCTGCCTAACCTTTAGTTCAAGATCATTTCTTTCTGGAAAGGACTGAACTATCACAAGCTGCACTTTATCTGATATGTTTTTTCTCAAAAATTATAATTTTTATTGCTTAATCATTTGGACAGTAACTGAACATAAAGTAGGGAATAGCACTGTTTCATCTAAACCTGTCCAGTGCTGGAATTGTAAGAGATGATTGACTCTGCGGGGAGCAAAAAGTTGGTTTAGTTTCCATGTTTTCACTGTAAGTCTGTGTAATTAGCCACCAAATTGAACCTTAAACATTGATAGTTTATTGCTATGTGTGCACTAATTTTCCATTGAAAAATAAAACCAACAAACAAATACTTGTCTTGTTTGAAGTTGATAATAACGGAAAGTACTGGACTGGGCCTGTCAGACTCTTGTTTCAGTAAATTTGAGAAAACTGTAGGATGTACATGCCTTCTTCATCTGTGTTTTGCAGAGGCTCTGTTCATAACACACAGCCTACTTAAATTGAAACGACGCATGGTCCTCCCAACTTTGCATGCCTTCCAAGTGAATTTATCCTAAGAGGACAGCACAAACTGTCTTCAGTGCTCTTAGTCATAATATTATTCTCATGAGTGTTGCAGTCTGTCCTTCCTGACCCACACTCTCCACAGAAGTGCTGAAACAAAGGACTGAGGCTCAGCAACTAAATGTAAAATCTTGTTTAGGGCCTCATTTCAGCAAGCTGTAGAGAATGTGATTCTTTAAGCATGAAAGATTCACAGGTAATTGAGATGCGTAACAATATAAATGTATGGTGATATCAATACGAATTAAAACCCTTCTTAAGATATTAAATGACATTCATTTTGTTTATGGTATAGAAAAGTCTGACCTTCAAATAGTCTTAGTGTTTTGCTGTTGGATTTTTTTTTTTTTTTTAATGCAGAGTACCACTGCATTTGCCTTAGAAGAAAAAAAAAAAAAGAAACCACCCAAAAAAAAACCAACCAAGCAAATGAAATCCACTAACCCTTGCACAGGAAAAAAATGTGTGGGCGTAAACAGTATACAGCAAAAAAATCTAACTACTGAAGTTCATGAGACGGTAGGACCTATTCTTTTATTTCGTTAACCCAACTCTCCAAATGGATGTTAATATGAAGAAAAATCAAAAAGCTCATCTTGAATTCCCAAAAGTGAAACATAAACAAAAAGCAAATACTTAAGGCTGGCATACATCTTCAGTGATTCTTACTTCTGTAAATGATTTGGTCATGTAAACATAATTTGAGATTTCAGTATTAACAAGCTATGTAGTTACCTAGTCCCTCTTCAAATATATCACCACTTCATACATTTCATTCTTTTATCACTGTGCTGAATGTCATGAACCTGCTTTTAGTCAAAACATGTCTTCTGATTATGTATCTGAAGTCATCCTGAGATCTGGGAATTAACCACATCCATCTTGATGGAAGTTAAAGTGACTGATTGCAATTCACCCTTAAAAATATGTCTTATTTCCTATGAAAATTTGTCTGGCCTCAGGTTCGTTGTGCTGAAACTTGTCATTTTTTTTCTTAAAAGTCTCATTTTATGGCTATATTTTCTCCATGTGAAAGCACTTACACACTATGCAACTCAACTCTCAGTTTTCTTTAGGTAGCTTAAATACTCTGAACTACTTTAAGCTTCCCACTGAGAAGCTTTGCACTCATTCAATCACACAAAGGCTAATTTTTATCTCATATTAACTTTTTTCAGCATCCTTTTTAAACTTCAGATACTAAAAGATAAACAGCACTTCAGCATCAGCAACTTCTGTAGAAGTATCGTGCATGATTTGGACTATATACCCAGTTCTTGCCTAATTAAAATGGAACTTTATAATATTCTTTTGAGCTTGGACAGTAGGATTAGCATGTTGAATAACAAAGGCTACTTTGGATAATTTTTACTTCATAGCTTTATTTTTCAGTCTTATAAAACATATTACATTAAAATAATACCTGGTGATGCCAGACGAATTCATTAAACTGAGTGGGTACATGGTTACTCTAACTTCAGTGTATTGAAGAGATTATGTTTACATTCAACTTTTGATGAGAAGCAGTAGTAGAAAATACACACCTTGTATTGAACATGCCTCACTTAGAGATTCCCTGCCCAAACTGTTGGAGGCATTTTTGACATATCTACATATTCCACAAGTCTTATGAGTATTTGTGTGACAGTGGAGATGGTCTTGATCTCTCAAAGTTGATTCTTTTTCAAAACATATTCTCTTATCCATTACTTTTATCCTTTTGGATAATTTGGATAATTTGAAAATGGACAAATCCATTTTCAGACACCATTGATCTAAAGTAGCTAATGAGGACTCTAAATTCTATGCTGCAATTGAAACAAAAAATATATTTTTACTATCACCTATTTATACATGGCACAAATGCGTGAACAGATCTAACAAGATTATTTTCATTATGATTCAGCACATCAGGTTTTCCCAGCAAGCATATGCTTAAGAACTGAGCTGAAAGGCAGACATTTATTCACATACTTATTGCTGGATATGTCCACTGATTGATTTAGGAGCTGAAATCTAAATATTTTAAGGGTCTTCTTTTTCATTTGGCCTGATTCTGCTGTTTTGCTTACTCGAGTTTGTGCTACAGATTTGAAACACCACTCTGGCGTCACTCAACGATGACATTAATAAGGACTGGTGGATTCATTCTTTCTACAAGATTTTTTAGGCAAAAATATGCTGCTCATGAGTGAATATTAAAGTTTATGCCTTGAATTTCATGTGACTAATTTAAAGGTCATACTTGTTAACTGTTGCAAATTTTTGCCTACAGAACCTGTGACATTACAAAATGAAATATAATCTTATAACACTAAAATTCCTTCAGCCAATGGATTTTGTTTCATATGATGTAGCATTTCACATCTTGAAAGCATGCATTCAAAGACCCATTCTTAAGAACAAAAAAAAAAGAAAAATACCTATTGTGAAACTGATTATGCAGACACCTGTAAAAACTAATTGTAAATGAGTATGTTGTAACCAGGACTGAAAACAACATGATACAGTTTTTTGTCAGTATCATTTGCAAGAATGGGAAGAAATTAACTCACATTACAGGGGGAATAAACAATATATTGTACCTTGCAGCACGTATACAGCTTGCTTGAGAAGAGGAGAACACCCTGCTCTAGTATTCCTAGTTAATGATGAATAAGCAGTGTCTTGCCATTTTGATTACTTCCTCTGAATTCTCAACCTGATACTATGCTTCAGGATTCCAGGGATCAAGTCTCATGTAGTCCTAAGCCTTGGGGAGACAAGTAGTGGTTATGCATTGTGGGCTGTGGGACCTGCATGTTTGCAAAAAATGTCTACACTGTAAACAAATGAAGTTTGATGACAGTAGGTTTAAATTTGATACAGATCATTATTTACAGTCAAAAGATTTTAAGCATGTGAAATCTGCAGGTATCTGCAATTAATGTAATAAGGTGTTTTATCTCAGCAAGATTTCTGCTTTTCTAAAACTGTTTTGTAAAGCTTCAGCTTTTTAGTCCTTCAAATTTATGCTAGTGGAGATCACGCAGTTAAACATGCAGTTTAACATTCCAGTTTGACTGGAAGGTGCCGCTGTCACTGCTATGTCAGGAGACTGTAAGCAGTCATGTCTGGAAATCTGGGATACATTCCTTCTTCACCCTTGTATTTTGTATTCTGGCTAGTGTGTTAGTAATAACACACTAATATCTTTTAGATGATATGTTAAATCAAGGTTTTCCAGAGATTAGCGATTACATGGTACAGTTTCAGAAAGAGAAGGATAATAAATCTGGTGTCCTGACAAATTTCTTCAGTTGTCTTCATAACCTCCCCCTTAAGAGAAGGGCATGGTCTCTTTGGGAACAAGCATTCATGGTCAAAGAGATGTCCTACTCAAAAAGCTGCTAAAAGATTCACAGATATCTAATGCTCTAGGACACATTGCAATATACCATTTTTGGAATGCCACAGTTTCGTGATTGCATTAAAGCATAATTTTATTTCTGTGTTCAGTAGATGGCTCTATTTTCCACTGGTTTGACTCTATTTTCCACTATTGATATATAGTACTAAAGGCCACACATTATATTCAAAATGTATAAACTGCATACTATATTCAAAATGTATAAACTACATATTTATGTTAAATGAAATAAGGGTTTGCATGGATTGAAGGCTAGAAGACTGATTTGGGAATTTTAGCCAAAGAACATTATTTAATTTGCTACGTAGTTACTAACTGTAGAAATGTTGTTGCACTAAAAAAGAAAAAAATAGAAAAGAACTTGAGTGTTTGAGTTCAGTAAATATAGTAAATAATTTCACTTTCTGTAGTATTGAGTACTCTGCAGTATCCAATAGTAGCATTTGATTTACACTCACATCTTAAAGAAAACAAAAACAAACAAAAAAAAAAAGTTCTTTAAAATAATTGCCAGTTCTCAAATATAAACGTCTTCTTTTGTCTTTGAAAAGTTAGCTGGCTCTATCACATTGTCCTTTTTATTGAAACATAACTTATTCCTAACAGAAGAAGAAATGTAAGTGTTCGCTTTCCTGAGTGTTTCCAACCAGCATATCAACAATTTTTGGCATTGCAGAGGTAAGTAATCATAGATATGTTTATATGATTTTAAAAAGATAATTTCTAACAAAGTTTTCTAACAATTACCGTGTTATGTAATTACCTTTCAGGTGTGTAAAATGAGTTTCCCTGCTGTTCCAGTGGAGAGTCTCTGAAACTGTTGTATTTCAAAGTATTGCACTCACTCTGACCCTTGCTTTACTCATAGAAACTGCAGGATTGTGTGTACTTATGATCTCCTTGCTGTACCCATGGGGGCAAGTGGCTAAAATGCCAGCTTATGTATTATTGTTGTGAATAACACAGCATATAAAACATAAACACTCACACGTGCTGCTAAATGAAGGTAATGCAGTACATATCGGGACAGGCTAATGCAGTGTCTGATCTGTGTCACTGCAAGACATGCATTCCAAGAGTCTGAAGCCCTCTGCTTGCACCTGGTGTGTTTAGGGACCAGCAGCAGCACCAGCTGCTTTGGACTGGTCAGCCACTGAAACACCGCAGCTCCTCTCTCGGTGATGAGTCACTTTTTCAGGAAAAAAAGCTTGTTTTCAGAAACAAGGAGCCTGTTTCAGAGGTACTCTGAAAAGCCTGAAGAACAGAGCTTGGGCTCCTCAAAAAGGTGCAGACTGATGTCACTTCTAGGACTTTGAGAATCTGTGTGAAGGATGCCTATTGACTTGGGAAAGGAGTGATAAACCCAGTGAAGGTATTCAAATAAATAAGTCTGACACCTGTGATCCTTTAGGCACGTGAGGATAGATTTTTGAACTCACAGACAATGCTATCAGCCTGTGTGGAAGTCTGTGAAGACACTAGATGGACTAATTTGCAGAACCAGAGTCCTTGAGTTCTTCTTTTTAGCATTATACAAAGTGGTGATGGAGATCTCTTCTATGTTTTCAAGTAAGTTTCATAAATGAAATAGCCAAAGAAAGGTCAGAGTTAATCAAGATGGAGCAGTAAATGAATCAGGTAGTTTAAAATCTGCCCCTGTTCAAAATCCGGATGCATCACAGATTTTTAAAAAAACCTTAATTTTGCCTAAGCTGCAAACACATAGCAGGATTTGGAGACCCAAATCACTGAATGATTCACAGCAAGGAATAAAAAGTGTACTGAGAATGTGATCAGCAGGTTCTTGGATTCTGCTAGCTCCTCCACCTGCGCTGTGAAATCTCACACAGTGGTCATTGCAGGGACTCCAAAGAAATACAGATTAGTAAAGCAACAACTGTGGGTGGAGGTAAAAATGTGAGGATGGCTTTAAGAGGCATTCTGTCATCAGGGACCTTTTATGCCCATGCTTTTTGTGGAAGAGTGAGAATCTGGCAAATGTACAGCCTCTTATGCCATTCTAGCTCTAGGGCTGATGACTAAATGTGACTGGTACGCCCATGCTCCCAACCCCTGGTGGCATGGTTAGCATAACTAACACCACTTTATCTGCAAGCAGGCATTCTCTGTAGCTGAATGAGTTACACATTTGTTCCTTTTCCTTCATTATCAGGTCCTGAAGGTCTTGTGAACCCAGTAGACAAAACTGATTTCTTCTTCCCCTGCCTACTAGTCTCAAGATTCCTGGCCACCAGGCTGATTGATCCTTTCCTTACTGTCCTTGAAGGTCCCAGGCACCCAGGCAGCCTGGTGATGGTGATAGACCCTTGAGAGAACAGGGTAGTGTAACAACACACAGAGCACTTTCTGTAAAACCAATCATGAGCCCTAAGTGGGAAACCTGGAACAAAATCACTGCTGCACAGTGAGAGCCACAGCTCCCCAGTGGCCAGAGATGCCTTCACCATCCTCTGCCTCCTCCAAAGACTGAGTGGTTTGTATTCTTTCATATGATTTTCAAATCTAGACTGTGATTGTTATACTGATACAGTAAACCATGTATAAGATCTGAGAGGATCTGCAGAGGCTCTAGGTGACAAAAAGTTAAATTCTATTATAAATTATGTATTACACTACTTAAAGATTATACAAATTCATTCTGCTTGTAGGAGTCATGTGCCATTCTAATAATAAATTCTTTGCTATACTAATCATAAAACCCTGTTAAGAAAATAAAACTTCAATTGTAACTTCGATTTAGTGCCATCGTCATTCTGCCAGGAATATCTAAACGAACCAGTCTCTCTCCTCAGTGCCAGATGACACTAAAGCTGTGGAATTTCCAGCTGGAAATACAAGAGCAAAACCAGAGCTATTTCCTCATCAAAAGAGAAATCCTGCAGGAATCATGTTTCCCAGGAAGAATCCAGAATCATCGCAAAATAGTCACTTCTCTGCAGCAAAAGACTGTCCCTTGAAGATTCCCATTATACTTAATTACAGATGTAGGGTGGGATCCAGAAGCTCATCCCAGTCTCCTTATGTCTCCACACTGAGTGACAAGGATTAGACGTTAACTGTCTATATATCAAACTGTAACTACACACAAAGTAGAATGGTTATAAGAGACAGCAAACTGCTGTAGCATGTTACAACAGCCTCCTTGGTCTGGACCGCTAGGATCCAGGCCTGCTAGAGATGTTTTCCCACAGCAAACATGACTCATGAAAAGAATGATCTCTTTTCTTGATCAGGTGATACAATTCCCTCGAAACACATACCCAGAGAAAGAAACAGTTTGGCATAAAGGGATTAATGCCAGTTTTAAAGCAGCTTTAGAGCTGAAGAAAACATGATTTGGCCCTCTCTAAAGTTGAAGGGGAGAAACAGGGAATTCATCAGCTGTAGTAAAACTGATAAACACTCAAATAATTCCCCATTGGGAAGCACAGAGGAGCAAAATGATAAACAGATGACCAGCAACTTTGATGCAGACTGTAAAACTCTCTTCAACCTTTAATATCCCATGGGAAACAATATATTGCAAGTAACATGGCCAGAGCAATATCATGTTTTGCTCTACACTTGCCTGCCCTTTAACCTTTTATTTCTGGTGTTATTAAGCAACATCCGCATGTCTTAAAATAAGAGGTTGTCTACAGGTAGTAGAGATCATTGCATCAGTGTTACTGGAGAGGACCTCCTGAAATCCATGTTAGAGTTCAGTGGGGTAACTTAGACCTCAGAATATTTTTTTTTAGTATATGCAAGAGAATGAGCATGAACATTTTACATTCTAGGAACTTTGAGAAAGGCAGAGGCAATAATCAAGGATAAAACCAATTAGATTTACAAGAACAGATCAGAAGCAGTTTCATGGAGTGGGTGAACAGTGTCTGGGTGACTACAGTCAGCCATAAGCCTCCTGAAACATGAGACAAGAGACTCTTGGGACAATGAAGCAAACTCTGTGAGTGGCAGTCATGAGAGCAAATGGGAGGAAAAAGGAAAGGAGTGCAAAAATGAACTTTTTAAAATTAATTTTTAACCTGTCCTAAAAAACATTTGTGTCTCAGATGTTTTTACTTCAGGAAGATAAAACCATGAGTTCCAGTCAAGAGAGAGTGAGTATCTGAAAGTACCAAAAGGTATGTTCAGCTATGTATTGTATGTGTAAAAATGTTATAGCTTGTAAAATTAAATAACTGGATAGATTGTTTTTAAAAATCAAAGAGCTGAGAATCTGACTTTTAGGACTTTATATGCAGTTCTAATTCTTACAGCTGCCACTGATTCTAGACCTTACAAATCCACTGATATAAGACAAGCAAGGAAAACCCAGCTAAAATGATGTTTGATCCCAAATGCTCACAGGAATAATGTGTAAGGTAGCAGATCTAAACTAGATTCCTTAGAACCAAAAGGAACTTCTGAATTTTAGCAATGCAATATATTTAACTTAGTAAATAAATTTATATTGTTCTCTGATATAAAAATATAGAATCATAGAATCATGGAATAGTTAGGGTTGTAAAGGACCTTAAGATCATCTAGTTCCAACCTGCCTGCCATGGGCAGGGACACCTCCCACTAAACCATGTCACCCAAGGCTCTGTCCAACCTGGCCTTGGACACGTCCAGGGATGGAGCAAAATATATGGATATGGATGTATTCCACTGAAATAATACATGCTTCTACAGATTTCTTTTTGTTCCTTCATGTATTAAAATCACTTTATTAGTAACATTATCCTTTTAATATGCTGTCCCAAAAACTTCAAATCAGTAACCATTGGGCTGGTAATACAGTGACATCCAATTAAGAATAACCAGTTATCCATGATGTTAAAACAAACAGCACAGTGAGACCAGAATTTCCTGCAGAAGCCATGAGGAACATGAAATAGGTATGAGGAGGTGGAAAGAGGGGTTTTCTATGGAATGCTCTCCAACAGCCCTCCATACCTCCAAATGGTAAGTTAACAGCCCTACTCCATAGAGCTACTGGAAACATGCCACCTTTTCTGCACATTGCTCTATCTCAAGCGAACTCAAAGCCTAACTTTCAAAGATCTGTTAAAAAAAATTCTCATTTGTATGGCTGAAAATCTCTTTCTGTCTTTATGAAGATCATACACAGGGACTGAAACATCATTCCTATCCTTGGGATATGCTCAGAAGAGAGAGAAAAAGAATAGCCTTGAACTGCCTTTCCCCCTCACCTGTGAGCTTTAGCAGCACTTCACTGCAGACTTCTGGACTGTGCCTCCATGGGTCGTGCTTTCCACACTGCTGTACTTCAGTGAATGGGGTCATTGAAGAGTGCTCATACTCCTTCAGATTCATCTAACTACATGCGCAACTGCGGCACGTAGAAATATAATGGAAGCTGGAACCTAGCCCTAGATGAAGGCTACAGCATAATAACCTAAATCTTCACATAAATTTTCATGTGTAGCCATGGTTTTAGAAAAACTCTTTTACCGTGAAGGTGTGAACATTTATGTTGCAAGGTTTTTACATTTATTTATTCTTTCTAAACCTTGCAACCCTAAACTTAGGTGGAAATAGTTTCAAGTAGAGAAAGGTGGGAATTATTTGAACAGTGTTATTTTTAATTTCAGAGGGAATCCTGCCTGACCAATTTGGTGACCTTCTCTGATGGGGCTACGGAACTGAGGGATGGGGTAGAGCAGTTGATGTCATCTACTTGGACTTGTGCAAAACGTTCAACACTGTCCCACACGACATCCTTGTCTCTAAATTGGAGAGACATCAATTTGATGGATGGACCACTTGGTGGATAAAGAACTGGCTGGATGGCCACATGCAGAGTTGTGGTCAATGGCTCAATGTGCAGCTGAAGACCAGTAACAAGTGGTGTCCCTCAGGGGTTGGTGTTGGGACCGGTCTTGTTCAACATCTTTGTCGCTGACATGGACAGTGGGATTGAGTGCGCCCTCAGCAAGTTTGCCGATGACACCAAGCTGTGTGGTTCGGTTGATACCCTGGAGGGAAGGAATGCCATCCAGAGGGACCTTGACACACTTGTGAGGTGGGCTGATGCCAACCTGATGAAGTTTAACCATGCCAAGTGCAAGGTCCTACACCTGGGTGGGAGCAATCCCAGGCACAGCTACAGGTTGGGCAGAGAAGAGATTCAGAGCAGCCCTGCGGAGAAGGACTTGGGGGTGTTGGTTGATGAGAAAATGAACATGAGCCAGCTTCAGTGTGCACTCGCAGCCCAGAAAGCCAACCATATCCTGGGCTGCACCAAAAGGAGCGTGACCAGCAGGTCAAAGGAGGTGATCCCACCCCTCTACTCAGCTCTCGTGGGGCCTCACCTGGAGTATTGTGTGCAGTTCTGGTGTCGTCAATATAAAAAGGACATGGAACTGTTGGAACAAGTCCAGAGAAGGGCCACGAGGATGATCAGGGGACTGGAGCACCTCCTCTATGAAGAGAGGCTGAGAAAGTTGGGGCTATTCAGCCTGGAGAAGAGAAGGCTGCGTAGAGACCACATAGCAGCCTTCTAGTATCTGAAGGGAGCCTATAGGGATGATAGGGATGGACTCATCATTAGGGACTGTAGTGATAGGACAAGGGGTAACGGGTTAAAACTTAAACAGGGGAAGTTTAGATTGGATATAAGGAGGAAATTCTTTCCTGTTAGGGTGGTGAGGCACTGGAATGGGTTGCCCAGGGAGGTTGTGAATGCTCCATCCCTGGCAGTGTTCAAGACCAGGTTGGACAAAGCCTTGGGTGAGATGGTTTAGTGTGGCGTGTCCCTGCCCATGGCAGGCGGGTTGGAACTAGATGATCTTAAGGTCCTTTCCACCCCTAACTATTCTGTGATTCTGAGATTTTTCTAAGGTGTCAAGGCCAAAACCCACAAAAATAGCAATATAATATGTGCAAATGAAGTTGGCTTGATCACGCAGGCTGGCAAATATAACATTGAAATAAAAGAAGCAACAGAATATTTCCTCTCCTATTAAAAACCTAAAGAATTTAAATTTAAACCTTGATTAGGTTTTTAAATAAAGTATTTCACGTTATCCAGTCAGCAGGGAACATGCAAAATAGTGCAGTTCTGGAGGAAGTTAGTTTGTTTTAGTTCTGTAAAGCTGCCAACTGTCAAACCTAAATAAACATTTTCTTAAGGAGCTTGCATGCACGTAAATGAAAATATACAGCAGCAGAAACAAAAATAAGGATGAAACTGGAGTGGCACAGGAATGGTCCTCTCAAATCTACCTATAATTTGTAATTTGTATTGGTAGCTAATAGGTTTTGTTCGTATTGCAATTTTGGAATTAAAAAAAAAGGTAAAAAGAAAACTGAGAAAAATGAAAACTTACGAGTTTTCTTTTTAAAAATATCTCCACCTTTGCTGCAGTTGTGAGACCTTTTGCCAAATCAATTCTAATATTGCTGGAGTCACTCATGTCTAACTGTTGTCATCTTTCTAGTACGTTTATTTGTGTCTCCCTCAAGCTCAGAGGTAGAAATGGGGCATCTGCTCCCACTCTGGTGAGCTGATTTGCACAGGTGCAGCCTGAAGTTTTCTTCCTCTGTCTCTCTGTAAGAGAGCAGATAAAAAGCATATTCCTGTGGACTCAGCCTGTATAAATCACAGAGCATGGCTCAGATGTCCACCTTTCAGTGAGTATTCTGCTGTATGTCTGACTCTCCAGGCTTTTATAACACACTGAAAACTTAAGTATTTAGGCATCTAATGGTGGAAATGGAAAGCTACTAATGCAAACTTTTGCTAATGAGATGCAGTGAAGGATTAGGTTTAACTAAGATATGCTGGTTTTGGCTGCAGCACAGAATTTCTGGATGAACTTTATTGCCAGGTCTCAAGATTTTACTGACACACTCCCAATATTTCACTTAGGCACTAAGTCCAGGAATCAGTGTTAGATAAGGATCTTGGCTTTCATATACTAAGAGATTTTAACTTTTACAGTTGTTGACAGAAGTTTAGCATCACAAATTCTTAAAATCTGAAACACCAAAAAGAAACAGAAAGATCAAAAGCGTATCTATTAAAATCAAATCACTGACACATCACTTAACAGTTACAGATCCTTGGTAACTGGCTGAAAACAACATCAAAATTACATGTAAATTTAAGCAACCCTTATGCTATACGTAATGTATATAACACCCGTGGTGACGCTGCCTTCATTTATAGTCAGAGTGCATTCCACGTGTTCATCAGCACTTCAGAATGACTTTGTGGAGAAAAAAAAAAAAAGGTGACGTTTTTTACACAAGGCTACTGAGACAGATGTGCCCACTCTGAGTGAGCAGTGTTTTGATACAGGAATCACTAACAAGTAGGCCTGACTGAAATCAGCCCTACTGTGCAAATCTTGAGAACTGTGCCAGACCATATCTTGTCAGACGACCGAGTCTAAGCTATGTCTTACCATGAGCTAACGGTATCAGACTGAGGTGAGACTAGACAAAACTGAAATTGCTATGGCTGCACAACCGCACGCACATCAAAGAAGGGTTGATTATAAGTGAATCACTTTATGTTACAGATATCTGTAGCCCCCTGAGCCCACTGAGCAATCCTGTACAGCATTGGGTTGCGTAGTGGTGATCTACCTGTGAGCAGGGACACTTCTCAGTGTTACTCCTCAAGGCTGAGAGACCCTTTACTGGGTATCTGATGTCTATAACAAAGTAAGTGACATTTTACACCAGGCCTAAAGTTATATTCTATGCCAGCAACTTTTATATATTTTTCAATATTATTAGAAGCGTAGTAAGTAGTGGAGTAATTGCCATTTAATAATCATCTAAATTATTTTTAAATTAACATTTAAATCATTGTTAAATTATTGTCAAATAATTGTTAAATGGTTAATTACAATTCAATTATTGCTTAATCACCATTTTATTGTCTGTCATCAATTAATCATGAATAAAACCCATCTAGTTAACCCCATAACAACAACTTCACTTAATAATTCACCAGCAACTGATATGAAAAGAAAATAAACCTCCTTCTGCCCTTCCTGACTGTCCTGAATTCAGCTGTAACAGTTGTTTTTCTCCTTCTTAGTAGCTGGTGCAGTGCTGTGTTTTTTACTTTAGTCTGAGAAGAATGATGATAACAAACCAATGTTTTTATTTGGTGTTCAGTAGCACTTACTCTTACCAAGGACTTTTTCAGTCTCATGCTCTGCCAGTGAGGAGGGGCACAAGAAGCCAGGAAGAAGCAGAGAAAGGACACCTGACCCAAACTAGCCAAAGATGTATTCCATACCACAGCACATCATGCCCAGTATATAAACCCGGGGGAGTTACCTGAAAGGCCCAGATCACTGATTGAGATGGACTGGGCATCGGTGGGCAGGTGGTGAGTAATTGTACCGTGCATCATTTATGTTTATTGTTTTTTCTTTTCTGTCTGCTTTTAGTTTTATATTCTCTCCCGTTGTTATTTCCATTATTACTACTATTAGCAGTAGTATATTGTTATTATAATATTGTTATTGTTGGTGGTAGCAGTAGTGGTTCTGTAGTTACTGGACTGTTCTTATCTCAACCCATGGGAGTTACATTCTTTCTATTCTCCTCCTCATGCCACCGAGAGTGGCAGGGAAGAAGCAGGGGGAGTGAGCAAATGGCTGCATGGTTCTGAGTTACCGGCTGGGCTTAAACCACGACGGTCCTTCCTGGCTCCCAAAGTGGGGCAGAAAGGTTGAGATAATGACAGCCACAACACTGCCTTACTGAAATGGCAAGGAACTTCAGAAGAATATGCCAGAACTATAGGGAAAAATCATAAATCCAAGCTCCAGGTGCTGCAAAAAGGCTGAACCTTAATAAAGCTGTACTACAAATATTAGATTCATACCATTTATTTAAAGGAAGTGTCAGGTTAAACATTCAAGGTAAATAAAAACTAGCAAGTAAATTTCAGTATAGCCTTGATGTTCCTGCTGCAACTGAAATACATTCATTAATTCACGAGTTTTCTTCATCTTGCTTGCTTGTAACTTCACCAGTCCCATTTTCCTTCTTTATATTATAGGCTTGAATATAACCTGTTTAAGACAATTCAGTGTTTACTGATTAAGCAACAGGTTATTAAGAAACTCAATAACCTGAACACACTAATGTTATTAATTTATTGTATCACTTCTCGCATTAGTGGACACAGTAATACACAATGCTGTACACAATAGTGTGTTTTGTCAATCTTAAATTTGATGATTATTTTATTTTTCTGAAGTAACCTTTCCTTGAGTCTTAAGTCAGTATTGCCATCTATTTCCAGTAGCTACCTTCAGACTCCTCCAGTCATCTCCTGATACTGCTGGCTTGGAATAGTTGTTCACATATTTTTCAGTATAGTACCAGTTGTGCACTTGTGCATTCAGTTGTGAGCTGCAATTTCACCTCATTTTTCTGAAATATTCAGCGCAAATAACCTATGCTATTTAGGTTTATTCTGGCAAACTTTTGTGCACTGAGTAGCATGTCATCTGCCCTGTGTCGTGGTTTAAAACCAGTCAGGTAACTTGTTCACTCGCTCCCAGTGAGTGGTGCCGAGCTGACAACAATCAAGGTCTGTGTCCCCCCCCCACCGGGGTTCTCCCCCACTCCCGGAGGAACGGGGAGGAGGATCGAAAAGAGTTCAACTCCCACGGGTTGAGACAAGAACAGTCCAGCAACCAATGTACACAAATCACCACCGCTACTATCAACTACAACAATGATAAGGGAAAATAACAAGGGAAGAGAATACGATACCACCGGCCAAGAAGACGAGTTCCACCCGGAAGCCCCGTGTCCTTCCGGGTAACTCCCAGTCACCCCCCACCCCGGCCATGACGTGCTGTGGTATGGAATACCTCCCTGGCTAGCCCGAGTCAGGCGCCCCATCTCTGCTTCCTCCCGGCTTCCCCTCCTCCCTGGCAGAGCATGAGCCTCACAAAGTCCTTGGTCAGGGTAAACATCACTTAGCAACAACTGAAAACATCGACTTCACCAACACTGTTCTCAGGCTGGAAGTCAAAACACAGCACTGCACCAGCTAGCACAAAGGAAAAAAAAAAAAAAACATGACTGCTACTGCTGAACCCAGGCCATTATCCACCCCTTATTCCATACCATTCACGTCGTGCTCAGATCCCACATTTTCAATACACCATCGCTCTCCCATATACATACATCCATATACATACAGACCAAGAGGAAAAGATCATTTTCTTAGTGCATGGACCAATCCCTATAATGCTGCAGAGTCCATTCGGTCCATGATGTTCAAAGTTCATTCTCTGTTGGGATGATGGCTGGAGGGAAGTCAGGGCCAGTCGCTGGTGACCTGGAGACATCTAGCTGATGGGCTATAAAAGCATTACACAGCAGGCAACGGCATACAATTGAGTTCACTGGCTGTTTTCCCCTAAAATCAAATCCCCTTGAGGTATACATCGGACTTCCCCATCTTCCTGCATTACCCACCAAGTATATCCGGGTCCCTGAGCAAAAGCAATCCCACGAGTGGGTTTGCCTTTACCTGAAGCAGGAATAACCCAGACTGTCTTCCCCAGCAAATTCTTCATATGCACCACGGGAACTTTGTCCCCCTCTACAATATGTAAAAGTTCTGACTGGGCTGGGCCAGCCCTGTTGGCAGATCCTCTGGTGTTGACCAACCAGGTGGCCTTTGGTAAGTGTGTATCCCAATGCTTGAAAGTTCCCCCACCCATTGCTCTCAGTGTAGTTTTTAACAGCCCATTGTACCGTTCGATTTTCCCAGAGGCTGGTGCATGGTAGGGGATGTGATATACCCACTCAATGCCATGCTCTTTGGCCCAAATATCTATAAGGTTATTCCGGAAATGAGTCCCATTGTCTGACTCAGTTCTCTCTGGGGTGCCGTGTCGCCACAAAATCTGTTTCTCAAGGCCCAGGATAGTGTTCGGGGCAGTGGCATGGGGCACAGCGTATGTTTCCAGCCACCCGGTGGTTGCTTCCACCATGGTAAGCACATGGCGCTTGCCTTGGCGGGTTGGTGGCAGTGTGATATAGTCAATCTGCCAGGCCTCCCCATATTTATACTTCAACCATCGTCCTCCATGCCAAAGAGGCTTTAACCGCTTGGCTTGTTTAATTGCAGCACATGTTTCACACTCATGAATAACCTGGGCAATAGTGTCCATTGTTAAGTCCACGCCTCAATCACGGGCCCATCTATATGTTGCATCTCTGCCCTGATGGCCTGAAGTGTCATGGGCCCACCAGGCCAAAAATAATTCACCTTTATGTTGCCAATCTAAGTCCATCTGAGCCACTTCAATCTTAGCCGCTTTATCCACCTGTTGGTTGTTCTGGTGTTCCTCAGTGGCCCAACTCTTGGGTACATGGGCATCTACATGACGTACCTTCACCACCAGGTTCTGCACCCTGGCAGCAATATCTTTCCACAGTGCAGCAGCCCAGATGGGTTTACCTCTGCGTTGCCAGTTGCTCTGCTTCCATTGCTTCAACCACCCCCACAGGGCATTTGCCACCACCCATGAGTCAGTATAGAGATAAAGTACTGGCCACTTTTCTCGTTCAGCAATGTCCAGGGCCAGCTGGGTGGCTTTCACCTCGGCAAACTGACTCGATTCACCCTCTCCTTCAGCAGTTTCTGCAACTTGTCGTCCAGGACTCCATACAGCTGCCTTCCATCTCCGATGCTTTCCCACAATACGGCAAGACCCATCAGTAAACAAGGCATACTGCTTTTCACTTTCTGACAGTTTATTATATGGTGGGGCCTCTTCAGCACGCACCACCTCCTCCTCTGGTGACATTCCAAAATCTTTGCCCTCTGGCCAGTCCATGATGACTTCTAGAATGCCTGGACGACTGAGATTTCCTATTCGAGTTCATTGTGTAATTAGTGCAGCCCATTTACTCCATGTAGCATCAGTTGCATTATGTGTAGAGGAGACCCTGCCTTAGAACATCCAGCCCAGCACGGGCAACCGGGGTGCCAGAAGGAGCTGTGCTTCAGTGCCAGTAACTTCTGAAGCAGCTCGAACCCCTTCATAGGCTGCCAGTATCTCTTTCTCAGTTGGGGTATAGCTGGCCTCAGATCCTTTGTATCCCCGACTCCAAAAGCCGAAGGGTCGACCTCGAGTCTCCCCTGGAGCTTTCTGCCAGAGGCTCCAGGTAGGACCGTTCTCCCCAGCTGCAGTGTACAGTACATTTTTTACATCTGGCCCGGTCTGGACTGGTCCAAGGGCCACTGCTTGAACTATCTCGTGTTTAATTTGCTCAAAGGCTTGTTGCTGCTCAGGGCCCCATTTAAAATCATTCTTCTTCTGGGTCACATGATAGAGAGGGCTTACAATCAAACTGTAATTCGGGATGTGCATGCTCCAGAACCCCACAGCACCCAAGAAAGCTTGTGTTTCTTTCTTATTAGTTGGTGGAGACATTGCTGTTATCTTGTTGATCACATCTGTGGGGATCTGTCTACGTCCATCTTGCCATTTTATTCCCAAAAATTGAATCTCCTGTGCAGGTCCCTTGACCTTACTCCATTTTATGGCAAAACCGGCTTTCAGCAGGATTTGGATTATTTTCCTCCCTTTCTCAAAGACTTCTTCCGCTGTATCGCCCCACACAATAATGTCATCAATGTATTGCAGGTGTTCTGGAGCTTGCCCCTGTTCCAGTGCAGTCTGGATCAGTCCACGGCAAATGGTAGGGCTGTGTTTCCACCCCTGGGGCAGTCGGTTCCAAGTGAACTGGACACCTCTCCAAGTAAAAGCAAACTGTGTTCTGTACTCTGCTGCCAAGGGAATGGAGAAAAATGCATTGGCAATATCAGTCGTGGCATACCACTTGGCTGCCTTTGACTCTAGTTCATACTGAAGTTCTAGCATGTCCGGTACGGCAGCACTCAATGGTGGTGTGACTTCATTCAGGCCACGATAGTCTACTGTTAGTCTCCGTTCTCCATTAGACTTTCGCACTGGCCATATGGGGCTATTAAAGGGTGAGCGGGTCCTGCTGATCACCCCCTGACTCTCCAGTCTACAGATCAGCTGATGGATGGGAATCAGGGAGTCTCGGTTGGTGCGATATTGCCGCCGGTGCACTGTTGTGGTCGCAATTGGCACCTGTTGTTCTTCAACTTTCAGCAACCCCACACAGAGGGATCTTCTGAGAGACCAGGCAAGGTGGACAGCTGCTCAATTTCCTCAGTCTCCAAAGCAGCAATACCAAAAGCCCACCGGTACCCTTTTGGGTCTTTGAAGTACCCTCTCTTGAGGTAGTCTATGCCGAGGATGCATGGAGCCTCTGGACCAGTCACAATAGGGTGCTTTTGCCATTCCCTCCCAGTCAGGCTGATTTCAGCCTCCAGCACAGTCAACTCTTGGGATCCTCCTGTTACTCCAGAAATATAGATGGGTTCCACCCCTTGACAGCTTGATGGCATCAGGGTACACTGTGCACCGGTATCTACTAGAGCCTTATACTTCTGTGGGACTGATGTGCCAGGCCATCTGATCCACACAGTCCAGTAAATCCGATTGTCCCCTACCTCCACCTGGCTGGAGGCAGGGCCCCTCTAATGGTCGTCACAGCATTGGACACTTAAGTCGTGGTGAAAGGGATTATTCTTTGTTATCACAGGAGCTGGAGTAAAATCAGCTCTTCCATTCCATCTGGGAAACTGCTCACCAGAGACTGAAGCCGTAGCTCTCATGGGACGATCAGTCTTGGCCCTTGCTCCCCTCTTCAGTTCACTCACCCGTTCCTCCAAAGCTGAAGTAGGTTTTCCATCCCACTTTGTCATGTCTTCTCCGTGATCCAGCAGGTAAAACCATAGGGTACCCCGTGGCGTATACCTCCTGTATCTCCTCTCTTGAACAATAGGACGCCTTTTGTTAATAGCTGAGACGTGTGTTGGTACACGTGAGGAGCTGGATAAATCAGATAGATCGTCCCTCAATTGTTCGAGGTCCTGGGACAGTTTTTCCACAGCTGAGATGATGGAAGGGATGAGATTGTCTTTGAACTCTCAAAGTTTATGAACCATTTCATCCACTCTTAGTGGTACTATGTCATTCCAGGTTACTGTTGCCAATGAATGGGCATATGACGACGGTGCATTCCGTGTAAGTTTTCGCCACATGGGTCGTGTACATTCAACTTCATCTGGATCTATAGGTGTATCCCCGTTATTCGGCTTGATGTGATAGAGCATCTCTACGATGGCCGATTCCCTCAGAGACTGGATGCCTTTGTCTATAGTAGTCCACTTGGCCGAACGACTCTTAACATCGTCCTTGTACGGAAACCTTTCTTTCACAGCTGCCAAGAGCTGCCTCCAAAGGCTGAGGGACTTTTTCTCTCTTGCGATTGCTTTGTCAATTTCCCCTTCTCTAGCAAGTGATCCCAGCTGCTTGGCTTCTGTACCTTCTAGTTCGTGACCATCGGCCCCATTGTCCCAGCATCGGAGTAACCAGGTGATGATGTGCTCCCCTGGTTGACGGGTAAAATCTTTTCGCATATTCCGCAGCTCGGTTGAGGTCCGAGGTCGAGAAGTTACCTCTTCTTCTTCTTCTTCGTCATGTGATGATGACTCCTGATTAGATTCTGGACCGGGCGGTGAATTCATTGTTTCTTCATCTCGCTTCACCCTTTTTGCCTCCTTTTTGCTTGTTCTCTTGCGTACAGGGGCAACCGATATTGGTATGAATTGGTCCTCTGGTTTGGCTGCAGTGATTATCACTGTGGTTTGAGTAGCAACTGTACTTGTTGCTGGGGGTGGTGTAGCTGCTGTACTTGGAGCTGGGGTAACCGCGCTGTCTGTTGCAGTTGAAGTTTGAGCAGCTGCTGTACTTGCCACTGGGGTAGCTGCTCTGTTCATTGAGGCCAAAGTTTGAGTAGCGACTGTACTTGTTGCTGGGGGTGGTGCAGCTGCTGTACTTGGAGCTGGGGTAACCGCGCTGTCTGTTGCAGTTGAAGTTTGAGAAGCTGCTGTACTTGCCGCTGGGGTAGCTGCGCAGTTCATTGCAGCCAAAGTTTGAGTAGCGACTGTCGCTTTGCCCTCAGATCCGCCGACATTCTTTTCCTTTTGAAGGTGCTGGATAGTGTTGAACAAGGCCCTGTAAGCATAGGCCAAGCCCCAGCACGTTGCCGTGATTTGTCCATCTCTGGTATGGCCAGAATGACCACACACCTCATTTAAGTGTTTTACTAATTCTCCTGGATTTTGCAGTTGCTCGGTAGTGAAATTCCAAAGTACTGGAGGGGCCCACTGACCTAGATACTTGCCCATACTATCCCACACACCCTGCCACTCATGGCTGTCCAGCCTCAGGGAAAATCTCTCGGTCCTCCTACATTGTCATTTGACCCCAGACAAGACCCAAACCTGACTCTGCTTAACTCTTGAAATCAGTAGTGGGCAAAACACACTCTGTATGCGTGTTAGCATGGTGATTCCCATCACCATCAGCAAACAAGTCTCAACAGCATTAAAATGCCATTCAAAAAATTCAAAACTCTCAAATGTAAATGGTCTGGGGGGACGACTGGGAGGGTAAAAGAATGTCTCCTTCACAGGTTGAGCACCTGAGAAGGAGAAAAAAGATGTGTAATTGCTAAGCACCTCCATCATATACCTCCCAAAGTATAAAGGTGGTGACCACACTGGGAACATAAGCCAGATCAGTTTCATGATCAATGATTCTATTGTATTACAAGTCATTACCATAAAGTACAATGGGACAAAAACCTTAGCCCAAGCCCCACACTTGAAAAACACTAATACGGCAAATACCGGATGGACGTAAGATACGATATACTGAAACTGTGAGATCAAGAGGAACAGCCTTGAGAGCCAATAAATCAGCATTGTGACAAGTGACTACCAATCCAGTCAGATCTGTTCTTATCTCAACCCCTCGAGCCCCACGTTGGGCGCCAAAAAGAACTGTCATGGTTTAAACCCAGTCAGGTAACTTGTTCACTCACTCCCAGTGAGTGGTGCCGAGCTGACAACAATCGAGGTCCGTGTCCCCCCCCCCCACCGGGGTTCTCCCCCGCTCCCGGAGGAACGGGGAGGAGGATCGAAAAGAGTTCAACTCCCACGGGTTGCGACAAGAACAGTCCAGCAACCAATGTACACAAATCACCACCGCAACTATCAACTACAACAATGATAAGGGAAAATAACAAGGGAAGAGAATACGATACCACCGGCCAAGAAGACAAGTTCCACCCAGAAGCCCCGTGTCCTTCTGGGTAACTCCCAGTCACCCCCCACCCCGGCCATGACGTGCTGTGGTATGGAATACCTCCCTGGCTAGCCCGAGTCAGGCGCCCCATCTCTGCTTCCTCCCGGCTTCCCCTCCTCCCTGGCAGAGCATGAGCCTCACAAAGTCCTTGGTCAGGGTAAACATCACTTAGCAACAACTGAAAACATCGACTTCACCAACACTGTTCTCAGGCTGGAAGTCAAAACACAGCACTGCACCAGCTAGCACAAAGGAAAAAAAAAAAAAAATGACTGCTACTGCTGAACCCAGGACACCCTGGTACCCATAATATTTTTATGTTTTTTTAATGTAAAACCTACTAAAACTTTCCTGCTTAGAGTTACTTTGTAGTTTCATATATTCCAGGTAGCTTCTCCTTTATACAACATGTGCACAGACACACAAGAATCTAAGAACTTGCGTTTAGAAAAGTTGTCTCAATGAGTAACTCCAGCAGTGGAAGTTACTGCAGCCTGCCATCCCTTTAAGCTTTGGTCATAAACTAGAGTAGCATGATGGGCCAAACATGGCATAATTCAATAAGAACTGTCCCCAGAATTCTAGCCAAAACAGTTACATTGCAGAACAGATGAGCAGAAATTGTCAACTTGCTGTTAAGGTATATCAGCTGCAGAAAATTTAGAGAATTAATTCTGTGGCAAGCAATCTGGACAGATTATACCAGGAAACATACAAATCGGAGGTGGTTAATATGCTGATACTGATCTAGCCTGGGTTGCACAGAAGCATTTCTAGGGTTGAAGAATAGGCCTGGAGCAATAAATTTAACAATAAAAGTACAGATCCAGACTTAGGCCCAAAACTTACAACTTTTTGTGTGGACCTGCTTAGAGGAAAGCCTGTAGCAGAAACCAAGGAAGCGAGGAGTCCCACCACATACCAAAAGAGAACTACTCCACATACAGTGGCAAGAGAACTAACATGCTCAGAGCTGTTGAAATTGCAGTAGGGGCAGAGCTTTTTTCTGAGGTACAATTGATTCAAACCATGTAAGAATTTAGCAGTTAAGGATGGCATCCTTAACTGACCTGAAAGCAAACTCGAAATCTGTGGGAAAAGAGCTAACGTAATCCTTATAGACAGCAATACTAATTACATAATAAATTGTGCTCTGAACTACTCTCATATATTTCGTGGACTTCAAAGCAATTTCAGAAAGCAATCTCTGAAATCATCCAGCAGGATTTATAATGGGAAGAATAACTGCATAAGGACCATATCAAAGTAAAGAAAATAAAGGCTACAGCCTCTTAAACAAATGGAATCAACTGCAAATCTCTACTACCTTGCAGTCCATGAACAACCCTGCTTTGCTAATCCTGAAATTCAGGGTGGTCATATGGTTTCAAAAGAAAGGAAAAAATAAAATACAAGGTCTTCTAGATGTACATCTAACACTAGGTGTGAATCTACTGCTCAGAACATGTTCAGTCCCAGAAACCATTAACTGCTGATAAAAGCAGTTACAGAATCAGGCCCCAGATGGCTCTGATAACCTACAAAGTCAATACTGGTTGTGAAATGTTCTAAATGTCAAAGTTAATCTTAGCACCCATGTCAAGTAGGAGGTCATTTTCCTTACAGAGACATCCTCAAAAATGTGAGCCAATACAAGTCACTGTAGACTGATAGTCCAATTAAAATGTGTCACTTCTCACTCTCTCCCCCCATTCTTCCTGAAATTCATGATTTGTAAGACTGGTCCTTGTGAGGCTGTGAAACAACTAACAGTTCCTCCATTATCTGAGGGGAAAGGGAAGGCTGGGAGAGACAAAAAGAAGAGCTGAGGAGCAGAGCACCTGAATAATTGTAATGGAACTGAGATGTCTGGAAAACCATTAATGATGTTGATTTGAATGTGACCGCTGTCATTTAGCAGCCTGCAGCTGAGCATTACCCTTCTCTTTCTCCAATATAAAGAAGAAAGTTTCTTTCTGAAAGAAGAAGTGCAGATGGGGAGCAAAGGTGGCAACTGTGTAGCTCTTCTCCCACTTCTTTCTAGCAATTCACTACCTCTCCTCTGTTGCCAGAATGAAATTTAGGAATGTTCTGAAAAGACACAGAAATTGCAAAGGGCAGAAACAAGAATATGAAGGAAAAGAAATCGACAGTGCACACATGATGAGGGAAAGGATGAGCAGACCAGAAGTGTGTGAAAAGCAGAGAAACACCAGGAAGTAAAAGGACAATTCTCAAAAAGAAGAATAATGACAGGAAATAATGATCTCTCTTATAAAAATATCCATTAGCTGGATGCCTCCATCAGCATACAACTGCTGTGGGTTAATTCTAAAACCATCCAATTGACATTTCTGTTGCGTTTGAGGGGTTGGTGGAGAGTGGAGAAATGCAGTCATGGGATTTCTCCACTGTCTATTCATTGCTTGCTACAGTTTCCAAGCATTTACTAATGTAAAACAGATACTCATGAAAAAATCTGCATACACTCATAGCGCAGACACATATTTGTTTCAATAGTCACATTGAAAGTACTTTGTTATTGGTTGCTTACTGAGCATTTGTGCTCTCTTGGCTTACAAACAATGAGAAACAATGCTATGTGTCACTAACATACAATTATTTCTCAGAACTCTCTGACAGTAAATAAGTGAACAAGTAATAGGAACCTTTCACTTTCAAAATATTCTTTTAATTCTCTGTTGTGTTCTGACCGATATATTACCTGGAGGCAGTACATGGCACTATTACAAATACTTAAACTAAGTACACAGACTTACGAGAATTTGGAATATATCCACCCCAGGTCCATGTAGTGTCACCTGAGCTTAAGCTGAGAGGGCACAAAGTTGTGCTAATGTGTGCGGTGTGCACAACCTTTCTGACATTTTAACTGGTTTCTTCAGACATCAGAAAAGAATTTTAAAGGTTTATAGGTCCAAAAGTTGAGAACAGAGGAACATGATTCTTTAATCTGCTGGTTGAAGAGCAGAGAAGATCATATTCCTAGCTCCTTGTCCAGCCACTATACGATGCTTCCATGAACAAAACGTATTTATAAGCTTTGAGACATCACAACCGGGGTTTTCCTTCATCCAAGTCAATGACCCATCACCAAGCTTCAGAATCATATTTCTTCCTGTTCTCACTTTCATCGCTTCTTCACAGCTGTACATCTTCAGCACAGTGGCTGGAAGATGCCTATCCTTTGCCCTGTACCCTGCTTCCACCAGGGTAATAACAGCAAGGTGATAGGAGCTCTCTGATGGTATATGGAAGGTGTTGAGTCTTCTCAGGTACACCTGGGACAAGCCCTGCAATCTCTAGGTTATTTTATAACGGATGCCTGGCATAGCATGTAGTGGTTTGCTTTGTTTTCTGTTGGTTGTTTCTTTGGTTTTGTTAGGGACTTCTGCTCTGCTTTTCTACAAATGATCTGTGAGATTACCGAGCTGTAATGCCCTAACAGACTAAAGTGCTTTTTAGAATCATAGAATGCTTTGAGTTGGAGGGTACCTTAAAGATCATCTAATTTGAGCCCCCTTACCATGGGCAGGGACTCCTTCCACTAGACCAGGTTGCTCAAAGCCCGGACTTGAACACTTCCAGAGATGGGGCAGCCACAGCTTCTCTGGACAATGCGTTTCTCATCTCACCATCCTCACAGTGAAGAATTTCTTCCTAATGTCTAATCTAAAGCTACCCTCTTTTGGCTTAAAGCCACTCCCTCTAGTCTTATAACTACATGCCCTCATGTAGAGAGACATAGATTTTTCTCAGCCATGGCTAAGTAGTCTAAGCTATGAACAGGGAAAGGACTGAAGACCTAATAGTTTTCAAGCACTTCCCACACAGGAACTCCTAACATAGACCTCATAGCAGCCTTCCAGTGTCTGAAGGGAGCCTATAGAGATGATGGGGATGGACTCATCATTAGGACTGTAGTGATAGGACAAGGGGTAACGGGTTAAACAGGGGATGTTTAGATTGGATATAAGGAGGAAATTCTTTCCTGTTAGGGTGGTGAGGCACTGGAATGGGTTGCCCAGGGAGGCTGTGAATGCTCCATCCCTGGCAGTGTTCAAGACCAGGTTGGACAAAGCCTTGGGTGAGATGCTTTAGTGTGAAGTGTCCCTGCCCATGGCAGGTGGGTTGGAACTAGGTGATCTTGAGGTCGTTAACTATTCTGTGATTCTATGATCCTATGATTCTAACATCTTGGTCTGCATGTTGTCTGCAGGCAGACATTATTATGGTGGTCATGCATTTGGGATCATGTACCTCACCCCACCCCTGCACACTGAAACACCTAATCCAGGGTTACAAACTTGCCTCATTAAAAAAAAAAAAAAAAAATCTAATAGTTTTGGAGGAAAAGATGTAAATCTGCTATGATTACATCACTTTTCTTGGATCTAACCCTTACTGTACTTACAATCATGCATATTCAGCGTGCAGTATATAGAGAAATTCAACAACATGGAACTCGGGAAACATGTATTTCATTCCATGTCCTTTTCATGTGTGCTGTTTAATCTTCCAAGACTCATTTTTTGTGCCATTTTTGTTTCCTCTCCTTCTCTTCACCAGTATTATAGATGCTAAGAGGTTTAATGCAGACTTATTATTATGTTTTTATGGCGGCAAACACACTATGCCTTGATTCCCACTGGGGACTGTAATGCTAATAGCATCTCTGGTGATGTTCAAGGCAACCTGAAACACAGCTTTTAAAGAAGGGACTACTAATTTTGCCCTAGTACTTTTTTTGTATCCATCATGAATGTATTGAGGCATACCCTGAGGGCCACTCTTGCCCTGTTCATGTCAGTGATACACAGAAGCTGTTGAGTTTTTTATTCATTTGGATGCATAGGAAACTGAGAAGCAGATGGCTCTAAGACATGCTGAAGAGGTGCTCTGTGACCAGAGCATCACTGTACTCCAGTGGGGCACACATTGTGCCACAGTCCTGTAAAAAGTGCCATGCATTCTCACATCAGCATTTAGGACCTCAAGATACAGGAGTTTGAAGGATGATCTCAAAGTCATAAACCACTGCACTGAACAGAGATTCTTCACAAGCATGTGCATGCAGCAATATCTGCCAATTCCTCAGCTTTTTGGAAGTCTTTGTATATCTACTTTTAAATGGATACAAAAATGAGATTTTAATGAGTATAGGTCATATATAGTCAAATCTTTAGGCATTGTTTCACCAGGAAAATAATCTACAGTATATTCACATCAGAGTTCAGTTCATCTTTGCAACATAATCAATAGCTGTTAGTGAAAAGTGATTTTAAGCTGAGTTGTTGGACTGAACCTGGCATTTAGTTTTTATAAATGTAGGCCCTAAAAACCCAACTCTGTGACATAAACCCTATACTTATTTTGCTAAGGCTCAGTTACAGGAATCAGAGGATATTTCCTTTTTTCCTAATTAATATAATTAATAACAAGAAAATTAAGAGTCATAATGGTTAGTTTGTCTGTTTCTTTCTCAAAGTTTGTTGCATATGCCTGCATTACCTAAGAAAAATAAAGTGCAAATTGTCTCAGATATTCAGCATTTCATACTGAAAAAAGCTTTCCATGATGTTAAATTAGTTTCACAAGCTAATGTTGTATCAGCACACTCTTTTGTCTGTGACTGTAATAGCTCTGTTACTGACATATTCGGGGGGGGGGGGGGGAATTTTCTATGTAAAAGCCTGCAATTAATCAGTTAAAGATCTAGCTACAAAGTCAGAATTTATTGGTGGTTACATAGAGGATACTGAAATGATAATATTAGTGAGTTGGCAGATTTATACAGACTATATGTGTTCTATTTAATAGACACATTTTGTCTCTGAAATTTAATGAATGAGATTGCATCAAGGTACTTATTTAGCAATCCAAAACTTTTTTAAGAATAATATAGGGTACTGTGTTATCATAGAAGGTAAATATTTACATGGAAATGCCTATTTTGTGTTGGAAGTTTTCTAAAGATCTTGTTGATATTGACAGATTAATTGCACATTTGATTGAATTTTTTTTTTTTAAAAGACAATACAAACTTAAAAAAAAAAGTAAAGTACAACTTAACTATACTCACTCTTTAGGGTTCTTTTACTGAAGTAGACGTGCTACTCTATCAATTTGTCTCCTAATTATATATGATTCTATTAACATTCACTAGCCACAATATATTCCTTCTATAAAAAAGACTATAGTTTGTGTATGACTCTACTTAATTCCACTTCACTTCTCACCCCCTCCTTCTTTCTTTTCCATTTTGTTTCTGTCATCAGAACATGAATCGGAATACATTAAAGGATTCATAAAATTATGCTTCATTTTTAATATATATTTAAGCCTAAGAGTTCAATTTTCAACAGTATTTTGACTGTCTAGAAGTAATTTCCCATGCTCATTTTCTTTTCTATAAAAGCACTTTTGTTAATTGGTTTGAACAATTTGAATTTGTCTTAGATACAATTTTATGAAGCTTATATAAATTTTGTTTCTGTAACTGGACATAGATTAGATGAAAAGTGTTCTAATGACTGTGATATACTCAGTCTTGTTACTTTCTGGGGAAAAAAAAAGAAAAAGAAAAAAAGAAAAATCCTCAGCTGTAGTGTATCTGACAGACAAAAAAAAAAACAAAAAACTAACTTCTGGGTTTTTATCTCATATGAAAATTGCGCTGACCTGAATGAACAGAACCTTTTACTAAGACCACAGAACTCGGTACTGAAACTTTTATACCAAAGATACTGATAAGTGAATAAAACCACATATACCTGTAGCCTGATTCTCATCAATGTCATTGATCATCTGAGTAAAGATTTGCATGTTTAGACTCCAGAATACATGTTCCTACAGTTCTAGACTGTCATGGTTGATTATTACAGATATTCTTACTAATCTAAGCTATCTTCATGTATGCTCAATTGTTCATTTTTCTTCCACTTAGCTGTATTGAATAGGAGTAACTCACAGGAAGAAAAGATAACAGGAAATGAAGATGAAACATGTTCATAAAACAGAAGCAAGTTGCAAGAACCTTTGCCTAATTCCTGCTTGACTTTCCATAACGACCATGAAAGCATTGCTCTGTTATTTCTCTAAATCAAAGAGCAGTCCTTCTGAAATACATGGCTGCTCTTAAATTTATAGAAGACTCCAGTGCAAAATGAGTTTAGATACAACTAACCTGTATAACCCAAAACACTTCTTCCAAAAGAAGGAAAGACGTGAAATTAACAGTTCAAACTGGTGACTTTCAGAAAGTCCTTTCTTCCTCTTCCATAAGAGTTCTGAAGCGTAGAGGCAAGATTTCACTCAAACCAAACTAAAAATTGGACTTTTATATGATGACAGTACGTGATATATTATAAATGTAAATATTATTAATAATTCAAATGTATTGTATAATTATTGTTTGTAATAATTATATCAATATTGTAAATTAATGAAAGGTGACAGAAATTCATGAAACTATATACTTTATGTGCCTGCCTTCAAACCTATGTTTTAGGCTATTTATGATAGCAAACTGACTTGAGTTCTTAAAAATAGGCAAATGCTTAGCCATTTTATAAACAGAGATTTTAAGCCTAGGAGTCCTTATTATACTATTTATTTGCTGAAATGTAAAGATACAGAGGCAGTTGATTTTTAGGGCTGAGAAATATGTCAGGATGTTGCACTAAAAATCAACAACAAACTTCCCACTGACAATATTGTCAGTAGAGTTCCACCTTTTTTTCACCTGAAGGACAGTTCTGTGTATCTGTGAAATGGGTATAATGACTGTTGCCTGCCTCACCATGTCGTTTGGCTAAAAATTTCTGACTGAATCCTGCAGATCACCCTCTCTACACAGATATCCACAACTCCCTATTATTGAGGACTGAGTCTGGTAGTTAATGACTTTATTGAGCTTTTGAAACCCTGAGAAATCAACAGATGAGCACAGTATTATGATTATCATTAAAGCCAACACTTTCATCCTTGTTCCAAAGTATATTCTAAAATCACAATCTGTTGTGCTTCTAAACAGGTGTTTCATGTATATGACACATCTTATTTTTGTCTTATCATGTTAGCCATTTTCTCAGCTTTTGAGTCCTGGGTGCTACAACAACCACATCAGTGAAGCTCCACCAAGAAACAGTGCCAACTATCTAACGAAGATTTGAGCAAGAGGAAGGACTACTCAGCTCATCTATTCTGACCTCCTGCCATAATTCCTGCAATAAAACTGTTTCTTCCTTTCCACCAGTAACTAAATGTTTTCAAACCCAATAGTTTCAGTACCGACAGAGTAATATTTATAGTTCAGTCAAGATGAAGAGGCAGAAGGCCTGAAGCAAATAAGGTTGGCCCCAATTATCTTGAACATCCACATATAGCAAAGCATACACACATCATAAAAGCATACTTATCTTGTCACACAGAGGTGGAAGATGGTTCACTGCAACATGTGGTGCCAGTATTAGGGTTTCTAATATCACACAGCAAATCAATTTCTAAATTAAAAAAGAAAAAACTAATTTCAGGTTTAAAAAAATCTGATAAGAGTTCTCCATCTGCCACATACTAGAGCTGACAGATGCTTCCTTTTGCATAGCTAAGATCAACCTGCCTTTAACCAGTCAGGCTCTGTAGGATATATAGACATTGTCGAGCATATTAGTGGAAAAATCTTAAGGCCTGGCAGAATTTTCTGTTCTTTGCCTTCTATCCTCTGCCCTGATTAATACCTATCCCTTTCTGCGCTGTTCCTGTCTTGTCTCATATTTCTACTCTGTGGTATACGCCTTTTAAGAGTAGCTTGATTCAGCTGCAATTGACCTTTTATGGAGCAGTGCTGACTCACATCAAGTTTTTATAGGCCTGCTAGTTTCTGCACATATGTGGAGCAGGGGTCCTCTTTGACCTACAGGAGTTACAGAGAGAGAGAAATTTTTAGAGAGGGAGGTTGGGGGGTTAGGGACTATTTCCTTTTGAAAGAGCAAAGCTTTCTTGAAACAAAACAAACAAAACAAACAAAGAGGTGATTAATTTTTTAGGAGAAAGAAATACTATGCAAATCCAAAAGTAGCAAATAATAAAACAATTACACTGTTACGATGAATGTAAACACAGCCATGCTTTGTCAAATATATTAAGACTGATTATAGTCCTAACAACAACCACAAAAAAAAACATTGTCAGAGAGACTGGAAAACTTCTGCAGTCCAGTACCAAATCACTGTCATTGGTAGCAGCATCTGATTTGTCCGTGGCAGCATTAAACACAGACACACAGAGCATCTCCAAGGAAGAAGCTTTTCTTCTTTAGTTTTCCTGCCCTGCCTCCATCTTCCTTCTGTTCAGTCCTTATTTTGCTGTGCTCTTTCTTTAATATGATTTTCAGCATCAGTTTCTTTCCTCCTTCCTTATTTTACCAACTTCCTATAGGACTACGTTCAATTTCTTACACATTTCTCTCATCCCTGACTCTCTTGAGTCTACATCCTCCCCCTTATATTTTTGCTTAAGTTTCCCCTACCCCTACAGCCACAATACTCCCTTTTTTATCTTTCCTCTATCCTTCATTCTCTTTACTGTAGTCACTCCTCACACACACATTTTGTCCTACAACATGGCACAAACACAGTCTTCTGATCATGGCATATGGTCTTCAGATCAGACCATATCAGATCATGCCTAGCCTCTTTCAAGGCCTCCCATTCATTTTGCTGCTCTTCACAATGGTGGGAACGACATGGCCTCTTTAGTAATTGCACTTGCAGCACAGCCAGTGTACATATCATCAAGTACAGTCCTGGGGCTAGAACTGGATTTATTGGCCTGCCTCCTCCAAAGAAAAAGAAAAGATTATCTTTCTTTTCTAACCTTTCATGAAACCAAGTGGACTAGTGCATAGCAGACAATCTACAGGCAAACTGGAAAATCATTGTAAAGACATCAGATTTCCTCTGATCTGCAGTTCAGATGATACCTTTTATGTGCAGATAGGAAGTTGATACCATTTAAAAATTCCTGATCTGCAAAACATATATTTGGCAATGAAACTGTTAAAGTATACGACGTACTTCTGGGGTCTTAAGATGCTCAATTCACCCTGTATGGTTTTGCTTACACAGGAAAACAGAAGCTTCATGCAACAGAGTTTAAAAAGTCACAATATGTGTATGCAAATAACCATACAGGCGGAAATTGTCCCTGCCCATGGCCAGGGGGCTTGGAACTAGATGATCTTTAAAGTCCTTCCCAACCCAGACTATTCTGTGATGCTAAATCCACATCCTATAGAGAAAAAGAGCAATTACAGGCAGCCTAGGCTCTTTCTACACTTACTCAGAATACATTTTTTTTCATGAGCTGGGGCTGAAGGCAGGATTCTGAGCAATAAGAAGGAAACCACAAGTAGCTTTAATAATAGTTATATGCTCCAGATGAATGTTACAAATGTGTAACACATGTATTGGTGGTATCTATTGCACTAATACTCTGATTGTCTTTCTATCTATAAGCATATATAACCCAATACCACTGTATTGTACGATACAGCTTTCATCTTCATACGTAATGGATGGCATATGTCCCACTAGCAGGAAAAAATGCCAAGCCGTAAGTATGTTGTGCGTGCTTGTTCTTAATGTAAGATTTATAATTTATTGATGGCTTTTATTTACCCCCATTCAAAATGAAGACTACTGAGGAGTGGACAATGCATAAAAATCCCCCCCCCCCCTTTTGCTTTCATGCATGAGAAATGATTGTGCAAAGGGTCATAGTCCATCTTTATTTCATCCCTCTGACATGCTGATTGTACTACTTTTAAATTAGGCTTCTCCTATTTTGTATGTAGTCACTTTAACAAGTTTTGAAACTTGCAGTGTTGGCATCATGCAAATCTTTTTAAGGGTTTTTTTTTTTTTTATTTAGTTTTGTTTTTTTTTTTTCTGTTGTATTGGGGCAAAACATCGTAAGAACAAGTATAACAAAATGTGTGCATTGCAGGGATATTAATTTGAGCACACCGTACTTGCAGTATTTATGTACACAGAGTTCTAACTGTTCTCTGTTTAGATTTCATCTCCTTTCTGCATCTCCCTACTGCTTCTCTGGTCATTAATTTTGCAAGATTTATTTTCAGGATCTAAGCAATAATAGCTAATTTAATAGGCATCATTTTGTGCTTACACATATCTACTTTCTTTGATTAGTTAACTCGACCTATCTAACCTCCATGCAGACAATTCTGTGTACTTGTTTTTAAAATGTAGGTTTGGGTTTGTGGTTTTTTTTTGTTGTGGTTTGTTGTTTTTTGAGGGGGGGGATGGGGGCGGGTCTGGTGTTTTGTTGTATTTTGATTTGTGATTTGGAATTTTTGTTGTTTTTTTTTGTTTAAGTTTTGAGGGGTGTTTGGGGGGGTGTTTTGTTTGGTTTTTTTTTTTCTTCTGTTGGTTTTGGAGGTTTTTTGGGGAGGGATTTTGGGTTTTTTGGTTTTGGTTTTTTTTTTTGTTTGTTTGTTTGTGGTTTGGTTTTGTCTTTTTTTTAGACTGTGTCTGTCAATTTTATCGTGTTCTTTTGGGAAGCAATAAATATAATGGCCAAAGACGGGTAGTACATCCTCTGCTAGGTCTAAAGCAGATCATTGTCCTTCAGGCAAGTAATCCGCTACCAATCGTCGAACTTAGTTTATTCTAGTCGCTATACTCCTGCATTTATTCGGTGTTATCCCCCCTTTGCTGCTGTTGCTGAGTCCTGTTGGTGTTTTTGGTACCGTTTGAAACCCCGTTCCGAAGGTCAGCAAGGAGCGGGGGAGGAGGGCTACACCCCTCGGAAGGACAACGGGGCAGTGCCTTCCACACCGCGACGTTCAGAGCTGGCGAGGCATTAAGGACGAGGCTGTGATCAGGGTGGGTGGCACTAATGAACGCCTAATTGCATTCGAGGGACGGCGCCTTTGCTCAGCCAGGAGGAGCCCTTTGCTGCAGCTTTTGCCGCTCGCACCGGGAGGCTTTGCGGCTCTCACCGCCGCCTTTAGCCCCTCACCTTGGCTCACACGCTGAGCTGCGCGGGGCAGGGAGCGCCTTCGAGAAGGCTGGAGCGGAGAGGAGCGTAGCAGAGCAGAGCCGCCCGCTGCCTGCCGCCCAGCGAGGAGCGATCTACCAGGCACCCCGGAGCTCCCCGGACGGGGCGAGGTGCCGCCCGCCAGTCCCGCAGCCTGCGAGAGACACAGGGCCCGGGCAGTAGCGGCTCTCCACTCCCGCCTCTGCTGCTGCTCGTGGTGCTGTGTTACTCTTGTTGATGATGAGGATGCTGTTAATTATTTAGGTGGGGGTTGCTTGGGCGGTTGGTTGATTTGGTTTTGGTTTTGTTCTTTCTTTTCTTTCCAAAGCCACACTCCAAAGCTGGGCGGCTGGTCTTTTTCCTAGGACTTGAAGAAGCCACCCTTGTAGCCGCACTGAGCAGGGACGCTGATTTAGGTTATTTTGGAGAGGAAAATTTTCAGTGGGAAAGAACCTATTTACAAAGAACCTATTTACTCCCACTTATGGCAGGACAGACTCTTTGCGGGGGGGACAGGGCTATCCCGCTGCTCTGCATCCCCCCCTCCCGGCTGTTTGTCCCTCCGACTTGGGCCGGGAGCCCTTGGGGCCGGGCTGGGCTCGCTGTCTTCCTTATGCCCCTCACGGCTCCCCACTGCCAGCGGGGACAACGAAAGGGCCCAATCCCCCTGGCGGGACCCACTCCAGATCCGGGGCTGGAAAGCGGGCCTTAAACTCCCTCGCTACCCAGGGATTTCTGTTCACCCCGGAGACCAAATCGCCGCCGTATTTCCTGTCTTCGAACACTTCCTGACACGGGGAAGATAACAAAGGGGAAAGTTTAAAGCCATAAATATCTCCGACCCGCCTCGTCCCCCGTGCGCGCCGTTGTCTGCCGCCGCTGAGGCCAGGCGGCACGAGGCTGAGGAGAAACTCGGCGTTTCCAGCCCTGTCTGGTCAGGACCGTTCGGCCCAACCTGCTCTCTGCCACCTTCTTAACACCTTTCTGGGGATTCCAATTCTCACACTCATGATCCGACACCACCCCCCCCACCCCCGAATTTTTGGGGGTTTATTTTCCGCCCAACTGCCAAAGACCTTTGCTCCCTGCCTGCACTCCTCGTTACAGCGTGTCTCTTTCCGACCAGATTAAACTGGTGCCGATGCCTCTGGACCGTCCTGTGACAGTGCACTCCGGAAGGCTCACGGACAAAAAAGGATGGCTTTCTTAGTATATTTTTTTAAGCGATAGCGCGATTCAATAAGCCAAATTGTATTTTTAAAGTCACGAGGGTTTCCTGGGTGCGCAGAAGCCCACTGACAGTTTTCTTGTGTTTTGATAGATTTAGCACTGTTACGGTACACTTCTCCCTCACACGCAGTAGCTAAGACTCGAAGATTAAAGATCGCACACCTCTAGATGAGTCAAAGCCTACGCTCTGGAGTGAGCTAATACATTTCGTGATTGACTTTCCCTCTGCTTTCTTTCCATTTTCATCCTTGCGCGAAACTCGTTTACCCTCTCGGTGCATTGCAGGGGCACAGCCCTGGTCTCATCACATTCCACAAGGCAGAGAGAGAAAATCTGAACTCTGGCTCTTCTTGCAAAGCATCTTTCTGGCCCAAATCTCGTCAATAAAAGTTTTGAACCGGAGCTGGCCGGAGGACTTTTGCCCGTGCCCGAGCGGCGAGGCTGTGCAGAGTCACCGTGATGTAAAGGAACAAAACCAGCCCTCCCAAGCGCAGTGTGAGACACCGTGCGCAGGTGGACCTCGCTGCAGCCCGCTTCCGGGTCCCCGGAGCTGATCCCCACACGGTGACGGAGGCAGGCCCGGCGGGGCTGGTGGGGAGCCCCCGCAGCCCCTCAGCTCCCGGGGCTCGGCCGCCGCAGTATTGGCCTGCAAGGGCATCTCACACAACCCCCAGTGCTGCCTCCCTGCAGAAGCCAGGACTACCTCTTCCATCATCTCCCAAAGCAGATTTTTTTTTTCTCCTTCCACCCCCTCCCTGGAAGCCGTCCTAGTTTTCACCGCTAAGCAAACTCAGTAGAATTTATAGCTATCCTTACGGGAAGGAAAGGGTTACTCGCCGCTGTCGGGTTGAGGTTTGGTTTTCTTCTTTTTTTTTTTCTTTTTTTCTTTTTTTTTCTTTTTTTTTCCTTCCCTGCTCGCTTCCCTCGAATGGATATAATCTCATTTGAGCCCCTCAACGTGATGAAAGCTATTGATTGCTGTGTAGAGCAACCGACTTTTTGCTGGCACCCCCAGCTACTTCCCTAAAAGTAAATAAATAAGAAAATGAAAAAGAAAAGGGGGGGGGGGGGCGTGGGAATAAAATTAATAAATTAACACTAACATGTATTTTCGGAAGTGTCTCAAATATGTAAAAGTTCCATTTTATGTCTTCCCATTCACGTGTATATTAATACCATAAAAGAGAAATCCTTCAGCAGGGTTTTTCTCTAAATACCTTATTCATTGAAACTGGCAGTTCCACTCATTATTCCACTCCCTTAAACCCGATTCTGATGGTGGCTAAATATAGAGCTTCGCCTTCCTGGGAACGCGAATCGAATACACAGTAAGCAAATCAGTGGCACGGGAGGGGGGAAAAACCCCTTGATCAAAGCCCTCCTTTTCCTCCCAATTCTGGATGGTTGGGGAGGAGACAGGTTTCTCATTTATTGCACATCATTGGCAAAGATCAAGCTTAAAATGCAGTCACCTCTCCCACGAGTAGCAGTCAAGCCCCCAAAGTTAGGGGGTGGGGGTTAACAGAATTAAAACCAGACTGAATTATTTTCAGAAACGTTATACCAGAGCAGGGAGGAAAGGTGCTTTAATCAGGAACAATTTTTAAAAGTAATACAAACATCCACAGGGGGAAAATGCATAGGGCACAGTATGGAAAAGCACCTTAGCTGTTTCAGTGGCACAAAATCCGCTAATTTTTCTTTTCTCAGTCATTGGGATGACTCTTTTGTTGTTGTTGTTGCTGTTAATTACTGGCATCTTTCGCCAGTTCGCACACCACCAGGTCACCGAGGGGCTGCAGGTGTGTCTCGCCATGCCCCGTCCTGGAGGTTAGGGGGAGAAGCGGCTGATACTTGCAGAGTGCTCGGCGGAAAGGCACAAAAGGTCTTAAACGCTCCCCCCCCGCGCGGGGCTGGTCGCCTCTCGGCCAGCAGAGGTCGCCGTGCTGCCTGAGCGCTGCCTGCGCGCTACCTGCGCGCTACCTGCGCGCCCCGTCGCGGGGGCAGCCTGGTGAGGGACTGGGAGCCCGGGCTGTGGACCGGACACCGGCGGGCGCGATCCCCCGACCCGCCACGATGGTGCCGTCTCTGCGCATGCCGAGCTCCGCAACGCGCAGTGCGGCCACGCGGGGAGTGTGGGGTGGGTGTCCGGCTGCTACTGGAGGCGGGGAGCGTGGACGAGCGGGGGCACGGCGGGGCTCCCCCGGTCCGGGGGGGGAGCACGGGACGGCACTGCATCCTGAGCTGACTGAGGTGAAACTGGCCATCGCCAGAGGTTTGCCCCGTCCAAACACGTGTCAGGCTGTCCAAAGCTGGCAGCAGCGGCAGTAATTCCTGATAACTGCTTTTGGTTTACTCAGCTAACAGGCAGAATTATAAAGTATACGTATACCAAGTCTCTTTTATACATATATACACACAGATATGCATACACACATATGTATATCGCAAGTTTCTAGGGTGTAGAAGTGATCAACTAGCAGAGTTGCATTCCCCGCTGTTTATTTAAATGTCGAATATGTAAAGCAACTCTGTGTGTGTTTGCAACCGTATCTCTACCTCCTGACACTATCTTGAGATCACTTCAAGCCAGCTTAGTTATCTCTACAAGTGACAACATTGGGTCCCACTTCTTGTCTGAAATAAAGTTGGAGAGTGCGTTGGCTCCCTCAGCTTTGGGAAGGAAAACATCTTGCAGACTAAGTTAGGACACCGGGGAAGTCCGTTGTTTAGTAGCTGTCTCGTCAGAAAATGTGAGTTTCAGAACTTTTTCTTGGCTGTTTCATTGCAACCATATTTCCCAGAGGGAACATATTCCCTGAGAATACGGCTTGCCTCTCTTCTACACAAACTTGGCTTCCTCTTCAAAAACAAAATAAGACTTTGAAAAAAATGCATTTTCCTGATGAGTACTGATTGGAGGGCACTTATACAGTGTACACGTTGATAAGGGCGGTGTAAGAGCCCATATGGAAGAAAACACAAAACTGGGATTTAAACAAATTCAGAGGGCAGGTTTACCATGGTGGGGGGAGGATTCAGGAGATCTTAGGGTAAACCCACTGGAGAGTGGGTACAGTTCCGTGCACAGAGTAGACGAAAGGCACCGTACAGCTTAAGCGGAGCCTGCCCTTTGAAAAATATACACAAAGAAATCCGTGCCCACAGGGAAGTTACATTTTCCCTGATTTGGGAGGATTCAGATAACGGGCCGCTGGAGCCCAAAGGCCTGCAGAGCCGGTGCCTGGTGGGGCGGGCTGCGGGGCGCCCTGCGCCAGTGAGCGGCTAGGGGACTCAAGCACTGCACCGCGCCCAGCTGCGGGTCTCCGCTTCCCCATATCGCCTCCAGGGAGCAGCGCCGCAGAGCCGCGCAGTCCTCCTCTTCTCCCCCTACCCTCCCTCCCCCCGCCCACCAACCCTTTTTTTTTTTTCTTTTTTAATTTTAAATAAAAAATATAGAGGATTCTCCTCTGGTAGAAACAGAAGTTCCTCACTTTTCTTCGCCAATCTCCATTCCCAGCCAACCTAGGAAACCGCCTAAACACAGGATGCGTTTCTATTTGCAGACTGGGAGGGGTGAGGGGGGTTGGAGGGAGAGAGAAAAAAAGAAAGGAAAAGGATTTAAAAGGGATTGGAAAACATAAATAGAATGGAGGGAGTGTTCAAAGACAATTCAGGGTAAATATTTGCACCTTCTTCGACCTTGTGTTTAACAGAAATACATGAAGCTTTTATCCGCGATTTTAAGGGAAAAGGGGGCTGAAGGACAAACATAAACAGTCCTACATCGGGGCAGTGGCTGGGGCGATGCCCAACCAGCCCGTCCTGCCCTCCCCGACCAGGGCAGCTTTGCCTAGGGCAACCAGGACAGCGGCTCCCACCTAAGAAAGATAAGCACCCGGAAAGGAAATAGTTGGAGTAAAACCACCACCTCCCCTCCATCACCAGAGAAAAGAAAAAAGTTATACATATATATATGTACATATATATGTGTGTATATGTGTATATATATATGGAAACAGTAAATGCGGCACGGTGAGCCCGAGAGGGGGAAGGGTGAAGGAGCCGGAGAGGGGCCGGGATGGAGAATGAAAGGTGTGACGGGAGATAAACGTCGGGGATGGAGAAGAGCGACAAGAAGAAAGTATGAAGGGAAATACAAATGAGGAGTGAGGAAAAGTTGCCTGCGAGCTCCCGAGCCGGGGCCGCCGCGCCGCCAGACGCTGAAATATGATAATCAGCGCAGCTGCGCCGCGCAGCCTGCAGCCAATGGGCGCCGCGCAGGCGTGACGTCCCGGCGCGTGACGTCAGGCCAATGGCGAGCGGGCTGAGTTGGAGCAGAGAAGTTTGAGTAAGAGATAAGGGCGAGGCGAGTGCCCGAGCTGCCAGCGCCCAGCTCGGCACCGCCGCGACACCGCACCGCTGTGACACCGCACCGCTCCGTGCAGCGCTGCTGGACCTTGCCGCGCCCCCCGGGGCCGCGCCGCGCTGCGCTGCGCCCCGCACCTCTCCGCGCCCTACCGCACCCCGCGCCCCCTTCTCGCTCCGCAGCCCTGACAGTATCTCCCGCGCCGGTGGTGTCTTGTTTTGCCTTTTTTTTTTTTTATTTCGAGTGTCTTTTTTTGTTTGTTTGGTTTTTTTTGCTTTTATTGTTAATACTTCTGCTTTTTTTTTATTTTTTTTATTATTATTTTCATTTTTAGCGACAGCTCTCAAACCTACTTTGGGGTCTTAAAACGAAACCGTACACCATTTCACTGTGGACATTACACCCTCTTACAGATATGGGAGACATGGGAGATCCACCAAAAAGTAAGGCGGAATTTTTACCGTTGTTGGAATAAATGTACTGTCTATTGTAATCGTTTCAGGCAGGCTAACTGCTAAAGAGCTGAAATTCATTTGAATAGTAGAGAAGGTGCCTTTGTTGCCATGCCTGCATGCTTGTTATGTTTTTAGCTTCTTAGCCTTGTACGTTACTAGCCTGGGGTCCTGCTCTCTTTTAAAAGTTTGAGGAGCAGACAGGATTTTAATGGGATCTCCAAGCATGGATCCTTAAATTCTCCTCGTGCTAGACCGTGGTGAGGCTGTCTGACTACCCAACACCTAGTCCGTGTAGGGGAATTAGCTTTAGACTTGCAAAAGAGAATAAGTGACAACCGCAAAGATGGTTATTCTTGCTAGTTGCCTGTAGTCCCCTCCTCGGTGGCACAGGGCTGAATGCGAAGCGCACCGAGACACGCGTCCACCATTTCCAGTCACAGCCTCTTAAAAAAATGAAATCAAACATACAGGTGCTTTCCCCATGAGGCAAGGCATGCAAACAAGCAAACAATAAAATGAAAATAAAACACCAAGGGAGTTTGGAGTTTTGATTCTGTGCAAGGCTTGCGAAATTAGAACCTTCACCCCTAAGACTGTTCACATCTGTATTTTAGCATATGTTCCGCCTCCTTTCTGAACGAGGCATGGTTTTGATGGCACACTTCAATTACCATCCAAAAATGTGATACTCAAAAAAAAAAAAAAATAAATAAATAAAAGAGCAACGCTCCCAGAGTACTTCCTATAAGGGAACGACACTAAAAGTGTGTTTATCTCTGTAGGAGTGCAAGCAGCTAGTCAATCACATATTTATTTTCATTTCAGAAAAACGCCTGATTTCCCTATGTGTTGGTTGCGGCAATCAAATTCACGATCAGTATATTCTGAGGGTTTCTCCGGATTTGGAATGGCATGCGGCGTGTTTGAAGTGTGCAGAGTGTAATCAGTATTTGGACGAGACCTGTACGTGCTTTGTTAGGGATGGCAAAACCTACTGTAAAAGAGATTATATCAGGTACGCCATTTACGTTGTTTAATTCTTCAGTGATTTTCCTTTTTTAATTTTTTATTTAACTTGATAAATCTGACTGAGGTAGGAAGAGGAAAAATTGTGAGAAGAGTCTGAAACGACAACTGTTATGTTTCTAAGTGATCCTGCTATAGATATACAGGCAAGGAAAAAGTTAGAGGAGTCAAGTTTTTTGTCCCGCAGATTCAAATACAAATTTCTGTATAAAAACCCTTACTTTCGGGAACAGCTAGCGACTGTGTGGGACCCTCCCGAGGACTTTGGCAATGCGTCCTGTGATTCTAAGAGTGGGAAATCGTAGGTAATGCAGTAAATTTTCAATACTGTAGGTAGTAAATGCAACACGGAACTGAACGCTTTTTAACAAAACCTGAGAAACGTGTGTCTCTGTTTTTGCAAAGGCAAAAGAAAAGTACTTAGAGCATGCGTGCCGTAAAAATAAATACACGGGGGAAAGGGGGGGGGGGGGGGAACGACAACACACACAAACCCCGTTATTTAACTCAGGCCTATCAAAAACAAAAAGGCAAAAGAAAAACAACAACAAAGCCGAATTTTCCTTTAGAATGAAGGATCCTTTTATGGGGAGGTTAAAACCTAGACCGAAATGTTTCTTTGCTAAAATAACTGACATTTAATCTTTTTAAATATTAACCCCTTTGGTGATATCTGACTGCCTTTTCTTTCTTATCTTATCTGTACTGATGAATTAGACAGAGCAGATCAAATTGCCCATCATCTGTTCGCGAACAATTGGGTATATTTAGATAATGGAACCGCTTCCTTCCTCACATTAAAATCTGGTAACTGATAAAATGTGAGAGTTGCCAAACCTGACACTATAGAGAAACCAAAGGAGGAATTTCGAGTGTGTTTATTATTTACGCTCCTGGGTCATTCTGATCCGTTTCAGTGTCGCCTACTGGGTTTGCCAAACCAGAACTTTGCCTGACACTGAGGTACGGACGGTATTTATTTTTTTTACAGAAAGTTTAGGGATAGGGACCCAGTTCCTATCTATCCGCCGAAGATACCTTTTCTAGTTCCTTAGTAATCCTGGATTGAATAAAGCACTTGAGCCTTGACTCCTCCAGTGCGCAATTCATAAACAGATCATTCCTTCAAGCCATTGTGAGAATTGATCAAAGTTTTACCATAATAAAAAACAGACCACATTTTATTTATTTATATATTTTTATTTCTTTCTTTACTTTTAAACGCACATTGGAGCTGTGCTTTTGAACATTGCCTTTTTACTAATTTCAGATGAAAGGGAAAGGTTTGTACTGAGGTGTACTCACCTCCCTTCTGCTAGAACTCAGCGGGAGAAATGAAGAAAAAAAAAAGCAGCTCTTTTAAGTTAAAACTCGGAACATTAAATTTGCTACAATTTTAAAAATCAGATGTACATTATGTGCAAGCCATCTTTGAATTAAACCGTGACCCAATCTATAATTGTCAAATATATGGGCACTCCCCCAACTTTTGTACCTATTAATGCATGTACTCTGAGATCGCTCCGTTCTTTTTTTCTGCTTATCTGTTTTTTGGGGGAAGGGGGTTCTTGTCAGAATTTTTATTCGGAAATGCATAGCTCTACATTATAGTTTTGTATACCTCTATAGAGTCAGCAGCTAAAGCTGTATGTAAATATACATCTGCACCCACATGCATACACTACAGACTATCTCTAAGGAAGTGTACTCGTAAGGAAATGGGTTGAATATTAGCTCAACTTTAGCAATAGCTTTCACAGTTCTGTGGGTAGTGTGCGTGTACCCCCATATCTGCGGAAAGATGTTAATGTTACCTAATGACAAGGAGTCCGTCAGAGGAGCACTCGGCGGGAGCCGAGAGACTGCAATTCTAGGCACCCGAGTTGGAGCGTTTTCTCGTGTTCATCTGCTGATGGGTGAACTGTCCCACTCTACTCCACGGGAGACGCGGAGCCCGCTGCTTACGCCAGAAACCCATTATTTGCTGCGTGGGGCTGTCAGCGAGAACTGCCCTTTCACTCATGCTGGAGGGCTTAAGCCCCGGCGCAAGGTGGAATCGTCGGCGGGGGGTAGACGGACCCGGGTGGGCTGAGGCAGGGGCAGGCTGCAGAGCCAAGGCACCTAAAATGCCTTCTTGTGGGGGGCGGGTGGGAGTTTCACTGTTATATGCGTGAGAATGTATACACATACCTAAGGTGTGTGTGTAAAGTAGACCTGGTGAGATGGGACAAGAGGAAGAGCCCACGCCGCTAGCAGAGCCGCCCCTGCTGCTAAGTCACAGGGGCTGAGCAGCCGACAGCCCCGCACGCATTAAGAGCGAAGTCTTGAGTGGGTTCCTTGCGAAAATAACACCCTTAGGTGAGGCTGGCATATTTGTGAATGAGGAGTGGATGGCAGCCTCACCAGCCTCCTCTTTACCCGGTGTACCCGGACGTTTCGGTTCAGCCCCGGGACAGGCTAGATCCCAGTGTAAAGAGGGAGGGAAGGAGAAGGCAGGGACGGCCCGTCGCCTGCTGCAACCCAGGCGCTGGGGCGGGAGGGAGAGGTCGGCATCTCCTCGGGAAGGAAGGGTGTCGCTTTTTTGTTTCTACCGCTGTTTCTCCTTCCACATCCATAGCCCCTTCCCTTCCCCCTCTCCTTACACACCGATGAGTCCGGGTCCTCACAGCCTTTCACGGCAGGGTACCGGCAGCAAGCAAATCCTATTTATTCCTTTCCTCTACTGGCTTCTGTATTTTTAAGGATTGTTTAGTGAACTGCGTGTGGCGCGTCTACGCGGGGCCACGGGGCTGCCCACGAGCGGGAGTGAAAACCTCTCTCTTTCTTTTTCTCCTTCCTTCTCCCACATCTATTCCCTGCCCTTCCCCTTCCCCCTCCCGTGCTCTCTCTCCTTCCTTCCCTTCTCCTTCTATCTGGGCTGGGCCCTGCTCAGGTTATACGGCATCAAGTGCGCCAAGTGCAGCATCGGCTTCAGCAAGAATGACTTCGTGATGCGCGCCCGCGCCAAGGTGTACCACATCGAGTGTTTCCGCTGCGTGGCCTGCAGCCGCCAGCTCATCCCCGGCGACGAATTCGCGCTGCGGGAGGACGGCCTCTTCTGCAGGGCGGACCACGACGTGGTGGAGCGGGCCAGCCTGGGCGCGGGGGACCCGCTCAGCCCCCTGCATCCAGCCCGGCCGCTGCAGATGGCAGGTACCGCCCCACACCCGGCGCCGCGGGACCCCGCGGGGTTCAGCGCAGCCCGGCTCTGCTGTGAAGGGAGTGCGCAGCTGCTTGCACCCAGTCCCGTAACCCCGCGGAAAGGCGGCCTCGGGCGTGCGCGCCTGCGGAGAGGTGGCCGTGAGAAAAGCCCGCGCATGCGGTGCGCGTGAGGCGGAGCCACCTGCGGGGGGCGCCCCCCCATCCTCCAGCCCTCCCTCTCCCGCATCGCACCGGGTGCGGGGGTCCTATGTGTGCCCCCACCTCAGCCAGGGTCAGCTCGGTGGCCTAAGCCGGAGCGGGACGAGCCGCTGCAGGGAGCAGGTCTGCGGCAATGAGCTCTCCGCTTCCGGAGCGTGTGGAGCTAAGCACCGGAGGAAGCGGGGTCCGAGGAGAGATAGACTTCGTTACTACAGGCGAGCACTTAGGCTGTAATTTAAAACTGTCAACAAGCTAATCTTCGGTAATTGCCTTTTAAAGTGACTCTGCCTTCCTGAAACGTTTTATGTGATTTGGTGAGAATTTCAGCTTAAAACTCGGCATTGTATCTTCACAGTCCACCCACCTTACATTTTCAGGTCTCGATGAGCACATCTGATACTCAGAGACTCTTAGCTTTAGGAAGGGGCACGCCTCTGAGGCAAACTAGGCTGGACAATTAAAGGTTGGCTGGCGTTATTGCTGTGCAAGTAGCTGTAACTAGAAAAGTTGTTTACAAACATAGCTATGTTTAAACAGGCTCGTTTCCCCCCTTCTGAGCCACTTCCAGGTGACATATCTGTATACAGGGAGAAATAATTCCATAGATGATCACGGCAGAATTGTATAGAGATGGTGCGTGCTCCCTACAGCATGTTTATGCATGTCTCTGAAAGGCGTACTGTGAAGGCAGGTACAACACTGCTAAGATGTGAAGCTTCGTATCGTCTTTATCTCATTTGCTGATTTATTGTTATAGTCAAAAAAGTCGGAACTCGACTGTACGAAAGCGAACACTTCTGAATATTAGCTAACCAGAGTTTAAGGGGATAGGGGGGGTCAAATTACATCTATATAGCTACAGCTACACAATACACATAAGAATATCAGAATCACACGAATACTTTCAGTTCTTGATGTACATACCAATAGGTTTGCACCTCTTGGTAGTTTCCACAAGTTACAAGGCTTGCTCCCCTTTAAAAGAATTGGCGAAACATTCCTATTTTTTCAAGTATTTGTCAAAAGTCGACATAAATTCATCTAGCACCTCCACTTTCTAAGATAGACTCCGTATTCCAAGCTCTGAGATACTGTGCTCTCGCAGGATTTTCCTACAAGGTCATGATGCAGTGGATTTGGCTTTTACTGCTTCTATTTGGTGGCATCAGAGTGCCGGGAGGTGTTGCACATTATCGCGTCCTTTGGCTAAACTGAGCTTGATTCCGTATACAAGAAGCAAAAAGAAATTATGATTAATATAAGAAGTATTCTTTCATTAATTTTAAGGCCAAAAAGCTGTTTTGGTGATTTGTCAGGGAATAAATACATAAAACCCTCCCACTCCTTCCCTAGCGCACGCACACCTTGGCGAACTCGCCCTCTCCTGTCAAGCCTCACAGAGGTTCAAGCTTCTGTCATTAAGGGTTTTAGGGGGGTGGTTTGTTTTTGCAAATTAATTATCTGTGGAGTCAGAAATGTCAGTCTTGTCACTCCACCGGCGCATAAAGCAGAGGAGGCTGCAGAAGCTCCGGTAGATCTGACTGCTTGAATGGCCTTTGAAAAGCGGGTTCACCCCCCCCCCCCCCCCCCCCCCCCCCCCCACTTCCTTGCCTCCCCCTGTCCCACCAACTTAGATTCATAGCCTCTGCAGACTCCCTGCTTTCTACTCATGGGGATCCTGTTCCTCCCTTCCCCTTCCCTTACAGCAGAACCTATCTCTGCCAGACAGCCAGCTCTGCGACCCCACGTCCACAAGCAGCCCGAGAAGACCACCCGAGTCCGGACTGTCCTTAATGAAAAGCAGCTTCACACCTTGAGGACCTGCTACGCTGCCAACCCTAGACCTGACGCCCTCATGAAGGAGCAACTGGTAGAAATGACTGGCCTCAGCCCGAGGGTCATCAGGGTTTGGTTTCAAAACAAGCGGTGCAAGGACAAAAAAAGGAGCATTATGATGAAGCAACTTCAGCAGCAGCAACCCAATGACAAAACCGTAAGTGGCTTCAGATTCTGGCCGTGCACTGCCTCCCTTCCCGAGGAGAAACGCCTGGGCTGTATCCAGCCCGGCCAGCCTCCGGGGTCTGTCTGACATTTTTGAGGGAGCTCCCTTAAAGAAAATGATAGCGTTTAACTATTATCCTCTTGTTTCTGTCGTCAGTGCAATTAAAACAGACCATAGCGAGAAGCCCGTGTAGGCTGCTCAAGCGAACACATGTCATTTTGCGGGTCTAAGGATACGCAGAGGATTAGACTAACTTCTCGGCAGCATGAATTGCGACCTGCAGAGCTTAAGGGATATAATAAGCCCAGCCTTGTGTAATATTGATATTGCAAATGCAAAGCAGTCCTCGAGGGGAAAATGATGCTTTCGCCCTCTTCAATGGTTTTACGCAGAAGTAAACCCAGAAGTAAAACCCATGAGTAAAAGGGAAATCGGATGTATTTTCTTAGCACTTTACATACTACAATGTGCATGCATATGTTTGTCAGTACATTCACTGCAGCAAAAGACAAATGCAATGCAAAGTTTTTGGAATCACCATCGTGTTTACAGGTTACTTTAACTATATATAATCATCGTGAAGAAATATATTCAGTTCTTGTCTGCGGGCATGTGCACATGTGGTGCAAATAAGCGGAAAGTGCTGGGTACAGCAGAGCAAACTGTCTCTCTCCCTTTAAAGTCAACTTTTTTCTTTCTTCCTCTCCCCTCCCCCCTCGTTGTTACCCACTTGAAGAAGAGTCTGTTTTTCTCCTTGTGTATATTGACTGACCTGAGAATGACTATTAATTCATAAGGCTGCCTATTTAAGTGGAATTTAAGGAGTTTCATTTTACCGTGTTGGAATGCAATAAAACACGATGTTATTAACTCTCCCGAACAATATATTCGTCGAGTCTCGGAGTTATTTTGTACACAGTGCTTGCACCACAGGGCGTACTGTGAGGGCTGGGGTTTCTTTTTCTAAATGTTTTGGATAGACGTACCCCAGGTTTGCCGTAGTTATACGATACAGTTAAGGTCATGCAAAATAAAACCCTCCTGGATGCGAAATAGAAAGGCATCTAAAGGCAGCATGATTAACCGTTTCTTGCGCATCGGCAGCCAAGATAGAGAGTGCTTGTGTTTTAGAAAGCTTGGGGTGGAGGGTTATGCCTTGAGAGAAATGGGAGGATTAAAGGGAAAGAAAGTAAACTTCCACCGTGATAAATGCAGCTGGTAGGAATAGGCTGACCTAGAGTAGAATAGAGTAAGACATTCACTGCAGATTAACAAAGCAAATACAAGCGACTGTATAGATAAGATAGAAAGCAGTTTATTGATTCAGCGCTTATATACAATAAAGTTAACCAAGCTCATTAACATCTTTTGCTGGGCTGTTTACAGAATATCCAGGGGATGACAGGAACTCCGATGGTGGCTGCTAGTCCAGAGAGACATGACGGTGGTTTACAGGCGAACCCGGTGGAGGTGCAGAGTTACCAGCCGCCCTGGAAAGTACTGAGCGACTTCGCATTGCAGAGTGACATAGACCAACCTGCTTTTCAGCAACTAGTAAGTGTCGGTTCCCAGCCGAAGCAGGCCAGCCGGTACCCGGGGCAGAACAATGGGGGATTCCCTAAAGGTACCGGATGCCCTCAGAGAGATGAGCCATCCAGACTAGCCGGGTTTTCCTGAAATTGCAAGGTGAGCATGACGACACTTTGTAAACGTGGCGAACTGGACTGATTTCACAGGTCTTGGTGTGAAACCTAGCTTAGGGCACAGCGGGGCTCTTGCTGAAGTGAGAGAGAGATGGATAAGGCCTGAAGTAGGTCTCAGACTTAACTTAGCTCTCATACCCCTGAAAACTCAGAGATCCAGAGAACTAAAGTATTCCTCACGTGTAAATTATATGCACATTGGTGAAAGCCTTTTCTAAAACTCCCCCCTCCCCACTTCGCACCAATTTTGCCTTTCTGAGGTAGGGTAGATTTAAATAGTTAATTGCAATGTCAGCCTGTGCCGCTGTTCTTTTCACACAAACACGAATAACTTAAGTTTTGAAGTCCTTGTTTTAAGCAGATACCTCTAGATACAACTTCATATAGCTATAGATACATACATACACACAAACATATACATACATATAGTTTACATTAAATGTTGTTTGGAAAGGGAAGTGTTAGTACATATTTAGGTGAAAAATTCAAACAATATAATAAACTGCCTTAAGCCAAAAGAAAACAGACCTCTTAGAATAAATTCTGTTCTTAACTCACTTCCTCATGCCTGCGTCACTTGGCAGTTTATAAGGGACCATATAATTTAATACCTAGTCCCAAAAAGGTGAATTAAGGACAAAAGTTCAGCCTTAATTCAGTTTCTTGGCCTAAATATATTAAAACCGGATCCTTAAAATAATAAGATTTTTTCAGTGATTCAAAAACCAAAAGTTAATGATGAAAAATAAACATATAGACCCTTTTTTGATCTGCTGGGCATTTTTCTGACATGAAGCAATGGAAAATGTAGGCTTGTAGCCACGTCTAGGATAGTTTTCAGACCTTTTCAGCGCCAACGCTGCTTGCATGATTGCTTTTCTTTTGCCCGGTGGTGGGTTGCAGCCTGCTTCCCCTCACCTGGCACACGGTGCTCTTTCAGGAAGCTTTAGCACAGCAGCAGGACTGTTTGCATCATCTTACCTCTAGAGCAACCACAGGTTTTTCTGCTTTAGTCAAGCTGTCAAGCAGACACGAGAAAAAATCATCTCTTTTGGCTGCCTTACTTATTGTGCCTTAACAGAATAGGTGACCTTAAAAACTTTTGATGCAGTGAGTTTCTATATGGAGTAGTTGTAAAAAAGAGGAGGAACGGGCAAGGATGGAAGATGGACAGCCCAAATACACACACATATAGGTAGATAGATCTTTAGATAGACAGGTCAAGAGGGATTAATATATATAGGACATAATGTCTGATACTAAAAAGAGTTAAAATAAAGAACAGTGGATGGAACAGGCAGTTCACCGACTGTTCAAAACAGGTCTCTAATCTGGAGAAGGCTCTAATCACAGGATCGTCCAGCTAAATAGGTGCCAATGAAATGCTTTTGCATTATTAAAGATCTGCCTTTCAAACCATGCCTTTTCCCATCGCTGCTTCCAAACCTACGGGAGCCGCGGGGCACGTTAGGATGGAGAAGTGTGACCTTTTTTATCAAACTGACTCTCGTTAAAAAGAGATAGCACCCTCTTCAAATCACAAATGACAGAGGATGGCTTGTTTCAAATGCTTTCTGCTCCTGGATGCTCCTTCCACGTTTATTTTAGCATGTGCACAAAAGAGGAAAAAAAGTAACCTTGCAGTTTCGCGTAAAAAAAAAACCCACATGCATTCTTAAATAATTGACTAGAACATCCTGTTGAGATTGCCAGTCTCGGAAGTCAGGGAAGAAGGCTCATTAATAAGTTTGTTTGTTTACTTGCTTGATTTTTCAGTCTTTTACATTTATTTTTTATTATTTTTTTTTAAACCTGCTTTTTTTTTTTCCCATGAATTGGCCGAAGGCCTTAAGAAGATTCCTGTGAAGTCAATGGGGAAGCTAAACAAAGCAACAAACTCTGACACAGCCTCCTGTGGAGATGTGTCAGTCCGTTTGGATGCATGCCTCTGTATTTATTTTTGCGTTCTTCTTTGCCTGGTACTCATCTTTGATTGTTACACTTGTAACAATACTTTTTTTTTTCTTTTTTTCTTTTCTTTTCTTTTCTTTTTTTCTTTTTTTCTTTTTTTTTTTTTTTTTTTTTGTCAGGTTAATTTTTCAGAAGGAGGACCCGGTTCCAATTCTACGGGAAGTGAAGTAGCATCAATGTCTTCTCAGCTTCCAGATACACCCAACAGCATGGTAGCCAGTCCTATTGAGGCATGAGGAACATTCATTCAGATTTCTGTTGTTGTTGTTTCTGCCCTTACCCTCACCCCTGCTGGAGAGAGTGGGAAAGTGATCTTGTTGGGACTCCGAAATTTAGGGGGAGGGGAAATATTTAACAGCCCTGTAATGAACCTAGCAAGGAATCGCTCCATGAAATGAACGGAGTCATGTTTGAAAAGACAAGGTAATATGGTAGCAACACTGTGAAGACAATCATGGGATCTTACCAGAATACTTAAAAAAAAAAAAAAAAGAAAAAAGAAAAAGAAAAAAAAAAAAAAAAAGAAAAAGAAACCCAATAACAAAACGTGCTCTATTCAATGATCAGAGGAGGATTGAAAAGACGTTTTCAAAACGTAAAGGATTTGTACTCGTGGCTCACAAAAAGAAAACAAAACAAAACAAAAAAGTGAAAAAAAATTACCTGTTCATTTGACTGCACATCTTCGGAAGAAACCAAGGTAGAGGGACCTTCTATCCAGTCTCTCCCAATCCGAACGGTGCTGTTTCTATATTGGTGATTGCCTTGCCAAAAGGAGCTCCAGCATGTTTTCCATCATCAGGAAAGAGACGATGTAGCCCTGAATTGTTGAAAGGTTCGTTGGAGGAAGGTGGAGCTGCATTGGTTTGCAATGTTGTTTTTAGTTGACTCTTAATATGGGGATATTTCCTGGGTCTCTTCTAGCATGTACTGTAGCGGGGTTTTGGTTTTGTTTGGTTGAGATCCACTCTCTTTATCAAGTCTGAAGCGATTTAAAACAAGTTTTTGAATTCCTCTTAGAAAAAACAATTTATAAAAACATTGCAACAAGTTATACCTCTATTTTGCCACAAAGCGTCTCGGGATTGTGTTTGAAATGTGTCAGTCCAAGAACCTTCCCCTCCCCCAAAGATATGTATAGTCATTGGTTAAAACGACTGTTTTTCTCTCTTTCCCTTCCTCTCTCACTCTCTAAAAATAAAGAGAAAAAAAAAAAAAAAGAAAAAAAGAAAAGGAAAAAAGAAAAGAAACCCCTTTTTGTTTGCTCTTGCATTGCAAAATTATAAAGTAATTTATTATTTATTATCGGAAGACTTGCCACTTTTCATGTCATTTGACTATTTTTTGTTTGCTGAAGTAAAAAAAAAAAAAAAAGGAAAGGTTGTACCGTGGTCTTTGAATTATATGTCTAATTCTATGTGGATTTTGTCTTTTTTTTTTTTTTTCTTAAAGATTATGTGAACTGAAAGCGCCATATGTAGAATTATTATATCTTCAGGACTATTTCACTAAATAAGCGTTCAGAATAGAGAAAATAATAATATTAATATTAAATAATGAACAAAGTTCCCTCTTTTAAATATTTACAAGTTAGCAGCTAAAATACCTGAAATAAAATATTGCATGTAAAGCAGGTCGTTAGTGAATAAAAAGAGTGTGATATTTTATTGCAAGTATTAACGACCAGCTTGTAAATTTCCATTTCAACAACTATATCAGGGCTATTTGGATGCCTTAGCTTTCCATCGATAATATTAGAAGCTCTCTTGTTCCCGTCCCCCCATCCCTTGCCCTTAAAAGTGATATTACTCTAGGCATGATCTGACATAACGTTAAGACATCTAAAAAACCTGGGAGCTCAGGCTTTTTGCTGAGTTCTGTTATTTTTTAAAAATAATAAAAAAGAAAGTGCTGTATACCAAAGCCTCGTTGTTGAGATTGTTGAAGTGACCTGTACTTTACATATAAGCTCCTGATAAAAGGGACGCTTTTTGCTTAATAAGTCAAGTATGAACATTATTTATCAGTGTCTGCTGTCAAAACGATTGAATAATGCTGCAGGAGGTATACGTTATGGGGATATTGCTATGAAATTGCACGAATAGTGTTCCTTATTTTCTGTCGACTTCCCTCTCTTCACTCCCTCTTTTCTTCCTTTTTTAATTTGCGGGGGAGAGGGTGGTGAAAGCTAGAAACGTGGGTGATTTCTTGGGGAAAAGTATTAAAAAAAAAAAAAAAGGTTTTGTTTTTGCTCTGAGTGCTCCCTAGTGCTCCCGGCCAGCACAAGACAAAGGCTCTCTTTAAAAAACCCTTAACTGGAATATATGGAGACTTTTAGTCTGACAAAGACAAGTTGGTTTGCATGACAGTTACTCCAGACTCTAATGGTTTTTTTAACATAACCTTCTTTTTCCTCCCTTCTCACCATCTCAGCCCACCCTGAGCAAGCTCAGCTATAGAGACAAACCATTTCGACAGTACTGAGAACATAAAAAAAAAAGTTTAAAGTCTAGTGCAAGGATTTCAATCATCCTGATTAGAAACTGGATTCATTTTGTATGCTCAAGTGTAATACATTTTTGAGTACTTGATAAATATTTAAATAAATATGAAATCTACCTTAAATTGTGTGATCAGTAACCTTTGTGTTTTTATGCAGGATCAGAGGCTTGGTAGCACGCTTCGGGTGGTGGGAGGGAGAAAGGGTGTCATTTCTCCCGTGGTTTAACCTGTAAATTGCTTGAGTAGCTCTTATTGACCCCGGGGGAAAGAAGATGGTTGGAGAGGTTGGAGACCGACTTTCTGACCTGGGGGGTGTCTTCAAATGGCATTGAAAACCTGTAAGGTCAGGGCAACGCGGGGGCCTTTGCGGTCACCCTTCACCGCCTGGGAGCTAACTTGTACGGGGAGAGGCACAGGGTTACGCTGCGGGGGAGGGGGGTGACCCCGCGGGAGAGCAACTTCGGGTCTGTGGGTTGCTGTGACACCTCCCCCTCCCCACTTCTCCCAGGATCTTAGGGTCGGTGAGAGTCTGTCGTCTCCGAGGGCTACACGGAAGGGAGAGGTGGATTTTGGCTGTTGCTGCTTGCCAGGAGGCAGCCCCCCCCAGCTCTGCGCTGTGCTGCGTGGCACCCCGCGGTCCCGGAGAGCTCTCCCAGCCGCTGGGGTTGCCGCCGAGATAAGCGGCCTGGCAGGAGGCAGGGGTTTGCGTTTGGGCTGCCAAAGTAGCATTTTGGTCCTCCAAGGGCATAAGGCAGCGTGTCTTCGGAGGGCTGCGGGCGGGAGCCCTGGTCGGCAAGTGTCTCCACTCACACCTACGGCCGAGCTTCTCCTTGCACCCCCATGGGATGCTTGCCCCCTCCGAGCCTTCCGCGGCGGCTGTGGTCACTTCTGCTGCGGTTACTCGGGGTCTCCGTGCCCCTCCCGGCTGCAGACATTCCGCTCCGGGCCGCCCGCTGTGCAGACGTGCTGCCCGAGGTCACCGGAGCCTTCTCCCGCGAGCCTTCAGTTAAGCACAACTCGTCCTAATACAATATAATTTCTCGTGTGTGGGGGGGGGGGGGGGGGGGGGGGGGGGGGTAAGGTATTCTTCTATGGCCTTTGGGTCTCTTTTCCGCTTCATACACTTGTGGCGTATTTCCCTCCATTCTTCCAACCTCCAATGACTGTTATCCGCCTTGGGACAGAGACAAACTTTCGAGAGGTCCCTCCTAATACCTTCAGGAGAACACCCTTCCTGAGCTCAGAAAGGATTTGCACAAGCGAGAGAAAACATTCTGTTGGTGAAATGCGTGTCTTCACAGCGCACTGTGTACGTTCCTGCTATGGCTCTTCTTTAGGATACGCGTACGGCCGGCAATTAACAGACCCAGGTCCTCCGGTTTTCTTGCTCCAGCCTCCCTCAACAGTGTCAAGTAAGGTCTGTAAAGCCTTGATGTAATTTCTCTGAGAATTCTGTTTGCACACGCAGAAACCAATATTCAAACTCTTCTAATTTCAATATTTGTACCAGGTTAATTAACTCTCAGCATTTCCAGCCGACGTAGCATAGAGACACATAAGCCAGGTACATGAATTCCAGCGCCGAGATCAGTCGAACATCTCAACAGTAAGTCCTTGCCTCTCTATATATGTATATGTACATATATATATATACACAAACATACGTATTTAACAAATTCACATTGGGTCAACCAGAGATAGGCAGTGGGGAAAGAATGAGGGGCCCTCCGGAGGTGTCGGCCCTTGGGCCGCCGAAGCCTCAGTGCAGCGCAAGGGACGGAGTCACAGCCAGAGCGGGTTCAGGAATAGCGTGCTGGGCGCTTTTCACGAGCACCGTTTCACGACCACCCTGCACGCCCGAAAGGCCGACAGCGTTTTACGGTGCGAAGTGCCACTGCTGGGAGGTTTGCCTGCTTCAGTGGAAGTGTAAGTAGTTAATAAAGGGGCTGGAAAGAGATCCTGTTTACTGATTGTTCCTGATTGTTGTTTTCTTGATAACGGAGCAAGCCACTGAATGACTGTTTGAGCCCAGGCGCCACAAATATAAACTTAACTGCTCCCAGTGTGCCGGCCGTACTGGAGGATCACTCCTCACCTCCCGGGACTTGTGAAGTGCAGGCGGAGGAGGCAGCTCCGAAGGAGGCAGGCACCGGGGGGGGGGGGGGGGGGTGGGTGGATGGAAAAGACTCTCCTGTGTAGGACAGAGCTTTCCATATCTCACGGCATCTGCTGCGGGGGTACAAAATTAACCGTTACGTCTCCCGGAGCCTCCTTCCCGTGCCGGAGGTTGGGTTAGGAGCTCTGCTCTGCTCTCCGAAGCATCCCAGTCCGGGGATGCAGCTTTTATGTTAGGTTCCCTTTTCGTTTGAATTTCTTTGAACTTGTCGCGCCCGAGAGCCACCAAACAAGTGCTCGGGGCGGACCCGTGGACGCAAAGGAGAGGAGAGGTGTCGTAGCCTTCCCTCTGTGCTGGGCAGGGTCCCCCGGGACCAGCAGCACCGGGGCAGCGACAGGGCCGCTCTCCTTAGAGGATCTCCTGGGGTGTGTGGCTGGGGGAGAGAAGGAAGGAGGAAGATTTCAAAACAGGATTTTGCTGAAGTGCCTCTGCCTTTTTTTTTTTTCTCCGAATTTTTATTGTGGGGTTCTTTGTTGTTGTTGTTTTGGTTTTTTTTTTTGTGTGTTTTTTGTTGTTGTTGTTGTTTTGTTTTCCTTCCCCTGGCAGAAAAAACAGGGCAAGGTGTGTTTGTCGGAGAGAGAGGGCGGAAAAGTTTTCCAGAAATAAGTGACACACACCAAAGCAGACCTCGCCTCCTATCTCCGGGCAGACGTCGGGCGGCAATGGGAAGAGGAAAATAGGGTGTTACTGTGGCTTTTATTTAGGAGGGCTGTTCAGGTCGGTAGATCTCCAAGGCTAATCCAAACAACCAGTTTGACTTGTGAGGTCCAGAGTCTAGACAGAGCTGGTGGCTCGGCGGCTCCTTATCTGGTTTTGGAATCAGCCAAAAGAGACTTTTCTTGATGTCCACAGCAGCACTGGGATCTGCCGGGGCCGGGGAGCCACCGCACCTCGCAGACAGGACAACAAATACACCCACCACCTGGAGGCTTTACAGCCCGCTTTGTTGTTCCCTGGCCTCCCCCCGCCCCGGCCGCCGGGCAGGGGTGACTAGCGGACTGCTCAGTTAAATGCACACCCTGCTGCTTGCCACCGCAGCTGCCCCTGTCCCCCCCAGGGCACCGGAGGGCCACCCCCACGGCAGGACGTGGGCGTGGGTACTAGAGGCCCGCTGGGGTCAGATAGGATGGTTTTAATCTTCCGGCTTTGTCCACCCTCTCCCCGCCTAATGTGTGCGTGTCGCTACTGGTAATTTTTTTTCCAGTTGAAATTTTGAGGAGAATGGGAAAAAATATACAAACCCACTCTTGTTCACCAACATTAGGAATAATAGAAGCAAATCAGCTGAAAAAGGGGAAGTCAGTAGAGATAGATCTTCTTTGGGAGCAGAAAAGTGCCTGCTGTATCAGCCCCTTTATGCTGAGTTTGTGGATATTGCAAGCTGTAAATTTTTTTGAGGTGAGATCAATAAAAGCATTTAACCCAACAGCAACTAACATTTTGGAAAGTAGAGAGGAAGAAGCAACTTTTGATTGGATGTCATTCTGTTTGTTCACTTGTTTTCTTAAGCTTTCAAACTCTCTGCTCGTTGGGCAGCTGGATAGTAGGTTTCCACATTTCTGTGGGTGAAACAGTGCATGACTCCATCCATGGCCTCTGCTGCTTCTCTAACACAAAACTGTTTGCAGTGAATCTGCATGATTCCTCTCCAAACTCTGTGCAGCATGCTTCTCAGTGCAGTTAAGTCGAGGGCCATGATTTCCCATTTTGGAAGAAAGTAAACTGATTGCTATAACCATGATGCAGTGATACACTGTTTGCAGTGGATACTGTAATTGAATCTGCTAATGTGGAATTACGAAATTTGTTGGTGGGTAGGACTCTTTGTGCAGTTTAGAAGGTTTGTGGATAAGTACTGTTTTCTAGATTTAGTAGCTGTGAATTTCCTTGTGTACAGACCAAATTATGTTGCAAGGCTTTTGTAATAATTTTCCATCACTTTTAAACCATTTAAAACTCCCAATAACTCAGGGAATTCAGGATCAAGAAAGCAACATATCCTAGGAAAGGAATCTTAACCATATCCTGGTACTCCTCTTTTTTTTTTTTTCTCATGGGTAAAACTTTGTGTTTATTTTTAACTGTCACAAATACAAGGTGTTGTTTGAAAAGTGTTAAACTTAGCAGGTATATAGAGATAATACTGACGTGTCACTGTGCATGATAAAGTAAAATATGGTGGGAATTAACTTGAAAAGTTTATGAAGGTTTTAACTACAGCCCATAAATTAACCTTTTTTTTTTACAAAGATATGATGATACGTAGAAGATCTTACAATATATATGACATTTAAAGAAAATCTCCAATATTTGGAGCCCAAACATTTTTTCCCCAACTTGAGACACAAACTGAGGTCCTAGTCCTTTAAGAGTTTACTGTAAGTAATCTGAACTAATTAATATTAGATCACTGTGGTGAACCAGAAATTGCAGGAGCAAACCTTTTAGTTCACACAGAGCCTTCTGTGAAGGTAGTGAAAGATTTGCTGCTAACCTCTAGCAAAGCAGGAATGCATAGCTCTAAAGGGTCAAATCAAACTCTTACTGAACTTAGTGGCAAAAATCCTCTAGACATGTGGGTATCAAATCAGTGCTTTGATTTTGTAGGAAAAAATAATTTCCTTTTTACCACCCATTTTTTTTTTCATATTTAACCTTAAATGTCTGCATAATTTTCTATTATAAGAGAAAAACCCTCTTAAACTATCAGTGCATCAGTAAAAGCATCTTACTTGGTGTGATCAGAAACAGGAGCCAATATCTCATCTGAATATATGGAATAAAAATAAAATAAAATAAAATATATCAGCCACCCCCTGTCCCCATAAGGGAAATTTCATTCATTGTGAATTCTGGGGTAGGAGACTACGTATAAATTACTTGCATTATATTTTATAGGAGAGAACTCTTAGCCTTAACAGAATTAGCCCCACACCAGCTCTGAAGTTCTAATATACACATAGTTCACCTTCATGATACGAAGAAAGGAAGTGTTTGGAGGATTTGGCCCTGTGAGCATGACTCAAATTCAGGCTTATTCTGAGTCAGGTGACAGCCCAATTGGCTGTTGCAGAATGGTTCTAGTCTTCACACACAGGACAGTCAGTGGGATCTGAAGTGTGCTAAAGGTGCAGTGTTTCCATTAGTAAAAATGAATTGATAGCAAATATATATATATTTTTTTTTTTACTTTACCCAGATTCTCTTTCTGCAGCACAAATTTCATGATCTTAGCACTTGAAAGGCCAGATATTTTTTAGTTATTCAAGGCCTCACCTTTTCCATTTGAAAACCATGGGAAGTTTTGATAATTAAGTCAGGATGAGCAGGACTGAGCACTTACTGGCCAGAGGCCTCAAACTGTTGTATCACTTTAAATGAAAGTGTTTTAGTCCAGCATTCATTCCAGATCTTGCTGGTTTATTGGTTAGTGTAAACTGGGCAAACAACTAGCTCCCTGTATTCATACAGAAGCAGTATATTTGAGGCATTGGACTTCATCACATTTTTTAAATGCTGGGTTTTTAAATCTCTGTTCAGATTTCATCACATTTTTTAAATGCTGGGTTTTTAAGTCTCTGTTCTTGTCGTTCACTGTTTCTCCTCTGATGAATTAGTTTCCAAGGCCTGCCATTCCAGTAAACACAGCTGTTTTATGCCCTGATCTTAATTTCTTGTCTGAGTAAAGCCCCACTGGACTTTAAGAGAGTCATGTGTCTTCAATTCAGTTGAGCTCATCCTGTTTCAAAGTCAGCAATCTCTGCCAATTATATAGTGGCAAAGGCAAGAAAAGAACATCAAGACTTTTACAATGACCACCACATACCATATTTCTCTGTGTTAACAATACTATTATGAAGTACTTCAAAGAAGAAGAATTCATGATTATGGCAGTCCTGGAAGCGAAGGTTCACAATTGGGAATAAAAGAACATGGTGATGTTAACGCAACTCTGCAGTAGTAAGTGGCTAATATAAACATGAAGCCTTGCGTCTTACAGATGCTAAATTCCCACAAAATAGTTTTTCAACACTGCATTTATTCCTATTTCTATGGCAAAATTATTGCTACATTCCACAGGAGAATTTGGTATCTTTATTCAGTAAGTGCATCAAAGTAAAAATGGGAATTAAGAATGAAAAAGCATGACAAGTAGCAGCACTGCAATTAGCAGTACAAGTTTTTTGCTGCAAGGACTGAAAATGGGTGGAAAAACCTCAAAAACTGTCTTGTACTGAAGGATCAACTATTTGGCTAACTATTACAGTTTCTGACTCCCCCCCCCCCCCCCAAAATAACCCCAACAACCCATTCTTCATAGTTTTATCTGCCTTCAACTATTTAGCAAGATAATTGTATACCTTATATGTCAGAAAATATTTTCAGTTTTGATATATATTTGAATATACTGCTGGATCAAAGGCAGTCGTTGAAGCATCTGTTGATAAAGCAGAGAATGAAAAAAGAAATAACTAGCTAATGATAAATTAGATAGAGTGAATTATAAGCTCCAATTCTTAATCATCTCCTTTAGTAAGGTGGTGTTAGTTGCCCTTTAGTTACTGATAGTTTTATACCTTTTTAAATACTGTTTAATATTTCTTATTTGGGGATAGAAGTGAACAGAGCTGGGGGAGGTATGGACTTTTGTGAATGTGGAGTCTAAAAGGAACAAATAATTAGTACTTCCACTTAGGTCAGTGAAATTCCCAGGGGCAGGAGGGTGGTAAATGCACACATCACAGAGCCTTTGACACCTTGATAATGCTCTCTGGTATTGAAGCCCTTGTTTCATGGAAGCTCAGCCTTCCATGGATTCATGAAGAGGCTCACTGCTAGTGAGAGGCAGCAGAGCTCCCTGGGGAAAGGATAGTTTCCAGGTTTTTGGACAGAAGCTGGGAAACCTTGGTGGGGATGATTAGACAGGTACTCTCTTCCTTGGAGGTATGCTGAAAAAAGTTGTAGCAACATAGCTCCCCAAGCATACAGCTGCCTCAGACTCACATCTGCACAGGAAGAGGCACTGACCACAATGAGAGCTGATCTCTTGATGATGGACAGAGATCAGGCGTCCCCAATGAACTTCCTCCTGCCTTCGTTACAGTTGAAATGGAGTACTGGTTGGTCTGCAGAGCTTACAGGGGAGATGAGGGCTTGTGTTTCAGTTAGGGCTTTCCCCCTCTCTATGAAAGCCCCTCCAGAGTGGTTGAAAGGAGGCTGGGACAGGGAGCTGAAACTTGCCTGTTCTCAGGAGTGTGGCTGCCTTAATGCATTGCTGCTCTTCCTCCCCCTGCACTGCTCAGGCCATGACTTGGAAGGCTCCAGAAGTGAGAAAGCCCTGCCCTGGTCGGCTTCTCGCCCCGACTTCTCAGGCTCCTCAGTGCTGCCTCTGTCACGGGCTGCTGTGCAGGACGCTGTGCTGACTTGGGCAAGGCTTCACCTGGACCTTCTCCATTTCCTCAGCTGGCATGGAAACTATGATGGGATGTAGGCTTCCCTCTGGAAAGCCAGGATGTGTGACTGAGCATAGCACCTGCTGTGTAAACCCTGGGATGGGAAAAGGCCAGCATGGTTCTGCCTCAGCACAGGCTTTGTGAGAAGGCAAGGTGCTGTAATGCACCTCTGCTGCATGTTGCCTGGAGAGGAGCTGCAGTTCCCCACTAACGCCATGCTCGACATGCCCAAAGGCCCGCACCATGGCCAAAGCTTGGGAGAGGGTGAGGGCTGCCCCCTAGCCAGGGCCAGCTTTGGTGGCGCAGTGTGCACGCTGCAATGGCTGTGTTTAAGACATCGAGCTCTGTAATGGAGTAGAGGCTATGGAGTGGCATCATGCTGGGCAGGTGGATGGGGAGAGCTGAGTCCTCCAGAATGGGGTCCACAGAAAAACAGCTGCTGCTTATCAAGCAGAGGGATATATCACAGATGCTACTGTTTTTCAGCACGTAGGCCTCTGTGCTACTAGAAGTCACTTATTAGAATTTACAGTCCAGGCTCTTCCTTAATGGATGGCACTTACGTACTCATTTTTTCCATTTTTTTTTTTTAATTTTAATTTGAAGGATGCAAGTTATCATTTTTAGCTTTCAGAAGATGCCTGGAGCAGTAGCTCCCCCTACTCTAAAGTGATCAGTGGTTTCAGTGTTTACTTAGGTCAGACAGACATGGTTTCAGATTCTCTCCATGCCTGAGGGGATTCAGCCATGCATCCCTCTCCCAGCCAAGGGTAGGGCTGGGGTATGTGTGTGTGGTGGGGTGTTTCCATCTTGTCCAGTGAACTATTCTACAGCACAGGGAAGACTGGAGAGGGGAAATGAGAGTATGAGGATTGAAACCTGTGTCATGGGAAGCAAGTCTGAGTCCATTCAGAGGATGGGTTTTGTCTGAGATATGTGTCCTGTCAGGACTGGGCATACATGTGGGTGTTTGAGAAACTCCAGTGTAGAAGATGGAGGCCTTTCCAGAGGTCAAATACATCTGGGAATGGTCATCAGCTGGGCAAAATTCTGAATATCCCAGTCTGGGTCTGAGTGCTTAAATCACACCTAAACCTCTTACCGGGCACCTCAGCCCCTTTTTGTAAAGCTGCTGTTGCGGAAGGTGTTTGCAGTGTGCTGACAATACCCACAAGAAAGGGCCCACAGCCTCCACATGAGGAAAGATTTGGACAGCTTCCATCTTCCTAGCAGTGTCAGAGTGCTGTGGCAGGGGGTGACACGAGGGAAAATGGAGACCCTCCACCTCCACCTCATTTAACTGGTTTACTGCTGTCAAATGCCTTACCTAGTGTGTGGGTGAGACTAGGAAATGGCTGAGAGCTCATTGGCCACAGCTCGGTCTGCACAAGGCTTAAGGGGATGCCAGAAGCTGGAGAAATATGCCAGCAGGTAGGGCAGAGCTTGTACCTGCCCTGCTCACTGCAGGAATCTGTCGGCTGTCAAGCTGGAGTCATTATTGGGGCTTTGGCTGCTGCTAGGTGATCCCATCTCAGCAGCTGGAAGCTTCCCCACAGTACATCAGCCTGTGCTATAACTTGATAAGTGTCACCTCTGCTCACTAAGCAACATATATTCATTGGAACACAAGGGCCCAGATTTTCTCTTCAAAGACTGTGAGTAACTCTTGTGTTTCTTCCTAGAGTGCTAGTACAGATGGTCTCCTCTTCCTGAGCTTGTTAGAAATTTCCTGTCATATTTATATCAGGAATACCACTGTTATATTGAGAAATTCTGAAACTGTGATACTTGCTATGCAACTGTTCAGTGCAGTGTGTGAAGAACTGAGCAGTTCCTGTGCAAGAACTTGATCTTGCACAGATCTCTAAGGTACTCTTCCCTCTTCAAATTAAGTTTGGTAATCCTTGCTTTATTCAGTTCTACAGAGTGAGTCAAACACCAGCAGCTTTAGACAAGCAGACTTGTCTAAAAGCACACTGTAAGTATAATTTGGATAATAATTGCAATTTGTAATGCAACTGACTCCCAGAATATTAGGAGGAATCTCTTGGCAAAGGAAGGCTGTATCAGACAGTGTAAAAGAATCTTACCAGGATTTTTAATGGAAATTTGCTTGGATCATTTAAGGTGATCTATTTTAAATTTATTCCATTTGATGGAATATAATGGTAGGATAGTGTTTGGTCAGTACAAAGATTCAGCTGCATGTTGAAAAAAATTCCTTATTTTCACGATTATTCATTCAGAGCTCAAGCAACAAAATAAGGACTGGAATGGGTAGAACAGAAGAGCAACTTCATATTTTTTTCCTAGAGTAATGAGGTTCTAAAGATTATGAACTCATTCTGATCATAATTTTTATCAGCATGTAATTGATATTCTACAAAATAGTTTAGTGGCATCTAAACTCATTTAAATATAAATGAGGAAATCATAGCAGTTTTCCTTCCTCTTCTCATTCTACCTGGTTTAGGTACACTGCTGTGTCCTGATTCACAACATACACTGTGCGGGCTCATGAAGGTGTGACAGAGCCCAACAAGGGCAGCTTTTTGTCTTTTGTACCGCACCCACAACACAAAGGGGTTGGGGCATGGTCTGAAGATCTGATCCAGGATGTTTAAAAATACTCTATGTCTAATGACTAAGCTAACCCTCCCCAAAGACACTTTGAGAGAATTTATCCTACACTTAATTACCAAAATGTTCTTTCTGCTTGCCCTTAGCAAGATTCAAGGTCGTAAAGAAAGTTAGGGATTTTCCCACAGGAAGGCTGTCTGTCTGAGGTTTGGAGATTCTACCCAGTATAGCATTATACAGCAGAACATCAGCATATGAAGCTTTGTACACTTTTTTAAGGATTGTGTGAAACCATCCCAAACTGCAAGGCTCTTGTGGGCTTGATTGTGTTTTTCCTGCTCTTTCATATTAAATGCATCTGTGGCCATTTCTTCTTTCACCTAGCTTGTGTGCTCTCGTTTTAACACAATGTTTACTTTTAAAAAATAGTTAGGTGTTTCTATAGTTTTCAGTGTTATGACACTATTAATTCTTTGTCATGATACGTTAGACTGCAAATTTACTCAAATGTGCAGACTAAGATGATGTATTTTAGATAACCCACACAATCAAATATGTTCTAGTTTCTCTATGCCTGGACATCTACCAGAGGCACATGGTGGCTCCTACTTTCATACTGCTCAATTACACTGGTCTGAATACAGTTTGATGAGTATAAATCAAAGTTTGACTCTGAAGTATACCTTAGCTGTGTTACGCAGTCACATTTGTAAGAATGTATAATCTAAAGCGATTGCACATGGAAACTTCTATTTCATTAGGCAAAACATGATCCTGTTTCCCTCAAAGCAGCATGTCTCTGGCACAGGCAGCAATCATGCTTCAGCTCCATACAGCAGCACAATAAATGCCATAACTGGTGAGTCCCAACACAGGTGGGGAAACAGTAAGAAAGTCACTGATAGAGAGTAGCCACACACAGGCATGACCAGTTACCATTACACTTCACACATCCTCAGCAAGCTGCTGCCTTCTGTGAGGGCAGTGAGGCCTGACACAAGCTATTGCTTCTAGCAAGAGTGATAGTGCACTGACTCACCACCATCCTGTTCCACTTTGGATGACTAGCCACAAACATGACCTTATGCTGTGCCTCACTGGAAATAGGACCCACTGGATATTCCTAAGGAGGATATGACTGAGCATGTACTAAAGTCCCTTAGGAAACTGGAAATAGCATTTATGTTGTTTCTCTTTGGAAATACCTGTAAAAGTAGCATGCGTTTGCGTTCTTAGTAGATATATGGGTTCTGTGCCCATGTTTCTGTATGCTGAAGTTTTAGTAATTAAACCATTTTGCTTTAATAGTCTTTTTTTTTTCTTGAAAAGAAAATAATACTGTACTATAGTACTGTGTTTAAAATAAATAGTAAAATATGAAATGTCTGCTCTTTTTTAGAGGAGAAACTATATTTACCCCAATAAATACAAATAAACACAAATGGTTCATGCAGGTGAGTTTTGGCCTCTAGAAAGATCTATCAGGGATTGGTCATCCTATTTGTATCTTCTCTCATGCTTTTGCCAGAGACAGGATAGAAGGAAGTTGTCTGATGTGGTGCTGTAGCTCTTAACACGGTCAGGACCCTGTCTTGTCTCACTGAATGGCATGGAACTTCAATATACTGACTTCACTATCAGGATGATTAAGTTCTTGTGATTTGTAGGCTTCAGCCTCTTTATTAAAATAAAGTTTTGACTCATTTCTACATTGACATCACCCCCTTGTCTTTCACTGGAGGTGATGGTTGTTGACATTTTATTGAAGCTATCATTGAATGACTGGGATCTACCTTTTTTTCAGCCCTCATAATTCCAGTTCATTTATTCCAAGTAAGCTATACAACTGTAAACTGAGATTAAACATTCTGATTGAATAAAATTTAATATTTCAGTGTAGTAAAATATGTCTAAATCCTTTCAAATGAGTGATAGTACTGTAACATTATAAACAATCATCTTAATAATTATTTGAATATTTTTATATATATGTGTGTATATATAGGAAATATCATTCTTATTTAATTATCCCTGATATTTTTATTTGAGTTCTTCAAGTAAAAAAGAATTTGGGGTCAAAATTCTATATTTTGGCTTTAACCTCCCCTTTTGCAAACCCTGAACAACTTTGTTACTCTTATTTCTGGTAGTCCATAAAAAACAGCAGGTAAGATCATTTTGTTGCATTCTCCCTTTGATTTTTATTTCCAATCAAATGGTACTGGATTTTCAAAAACACCTCTTCTGTGGTAAGTTGCTTTTCATTCACATCACATCATATATAATCAGTTCTATGCCGCTCTCTCAAACTACAAAGCTTTGTCTAGCTTGTATATATTTTTCAAGTTCTACATTGTGTATAATATATTAATGACTCTGCTCTTTGAATGCACAGTGTACCCTCAGTGAAGGTCATTCCTAAGGAAACCATATTTCAAAAAGCGTGGTAACAGCAATGCCTCCTTCTTATCATTCAGGATTTTGTCCAAATGTATGAACTTGGGTATGAACTAAATTGGCATAAGCTGATAGGATTTGGCAAATAGATGGGTTTTGTCACCAAAGGAAATTAACTGGATTTCTCCTAGTCAAGCAAATGACTGGACCAAAAGTAATTCAGGGAAGAATGAAACCCAGGATGTGGGATCTGATCTCTTCACCATCATGTATAACACTACTTCTAGTCTAATTTTTCTGCAGTAACTACAACAATATGCTCTCGTGCACTGCAGCAATAAAACACTAGGACAAGAGAAAATTCCAAATGAAAACTGCATTTTCCCATCTATTCCCACTGGAGAAAAAAAGAAAATATATTGAATTATGGCATTTAGAACTCAACTAGTAAAACCTTTACAAGAGGCCACTATCACTATAAACTACCCAGACTCTTTACGGATATACCATGAAAAATTCTGTGGCATTTATGTGAGTTCTTGTTTGTTACTAAGCTCAGCCTTTTGAATAGACCCCTTTTTAATAGCTGTCACAATTACCAGGATAATGACATTTTCCCCTCATCCTGATTTGCTCCTGCTGTAGGTGGACGTAGTTGCAGTCTGCATAAGGAAGCTGTTCAGAGGTGCAGTATTGACGCAGAGGTGCAGTATTGACCCACACGTCCTCTCTGATATTGTGATAATGAGAGAGGGCAACTGAACTAGGAGCAGGGACAGAATTTCTTAGGTCTCCCATATATATATCAGATCTTGGTCAAAATTTCTCTGAGTAACCTGGTTCAGTACTTACATTATTCTCTCCAAAACTTTTCAACCACTGGTCAGCCTTCTTAAAGAAGCATTTGTGGTTTTTTGTGTTTTTTTGTGTTTGTTTGTTTTTGTAGCATTACCAAAGCAGTAAAGGGATTTTGATGCACCCAACACCCTTCAAGTGTGACATTTCACCTAATAAAATACCTCCACAGCAAACAATTTCCTTAAATGACCCCAGGACATGTTATGTCTTATCATGACTCTCTCAAGCTATTTCTTATTGTCTTGAAAAATAGATTTTTCTTTTTTTTGCTCTGCTGGGCTTTGACACTTATGGAATTGTTTTGTAGTTATCTAGAGAGAATGTAAAATACCCCAAAGTAACAGTTTAGATACTGTCTTTTAACTAGCATTAGATTTGTGTCATGTAATAACTCGTCTGAAGAAACTGCTTCCTTTACTTTTCTGTAAATCCTAAGTGTAAATCCTTAGTTTAATAAGAACTTCTAAGCCAGAATGATCACAGAACATCCCACTGACCTAATTATATGCATTCTTTATGAATTATTACAGGCTTGTTACCTTTGAATCCAGTTATTATAAAAAAATGAAAATGTAGGCCAGTATCTGTCCCGTATTGAGTGAGTAACAGCGAGTTACAGCAGCCATCCAAGTACATACTGAAGAACAGAGCTACTCCAAAGTATGAATCTGTCCCAAAAACATAACATGAACAGGTGGTAGAAATGCTAACTCTGTGAATTATTTTCTTTTTTCTTCATTACTCAATATTTTATTTTTCAAGTCTCCTCATTGTCAGACTCCTCCATGAACCTGAAGTTCATGTTTCTTTGTTTCCACTGCCGAGAAGGAGAATAGTTCACCATCCAAATGAAAAGATGTTTTAAGCAGTTTTCCTGAGTAATGCTTTAGATGAAATTACACATTTCTTAGAAAATCTATGGAGAATGCCAAGACATGGCATGAATAAAATTGGTTTCAAAGAAAAGTACAAGGAAAACATCTCTGTCTTTTTTGTTGTCAAATCTATTGAGGCACTGGTGATTCTTATACATTATGAATATCACTGAGATTTGTTTATGCAGTCTTTTGCAAAAAGACCTGAGTGCATCTCTGTGTCTACCTGTGGTACAATACCACTAACTCCAGCCGTGTAAAATAAAGCCCCAAGTGAATAAAACAGTGGGAAAAGTTATTAAAGGCATATCACAGGGACCACACTTTATTAATCAGTAATATTTATGACTCTAAAGTCAGTGCTGCAAAGTTTTATTCACCCACTTCCTCTGTGCAGTTTGGTAGGGTTCTTTTGACTGGGTTATAAAACACCACTAGATTTTTTTATTAGCGTTAATCACAATGGTACAGGGCAGTCAGGTATGGAAATTTTAGTGACAGCTGTCTGAAGCTGGTTTAAGATGAGTATTATTCAAACATTATTTGCAAAATTATTTTCTCAATGATTTTTCTCTGCCTTGTAATGAGTACATTATTTGTGAAGGCACTGTCTGGTTCCTGATACACTAAAGAGAAAGTCTGTCATACTTTTCCCATATGCTACTGAAGAAGCAGTTTGAGATTGCTTCAGCAAATGCTCGTGAGATTCAGGAGGTCTGACACCAGCCATGTCATAGCCTGGCAGGGAGACAGCTTAGTTCTTCCGGTTTTCCTTACGTAGCTGCATGGTTCCTCTTGTGTTTGCAAAATGCAGTGAAAAGGCTGCCTTTTTTTTGGATAGAAAATTTATCCTATATAAATGATGTAAGTTAGCCTGCACTGGACAGCTTCTAGGTTCCAGCCTGGCCCCTCTGAAAGATACCACCTTACTTTAACATAAACCTGGAACTCTTCTTAACTTAAGGTTAAATTCCAGTTTTAATTGGCATCCCTTGACTCCTCTCCTGAATGGTGTGATAAGATATGCAAATTTCAGGTGTCTAATACAGATGAAGCTTGCCTCTGGAGGCTCATGGATATTATAGAACCACAGTATTACCTGAGGCAACTGTTTTCTGGCTTCTAACTTGTTAAAAGTATGGTCCAAGTATGGCTTTAATATAGCTTATCCTAATAACTTCAAGATGTGCCACTGATGTATCTTTATTCCTGTCTTTGGATTCCATTCTCAACTTCCTAAGCTGTAGTACTAGGCTGAGGATGCAGAGGCAGTCTGTTCTCAAAAGGTGGTAGTGAAATCACTTGATTAAAAAGTTGAGGAACGTTTCTCAGGAAAACAAAATACATAATGGGAATAATTTCAGCAGTATACCATAGCATTAACAGAATTAACACTGGTTATCTGCCTTTACATTTTTCATTTTGAGAAAATTCCTTCTTTATTGCCAGACTAATTCCCCTTCCCCTTCTCTTTTACTTCAATGGCACAGTGGTCTGCAGCATGGTCATGAGTGAGGTCATAGTGTGCACTCTCTTGGGGCTGGAGGATTCCTGTAGGGACAGGCAAAGCTTCCTGCTTTTAGGTGACTGCAATCACGTTTCATTCTGTCAACGTTGCTCATATAGTCACATGACACAGACAACTTAACAAGAGGCTGTGCATGTGATGGTGTCTTTTAGGTCAGATGAGCTGATCCTAGACAGCAGGTAGGTTGGACAGAAGCATTCCAACAAGCTGTTTGCTTTTCTACTGATATTTTCTGCTTCCTTTCCACATGACTGTACTCAGCCACTCATGATACAATTTATTAGCACTCTGGCAAATTGGTAGTGTGAATTAATATTGTTGGACTTATATTCTTGTGCAGATATTGATGACATTTACTGCAAAGTCTGTCTGGTCTATACCAAATGATGGATCCATATTATAATGTTAAAATCTCCTTTATTTACATTAAAAAAATTAAAATCTTCATTACAGTTTTATTACACTTGCTAGCTTACATGAAAACAGAAATGCACAGATAAGTAAAAAAGTCCTCCAAGACACAAAAAACGAGACAGACTTTTAAAGCTGCAAGAATTTGAATAGAAGGGTATGAAGTAGAAGCATCTCTAAACGTAGCCTGGCACTGCAGGTGATGTAGTGATGGAGGTGTGACTAATGCTTCAACAAGCAGAGAAATTGTAAGCTGTTTGAGAGGAGAATCACACCTTTCAGAATCTCACCTTCACTCATCAGTTTCTCTTACTTCAGGTTTGCTCTATTTTGCAGCAGTTGCAAGAGGGTGAAAGTGAATACAGGATGGAAGAAAGATTTATTTTTGAATGCAGTGTAGTAGATTACGGTCCTATTTAAAGCTCTGTTGCTTTCCATCCACAATAAAGTGGCTGTTTAAAAATGAGATGCTCATGGTAACGCTTGAAAATTTTTGTCTGTGCTCCATGTCACAAAGGCACTCTACTCCTGGTTACACCTGAGTATGCCCATTGAAATCACTGTGACAGTCACATGTGTGTAATTGAGAGTAGAATTTGGCCCCCTGTGTTGAAGTTGCTCCTTTGAAAGCTGTTCCACCTCCTTTAGCTTAATCCTGCCCCATTAGGGCAATGTAATCCCGCTCTTGTATAAATGTAATGTGACTCGAGTTGCAGCCTGATAACGGGAGAGGGAAACCCAGGGGCAGAGGCAGTGTAGCTTAAATTCAAAGCCTCATTATATGTCTCTCCCGTGAAAATTACATGAACAGTTAAGTCAGATAAAGAGCACATTCTCATTTTTCTACCACATATCCCTTTCACACTCTTGCAAATCCAGCAGATGGACTGAGCATCAATACACTATACACATTTTTTTTCCTCATGTACTTTAAATACTTTATTGATTTTAGAAAATAAGTGTAATTTTAGGAAAAATAATAAGGCCTTCAAAAGTGGAGCAAGAATACCAAAGAAAATAAAAAACTGAATTATTCAAAAGTTATTAAAAGGTTGGAAGGGATCACTGGAGATCATTTGGTTCAACCTTCTGTTGAAAGCTGAGCTTTAGAGTAGATTTTCCAGGGCCCTGTTAGGCCATGTCTTCAGTATTTCAGTCAAGGGAGTTTCCACTGCTTTTTTGGGCATCCTACTCTATGGTTCAATTTTTCTCACAGGGAGGAATTTTTTCTTATATCCAGAGAAACTTTCTCCTGAAGCAACTTGCTCCCATTCTCTTGTCACCATGCTCCATTCTAAAGAGAATACCTTGATCTCTATAAATATACTTAAGGTATTGGTGGAGGGTGACTAAGTTCCCTCTGAGTCTTCTGTCCTCTAGGTTAAACAAATTCAATTCCATCAGCATTTCTCTATTTGTTAAGTTCTCCAGTTCTGTCACATTTTGGTGGCCCTCTCAATTTTTTCGATGTCCTTCCTGAAGTGGGAATGGAAGCTGAACATTTTTCCAGGTGTGGCCTGAAAAGTGCTGAGTGGGGTTAAATAATCATAGCCCTTGATCTGGTGATTCTCCTGCTGTTGTACCTTGCTGATACTGCAGCCTTTGCTGCTGCCAAGCCCACAGTGGCTCCAGGGCAGCTTGCTATCTTCCAGCTATTAGAGGTACTAATTTTCCTGTCCTCTTTTCTATGTTTTTGCAAAAATATGAATCACATAAACTGTGTTGGCCCCACTGGCCATGACATCAGGTTTTAATTCAGTTAAGATTTACGCCTAATTAGGTGTCTGAATCTCATAGAGAAAATTAATTTCTTTTGTACAACCTTGCTTAAACTAACATTATTGAAAAAGGTAGGTAAAAACTTGTAAGGGATTTAATTTGCATGTGATTTAGGTGCCTTAGTCATTCCAGTACTGAAGGATGACTAGAATTACAGCAGGATGAATGAATATGACTTCAAAATGTCTGCTTCAGGCTATGAAAACAACGAAAACTGCATCATGACGGGTAGGTTTTCTTATGCACCTGCTCTTTTTTGTAACTGAACATTAAGTCTCTGCATTTATTTTTGTATACAGATTCTTTGCAAGCATAAAAAATTGATAGAGTATTTAAGGCAAAATACACCCTGGCTGGGGACTGTAAAATCTTTTTAAAGTGTCAGTGACCCCATAATTAGGGTTGAATACACCAATGAATAGGTATCAGCATAGGAGTATGAACATGCATAAGACTACAAAAAAATTTAAATGTTCCCATGTGTTGAGAGTGCATGATGGAGAACAGGACCTGCGTGATTCAGAGGCAGGAGTTCACTCCATCTTCCTTCCACTTGCTTTTCCCAGTTGAGCCCCATATAAAGAACAGTTTTGTTGGAGAGTCAGAAGTTTTTGGGTAAGATGCCAGTTATTTCATTTGTTTTTTATTCCATTTGCTACAGAAATTACCCTTACCTGCTGTGGCTCACAAAGCTGTTTAGGCTGAGGGGAGAACTTCTGACCCTTTCTTCTTTCTTCTACTAATTCTTGTTGAATCCGTTTCTGAATGAAGCAAGAGTGGAGAATCAGAGAACCATGGTTATACTTTTATGCTTTTGCCATGCTTTTTTCTTCCCAAATATAAGATGAGTTAAGGAAAACCAAATATATTTGTGAGAAAAGTTAACTGACCAAGCAAGATTATTTGCCGGTTTCACTTTTGCACTGTAGAAGGTGGGTATTTTTTAAAGATTTTAATGTTATTAGATTAAGCAATTTTTTCTTTCCTTTTTTTCATTTTTTTTTTCTTTTTTCAAGGCAGTTACTTCATTATACAAATCAGCATAAAGAACTTGTGTAAAGATGATGTTATGACAGGTTATAACAAAAAAAAAGCTAGCTGTGAAAGAAAAGGATTTTCTTTATTTGAATAAATTTGGAGGTATTTATTCCTTTGGTTTCTTTTGTTCCTAATTTTTGTTCTTTTTTTCCTTTAAAAAAGAACCCCCTGCCTATCTTATCTATCTGATTCATTTTTTTAAGGAGGAATTTATCTCTCTGTGAGATTTGTTCAATGTATTACATTTAGCCGTTCACAAGGCCAAAGCCAGATAGGTTTTGTGATGTTCCTTTGCTTGAAGTGGAATTTCATTCATGGCTTCAGCAATTGTGTATGAAGGACAGTACCTCAGTGGTGGCTCAGGCAGAGTCTGAAAAATTACCTGAACCCTGAGCTGGAGAATCCATTTTCTGTATTTAATTCATCCTGGCCAGTTATACAACAGGATAACTGGTTGTATAATTAGCACATTCTCTATGCCGAATGTGCTAACGTTATCTTGAAGACTGGCAAGTTTACCATTACTAGATTATTAAAGGACTAGCAGCCCAATTTTAATATTTGTCAGTTTAAAATGCTATCAGTTAGGACAATAAAATGCAGCACTTCAGTGAATGGAAGTTTTAGGAACTTCAGGGGTGGAGTTTCACTAATCTTACAGTGATATTGCATCTTGCCAGTCTCAAAGTTTCTTTTAAACCTCCAGCTATTTTATACAATTTCCCTAGAGTATTTATCATCCAGCCAATCAGCTGAGCAAATAGTCATAAGACCTTGCAGTTTCTAGTACTTACGGCTGTAGAAAGCAAAACAAAACATGGGTTATGGACATTGCGTACAGATTTTGAAACCAGAAGGTGAACACAGAGAAATGAACTGTAGTCACTAAAAAAAAGCTGGTGATTTTTAATGGTAAGGCAAGACCTGAAAGGCTTAGCCTCATGCCTTCTAAAGGTTTGGAGTTGGATTAGGTTAAACATTAATTGTATCCTGGATTAAACTTCAGATAAATGCACTCCAGAACTTGATATTTTGTGTATCTGAGTTCTTGAGTAACGTCAACGTACACAGAACACACTATTTGTTCTGTTGTCGCAGATTGTATCAGTGTTCTCTCTTGTTCACCTACCTCCCTTCCTCTTTGTTCTGTGCTTCACAAAACCCCTACTAGGAAATATTTTGTCTAGTTTATAGAAGCTACACAAAATATTGTTATATAGTTATAAAATTGTGTTTATAAAAATCACAAACCTGATTTTTTTTTTCTTTCAAATATAATAGAACTATCAGAACCCCTTGCATGTTTCTTTGTGCAAATCGCAAGTAATTACATTGTTAAAGTTTTCAGCTTTGGGAATCTTACGTATTACAAGGAAAATCCCAGGACCAGAAAACACAGAGGAAAGGCTAGCTATATGTAACTTTAAAAGTCCAATGAGGTTGTGAAGCATTCGCAGGAGAGATGAAAAGGAAGAACTCTGTCACTGGCTCTCAAAAAACATTGACTTTATTCTTTTTTATTTTTTTTTTAAAAAAAAAGCAAACAGCCTTCTCTCTTCTGATTGCTCTACTGTGTCTGCAGTCTGGAGACAGTCCTTAGGGCATTCATTGTCTCCTACTGTTCACAGGTATGTTCTGAACAGTAGGAGACTCACTCATTTCCAATGCACACTTCATGATGAAAAGAGGATTTTGCTCCATTTTTGTATTCTCACTCCCATAATTTCTTTTCTTATGATTTGAAAAATGTCTAAGCAAATGTTGGCAAAGGGATGTTAGATTTTGTAGTGCAGACAAGAAGAGAGCAGTTTAGATGGAAATTGTTGCAGCTCTTCAGCTCACTTCCTTCCTATTATGAAACATGGAATTGTAAAAAAATCCTAAGTGGTGATGGAACACAAAATAACCAAAGGAGATGAAGAGGTGTGTGTACAATATCAGCATGCTTGATGCTTTGGCAAATTAACAGCTGTATTACATATGAATTATCAGCATATCAAGTGAAATGAACTGCCTAATGAAATGTTCCGCGGTGCCTGAATTTTAAAACAGGGAAGGTTAGACTTATTTAGAGGAAACTGTCAGGTTCTATACTGAATCCTTGGTTATGGCAGAAATCCAGGGCTCTACAGTTTCCATGCTGCTTTGGGCAATACCCACACAGGGAAACAGCTACCGCCTTTACGTAGTACAAGGGCACTAGGTTGATTTTCTTTTTAAAATTGGTAAATTCAAGTAAAATTTATTCCTTAAAAAGAAAGAAGAAAAAACAAAAGGAAAGGGAAAACTTCTTTTGTGGCTTTTATTTCTTTTTCCTTTCCTATTGCCTCCTTCTTTTTCTTCCATGATTTTGTGAGTCTCTTTTTAAGAAAAATTCCTCACAGTAAAAATTTTAATTCTTCAACCCAGAATTTACCCCCAGGCTACTCTAAGCACAACAATTATGTTGACATTGAAGTATAACAGTTGTGCCTCAAGGCTAGTAAAAGTCACCTCCCTGAGCCACTATTTCAGGCTATCTTCAGAAGCTGGTGGGCATCATTTCCAACAAAGAATGGACTGCCTTTGCAGTCAAAAGGGCTAGGCATCATGAGATTTTAGTGAATTCGAAAGTGGGAAAGGGCACAGAAATACAAGATGTGGTTCAGCTGCAGCATATGCATGTTACACACTTGCTTAAGAGTTTGCAGAGGTCTTTGGTTCACATATGAATACAAAAAGCCTGGGAGGCTGAAGTGCTCTAGGGTGTTGGTACTGATGTGGAAGATAGTGAATTTGTCTGGCTGAGATTTCCATTGATACTGAAGAGTCATGAAGCCCAGAGTAGCACCTCTCCTTCTTTTTGTTATGATACTTTCACAATTTGTAGTAGAAGTAGGAAGCGATTAGGTCAGCTTTGAAAGAATGCAAACCCACAATTAATGATGTGCATATAGCTACAATAGCAACTTACAACTTCTGTGATTAACAAAAATGCTTCTAAACCTGAAGCAATTTTCATCAAGCTGATCTCGTTCAAACTGAATTGAGCAATTCTCAAAACAAGGGTCACAGCTGGGTATGGTCATATCTTGAGAACAAAATTACAAGACTGAGGTGAGACATGGATGTGCAATAAATGCTGCTTGATAATTAGGATTCTAATTATTAGAAGAGGTTGGTATGCTGTTTTCTGTTTTGGACACAACTGTAGTTGTAAAGACTCAGGGGAAAGATGCCCTATTTTAACAGAAAAGGAAAACAGTAAAAGACTCCTGATACTGAAAAACTCAGGAGTCCTCCCTAGATAAGATACTTGTAACCACAGGAAGCAACATGTACAAGTATGACTGGAAGAGCTCAGATCTTCCTGATCGTAGAAAAAAATAAAAACACCAAAAAAATCCTCCCAAAAAAACCAACCCCAAAAACAACTCCCCCAAACAACACAAATACAAAAAAACTCACAAAAAAAAAAACAACCAAAGAGAAAAAATAAAAAGAAATCTGACTCATATACCTAACAGTTGCCCGCATAAAAGACCTGTAGTGGCATAGGTCTGTAATGACTCCAGATTCACACTGTCCCTTATTCTGTTATAGATGTTCATACAGAAAGAATTAAACTCTCCTGTTTCCCCAGTCACTTCTACCTGTAAACCTGCCATTTTCTTCTAGGTAGTCCTCTAAAGATAAGACAAACTCAGATATTGAAGACTGATACATAAAATTTTAGAATGTCACAATCTAGTCCTACAATTCTATACTATAAGATTATATGTATGCAAACCCAAACTAGCTCCCAAGTGAAGTGTAAATGCAGATTTTCAGGCACCAAATCTCAGTGCTGTCTGTTAGGCCTTCTTCTACGGAGCCCCAAATGCCTGATCTCAATACAGAAATGAAGAGATTAACCAGGTACCCAGCACAAAGAAATCATTGTCAGTGATTCATCAGTAAATCAAGAAACATCCAGGAAAGAGCACAAAGTCATTGTAAAATATAAACTTAGAGATTACAAACAAATGAACAACCTGTCCTGAGCATAAATAATCTAAAAAATCCTACTTGTAGGCTCTATTTCTTAAAACTAAATTCCTGTCTCTCATGAAATATCTTGGAATATCTGTTTTTACAGTATTTTTATTTCTTTTTTCTCTTTTTACGCAGTCAGGATATGCAGCTAATAGGCCATTGTGAAAGACTGTGGACATACATTGCCCTGTGGAGAAGGACTTGGGGGTGTTGGTAGACGAGAAACTTAACATGAGCTGGCAGTGTGCACTCACAGCTGAGAAAGACAACTGTACCCTGGGGTGCATCAAAAGGAATGTGACCAGCAGGTCAAAGGAGGTGATCCTGCCCCTCTACTCTGCTCTCATGAGACCTCACTTGGAGTATTGTGTACAATTCTGGTGTCCTCAACATAAGAAGGACATGGAACTGTTGGAACAAGTCCAGAGGAGGGCCACGAGGATGATCAGGGGACTGGAGCACCTCCTGTATGAAGATAGGCTGAGAAAATTGGGGCTGTTCAGCCTGGAGAAGAGAAGGCTGTGTGGAGACCTCATAGCAGCCTTCTAGTATCTGAAGGGGGCCTATAGGGATGGTGGGGATGGACTATTCACTAGGGACTGTAGTGATAGGACAAGGGGTAATGGGTTAAAACTTCAACAGGGGAAGTTTAGATTGAATATAAGGAGGAAGTTCTTTACTGTGAGGGTGGTGAGGCACTGGAATGGGTTGCCCAGGGAAGTTGTGAATGCTCCATCCCTGGCGGTGCTCAAGTCCAGGTTGGACGGAGCCTTGGGTGTCATGATTTAGTGTGAGGTGTCCCTGCCTATTTCGGGGTGGGGGGGGGGGGGTTGGAACTAGATGATCTTAAGGTCCTTTCCAACCCTAACTATTCTATGATTCTATGATTCTTTGATACTGCACCTATTACCTATGTCTGTCTGCACTGGTGAGAACTGGCTGGGGAACATGGTGATGACGAGGAAGAAGCAGACCTTGTTTCATCACTTTGAATAACCTGAAGACGCCATGCAAGAAATATAAGGAAGGTGAATTGGCTGATGCACAGGAGACAGCTTAAAGGCTTAAAAATAGGACTGCACAAAAAAAGGGAAGAAATAATAAATTCTGTATGAAAAACAAAATCCTTAACATCGTTATTGTATTTTTGTGCTTTTACTAAGTTTATTCCAGAGTAAGGCTGAATGGGAGTAAAGGTTTTGTCAGACATGTTTCTTTCCTGAGCCCAGAGGATTCCACATTCAGGTCTCATCAAATTGATAAGTACATTCTGATGAAACCTTGGTTCATCAAATCAAGGTTTCAAACTTGAAAAATAATAATAAAAAGCTTGAGTGGTTGCATTTCTGTTCAGTACGGTATGTGAATACCTCTCTGTGGTTAGAGATGATGTGAGCCCTGTGGTCTGGAGGCTCTCCACATATCACCTCTGCCTTTCCCAAGCATTTCTTGGGGTCCAGGTGTCCCTGTCTGTAAGCGCTGGAGTTTCACTGACTTCTGCAGGATAATACTATGAAATGCAATGTTTCCCACAGTTCTGGGTCAAGTCTATCCAGGCCCTGTGGCAAGTGTGTGGGGAAGCCATTGCTAACATTCCCATGGTGATCCTGGGAAGGGTGGCTCAGTTATGCTTTAGTGCCCCCTCCCTAAGTGGGTCTCAGCTTTACTGTGTTCAACCTGATGCTGTGTAAAGCAGAGCTGTAACAAGTCTGGATTCTGAAAAAGAAGAATCACTAACATTCTGGCTGTTAGGAAAATAGATGAAGATATGCAGTCCTTCAAGTCTCTTGTTTAGTTTCACAGAAGATAATTATGTTTTTTACAACCCACTTACTGCAGACAGAGAACAGAAAAAAACCCAAAGAGGTTTAGAACACCCAAGAGGCAACAATTAGTTTGATGGTGGAATCTGGTTATTTGGATTTTGTCTTGTCTTGTTAAGCTTCAAGGAAAGATGACCCTGTACTTAAAATGAGTTCGAATGTGGCCAGAGCCCTCAAATGTTCAAAACTGTTGGGATTGTGGTAGCTCCTTGTATTGCACTACTGTGGCTGCTAGCTCTGATGATTCATTTATACAGATTTTCTAAAGAAAAGTTTTGTATGCAAGAAAACAGACCCCTACACATTTTGTGTCTGTGGAATGTGGACCGCATTAAGAATCTCTATGTTAAGTATCCAGTAAAAATGGGAATGTTTATATTTTATTTGGAATAAGCATATTTTAAAATTATTTTATGTTAAAACAAAAATCAATTTATCATTCTGTAAATTATAAAATGCTGTTTTGCCTCCCCAAAGATTCTGGTGTTGCCTCTCTCAACATGTTTACGTTTCTGGCAAGTATTATTTTATTGGCTGAACCAAGTCATTAAAGTATGATGGACCAGAGTTTGTCTAGCAGTGTATTCAGAGAGGAGAAGTTGCATACTTTTCCTTGAAGCCTGGTTTCTTTTCTGTGCTTGTGAACTTTGAATGCTTGATACTTTTGACTGAATTTGTAGTCACCCACTCCAGAGACAAAGGATCCTGTGGAGATCAGCTATTGAGGGACCTGCTATCTCAGCATGACTTTTGCTAGTGGGAGATGTGTGGGTGTGAAGTAAACTGCGATGCCTTCAAATTGATCCTGCTTGGAGCTGGTTTAGAGGTTTGACGCATTTTCTAGTTAATGGTCATTACAGGAGACTGAGTCACCACAGCTAATTTTACTGGTGGTTGTTAGACAAAGGGGACAGAAGGACAACCACTGACTCCCTCCTGGATAGTGATACAAAGCTGGTAGACCCCGCGTACCTGCAGGCAAATGGCTCATAGCAGTGATTATTACAGGAGAACGTGGATGGCGTGTCTCCAGGAGAGCCACCGCTAGACTTCCGGCGGCACTCCCGAAGGGAGAACCTCTGTGCAGTGTGTCCCTCAGCCACAAGAGGTCTCTGCCTTATGTTTGGTGGCGCAGGCTTTTCTCTGGTAAACAAAGGAGACAAGGCTGGAACTCAGGTTCATGTGTGGGTTTTGGTCCAAGTTGCTTTAATTTGATTTAACACACTTGTTCTTGAATGAAAGCTCCCATTGCACGAATCTTCTTGTGCTAATGGTGGGTTACAGGTAAGGAAGTAAGGGTAGTAGGCCAAAAGTCTTTCCACATAGTGTTGACGTTGTTGCTAGTTTCTGTGACTTTTCACAGAGTTGGGTTTCTTATATCAATCACAGGTTAGGGTACCAATATTATGTTAAAAGATTTTTTTTTATCTGACTGTGCACAGTATAGTTAAAAGTATTACTAAGAAGATGAAATATATTTAATGTTTAAAATGACCTGCAGGTACTTGAAATCATTATATTTCAATAATCACAAGTACTGCAAATTTTCTTTCAATGAGTTTTGTATAAAACTCAGGATATTACTTATAGTTTTGTTTTAAAACATCAACTTTTTTCATTTCTGTTAGTGCAAAGCCAGCATTGTGGAAGAGATGCAAATTGGCAACAAGCTTAAATACCAGTGGGAATACATTGTCTGTGTTGGATTTGTATTCTTAAATACTACCTTAAAAGCTCTGTATAATGATTATTGAAATGATATTGAAAATATCAATCAGAAAAGGAGCTAATAATTATGAAGCCTGTAACAAAACATGAACTAATTAGACTTAACTGCAGATTTTGTGTGTATGTTTGTGTAATTGATGAAAACACTTTTCAGTGCCTTGCCTGCTATGAAGAAAAGCTGCTTGTTTCTGTTAATAAGCTCCTTAATGGAACACAGAAAGAAAGAGAAAACCAGAAAGTGTTATTTTTTTTGTGACTATTACTTATTTACATTTTGGAATCTATACCTAGCATTGATTTCTTCTATGGGCAGAACACTTTCAGATGCATGCAGCTATTCTGAAATATAAGACTGTTTGTCTCACATCAGTCAGGATTAAGACAAAGTAATTTCTGAATGGGTGAGTATGAATTATCCTCCAAAATCTATATTTTCAGCAGAGTGTTTTCCACTGTTGTAGAACTGTATATATAGTTCTTAAGACAGGTTATAATTTTTGCCTCACATTTCACTAGAAATGCCATTTTCATGGTAAAATTATGGTCCAGATCACATCATCGTCTTACTTTTTGGATTGTGCATTTAGTGATGTGTATGCGGACTCACACAAAACTTGCCTGTAGTTAGAAATGTGGAAAGGAAGGGTGATACAGCTTGTTCTCTGCAGTGCTTGCTTTGCAACGCTAAAAGAAGGAAAACACAATAAGGTTGAAATTTTGTTTCTTCAGGCAGCAGGTATGACTCCAGTTCTGAATGTACACAAAGAACAGATGTGCAGAATAAGAAGGTGTCACTTTTACACCACCCCCTTTCAGAACTGACTATTTAAAGACCTGTAGGTAGGAGAATATCCTGGATCCTCCATGGCCTCTGGTTGTTTTGGACACAATCTTAAAAGTAGCACCCAGTAAATGTCCTGTAACATCGAAAGAGTGACATGAATTCTTCTTGGCTCATTTTCTGACATCATGCTAGGAGATGGTGCCAATGATGTGTAAGTCCATGAATGTTAAGTTCAATTTAGTTTTCAGACTCTTTCACTTTTCTAGGCCCAGTGGGCCAAAGGCATAGGTGATTTTTTAATGAGAGGATATAAATAACAAACTGGCAGTTGGCAGTGAGTCCTTGTGCATGTTGGTTAGGGAGAGTATGCAGAGGATATGCACAGCTGCGATGTTGTAGAGAAGGTCCAAACTGATGCAGGGACTACAGTGTGGATGAGCTCAGATTTCTTGAGTTACCTGCTCAGAATCTGTATAAATCATACACAGTTTTGAGTTTATGGTTATCTAAATGCAGTTTATATACAGAGTATTGAGATTCTAGCTTTTGTCCTGAATACAGTTTCAGCCTCAGATTATTACTCCATGTTGTATAAACTGAGGCTTAAGGTTACTTAAAAGTAATGGTTAGTACCACGTTTGGATAAACAATATGACAACACAATGTGTAAAAAATTGTCTCCTTTTGTTATCATTTTGCGCAAGCAAGTTAAACACCTGATGACACTGGTCATCAAGCCAACTTTGATGTGAAGATAGCTTATGTATCAGATCGGATGCAGATAACGCTGTCTCTGTGTCTTTGTTGTAAAAATAAAAAATCAAAACCAAAACCAAAACCAAACCATAAATAACAGAAAAAAGTCTGTCATTGTGTTTCAGCTAGTTATTTCTGTACATGCAAGGTGGTACTGGTCATGGAGCAGAACAGTTAAGAGATTAAACTCACAATTCCTCAATTTCAGATCATGTGGGGTGTTAAGTCTCAGACAGATAAAGTAACTTATGTCAGCTTTCAAACTAGGAACCATGAAAACAAAGTACTTTATATATATATGCATCTATATATTTTTTTTCTCCTGTCTGTGATAGCTACAGAAATTGTCCATATATATGTCTAATCCTCTATGGCTCCTACCCAGATACTTATTTTGTTAATGTTTTGCAGAAGTAGTTTCTTGGAATTTGTTCTAATTTATTTAAGACTCCCCTCACTGTATGCTTATTAATCATCATTCAGATCACTCACTGTTGATTTCTTTGTGAGAAAAAAACCCGGACTGTCATTTCCTCTTATGATGTTTTCTGTGTCGTCATGCACAAGTTACCTTTTTCTCTCCTTTTTCAACAATCCAAATCTCTGAACATTTCTTCTTGTAGCTGCACATTTTATAATTTTTATTTTTTTTTCAATAAAACTTGAAATCTTTCCACTGAATTTTAGGCTCCTAATTGAAGCTCTTGTTTTAGAGCCCACCTTACTAATGTAACTAACACAAGTTCCATTTTGTATCTTAATTACAAAGTGACATAAATAGAGTTTCCATTAAAACTTAATACCAGTTATTTCTGTCTGATTTAGCTTGGGATCTTATTGACACTGGTGGTCTGTTATTGATGTTTCTTCATTTGGTATAAGTGTTACAATGTCAATAATTTTCTCAGCACTGGTTAGGGCAAACTTTTAAAATGAAGGCATAAATACTACTTATGACACCTACTTTCTTATGAAGCCTGCAGCAATTCCAGCTAGTAAAATTAATGATCTCAGCTGAGGAATTAGGCTTTAAAGATTAAATATCTGATCAATACAAAAAGAGATCTAGGAATGTTTACTGGAAAAGCAGTGCAAGAAACAGGCATTACATCTGCATGCTCTTTTTGATCTGCTTGTATTTGAATAACTCCCTTGGCAGGCAAGCAAGGTTTTTAATGTTTTAGGAATGCCAACATTTTCAGGCTAAATACAAAAATTTAAATATTCAAATCCACATACAAGCACTTGAAGAAATATTTTACACCTCAGGGCCACTTACGATTTTTAGTGAAACCACACAGAGTTCTTAAGAGTTTGGGGAGAATACTCATTTAGCATTTATGCACCTCTCTAGATATTCTGCTGCTACTCAAAAGTTTCAAAGACAATTTTAAATTAAAACTTTGCCATTTGAGAAAAAGTTTTTGATTTTTTATGAATGATAAAAATTTTCTAATGTCTGCTTGCTGTTTTGATTTTTTTCTTCATTTCATACTCTTTCACACTTCCAATTGCTTTAGACATACCTGGCATCTAAATTTTAATTACGTCTATACATTCTACCTGTCTATTTAAGCAGTTTTCAGTCAGCATATGCTTCCTCTGGAAGAGTATGGTTTTTACATTCTTTTTAAATCAATTTTATTGCCAAATCCTGTTTGCTTTACTCATGCAAGTATTCCTGCAGAAATCAATTGGACTACTTGTATGAGAAAAGCAAGCAGTTCTTGCCTTTATTTGGTAAAGCAACAGACTTGAACAAAAGCAGTACTGTACCTGCTATGGGCAGCCAGAAACAATGACGAGCTCCTTGATAAGATTAGATGTAATTTTAAATGCAACTGGGACAAAGAATCCCTCCCACAAACCCCAACTCCTAACTCTCTACAGTAATTCCGCTGCAGCAAAGCAGCTGAAGAATTACTGACAAGAGCCAGACTGCCCGGTAAGCACCACCTAGCAGACATAGAAACATGATCCGCATCATTTTTAAGCTTGGCAGACATTTTGTGCTTCTTTCAAAAAAGAAAAAAAACCCCACACCCCACAACAATCTTTTAAACCAGGCACACATAAGACTTATACATTCCTTGTTTTATTGTTACAGGAACACCTTAAATTTGAAACTTCCTTATAGATACATACAAAAAATACTTTTGTGAACCAGCTACTTTTGCTGATTGTTCCAGAATAGGCATATGTTCTACACTGTCATTGCATGTGAATAAATTGGTTTAACTTTAAAACAAAGAGGCTCTCTTCAGTCCCAAGCTAATCACTGACCTTTCACTCACAAAATTTATGCCAGCAAAGCTGACAACTGAGTCTGCAGCTATGAAATGGGTGCAGGACTACAAGCAACACAGATTCTCTGACTTTCTATTTGTTCTTTGAAGTAATGTGTTTGATTAATTCTGTCTCTAACAACGAAGAGAAAGCTCCAATGTAATGTCTACTTATATCTTTATTTACAATCCTGAGATAAGAACTATGCAAATCCACACACAGTGAAATTCAGACATGATTTGCTTTTCAGCATAAATTCTTTATTCCTCTTTTTTTTCGTTTTACTTTTGCCTGTTTAAACATACTGTTTTGTAAGTGGGTCAAATGTATTCAAATTGTAACCTTATGGCTAATAACATATGTTTAGATGGCAATTCAGCAGCTTGCTGCAAAGCTCATTGAAGCCAGTGGAATAATGCTTATAGGCTCTGGACCAAACCCAGGCAGAGGGGAGCAGAGGTAGATTAGAGAGTTCAAACAGCATGGGCAGTGTTTCTGAATATCAGACAAAGGTGACTAAAGCAGAGCATAACAGGGTGTTATACAAAGTGTCACCAATATCTTGCTCCTGAATCTAAAATTTTTGTTAAAGAAGAAAAAAAAATATTTTTGCCCTGTTCCCTGAAGAATATGTTTTCTCTGCAGATAGCTTGGGACATTGACTCTTGCAGCCTGCACAGTACTTCCTGGGAAGCAAAAGGTGCAACATTAAAAGTGAACTAGCATGGCTGTTAAGTGCCTCAGTGCAGGTTAGCTGGTTGCCCCAAGGGGTGGAAGGCACCAGCCTCCATCTCCACCACCTTCTGGGAGTAGGTGTGCTCCAAGGCCATAGCAGACAATGTCTGGTTCTACTGACTAAAAGTCAGGAAGTACTGTATCACTGTATTAGTGGAAGTAGTTTTTCACTGCAGTTTTGCACCATTCCCTAACAATTTTTAGGCCTTGGATTTATCTGGAAGTATGTTATCCTTGACCAGGAAGGCTTTGTCCTTGCCAATCACATACTTTGTTCTAGACTTTGTGATCTATGCTGTTCTGAGAAGCACAAGAGCCCTTACTAGATAGATAGTCTTGGCCCACATCTGTGACATGTTTGACTTGGACACAAATGTGTGATGTGACTCTGTTCTCAGTTTACCTGGACCTCATTTCTCCACCTGAATAACAGAGATAACACCAACCCTGCTCTATCTCAGAGAGCTAGTGGGAGGATAAAAACCATTAGTGATTGCAATGTGCTAGGATATAGTCTCAGTGAAGGCCCTGTAAGTGCCTCCATAGATAGCGAGTCTCAAAAGTGTGCAAGGTAAATATAACTCCATTGTAACTAAGTCTATTGCTTTTCATTTTATGAAACTTAAGAAATTCCATCAATTTAGAACAGTGGAGAGTTGGAAGTTAGATGCTAGATGACAGATTAATTAAAATTATGAAATAATATTAATTGAATTAATAGTTTGTAAAGCACTTTATAAAACTCAGTATTTTTATACCATACTAAAAAAGGAAACCGAGCCATTAAGTGGCACAAGCGAGGTCAGAGAATAAGCTGCTAATGGCACTGAAACACATTGATGGGGCTGACATACTGCCCAGAACTCATCTTTTCCTTTTTCCTTTTTCAGAAAGCATAACAATTCCAGCTGGGTCATGACAAGACAGTTTTCATACAGCAGTAATGATATAGGAATTTCTCAGTTCCCAGATTTGAAACACAGAGTGATTATTTTCCAAGATTTATTTTTTATCATAGCATCCAATAATGTGAATAAGTTTTTGATTTGTAAAGCATAATCTAAAATTTGAAAGCAGGATGAAAATCCGATTTTATTGGTTTATGTTCTTGGCTGGGAAAATTTACTGTTAGTATGCAAGGGGGAATTAAGAGATATAGATATTCAGTACTTGGCTTTTCTACCTTTATTAGAGTTCTAACGGGGAAAGTCTGCCCTCCATGCTCTGAATTGTTCATTCTGGTGGTATCTGCCTTTTGTCATTGACTGTCCATGGAATAAGACAGAGATAGAGAGAACCCTTCTCTCCAAAACCAGAGTGCCCACTACTATGAAACTTGTGGGAAATTTGTGTCGTAAGACAGAGCTGTTGTGGCCATGCCTACGTTGCTTTCAGTAGCTGCGCTTGCTATCACAGAGACCTTGATCCCACGGAACAAGCTGTTATATTTCAGACTGGAGGAAGAGCAAGAAAATGTCTGTAAATAACATGGGTGACACATCAGTGCTTTCTTTAAGGTAAAATGACAGTACGTACTGAATGAACAAACTACTAAAATGGCAGTATGGATGTAGACTGCCTGCCTCAGTGGCATCAGTTACTCATATTTAATGGAATTTATGGAAATAGTGAAGAATTTTCATCATGGGTTTGGATGGCCAACATCAGATGTTTAATAGTGACCTGTTTTCAGAGGAAGGGTGCTCCGCACGTGCTGATAGTTAGCACATGCCTTTTTGTGGTAATAAAACCCAAAGGCACCTAAGACCATGAGTCACTCTGAAAGCACAAACTTGGATCCCTTTTTCCCTGGTGATATGTGAACCCTTATTTGTGATGAATCTATATTTTGCACATAGGCAATCTGGACTGCAGCAGTTACTGAGAGTTAAAATAGGGAGCAAAACAAGTGCCAATGGCTTAAAAGTCACGCATTTCTGAGACATGCCTCATCCTCCCATGTCATTCTCCGACAGGGTTATCAGAGGCACTTTTTGCATTCGAAAGAGCTGTGCTTCACAGCTCAGCTAAAGTGACCACAGCACAGTGTGAGGTGACATGTCACTCCATTGCTTTCCCCCACTTCCCTTCCTTTAATCCTCCCTGGACCGATTTGAGTTGCCTGTCATCAGCTGGGAGCCCGGCTCTGCCAGGCGCGGCTGCCTGGGACGTGTTGGTGAGGGGATGCTCCAGGCAGCCTCTCGGCCTGTCGGCCGCCCGGGTGTGAAGGTGAATGCTGAGAGTCCCCAGCACCAGTGCCGCTGCAGGCGTCAGTCAGGGAGAGGAGAGCAGCCCTGCTGGGAATGAATCCTGGTGCTGAAAGGGTGCACTTCAACCTTTCAGTTTGTACACAAGCCTCCCTGTTCCAGTATTATCTGGCAATTGGCCTTCTTAGGCCTAATTTTCAACCCACAAGTAGGAGTTAGGTCATTGAGGATATCCTCACCATTAGAGTTATTCAGTTTGCATAAAGGCTCTACTTAGCACTTGAGGAAGGAGTGCTGATTTGCAGAGTGTTGATTTGATCCCCAGGCACCGCTGTGTGCGCAGCAAGGCAGTGCGGCATTGGAGGCTGAAGGTTTGCTTATGATCAACAAATGACAAGGTTGGTGTAGAAATGTCCAGGATCAACCGTGGGCAAAATCCCAAAACTTCCATAAACAGGAACACGATACCTGCCTCGCAAGTGAAGATTGTGCTCAGCATGATGATACAAAGAGTGAAAAAAGCATCTTGTAATGACCACTGAAGTCACCAGTTATAAATGTGGGGAAAAAAACCCCAAATGTAGGTAGTAATGAAAATAAACTTGAAGAGTGAAATATCTCAGATAAAGTTTGTCATGTGTATATTTACAAAGTACAGTTATGTTTGAAATCACAAGTGTTCCTTGCACTTTAAATGTCCTAATTTAGTTGTTCTTAAGAGAGCTGTAGTTAGGGATCAAGGAATGATATTGTATCTCTAGGTAAGTTAGTAATGATGTTTAAGCTGGCCTGAAACAAAATGCAATTTATGATCTCTCAACAGAAGAGAATATACTGGTCTACATAGAAGTCCTAATGTGCAGACAGACCTCAGTGCTGAAGTCCTGAAGATTCCTTTCTTATTTCATGGTTGTTTGTTTACTCAGAAGATAAGCAACTTCAGCATAGGCAAAAAAAGACAAACCCTGTCGAATTCTAACTTGATGGATACATTTGCAAATCAAAACAGAGAAGCTGTGATTTCTCTGTGTTTGTGGAAGTATCAACTATTATCTTTAGCTTCTTCAGTACAGGTGTGGAAGTCTTAATCCAATTCATTTGAGAACAGGAATTCTACCTAATTTTTATTATTTTAAGAACTCTCTGAAAAAACAACCATATGCAAGCAAAGGAGAGACTAAATTGTCATTACTGAACTCTGCAGACTCTGGGTTGATACTAACAACTGATGATAATTTTGAGTCTTTCTGAGAGTTTCTTCCTCTTTCCAACTATATAGGAAGTCCACAGTGAGTATCAATGTAAGGTAGGGATATGCCAGGAATACTACATTTCAGTAAGCTGCTTTCAGTGATGATTATTTCTAATACAGAAGAAAAAAAAGTTTCATTTTTGCAACATTTTGGTTTGGATAAAGTAAGTTATTCTGTTAAAAGATTAAAAATCAGTCTTTGCTTTTGAGTCTTTAGAACTGTCACTAGTCAACAGGGATCCCCTGCCCATGTAGCCACCCAGAGAAACTATAAACCTGCTGCCTCACAAACATGACAGCCCTGAAATTCTTTCTTTTCTCTGTTATTATCTGAATCTATTTTAAGATGTACATATCTGAAGTTGATAGCAAATGTCAAGGCACTGATGAACTTTGCACATTCATTAACAGTAACAGAAATAATGATGATTTATCCTCATCCACACATTTTCATTCAAGAAAGCAAAACTGGAAAGACTACGTAGGCATTTTGTTACTCTCCTTTACTAATTCACCTATATGGTTAGCTAAGTAACTGTATTTGAGGCTAAGGATTGTCCAGACTCAGTGTAAGAGTACAACAGATTTATTATTAGGATAGTTTAAAAGTTAATGGACTTTCAGCCCATTAACGGACTTTTCTCTCCTGTTTAGAGATACATTCTGTTTCGCGGGATGGTGCTGCTTTTATTGCCAGGTGTCAACAAGAAATTTTGCAATAACTTCTCCCCTCTACCCACCCTCTAGCAAGGTGTCTTCATGTTTTCAGGGATGGGAGGGATGAAGGAGATGAAGTTCCACTCTGAGAGTTTTGACTCAGGCCAGTCTTTTGTTTCTGACAGCTGTGTGACTTTTGTATATTTACTATTAGAAGACAGAGACTGTGATCCCTGTTCATGCTGCCAACTCAAGGAGATGGAGCATGATCAGCAGGATAAGGGGTTTGATCTTGTTAGATGCGGAAGGCTTTCTAAAAGGTGCTTGGTAGACTTTGAGAAATGTGTGTGCCTTGCAGCTTGCCCGTAACTGAATTTCTTGAATTATAGTGCTACCATTATATCTGGGAAGTGACAACAACAATAATAAAAATTGGCAGAGTTCAGTGTTTGAGGACTACCATTTTGATGGCATTAGAGAAAACTAAAATGACTGTATTTCTGAACATGCTGTGTTTAGTATTCATTATGAAGTTTGTCTGAAATTGTACAGATGAAGTTGTTGTTTCTTCCTGGGTTTTTGTAGAAGACGGGATTTTCCTTGTGCCCTCGAGTAGGCTAAAAATTGTTCTCATCTGACCTTGAAATATGGAAAATTTAACTGCCAGCCTGTTGGAGGGTCTACATTTAGTTAAAAAGTCAAGGTGGTTGTTGATGAAATACTGCAAATGCAAATGCTTCAGTTTGTTGTTATTCTGTAAGGACTTAACAAAATTTTTTAATTAATAAGAAGTCTCCAAGTGACTTCATTCAAAAAGTCTTGCTATACAGATCTTACTATACAGAAATTTTCTATTCTGTTTATAGTCATCATCTGCATTGTTAGGCAATTGCATGGGAGTAATACAATCAGTTAATTTGCCCTGAAGCATAGCCGCATAGCCCAGAGATCTGTAACTGCCATAGTAGGCAAGCTGCTTCTTTCTGTAAATTAAATTCAAAATCATTTTTAAATCAGGAGTTTTGATTAACTGCTTCGTGATAGATCTTGAATTCCATTCAACCCGTTGATACACCATAACAAATAATACTTTTATCGTTGTTTACTTTACTTGTACAAATTAATGGGAAAATATAGTTATGGAAATATCTATCTGATGTGTTTTTCACAAGAATGAGGGACTCCAAGGAAATCTAGGATTAAAATCTTCCTGGCAGCAGTCATATGTATAGGCCACAAGATCATCAATAGTAAAACTGATTGGGTTCCTGACTGCAGTGTTGTTGACATGTTTCTGATGCTTGGGAATAATATATAGAATTCAACAGAAACTTTTTTCTTGGAAAACAGTTGTTGTTTCTCCAGGCTATCATCATTTATAAAGCCTTTAATAGAAGTTTACATCATGTGCCATTTATGTGTCAGACTAGTTAGCAAAATGTTTAGATACCTAGAGTTATTTGTCAGGTAGAAGATTCCCCATACTCCTTTTCACCTTTAAACTGCTATATCCTTCTTTGGTCAAAAATACTTGAAAACAGTGCTTCAGCATGAATCTTGTCAAATGAAGCTGGCATTTTCCTCTTCTTCATTTTTTTTTATCAAGCAATTTAGTTTTAAATACATGTCATGTTCAGCTTGTTGTTACTGCTCTACTTCACCATGAGAAAAAAAATCACTAGATGCTTGTAATTCATAAAGTGATGTAGTAACTGGCTCTGGGTTTTTAGGAGGAAATCAACTGCAATGATCGGTTTGTGTTAAAAAAAAAAATAAATTTTTTTTTGCTATAAAAATGGGTGTTGGTCATGGTGTATTTTTAATTCTTTGCTCTTTCATTTTTATAGTGCTAATAAATTAAAGTTTTTGTGAATAAGAACTTGTGAATAAGAACTATGTTAAAATGGCTAAGCATGATGCAGTATGTAGAATTCAGCCCTATATGCTCATGTGAGAGAGAAAAATGAAATGTAAAAGATTAATTGCTTAATGCAAATTGTTCAGATTGTTCCATCACAATAGATCATACAAGCACTGCAGTCATATGGCCTTATCCTGAATACCCAGAACACAGTCTTGATTATCCATATGTGGATACTCCCCCTGATTCTGTCACTTTGATGGTGTAGCATGTGTGATACTGGCAGAGTTAGCAGAGAGGAAAAGCAGTCTGAGTCTGAGAAATTGACCTTTTGCCATGTTGTGTCTTGGTTTTGTAAAGTTCCGACTATACAGACATGCTGCCCAAAGAGGAACAAAGTAGTGAGACAATCTTATTTCTAGTACTAACATTAGTTTATATTTTCCTTGGCATCTATATTTTGAGACAAAACTACTATGTATAATTCTAAAATTCTAATCTGTACTGCTACCTACATATATTTTATGAGCCATAAATGTGGTTTTAATCATTATCGGAATTCCATGTCTGGAATAACATGCAGTAATTTCATCTTGCTATATATGAATCTTTATAGACCTTAATAGTTTTTTTTTTTCCCAGCCGTAATTTTTGCTTTGGGTTTTCATCTAATTTGGCTAGATTTAATATTTTTGTTTGAAGCACACTAGCAGACAGCAAAGCTAAAAATAATGAAGAATTTTGAATTTAGAGCTAATTAGATGATTGACAAATTACCAGATATTCAAATGCCAAGTTGATCACACAAAGTAAATATATTTTTTTATTTTAAGATTAAAACCCCCAAGATTTACTTACTCATCAAGATATAATACATATAGAAAAGAAAAATGCAATAAAAGCACAAATAAATATGTATCTGTGAAAACTCCACTGATCTGAAGTAACTTCCATCTGCTAAACCAGAAACAGCTGAGTAAATATTAGGCTGAGGTTTGACAGAATATTCATAAAGTTTCTTCTTTTTTTTTCTGTACTGTTTCTATTGTTCTCAACAAAAGTCATTCTACTGACATAAGAGACTGGCTGGTAAAGGGTTACTAAATCAGAGAAGTTCAGAGACAGATTAGGGTTTCCCAGCGGCACATATCTCTAGCAGTAAGTGTGGAAGCCAACTCGGAAGAAACACGTTTGAAGTGCCCGAACTAATCATGCAGAAGCAATTTGCGATTTTCTCTCAGCCTAGATAAAGCAGAGCATTATGACATTGGCTGCATGGAACAAGGTCAATTTACTGTGAAAAAGCAGCTATAGACTCCAACTTCAAATAAACTTTCATCCTGCATGATGAAAAAGAGGATTTACCCTATTGCTTATACCGCAGAACAAGCAAAACCAAACAAACAATTCAATTAGGATGTGCTAATTTGCATCCCTTTCCCCCTCTCTCCCTGAACTCCTTGATTGTTTTAGCTATTCCAAAGGTAGTTATATCTCAAGATATTTCTCTTGACGTAACAAAAAGGGAGCTGCTCAGTTGCTGATAGACTTGACCTCAACTGAAGCTCTGAGCTGTTCTGAAAGGAAAAAGATAAAGTGTAAAATTTCACATGGTTACTTCAAAAGAGATTGAGTTTTTTTCATGTTTCAAATTTTTGAAATATCACTGGAAACAAACTAGCCAAGACACCATGTGAAACAGTTCTTGTATCTATTCTTTAAATTTTCACTCTTTCTCCATTGTGAACCAAAATTTACGCTAAGATCAGCTGTCTGCTTGAGTGATGTTGCACACTGAAGTCTCAAAGCTGCATCACTTGAAAGAGGTGCGATTCCTTACCAGTGCCTTCTTTACTTCAAGCCACAGACTAATATCCTTCAGTAGGAATAAGGATACAACATACTTTCTGTAATTCATCAACTCAAATTTCAGTAATTTCCAAATTTCCTTACCAATGGTTGGCCCATAGATGTAGCTTCTTCTCACCTCCTTCTTAACCCAAAAATGTACCTCTTAAATGGTCCCTTTCTTCTATTTCCTCTGTGTCACAGTGCTAATCATACTTTATTTCCCAGGATATAGAGAACAGATGCTCACTCAAATAAAAATGTAACCTTACCTATACTACCTATTCTCATAGTGAGACTGTCCAGTTATGTTGAATAATTTTGGGAGTAGTTATATTCAGAGAATGGTCAAAAAACCCACTTTTGGTGATTAGCTCTGTGACTAAGCACAAACTGTCACCTACACAGTGGAAAAAACACAGGCAAACCCTCACTTACCTGTTGCTGACAGATAGCCAAAGGAGACGATTCTTGGGAAAAATTTAAAAAAATTTAAAAAAATTAAAAAATTAAAATTAAAGGCTTCACATTAATTAGTTGTTCAGGGATCTGGCTGGCTTGGATGTTCATGTTTTAGTGCATTTATGCTTATTAGCTGAAGCCAAAAGTATCCCTCTTTCCTCCCTGGCCATTCTGCAGTAGTTTATATTTATTGATGGCAATAATCAGGATATGGAGATTTGTATATGCATTCTGAAATCATAGTTGGAAAGTGAATGAAGATATAATTGAATACCATTGCTGCTATAGTTCGTGTTAAAAAACGCACAACCAGTCCAAGCGCAGAGAGGCTCAGTGAATTAATGTATTAGTCTATTAGTCTTTCCGTGCCAGACTCTGGGACTCCAGATTGAGTTTTGGTGAGCAATGGACCTCTGTAGGGCTGACATTTGCTCCTGGAAAGGAGTAGAAAACAGTCCATTAACCTTCACATTGGTATAAAATCAGCTACTGATTTCAGGAGATGCTGGCTGCTGGATTCAGCAGAACAGCTATGTGAATTTAAAAAAGTCAGTCATTTTGCTACTAATATTGTTTCCACAGGCAATGCCGTTGGTGTGGTTAGTGCTTCGTAGGAGAAAAAAGTGAAACCTCTCTCTACCTCAAATAACTTTTAATCAAAGGACAAACCCTCTGCTTACAGTGTTTCTGCACAAGCTAACAGAAATTGCAGAGCTTTCAGTGTTCAAAATTCCACCTGGTGTTTGGTTTTACCAAAGCAATCTTTCTTAGTTTCACAGAAAAAGGGATGTGAGACGTAAAAAGACTTATCAGAGAGAAAAGATAAAATGCCTTGGTCTCCAGTTAGTGTAGTTCTTATGGAGTAAGCCTCCAGTCTTGATCCCAACCCTGAAATGGAGGAGTCTTGCACTGGTTTCCTTTGGATTTTGCACAGAGAAGAACCTAAGAAAGCTTGGCCACTGCTGCTCCATCTGAAAACCTGACAAATTGACAGCCCTTGCCAAGAGGGTCTTGCCAAGAGAATCTTGGCAAGGAATGGGAAGTGAAGGAGGAACGTGCTATGAAGGGCTTCCACCCGCATTTCATGCTCACTGCGCACAGACTCGTGGGCACAGGAGCTTCAAAACACAAAGAACAGAAGAATATTAGGTCCTGGCTGAAAAGCATGCCAGCTTATTAGGATTTCTAGTGATGCTGATAAAATTTTGACTCACCCAGCAAAAGGTGATAGGATAAAACAAATCTGCATTAAATATAGCTAACATCTCACAAGTAACAGAAGAACTGCATTTTAAAAAGAAAAAAAAAGCAGAATCATAGACATGCCCTGGCTTAAGGGGGGTTTAAGACTAGGATTTCTTCAGGACTAAGCCTCTCTTTTGACTGCTTTCAAGCATTTTAAATTAACATAAAACACATAAATGTTCCCTTTCAGGGGCTTACTGCAGAGCTTTTACAGCTGTATAGAAATGAGAGGCTACTTTAGATTTGTTGCAGGTTTCTTCAGTTGTTATACTGAGTGCTCTCTTTATGCCATGCTCGGGGAGTGCTTTGCCCAGAGCATACTGCAGGATTCAGTTGAGATGGGCTTGCCTCTTCGTTACTAAGAATTAAAGCCGTATTTATTTTTTCATTTGTTCATTATTTGGAATTGGAAGACTCTTGCTTGGAAACTGAGGAACTGCTAGGCAGATCCGACTTTTCACCTTAGGGTACTGACTGCTGGCTCACATCCATTTCTTAACCATAAAGTATTGCTTTGTTCCATTTCTGGAAATGCAACAAGATATGTCTAGGTTTCCTTTTGAAAGGGATAATTTGTGACAGATTTCTCATACATCCAAGCTGTCAAGAACAACTTGTTTGTCCCAGAAAATCCTGTACTATGGGAAGCCATATTGAGTTTCTGATAAGTATGTTTGGTACATTCCAAATGTCACTATTCTTGTCGTAAAACAGATACCACATGATAAATAGGCAGATACACAGACAGACATATGCAGACTCATGTATTTTAGGCACAAAATGAGACTAATGCAACATTCTAAAATGAAATTGCATATAAAAGGACCAGATGCATTAGCTTTACCTTACAATTTTAACTGATCACTGAGGTTGTTGTACCAGCTTTCAAAGAATATAGCCTTATAGAGTTAAGAAACTTATTGCCAAGCCACCCTTTTCATTCATCCAGGAGAGAAAATGACAAGCTTTGGAAAATATGAGATTTCTTCTTACAGATTTTCAAGTAAACTGATATCATTGACTTTAGGTGTATAAGCAAAATGAAGAAAATATTGCTCACTTATCTAAAACACATCAGGCTAAATCCTTTGGTTTGTACTCGCTGCTCAAGTTTTACACCTTTGCTCACAAGTAGTTCCATAGTTCAAACAACAAGGTGTTAATAAATTAGCATAAAGGCAGGATCTCATCTTACTATTCTGGCAAACTTGCACACACTTCATTTCTGAGTGAGAGTTAAAGAAGGATAGATTGTGTGAGAAAGCTAAAACTTTACAGTTTTAATTTCTTTTATATTCTCAAGGATTTAGGAACTATCACTGAAATAACAGACTGAAATGTGAATGTGAATCAAGATAATGATAGAAATTCATCTTTCTGTTCACAACAGTTTTGCACAGGATCCTAATTCTAATAGTCACATGAAGGCATTCAGCGAAGAGCAGTGAATCATTTGTGTCTAAAAAGTGTTCCACCCTAATTTATCAGGATTAATTTTTTAAAATCAGTGCATGCTAGGTCTGTATAAAAACTTGCATTGGTTTAATGGAAGATTATTTTATTTTAATAGCATTCCATACACTGACATACCAGTTAAACCTGATGTTTCCTGGTTTTTGACTCTGCCTTTAAGTTTAGGTCTCCAACTTTGACAGCAGATCAATATTAGATGAATGAAATTGTTACTGTCTCAGGTGTTGACCTTCAGCCTTTAATGATTCTGTATCATAGTCAGCAGAAAGGAATATGGACCCACATCTCAGCACCATAGCTTGTCTATCTAGCATATTTGTGCAAACCCAATTTATTATTGCTCTCAATTCCTACTGAGCAAACACAAGTGGAGAATGAAGAAGGAAGCTGTGAGGTAGTAACGTCTTCAGGGTTCCCCATCTGGATTCATCAAGGCTTCTCTATCACAACCTAAAGAAGACTTCATTCAATTTTCACTTAGAGGTACACTCACTGAACACGTAATCAGATTAATAAATATTACTTTTGGTTGTGACCGACATGTGGGACTGGTTGGTGAAGTTACCAGCTATCTGCCCAAGTTCATAAATCCATAGCGAGCTGCTCAGCTCACACATTGCTATCACAGCTTACAGTACAGGTTACTTTAAGGTAAATTTTTGATGATTCATATGTCAGCAATTCTGAAAGCAATTGACTCACCTGCCATGGTGTTGAGTGGAGGCAGACATCTGGGGAAGGCTGCCCCAAGATAAGCAGGCTTTGTGTAGCCCTCACACAGTCTGAAAATATCTAGGTTATTTTCATGCAAGCCTGCACATGGATACTTGTCCATCAGAAAAAAACCTCGATTAAACTCAGGTTAAATATGCAGTTTGATAGAATAAAAACTGGTATTCTTCGTCTTAGTAAACACTCACATAGGTTTAAAATAACATTGCCAGTTTCAGTTCATGTTTTCCACTGTTTCATTTCCAGTTTGTGTGCAACCTTGAGCAAGAAAGTTTTAATCATATGATCAAAAGAGTTCATATCGTTTACTTACTTTTTCTTCTCAAGTTTTACTTTATTTCCTCACATGTATCGTAGGTAAACACACTTTTACCTCCAGGATAAAAATCTGTTCAGAGTCAAGTAGACCCCAAAACTTTTCCTTGCCTATTAGACTGCTTTGGATATTAGACTGGGAAATGGGTGCAGGAGTACTGGTAACAGTTTTGCTTTAGTGGCTTTAGAAGTATTCACAGCCAACTAAACTTATGGCCTGTGAATAGTCCCAGTAGCTGGAAGGAGGTGTTACTTATAGGATAAAGAAGTATACATGCTCTTAAATTTAAACAACATATTATGCTTTATTGTTTTGCTACCCCGGACTTTGTGAATCTAATCTCAATACTCAAGGTTTAAGTTTTACCACCAAAGATATCTGAAATACAGCATCAGTTGACACAGGAATCAAAACTCTTCAGGCCTCACAAAGAGGAGTTTGTAATTGCTGCCTGCTGCTAATCCTATCAGCTCATGTTAGTGAAATATGCTATAGTGCTGCAGGGAAGTTGTCAGGATCTAGTTGCAGGACTCAGCCTTTAGAAGAGGATTCAGACTAAGCTTAGGCTATACATCGCCACCCATGAGTCAAAGTACATCTATTCTACTGTGTGACAGGCCTCCAATGGAGAACAATGTGCATGAAAAAGAACATGCCTCTTTCACTGCAGTGCTATTGTTACTTTGGTTTAACTTCTTAACCTCCTTCCTATTAAAGCTTCATTCAGTCATAAAAAAAGATACCTGTAGCTCTTTATTAAATCTCTGTTCTCAAAAAATGCATGAAATAATGCTTTATTCCAGGTGATATGTTTAAAACGGAATGCATTCTTTTTCTTTACTAGACTTTGCTTTATTTGCTTCTCTTTTTTAAATTTTACTTAGGCTTGTTCTGAAAGAAAGTGAATGATGGATGGAAATAAAATTAGCCTTCAAACATAATCACATTACAAAAAAAAAGTTAATTAGAATTTGCTAACACCTCCATCAATTACAAATCCTATCATCAGTTTGCAAAGAAGAATGCTTAATCTTTCAGTTACTTTGTGATTTAAAAATTTTCCTCTTTTTTTGTTGGACCTAATAATGAAAGTGTTTGCTCATCTGGGTGCTGAGCTAGACATAGTCTTAACTTCAACCAAGAAAGTATTGGTTTAAATAGAATTAATCTTTTTTTAGAAAGCTCAAATATTTACTATCTAGGGATATGTGAAAAGTTCACACATTTGCTAAACAGGAAAGTTGTCTGGTTGTTGGCATGAGGGTAATAAGCTCTCATCTGAGATAAATTTTGTTGGATAAAGCCACAATTTTCTTTCTATGGTTCATGTTCTAGGAAATGCTTTTGTACATATTAATAATGTAGATATTTTAAATTTTTTGTTCTACCCCTAATCCTTACAGCATGTAGGGGACAGGATTCCTTCCTATTTTCCTGCCTGTAAAAAGCTGTTGCTTTTCACACTGCCACTGAGAAGCTACTAAATGACACCAAGTCCAAGGCAAAATATTTGAGGCAATGTATCTATGTGAGATTAAAATTTCATTTGTTTTTGTTCATTTTTTTACTCAGCCTATGATCTATCAAGTCAATTTTTTACTGTGTCACATCAAAGGAAGGGTCCAGTCCTTCGATGAGCTGCTCTTTTGTCACTGTGTATGTTAGGGTCCAGGGACTGCGTGATTCTGGCACAGACTGCACAAGTTGCATGGGAGGAGACCTCAGGGTTTGTACATGTAGGATGTTGGAAGGAGATTATAAGCCACATTCTGAACTCATTAATTCATGTTTTATTTGTCAAGGAAAAATGTCTTTTTTTTTTTTTCTTTCCTTTTTTTCTTGTAAACTGGATAATCCCACTTTGAATGGTCTGAAACCAGTTGCAGGGCTTCACAGAAATAAGCACCTCACTTGGAAGATAAACAACTGTGCATATTGGAAGTGCACGTGCCTGTCTTTTTAAAAATAAAACCATTCCAATAGAGAAGTTTTATTTTAAGTTTTTCTAACTTATAACCATTTTTCCCTTCAGTGATGGAACACAGTTTTTGTTATATGTCTCTTTTAACACCGAGCTGGAGGTTTGGCATTTCTAATGTCATTGAATGATTATGAAAATGGTGTTTGTGAACATTAGCTAAAGCCGGATAGAGTCCTGGCAAAGATTAACTGAGCTTCTTATAACACTTCTACGGCACCTTGGCCGTGACCTCCAACATCCAAGTGAATGCAGAGCCATATCTACCAAGAGTTGAAATTGCAGATAGTGACAAATTCTAAGATTTATTTTACAACAGTTATCTCCTGTGGCCTACTTAAATCTGGCATTTAGTTTTCAAAGCCTAAACTACAGTTATTTCCAGATCTTCCTTTCAGACTGACACAGTACTGCATGCAGAGTAAATCTGAATAAATTTACTCAATGATAGTGAAAGATATCTGACTGTAATATAAAAGGGATGTAGAAAATGCTATTTTTCTCCAAATATTTTTCAAGCTGCAGATAGGAAAAACTCAAAATTGCAAAATATTATGTATGTACTTAAATCCAGGTATGCAAACTCACCACTACAATCAGTGGACCTAATCACACACTTAAAAGTAAGCATGTGCACAAATCTCGACAGGGTCATGACCCAGTTCTGTATTGCTCCAGTTCACAAGAGGCCAACCTCCTTGACCTTGCAAGGCAAAATCCTCTTGTCACTGAGAGCTGCAATATGCATAGCTCACCCTTCTAAGGGCTGTTGTGTACCCCCACCTAGCTCCTTTGACGGCTGTTAGTATGGACTGGACAAAAGGTGTCTGAGTGAAAATGGTCTTTTACTTGAATCTGCACTCCAATGCAGTGTGAACATCTGAGACTGTAAGCCTCAAACAGTGCACACTTTGCCAACTCAAATGCACTCACAGTTGTATAATATTCGTGATAACTCCTACTTGCAAGTCATTCCTGAAGGAAGGAAGGAACTTCACAATTGAATGTCTAGATGAAGTTGAGCAGGTGCTTAACCTGAGACTTCATAAAGCATCTCTGGCCCACATCTGGGATGGACTCTGCTTTTTACCATATCACCACAATAATTCTATGTTCCTTGGTTAGGTGGGAACAAAGGATTTTTAGTGAAAAAAAGAATCAAAACGTCATAACTTAAATAGTCCTACTAAAGCACATGGACTATCTAGTTTCATAAAATGTCATTTATTTATTTGCTACATATGTACTTAGCTACTTTGTTTGGTGGAAGCTCATATAGTTCTAGAATGAGGATTTCAGTTCTTTCAGACCACATGGCTATTCTGACATTTAAAGTTATTTCTCATTGTTGTACAGGCAGGAGTCCAGTGACAGAGAAGAGATATGAGAAGGGCTTCCCCTCCCCACCCCTTTCCCTCCCTCCATGTTTTAATAGCATGACTTCAGTGCTGGACAAATAAAGCAAGTTTTACTTGCTTTAGACACATTAGTATGTCGAGGGGGTAATACCTTTAGACTAAGTATTTTGTTTGCTGAACAAGAAGTTCAGTCCAAATGCTGTACTACAGCATACATAGATGTGTGAACTCTCAAAGTGGAATGATGTTGAATGGAAGAGCACTATACCATGACAGGACATCAGATAAAGCAGATGGGCATTCTACTAGTTGTTTTTCTTAATTAGTTTAACAGTGGCAAAGAAACAGATTAGTGGTTAATGAACAGAACCACACACACAATTTAAAAAAAAAAAAAGTCATAGTCACAATGCACACACATATATATAGGAAATAAAATATTTATAATATTTGAGCATAAGTGTCATATAAATATGTTTTCAACCAGAAATACAGTAGTCAGCTCCATTTTATGCCTTTCTTAAAATGGTAACAAAATGGTATCAGCAGAGAGCTATACTGAGGCAGAAACACACCAGGTGTCAGTTCCATGTTTCCCTGTACAGTTTGTATTTCTGCAGTAAACATTTTATTTGAGCAGCCAGTGAACAAATTAAATACAGTACAAGAGAAAATGGATAAAAAAACAGCCTGAATTGTTAAAAACCAGGCAAAAAAATCTTCAGAAGTATGTAATTAAAATATGCAGGCCCAGATTCTGCCGGTTTATATTGACGTAGATCCAGAGTATGGAAAACCAGTGTTATTACTTTGGATTTGCTTGTGCTGCTTAGAACTGAATCTGGCCCGTAAAATTTAACAAGCTGCAGTTTGCATCAGATGGCAATGTATAGTTCCATAGGCAAGTAGTTCATGGTTTATAAATAGCATATATACTGTAAAAAGTGGTGCAAATATGGTATTTCATGTTTTTACTATTACATGTTTTACTATTACATTGTCCACAGTAATATCAAAGTCACTTAAGCAGCTAGCTTGAAGAATGCACCTTTTTAGAGGTCTCTTTTTATTTACTTTTATGGTAAAGCTTACTCAAGATACAAGGAAATAGCCGGTAAAAGCTGTGCTGGAGTAGTGACCAGTAGGGGAGAGTTACCCTCTTTGGAAACAGTCCCACTTCATGAATAAATTCTGTAACGTCAATCCAGAGACTATGCACCTTGATCTGTGACAGGCAGACTGCCCTGACTCTGTGCCTCAACCAGCGATTACGCACTGAAGAATACAAAGTGCCTTTCAGACCCCCTACTGCCTCACCTGGATCTTTGATTTTCCCAATGCTGCTCACTCACTGGCAGGTTGTATTCAAGGCTCAGTGTTTAATCCATAAATCTCTCCATGGAGCTCATCAGAGGTGCCTCTCAGAGGTGCTCTCTCACCGCAGCCCCCTGGGCAGCTTTCCACAGCTCAGGAGGGTGCTTGCATCTCCTCTGGTCCCCACAGACTCTGATGCCAAAAGCAAAGTGAAGAAGAGGAAGAAAATGAGCTCAAGGAAGAGGCAGAAACAAAGGAAATTGAGAGGAGGGTAGGGAGCAAATGAAATGTGAAGAGAGGAAGAGGATGGAAACTTAGTACTATCTATTATTAATAATGTATAACTGTTTATGTAATTATATATTAGTATCATTAATAATAGTAACTATAACAATGGTCCTGACTCTATTTGAAGAAATGGGATGAAACTCAGACAAATGGGCCCCTGTCATTCCACCGTTGCTCCAGGAGCTATGCTGATGGGTATCTGAAGCAGAGCGATAGAGTGTTTGCTTACAGCTGCATTGTTTTACCTTTGAAATATTTAAAAGTATACTATAAAATAATTAATTTCACTTTGCTTCACAGTAGACTTTCATAGTCCCTGCTGTGAAAATCGGCATCGTCATAATTAACTTTTCTCTTGCTATTTTTTCATATTCCAAGTAAAAACTGCAAAATTTCTTTGTAAATAAATAGATAATTCTAATAATAAGCCTCTTGCATGCTGACTCCAGACCCTAGTGACTGTGGAAACATCTGCATTTATAAATTCTCATACAAAATCCGTATCTGAATTCTGTGAATATTATTCCCCTAAAGCCTATGTGGAAAAAAGAATTTGACTCTACAAGACAGGTCAAAGTTGTCTGACTATGCCTTAAATAAAGTTCTGCATATAAACAACCACATTGGCAATTGCATATAAATAGTTCCAGGGTCTCATCTCTTATTTTGTAATTGTACACTATAATCACTAAATTGTTGATACTTTAATTAAGTAAAATACAGCTCCACACATAGTGTATATATTGTCTAGTATAGTCTCCCAAATATAAACCTAAAAGCGGCTGGTATGGATATACCACCATCCCCTCAGATTCTTATTGCTCAGATATAAACAATAAAGATGAAATGCAAATAACTCTGGTTTCAGATATTTTTATATGTGCTTAGATAGTTAATATGACTTTCTATTTCAGAATTGGATTATCATTCTGTGCACATGTGCTTGTTTTTTAAGTGTAAATCATAAACCTAGCAGAATATCAAAACAGCAAATGCAAGCTGTATAACAAGCTCTTCCAATTTATCATCAGCCTCCTTATATTATGAAGCATTCATTTCTGCTGAAACTAGAGACCGGAGAATTTCTTAGTCTCCATAGTTTTAGACAAAAACTTGTGCACAAGATATGGGGCTTAGAAAGCAGAGGGTAGAGTAAAGAGAACAAAACAAAACAGTACTAAATAGACAGCGACAGCACAACTTTTCCTTTGTTGCTTTTCCTTAATCCAGTCTTTGTGGCCTGAACAGGGATTCTAAGTTCTTCAGGAGGGCAACAGTGGCAAATGAAGGAAAACCTGAGTACACACAGCTTCTTCAGCTTCTTTAAACAGGTAACTGGTAAATTGCAGCGATATTAAAATTACAGTTGAGAAACAGATGAGAAGTCATTCCTCAGATCTCAATTTTTTTTTTTTTCCAAAGAGTCATTAAAACCAGCAATTTCAAACAGGCATTAAAAAATTCAAAACTACCAACACTAGTTGAAAGAAGTAATGCAGAAAATTAAAAAAGTCATCAAAGAGAAGACTTCATTTTGAAGCAACAAAGCAGTTTTTTTTTAACCCACTATTCTTTTTTTGCTTGTTTTGATTCTTTCTTCCATTTAACACCAATTTGGGCTGAACTGAAAATATTTTGCTTTTCCTGATTAGGCAGGAGGCCCAAGTAAACAGTTATTCCTTTAATTACCATTTTCTTAGGACTGTAATCTGCTTGATGAAAGTACAAAACACTTACTGCCTGTCTTTGCTGTGGAATGAACATGAACTGATATCTCTCAACGTACCAGCATCTGGATTCATGAGAGGGGCTTCTGCAGAAGCAGGAAGACCTGCCTGAGTTACCATATCCTGTTGACTGGCAGGAAGCATTGCCTTGGAGCTGGCACCACAGCTGTGGGGAATACTGCTTCCTGACCTATTTGTATGTCAGAGCAACATTACATTTATATGCTTGGAGCTCCTGGCTTGGGTAGGAACGAGCTTGCACTTGTATGTGCAGTTGTCTTGGAACTAGCTTATGGGTCTCCTCAGTGCATGTTACAGATATATTTTTATGGCTCTCCTTGGAATATTATCCTCTAGATATTTAACTTGTGACTTCTTTGGAGACAGTTGTTTAATTGGATTTGGTGTCCTGAGGTTTAATTCTGATTTCATTTAACTTTCAGGAGGTCACTCTTCGAGAGAGAAGTTTGTATTGCACATGAGTTAGCGGATTGTTCCAAGAGTCTCCCAGGACCTGTGCTCACCTCAGCCTCTTGATTTATGTGAAAGCTAGAAAATACCTGCAAACTCTTCCATCCTTGGTTAGGATACAACTGAGATTAGTCAGAGTTCAGAACATAACTTTTTCTTTCAAACAAGCCCAGAAGGGGGTATTAAAAGTGCTTGGTATCATCCTGTTGCCACTACAGTCAATCCTAACCTTTCGAGCTATATCTGCATTGCATACAGCTGTATAAGCTGGCTGCAAACACATGTGATAAGCAAAAGAGATGATGGAGGAGAATGGTTGTATCAGCACAATGCTCTGCTCCACTAATTAAGCTGACTTCATCAGTGGGCCAGAACAGTAGCATTGATGCAGACAGCAACATTAATTCAACTAACATTGCTTTCAGTAACAGAGTGCGTAGCTTGCGGTTTTGCCATCTTGTGTACTGTGCTACCTCGCACATCTATTACTTGCCTGTTGCCCCACCTGAACAGGTTGAGAACTGGCTGAGCTACAGGCTTGTTCCTGTGCCTGGGGCTGCATTGTCACAAATGTGTATAGCTTCTGTTTAGAGGTCTTCTCTAAATACTGGGTCTACCCAGTAAATGAGTCTTATTACCTCCATGTTTGTTGGCCTCTATCTTTCCTCAAAAAACAAAAGCAAGAAGCCTCTGACAGATGTTCTATAATTAGAGTGCTTATTGTTAATATTAGAGCACTTTAAGAAGCATTCATCAAATATACATATACATGCAGAACTCCTAAACAGAAAAGTAGGCCAGCAGTCATTTTGCCAAAACCTCTCTCAAATGAGTTAGAATCAAGCATTCAGCTTCAGGCAAGGCCACTGAAAAGTTACAGTTTGGTTTTAGTTTGATGCTTGTTGCTGAATCCCGTTTACTTTGTCTGGGTACTTGCTGACTGGAGAGCTGGGGACAGACCCTTGGTGCTGTGCTCAGCCATGACACGTTGCAGAAGGAAAAGCAGCTGCCTCCTGTGCAAACACCATCACCCACAGCCACATGCACTTGTGTGCAGCCAGAGCTAAGGGATAGAGGCCAGTTTATGCCTTCTATTCTCCTTTGTAGATGTGTGAGGTAGAATGTCTAATCAATTACAGGGATTACTTAAAAAATTAATTTAGCAAATAGGAACTTGAAATCTGAATATATCAACAATAAAGCTGAATGCACATGTAAATATAGACAGTTTATCTGCAGACAGGTACATTAAAAATACAAAACAGAAAATTCACATACAGTTTACAGCTGTCCCAGCTGCTCAGCACTCAGAGATGTGTGAGAAGAAAAAGAGGGAAAATAACTATGTTTTAATAAAAGAAAAAAATATCATTAATATTTTTCTTTGTGAGAAGAGCTCTCAGTGATTTATAAGAAAGAAAATTACCAAATCTTTATTGTACCAGTGTACAACATACCAAGAAATACTTTGTATTAATACCAGAAAATTTTTATACATATAAGTGTATAAAAATCTTAGAATGATAGACTGTGTACTTTTCAAGAAGTGGGAATCTGGTAATTGGATGAGATAATAATCTGGTGCTAGATGCAAGGAAATTTTTCCTTACAGCAACTAAGAAAAGAGGAAGAGAAAAAGAGCAATGCTACTGATTTTTTTAATTTTTAATTTTATTTCTTGTTAGAAACACAAACCTCCTACTGACTTCCCGTAGGATTTTAATACAGAGGTGATTATGTGTACCAAGAGCAATTGAGGCCATGATGAAGGATAACCAGTCCTTCTGGTCCATGGAGTTACATACCTATATTTTCTTATGCTTCAGAGCCAGAAGCTGTCACACCTGAGAGTGCTCAGAAACAGATGGAATCCCAGAGTAGTTCTTAAACATAAAGTAACAGCGTCTTGTTCTGTTACTGCAGTATAGGCAGTCGAGGGCTGGGCTTTTGAATCCCGTATAACAGGTCAGTTTTGGGTTCAGCTCACACAGTTTTTCCTATGCCAGTCCAGCCTCGGTGGGGTACTCTAACATGCAGAGAAACACATAAGCAGTTTAAAAGTGTGCACAGTTCAGAGTCAACAGCTGACCATCTCTGCCACTAACATCTTCTCCAAGCTTGACAGTTAACTGTAAAATAACAGGATATCTACTGCACAGGCAATACCAAGCTGAGGCCACACTGTGTAAAGCTCTTACCCCTGTTTCACTATGCACACTGGGCATTTCTGAAGCACAGCAAAAGCAGTCTTGTTCTTGCTGTGAATTACTGTTCTGTTCAAGTTTTGAATTTTTTTGGGGGGAAAGAGGGAATTTTCTGTCAGAAAATGCTCTTTAGTTTTACATTTTAATGAATTTTTATATTTCTGTGGGTTATTCCCTGTGCCCCAGCTTTTCAATTTCATTTCTTATTAGCACCATTCTAATATTAAGTTCTCTGATAATATTTGTGTACAGGTGTATCATGTTTGTATTCAGAAATGACAATTTTTCAAAAACATTGTAGCTGGGAAGACTTTTTGTCATGGTCCAGACAAATTTAGTGCATTTTTCCTTGCACAAAATGCAAAAATTTGGGCATTCTGGAAATTTAATAACTTGTGTTACTGGTATACTGACCATAGGGAAACTGTTATAGTATGTAGAGAAGAAGAAGAATTTACTATTTATGGATAAATTATTGGTAGAAATGAAGATCAAAGTTTGCTGAAAATAGTTTTTATGGTCACGTCAGGAACTGACTGTGACTTTTACAGCTGATTCTGCCAAGTCAAACTGGGCTGTGCCTCAGTTTCCCCTTCGATTTGGGGTAATCAGAATGTTACAAATAGATTAAAAAAATAGCAGTGCATCTATGCTACGAAGTTGATAAATGTTGTTTCAGCTTATGAGAACATGGTGGCTGATCCTTACACTACTATCTATATCTGTTGCAAGAAATATATATTTTTCCATTTATATCATAGAGTATCATAGAGTAGTTTGGGTTGGAAGGGACCTTTAAAGGTCATCTAATCCAGCCCCCTGCAGTAAGCAGGGACATAAGAAATAAAGTAATGGAACAAAAAAAAAAAAATGTGTTAAGGATGTGTATATGAAAGGCTAAGTAAGTTCCCTGTGTAAGAAAAATCAAGAATAAAAATTAAAAAGGCATGCAAAAAAAGTTGGAAAGAAATACAGCCACACACAGTTAGAAAGGGTTTGGAAGTTTTCAGGGGACTTGCTGGAAAATATACATTGCTTCTATGAGAAGATTTGGTTTATTAGTAAAAGTCTGGGTAAAATTTCAGGATTTAAGAGAATACCAATAAAGTGAAGACTGACATTAACCAGACCATGCTATAAATACCACACAAAGAGACCAAACAAGCCCTCTACTGAGAGACATGCTTGACGTTCTGCTTCACTGCTAGCCTGTAACAATAGGAAGAAACCTGTTGTCTCCATAGAATTAGTTCAGTTAAATAAACTGCTCAAAATGCTATTGTTTAGGTTTCACAGCAGCTGTTTACTGTAGTTCCTGTTCATGCATGATGAGCTGATGCAGCTTAGAGTCTGCTGCAGTGCGCCTGTAGCACACATACATTTTAAACTGTGCCATTTGGCATATATGAGTTGCTTTGCATAAATTCCTCCTCTTTTTGTTCTCATCAAGTGTTAAGCGTAGCGCAGGATACTATGCAATAACAAGTTGCTCCTTTAAGAGGGGCATTTTCAGAAATTCACTTCTATGAAGTACGGAGGTGAATTGGCTTATATCTGCAATTTAGTTGCATGCAATACTGGGAATATATTTGACTGCAAATGTAAACCTGAATTCAGATTGCAGCATAAAAATCTATGTTTAAAAATGAATATAGCTTATTTTCTCAATATCAGTAGGAAGGCATTTTTTTTTTCTGAATGGTGGACACAGGAGCAAAATGCTTTAAGAATACATTATTTTTACAAGGAAACTGAATTTAATTTTGACGAAGAACATAGTTGTTAATAAGTGTGCATTTTTTAATGAACAAGGCAGGTTACTGCTCTCTCCTCCAGGCATCGAAAAATGCAGACATATCAAACTGCTTCAGTTAGCAGTTGGTTTGTCTTTTGCTACCACAGAGATGGGCATTCAAGCATGGAGAATAGCACAGCTAACAATAATATGTTCACTATACTGTTTATGTGAAGTCATTCAGACTTTTCAGAACTGTGACCTACAATATTTTACTAATGCAAACTTTGTGCTTGCTAGTAATCATAAGATGCTAATTCACTGAACAGCTAGAAGAGAGCTCAGCTCAGGCTCCACACAGACATATGTCAGTAACAGATTATATGGTAAGAGGCAGAGAAAATTAAATTTTAACTGTCTCCCCTCATGCATAAACCCAAAAGCCTCTCCAAAACAGACAAACATATCCTCAGCTGAGAGGAGGTATAGAAATACTGAATAGGGATGGAAGTACTGAAAACTGGACCAGAGGGCTGGTTCTAGGGAGAGAGTAAGGAACAGAAAACAAACTTCTTATTATCAGCTGACTCCCACTGAAAGCTTAATCTTCTAATTTGATGCAGAAAAGATTCTGCTGAAGTCAACAGGGCTGGACCCTTAAAGTTCCTGAACAGTTCACAATTCATATTAAATGAGTAACTGAATAACTGAAAAATAATACCAGCACTTAGACCATTCTCTCTAGTATAAAAGAAAGAAAATGTGAGACCAAACTCAGAGAGATCCTTATTTCTTCCAAATTAGGCTAAGAAATCTGTCTTCTTAACTTTAACCTGTATTTATGAGTTTAGTAGCAGGGAATTGCAATAAATGTCATATTATTATGCGGAATATATTTGTAGCTCATTTCTAGGCTTATAGTAAATTTGGGCACTAGCATCAGGATTTGAACACTCTCAGTTTTTATGAATAAAGACTGCTGAATCAGGTTCTAAACTCTGAAAACTGACACAAAATATAAATGTCTTTTAGGTAAATTTTCAGACTACTATGGATAAGATCCACAGATTCGAGATGTATATAAATTATCTGGTTAAATAACGTATGTCAATGTTTTCCTTCTTAGGTTAATAGAAATATCCTTTATGGTGCCACAAGTCCTTTGTAAATTACGAAGTCGTAACAGTGACTGATAAAAAATGATTTATCAAGCAATATTTTTTTGGGTGTGGGGGGACTTGGAAGTGAATGCCAGATTTGGTACTTTGGAATCTGACAGTAGGAAGGAACATATATGTGCTGGTTTAGTTTGTGGGGTTTCTTTTTGTTTTTTTGTTTTTGTTTTTGTTTTTTTTAATTCAGAAATAATCTGTAATCTTCAACTGACAATAATGTCAGTTAAATGTGTTCCATTTAACATTAAATTTACATCAACATGCTGTTCAGTAACACTAGATGTTCAGAATAAATTTTTGAGTGTGATTAGAGTATTAACATTCTGAACATGACATTTAGTTTAATTTAAATTCATTAAAATAAAATTAAAAGGCCAGACAGTTGGAATATCAAATCAAGAAAATTTAATAGCTTTATTCCTTTTATTTGCATTCTTCTCTAAGTACATTAGTAAGATGACTGCATGTCTCTGTGAATTTTAAAAAAGGGAATGTTTATACATATACTTCAGAATATAAAATATAAATATAAATCAGAATATCCCTCAGAACTATATTGCACCACCATACATTATTTTAAACAACAGATCTCAAAGAAGTTTATAGAGGAGGCTAGGGTATTATATAAACTAAGGCATAGAAAGGCATAAGAAAGGGTGTTAATCCAGTGTTATCTAGTACATAAGCTGTACCTGCAGGATGTAATACAGCTTGCTTTATCCCAGCCCAGCACCAAAACCCGCAAAGCATTACTGCCTTTCTTCTGGACTAAAGTGAGTTTGGCCAGAACAAGGCCAAGTTCTTATGATAATCCCCATGAGCTTAGAGCAAGAAGGTTTTGGCCTATGTTTAATTAAAGCTGCATTACAGCATTTAGACATCTGTTACATTTGTACATTGTGGGTCAAGGGCTCAGCTCGAGCTTCTCTTCTGAGGTCTGCATGGACACTGGTGGGTCTTTTTTTTTTTTTCCTCCATAATTTTTATAGCTGAGCCACTACTTCCATGTCCAAAGACACTTTCCCGCACCAGGGAAAGGAGTATGATCTGGTCCTTGATTTCTAGCATCTTGAGATTTGCATAAAATTTCTTTGCACAAAGAAACCTTGTGAAAACCTTCAAGTTTAATGAACCACACTGTGTAAACTGTAATGGTGATGGATGCAAACTTCATCTTTAAGCCTGTCTCTTATCTTATTGTACTGTACTGTCTTTAATTAAACACTTGCAAACAGTATTTTTTTCTGTATTTACATCATTATTTGTTATTTACATCTTTTATTTTCTATCATACACACTTTCCTTCATTCCTTCATCCAAAACAACCCTACACAACAAATTCAGCCCTTTTTATATGAGACTTTATTTTCAATCAATAAGACTAATTGCATGACTAAAGATTTAGACATACACTTCCTTAACAAATAGCTATGACAGTTTAGGATTGCCCTCTTTCCCCCTTTTAAATTACTTCTGTCACAGCTCTACTGACAGAAGAGACTATCTGAGCGATTCACAGCCACCTTAGAGAAACATCCTGCAGTTTGTATGGGAAATTTTTCCCTTAGATTCATGTACATGTTGTATGCTAAATGTTCTGTTAAATTAGCTCCTCTCTGACAAATTTATTATGGGTTCCATTTCTTAATCTCTCATTCCTTCCTCACCTTCCACTGAATTGACAACTGTCATGAGAAGCTGCTCATGTCTAACAAATATGTAAGGAATGCTGTAACCTTCATCCACCCAACATCCACAAAAGGGCTGACCAAAGGTTTGTCACTACCCCAGGAAAGGGCGGGGAGCATAAGCCTCTTTGACTTTAGACAGCTCCTTGGAGCCAGACAATTGTTGGAGGGTACAGGTGTGTGAAAGCTCAACTTATTTACTGTCTGGATCCAAAATCTGGAAATATATCAGTGAAACTAGTTCTCTATTTTCTAGCTACCATTAGCACATATACGAACTTTAACTGATCAGGCATTAACTGATCATTCTGATACTTGTCCTTATTATCCCCTGAAAAAAGAAAAAGATAAATTTTCATTCCTATTCCAGTGAATTCTTTATCTATGGTGAAGTATTCAAAATAATGCAAAAATGAAGTAACATTTATGAATATAAATAACTTCATCCTATAAGCAATTTCATCTGTAAGGGTTTGGGACAGAACTTTGACCTAATCTACAGCATGATCAAACTCTAGCCCATAATAGAATAGTTAGGGATACTCTTCAGCAGCTTTTTCCCATGGTTTTAGGAAAGTGATATGCACTGGCTCAGTGAAAACAAAATCTGAAACTCATAGTGTCAAGGTTTATATTCTAGAAGGATGTACAAGCAAAGATGTATAACCAAACCTGTTTGCTGAAGAGCAACTGTATTTCTTTCAAAGTAAATAGCTTCTGCAAAATATTATTTATATAGTTCTTGCAAATTGGTTTGAAGTGTTGTTTAGACAATCTTATTATGTATAAAGATAAAAACTTCCATCAAGAAATTATGCAAAAGAAAATGGACACACCAGCTGGATAAATCTATCATACATCGGCAAAAAGCAACAAGCACTTTTAATTAGCTGAGTGAATGTAGTTTGCTGAATGCTGAAAGCACAGACTCACTCATATTAAAATGTGCCTAATTTTCTGTGAAAAAGTCCCATCTGAACAGCCCTGACCATAGTCAATCATACTAAAAGCCACTGGTGCTTTATTTGATTTACCAATATAAAATGCAAATGAGGTGATTAAGTGGAGTGGCAGACATAGTAGGGCCTCTTTCAAACCATCAAGTTAAATGCAAGCAGACAGCAAACTGGCTGTACAAAGAAAATTTTAGCATATTCGTTTGATTAGTGCTACAAAAATTTAATTAGGTTGGCTAATTACTTGACAAATTACTCTACACTAGAGAAAAGGCAGAGCATGTTTTATTCCTGCAAAAACCCTGTGTGTATTTTAGCCCAAATGCTATCTGCCAATTTGCAAAAGCATTATTAAATGAATGAAAGACAGTACAACAGTCTCCAACAATGGCAAATTGTATAATGCATATAATTAGACAAGGCACACACCACTATATCCATATGTCCATGATCCCTCATGTCTAAAAATATTTAACACAATATTTCTAGGAAAATACTGTCAAAACAGATTATTACAAGGCTGTCAGTTCTTCATAAGAAGCAATATATAGAAAATACTCATTAGCGGAAAACACAGCTCATCCAAAACAGAGCCTCTTCACCCAAATGAACTCTATCAAATGTTGTAACAAGGATGACTTTATCTGTACCTTGCTAAAAGGAAATAATGTACACTGTTCAGTTAAGGACTGTATATCTATGTCTATTCCTAAACCATGCTGAGAACATTATTTATCTGGAGAAGTCAAAAAGACAAGCTTGGATAAATTTCACATATTATAATTTTATTGGTGTGAGTAGGCCAAACAAGAACAACACCAGAACTTTACTGTAGAGGAACACATTTCTCTTCTTGTTTGTCTATTTGTATTCGCATGCCACGAAAGCTGCCAATTTTTATTCAGGAGACTGCATTTGCTTTTGCTGGCATTCGATGTAACTAATCAGCCTCTACTGACTTAAACATCATGATAATATAAATAGATATCCACTTTATCTACTCAAGTGGAAAAAAGAAGTATCATATTATATAAACATAATGCATTGAAATTGGCAATTAGATACTGCATTTAACTCAGGCTAAAACAATATCTTAGGAAATCCAAGGGATATGTGAGGTCTCTTTTAAAAACAGTCATACATGTGCAGGCAGGCACGAAATATTCTTTCTTGCAATTAGGAATTTGCAACTTCTGTTTTATTGTGCCAATATATTTTTAAACGTACAGCCTTAGTGAGATGTCAAAAACCTTAAATCAAATATAATTTTATGTTAACTCAGCATAATTATTACTGTGTGTGATCAGGTCTGTTTCTAATCTATTGTATGCTAAAACAAATTTCAGTTCCTTAGCAGTTTGTCTGATTAATTGCTAAACTCACATTAAATAAGAAGCTACAAAGGTTTTCTGATGATTTTAAAGGATAGTATCAAATCCTGGTGTTTTGGTCTTTGTTTATATTCTGATACTTCAAATTTCCTGAGTTTTAGAGGGTGATGTTCATTACTGCACTTACACCTCTTGTGACAAAGATAGGAAGATCTGAAATCCCTTTTCACTTTAAAAAATCTTGTTCGTAATGAAATAATCCAGGAAAAATATAATAGTCTTTAGGTTTCAAAACCAGTTAGATGAGGATAGACAAAAATGGGGCCAGATGCACTATTAAAGTCTTTTTCTACAGAAGCATAGGAAGGGTGATGTATTGAACTAGGCTCAGGAAGAGAGCTCCAGCATCAAAGCAACTAGCTCTGACATGTCCTACCATTCAGTAGAGTCATTCACATTGAGGTAGATTTTAATGTTGCCTGCACATCGAGTGAAAGATGCCACTAAATATTTATCTAAGACTGAGATTTTAAAAAATAGTGAATATAAATAGAAAAAAGGGAGATTTAACTTCAATCCTGTTCTTTCATGTCCACTGTAGGTATGAAAAATGCTTCAATGACCCAAGTTTTGTGTGAGAGGTTTCAATAAACTAGAATTTAATGAAGACTGAAAAATCACCAGCTGTTGAAAGCAAAGATTTTAAATTACTCTTTTCTTTTGGCCTTGCTCATGCTATGGCCACTACACATGCAATGGAGGTGGGAAGAGGGGAATATCTTAAGACTAAATAAAAGAGAATTGTGGTTTCTCAGGGAGATCTGACCTGGTATCAGTGTGATAATGGACAGGAAGAAAATAAATTACGTACTTGTTTTTTGTTCCATTCTTTGTGAGAAGCAAGGAGCAATTTTGTTTAGAAATAAATCAAATAACTATGCAGGGAAGAATAACTGCATGGGGAATAACTATGTATAACTGTATAGAAAAATGAGATAAGGAAGGCAGCAGGGTACAGAAAGAGCTGTATTAGAATGTGTGCTGGAGGCTAAAGCTCTTCTTACAGCCAGTGTAGACTAGAGTAGCTTAAGGAACTTACCAATAGAACATAACAATTCTCAGTCTTTTTTGACAATATTTTTTAATCCTGATGACTTTTTAACCCAGCCATGTACACAGAATCAGTGTAAAGGAGGCTTCCTTCCTGTAGAGGAGCTTCTATGGGGAAATTGTGAAAGGGGGCAGAAAACTGGCAGGAATGGCATTTGTATGGGGAAACAGAGATCAGAAGGGATTTGTGTCCTCACCTCTGAGCATACATGGCCAGCCTGTGTGATGCCCTGGTCATGTGCTGGATGGGGCCACCAAAGAAAGAGCAGCTCCTCGAGCCATCAGCAGAGGCAGTACTGTGTATGAGGAAATCTTTCATCTTTTTGCTTTGGGCTTTATTATCTAGGGATACATTCAGAACAGTGCTTACCCTAAAATGACAAATGTGCCAGTACAAAATGAAACTGTGGCAAATCCAGTTTCCTGTCACCTTTATTTACTTCTCATTGCCACCCTTCTCTGGGTGAAATGGGAACAAACTATCAAGAAAAAAACCCTAAATGTTTGAAAAGACAATATTTGCTGCAGAAGGGAGCATAAAAGATAATAGGCAGGTTTTCTGTTCTGAAGAAACACTTCTCATGCAAAGTCACAGAAACAGGAATCCAATTGTTACTTAGATGAGACAATTAGAAGCTGGACCTTGCTAAAGACAAAATAGCTATTTTTTTTTACTGTTTGATTTTGTAAAGTAATATTTGAAGCGATTTGCAGTTGTTAGATGCACAGCCCTGGAACTGACATTAATGAGATTTAAAAAAGGTTTGGTTTATATACAAATGACAAAATTGGTATATGAATTTATGCCCTACAGTTGTTTTTAACACCATCGATTTATCAAAGGACTGTCTTTAAAGAAATGTTGCATCACTGGATTATTTACAGTTTATCTCTTGTTATAGGAAAAAGCTGCTAGTCTTTGTTTGGGTGTAGTTTTATTTTCAAAGTCACCTTTTTTTTACATGCTTTTTTTTTTTTTCTTCTTTATATTCTTTCCTCAGTATTGTCTCCTTGTCTTGGAGACAAGACACTGTACTAAGCTGGTGTATTCTAATGTGTGTATGTCCCAAGTTTGGTGCTTAAACCGTGACAATGTTAGCAGGGCGATAGGACTTTTAACTTGAGGTAATAAAACCACAGTTTGTTTCCTTGGTCTGTTAAGGTTATGTTACTTTAGCTTTGGTGGAACATCATGTTACGCTATGTACAATTAAGATCTACATCCTTATATTTTTGCTATACGTGTCTGGAATCAAATTTTGCATGTCTACATGACACTGAACAGACTCCTCAGTTTTTCAAAGAAAATTCTTGGCTTCATTTATTTGCATTAAGACTCACCTCAATTAGTATTTTAATCATCTCAGTGTGTATAATTCTAGATAAAAAGTGATAGCTGGGAAAGTAAAATGTGCTAGTATGGTAATTATTATTAAAAGAGTAAAGTTCCTCTATCTTGACTCACTTTTTCAGTCCTCCTTCTGTTTCTGCTCTTTTCTGACAGTTGTGGCTTGCATATTATTTTTTCTTACTAATTTATATATACACATATAAATAATGGTGTTCAACCCTGAAAAGCAGTCTCAGCACACTAAATTCACAGAGTAAAATCTGGTTCTAGACACACTTGTATTACCTCTCGAAAAGAGTTAAGACATTTGGAAAGGGCCATGCTAACAAAGGACCACCTGTACTGAGAATAGGAAAGGAAACAGTCAAGTTTAATGCTATCATCATAAATAGCATTCTCTAATCAGTCTCTCTTTTCATGTGATTTTGAAAATCCTTCTTCCCTAGAAGTACTTGCTAGAGACAATTATGCAAGAGCAAAAGCACACACTGCTACTGCAGAAAATTGCCAATAGATTCTGAAGTGTTTCAAACAAGAATATATTAGATTGACTATGCACTTGTAAATTATAATAACAGAGGGCAGCAGGCTGATGAGAATAAACAAAAAGCTTCCTGAGCAATGCACCTAATGAAACACAATCATAAGTTAATTTTTCAGTGACGGTCTGCAGTCTATGCTTATGCCTGAGAAAATGCCTGCCTTTCTTTTATTTCTCTGTATTCTCTGAAGTATTACAGTTACAGACTAGTGTAAAAAAATCAGTTTTTCATGATAATAGAAGGATTTCATTTCAACTCCTGAATATATTTTAGCTGTTTGGATGAATATTTATGATGTTTGGAGTGACCATTTGCTCACCTTTGTAACAACAAAGAATTCTGCTTTACATGTGAACAAAAGTGGATTGTATTCCATGAAATGCTTTGGTTTTACATTTTGTACACTGTGATAGCAGGTAGAAGCATGTGAACAAGCTCTGAACGTTAAATTACGAACCAGAGTTTGCTCCCCTTTTACATCGGCACAGATCTGAATAACTTTGATGAGTGCGATGTATTTATTTTTGGTTCAAGTTACTGCAACTGAAAATAAAACTTTGGGTTAATACAACTATTATTTTCAACTACAGGGTTGATATGTAATTTGGGCACACAAATTTAGTGTGTGTTTTAGATGATGTGGCAAACACAGCTGACGTCTTCCCTTGTAGGAACTAATTGAGTCCTCAGAAACTTTCTGTGTACTTGTCTACAATAAGCCTAATCTTCATACACATAAATCTTACTAATTATTATAGTAGTAATTGGGAAGTATTACTAATATTACCACTAAAACCTTGCTTGTCTCCAAGCCCAAAGTTTCTGCCACACCACAGCCACACATGTCAGTGAGGGCACACAATTTTGTTCTCCTTCATAGACTCATTTCAAAGTACTGATGATTCTGCCTGCCTCATACGCAGAAATTTAATAGCCATTGCTAGTAGCACCAAATCAAACTGTTCACCTTATTTTAACCTCAGATAAAAAGTCATTATTCTGGTTATCTTCCTCAACTTGGCCCTGTCAGTCAAGATTGTATTTTAATCTTCTACATGGCTGCTATGGAAAAGATTCTTATTTGTTCTTTCTGTCTTAAAGACTCTTTTTCTTTCCATCTTAAAGGACACACAGGAAAAACCTCTTTAAAGTTTACGACTGAATTCAAGATCAGATTTTTAAGAAATGAATGTGGATATTTTGGCTTGAAAGCACTGAAGACATTCAGATCCAGTGCTGGATCACTAACAATCCCTACAGTTTGGCTTAAAACCATGGGGATTGCCAAGCTGTATAGGTGCCTGAGACTTCCAGACCCCACAAAGTTTTGCTTCTGCACATCTCCAAATATCTGAGTTACAGCAAAGCTAAACAGCTAAGAGAAAGACATGAAGTAATATTTGTGTACTGGAAATCTTGACTAATTTACTGGAAATATGTTCAGAGTGCCAAATTGCTATGAGACATAAGAGTGTTCTGTATTTTGAACACATGTGCCATGTGTGTGATGTGTGTGAGGTACTGAAGTGCATGAAAGAAGTAATATATTTTTTGAAAAACTGTTGAGCATGTCTTAAAGAAGGCATGTGCATGTGTGCGTTTGTATGTGTATTTCCTGCCAAAATAAGAAGTTGATGGATTTGAAATATAACAATTTGGTACATCAGAGTGTGATGTTTGTTGCTGTTTTTTTTCTTTTCTTGAAGATGCTCAGAAGACGGAGGATCTCCTACATTTTCTTTCATCTATTAGAAGATGTTGGGTGAAAGACTGCAAAACAGAGGTGTAATGAAAAAGCTGAAAATACTAAGTTCTATGTGAGCATAGTTTACTAACTGATAGAGTTAAACCAAAGACATGGTCAGGAGACAGTAGTGAAGATCAGAAAAGTCCTATGCCTGTTGATTTGCTTCCTTGCACAGCTTCTACTTTTCTTCCTTTCGTTTCTTTTCCCTGATTTAATGATCAGCTTAAACAGAGAAGTGATATGAGGAAAGCAGAGAGGTCCTTACCCTGCATATTGTACTGCCTACTGCTGACAGCAGTGTCTTGGGCAGGAGGAGGCTGCGTGGGATTGCTGAGGCAAGGTGCCGGTGCCGAGGGATGCAGAGGTGGCCTCAGTGGGAAGAGGACAGCGCTGTCCCATGCTGGACCCAGATGGCTCCAGCTGCCTTCAAAGGACTCACCACAGCACACAACTGTGCTCCACAGCCATGTATGTGGTGCCTCTGGGAAAACACTTCAGAAAGGGCAAAAATTCCAGACAGACAGAGAAGTGAGGGGAAAAAAAGGTGAGAAACAGCTCTGAGTCAGTGATGATGGAGGGGGAGACAATGCTCCAGACACAGAGTGGACGGTCCTCTGCAGCCTGTGGAGACACCATCCTGGAGCAGGAGAAAAGTATGAGGAGGAGGGAGCAGCAGGGAGCAGCTGCTACAGACTGGCCACAAGCCCCATTCCCCAATGTCCCTGTGGTACTCATTGAGGAGAGGTAGAGGAGCTGGGAACAGAGTGAAGTTGAGCCTGCGAAGAGGGATGGGAGTGTGGGGGATGTGTCATTTTAACATTTTGCTTTTATTTCTTACCATCAAGATCTATTTTAATTGGTAATGATTTTCCCCCCAGTCAAATCTGTTCTACCCATGATGGTAATTGGCAAGTGATCTCCCTGACTTTATCCCATCTTTTTAAACTCACTTTCTCTCACTGCCCTGCTCTGAGAGCAGCTAGGTGGATGCTTGGCCATTACAGTACCAGTGTAAACCTAGTGAGGCTGGAATCATTTATTGCTGCTCCTGACTGAAAACAAAACTGCTACATGGAAAGTAAACTGTCATATTGAAGTCATTAAAATAAGCAAGCTTAGCAAAAGGTCTGAACATTGTGCTTTTGGTTGGATTTGGTCAACTCAGCACACAAATGCTCTGTTGCAAATCTTAAGCCCTGCAAAGATAAACTCATATTTTACCTGGATTTAGGCTTCTGCATTCCACTTACATGGCACCTGAATGGTGTGCTGGATGTCTGCTGTCCAACACCTTACAGTCCCTACTGCCTGGAGAATGCTGATTACTGTGAAAATTGAGGAGTTCTGCACTGGGGAAAAGAGGGTGTGCAGGAAGGGCTTCAGCTCTTTGGTGATCTCATGCGCACAGAACCTCCTGTGGATCCTAGCTCTGGCTGTTGTCCTCTCTTGCCCTCTCCCTCCTGTGCTGCAGCTGTAGTAGCTCTGTTGCCTTTACTATGCTGTCTGTTGCACACATGTCTGGCATTAGTCAGTAAAATTACTTGTAATGTGTTCCATTCCCCTCTAGCTAAATCCCTAACCTGGCTTTCTCTTGAATGGGCTGGAAGTAACATTGTCTGAACTACCTTGTGGTTTTCTGCTACAAGGAGCCTGGGCTGTGCCAGTCATTTTCCTGTTCATCCTGTGCCTAGCTTTCCTGGGAGAGAGCTCACTGGAGACCTGATGCATCTGACAGTAAAAAAAGTCTTTCCTGTTTTTCCCTTCCTCCCAGTGAAAGATGTTCAGATTAAATGATGCCTTGCTATTAAAAATACTAATTGATACAAACTAGCTTCTGTAACTAAAACAGAATATAGGAAAAAAAAGAAGTCCTATGGCATCCTTTTTTTTTTTGATTGAAAATAAATAGCTGACATAGTTGGAGAAGAGGCAAGAAAGGTTACCCTTATCCTGCTATTTAAGTGATTCTTAATTAGTGACGGCAGGCCTCTACCTACTAATAGTTTGAAATTTAATACAAGAAAATCTGTAATAAGTGACTTTTCTATTGTCACTACATACATTGTGTAAAGATGCAGTAAAGCTTTGTTTGCTTCACCTCTTTAGGTGAAAGTATCTTATCCATAACACTGCCATTCAGTGTGGGTGGTGTAATTTTACTCAAGGCTCTTTGAAGACCCTGGAAGGTACAAAGGGCACCTTTGACACTGTAGTCTTGTAATTTCTGTACTACTAATGGATGGCTGAACATACTTCAAAGATGCTAACTATTTATGTATTAGAACACTAAAGCTGATTTCATGTGTAGCAGGTTGAAAAGTGTTTTCACTCTGAAATCATTGTGGGGCTGTACAAAAGGTACTGGACTGACAGCTACTGAAATAAGCAGAAATTAAGTTCCACCTAACTATTCGTCATCAAGGAGAGACTGAAAGCACCTGGCTGATCCAACATACCTTACTAATGATTTTACCTGCCAGTGTTTATTCTAGTGATTATGTTCACTCCTGTTGTGCTTTCGTAAGGAAAAGAAGCAATTTTAAGTAGAAAATTCATAGCTATTTTCAATTGCATATGAACCTGTATATGGTTCTTAGTCTGGAGGGAGAACAAGAAAGGTCTTATTCTGGTAAAAAGAGTCACTGTTTTCTTTCTCAGCTGCATGAACAAAGACACCACCACACAAAATAGGAGTCAGGTCTGCTTTGCCTAGAGCAGCAGGGATCTTCATTGAGGCACTTTTGAAGGAGATATGACATATGTCCATGTATCACATGTGGACACATATTTCTTCAAGTCAAAAAACACTGGTTCAGTTGCAGCTTGTGCGCGTTTGGCACTTCAGAAAATCAGGCAACTTATTTTGCTGCTCAACCAAGAATTTTAAAACCTAATGTTGTCACTCATTATTTATTCACACATTATTGAACCTGGTTAGAGTGATCAAGTGCATAAGGCTTTTACATACCAATGTATAAGCAAATTGAGAAACATATTTTTCATTCCTTATGTAACATTGTCCTTCTGAGAGGCATTAGCTTGTGCTCTCTGTGGTATGATGGATGAGACACTCCCACAGTGAATCACAATGACTGGAAGAAAAAGAAAGAATTTCTCATGGGAGAGACAGTCTACTCAAAATTAAAACCTGCGGAAATAGCCTAACTCTATCTTCCTTGGTACCTGATGAGATAAGGTTATAGCTGAATTAATTGAAAAATGGGTGTTTCTACTTTGGCACACTGAAAGGTATCAAAGTCACTTGTTCCACCTCACAAACACGCAAGAGCTTTTGTGGTAAATTACCAAAAAATACTGTTTCTCTGTAGAAATTTTACATTGTTGAGAAAAAAATGCAAATTCCATTGAAACAGAAACTGGAAATCTACCAGAAAATTTATTTTTCAATTGAAAACCAAGTGTCTGCATATATATTTTCTGTGTATTTGTTATACAGCCTATATCCACACACAAAGATCTTGAAGTTGTTCACAAGCACTATTGACCTTTGAAGCCTATGTTTGTTCTGATGATGCGTGTTTTCCTATACAATTGGTAGGGAAATTCAGACAATTTGGGAACTGCTTTTGATTTTAGAGGAGTTCAGGTGCTCTTGAGTTGATTCTCTCTTTCCATCGACTCCAAATGACTTACACCCTTGTGTAAGGTATTCAAAATTAATTGGGATAAACCCACGTCAACATCCCATTAATTTATCCCCATTTATTCAGTTCTCTAACTCATGAAAAACGTGAATGCTTCCATGTCTAATTGTATGCTTCTTTTAAAGACATACAACTCATCCTGGGTCAGAGGCTTCAACTGTAAAGATTTCAAAATTTCCAGTTATAGAAAGTTTGTAATTTCATGGTTTTCTTTCATAGTGTTGAGAATTAGAATGACCTTTACATATATTTAAATTTCCATAGATATGTTTAGATAATTTTCTAAAATCTGATTGACCAAATATTTAGATGGTGTGACAGACTAGCTTTTAATGCTGAATACTTTCAAAGTGTCTCTGCACTTTTAAAAAGCTTTATTAAAAGTATGTATTCATCCACCCCTCCCTATTTAAAAAAAATATACCTGAATTAGTTTTTTTTTTCTCTTGACAACTCTTTTTCTGAGGGGCCACACTGCTGAAAAAAATCTCTGACAGGATCAGTATTTTCTTTGTTGAGGCATTTGTAATAGATGAATTGATTTGGTCATGAAGGTTGTTCTTTTTAGAGTGCTTTGAAAGCATAAGCAGGGGAAAGAATGCTCAAAAGAGCCTGAAATTTGATTTACATCTTTAGAACAAAGAAACAAATGAAAATGTGACTATTGTCTTTATCTTCACTGTTATTGTATGTGGTATCCTTCTATAATCTTTTCTTGTAATGATACTTAATAGCTGCCTTCGAGATATTAATGGAAATTGTCACAGGCAAGGGAGATATTACTGCATCTAATGAAGCAAAGTAGGACTAAAAGGAAAAAAGAACAATAAGTGAAATCTGAACAAATAGAAAAATTTAACTTATTTCTGAAATTTAACCCTATACATGGTTAATTGTCATAAAATCAAAATAAGTAAATGCAGCTACTCTTCAGTATATTAGTATATTCTTCGTGAAAGCTTACAGAGCAGGTAAAGTACATAGATTTTGAACATCAGATTTATCAACCCTTAACAGGTCAATATAACAATACTACCATAAAATATGTCCAATTTTTTCATAAACCATACTATTGAATATATTGCATGCTTCAGATCCCTCAGGGCTAGAAAGATAAATAAACCCAGTGTTTTATAAAGGAAAAATATAATTTTGGTAGAAAACACAACACTCCAAGTGTGAAAATGCAAACATCGGCATCACATTTAAACATATGTTTCACTATCTATTCACTCATCTAAAGTCTAGAAACATGACGAAACATTTCAAGCATTTGTACTGACCAGTTAAATACAAGTGCATGTGAAAGGATGCTGTAAAATATAAATCAATGACTTATTAAATACATTAGCGTTTTTTTTTGAGTAAATTTTAAACTATGTTCATCTTTTGATAATGGAACATTCAGTGAAAGACAAATAGAAAATACCATCCAAATAGGTGCTATATGTCTAACACTTTGCCTGATATCTGTTTGTCTGACCCAAAAAACCCTAGAAATTTTAAAAACATTACTTATTTAGTTTTAATAGAATGTATTTATTTCAAACTACATCTTAAAAGTAAGCCTAAGTAACTTTAGATATATAATAATAAATGAATCTTCATGAAGCCCTAACTTTATTGCAATTGACTTGAATAATTTCAATTAATAGAAAAATATACCAAGTATATTGAATAGCACATTTTGCCTCAGTTTTGAAGAAAGTAAAGTCACTGAATTGGTAGAAGTTATTGACTAAATTCCTGAAAAAACATTTGTTGAAATGATAAACCTACTTCTGTAAACAATAGCGATTTCTGGAGATAAATATATATTTTTTCAATTCTATCAATCAATGTAATTAAATAGTTCAGAAGTGTATGGAAGGTCAAAAAAAAAGCAAACCAACAAACAAGAGAAAGCACAAACCCCACAAACCTAGGAAAGACACTTTTTTTTTTAACCTGCGAAGTGGTTATGGAGCAATGAGCTCTACTATATCTGGAATATGAAATTACAGTGCATAGAAAAAGTAAGAGGAACTTCACTAAAGCTGATTCCTTTGTTTTATTTGCAGATGTACATGCTTACAAAACGTGGGTTTTTAAAGTATTTAAATTGAATTTTCATTTTCATCCAATGGGAATTTTAAAGTTTCAGAAGTTAAAAATCATTACTCAGCCACAAAAAAAAAAAAAGAAAATTATCACATGCCGTTCTGACAAGAAAAATGAACTTATTTTTTTTAATGGAATTTGCTACATTTGTTCAAATGCTTGTACTTAGACATAATATATGCATCTAAAGTTAAAGAAATGACAAACTTGATGTGAAGGCTATAATCATGAGACTTATTAGCTGCTAACATCAAGAAATAGAAATACTAATCCAAAGAACAAAGGATCTAATATCATGTAAGGAACAGGTATTACACCTGCTGCAGGTATATTTCTACATAGGAACACAGTCAGCTTTCAGAGGCAGATGAGAATGCAGTTGGTTAGGCATGATCAGGATGAACAGAAGTTTGAGAAAATAAATCAAGATAAGAAAGACTAAACCAACATAATATGTTTCAAGATTCCCTGATTATTTATTCAAAATATTATTCTTAAAATTGTGGGCTAAAATTACCTTGGTTTAAATATGCGCTCAGAAAAGCAACTACTTGAATACTTCTAATGACTGTGCTAGAGGTGATCTAGGATTAAGGTGAATAAAAGGGCAATGCAGTTAATGTTACATGGCATGCACTTCCTGATATGTTTATGCAGAAAAGCACAGTGTTTGGCCATTTATAATCAATGCTGTTAGATAAACTGTCCCATATATTGCTGTACATAGAGCTGAGATTGCTGAGAAATCTTAAGGGGTAAGAATGAAGAGTGAACAGGAAAACTTTAGTGAGTGTTTATTATGTCCTGAATATTCATGCAGTTTTGGATGGAAAATCAAAATCTCAGCTGTTTGTAAACCCAAATACGTGTAAGGAAAAAAAAATATTGTCTCATATATACCTTTAAAGTTAGTAAATTTTGAGAAACAGAGATAGCCCAAGCCTCTACTCCTGTACTTAGGAAATCCCCAACCTGTTCTAGTAAGCATGTGTTGTAATTTGTAACTGAAATTTGTAGCAGAGTAACATTCCCAGTGTAGATGATGAATAGTGATCTGAGCAGCCCTGAAAGCAAAGTTCCATTTAAATCACCTGCGCTATTGCAGAAGAAAGAAAAATATACATCTTCTGAGGCTTTGTGGGGAGCTATTTGCTGACTCTAAAATAAGTTACAGAACATTCCCTTCATTTTCAGACTGTTAATGCTTATCCACGGCTTAAGTAAGAATACTTACTTTTTCTGTTCAGTTGTGCACATTACAAACAGAGATTAGTGGCTTTTCACTTCAGAGCTGTCAGAGTTAAAGTGACATGGAGCTATTAACATTCTGTTGTAAGTGGCCAGAAGCTTCCTCTGTTTTTTTTTGTGGTTTTTTTTTTTCATTTTAGTTGTGTTTTTGTTTTTGTTTTTGTTTTTCTGTTTCTTTTTAGCTCAGCAAAAGACCACTAAACCCCTTTTTTTGTACTGTTTTTGTGAAGATTACCCATTCCCTTTTCATTTGGATCAGACCCTGGCACTCTGGCACTGAATGTCTTCAAATTATTAATGTTTCTTTGCAGCTGCCAGATCTTTAACACTTCAGAAAGTCAGATTATTCCTCATAAACTATTCCATGATATTCCATGTGGAAGACTTTGAATGCAATAATTAGAAAGTATCAGTCAGATCTGTGACATAACCAGTTATAAAAGGAGATGAGTTTTAGCTCTGCAGATTTCCTGTTAGATATTTATTTCAGTACCTCTGTAGTACAGCAAAAATATCTAAATACCAGACAAACTTCAGACACTAAGAGGGAAGATGTGCAGGAATACACAAAAGATTAAGCAAGATTAAGCAAGGAAAAATACACTATTACTTTTTATCTTCTCAGTAAGACATGGTCTCATACATGTTATTATGATCTCTCAGAAAATTAAGACATTTAATTTACCAAGTTTTTCAGGACAGCTTGAACAGTCTCTGACAATGGCCTCAGTATATTTTAAAGTGGGTAACATCCAGCCTGTCTCAAAATTTGTCCATTTTGGATAAGCACAAAGAACTACTCACATATTATAGAGATGTAGAAATAGAGCAAACAGCCCCTGAGATGCCTGGAATAGAAAAGATTCTCCACTGTGCAAACTCTGACAGGGAGCATTTTCACTGCTGTGAAGGTATGAGATGAAACTTTTGGCTCACTGGATACAGTGAAAATTTTGATATCAACTTTAGGCAGCATCTCACCAAGTTTTATTAGTTGGATATTAAATACTGCTTCCATTAGACATAAGCCTGAGAGATCCTATCCATATACATATCCTTCTCTCTTTTTCTTCCTTTTACTTCTTAGTTCACTTAGTTCTTTCTTCCTTTAAGATTTCTCCTTCTTTTCCTAAACTTGTAAAAGAAATGTTTCCATTTTGCTGGGGTTTTTTAATAGTTCTCATAAATGCTGTTAAAGCCATGTTGCTTTGCTATGATATTTTCATTTGCAGTAGAGCTAAAGCTGTGTTTTTAAAATGCTTAAAAAATGTCAAAGAAACAGTAATTTTAGGCATTGGCTGGTAGATAATGTTACTATGAGGACACAGTAATATCTGCAATAGCAGTCCTAGTGAGAAAATATTGTTGTTTTTTTTTTTTAACTACTATTAAAAATGTTGAAAAAGTTAAAAACTATTGCTATTAAAAATTTTAAAATATTGAAAGCTGTACTTTCAACTTGCAGAAGCAGCATTTCACAGCCCTCCCCCATTCAGGAAACAATGGTTTTAATTGCTTGCAGATTTTATGCCCTTGAGCTATCGATCAGAACCTTAATTTTCCAATGTCCTCCAATATAACAGTAACCAGTTTATTATCTTTAACCTGCCTTTAAAAAAACAGACAAAGTCCGAAGATACTTTTTATACAGTATAAACAAGTACACAATCAGAGATTTGTTTCTAAGGTGGAGAACTCTAAATGCAAAGAACTTGACTGTTTTCTACAGAAATAATAATTATTGTTTTCCATGTTTACAAGACAATTTATTGAAGAGCTGGAAAAATAAATTCTACTGAATTTAATAGGAGTAGACAAATCTATTCAAGCTAGTGAATTCATATAAACCTCTAAGAAGTTGTTATCATACTTTACAAACTACAAGAGAGAGATGGAGATGAAAGCTTAACAGAAAACCTGAGATTAAAACTCCAGCCCTTAATATCAATAGACCACACCAGTGGATGGATTTGGATGTTGCAAAGTAATATCTTGACATATTTGTAAAATTAAAAAAAAAAAAAAATTGTTAGTCAAAACAGGATTGAAAAAAAGCAAAACCGGTAAACCCCTTGATGAGAAATATACAGAACTTTTAATTTTTGATTAAAGAGGCCCAAGCTTTTTGCACACCCAGAAACTACTTTTATAGTGTAGAACTATCTCTGTAGATAGTTTCATTGACATTGAGATAGAGGCTTGTAATTTTAAGATTGTTTTAAATTATTTCAAATAACTTTTAAACTTAAAAGTACTTTGAATCAGAATATAGAGCATGCATTTGAAAGAAAAAAAGAACCACCCACAAACCTCTGGGGCTGAGTTAACTGAAGCAGAAGAGATATCCAGGTACAGCAGAGTATGATTCTCATGAAACCTCAAGAGTCAGAAACAGAATGACATTCACTCCTTGTAAAAGTGTAGGGGAAAGGAAGAAAAAAAAAATAAACATCTCTGTAAATTATCATCTCTGATTACATTAGAAAAAAATAAAAGAAGAAAGCACAGAGCATGTTGCGCAGTACTGAATACTATCAGAGAGCTGTGCTTCCCTGCGCATGGCCTCATTCTGCACATAGTGAAATCAGTAACAAGGGTTCTTCTTAACTTGAGTGGATTCAAGATTGAGCTTATTGGCACTCTGCCCAACAGGCATCATTGAAACTGTAAGAGGAAGGCCAGAGACTCCAGTGGGAATCCATGCATTGACTGAAGCATGTCCTTAAGCAGATATCTGAGTCCCATAAAGTCAACAGATTTAAATATGTACTTTAAACTGAGAACATGCTTTGTTGAATCTTGGCCTTTAGCAATTATTTGAGACATCAAGTTTTACTAAGCTGCTAAAACGTTTTGGGAAAAAAAAAAAAGAAAGTCAAGGGTCATTTCTATTGATGTTTTTACATAAAAAAGAATTCTTGAAAGTATTATTAATTAAGAAAATGACAAAGGCATGCTTAGTTTCATCTTACTAGAGATTTGGTTTTGTTATTCCTGGAAACACTGTTGTATGAAGTAAATTCAAAACTGCTATTTAAAAATTAAGAAAACAAGCTTCAGAGATGTAAACTGGCCTTGCTTATGCAGCTACAGTTCTAGACATCCCCATTCTGGAACAGATGAAGAGCATCCCCATGGACACTTGCATAAACCTGAAAAGCAAAAGACTTTGTTTTTCAAAAATTGGAGAAAGACAGGTTTTTATGTGTGGTTAACGCAACTATGAAGGAATTTCGGGAAATTCAACACTTTCTAAATGTCCTAAAGTTAACTGGATTTGCTAGATGTTCAGGACCTTAGAAAACCAGAATGCTTATGATGTCAAGCTGAAGTGATTCAGGAATTTTGATTTAAACACCTGTTTTAGAACTCTAATAGAGACAGATAGAGACATAGATACCTGTAGAGACATACAGATACCTGTAAATGTAGATATATACTGATTATTATTTTAGGTATAATTTAAAATTTGATATCATTCCCTATTTTGATAGAATTGGTTGAATTGCTCATTCTCAGTGCATTAGTTAGATTTATGTGTTTAGTTTGTTCACCATCACTTGCAAACTGATCTTCAGTTCCATTGATGTGTTTAACCATAAAACTGAATAATAAATCTATTTTGCTAGGTTTATTTAATCAAAAAGAAATTTAACTAAACTTCATCATTAAATGACCCTCACTATTCCGGAAAAAAATCTGAATAAGTTTGTTGAGATGTATTAATATGGGTATAAATTTCTATTTATTTATTATATGTTTCTAATTTTTTTTAACTGAATTAAAAAATGCTTTCCATAAGTCCCATGCTTCATAAAATACAAATTTTCTTAATTTACAGAAAATGACTTCTGGTCATTCTTTTTTGAAATTACATGGATTTTAAGAAATTTCAAGGGAACTACTGTTGGTGTGAAACTGAGTGTATATTAGTTTTCTTTGTTTCAGTGTTCTTTCTTTACTATGCAATGCTGCTTTGTCCCCAAGAAGGGACATAATAATTTGCTTAAAGCAGAGCATACGCTAATCCCTTTTCCTACAATATCCTTAAGTAATTTATAACAGCTTATTTCAAACTGAGGAGTTTGACAATGCCCCTAGTGAATCTTGATATACATGTCTTACAAGTCATACACAAATGATACTGCATGAAATATTCATTAGGAATACTCTAAATTATGTACCAAACAACGAGGATACTGTCATTGTCACACTTTTCATCTGGTAAATATCCCAGTAGGCACAATGAATTCACTTATATCTCACAAAGAGTTTCCCAACATGTTTCAATTATTTATCTTATGGCTACAATCCTCCATGTGTGCACTCATGTTTTTGTTTTTCAGGCTTTTCTGAAACACACCCACATCTGCAACACTGTGGTAAAATACATAAAACCTATGAAGAAAGGCATTAGCTTGTGTTTTACTTTAGTTAAGTATATTTCAAAGCAGTTTGTGTGTTTAGACTGCATTGAGGAGATCTGGTCACAGCATAAACAGATTAGACTTCAAGAGGAGACAGTTAAGTGTTTTTAAAAACTCCAGAAGACTTCTCCATTAATTTAAACTGAAGCAAGAGAGTACAGGAAAAATGGATCTTTACCACATTTAGAGCAGGCAGGCAGCATATAATGACAGGAAGCAACAGGTCTATCATGTGATGAGACGAATGGTGTCTTTTGTAACTTCTTAAAAGGCAGATGAGGAAGACATGGTACTTCCTTGACACATGATGCCGAATGACACTTATCACTTAAAATAAGTAGCTAGAAATCTCAGACATAATAGATTCATTTGGAAAGTGCACAGCATGATGCTAGCTTCCTACAAATATTTAACATCTGACATGTCATGTTCCATTATTCATAACAGAAACTAACATAATCTTGTTTTTTTTTAAATTAAATTTAACAGAAACTTAAATTCTTCTACCCACACTTTTCAGTGCCTTAAGGTACCTTTCATGTAGAGAGGGCTTGCCGTTAAATTATTGAGGCACTTCTCATACAAAGGAAGAAAAAAGGTCTAAACTGTGTAGATGCAGTGAGAAGCAGCTTTTCTAATTTACATTTCTCTTAACCCGATGCAGTGGTTAAACACAAATAATGTGTAGGTAAGGACAGGAAGGTAGGTTTGAAACTACCTGGACTGATGACAATGCTGAGGAGATTATGACACTAAGGCATTCACAAAGAAATACTGCTTTCATTTTCTGGTTTACCAGAGGTTTCGGGGGCAATGCTGGCTTAAACAGCCCCCCCCCAGTTAGGCACCACTCGCTGCTCCACAGCTGCTTGTCCCCTCAGCTGACGGATACAATGCTGAGGATGCTGTGTAGTAACAACATTGGGGTTTTAAAAAACGCTGCTTATTTCTACTAAAGGAGCAGGGCATATACCCAATGCACCTCCCTCCTAGAACAGAAGTTCAGGCACCACAGTTCAGGTAAAGAAGCAAAATAGGGCAGCCAGAGGCAATGAAGCGGGAGGTGGGTTTCACTGACAAGCTTTCGTGGGAACTGCATGCAGTGTGTAACATAATTATCTGATTTTTACCCAAAGTTGCTACTGCTTGCTAGGCAACAGGAGCATCACTCTGAAAGAGTGTAAGTCTCTAGATTTTGCATACCTTCAGGTGCTAGTGATAAATGTTGACAATTTTGGAGAAAAATCATGCTTTTCAAATACTGAAAGTGGCAAAAATGAATCTTGCTTACATAATTTATCCGTTTATAATTCCAACAGCATGGCAGGGTAGAATTCCTCTGATGTATGAAAACTCATTCCATGTAAAACCCCCTTTATTCTTGTGGTTTTAAGACTGTGGCTCTTCTTTTGTGATTATGCTACAAGGAGAGCAAAAAGTCTAACTTTTCTTCCCCCCCCCCCATTCTATTGTAACTACCAATGCCCAAAGATCTGAATTAACATAAAAGAATGGAACCAAATGCTGTTGCTAACTCCTGACATAGTTTTAAAACCGCTAGTCACTTTCAACACTTCTGAAAAGGCTGTTGCAGAAACATGTAAAAAACCGTAATATTAACAAATAAGCTAAAATAAAAAAGTCTGTGGAAACTCTAGTTAGTATGATCTTTATTTAAAAAGGTAGAAATAAAGTAATACATCTGTGTGACTTTTAACCTTTCTTGGTTTGCAGACTCAAACATTTCCATCTCCCTAAAGAAAATCTCAGGTACAAACTTCTTAGTCACCTTTTGTAGACAGTTTAAAATAATACATTGATAGAGAAAAAAGTTGAAAACTTTTGAGTTTGACAGTACTGATGTTTTCTTTTCAAGCAGTTCTCTTACTGAATAAAATACATGTTTAGCAGCACAAGACACACTCATGACCTTTCTGGAAATAGAAGACAGATAATACACAATTTGTTTCTAAGATGGGGTTAGAATAATAAACTGTTTTTAATAACCAACAGTTCGGATTGAAAGACTTTCTCTTTCAACTGCTACTTTTACTCTCACTCTTTGTTCCCATTAGGAAGATGAGATGCCTCAGGGTGAGGGATATATGAAAGGTTTTCCTGTCTCCTTCTTTCTGTCTCCCCCTTTCTAAAACTAATTACTCCCTCTCATAGTATCCTGAGCAAAGCACCTTGGCATTGTATGTTTACTGAAAAGGAGGGGAAACCCCTAACAGCTATCAATACATGCTATTAAATTTCAGGTGGACTAGAAGGTTCCCTTTTATGTAACACTTTACTGCCTAACAGATGTGGCTATTGACCAGTTTAAGCTTGAGTCTATGAAATAACATGACAATTTTTCCTCTTATAAATCTATGTTCTAGAGTAGTAAAGCCTGCAAAGATACGAGTGTAATGCTGCTGGTGCATGTTTCTCTTAAGTAAAACAATGGGAAGAATAAAATTGTAATTATTCTTAAGAGGAACAGGTAATTAATTAACATTAGATGGGGCTTGTGGGTATGTGCATGTAAAATTATTCATAGATCCTCTACTGTAAAATCCACTGGCTTTCAGCAGCAGATGACAAAGAATTCAGACTCCCAGGCTCTGTAACCACTTGTGTCACTGATTTCTTATGAAACTTTGCGGAAGTAAACAGATTGAAATCTAGTGTTCAAATCACTGTTTAGTCAGGTGGCCAGTGCTTTTTTTCTGTGTCAGCGGGCACACTGGTCTACAGAGATCTCATGTAGCCCTTGAAGGAGCCCTAAATATCAAGTAATGTGGGCAGCTTCTGGTTGCCTCTGCTTTATGTTGGTGGAAGTGTCAGCTAGGCAGTACATTTCAGCAGGAAAAATGTGCGTGTATTTGCATAGCAGATTGTCAGACTGGTCCTGTTTTTGGTTTTGGTTACTGTCTCTCTAGTGTCCCAGTGGCCTTCTCCAAAAACACAGCTGCAGAAGTATGGTGAATCACAGTGTTTGGGACAGCTGCTGAATGAATGGTTGGAGAACTAAAGGGACAAATTTCGATTTTAATGGAAAGTGTGTTACCACCAGTCCACAGAATAATTCTTCCCCTTTTGTTTCACTGGTGGGGCACTGCCCACGTCACGGGATATGAGCCTAGAGATGACAAGTAATGTATTTATTCTAAGCATGGTAATTGTGTTCCCGAAAAATCCCTGAGAATATTTTTGAATTTAATCTTTTTTCTTTTGCCTTTTATCTTTTCTTTTCTCCTTCTCTTTTCTTTTCTTTTCTTTTCTTTTCTTTTCTTTTCTTTTCTTTTCTTTTCTTTTCTTTTCTTTTCTTTTCTTTTCTTTTCTTTTCTTTTCTTTTCTTTTCTTTTCTTTTCTTTTCTTTTCTTTTTTCTTTTCTTTTCTCTTTTCTTTTCTTTCTTTTCTTTTCTTTTCTTTTCTTTTCTTTTCTTTTCTTTTCTTTTCTTTTCTTTTCTTTTCTTTTCTTTTCTTTTCTTTTCTTTTCTTTTCTTTTCTTTTCTTTTCTTTTTTCTTTTCTTTTCTTTTCTTTTCTTTTCTTTTCTTTTCTTTTCTTCTCTTTTCCTTTTCTTTTCTCTTTTCTCTTTTCTTCTTTTCTTTTCTCTTTTCTTTTCCCTTTTCCTTTTCTTTCTTTTTCTTTTTTCTTCTCCTTCTTTTATATATATTTTATATTTTATGTATTTTATATATTTTAGATGTTATATTTTAGATTTTAATTTAATTTTAATTTTTTTTTCTTTGTTTTGTTTTATTTCTGGAACGATGAAGTTTAAGAACTACTAAAATAGCTGCAATCAAAAGGTAATGGTAAAAAAGTTCTGCTTTCATACATCCTTGGGCCCAGTCTTTCACTTATTGCTTGAATGAAACTCCCCATCACGCAGGACGAAACTCTCAGATGAAATGTCTGGCTTCTCAAAATCAACTGTTTTCAGTTCTTAAGCAAAACAACTGCTTCCTTACCTGATTTCAAGAGGAACTTTGCCAGCAAACAGCCTGCAAAAGTGGCCCCATTGTGTCTACCTGCCCTTGAATGATTGCTGCTTAGCAGTTTCTCTTAAGAAAACTGTGCATAATCGAAGTTAGACAATGGGAAAAACAATGAATACGAATGACTCTGGAATCTCTGAGCTCCTTTGTTATGCTGCCACCAATGTACACAAGAAAGGAGCTATATATGGGACCATATGAGGTGATCAAAACATTAACCAGACATTGTAACCCTTTTTCAATATTGTCAGCCCCAAGTGTGTGTTTGAAAGAAATGTGCTACTTGGAGAACAGCCATTTCTTTAGTGCGCGTGACCTGTATCTTTGCTTACTCATGATGGTGGTGGTGACAGAAGTGCTGACGCCGGCCCCAGGAGCAGCGCTAGAAATACCTTCCTCTCCCTTCCTCACATTCAAAGCTAATCCAGAGACTTGTGTGAGAAAGACGTGTAATTTTGTAGCAGCTTGTCCAGAAACTATCAGTGAAACCCATAACTTTATAGTCAGCTTTCCTAAAAAGTATAACGTTAAATGATAATTGAGTCATAAATATTTGAGGGCCAGGTTGTGATGCCCTTCCTCATGGTGACAGAGCTTCCCTTGCCAAGGCTCAGCCCAGCCTGCTGCTGTGTGGCATGGCATGCTATCCTGAACTCCCACCTGCCTCATCCCTGCTAGGGAACCCAGCCCTCAAGGGCTACAGTCCGTGGCAGCAAGGCATTGGGGTTCCTGACTTTTCCTGAGCTGTCCAGGTGTGCCATGAACCAGGCTGTAAAACCTCCTTATCTTGCGCTGCAGACCTCCTCCTTGCTGTTTAGGTAAGGCCAAGTGTCCAGCCCCATCTTGGGTCTATGTGTTTCATTGTTCCTGTTGGGAGCCTCATTGTTATCCACATCTTAAACTGGATGTATCTTAAACATCCAGTTCCTATTAGCAATGTTGTCTACAGAGTGACATTGCTGTCAGCTGTTTCATTAAGTATAATACGAAGCAAAGCATACTTATATTTGTGTGTATGTGTGCCTGCATGCTTGTGTATATATACAAATCAAAGTATTAAACTCATACTTGGTAAATATATGAGATTATTTTCAATCCATTAACTGAATATAAAATACTTTTAAAAATAAATGTTTTCCTTTAAGGAAAATTACTAAATGGGATATTATTAGACGCATACTACGCAGGCACTTTGTGATATCTAAATCAGGGTTTGTTATTAGCAAAGCTGTTTGTTAGGCAGCCTTCGTAAACATTTAGCTGCTGACCTATTTATTACTAGGTCATGTATCTAGTTCCTGGTCAGGATGCTTTTCTTTCAGGTGATCTGTATAAAATGCTGTATGACTACTTTGAGGTGTTTTCAAAAATATGGTTAAATAAATCATTGATACTACTACTGATAGTAATAATAATAACAATAGTCATCTGATGTCCAGCTTACTATCACAACTCCTCATTTATGGAGATGTATTATGGCACAATTTGACAAGAAGTAGGAAACAAATGCAATGAGAATTTTTCAGTCTAGTATCTCATCAAAACTATCTCTTACTAAAGTCTGAAGTATTGCCTGTCAGCAGTCTCTACATGTAATGCAAATCTCCCTGTACAAAAGCACAGGTAAGACAGACTTTAAAATTGAAATAAGAATTTAATTTGTGAAATGTGTATTTAACTAATTAAAAAATAACCTCCCAGTCATTGCAGTTACAACAATGAAGTACAGTGTAAGCAGAATATACTTGGCAAAATACTGAAGTTTCAATTTTTTCAGATTATAGTATATTTATATTTTGGTTAATATGGTTTTTGTTTTTTTTTTTTTTTTGGTAATGAAACATTTGTTATAATCTCCATTATATAAAATTCTGTATTACCATTATTTCATTATTTTATATGTGAGATAGGAACAGTGAAATTAAACCAAAGGATTGATGCCTACTGGCACAGCTGACTGCAATAGCAAATGCTAGCAGAAAACCCTCAGAGAAATTTGTATTTCTTTCCACCTGGCTCAATGTTAAAAGGGATGTGGAAATGAACGGTTGTGAAAAAATCTAGCCATTTTCATGGGTTTCACTGACACAATATCTAAAGAGCTTCTTAGTGTATTGTTATGTCTCAATTTATTTTTCTTCATAGCACTCTTATGATACTGAGGTTTGGAGGAGCAACTATGCACACTGAGTTATATTGAGAATGGTGCTGTACACATGAACCCAGACAATTTTTGGTAGCTTTTTAGGACAGAAACCTGTGTCCTAGGCTAGACGTGCAGGCTCACTGCTTGGCACACAGAAGTGTAGCATTCAAGGACAGTGACAAAATTGTCTATCTCACAAACCCACATCTTAGATTATGTTCCATGGCCTCTTCTCAGAATTTGGTGCAAATTCTTTCTTTTTAACACTCTGAGTGTACATGAGGCAGAAAGAAACTAGCAGAAAGAAGACGGAAGAGAGACTGGTGTTGAAAAGTCAAGTCTTTCTTTAAAGAGACAGCCAGGGAACGACAGAAGGTCACTGTTTTTATCTTTTAGTAAGATACTCAAATATAAAACATTAGCTTAAGCAATTGAAAGAAAATTTTCACTCAAATTACTCATATGTGCTGACATTTATTGTCATATGACAACTTGCTACTGAGTACAGATGTTATCCCAACTTTATTTACATTTAGATCCTAACTTTACTCTTCTGGTCTGGCTGCACCAATAAGGCAAGTGTGCACCAAAACACCAGGCTTGTATCAGAAGGAAAATGTACCCTGTTATTACAAGGTCTCAAAGTGTCATGGAGAACTTAAATAGACAATGTGCATTTTTCAGGATTTCCACTAAGAATCTTGAGGATCATATGTTGTAAAATTAGTTTATAAAGCTATTTCAGGAGTGACCTGCATATCAAGCCAAATACAGTCCTAAAAGCTTCCACCTAATCCCTAATGCAGCCAGAGGAGTTGGCAATTTACAACAGTTTCTACATGGCATTATTGGCAGCAGTTCTACAAGCAGCACATATTAGACTAATTACCATTAAACTATATTAGTTTCTGTTGATTTCCTGGATAAAAGTTCAGAAGATCTTACCTTTTTCTGTGTGATGTGCTTGCCAGGTTTTACAGAATTCTCAGGGCTTTGTAAGTAATATAACACCTTGTGTGAAGTCATTTCAATTCAGCACTTGTTTTATTGCAGAAATGATCAGCAACCTGGCTCTGATCTAAGTAACATTTGTGAATGCCACTTTGCCCTTGCCCACCTGTTTTATGTTTCTCCTCCTCCCCTTATCTACCTTTTCCACACAACAAGACAATCCAAAGTGTGGGCCATTTAAGTGTCACCAGGTCTGCAAGGCTTGTAAAGCTTTGCCAGATAACATAAAACAAAATCACTGTTGGTTTCATGGAGTCACATTTCTCCACTGCAAAGAAAGTCAAGAGGAGAGGAAAGGTAGCTTTAGAACAGGCGTCTGAATGAGGACACTTTGTGAATGTGAATGGAAACTCTAAATTCTTTGTTATTTTAACAAGCTGTGTCTGTTCTCCTTGAAAGAAGCTGTATGAGAGAAGATTGGATTAAGTAGTTTTTATTTTATTTCAATGTGCTTGTGCACTTTTACAAAGATCAACTTACTTAGCCATGTAATAAACTCTTGTTTTACAATAATACTAGGGCATATTATACCACTGTAGGTATCTGCAAAGTATGGAATCAGAGCAGGAAACAAAACACTTGTTTCTTTGGTGAATGAAGCATATATCATTACCTTCATTCAGTATGTCAGATATAACTTGAACCTTTGCAAGTCAGTCACAGCAATTCTCAAGTGCCAGTTAACCAACTTTGAGCACTTTGCACCTATTCAGATTACTTTCTAATTCTTTCAGTTTATCATTTGATAGGTCAGTGTTTATTTTTCCTTTCTGGCATTCTTGCAGTACAGATGATAAAAATCCTGAAATTCTCTTGGAATGGAAATTTTGCATAGCTGTAATCTGCAGAAACAAGAATACTTAAAAAATGTTAAAACCATGTGCATTGTTATTAAGTTATGGAAAAATTATTTTAAAGAATTCATTATTCTTTCACTAAATTCTAAGACCTTTAATAAATCTGTTATTATTTTGAAGTTTTCATGTACCTTGTGTTTCTGGCTCTATCTAAATGAGTTTTTGTGGAAATGGGCTATTGAGACAAAGTTATTTCATTAAGTTATAAATTAATTTTACCAATGTGATGCATTGGCTAAGTGAAAGAAGGTGGCTGAGAGACAGCATAAATGACAGCACTATAAAAAGTTTAGTCAAATAAGAGTGCATTAGAAAGAAAGAAAATAATCCTGGAAAAATATAAATATGTATGTCTAAAGACATACATAAGCAAGTGCAGTAAAGTCTTATATATGTCCTGGCTTAGAAGGAAAAATGAAGTTTTCTGTGTTACAAAGCCTTTGCTCTGGCCTTCCCTTTTTTCCTTTAAAGAATGAACCCTCTTATGGAATGAGAAATGTCTACAGAGTTTTAAGCCTTTCTAGTGAACACTAAATTGAGTCTAATACTGTTTAAGATTTGCCTTTAGCAGCACAGAAAATTTAAATCAAATACATCGAATTGAGTTTCACTGAAAATGTTCACATCCATCCAAAGGAATATAGTCACCCAAGAAATTCCCCACAGAATTATTTTAGAAGAATTGCTGAATCAAATAAAATGTGAGAAATTCTAAGAAGAAATTTAAAAGACTTGTGATAAACAGAATTATGTTATTGTGAGTGCGAAAAGGAGGAAAAAGTTTGCATTTTAAAGGAAGCATCTTCAAATTCATTTGGTCTTCCAAATACACTTTGAGTTAAACAAACTGTCAGATTTAGTGACAGAAAGGAATTTTTCCTCATGTCAGATTTTTTCTTGGGCTTCTCATCATGAAGTTAGTGTATTTTGAAGTTTAGCATGAGACTTATTTAATTTTTTTTTAACATGAAGTGCAACCCACTGTCTAGAATCATCTACACATTTCTGTTAAGACATTTCTTGCTGAAAGAACCTAGAATGTTGGCAATATGTTTTGCTGCCCATGTTCTCCTAATGCATTATTTGTGTCATTTTTCAAACTCTTCTGTTGGTCTTTCTATTTTGGGGAAAGAGTTTTCAGGGATGTGTTATGAACAAATCTATCCTGAGTATCTATTAATCTCAAGGCTGAATATACTGTGGAGGGTTCTGTTTATGGCTGATGTTTTTTCCATTTTTGTGTTTCAAAATTATGTTAGATCCATTCTCATAAGTATGTACAGAAAAGAGAAATGTGCGCTATCAGTATTGAAATCTAAACCAATAAATTGAATGAATATATATATGTGGTTCTGATGATAGGGAAGAAGCACTATTTTAGAGGAGAAATATAAGGAAAGCTTTATTTCCTGCTGTAGTCATTCTTGAGTCCTGCTGTCTTTAGAAATATATACACTTAAGTGTTGTCATTTTTTTCACTAGCTGTACTAAGTGGTTATAGCATTGTGTAACTTGGGTTGATAAAATCTGAAGAGTTCTTCATTCAAATAGGTCGTGATATATGACTTTCTAAAGCCATTTCTCATGCCATTTTAGAGTCAGAGGATGATTTCTATGTATTTCTTAGTTCTTCCAGTTAGAATTATGTGTGTAAACAGTAGGGTGATCCCACTCTCTATCTCCTAATTTCTTTCAGCATTTTTCTGTAATTAATTAAATTCCAAAATAAATGTCTTCAAGTAATTTCATCACGAAGGACTGTGACTAACTGCAGCCAAACCATCAGTTTGTAACCTGTTCTGGTGGCACTCCACATCTGTGGATCCTGGACAGACACTCTTAGGACTGTGAAGCTGCAAAGCCAAAAGACTGGTTTTCGTATGTTGATGGTAGAAATTCTACTAAGTGGGTAACTGCAGCAGTTCAGTGTTCTGCTCTGCATTGCCTGTGGTCCTCAAACAGCTTGCTCAGACCCTAGAATTTAGTTTGAACCTGAACTGTTTACTGATTTGGCACATACGCATCAGGAGTTTTGCCTAAATACGTGCTTCAGGATTAGACCTAATATTAAGAATCTACACAATGAACTGTCACAAATGCTGGATTTGTCAACCTTGTACAGCTGTACTTTGCATCAGCCAAAGAATAAAATGGTCCCTGTTGCCTGGTATTTATGTGCTGAACAATGTACTCCTGCCAGTTACAGTGCTTGCAAAAACATATATAAGTGATGTGGTCATAAGAGCCTGCTGCAACTGGTATTTAGTGAAGTTGTCTCATGAAAGAAGAACCCAACCATCCCTCATACATACATTGATAAAATTTTATCCTTGAATCAAACTAACCTAAGGGCATGTGATTTTTTTCTCAGATACAACTATTGACTTTGATTTTTTTGCAAGTTATTTTGTACTCCCAAGTATCTAGCCTTGTCTGTTTTAAGGAAAATAAAGCTAACAAATAGTGGAGATTTCAAAATTACATTCTTTGTTGATTTCTGGATCAATGTCCAAAAGTCCAGAGGAGCTTTGACTAGTCAGATTTTTTTTTAGAAATGTACCCAAGTTTATGGCATGGGAATGCAGAATACCTGGGAAGCAACAGCAGGACTTTTACCTTTCACTTCTGTTCTAATTTCCCTGGAAGCCTTCTGGCACCTGCTGTAAAAAAAACTGTTTTATTGCCGAACAGAAGTGTAAACCCTGTAATTCTATATTGCATGTAGTGCAATGCAGTTTGCTGAGTGACTTTCACCACTGAATATAAAAATGTTTGTCTAATTGTCATTACACAGGGTAGAAAAAAGAATTACAAGTTCACATACTGTTTCTTTGTCCTGTTTCATTTCATTAAAACACAGAGGTAAACTCCTGTACTCAGCTGGTTTCTGGACTGTCAAGATAGCTTTGCCTTAAAAAAATGTTTCACAAGTTGACATAAAGCATGACAAAAGAAATTCACCTTCATGCAGTTATTGCTAGCTTTTTGTTGTTGCTTGCTTCTCCGTTATACAGGTGCTTCACTGTGCACAGCTGGTTTTCAGGCCCTGCCAAGACTAGCTGCAGAAAACAAAAATATTTGCCAGCTTTGCTTTAACAACAAGAACAGCAGCAAGAGCTTTTGTATTTGTACTCTATGCACATGAAAGTAACAGGTCCACACTGCCTGCATCCCAGGAATCTGGCACAGGGCAACTGCTGTTGGCTAGCAGCCAAACATTTGGTGTAGGCTGTTACTACCACTAACAGTTTTCATTGGCAGAGGGTTTGTCTCCTGTTCAATCCAAAGCTAGAAGCAGATTTAAGCGATCTTTTTCATGTTTGCCACTTTCTTCCTCATCTGTGCCCATTATTCCCATCCTGGGACTCCCAGCTCTGCTCAATTAAGCATATATACCAACATAGAAAACTAACTCCATTTACAGCAGCTCAGCTCTGGCTAACACTACATACTTTTATTACCACTTCAAACAGGAAGCAACTGTAGGTTGTAAGAATTTTTTTGTTTTGTAGCTATTGAGAAGCGATTTGTCTGAGCATTCTGCCCAATTTGAACATGAACATCCCTTATCCAGATCAGCTCAACATCAGTCTTTCTGATCTGCACAAGAATGGGTGAGAGAAAACCAAATTAACAAATACTTCTGGAAAAAAAAAACAAACCAAAATGCAAAACAACAAAAAACCTTCAAACCATCTTATTTCATTTTTGAGAATAAGAAATAATCTGTTATATTATTATGAGACTAATTTCTCCCTCTAGTGTTGAGATCTAGGCCTATGTCTTTCGATGTTGTTTTTGCCCTGTGAAATTGCCAGAGCTGCGCAGGTGCTTAGCACAATATTTGCAATGCTGGAAACTCCTTTTAATTCTAAAAGTAGATCTTTACTTCCTCTCCAAAATGCACAAGCACACTTACTGCATGCCTTCCCATGTGCACTCTGTGATTGAAAGGCCATTTCTGTAAAATAAGGGACATTTGTAGAAGGTATTTATACCTGGGATAAACTCAAAAGATGCTTATGCCACCTGTAGATTTTTTTGTGAGGGGGAGGATTGTTTCTTCCCCTGAGGCTGCATGACAAATCAAACTAATTATATGAAGGCCTTGAGACTCAGGAACATTGAGAAGATGAGCACTGAGAAACGCACAATTGTAAAAATGAAATGTAAGCAATCCCTCTGTGCCAGTGAAGGATAACTAAACTCAGGAATCTTATCTAAGCTTATGTGTGTGCATTTTAACCCTGGTTAATTAAGTCTGGGAAATAGATATTGATAACTTTTTTGAAGCCAGGACTTCATACCAGTCCACTCCCTCACATAGACTTCAGGACGGGAAACAAATTCTTCTGAGATATGCACTCTTTTCTAAGAAAATATATGTCTCTTCTCACTAACCATATACAACACATCTTCAACAGGTGCAGTTTGGCCCTATATCACATCTCTCAGCCATTTGCTGCCCACACTTTTATATCCACTGCTTTTAAAAGCAACTTCTCCAGGCAAAGACCAGAGACACCCCTGAACATCACATATCTGAGGTGTCAACTCATGACATCAGTGGAAGTCTTGCAGGACCAAAAGAAGCCAGGCTGAAAAGTACAAATCTGGGTGACAGCTCCTTGTGAATAATCTGTTTAATTGTTTATCCTCACCAAGGTTATTGGAATTTCAGCTTCTAGTTTCCATTTTCCAGTAAATTTTTCCTTCTCCATTCTTTGTGACATTGAGACATTGTAGAATGAGGAGAAAGGAAAGTTCATTTACTGCACCTTCTCAGCATTGTGCCCCTTCCCTCCCTTTGCAATTACCTTGTCCAATATAAATAAGTATTAGATATGTTTCTGTCAGTTTACAGACATTGTTATCTCTTATCATCCCTTATTATACAGTGATAAATCTCTGCGAGTCACTAAGAATTACACATGTACCTCGGTAATACAACTTAAAAGTGGCCCATTCTTAGTAAGTTAAATCATGTTAGCATCCACAACACTAATGAGTCATCTAACAGAGAAGATATATACATACATATATATTCCATTTTCCAAGTCACTTGCAGATGAACCCATCTAATTAAACATAAGCATATACAAATCAAACATTAAGTATGTATTTTATTATAAGTAGAGTTAGATAGATATTTTACTATAATTTTGGGTTTGTGAGATATTACAATCTTCTAATGTCCTTGTAGAATACATTAATGTGAGAAATTTTATGTCTAAAGCTTCCTGCTTCTGAATGATGAGATACAGACTCAGGATTTTGTTACATGGAGTTTGTTAATCCAGCTTCAAAAAAGAACCTTTCTTTAAAATGAATTTACACAATAATTTATTCCTTGAATAACATAATTATTTCACAGGATTTACTCACTAACTACAATAATGTATTTCTTCCTATCAAAAAGCCACACATATTCTAAATAAACAAATATCTTAAATACATACCTATCTTAACCTAAAACCAATGAATTGTTTCAATTTTTCAAGAAATATTTGGAAATTAAAGACTAGCATAACTGGTTTGTGTCTACAGAACCCAAACAATGCTAAACACAGACTCTGAATTTACAGACTTCAGACTGTAAACAAATGCCATGAAATATTTTCCCTACTGGATAACATAAATGGCTAAGAAAATAAATGATTTTTAATCTTTATATCAGAAAGGTTAATTTGGAATGAATATTCAAAACTGATTCATTTTTTTCTTTCACAGCTTAGAAAGACTGCTACTAGTGGCTAGTGACAGTGCTTTGCAACACTAGAAAGTCAAGAAAGCTGAAATAGCTTTCTGTATTTTGAATTTCTTATATATGGCTATCAGGTAACTATTAGAGTTGCTTGAAATTGGAAAGCAGATGCAGGGACTGTGAGAATGAAAACCTTGGCCCACTGTAGGAGCAGATCTGTTTGGAGACCATCTTGAGAACCTGAATGTGCACAAGTTCGTGGGACCTGATGAAATCCATCTGTGGGTCCTGAAGGAGCTGGCAAATGAAGTTGCTAAGCCACTGGCCATCATATTTGAGAAATCATGGCAGTCAGGTGAAGTTCCTGACGACTGGAAAAAGGGAAATATAACCCCCATTTTCAAGAAGGAAAATGTGTGAACCAGGGAATTACAGACCAGTCAGTCTCACCTCTGTGCCTGGCAAAAATCTTGGGAGCAGATTCTCCTGGAAGGCATGCTAAGGCACATGAAAAACAACAAGGTGCTTGGTGACAGCCAGCATGGCTTCATTAAGGGGAAATCCTGCCTGACCAATTTGGTGGCCTTCTATGATGGGGCAATGGAACTGATGGACAGGGTAGAGCAGTTGATGTCATCTACTTGGACTTGTGTAAAGCGTTCGACACTGTCCCACACGACATCCTTGTCTCTAAATTGGAGAGACATCAATTTGATGGATCGACCACTCGGTGGATAAAGAACTGGCTGGACGGCTGCACACAGAGAGTTGTGGTCAATGGCTCAATGTGCAGCTGGAGACAACGAGTGGTGTCCCTCAGGGATTGGTGTTGGGACCGGTCTTGTTTAACATCTTTGTCGCTGACATGGACAGTGGGATTGAGTGCGCCCTCGGCAAGTTTGCCAATGCCACCAAGCTGTGTGGTTCGGTTGATACGCTGGAGGGAAGGAATGCCATCCAGAGGGACCTTGACACACTTGTGAGGTGGGCTGATGCCAACCTCATGAAGTTTAACCATGGCAAGTGCAAGGTCCTACACCTGGGTGGGAGCAATCCCAGGCACAGCTACAGGTTGGGCAGAGAAGAGATTCAGAGCAGCCCTGAGGAGAAGGACTTGGGGGTGTTGGTTGATGAGAAAATGAACATGAGCGGGCAGTGTGCGCTTGCAGCACAGAAAGCCAACCGTTATCCTGGGCTGTATCAAAAGGAGTATGATCAGCAGGTCGAAGGAGGTGATCCAGCCCCTCTACTCTGCTCTCATGAAACCTGACTTGGAGTATTTCATACAGTTCTGGTGTCTTCAACATAAAAAGGACTGGAACTGTTGGAACACGTCCAGAGAAGGGCCATGAGGATGATCCGGGGACTGGAGCACCTCCCGTATGAGGACAGGCTGAGAAAGTTGGGGCTGTTCAGCCTGGAGAAGAGAAGGCTGTGTGGAGACCTCATAGCAGCATTCCAGTGTCTGAAGGGGGCCTATAGGGGTGCTGGAGTGGGACTCTTCATGAGGGACTGTAGTGACAGGACAAGGGGTAATGTGTTAAAACTTCAACAGGGGAAGTTTAGATTGGATATAAGGAAGAAATTCTTTACTGTGAGGGTGGTGAGGCACTGGAATGGGCTGCCCAGGGAAGTTGTGAATGCTCCACCCCTGACAGTGTTCAACTCCAGGTTGTACAGAGCCTTGGGTGACATGGCAGGGGGATTGGAACTAGATGATCTTAAGGTCCTTTCCAACCCTAACTGGTCTATGATTCTAAATTCAGAAATCCCACCTCAACAGAAACTTGACATTCAAGTTTTTCCTCTACATCCTAGGAAGAAAAATTGTAAACCATCCACATCCACTGAATGTCAACCATTCAAAAAATTGAAAGATTTCATTGAAATCTGTTGTAACAATTAAAAATGCTATATTTTTCTTTGCCTTTTGTGTAACAGGCTTGGACACCTGATTTCAGTGTTCTCTGCTGGATCACATCAGGGGTGGCTGTGTTTCCCACAACATACTCATGTGAGCAAACTATTGTGCACCTGAAATTGTGGAATAGAAGAGTATGTTCTGCTAAATCTTTTTTCTACCACTATGTGGGTAAAGAAAAACATGATTTTTACTACTTATTAATTAGTTATGTTTTCTGTGTTTCACTGGAGAACAAGAAACAGAGCCAACAGAAGATGGGCCACAACCTAAAAAATGTCATATTGTTTTAAAGTGCAATTCAGGGTTTTAGAAATTAATTCACAAAATTTGACATGTTATAACTTATGTGGTTGGATCTTTTGGCTTAGAGTCTTAATCAGCTCTGGAAACTTCTGGACTTTGATCCTTTCAGCAGGTTTCGAAGAAGGAGCATGTAGCTTCAGCACCTTGACTGTGCTCTATATGTGCTAGGCTCTGCCCTGCTCTGTTTTGTAGGGTTTGGAGATCTGTGTGTGCACAGGGGAAGATATGTTACTGTCTGAGAAACTAACGTCAACATACTGGTCAGTGACAACCTGGAGTGCTTTCGGGTTCATCAGTACTTAAGGGGCTTGTTTTAGGTTGTAAAGTTAGATTCACATAACAAGATTCTGCCTATATCCCATTTTTGGCACGAAACTCTTAGGAAAGGGTTTGCTTTTTGTTCATCTAACACCATTTTAGAACCCAAATAGATTAAAGGTAAAAGGAGAAAGTAAGCAGTGCTGTCTACAGAATTAAGATTGAGGTTTCCAGACCATGTTAGTGGATCTGTTTTAATGGAAGATTTGTAGCTAAATTCTTATCAAGATGTTTAGCTTTGGGAATTGATATTTATAATAAAACTTTCAGGCCTGGAGCTGTAACGAAACTCAGCTATATACAATATTATCTTTTGCTGAAGTGTTGCAGCACAAAATGTAAAGGGTGCATTTCTGGGGGATAACTAGGTTGTAAGCCCTGACTTCCTGCAAACGAGAAGCTTCCTACTGGGAAGATTTCTTTTAAGGAAATTCTATTATGCAGCTGACCATTTACAGCCATTTAGTATGAATCTAAATGGCTGTAATTCAGTGTATGTATGTACGAATTTAGTGAAAATCTCGAAATTGTTGGTCAATTGGGCCCTAGTCCTTACAGATCGTGAATACATTTATTTTTCAAAAGCTCTTAAAATAGGCAACAAAGAAACTGTGCTTTGGCTTTAAAGCTTAAAAGATCATAAAAAAAATAAAAAAAAAAATGAAAGGCTTTCCCTTTCTGCATCTTACACATAATGATATATAAATACATATTACATTGGTTTATGCATACATTACAGTTTAAAATAGAGGTCATTTCCAATACTAATCCTCTTTAATTATTGAAATCCAACAAATGAAACAGGCGGAAGTTGTTACCATGATAGTATTTATACGTCATAGGTTCAGAGGATGGCTTGGGTTGGAAGGGTTGTCACGTATTTATCCTAGAAAGCCCATCAGATTCTGACATATAATGGGCTATATACTCAGCTGGCAACTCTAATGCTTTGCAGCAGCTGACAGTCCAAGCTAATACTCAACGTATGTGAAGCCCTTAGTACACAGAAAAGCAGCAGCAAAATTTCCCATAGTTAGGTGACTTCCCTGATATCCATAGAAAAAGAAAACTTCCTTCCCTTCTCTCCTGGTTTCCTAATAGATTCAAACTCTATTAAAACAAAGAGATTTATTTCAATTTGTCCCTGGATCAGGCTGCATAATAGTGTTTTTTTCAGGTAATCCTTGAGAATTTATTTATGAAATAACATGAATAATTTTTTTTTTTTTAAGTTATTTGATTTGACCTTGCACTGTTTACATTTACTCACTGCCAGCCTTAATCACAAATTTCTGTACAATGTTGTAACTGGGTAAAGGATTTCAGATCTGCCACAAACTCCCTATAAGAGTGCATGCAAATCACACATAGTTTTGACATCTCATCTGTTACTTGTTTTTCAAAATTTCTTTGCTTCTTATAATTTAAAGGAGTGCTCACTAGTATGAAACAAGATATTTGCTTCTTATAATTTAAAGGAGTGCTCACTAGTATGAAACAAGATACTCTAATACTACTATGATTACAGCCATTGGCAAACAAGATATTTATGCTACATGGTTGTCACTTTCCACAACTTTTTCAGTCCCAACTAATTTTTTAGAATTTTTAGGCCTTTCTATTTCACTAATGATTTACAAATGTCCAAAACCTGCTTTGTTTCAGAAGAAAATAACCAGAACATTTCACATTTTTCCATGAAGGAAAATAGTAGGAAAAATATTTTGAGAATGACTGATACTTTTTATTAGTACAAGGTCAAATACTTTGTTTTCCAGTAAAATATTGGCTATTTTAAATGTTAATAACTTCTAATATGTAACCACCATTTCACCTCACCCCTTCTCTTAAAACTGCTTGACATTTGATTCAAAGAAACAGTTAAAAACATTTAATTCTTAAAATGTCAAAATGGATTTTTTCATCACAGTAGGTGGTAGTTGCTTTCTAATTTTTGTCTTTATTTCTCATAGTGTACAAGGGAAACTGGCTGAATTTTGTGCAGCATTTCTGTTTCTATGGCATTGTATTTTCAAAGGAAGTGTGATCTAGCCAGTGTCGTTCTGGGTGGCTGTGTGTGCAGGGTGCAACCCTTGGCTCTGGGCTGGACGTCTCTGAAACATCTGGAATTCTTTTTGGGATAAAAGCCAAGAAAAATTGGCATTCTTGGCTTTTCCAGGCTTGCCTGTTATCAATATGAAAGAATATTACTTGGAAGGTTGAGTTTGGTAAAAGATGACCTTTGTGAAACCACAAGAAGTTTTTCTCAATAATACATAGGTAACTGATACAGAAAAGCCATGTCTCAAAATCTAGGCAAAATTTGACTTGCTGTCAAATAAAAGCATAACCTGTAATAGGCATTAACAAAACTTAAAAAGAGAGCTATTTTGATATGTTAAAAGAAACACTTGGTTTTGGATGAAAGTGGAATTTCATTCAATTGAAAATGAAGCAAAGCCTAGAGTCTTACAATTATAATAATTTTGGTTTTATACACGTAAGCGGGAATGCGTTGTACACACTGGTGACATTTGCTAGGAAACAGAGTTTGAGAGAAAGATAAGACTATTTTCACATGGACCTTTTCAAATTTAATAGATTTAAAGTATTACGTGCTACCTTAAGTGTTTGATTAAATAAATTATCAAGAAAAGATGAGCACTTAAAGACTGAAAGGGAATATACTTTTCTAACTTCTGTTTTAGGTTTAGGAACATTTAATAAGGTTATTAAAATTCTTTGGAAGAAAGTTTAAGAGCAGTTAAAAACACATTAAAAAGTACATTCTGATATAGAGAAAATACTTTATTTTGGCAGTTATCTAGTAACATCTGCTATATTTTGATCTGTAAATTAGTTTCCATTAAAACTTCCTGTTTTCTCACCACTTTCCTAAAAATGTAACCTTTGAGTTGAATCCTTGATCCTGTCTAAAAGACTTTTTTTCAGTATCAACTATTTTTCATAAAAGCCAACATTTTACCCATTACCCTAAATGCCTACAGCAGGCTAATACTGCAGGAATTTATAGAAGGATTATAATTATTTTCATTAAATATTGCTCTAGAAAAAGAAAAGCGAATGTGGCATTTAATGAATTAATCTTCCACTCTTCTCAGAATTCTGCAATGTTTTATCATTCATCATACTAGTGTTTTATTATCGCCATTGTTTTCTGTACCCCTTTTCAAATACAATCTTCTTAAAATGTGCTTAATAAAAATGGACAGGGTATTACAGAAGATGATTATACAGCACTAACTAACCACTTCTACTTTAATGATTGTGCTAAGAATCTAATTTTTTTTTGAAGTGGCATCACAGTGTAGGCCAACATGGGTCTTTTGGTTTGCTATGGCCTTCAGATCCTTTCCTCAGATAGGGTAGAAGAATTATTTCTTCTCCTTTTCTGTGTATGTATTTGACTTTCCAACTGTAGTGTCTTGTCTTTGTCTTATATTGTACATTTTTACATTTCTCCACTCAGCTGAGATTTTCTGAATTCTAATGTTGTCCAGTAAACCACCTATCTCTCTGTGTTCTTTTATTCCACCTTTTAAATTATTAATGAAACTAATGATTAGACTTAACTATTTGGCCTTGCAGACCTCAATATGGGCTTTCTCAGACCATTATTTTGACAGGTTCCTTCTCTGTTCTTTGAAATCAAATCTGGCATCCTGGAAGATAGTACTTAATAACACTGGAATAGTGCTGGTTAGCTGTTTACAAATTCCAGAGTAAACGTTATTTGACTTTTCTGACTGATTATACATAGAGGAAACACTTTTTTTTTTTTTTTCCCCCTTTTCCTATTGCTCCTTCATGTAAAGTGCACTCAGATCACATTAGACATTAAATACATAACACACTTTAGCCATATCTATTTAATCTGATGTGTTTTAATAGATATACAGCAGGAGTCAAAGTATCCCATTTAGGCATTTTCTCAATGAAGTATCATGTGTTATATAAATGCATCTAAATTTCTTCATAATCTTCTTTGATCATTGTGTTTCTACCTTTTGTCCCTACCATTTTTATTCTTTGTCAGTAGTAATCCTTTTTACTTCTTAAACATTGTGGTTTTATAAACATTTTCTATGAACCATGATCTGATCATTAATCTGGCTTTATGTTTTATTTCTAATGATTTTGACTATTCCATTTTGATTTTTACATTCTGTTGATGTAACCACAATCATTTTTTTAATCATGCTTTTTGTCTTTTTTTTCATGGACAATTTCCTCCTAGCTAATTTTTAATATAGATTATTTCAATAATACTCAGTGTTTTGAAGTCCAGTTTCCATGAGACCTTGCCTATTGTTTAACTATATTTGCCCAAGTTAATTTTCCTATTCTATTGCTTTTACTTTTTTTTTTTGAGCTATGAAATTTATTATTTACTTTCTTCAGAATTGTCTTCCATCTTTAAATCCTCATTGAGGCCCTACCTAATAGTTAGAACTGAATTTAAAGCAGCTATTCATAAGGCCCTACCTAATAGTTAGAACTGAATTTAAAGCAGCTATTCATAAAAATGTTGCATACATTCTTCCGCTGCCTGTGTGAAGATTCATACACTGCAAGTGTGATGGAATTTTGTTGCATTCAGTTCTGGTCTTCCCAGCACAAGAGAGACCTGGACATACCAGAGACACTCCAGTGAAGGGCCGCAAAGATAATTAAGGTAATGGAGAACCTTTCCTGCAAGGAAAGTCTGAGAGAGCTGAGATTATTCAGGCTGAAGAAGAGAAGGGTCAGGGCAGATCTCATTCACCTGAAGAGAGGATGTAAAGACAAAGTCAGGCTTTTTCAGTGGTGCCCAAGGGACAGGACAAGAGGCAACAGTCATAGACTGAAGCACAGGAGACTTCCTCTGAACATCAGGAAACACATTTTTTGTCTGAGAGTGACTGACCAGGAGAACACATTCCTAAGGGCGGTTGTGGAGTCTCCATCTATAGAGATATTCAAAAGCCATCTGGACACGGTCCTAGACAACTGGTTCTAGATTACCCTGCTCGAGCTGGGTGGCTGGGCCAGATGACCTCCAGACACCTCTTCCAACCTCAATAATTTTCATTTTAAAAGCTGTCTCACAAGTAGAATTTGAACAATGAAAATATTTCTTAGGATTGTACATAAGCAATGAGGCTAAACCAAAATACTGGACAGGTTTTCTTTTACTGAGGATTGTGAGGGCTGCACAGTAAATGTTCTCGCGTTTCTCAAGGAAAAATTGAATGTGATAATGAAACTAAGGACTGCACTAGAATGCATGTATGCTAAGAAGTTAACCAAAGGTTTCTTAGGTAGAAAATTCTGGCATTTCCTTTATCTCAGTAATTGGCATTGCTGCATTAATTTATTTATTTTTTTAACCTATCTTTTAAATTGAAAGAAAAGGTTAACAAGGGGACATCAAGCCTTTTGGACAGGAGAAAAGGAAATAAAAGGGCAACAAAGATAAGGCATAGAAGAGTCAGAAAGTGAAGCCTTTAGGAGTAATTTCTTTGCACAAGGACCCATTAATGCACGTAGTAAATTTCCAAGGTCAACTAGAAAAGTTAGCACAAACAGTTTCATAAGGGATCTAGTAAGAACTTCCAGGGAGACAATGCTGTCATTTTTACTGGGAATAGCAAAAGACAGTTCAGGATATTTTCTCCCATTTAATAGTCTTTTTCACACCACATTCTTCCTTCCTTAACCTGCTGCTCTATAAATGGGTCTTTTCCAACAGTAATAAAAATCAATACAAAGCCCATTTAAAATGAAGAATGTAGAAGATTAATGAATTCTTAGCTATAGTATTTTATATAGCAAAGAGAGCTGTCCTATATAGAGACACAGCAATTTTGTGTGAGGCCAGGTTGCTGTTCACATCTCTGTTAAACGGATGGGGACAAATTCCATCCCTTTCTTTTATCTTGTTATCATGAGACAGAAGGTGTTAGTATGGGTTCACTGCCACTGCAAAGCTATGGGCCTCTAAAGGTGGGTGATTTTCTTTCTTTTGGGATCATTGTTTACTCAGATTATATTTATTTGGGATATTGTTAGAAATCAGTGTTATTACAAAATGTTACATTGGAACTAAGCTGTAGTTATAATTGGAGCACTTTTGGGTATGCTCTTGTAAAACTTAGAAAATCTCTTTCCCCAAAAGCTTATAGTCTAAATAGAACAGAAAAAGGGTGAAGTGACTTGCTTAAAGTTATATATCAGATGAGACACAAACGGAACAGGATTTTCTCCACTAGAAAAATCAAGATTTTTTTGTTGACAATTCATCACTTTGGGGCCAGAAAAGAAACTACTAGACTGTGCTACTGCAAAGCTCAGTATCAGAGATTTTGTCATTTTTGAACATAGCTTTTCTACAAGCACAAATGGTGCTGGTCAAAAGTCTGAGCTTTAAAATATCTCAGGCATGGAGAAAAAGATTAGAAGAGAAATTATTTAAACAAAAAGGACTTAATTGTATGCAGTGGAGGGGGACATGAGCCTCATTCAAAGCAAGCATATTCTTCCCTGGATTGTGTAGGTGTAAATCCCTCGTGTATATTAAAAATGATCACTTGCAAAATGATTTTAGATATATTAATGGACTTACTTCCAATCTATTTCTGCTTGTCAGATGTGTCACCTCACATCCTTAGAGAACAAGAATGGCAACACTCTCTTTGCTTTTGACAAGTGAACCAAAATGAAATTCAAGGTATTTCTATACAGTCTTTTCAAAGGAATTTACCATTCTAGCTGGAATAGGGATAGGAACTTTCTGATATTTATAATCATAGGTGAACAAAGTTCCAATATAATCAAAAGCACTAAATTATGAAATAATTGGTATTGATTTTTTTTTGTGATGGAAGTATTTTGCTGATTTTTGCAAAAGATTCTAGCAAAAAAAATGTAATTATATACTATCTTATACACAGCAAAAATCTTTTCCTCTGATCGCCATTCAGTCCTGTCCTTATTGGCCTGTTTAAAATACTGTAATTAATTTTCCTGAAAGATGACATTATTCCTTTTCCCACTTATCTTGCTATTAAAACTGGTAGAATGATGTGGCTGAATTTGGAGCTGAACCTACCACTGCAACAGGTGTTGCATTAACAAGTGAAAGATTTATTCTTGCCTGATCCAAAGTAGTAACCAAAGCACCTTATGAGAGTGCCTGGCAGCCAAAAAAAGAATTTCCTCATTTAGTGAACATAATTCTGTTGCCTACCATTGGGTTACTGTTTTTTTTTTTGTTTTTTTTTTTTTAAATGTTATGCCACTATTGTACTTATGTAGATGTTTTGATTAGTGTATCATTCAGTTCCTGATATTAGTCTTTGCATATGGACACTTGTGTTCACTCTCTCTAAATGATGTGAGATAGTCTTCCTTTGAAACAAATCCATAACTCTCATATCTCTTATGCATTTTATTGCAGTTGAGGAGTACAGGATTTGTCAGCAAAATATTTATAATCTGTGGACAAAGTTGTACATGGAGCAGTACTTTAGAATGTGTTAAAAAGGTGTATGCATGCTCCATGAATCTGCTTAAAACCAAATTTTCATATTAATGTCTTTTTATAACATTGATTAACATTAATTAATTGCATAATCATAAATGTAATACACAAAGCATTGTTTTAGATGATTTACTTGCATATATTAAGAGATACCCTTTGCCCTCTTTGAATTAAGCAAAACATAAGAGCCCAGGAATATGTATTCCTACTTACAAAGGAATTTCTGCTTCTTTACTGTTTCAGATCACAGCTAGTGGCCTAAGCCTTACTAGACTAATGACTAGTATGAGATCATATAACTATTCTGTAATGCAGTCAATAACTGAACTTTGATATCCTGTAATGTGGGCAACAGGTATGACAGCAGGAGTGCTCAGAAAAGTGAGAAGGACTATGCATAGTTAAGAGGAAAACACAGTCCCTTTGTTTGCTCTATTTGTCCAAAAGGCAAAATGGTAACAAATCACATCAGTGCATGGAATGTAATGTTAATATAATTTTCTGCAAACTTTTAATGTGGATAAATAAGACAAATTTTAAGAATAGTACACCACATTGGCAGTGGCCCCAGAATTCACTTGAAGACATTTAAGGTTACAACCAAGAAGTCCAAAGAGCTTGCAACTATAACAGTCCAGCAGAAGAAAAATCACAGCAATTGTACTTTTTAGAATTAAGAACAAAATCCTTATTTCCGAGAACAAATATTTGCAGCAACAGAAATATGTGTAAATTCTGCAAAGTTTCAGTCTACAAACAAGGACCAATTTCCAGCAGGCCTTACTAAGCACACACTCACTCATTTCATGTGTTCGTTCAATAATTTCAATTAGGCTGTTTCAGTGTGACCCAGGACTTTGACTTAAGGTTTCTTGTATCTGGAACCTTCCACACACAGAAAACTCAAATAACTGAAAACATTAAAAAAAATAAATTAAAAAAAAAATTGTTGCTGTTTATACATATAAAAAGATATTAGCATTCCATAAGATATATGAGTGATACAGTTCGGTTACATTCAGTTGTCATGTATAGAGCATAAACTTACTGAGTTGGAGATAAAAACTGTCATGAGTTTTGTTTAGATAAAGAGTTATAAGCCAAATGATTACTAATTTTAGGAGATTTATGGAATATTTCTAATAACTTTTTTTTTTTTTGGTGAAGAATAGATATCTTTTAAAGGTATTGTCCCTTTAAAACACTAAAGGTATTTTCCCTTTAACACTTTAAGTATGTTTCTCAAATATGAATAATTTACATTTTTGGCAATTACTTATTTTACAAATCAGAGGATATGCTTCTGTAAGAAGGTACTTGCCAACCTACAGATGGACTAGTTATTCTGCTCCTGGGCTACACATAAAATAACCACCAGAGTCCCACTATTTTAGGTTAAAATTTAGATAACCCAGATCTTCAGATACTATGTACACTCAACAAGTGATTTCTAATAGGAACTAACTGGAAAGATTAATGACTATAGTGTGTTAACAAATCCAGACTGTTTGGTGGAGGAAAAAAGTAAATAAATGAATTGCTGCTTTTGTTAAATGCTAGGCAGGCTGCCCCGGCTTTTTTTCCTTCCTTCCTTCCTTCCTTCCTTCCTTCCTTCCTTCCTTCCTTCCTTCCTTCCTTCCTTCCTTCCTTCCTTCCTTCCTTCCTTCCTTCCTTCCTTCCTTCCTTCCTTCCTTCCTTCCTTCCTTCCTTCCTTCCTTCCTTCCTTCCTTCCTTCCTTCCTTCCTTCCTTCCTTCCTTCCTTCCTTCCTTCCTTCCTTCCTTCCTTCCTTCCTTCCTTCCTTCCTTCCTTCCTTCCTTCCTTCCTTCCTTCCTTCCTTCCTTCCTTCCTTCCTTCCTTCCTTCCTTCCTTCCTTCCTTCCTTCCTTCCTTCCTTCCTTCCTTCCTTCCTTCCTTCCTTCCTTCCTCCTTCCTTCCTTCCCTCCTTCCCTCCTTCCCTCCTTCCTTCCTTCCTTCCTTCCTTCCTTCCTTCCTTCCTTCCTTCCTTCCTTCCTTCCTTCCTTCCTTCCTTCCTTCCTTCCTTCCTTCCTTCCTTCCTTCCTTCCTTCCTTCCTTCCTTCCTTCCTTCCTTCCTTCCTTCCTTCCTTCCTTCCTTCCTTCCTTCCTTCCTTCCTTCCTTCCTTCCTTCCTTCCTTCCTTCCTTCCTTCCTTCCTTCCTTCCTCCTTCCCTTCCTTTCCTTTTTTTCTTTCTATCTCCAAGTTGGATTTCGTTAATCTTAGAACATAACAATCTTCTGAGCCACAGACCTGTGTTTGATGGAAATGTAGAATCAGGAAATACACATACAGCCATAACTCCTAAAGAAATGACTGAGGATTGACTCTACTTTAAATTTGCTGCTTACATGTAGCTATACACTGCCTCCAAGCTGCAGCAGCTTTTTTACTGGTGCCTATAGTTGACTGTACAGGAGAATCAAATAGCCTGCAGGATACAAATGTCCAGAGATCCACTGACCTTTTCCCATTTACATTCTTTTTTCTTTCTCTAAAAGGGTAAAGTGTGCTCTGTAAGTCACTCTTCAAAGATAAGCATGTGTGAATCTGACAGTATAATTTTGCCCTTAATAAACAGAATTTGTAGTGTAAGCTGTTTCAGAAGCTGCGATAAACGAGATAATTGGACATTATTCCACATTGTAACACAGACGGCCAAAATTATACCATTTAAGACACTTAAAAGGATCTGTTTGACTTCTTAAAAATATACTTTTACAATAATGAAATTCAAAGTATATACTTTTCTTCAATGACAAAGGTATTTTGAGAAATCCATCAGTTATCATTCTAAATGTGTCTTTGTAAGCCTGTTTACATTGACAAGAATACTGAAATAGAATTCAAAGCTTGACTTGTAGTGCTATTGAGAATCCTCATGTAAAACATAACATTAATCTTTGCTTACCAACACTTTTATGTCTTATATATAAAAATCAATGTTCAATTATGTAATATTCAATATATTGCTTATTTATTATTTTGTCAATATGCAGGGGAAAGGCACGAATGGAACGTAAAATATTAATAAAACCATTTGCAGAGGTCTGTGAAATCTGATGTGTGTATGTAGTGCAATAAAATGAACATTTACAAAATAAAGCACAGAAACCACTGTATTACAAGTCAAGATTAAGAAATACTCTCAGTTTTGCTATACTTCTACTTTCTTGGTATTTTAAAAGCCTGATGATCTAAGAGCACACACATTTACTTATCTTTCAAAGACATAATCACACTGTCATCCATTTCAGTACCACAAAAGATGGATAGCATAACATGGACTTAAAATGGGTTCATTAATTATCAAAAAGATAAGTGTTTCATCAGGTATATACAGCAGATAATATTTATCTTTTCTCATAGAGAAAAAAGATTAAAGTAATTCTTACACACATACTGGACAAGAAAAAGGCTGTACCACTGAAAGTTTCATAAAGTGACACTAGATAATACACTCTGCCACTAAAGACAACCTTACACAAACACAACTGCAGATGCCTTCCATCACATTCAACTTTGGCAGCTAAATACCAGAATGAAACCATATATTCCAACTTTAACTATTTCATAAACTTCCTTCTGTGTCTCAGCAATTACACACACACAGAGAATGATCTTCAGAAGTTAGTGTTTCTGCTGCAGTATTTGATGACTACGTGATAGCTATAGAGTAAATAACTTCATTAACTATATAACACAATGATACATGAAAACAAATACCATGACTGTGACAATCTTTGAAAGGAAATATCAAATCCGTCTAGGTATTACTAGAGAAACTGCTATGTGAAGTAAAGAAATACTACTGTAAACCTGCAGAAAAGAAACTCTGACAAAATAAAATGAAACTTGGGTTATTTTGTCTTATATTTATCAAGGTTCTCATCTGAAACAAGACCAATAAGAAACCAAAAGCATCCTCAGAAATAACTGACTAAAATATACTGTCATGAGCTGGAGATGCATATTACATTTTTAATTCTTTTACATTTTTTTTAAATCAGTGTTTCATCTTAAACCTTTCCTCTGAACTATGCTCCCAAAGTTGAGTCTCCAGCTGCAATTATCAGTAAATGAGAAAAATCAATAACTAAGAGAAATCATTTCTCAGCTATAATTCCCCAATGACTATGCATTATGTTTGTAGAGATGTTCTTTCACAGGCCATGTTACCCTTTATTTTCACTGGAAATAGTTTTTGGAGAAATAGCTGGTTGTCTAGATATATAAAAAAGTCACCATAATTTGTAGTATAGAATTTACACGCAAGTGGCATCAATTTTCCTAAGCATTTTTAGGAATGCTTATTAGAATCTGTTATAGATACATATTTTAAAAGTTTTACCTGTCACGACCTTCTTTTCAATTATAAAATTGAAGAAAAATAGAAACATTCTTCTTAAAAACATGCCAAGCCAAAACCTCAAAACAGCTGCTCTCTCCTTCCAACTACAACAAATCTGGAGTGAGGAAGAAAAAGCAGTGCTTACAAATAACACCATATATGGTTTTTAGATTTGGGCTCAATCAAAAAGCAGTGAAAGCAATGGAGACTCCCATTAGCTTTGCTGAACACTGGATCATATTCTTTGTATCAGTCAGTAAATCATTTTACTTACAATATTGCTTAAAATTTACTACACATTGCAAAACTAAATTGTTACCTTATTTTCCTTAAGGTAAATTTGAAACTGAAAGAGACAGCTGATTTACATATTACTCACAAATACATGCCTTCTTTGAATATTTGTTATGATCTGTCCCCATGTATATGATTTACAGGTCTAACAGCTGTAGAAATAAATTTAGTCAAGAAAACAGTTTGAAAAGTTTATTTGTAATAAATATAAAACACCCATGTTTTGTAATATATCAAAGTTTCAGTGATTCAAAGTAAAGTGCCTCCCTATTCATTTAGTAAGATAATACTTCAGGAGATCATAACAGAAAAATACATTGTTAACAAACTATCTAAGGGCATTTGATTAATTTGGGTAAAAATAGAATCCATTAAGATACTGAAAACTATTAAGAAATTGTGTCAGTTTTGTATGTTGTCCTATTTAACAGCATTTTTTTCATAGAATTACAGCTTGCTTTTCATCATGTTATTGATTTGTCCAAATGTCTTACAGACATTGATAGAGAGATCTGTTGAATTTTAACAGCAAAAATTCTAGGAACAGTATTGAAACTGGCACAAGTCAATGATTTTTCAGTGTCAGGGGCTTCTTGAAAATATCCTGACAGTTTGCGTTTCCACAGCTTCAAAAGAATGTTTTAATGGCACATAAATTCTTAAGGTGTTCTAAACATGTTCAGGAAAGGAAAGACAGTTTAGTTCAGGCCTATTCTTCCCAAAGCTAGCTTATTTCTAGTTAAAATGACAAGGCCATTCCTACTGAACTTTTAAAGAGATATGTAACAATAAATTAAACACATGCACAGACCACAAGGTTATTTAAATATAAATGTTAATATTATTCCCATTAAATGATTAAGTAATTAAACATATAAAAAAACTACACAAATACATCAATAATTCCTGAGTAAGTAAAGGAACTGCTCAGTATTTTAAGTCTGTAAACCTGCCTTCAAATTAAATGAAGTGCACAGAATAAGGAGTTCAAAATGTAAAAATCTGAATTGATTAAACCCTGGCCATAGAAATAGTGGAATTTGAACTGGTAAATAATATATGGGTTGAATCATAACATGGAGAATATTTGAACAGATTCTTTCATCATAAGTTAGTACTTTTTAGTGAATTTATTTAAGTATGCATAAGAGCCTTTTTTGTTGTTGTTGATGTCATTTAACTAAGGTTAGAGTCAGATGCAAAAAATGAAGCTTTCAGACTGAAACATACTGTGTTTAAAATGACACACCTTTTTTTTAGACCACATGCACGCTATATTAAAACAATATAACATTTCAGTACTCTGCATGCTTAATGAATATGATGTTACTATTTTGGTAAAATGCCAATGACAGTAATACACACCAAATGTATTTCTGCAATCCAAACAGGAAAAACACATAAAAATCAGAAGTGTATTCAGCAAGCATATACTACAAAGTTAGCTCAAAGACTGCAAAGTGAATGACAGCCTATTTTCTGCAGCTAGCTCAAGATTAGAATTGGCACCTACCCTTATGCTAATGAACACGTAATTAGAGACACCTCCTATTCAATAAACTGCTCTCTTAGCATCAGTTAGATTACCTGACAAGCCCTTTCACTCCAGTTCTGGCCCACCAAGAATCTTCATTCTTTTTCTCGTCTTCTTTTCTGCAAGAGAACTGATCCCGCTTAATCCCTGGAATAATGTAACTCCTCTTGTGGAAGAGCTGGTTTCCCTCTTCCCCTTTTTACATCAAGCTAATGGAGCCAGTAGGTATTCTATTGATCTTTCTCTATGTGGTTTCCTCAAGGATTTGACAGACTTCCTTACAGGTTAAACATCCAGGCTTTCTGAAGTGGCTATAAAGCTTTGTTTTTGATTTTTCAAACTTTTTTTTTTTCAAAACCTTTCTCATCCATAATCTTTAAAAGCTCAGATGATGCCATGCAGAGTACAGGCTTATTTCTTTGCTGAACTAATCTAGACACTGTCTAGTGTTGAGTACAGTTGTCTGATTCAAATCTTCTGTTACAAAGCAGATGACATCTAGCTAGATGTCATGAGAAGAGACTAACAATGACAATTCACTTATCCCTTAGAAAGAATCAATTTTCCCACAATGCATCTGTCAGAGAACTCTCACTCAGTAAAAGCAATTTTTCTAGCTGTCTGACACTGTAATTGCTCTTAAATTTTCAATGAATGTTTTACAAGAACTCCCCTGAACCATGATGAAAAACTTAACTTTTTCTAAAAATGAGAGGCTGACAGGATGAAAGAGGTCTTTCTCTTTAAAGCTTTGCTTGCTTGAGTAGGAATTCTTTCATATCATCAACAAGCTGTTGAATAGAGGATAGATTACTTTCCATTTATTTCATCAATCAGATTAAAGGCTCTCCTTCACAATGCCCTTTAAACAAGAGCTGTTTATGATGTCCTCCCAGGTTCTACTTTAATGTAGTATTAAATCACCCTGTGCAGAGAGGCAGGCAAAGCATATAAATATGATGAATATCTGACAACATTTAGGCATTGCATACATTCAGGTCATTTCCCTATTTCTTGTCACTCTGCAGAAAACATGAAATCCCTCCATCCTTCAAAGCAGTTTTTAATGACTATGTGTCATTTTGATTTGTCCATTCTTAAAAAAAAAAAAATTATATACATATAAATATATATAGATACATGAAAATTCTGCGTCTGTGGTCTTCTGACAGAGAAGTATGCATGACACCAGCACACAGAACTGCATGTCCACACATACCTTTAATTAAGATTTAGTCTGAAAGAGGGAATCATTTGCAGGTGCAACTTTGCTCTGATTTTAGCATACATAATCATTCCACAGGAAAAAAAATAAATGAAGTGATTCTTTCATTTTGTCCATAGTGGAACATTTTTATTAGTATGAGAAATATGCACAAGCTGCAGCCGATTGTTCAAGAAAAATCAATATGAGTGTTGGTGTTATTATTGACTACCAGATTAAAAGCATCTTCACTTATTATCTGGATAATCCCTCAGTTCAATAATACTAAGCATGGTAAAACATATAGTATTTGCTGGTTTGCTGTGGAATTATAGTACCCCATAATGAATTCTGAAATCTTTACATATCATGATATCTTTTAATAAAGTCCTTAGACATGGTAAATACCAGTTATTTGCATTAGAATTGGGGAATTCTAATACAAATAATAAACATAGATCATTAAATAAACTCCATACAATCAACACACAAGTAACAAGACCATACTAAGACTAAAGTTACATTTTGTGACAGTTCTAAATATTTTGGGTTGCTTCTTTTTTGTTTGAATACCAAAAAAAAAAATCCCAGATATATGAGTTATTAATAATATACATAAAGTATGCAATAATAAAACATATGTACACAAATATACATAGAATGATAGAGTGGTTTGGAAGGGACTTTTAAAGACAATCTAGTCCAACACCCTGGCCACAGTCAGAGACATAGTTTTATTTCTAAAATAATGTGCAAAGCCAAAACTTACATTAATATGATCAATTTATTACATTGAGAAGAATTTTTGTACTGTTTTCTTCCAAAATATTTCTTTGTGAAGTGTCCAGTATGCAGGATGAGAGTAACTATTTTGTATATATGTATATATGTATGTACATATATATATGTATAGATGAGAGTAACTATGTTGTATATAAACATGCCTTCTGACTATGCATTTTTTATACATTATGGGGTTAGAGAAACTTGCAGGAAATGCCCATACAAAGCATTAATTTCCCTTTAAGAAAATAATAAATTCCTTACAAAAAGGGATTATAGCTTCCTTTATCATTCCCATTACGGATGCTGCAATTAAAATTAGAGTGTATAAATGTATTCCTCTCTCTGGAGCCACACTTTTATAATACTTTTAACAAAAACCTAGTATTGGGAATTCTTTCACTAACACAGGATTTCTATGACCCATAGGTACTGATGCTTTCTTTCCACATTTAGCTCATGTGCCCAAGTGCAGTATACACTCAAACTTCTCCTGAACTTGTCTGCATAAATATTCCTATTTTCCCCCGTTCTCCCTTGATTATACTCTCCCCATGACTATTTGTTACATTAGTATTCTCTCTGCTTTTTCTCTTTTCATAGTAAAATTACAAGAGCCAGCAGGTCTTTTGTGGTTCCATTGGAGGCAATGGGATATCTATTTGTACATGTTAGGACTCCTAATTTGCTGGAGGAAATCTGTAAGTTGATTCATCATCACTTTGCAGAGCTAGTTCCACACATCTAGTGTAAAAATTAATCTGTTTATACAGATGCCAAATTGAACACTAAAACTTCTACTCCTTTTTAATTTTTACTTTTTTTATTTTTTTAGTAAAATAAATAAAATGTGTTCTGACATTTCTGCTAGTTTTGTATTCTGAATCATCCTTAATAGCTATAATATATTTGATATCAAATAGTGCATAAAATTGTTAATTTTGAAAAAATATCAACTGTTTCTCAGAATAAAGAAAGTATCCTGCAGAAGAAAATATTTCTCACTGCAACAAAAATGACAAGGAAGAATGAGGGATGCCAGGTGGAATTTCAATTTGTCTAGTGGCTATTTTTCTAACTTAAGAAAGGACACAAGATCAAGTAGAAACTTGAACTGTGGTTTTGTAGAAGCCCTTGATACAACTCAACATTGTATGTGGATCTCTGTCTTCTAATTTTAGATAAAAAAGCAGAAATTATTAGTTTTCTAAGAAGGAATGTTTCTTGCACTTCTATGAGTTTTGGAGGGAAAGAATATTTCCTCCTTACAGCTCTTGACTAAAATCCCTAAAGAAATGCTTTTTTAACAATCTGTAAAAAAAAGATTGGCTCCTGCTTCTAGTGTAACATAATTTAGACAGCTCTTACAAAAGATAAAGCTTATATATTTTACAAGAAAATGTACAAGCTGCATTTTGACAAATACATTTGCATTAATTTCCTAATAAGCTTATGTTATTTCTTTAGAGATCCTTAGAAGTGCAATATATTTTGTTTTGTTGAAGTTTAGGTGACAGTCATTAGCCTTATTTCTTAAAGAGAGAAATACAATTTCTATTTTGTTATCTGCTTTAATTCATTTGGAGAAAATAGTATAGACAACTTTTTCTGTGTCAATGGTGTTTCCAAAATGCACCACAGAAGGGAAAAATCCCAGTCATAAATCATCTTTCTTCCTCAGAAGCCTGTTGCCCTTCGTGAAAGAATAGCAAACCCAATAATTTTATCACTGCCAGTCAACTTTCTAAAAGCTTCTCTACAAAAGTGCTATGGTTCTGCAAACATTTTCACTCTCTGCTTATTTTAGAAAAAGTAAGTGCATTTGTTTTCACTGTGGCACTCCCATCTAATAAACCTGCTTCTTCTCTCCATGAAATCAGCAGGGTGATTCCAATGGGAGCAAAGTTCAAGGAAGGGTCTATGGTGGTACCCATTTTTAAGAACAGAACACTAGTATCTTCCATTACCTTCATCAGAAAAATTCACAGGCTTCATATTATCCATACATTGAACTGGGGCCTGAAAATGATATATTTTATATAGGAGACATACTAAGTAATCTCACAGTATGAATGTGCAAGTAGGAGGAGATGATGACTGTTATTACTGATATTCTTTCAAAATATTTCAGATCCAGACATTTTTCAGATAAGAAAATTATGATCAAATAAAACAATTTGTAATTTAGAAAACGTTGTTATGTTGAATTCAGCATAATTTTCCTTCTAATATAAATAACTGACATAAACTTGAACAACAAAAGAAGTAAATTTAAAAATACAGCAAGAAATAACTGCTTGCTTAAAATGGAGGAAAGAACAGCAGGGAGTATGTGATCAAAGTGCTGATGCTGTTTATATGCTCATTTTGAGAGGGATGTTGCTGGTGTGGAACTTTTCACCCCCAAAATCTCAAAGAACAGAAGTAATACAAAGGGTGAACTACGAAGATGCTTCACGGAGACTTCAAGCCATGTGGAAATGGTGAGCTGTTAATCCAAGCAAGATTTTCTTAAAACAGAGAAATGCAACAAATATCTGACCCTCTGAATGTTTCTCTGAACTCTGAACTTATATGGATTCCCTCATCATTTGTGTTTTATAACTTTATTATTAACACTTCACTGAAACAGAAACATTGGCCAGACTTATTTTGCTTAGAAGGAAAACTATAGCAAGCAATTATGATATCTCAGTTACTAAAATACGAGGCTATACTTCACCAGAGTTAATTGATTTTACATCTGGCACATCAACTGATTTTATGAAAGCTGAATAGTGCCTTTGTCTTCACCTTAATACTATGGCATACATAGAAAATTATTTCTTTAGATCATCCATTAAATCAATCAAAATGAAATGGAAGCAGACAGTTATTTGAGATATTTGAACCCTATATTAGCAAACTGCTTTAGAGACACTAACAACAAAAGCCTACTTTGGGGGCAGAGGCTAGAGAAAAAGTCGGAAAGAGAAAATGTTAGTGAATACATGGTATTTTTCAATTATATCTGTATAAGTACTGTAAATTTTGAGAAAATGGAACTGCTTATGCCATGTTCTGATGGAGTTTCAGGATTATAATTGTTTTCCAGGTAATTCTACAAAATGTCCATTCACATCACATTTGATTCTCATCAGTTAACTCCTAAACAGAATTTCTCTGCTATTCCCATCATTGTAGTTAGTTCTGTTGCCAGAGAACAAAAATAACCATCACTAAGGAGGAATATCAGATGAGAACAAAAACACTTTACAACATTGTGCATGTTGAGGCTGTTCCTAGCTCTTTAGTGACATGAGCTATCTTGGAAGAATTCTTTTCCTTTATCTAGATCCTTAAACTGAATAGAATTTAAACCACTGTAAAAATACAATTAATATTTCAAATTTTCTTATTATTTTTAATTTTGATAAATCAATTTTTTTTAAAACTTTGTTAGAATGTTTGAAATTATTCCGACTCTGATAATGAATTTCCTTTAGAATTCCAACATCTATTTTCAAAACATTACTTCTAACATAATTTCCTATTTCTATTATTGTATATTTTTTCTAGCGCATCAGTTGTAGTTCTGATCCTCCCAAGGGTTCTTAAACTGATCCCAAAATAGGTGTCTAAGCCAGACAGGATGAATCAACTGACTTTTGAGAGAGCCTGTTGACGTGATGAGGCTGGATACCTTTAGAAAGCTTATTATGAAGTAAGAAATCTATCCAAAATGTACACTGAAAGTTATATTAAGACATTACTTTTGACAGTGAGAAATGAAAATTGTGCAGGTAAATTATTCTGCCAAAACCGCACAGCTTTCTCAGCCTTTTAAGAGACTGAACATCCAAATGTCTTTTTCTGATAACCTGGCTATTTTCTGGTTGCCCATCTCTCCAGGCTGGTCAGTCACCAAATTCAGAGCCAAAAAAGTGATCATGGGAAACCTGGCACTTGGAAAGATGAATGGTTTAATCAACTGCTTGTGCTGGTCTTCATGCCCTTCTTGCTGCTTCTTTCTTACCTATTATGAATACAGGACTGACACATGCAAGAATTGAAAGTATCTGCACACCAGTAAGTTTAAATAGGCTTTTTTTTTTTTTCAGTCTTATTTTTGGTGCAGAAATAGAATAGGAAATTAATTGATAAAACTTATTGCTCCCTGCTATCCAGAAAGGTTTAACCTTTAGAAGGTATGAAGTTAAATATTCTATTTTAAGTGATTTCATACCAAGTAAGTGATTGCATTCAATCATTTCAAGGCACTGTGGTATAAACTCATAACAAGTTTCCAACTCAAACGGCTGCACAATTCTGAATTTTGTCTCATTTTGTTTTCTGTCTAAATTTTGTCTGAATTTGAGACAGTTCTAAAAATTGTCTCCTCTGAGTGAAATGAAAAAATAAATATCTTACATTATATTTCCCCCAAATGTATTTTCTGATTTAAATTCCAATGAAATGTAAGATACTGTAAACATCAATTTAAACTAAATAACATCTCCTCCCTCGTGTTACCCTTTTTTCTTACCACCACCAAAAGCCAAACAAACCAAACCAAGCAAACAAACAAAAAAAACCCCAACAAAACCACAAACCAAAAAAAGAAGAAAATGAAAAACAAATTAAAAATGAGAAGATTCCAGCAAAGTTACAAAATTTGTTTACTGTAGCACTTTGTCAAGGTCTTCTAAAACTATCTGTAGCAGTTTTCTAGGGGGCATTGCTGCGCAGTAAGTGAATTTACAGATAGACCAGACCATGAAAATCACATACATATTTTAAAATGTTTTGTAGGAGTTATCTGAAGGCACACAAGTGTTCCTTTAAGCTTAGAATAAAGCAAAACAATAAGCAGATTAGCTTTCAGGGACTCATGTCCTCACATTCTTGGAAACTTGGCCTTGACTCTCAACTACATTAGCTGATGTATTTACAGGAAGAGGCCATGTCTTCATTTGCATAGGGATTTTTTTTAGTGGTAAGATCATCACAGCTACAAACTCTTTAATATTAAATCCATTTCTTGTAAGCACTGTTACTGAAGTAGTTATTACCCAGATAGATACTGAACTATAAAAAGGTCTATAAAGATAATGCAGACAAGGTAACTTAGTTAAAAATGCTGTGGAACAAAAAAATAAGTCAAGCAAATGAAGTTTGAGGCTGGAATAATTGATAAATCAAAAGGTTTCAATTTCAAGCAAGTGGAAGGCACATTACTATTCAAATTATTATTTAAATCATCGGACCCAACTTTATGTTGGCTGCATTAAAAGGAGCATGACCAGTAGGTCTATGGAGGAGATTCTCCCCCTATACTCTGCTCTTGTGAGACCCCACTTTCAGCATGGTCTTCAGCTCTGGGGCCTCCAAAATAACAGTGATGTGGACCTGCTCAAGCATGTGCAGAAGAGGGTCACAAAGATGATTAGAGGGCTGGAGAGGTCTCATATGAAGATAAGCTGAGAGAGTTGGGGTTGTTCAGCCTGGAGAAGAGAAGGCTCAGGGGAAACCATAGAGCAGCTTTCAATACCTAAAAGTGACCTACAAGGATGCTGGAGAGGAACTCTACATCAGGGACTGTAACAGCAGAACAAGGGGTAACGGGTTCAAACTTAAACAAGAGAAGCTCAGGTTAAATATAAGGAAGACATTCTTTACTGTGACAGTGTTGAGGCTCTGGAAGAGGTTGTCCAAAGAAGTAATAAATGCTCCATCCCTGTCAGTAAGACCAGGGAGGGCCAGGGATGGCCAGGGATGACCAAGGATCAAGGCCAGGTTAGACAGAGCTTAGGGTGACATGGTCTAGGGTAAAGTATCCCTGCCCATGGCAGGGCACGTGGAACTAAATGGTCTTAAGGTCCTTTCCAGTCCTAGCTATTATATGATTCTGTGAAAATATACTTAAATTTAATATGTTTTAGAAGAGACACAAGTAATTCTAGTTAAAACAATCCAACTAATAGACTAAGAATATATGACATTTATTTTCAAGGACTGAAGTGTACTCAAAAGCGTTTCATTAGAAGACCAAAGTGAAGTGTGTTTGATTTTCTAGGATATGAATGACTGCCCAAAGAGAAGACTTGACTGTAAGGACAGCAAAACAACACAGACCTTAAAATGGGAGAAAATAAATAATAGGATTTAAAGGACAGGATGAGTGGGGTGAAGAAGGGGAAGAAGCAGAAGAAACTGTGTTTTCAGATAGGGTCTTGAGTATTGGGAGGGTAAGAGAAGAAAAATTGCTGGTAAAGGCAGGGAATTTGGGAGCATCAGGCAAGAAAGTTAATTGGAAGTGGATGTTGGTAGATAAAATCTTCCAATCTGATTTGATTATGGGCTCAGGATTAAATCAAATACAAGGACTGAATTCTCCCTAGTTCAGAGTTATAAAATAAGACTACTGTTCAATCAGCTGTGTTTTGTGGACCATGCTGTACTACACAGGACCACACAGGCATTTAATGTGGCAAATTTCCTACTATTGAAGGGGTATAAGACATTATCAGATCCTTTGAATGTTCTAATCTTTGCTATTGAACATTACGAATAGTGGCTTTTGGCTTTATAATCACATAGTTATTATTAGTTGCAAGGAAATACTTTGCAGCAGGTACTGGTGGTGAAGAGACAGATGTCTATTCTGTGGACTTTATTGACCAAAACTGTTATCAACAAGTTACCCACTATTACAGGAGATGGCTATGTTCCTGTGTGAAATAAAATCATACTCATTATCAACCAATATTGAAGAAGAGGGAGACCTAAAAAAAGGAATGAAAATGGCAGATATAGTGGTATAATTAACTGATGCACCAATCACTGTTGTGTACAGTGAGAGTGGGAAAGAGGCAGACTCTGAAGAAACATCTGTGGGAGAAAGAGTTCCTGTACAAGATGTGGAAGATTTTTATGAGGTGAGATGCATAAAGAGAACTTGGAAACAAACCCTGAAGGAATCAACCTGAGACTCATAAAAAAGACTATGAAGAACACCCATGGAGAAATTAAGAAGGGAGAAGATGGAATGGGTGTTCTGAGACCTCCTCTTTAGGGTTTTTAATTTAAATATGGATGACTAAAAGGTTAGAAGTTAGAAACTTCATTAGACTAGGAGTCAGGAGGAAAAAAAAACATAAATAAAAAGCCAGAAACTGGGCAAGAGGAGTAGGTAATTGTTTGCAATTAATCCTGAGCCTAAATGTTCTCACCTTTTGAAGAAAATGCACCAAAAGAAACATTTGAAGAAGTATAAAAACTGTAAAAACGGGATTGAACTGGAATAAAGTGAATCAGAAAGAAGCAGATAATGGGGGTGAAGAGGGTATTTGCTATAGGCATTCAAATGCTACATCTTTCATGTCAAAACTAGTGACTTAAAAAGAATATATTTAGTAAAGAAATCTCACTATTGCAGAAAAGTGGAGGTCTTACCACAGTGTCACAGTGTCAGTTCATGTTACTTTACAAGTACAAGAAGCTTTGAGATTTTGGATTTTAGTTTTGTTTTGTAAACAAATGTTTTTGTCTTGTAGTCCTCCAAAACAAATGGATTTTTAATGTTAAAAAAGGAAAGAAATTATGGCTTTTTCAGAGCCACCATTTAAGATCATGTAATGCTGGTAGGTCATTTCCCATTAACTACATTTAAAAACAATCTACTTTCAAATACACTGCAAGCAGCTGTGAAGATATTGAGAATCCAATGCTTCTCTTTTTCAACTGCTGTTAGTAACATAACAATTTCGATAGTTCACGTTTAACTACTCCCATATGGAAGAGAGAGTAAAAATGTGATAAAGTATTTCATAGTATTGTCTCGCTAATGAAATGTCCTTTATATTTTATAAGAAAGTAATGGCATTTTCAAGCAGCATACAGCTGCTGTTTCTTAGTGGCCACAGATGCTAAGCGCAAGGGCATCATTCAAAATTGCTCATTCCAGACTTCTGAAGTGGCATAAGGTCTCAGACATAAGGAAATACTAGGTATTTGGGTAAGGAAGATACAGAAATAGTTGTTCAGCTTTTTATTTATTTTAGTGATCACTACATGAAGATCTTGGTATTTAAAAAGATTTGACTTTGGATCTTAAATCCACTGCATCATTTCCCATACCATCATTTAAATCTCTTTCTAGTTTTAAGTATAGATGTGCAGGTAGTGAGAAAAAAAATGTGACCAGGCTGTAGAATAGAAAGAAAAAGCCCCCAAAACTGAGATATACGTAAAAAAGATGTTTTATTTAGAATTCAGAAGAGAGACATGTCAGTGTTTTTATACAAATTACTATATTATTATATTGTTATATGAATGCCAATCTGTGTAATTTAACTGTAGAGAGACCAATTATTTATTTCTACCTTTAATATCTTGGCTTTTTTCAAAGGTACTTCATCCTTAGGACACCAGATGTCCCTTTAAGGATTCAGGGACACGATTCTGTAAAGTCAGCAGAACGCACTCAAATGATACAGCAAGGACAAGCAGACGTGAATGTGAGTGGGATAATCATTTACAGTGCTGAAACAAAGATCAGAAAAAGATCAGAAAAAACAGCACTACACCATAGGGGAAAAAAATCAACATTTTAGAAAATGTTTTATCCTGAAAACTACTCATGCTTAACTCCAAAATACTGTTTTGCTTTGTTTTGTTTTGTACTTTTAATTTGAGATTATGTATACTTTTATCTTTTTTATTATTTCCTTTTGCTTTGAAAGGTACGCTCTGTATTACAATACAGTTTTTTAGATCACTTGACTGAGCACCTGAGCAAATTTTTGCTGTCTCTTCCTCTTTTCATGTAATTATGTAGGTACCACTTTGCATCACAATGAAGCTAACCTAACAACTAACTACTGACAAAAGACATGGTCTCAGTTTGCTTCCTCATCCACAGATTCTCTCCTCTCATGTTTGCCTTACTTATCCTTCAGCTAAAGGATAAATGGATTTTGAATTCTGACCCAACAAAAAACTATTCTTTCTTAAAAAAGAAACAAAACAGTGGTGTGTTAGATCAATCAGCTGAATCAACTCACCTAAAATCCACACAGATACCAGACCTTACAGAAGTCATACAGCAGGAGTGTGCAGCCAAAAGCAAAAAAAAAGGACCGTCCTACTGTGGAAGCAGCTTGTTGGATTAGTGTACAAAACATATCTTGAAGGGTAAACTGGTTTAGAATAAAGTCTGTTCTAGGAAAACAAGGTAGAAAAAGTCATACAGACTCTAAGCAGGTAGTTGGATGCTGTATTTTAGGTTAAAACTCAAAGAGAAGTCTTTTGACATAACTGTAGCATTTTGCTCATTTTAGTGGAACAGTCAGGCATTTCTAGGTAGAAATACATCTGTGAGAATTCATGTTAAAACAAATTCACCATATACCTGCAGGTAGAGTCATATATTTTGGTTTAGTATACTTCAATTACCAGTGTCATTTATTTCTCACCAAGATGTGAAACCACAAGGTGAGGTTAAAGTATCATCAAGGGTATCTTCATCACTTCAATATCATTGCCTTAAAAAGCCCTGACCAGGAGAAGTAGATGACCTCATTTCAGAATTATTACAGTACAGAGAACTCAGTTTCAACATTATAATTCATTTTCCTACAGAATATTTCATATTTATGATCAGTTTCCTGACATATAATAGCTAATCGTTAAGGATAGCCACTTTAACATAATATGAATACGCATTTCTCCATAGGTAATACAACAGTTCCTGCATTAGCATTATTGACTAAGGTGCATTTAACTTCTTCACTAATACTTAATGGAAGGTTAATGTATAAGTCAGAAGATTAAATGGCTTTTACTTAAAACAAGTATATTGATTAAAATAACTTAGTGTGGTTTTTAAAGATGATGATATAAAAGTAGTCACACTTTTTAATATTTTATTAAATATTATGAGCAAAATGTGGGCTTAACTGACCAAAATTACTGGAAGCTATTGTACTAATTGTACTTTGAGCTAATTATTGCTCACAGTTAACAAATGAATATTTTATACTGAAAGGTAACAAATCATTCCTGTTAAGTTCAGCACTCAAAATTAGCTTCATTTCATCAGTCTAGGAATTGCCCTGCTCCTGTGAACAAAGTCCTTCATATACCACCTTCTTTTTCTTATGCATGGCAATTCTGAAGAACATGATAACCTTCCAAATACAGATCACCAGTTCATTACCAATAAAGTGTACTTCTATTTCCTTTTCATGCTTTAATATTGCTATTCAAATATATGTGCTAAATTTTATACACTTGGTATCTCAAATTCTAACCCACAGCCACAAAGGTGAGGCTAGGCAAATTGTCTTGTAGATTCTTTTAAACTAAATTCAGAATCTGCATGTGTACAACACTTAGAAGCTGATCTCGCAGTTGCATGAAATAAGATGGCCAGGGCCATTTGCCTGTTCATTTGCTTTAGTTCCAGCTCAGTAGAAATCTTGGGCTGAGAATTTTTCATGTAACACTACACAAGGCTTTTCTTAGGGGATCATGCTCCCTACTCTCCTGAGTCTTTTCACTTTTAAGGAATTGGTTTCATCAAAGGAGAAGGAGCAGTTTGGGATGAAAATACTACAACAATTCTAAAGAACATGGGTAGGCAAACACTTTTGAGTATCAGTGGCAGTGTATTAAGTTCCCTGATGTCATTGGTGATCATTGTGTGCTGCTGAAGTACAAATCATAGGCTGAAAAAAGATGAGCCTGGTAAAGAATGGTTTGATTATGCTAGCTTTGGTGAACCAGAACAGCTCCATTCTTAGGTGAATGCTGAGGGTGGACTGGTCGTGTTTGAATGCTACTGTGAATCTGCTTCTTTGCAGAGTGCCACAGCACCTGCAAGCCATCTCTGTTTACATCTTTCAGAAACACAGCTGATGTGTCATGCTTTTTGTTTGAACTAGAATTTTAAAACTGACCTAAATAACAGCAATAAGGGCACAAGGAAGGTGTAACAAAAAACACTAACTGGATTCTTCCAACATCATTTTGTTCACTGAGAAAATGAGAATAGCTGTAATGTGTCATAGCTCCAGCAGAAAATATTTTTTATTTCCTTTCCTTCTAAAATTTCACACATGCTTTTTTAAATGAAGTACATATTTACTAAAATTTAAGAACATGGAATAATTCTGTGGCAGAAAATACCTGAGATATTTTTGTGCTAAAAAAAACCCACAGAGAGATAAGTTAGTATAAAATGTGAGTGACATTGAGAAGATAGCGAGGATGTCCACTGTATCTCCCCAGGCAAAAACTAACAGGTATGAAATACAGGTATCAAATGCAGCTACAGTATGTGTTCAAAGAAAGGAAATGTTTCTGTTTGCAACATAGTTGAGCCATAAAACACCTTGCAACAGAAGGCTGTTGGTGCTATAAATGTACATGAATTGAAACATTGACTGGACAAATCCAAGGAAGTAAAATCCATTATGGGATATTAAATTAAAAACTGCATCTGGGTCAAGAGTCTCAAGTCCTCAGGAATCTGGAGGAGCATGCCAGAGAAACAGACTTGTGTTTGGTAAAATTAGTCCAAAACTATGACCTTGCAGTTTTAAGCAGAAGACTGAAAGGAGACAGAAGCAATTAGTAACATATCTATTCTTGGTCATAGAATACATGAGAAAAAATCTGGAAAAAAAAATTGTTTCAAAGTAGTCCTTGTTCTTTCCATTTTTTCTTCCAGATCTAAGTGCATTTTTCTCTCTTTCTGTTATATCTCAAGAAAAAAGCCTTCACTGAGAATCTGCTTATTCCAAAACCCTTCCACGTCACAGTCTTTTCACTCTGACATTATTTCAACCCTGAGCTGGACACCCGCAATGTCCCAGTCATTTTCAATTCCTGTTTTAAAGTCTTTGTGGGTCTGGTCAGGTAGCATTGTCAGTACAGCAATGGGGTCAAGAGTTTCTGGGTTTAATTGTTATTACATTCTTTATCCATTAAACCTTGAACCAGCAAAAGGTGGTGCTACTTTATTTGAAAAGAAGTTTAAAGGAAGTTGCAATAAAGAGGGATGAAAGTACAAATAATGCCTGATTGAGTGACTGTGAGCTGATTCACTTAAATTATGGTAGGTTTGTAATGAGAGCTTGGGTTTCAAGACTTTGATAAATTGAGGAAGCTAATTAGCAAAGTTGCTGGCTACACTGAGTGCTGAGATCTGAATGTGGAGGTTTTTTTTTTGTGGAGGGGTTATTTTAAAGAAATCTATCAAGTCAATGGTAGTGCCATAAGATTGTAGCAGAGGAAATGTAAGACTTGGTATAAAGGAGCAGGGGTGGACGAGAAGAGAGAGGAGATTAGTCTGATCTCAGTAGCATGCTAGACTTTATCTTTTAAAGAGTTGAATAAAAAACCATTGAGATAAAATATTTGAAAATGCAAAAAAGGCTTATTAAAGGCAGATCATGCTGGTGTAATCTGACATCCTTCTTTGATAATGATTTTTTTTCTACATGAGGGAAATATAAACTAGATTTACCAAAGTATGTGATATTGTGCCACATAGGAAATTACTACTTCAGCTAGAGAATGCAGGGATTAAGACAAGAACAGTAAGGTGGATAAGGGACTATAGAGGACAACAAAAGCTTACTGAAGAGGAACTGCTGGTTTCTGTGAAGGTTATTTGGGGAGTTCAGGGATAAATCTTGGGACTGTTTATGTCTCTTAATCACAAAATCACAGAATGGTTTGGGTTGGAAAGGACCTTAAAGCTCATATAGTTTCAAACCCCCTGCCATGGGCAGGACACCTTTCACTAGCCCAGGTTGCTCCAAGTCCTGTCCAACCTGGCCTTGAACACTGCCAGGGATGGGGCATCCACAGCTTCTCTGGGCAACCTGCGCCAGTGCCTCAGCACCCCCATAGTAAAGACTTTCTTCCAAAGTCTAATCTAAATCTACACTATTTCAGTTTAAAACCATTCCTCCTAGATATACCCCTACCTGCTCTTGTGAAAAGTCTCTCTTTTCTTGTAGGCTCCCATTAGATATTGGAAGGCTATTACATATTTCTGAGGCTGAACAAGCCCATCTCTCTCAGACTGTCTCCATAGGACAGCTGCTTCAGCCCACTGATCATCTTTGTCCTCTGGATTTGCTTGAGCATTCCCTGTACCAGTTATGTTGGGGGCCCCAGGGCTGAACGCAGGTGGGGGACTCATGAGAGCAGAGCAGAGAGGCAGATTCACCTCCTTCGACCTGCTGGACACTCCCCTTTTGAAGCAGCCCAGAACACAGTTGACTTTTGAGGCTGCAAGCATACACTGCTGGCTCATGTTGGGCTTCTCGTCAATCAAAATGTCAGGGCTGCTCTCAGCCTATTCACTCAGCCTGTATCTGTGCTTGGGATTGGCCTGACTGAGAGGTGCAGGACCTTACAATTGGCCTTGTTAATAATATAAAGAAACAAAAAAAGAAAGTGCTTCAAAATGGAGCATGAGTAAATTTTACAGATGAGCAAATCTGAGTTCTCAAAGCAAAAGGTGTGTGTAGGTATAATCTGGGAATAACTGAGTGATCTTGAGGGGCTAAAATACTGGTAATGGGATGAAATATTATGAAATGGAAGTTCATAGATTTCAGGATTAGTAACAAACTCCTGTTATATACAAGGATAACATCAGTTTAAGGGTTGTGGGCGTGGACATGTGGGCTATTAAGGTGATCGTAAGGAGTTAGACTGCTATCAGAAGAAAATAAATGAATATTTCTTTTATTTACCACCAAGGAGAAGGAAAAAAAAAACCAAACATGCAAGAATTTACGACTCAGAGGAAATCATATATTCTTTCAAACTGATTCAAGAATATTTTCTTCTAACAAGTCAAACGAAAGCTGAGGAAAATAGGTGAATTCTTTAGTGTTAAAAGGTTTAAACAATACCCCCCCTTACATTTATGATAGATCTTGAAACAACTGTGAAGAAACAATGTTATAAGTGGTAACTGGGCTCAGTTTACACACTAAAAGCAAAAACACAAGCAATTTTGTAGAGTAAAATGTGTATACCCAGATAAAAACTAGAATAATTTTTACTGTAAGATGTTTTATGTCCAAACAGCTTCAGTAATGTATTAATTTCTATTCTGTTTTTTGGCATGAAACCAGTACTGGCTGCTAAAAGTATTGAGCACACACTTTACAGAAGGATTATGGTCCTATATCTTGTTTTCTTAAGAAAGTGGATATGCTTTTTATGAGGCATTGTTAAAGTGCAGAATTTTTGAAAAGAGAGAAAGCAATGTGAATCAGTGGTAACAACCTGTTTGAAAAGTCTGCTGTAGTTCCTGGGTTAGGAAACAGGATGGATTTCTCAATACAGGGTGCTGTTCATTTTTGGGAAGGAAATAAATCAAGAGGGGAATTTGGTGCTTCAGAGAATGGCACATCTTCCTCCATCTGCTCCAAATGTAACTTTCTTCTAATCTACAGCAAATGTGAGAAAAAAAAATAGAGAAAGGTGGGGCTTTTTGGCTTGTTAGAGTAGTGCTTTCCCACGATGCAGTAGACATGGGCCTGACACTGACTGGCACAGGCTTCCTTGGAAAAAACTACAGCTGTCCTGTGTATTAGCCCACCCTTGAACAAGTACTAAAGAGTGCTGCAGCAAAGCCAGTCTGCATTCTGTGTCTCCCTGCTTGTGTGCAGCCAGGCAGCATCTGTGAGAGCAGGCAAATTACCAGGGCTGCCAGGTTGACTGAGCTGCCCTGGATCCCTCTGGGACTACTTGAGAGTGACCTGAGCTGCTAAACTGTCTTTGACTGTAGTTATCACAGTTATAAACAATAATTATTAATACTTTTCTAACGACAGCCTAATCACTTGAAATATTCCTGTAGTATTCAAGTTCCTGCAGCTTACAATAGATTTTAACTAAATGACAAATTTTGCAAATCTATTGAAGTGTCTTTTTCAGTTAAGATTGAGTGAAAATATAAAATCTGGAGATCACAACTTTCTCCAATCTGACTAATGTTAATTTATAGATAAACAAACCAGCTTACTTAAAATAAATCTTGGGAAAATTGAGTCTATCATAAGGTCAGATGCTGTAACTTCAGAGTGTATAATGTTTTTACACTCCATTTTTGTACACAGTGTAAGAGTTGCCTGGTTTAGAAGAAAGCCTAGATTCCAACATGAAAGGAGATTCTTAGGACTACTATATGTGCATAGGAAGCTAGTATTGCTTTGTTCTCCAGTCTTCACAAGATTTGCCTAGATTTTAAAGGACTTAGAACAAAATGTATGAGCCAGAACCTAAACTGGTATCCTGGGTAAATCAGTAGAAGACTGTATCACCTAAAAATCTGTCTCAATTATGAACAGAAACAATACTTCAAATAGTATGATTTAGATGTTTATAACAAATGTATTATATGAATTTAAATGGGCAAGTATTAGGAACTTAATGTTAATAATTTAATTTTATGAAATCTTATGCTTCTAAAATTAACAGAATCATCATAGAGAGGTCTGAAGAGCTCTTAAAAGCTAGTCAGAAGATCCACAGCCTTGTTCCCAGATTGGATTTGAAAGAGAACTTCACTTTTTGTGCTGGAATGTCTGCTGTTTTTTTAAGTTATCATCACCTCACTGACAAAATTGCACTGAAACTCAAATTCTTCCTAACTTCAGTGCATGCAGATAAAGACTCACTTTCCCTTTGAATGGCTAATGTTTGTGGTCCCAGTATTTATGCATGGAAATAAATCCTGGGAGGAGCCCATACTGCATACTGCATCTGAAATAAAGGACCACTCTCTTTGCTGAGCATTCCTGAAAGTCCAGCTAGAAAACTTGCAATGTCATACGGCTTTGAAAAATCTGACAGCAGTTCAGCATGCTCAACAATGAAGATTAAGCTTTTTGCTTGTTTGTGAACCCAAACACCATTACAGCTAACATAAGAATTAGTATAACAGCATGATTAGACAGGTAGCTGTTTTAAAGCAAGCATAGGGCAGAGCTGCTGCATGCACAGAGGCAGTGCATGCAGAATCTAATAACAGAAATACACACCACTGTCTCACTTCACAGTATCTAGCCTTGATGATGAAAGTAAAAATAACAAAGCTGAACTTTAATACTTGTTATGAAGGTCACAGGAAGAGAGTAGCAGTTAAAATTGTAATTTCATAAAGGTCAGTGTGGAAAGGGGCCTGTTTTTATACTAGAAAAGTAACGACTAAAGGAAATTCCTAAAACACATTCCTACCAATAGCTTAGGTATCTAACTTAGGGATACAGGTATGCAGCTTGATTTCGCTAGTGCAGTTATCACCTGACATCAGGCATAATAGCTTACTTATCAATACATTCATTTGCTCATAGAGAGGTGATTTAAATTCAAATTCCCAGCCTAGTTAGACCCAAATGTCTTTTGTCTTACATCAACATGCAGGGTGTGTGAGGTAGGAGGGCACATCTGTAGCCCTTCCCCTATTCCTGTTGCAGTGGTAATGCAGCTGAAGAGTTATTAAACTATTAGGTGGCAAAAAGTAGAAGGAGGAAAAAAAAGTTGAACTGCAAATAAACTCAGAAAAGAAAGAGGTGAGATTTAATGTTCTGTAGGATTATTTCATTATTTAAAGAGTAAAACCTTTAAGAGTGGAGAATGGACACAGCCTAGTGCTTTATTTTCAGGTTTGGAGCTACCTGCTGCATTAGCCCCCACTCCTAAGCCTGTTGATGCAGAGGCTCTGGTTTGTTACGGCAAGCCATGACAACTGCCAAGGTGCCGAGGATAAGACTGAGAGACTGCCTTTAAAGTTGGGGGTTAATGCTAAACCAAACCCCTGGATGAGCCCTTCTGTTAAAATATCAGAAACACATCAAACACATGTTAAAAATAAATGGGTTTAATTGCACTCTGAGCATATTGGATGGGTCAGATTAATCAGGGTGTGTACTACTTTCTATCTTTAATTCTGGTTAGTTTAAACAAGAAAGAGATTTGGAAATGGCACTGTTCTGTGCAATGAAAACATTGCAAAAACTCTGAAGAGGGATTTAATGTTTATCAGGAAGAGTGTTAATGAATTTCTAGGAGGGGAAAATGAGCTGCAATTTGTTTCTAATATCAAAAGGCAGAATGGAGAGTACTTCCTCATATCCCAGTTTTAGATAGAGATAATTATAACCTACCTGTATTCTTATCTCTTTCATCCCTAATGTGGGTTGACCCTGGCTAGATGCCAGGTGCCCACCCTTCCTGCTTCATCACTACCTTTCTCATCAGGACAACTGAGAAAACATATAATGAAAGGCTCTTGGGTTAAGATAAGGACAAGGAGAGATCAATCACTAATTATCATCACAGGCAAAACAGATTCAACTTGGGGAAATCAGCTTAATTCACTACCAATCAAAGTGGAGGACAGTGAGAAATAAAAAGTAAAACACCCTAACCCTAACCCCCCACTCCTCCCTTCTTCCTGGGCTTAATTTGCTCCCACTTTACCTCCACACGCCCAGCAGCACTGGAAGGCAGGGAATGGGGGTTGTGCTCAGTTCATCACGGCTCTGCCTCTCCTTCCTCCTCAAGGGAGGGCTCCTCACAATCCTCCCCTGCTCCAGAGTGGAGACCCTCCCACAGGAGGCAGTTCTCCATGAATTTCTCCAATGTGAGTCCTTCCCACAGGCTGCAGTTCTTCATGAACTGCTCCAGTGCATGTCTCTTCCATGGGGTGCAGCCCTTCAGGAACAAACTGCTCCATCATAGGTCCCTTCCATGGGTGTAGTCCTTCATAGAACCATAGAATAGTTAGGGTTGGAAAGGACCTTAAGATCATCTAGTTCCAACCTCCCTGCCATGGGTAGGGACACCTCACCCTAAACCATGTCACCCAAGGCTCTGTACAACCTGGCCTTGAACACTGTCAGGGATGGAGCATTCACAACTTCCCTGGGCAACCCATTCCAGTGCCTCACCAGCATCACTGTAAAGAACTTCTTCCTTATATCCAGTCTAAACTTCCCCTGTTTAAGTTTTAACCCATTACCCCTTGTCCTATCAGAACAGTCCCTAATGAATAGTTCATACCCACCATCCCTATACCCCCGTTCACATACCGGAAGGCTGCTATGAGGTCTCCAGGCAGCCTTCTCTTCTCCAGGCTGAACAGCCCCAACTTCCTCAGCCTGTCTTCATACAAGAGGTGCTCCAGTCCCCTGATCATCCTCGTGGCCCTCTTCTGGACTTGTTCCAACAGTTCCATGTCCTTTTTATGTTGAGGACACCAGAACTGTACACAGTACTCCAGGTGAGGTCTCATGAGAGCAGAGTAAAGGGGCAGGATCACCTCCTTCGACCTGCTGGTCACATTCCTTTTGATGCAGCCCAGGATATGGTTGGTTTCTGGGCTGCGAGCTCACACTGCTGGCTCATGGTCATTTTCTCATCGACCAGCACCCCGAAGTCCTTCTCCGCAGGGCTGCTCTGAATCTCTTCTCTGCGCAGCCTGTAGCTGTGCCTGGGATGGCTCCAACCCAGGTGTCGGACCTTGCGCTTGGCATGGTTAAACTTCATGAGGTTGGCATCAGCCCACCTCACAAGTGTGTTAAGGTCCCTCTGGATGGCATTCCTTCCCTCCAGCGTATCAACCAAACCACAACTTGGTGTCATCAACAAAGATGTTGAACAAGACCGGTCCCAACACCGATCCCTGAGGGACACCACTCGTTACTGGTCTCCAGCTGCACATTGAGCCATTGACCATAACTCTTTGCGTCCTGCCATCCAGCCAGTTCTTTATCCACTGAGTGATGAATCCATCAAATTGATGTCTCTCCAAGTTAGAGACAAGGATGTCGTGTGGGACGGTGTCGAACGCTTTGCACAAGTCCAGGTAGATGACATCAACTGCTCTACCTCTGTCCATCAGTTCCGTAGCCCCATCATAGAAGGCCACCAAATTGGTCAGGCAGGATTTCCCCTTGCTGGCTGTCACCAAGCACCTTGTTGTTTTTCATGTGCCTTAGCACGCCTTCCAGGAGAATGTGCTCTAAGATTTTGCCAGGCACAGAGGTGAGACTGACTGGTCTGTAGCTCCCTGGGTCATCCATTTTTGTCTTCTTGAAAATGGGGTTTATATTATCCCTTTTCTAGTCGTTAGGAACTTCACCTGACTGCCATGATTTCTCAAATATGATGGCCAGTGGCTTAGCAACTTCATTCACCAGCTCCTTCAGGACCCAAGGATGGATTTCATCAGGTCCCATGGACTTGTGTACGTTCAGGTTTTTAAGATGGTCTCCAACCAGATCCTCTCCTACAGTGGGCCTAGGGTCTTCATTCTCACAGTCCCTACGTCTGCCTCCCAAGACTTGGGTGGTGTGGGCAGAGCATTTGCCAGTGAAGACCAAGGCAAAGAAGTCATTGAGAACCTCAGCCTTCTCCAAATCCACAGTAGCCAGTTCTTCCGATAGCTTTCGGAGGGGGCCTACATTGTCCCTACGTCTGTCTTTTATTCGCTTTGTACTTATAGAATCCCTTCCTGTTATCCTTAACATTCCTAGCCAAGTTTAATTCTGTCTGGTCCTTAGCTTTCCTTACGTGGTCCCTAGCTTTCCAGACAACATCCCTGTACTCTTCCCAGGCCACCTGTCCTTGCTTCCTCTTTTTATAAGCCTCTTTTTTCCCTTGAATTTTCCTCAGGAGCTCCTTATCCATCCAAGGAGGTCTCCTGGCCCTCCTGCTGCACTTCCTTCTGGTTGGGATGCAACACTCCAGAGCTTGTAGCAGGTGATCCTTGAGTATCAACCAAGAGTCTTGGGCCCCTCTGCCCTCTAGGGCTGTATCCCATGGAACCTTCCGAAGCAGGTCCCTGAAGTGGCCAAAGTCTGCTCTTTTGAAGTCCAGGGCAGTGAGCTTGCTGCACACTCTTCTCACTGTCCTGAGGATCTCAAATTCAAGCATCTCATGATCGCTGCATCCAAGGCTGCCCTGGAGCGTCACATTTCCAACCAGCCCTTCCCTGTGGTGAGCAAGAGGTCAAGCATGGCACCTCTCCTTGTCGGCTCCTCTATTACTTGCAGAAGGAAATTGTCTTCCACAAAACTGAGGAACCTCCTGAATTGCTTGTGCCAGGCCATACCGTCGCTGTAACAGATGTCAGGGTGGTTGAACTCACCCATGAGGACAAGGGCCTGCGAGCGTGAGGCTTTTCCTATCTGTCTATAGAGTGCTTCATCCGCAGGTTCTCCTTGATCAGGCGGTCTGTAACAGATCCCCACAGTAATGTCTCCCATCGCTATATTCCCTCTAACCCTGACCCACAAACTCTCTGTTAACTGCTCACCTGTCCCCAGACAGTTCCATACTCTCCAGCCTATCCCTAACATAAAGGGCAGCTACCCCTCCCCGCCTGCCAGGCCTGTCTTTTCTAAAGAGCCTGTAACCTTCCATTCCAACACTCCAGTCATAGGAGCCATCCCACCATGTTTCTGCGATGCCTATTATATCATACCCCCTTGCAGACATGAAACAGGATGTACGCTGTTCAGGAACAGGCTGCTCTAGTGTGGTTCCCTTCATGGGTTACAGTCCTTCAGGAGCAGACTGCTTCAGTGTGGGTACCTTCCATGAGTGCAGTCTTTCAGGAATAGGTGCCTCCCATGAGTACAGTCCTTCAGGAATGGGTGCCTCCAGTGCGGGTTCCTTCCATGGGTGCAGTCCTTCAGGAACAGACTGCTCCTGTGTGGGCTCCTTCATGGGGTGCAGCCCTTTGGGAACAGACTGCTCCACTGCAGGTCCCCCACATGGTCACAAGCCCTGCAGCAAAACTGCTTCAGTGTGGGCTCTTCTCTGCACAGGGCATAGGCACTGCCACGAACCTGCAGCAGCATGGGCTTTCCACACCCACCTTTGAGCATCCCCCTGCTCTGATATGGGGTTCTCAACTTGCTGCAGGTGGATATCTGCTCCACCACGGACCTCCATGGCCTGCAGGGGCACAGCCTCCCTCACCATGGGCTGCAGCACAGGCTGCAGGGGAATCCCTGCTCCAGTGTTTGGCGCACCTCTGCCCCTCCTTCACTGACCACGGTGTTTTGCTCATGTATTTTCACTGCTCAATCTGTCTGCAATTGAGCAGCTTTTTTTTCCTCCCTTCTTAACTATGTTATCCCAGAGGCACTACCATCATTGCTGAAGAGCTCAGCCTTGGCTCTACTGGACTTAGGGTGAGCTTGTAGAAACATCTTACAGAAGCTATTCCTGTAGTCCCCCTGCTTCCCAAACCTTGCCATGCAAACCCCATACACCCAAATACATACTTGAATCCCACTCAATGAATATTTTCTTTACGAAATAAGAAGCTTTTGTAAGAATGCACGCCTGTTAGAGCTAGTTTTCTATGGAAAAGAAATATGAAGCTGTTTCCAAAACCAGAAAATCACACTTAATTGGAAAAAGTTTGTTTACACAGACCCCAGGAAATATTTGAATTGAAAAAATAGCTTTTATACATTTCAGAATAAGTAGTAGTAAGAAATAAATATATCAGTAGAGTAAATAGTGAAAGACTTCAAATACAAGAAAATGCAATTCAGTTTGCAATTCTGAAAATTTTCATTTCAAAAAATAGACCATCAGGCTTTAGAGGTAATTGATGTTAAAATTCCTTGTACCGATAATATAAACACAATCATAATGACTGTATTGGTCATAAACTTAAGGCTAATGATTAGGAGAAATTTTAAATTTCACCTTCTCGTCAGGTAAGCCTCCTTGGACAAAGATGGAGCGCCTTATGTACTTAGTATTTAGCACAAAAGGAGCCTGATCATGCTTGAATGAGAGTGTTTCATTGACTTGAATAGGAGCAAGATTGCTCCATCAATCTAGATTTTCTTTCTTCTTCTTCTTTTGTTTCAGATTGGTAACTCTGGCTTGAGCTGTCAGTCAAAATCCTTGCTAGATAATGCTCAATGCCACATTCGTATTTTCAATGACATTAGGGATTTATATTATACATATATTTATGTTTCGCTTACGGTTTAACAGCAATAGACCTTTAGCACCTGAGTGCTGAACAAACCTGATTGCTTCCTGATATTAGGAGTCCAACTCTGGCTTACATTTTTTACATGGACATTGAATGTTTTCTAAACATACATAAATTCAGCTTTTATCCATAGTATATTTTGTGAATGGCTTACAAAGCTTTTGATTACATGGCTAATTCAGAGAAAAATTAGTACTGCTTACCTATTGTTTTGACTTGCTGCACTAATTGTTCCTGATTATGATAATTACCTCCAAGCAACTACCTCCTCCTGCAAAATATTTGATCTTTTAGGTGCTTTCACATCGAGGAAGAAAATAAGAGCTCAGTTTAGACAAAAGTTCATCTCTGAAGTCTTTAACTGAACAATCTCAATGAGATATCTTTGTTTTGGATTCCATTCAATTTAATCCTTAGAATTTAAAATCATCTCCATATTATTGATCTTGAACTGCCTAGATTTATATAAAATCCTTCAAGTCAGTATAGACTCATTGAATTACTTAAGCATTACACTTTGAATATTTCATTGTATTTGCAAAAAAAATTTTTGTCAATCTACCATTTTTCTTCTGTCTGCACTGTGCTCCTGGTGAGGTGAATTGATCTCTATATGACTACTAATAACTAAACCCAGGAACAGACTGTACTAGCATGCTTTCTAATAAATCAAATGTCAATAAGGCAGGTTGAGTTAAGTAATATTTCCTCATTTATTTATCTCAAAAGATTTTGTACAGGAGGTGATTTAACAATTTTCAATCCAACAGGTAAAAACCTCTATTTAAGTCCCTCTAGGCAACAAAATGCCTAATTGGATAAGTATTAAAGAATTAAACTATTGACTATTGTAATATTCCAGTAGTCTGCAAATTCAATCCTACCAGACTAAGTGATGACCATGAGTTAGACTAAACGCAGGGCTGAAGATGTGTTATTTTGCATCCTGAGTTTCACAAGTGGTATGAGTATATAATCTAACAATTTCTTTTCTACTTTAAAATCCATGGTTGTGCTAACTGCTTTCACCACAAACTATCTTTGGGTTTCTGAAGAATACAGATGTGTATAAAATGGTATTTCACATAAGTTTTTTTGCACAGCATGCATGATATTTACTGTGGTTTTTAAAATATGCTTTGAATGCATTAGGTATTATCAGTCTTGGCTTTTGAATATGGCGGTCTTCTAAACTGTTCCCTTAAGCAGTATCAGTATGTCCAAAACCTTACAGGCTATGTAATTTTAGACTTGCTTTCATTGACATGTCTCACTTTTCTTTTGTTCACTTCAGGCTTCTGATTCATCTATGCTCTCAGTTTGAAATACTCACTGTGGCACTTAATGTGATCACTGACTCTTTCCCACTACCCTGCTCCTTTATTCTCATTTTTGTTCTCATTCAGTCTTTCAGAACTTTTATATTATTCTCTAAATTACAAGTTATAATTATGATTTTTTTTTAAGCCTCTAGCTATGCTTCTTTCTGTTTTTTTTTTTCTTTTTGATATTTTCCAGCTCTAAAAGTTACTTCTCAATATATTTTTTTTTTCATTTTTTTGAGCATTGGATCTATTGAATTGAGGTTCCTTTCTCTCAAGCATGTTATCTTTACCTCTTCATAATCAGGAATTTACATATTTCTTTTTTGTATCTAATTAAGACATTTATTTCTTTTATTGAGACATTATTTTCATTGATTTGGCAATAATTTGAATGAAATTCACTCATCTAAAATGAATCATGGTAGCAGGAGTATAAAAATGCATACTAGGTAAATTACCTCTTTTCATTATTAAGTTTTGCAAAGGCTGGTGTAGTCTGATACATTATAAACCACTTTGCACAACTTTCATGGTTTGGGTGTCATCCTTCGAATATTCTTTTGTCTCATATCTGACAGGGACTGCGTGCTTTTTCCGGCTCTTCAATTTTGCATTCTTAGAAAAGTATCAGAAGTTTCAGAAGGAAGGCTGAAGGAACTCCCACTTCGTTCCAGCCTACCTTAATATCAACACGCAGTTGTTAAAACTTATTCTTTGAAATAGAAGATGGGAGGCTGTAGGTCCTGTAGGAAGCAGAGGAAGTTGCTAGATCAGGTCACTGCTTCCTGGATTAATATTTTCACTTAGTTAGATAATTATGTGCATTATATGCATTTTACCCTTTGAGTAGTGGTGCACTAAGGAAATTTGAAGCTATTGGTAGTATTGCTAGCACATAGTTTTTCTAGTTGTTAGTCCAGCAAGTATTTCCTAATGATCCTCCCTCACACTTTTGTGGAAATTGATCTCAGCTGCTTCTGTTACTCCACATTTCAAAAAACCACCTTTCAAGTTCAGAGTCATCAGAATGATACAGCAAGGAGTAGCCTACCAGATGACTGAACGTCATACATTGATCATACATCTGTGTTGCTTCCCTCAAAATATACAGCATCAAGGTGTGCTAATTTTGTAACTGACTCATGTTATACCTATCCAGCTATGTCTGTATCAATAAATAAAGCAGACCCACTCTTCAGTGTCAGGCTGAATGCTGTGGCATAAACCACAGTCCATCTACAGATATCCTCCTTTAGCTGGGTATGTCATGCTAAAGTGGATGTCAACTATTAGCTCCCTTTAGTTTGTTCATGGGGATATAGATATCACAAAACTGGCAAGTAGAAAGACTAAGAGCAAAGCTGAAATGCAGTTGAGTTGCAGGGAAGTAGGATGCTCAAAAACTTTTCCCAGGAAGCTTAGTTATTACAAAATTCTGAAAATGAATATCTGAAGACAAGAAGGAGGTATAAACACTTTCCACTGAGGTTGCCTCCTACCTTTTGTTGTGACACTTTTTAACATATGTATAAATTGGCTATGTTGCTTACAATTTCTATCCCAGAGGTTAGGACTTCAGAATATATATTGTCAGGAAAGCAGAGCCTGGGATTAGAACTATAAAGGAGTACCATTTTTTTCCAGTAAAACACAGTTCTCTCACTAAATTGAGAAGAAATTGGCAAGAAAGACACACAAGACTGTTATGGCTCTATATAATTACTAGATCATTCTTGCTGTGTACCAATTTACTGGGAGGAGTTTAGACAGGCTTTACAGCCAAATTATGCTGGAACAGAGTGTAGCAGTTGTATTTGATTATTTGCATATAACTTTTTATATTGTTTTCATGCACTAACTTTACAATTGTATCAACAAACAGCTAAGACTTCATCTTTAATAAGCCATGCTATTGTTCCCAAATGCATATCAAATGGGCCTTTCTCCTAGTATTTATTGCGGGAATTATAGCATATATTACTGAAGGAAAGCTCTTAGATTCTTACTACCATACTCACTTTTCTCTAGTTGTCTCCAGCTGTCTATTGCTGTTAACAAATGATTACAAGTAATTGGTAACTTGGTAATTATTTCTATTCTTTTACGCTTAACAGTCCACTCGGTATAAATCTCAATATTTTTAGACAGCCGATGTATCTAATTCTATGCAATTATTCTGAAAGCTAAATCTACAATTTCTTAGCTGTTCATGTGTACTTCGATATTAAAAGGAGATCCCAGAGTTATCAAGCCCAGCTATTTTAGTTGGCATGCCTCTGAAAGATAATTCAGATGAGTACCTCTGACCATAAATGAGTCAACAAAAGCTATGACATTCTGCTGCCCCTTTCCAGTTCTGGTCTCAACCCAGTTGAGAGTGAGCAGTCCACCTGGATTTCTGCCAGGAGAAGATGTCTGCCTTTCTCAATGCCACATCCCTGAGCCTGTTTTATAGGTGGCACGGCATACATACACATGAAGCCTTGCTCTTGCTGCCAGAAAGAGCATCCTCCTCCAGACCTCCTGCTTTGCTTCACTCATGCCTTCTTTTTGACCTTGGAGGGCATTAGGCTATGGTCTCTGCAGCACCCCTCCTTTTGACCTTGTATTCATTACCTCTGATCACCTCTGGATGCACTGAAGTCTGTTAACCACCTATGGCAGTTCCTCACTTGCATTGACACAACTATTAGTGCTTGCATGTCACAGGGGAGCCGGCTGCCACCACTCCTGACCCAATACGTTCCTTGTAGACGACAACAGTCAGGATAGGACATGCCGCAAAACCTGATCTCCACAACATGCATTTTTCCTTGTGGAGGCAGCACCTCTGGGACTACTATGAGCCCCTCCACACCAGCTGCCACTTTAGCTGCCTTGCTTCTTTTTGCACACCCTTCTGGAAGTGCCCCGATGGTGATACCCTTTAACTACCAGCTAAACAAGAAGACTGGTCAGTCTGCTTCACCCTTCTGTGAAGTTTCCCAGTTTGCAGGGAACCTCACACACTGTCCTGTAATCTTCCCATCGCAGCTCATTTGCCTGAATTGCTGGCTATGCTGTGCAGTGCTTTGTCTCACACCACAGCTACGAAGAGTGACCTAAGGAAGGGAACAAAGGATATTCAGAAGTCCTCATGAAGCCTGGGATGACAATGAGGTGCTTCAGTGGTGAAACTAGGTTAAGAGAAAACTCAATGAGGAAGGAGGTTTTGAGATCTGAAGCCTGAGAAATGCTGAATAAGGCAGATTATATAAAGCAAATGAAACTGGAGTGAAGAGGCAGTGTTAAAATAGTTAAAAAAAAGAGAAAAGAATGAAGAGGGATTGTTTGGAGCGGGTAAAACAGAAGGTGCAATACAAGAGGAAGTGGACAAAACCCCTAATCTGTGCCCACTACAGATTGCTCTTTCAGAGCTTGAAGTCAAGTCAACATGCTTGAACCTAATCTTTATTCAGTGTTCTGGAAACAGAAATCTGCCTGAGAAAATAATTCTTTAGCTTAACATTTGTACAATGGAAATAATAGCCTTTCACCAGACAAATTAACCCAGTAAATTTGGTGATGCACTTAAACTGATGACTGTTGGAAAAAGTCTGAGTTAGTAGGTCTGTCTTCAATTTAGTGCATCTGTGCACTGGAAAAGCACAAGATATTACATACAACAGTGAGAAGAAATTAAAATTTCCATTTTGTACAAACAGGCAACTGGTTCAGGGATTAAAAAATCATTCTGAGCTCACCAGTTGAAAACTATTCTAATGCAGATGCATGAACCTGGACCAAGGGAAGACAATATAAACCTTATTCCATTGAATGGTTAATAACATCCTGCTAGCTGATACTTTTTGTACATAGCAAAAATGTATCAGCTAAGAACTAGTGTACTATTTTGAGCTGCTACTTTCTAGTATTCTGTGTAAGTTAATCATTGTCTAAGTTCGTTTCTCATCCTTCTCAACAGAAAAATACATACTAAGGGTGTATAAATTAAACATCTCCATTTCCCTTCAGTTTGTCATACTGCTCTTAGTTTCCACATTCTTCCAGTTTCTTTCAGCTGTTTGCACAGCTATCCTGTTATCTGGACTTGTCATGTCTCCGATGGCATGGTAAACTGAAACAGTACAGTCACCAGAACCTAACTTGCGTTTACTACTTTCTATCAGCAATTTCAGCTCCTGTTTCAATCCCTCCATCTTTTTCTTAAGGAAAGAAATCTGGTTACAGCTTAACTACAGGCATCCTGTTCTTGGTTCATAAATCTAAATGTCACTGGTTTGCTTGGTTCCTTTGTTATCTACTTTAATCCTGGTTGATGTTTCTTGACTTGTTGGAACCTATTAGTGTCAAACCACTCCACGACATCTCTCCCTGAGACATTCCTTAGGAATTCCATTTTTATTTCCTCCTGCAAAGGTGGTTCAGTTGCAACTTTAGGTAATAAATATTCACAGGCTCATGCTTTTTTGGTTTGGTTCTTTGAGGGGAAAAAGGCCTTGCGCTATTGATGATTCTTATCAGTCTTACTATACTTAAAAATACAGAGAGATTTAAGGAAAAATCATTAGATTTTCTTTCCAGCTGAAAATACCTATCTTGTACTTCACAATTTTGCACTAGCCTGGTTATAGGAGGAAAAAATCATGCTATGATAATGCCTTTCTTTTTAAAAGCTTTAAATGCCCATTAAAAATATCAATGCTTTTTCTAGACAATATGCTTTTAATTTACAGGGAACTTTTCAGTCTCATCCTCTTTTCTGTTGTTATGTCTGTGTAATGTGACTAAAGCATACACAATATGATACAACCAGTAATGATATTGCACTCCTGGTATGCTGGGGGCTGGGTTAATGTTTTAATTAAACTCTGATGTTAGTTGAAAATAGTTCAGAAAACACAAGCTCATGCATTTTTATCAGCTTAGCTTGCATAGTCGTTTGTTTAAAACATACATTTAACATATTGAAAAATGATAGTAAATCCATTTTTTAAACCTAATTCTGAAATCTATGTTATGGATGAATAATGACAGTTTAAAAAATTATAGGTGTTAGAATAAATGGAAACCAATCCTACATTCTAAACAACAGAAGAGACTTAACAGATAACACAAAGAGATACCATATGAGAGTAAATCCACTGAGCATCCACTTAATTTGCAAGAGTTCAAAGGACATTCAATCCCAACAGAATGACATCAAAAAGGATTGTAAAAATATCTTGTCAAGCAGCATTGTTGCGCTGTCTAACTTTTTAATCGTAGCATAATGTTAATGCTATTAGAGTTTCTATAAAGACATGTAGAGGTCAAGGATGCAAAGGGAAAAAAAGAAGAGGGGAAAAGAAGAAAAGAGAAAAAGAAGAAAAGGTTATATGTGCTAATTACATTTTCTGGAGCTTAGCATGATGGTGTGACCTATATTTATGCTTTTTTTGCCTGATGCTATTATTTTAAAACTCTTCTTTCGATATTCACTGATTCTAGAATGGGGTATAAAGGCCTTTATGGAAGATCAAGGGAAAATATGTGATTCTTACACTGGTGAAAGCTGTTCCTCTCTAGTTCCTCTAACTAGAAAATCTTCCATTTTCAGTTTATCCAAATTTACATTTCAATTCTTCTGTACACAAGAAGATGAAGCAAACTGCATATGTATGGAGGTACAAGTTTACAATGGGTTTTGTTCACTAAAACTCATGTCATATCCATATAAATCTGTAACTGTATGTGCTAAGAAGCACATGGTTCATTTCAACTCTTCATCAACAGTTCTTCAAAGATAGAAAATTGGTTGCCTATTGTCAAATAAATAGTAATGTCTACATGTTATTTTTACTTAATATTACATATCTATACTTTGTTTCAGGTAAATACACCATTGAAAGCACTGCTATTTAGTGCAAGAATTTTATGGCTTTTGTGCTGCAGTGGGGGTAGGGAAATTCTCAGTTATTCTTGATTTTTTTTTTTACATTGTTATTCATATTTGTATAAGCTTCTAATACACTGCAACTTTGCTGTTAAATATTGCCTCTGGCCTATAGTTAGCACAGTCTATTTAAATTTCAATTGGAGAAAAAGACACCTTCTTTTTGTATTATGTGATCAAAATTTTGAAGCTCTGTAATTTTCTTGCTGCTCATAGAAACAAAGCACCCAGGCTCACAGAGAAAGCCCTTTCTACAGGCTATAAATATTTGCTATTTGTAAAATCTCAATGAGGGATTTAGTTATTAAAAAAATAAAGGAAGAAAATTACTAATAATGATTGGTTTGAGCTAATGAGATGTTTTTATGCAAATATATGAACCTTAAATATGACCTGGAAACAAAAGACTGCTTAACAGTTACTATTCTGCTATACATTAGGAGATCAATTAAAGAGAACTTCTTTTTTAATGATCAAGCTGTACAAGAGTTGCTATGGAGACCTGGAAAGAGAGAGATCCTGAATGCAAAATAGCTACAGAAACAAGCAAACAAACAAACAAATTGTAAACAAGTATTGTAAAATGTGTATAATCAGCTAAGTAATAAAAGGCTGATTTAATTCTTCTCAGTATAACTGGAAGAAGGGCACCTTTTTATACGAAGATGCCAGTTGAGTGCATATTTAGATGAAGCAAGACAATGCGAAGATAATCTCTATAAAATCAATGACAGCTTCCTAAGTTGCAATATGGGATAGAAAGACAGGACTACTTTAAAGGTCTCAAAGAATTGTACAGTCATATTATTACAAATTTCTGGCAAAGAAAAAACACATATGTGGCAAAGAAAGCGCAAATACAGGTGGTTAAAAGCAATCTTAATTATTTCCCCATTCCCTAATATGAAGTGGCACTTAGAAGAAGCTTAAAAGTACTCAGACTGTCTTGAATGCAGGCTGTTGTCTACTTCATATTGTTTCATTCTGTTTTTGACACCTGTATCTTCAACAACTCCTGAACATCTATAGCAACAGTAAGAAAATACTGGTAAATAGCATTTTGGGTTAAAAATTTATTTTCTGTAACTGGTATGTCTTTTAAGCACATATTGCAGAAGGAACAAATAGACACAATAATGTTTTCCAGTATACAGAGTATATCCTGCATATATGTGCACAGAAAAAAGTTCAAAGCAGGGTTGGTAGCTGGGATTTTCTGTAGAGATCTAGGGACCTTCTTTTAACAAACCACTCTCCCTCTCCTCTCTGTTCTCTCATTTGCATTTGTGGCTGCAATGATTCATCTTTGTCAGTGAAAAAGAAAGTACCCAGAGGAAAATAATAATCCCAGAAGCAGCTCTAACATCACAACTCAGTTCTGTATGTTATGGTGTCACCTCTTTTCAGGGAGATTTCAGTATTACCCAGCTGGCAGCCTCTGTAACTGTGTGTTAGCTAACATTAATGATAAAATCTGAGCATGTGAGCAGCCTTCTAAAGTTATATATATTTGTTTAAGTAGGTTTTTCTAGACCATGCCTGTATACTTCTGACAGGTTTGAAAACAAAGATCACCAAAATCACAATTTTCAGTGAACAACTGGCATTTGTAAACAGAAGAAAGAAATGGGTACAGGTTTGTAGAAGCCAAACCAGCAAGGGACTACAGACTCATCAAGTCCTGTTTTCTCTGGCTCATTCCTGTATTTACCAACTTTTGTCTCAACCTGTTCTGAGAAACCCATTCAAGTGGATGTTTCTGAAGGAGGCATATGAATAAGCGAATTTGAAAGACTCTTTCAATGGGGAATTAAAAGTGAACTAAACAAGTGACATAAAAACAATATCAGAAGTATCACAAAAAGTTAATTAAAACATTGTTGTTTGTGCCATAGAGGTGTGTGGGAGGGTATCAGATTGTCTTTTTCAGGGGTCAGTTTTAATTAATATAGCTATATGTTTTTTCTGAGACTCACCCTTTGTTATAATCCTGACACAATCATGTATGATGGGACTACCAAAATAACCTAATTCTACACATGCCATACTCAGTGATACAGTGGAAACTGGCCAATGTTAGTAAGTACTTTCAAAAATCATCTAGTATGCTTTTCCATGTTTCTCACTTCATGTATGACATCTTCCTGCCTTATAAATGTTATATGAGGCTTGTTTAAGCTGTTAAAAATAAAACAAAACCAAAAGAAAAAAAAAAAAAAAAAAAAAAAGAAAAAGGAAAAGATTTAGCCAGCTTGGAGCAATACACACAGTTATCAGGAAGAAAAGAGTATTATTTCTGAAAGAAAATCTTTCAGGCTTCCACTTCATGGGAAGGTCGTTTTGGTTAGCTTCAGTGGGATAATCAGGAAATCCAATTAGTTCTATATAGAAATTAGAAATCTGTTCTCATCAAAGAACACATAGCCTTCAGCACAACCAAACAAGATACTATTAAATTATATCTATTGAAAAGAGTTGTATCCTGCTAATGAGAGCAGACTAAGAGGAGTTTAGCTAGAAAATAACTAAAAAAGGAAAGTAAATTCTAGCCACTTGTCAGATCAGTCGAAGTTTCTTGTGGCTCATTAAAAAGAGATGTTAAACAGTATGGTGTTTTGTTGACTGCTTTGTAAATTGTGCTACTGAGCTCTTAGATTCATATACTTAAACTTTGCAAAAAATCAGTGAGAGCTGATGTGAACCCAGTAATCCCTCACAGTGGGAGCACACACTGCACCTCACTCCTAAGAGATTTCTTCAGACAGGAGAAGGCAATAAATTTGTCTTGCAGAGTGACCTAGGGCCAGCTAACTTTTGGGATCAATGGAAGAATCAAGTTCCAAAGTCAAGGACTCTGAGCACATACCACCCAGAATTTATTTGATTTTTCAACAAGCTCTAAAATGAATTCAAATGTACTCATTTGCTGAACAAACTTCATGACTTATTTGCATATATGGTCTTACAAATATTCCATATTCAGATGAAATTTGTACCGTCCATACGTATCGATGTGTTACAATCAGAAATCTGGGCTGTCAGGACGTCACAAGCAGCTATTGTGGTAAGTCTACAGTCTAAAAAATTGTTACAAATTACTATATAGGACATATTCTCCTCAAAGTAAACTGCTTTTTTTAACCCTGTCCCCCCAGATTTCAGAATTTTGTTGTCTTATCTTCAGTTAATTACTGGATTTCAATGCATATAGTGACCCTGGAGTTTAATTCTGGTAAGCTTCAGTATGTGTTTAGGGAAGAAAATATGTAAAAATCATAGAATTGAATAAGCAAACTAATTTTTGAGGCAATATTAACTGCAAAACTGCATTATTTAGGGTGGATTTACTCCATATTCTGCTAATAGTACTTAATCTTTTGCATTTAAAATTTCTTCCTTCTTTTTCATTTGGAACATCTGACCAGTCCTATATGGAAATAAACATTTCTGCTAATTACTTCTCTGAGAAAAAAGATTATGGAGAAAATCAAGATGAATGAGACTCTGTGCTTTGCTCAAATCAGACAGACAAGCTGTCAGCGCTGCCTAACCCATCCTTAGAACAACTCCCTTTCCCCAAGGAAGTTGTCAGGAAAATGGAGGTCCTTGTCATTTCTTTGCTTGCAATTTTGTACTTTCCTTTCACACCTAGTTTATTTCTAGAATCTTTTGACACTATTCTTGAAATTAAGTGACAAAATAGTTTTTCTTTTTTTTTTTTTTAATTACAATCTTTAAGCTGGAATCTATATGTTCCTGCTGCTATATGTATAGGGGAAGAAGGCATGGCTAATGAGCATGTTTCTTTCATTTTATTCAGTCTCTGAAGCGCGTTTTGTCCCATCGGCATGCCAAGCAGGTAGCTCTGCGTCAGTGCCTCAAGTGGCTGGGAAAATTATCAGTGCTTGAAGAGCCCTGGGAGACCCATCAGTGCTGGAGTGCCCTTGAGAGCCCACAGAAGCACACCGTGCGGGAGGCATGGGAGCTCAGTGTTTGTGGGCCTTTTGAGCAGACCCGCTCCTTCAACTTTCCTGCACAGGCAGCTTTATGGCAGTGAATACTTGAATTGGAGCAGTTTGTGAAGAATATTAGAACCCCAGACTTGCTGGGAACGTTTGATACTGAAAACCTATGTTATTAACAATATATTTCTCAACAAGAAAGATTTTGTTAATATATCTCATTAACAAATATATGAGCTTCCTTGGATGTACTTATATCTGGAGTATGGGGAAAACCATGAAAAACTGTCTAAATATGTGTAAATAGAATTTTTTTCATTAATTCTCTTTAATTTCTATGTATTTTTTTCCAATGACCTTATATTTCATCAAGAAGCAGCCCATATTTCCTCAGCTGCTGTCATTAGAGATATGGAAATAATTTTGGACATTTTTAAAAGGAGGTCCATGACAGAATTACAAGAAAAGGAGAGAGTCATGATGTACTGTAAAAGTGTGCGAGTGTAGGAAAAGATATTTAATTAGTGATACAGCATCTGTTAGCATATGGTGGTAAATTCTAGATAAAATTTGCATTAGTTTCTAAGATCTGTCACATACAGGCATACATATACCTGTGAAAACACGTGAAGGATCAGTCATGTACAAGATTATGTGTTTACTGATCACATACACAAATATTGAAAGCTAGCAACTGTTAAAGCAGAACTCAGTTTATAATGAAATATTTTTTTTCTCCATGTAACTAAATTGGGAAATATATACATTGCAGATTACCTAGAGCTGAGCCTTGGCAGCACAGCTTTATCAGAGCATTTCCAAAAACATTCCAAATTAACAATGTAACCTGTGTTTTTATACTAATTCAAACCAGTAGAAACTGTATGTCATGCTCATTCAAGATAAAAGAGAAATACAGACCACTGGGTAATTTAAGTAAGAAGCTAAATCTTAGTGACAAGGAAACTGGGCACAAATGGAAAGAGGAAATACAAAGAACTTGGAGAAAAAAACCCAAAGCAACCCAAACACCAAAACCCCAGAACTACATGAAATGTAAGTCTGAGTTTTCAGTAGGAATTGTTTGTATGGAGACATTTGGAAAATATTAGTCTGAATTAAGAAAATAACTGAAATCACATTAAAATTAATTAGTTGAACTGAAATAAAATGTGTGCATGCACCTCAGGTGATAGTAGCTCAGTCAGGTTACTTCACCCTCAAAGGAAAGTAAACTAAATCAAACTGAAGCCATGAAAGGTTCAGTTACCATATGTCAACAGTCAGTACATATACGTGGCAAATACAAGGTCATCTCAGGGCTTAGGTAAGAGCCACAGGCTAAATTAGCCATATAAAAAGTTGCTGTGGCTTATCAATAAATTACATCTGTGTCTATGGCTTATAATTCTGAAGAAAAATGTTCAGAGGGATTTTTTTTCTTTATTTTTTAAGTAATCCAGTTGTGATATTTGCAACTTTTTTTTTTCCAAGCATTATAAATATAGATATGAACCAAGAGCAAGCTGTCTAGATTCACTTCATTAAAAAACATTTAACTATTCAGAATTTACAAATGAATGAAAAGTAGAATAATATAATTTGTTCCTCTAGGGAGTGGAGACCAAATTCAGATGGACTGCTCAGCGTAGTAATTTTTTTAAGTTTCAACAAATCTCCTTCCATTCTTCTCCTCAAAACAAAGCCATGTCCAGTTGCCTAAAGTTCATTAGGGTAACTGAAGGTAGCACTCAAGCAAAACACCCATCTTCCATTGAGTTCCCTGGAAAACACTGTTTTTCCAGGAAATCTAGTCCCTTCAGCACAGCATGACTGATAGGTGCTGTACAGAGGAGCAGGACAGACTTTTGTGTACATAAGGTCCACGTCCTATTTTTCACTAGGTGCACAATAGCTAAAACACGGTCTCTCCCCATGCTGAGAACAGACTCCTAACTGGAAGGATGTGAAGGCTGCAGAATCTTCCTTCTTACTCAGTGACTCAAACCCTGGAATAAAGACTCATCTCAAGTTCCTTACTTTCCCCACACCCTCCCAGATTCTTTGCCTTTTATTCTGAGCTGCTCAGGGCCTCACATTCAACAGGTGCCCATATGTTGTGAATATGCCTTTTTTTAAAAGGCATTATGTATACTATGAATATGCTTGATGTGTATGATATGATATGATATATTGCAATCTTTTGTATTCAGCATGACTGAAATACAAACTGAAAGAGGAAGAAAATGGAACGTCTGGTGGTTAGGTAGAAGGATTTATAATCTATTGTATTTGTTAGCAGTAAGTTTGAACTGCAAAATGAGCACATTAACTTCCTGGTTTTAAGTAGATCAATACTGAAACAGCTAATAGAGACTTTTATATCATCAAATTTAAAATACTTCCCTTTATTATGCAACAGTTTGCCATGCCACTCTGAGCTACTGAATGAAATTGTGTGCAGACTCAGGGAGATAGTAGTCTGCTATCTGGCTCAAGTGAGAAAGATTTAATTAGCAACAATAGAAACTATCACAGCTGAAAGCACAGGCTCTTCTACACTACTCTGCTGCAAGCAGTTGATTCAGCAACTAGAATGTTTCAACCTGTGCCAGCTCTTGTGCAGCCATTACTGCAATCAGACATCTCACAGACATGTCACCCATGCTTCAGCTCTCCAGCCAAGCTCTTTCCCATTGGTGATAGTAATTGTGGGCGTAACAAGATTCATTATTACCTGGTGGAGCAATGAGAACTCATGCCACATAAAAATTACTGCAGTGACTTTGCAGACTGTTGTTCAAAGGCCTCAGAGCAAGGCTAATGAATGATTGTACAGCATATCAGAATATACGTTTTCTAATTTAGAGTACCCTGTTAAATAAAAACATTTTTGAAAAAAAATCTATGCATTTCTGAAAATCACAAGTTTTCCTGAGTATCAGATGCCAATCAGTAACATTTTCTAAGTGATTAGTTGTTCTTATACATATGCAAAAAAAAAGATAAGATGTGCAATTTTAAGTTGCGCCAATCAACCATAGGTACTGAAATCTATGGAGTGAGAAAGGTGATGTAATGAGACAGGAAGGAGGTAAGACCCTCCAAGGGAACTAATGGATCCTGCCAAATGCGGGACTAGTCCTCACAACACTCCTTCAGGACCTCTGGAAAATCTGTCTTGTAAAGCAGGCAGCGCATAGTACTATGTATTTTATCTTTCATTTATAGGAATCATTGCCTTGCTACTCACATAAAACTCCCCTCAGAATCATAAATCAAATCACTGAAATCCAATAGGGGATCAGATTGGGCAGGATGATATTGGGGCTATAACCTCGTTCACTGGGAAGCACACCAATTTTACATCCACTGCATGCCAGGAAGGACGCCCCTGTGCTCACTGCACATGAAATATTTCTCTTCTCCATATATTTACTAAGATTAAATTCTCAGTGGCTGTAGAGTTGTGAGTAAAGGTAACTGCAGAAGACTTAGTGTATAGCGTGTTTTTAATTTAAGATTGCTGAGGATTTGTCAGATATTAAGAACTGTTCAAAAGTCCCTAGACCCCATAGCTGCCTGGAGCATGCAGCAATAAGCAATGGTGATCGAAAGGTTCCCAGACAGCCTTTGACATCATTCTTCTTCTAGATACGTGACCTTCACGTTGAGGATTTGTAAATCTGTACTTCACTTTCAGAGACGATGGGGTGGATACAAGGAGAACTCATTGCTTTTTCTTTTTAATCTGATAGCCAAACGAGGAAAGGCCAAACCCTGTCTCAATTCAGACTCAACTTTTTGTAAAACAGGTAAGTAATAGTTCAGTGAACTGTTAAGAAAATTGAGACACAGATAAACACATATGATGTTAATGGCCAAGGTTCAGTCAAATATACCAAACAATATGGTTTCAAATTCAATATTGTGCCCTAGATTTTGCCAAAACCAAGGGCTTATCTAGAGCCTCAGACTCTACTGAAGTAGTTATTTGGTTCACCTTTTGGTTAAAGTGAAAAATGACAGGAAACCAGAATACATTCTTAGCAACTTGACTGTGCTTTTTTTTTTTTTATTTAACTGTTGCACTGGAAGCTACATTTTGCTCAAAACCAGCTGTTCATGTTAAATCTGGTAATAACAATATTTTCTTTGCCAATCACTGCATTTTCTCACAAATTTTCTGTGACAGAGACATGTTTACAGTACTACCTGCAGCACTATAAAGCTAAAAAATTCTTGTCTAAATCAGGTAAATTATTTTATCTACTCAACCTTTTGTATCTATGCACCTACTCAACACATGCAAAAAGCTCCAAAGTGTACAGACATATTTCAAAGTCATTAACAGAGTTTTGACATTCCTATCACCATAACAGATTCTTGTGAACAAACACATTGGGCCAGTATATTTCACTATAACAGACCAGATGTCTTACCTTGACTTCCACAAGAGGACTTTACATAAGTATATTTAAGTTATTTTTAATAAATTATGTATCAAGTACTTACATTGCAGAGATTAAAGGGAAATATATGTTAAATAAAACCATAATTCTCATTTAATATATGAATTCTGACCTTGTTGTATTACTTTACATAACATGAATCATGACAAACTTAAATTGGATTTTCAAATTATCATAGAATCATAAGGGTTGGAAAGGACCTTAAGATCATCTAGTTCCACCCCCACTGCCGTGGGCAGGGACACCTTACGCTAAATCATATCACCCAAGGCCTCATCCAACCTGGCCTTGAACACTGCCAGGGATGGAGCATTCACAACCTCCTTGGGCAACCTATTCCAGTGCCTCACCCCCTAACAGGAAACAATTTCATTCTTATATCCAATCTAAACTTCCCCTGTTTAAGTTTTAACCCATTACCCCTTGTCCTGTCACTACAGTCTCTAATAAAGAGCCCCTCTCCAGCATCCCTATAGGCCCCCTTCAGATACTGGAAGGCTGCCATGAGGTCTCCACACAGCCTTCTCTTCTCCAGGCTGAACAGCCCCAACTTTCTCAGCCTATCTTCATACGGGAGGTGCTCCAGTCCCCTGGTCATCCTCGTGGCCATCCTCTGGACTTGTTCCAACAGTTCCATGTCCTTTTTATGCTGAGGACACCAGAACTGCACACAGTACTCCAAGTGAGGTCTCACAAGAGCAGAATAGAGGGGCAGGATCACCTCCTTCGAACTGCTGGTCACGCTTCTTTTGATGCAGCCCAGGATATGGTTGGTTTCTGGGCTGCAAGCACAAACTGAAGCTGGCTTGTGTTCATTTTCTCATCGACCAACACCCCCAAGTCCTTCTCTGCAGGGCTGCTCTGAATCTCTTCTCTGCCCAACCTGTAGCTGTGCCTGGGATTGCTCCCACCCAGGTGTAGGACCTTGCACTTGCCATGGTTAAACCTCATGAGGTTGGCATCAGCCCACCTCACAAGCGTGTCAAGGTCCCTCTGGATGGCATTCCTTCCCTCCAGCGTATCAACCGAACCGCACAGCTTGGTGCCATCGGCAAACTTGCTGAGGGCGCACTCAATCCCACTGTCCATGTCAGTGATGAAGACGTTAAACAAGACTGGTCCCAGTACCAATCCCTGAGGGACACCACTCGTTACTGGTCTCCAGCTGCACATTGAGCCATTGACAACAACACTCTGCGTGCGGCCATCCAGCCAGTTCTTTATCCACCAAGTGGTCCATCCATCAAATTGATGTCTCTCCAATTTAGAGACAAGGATGTCGTGTGGGACAGTGTTGAATGCTTTCCATAAGTCCAGGTAGATGACATCAACTGCTCTACCCCTGTCCATCTGTTCTGTAGCCCCATCATAAAAGGCCATCAAATTGGTCAGGCAGGATTTCCCTTTAGTGAAGCCATGCTGGCTGTCACCAAGCACCTTGTTGTTTTTCATGTGCCTTAGCATGCCTTCCAGGAGAATCTGCTCCAAGATTTTGCCAGGCACAGAGGTCAGACTGACTGGCCTGTAATTCCCTGGGTCATCCATTTTCCCCTTCTTGAAAATGGGGGTTATATTTCCCTTTTTCCAGTCATCAGGAACTTCACCCGACTGCCATGATTTCTCAAATATGATGGCCAGTGGCTTCGCAACTTCATTTGCCAGCTCCTTCAGGACCCAAGGATGGATTTCATCAGGTCCCATGGGCTTGTGTACGTTCAGGTTTTTAAGATGGTCTCGAACCAGTTCGCTCCTGCAGTTGGTGAAAGGTCTTCATTCTCACAGTCCCTGCATCTGCCTCCCAAGACTTGGGTGGTGCAGTCAGAGCCTTTGCCAGTGAAGACCGAGGCAAAGAAGTCATTCAGAACCTCAGACTCTCCAAATCCTGTGTAGCCAGTTCTTCTGAGAGCTTCCAGAGGGGGCCTATATTCTCCCTAGTCTGTTTTTTATTTGCTATGTACCTGTAGAATCCCTTCCTGTTATCTTTAATACCTCTAGCTAAGTTTAATTCTAACTGAGCCTTAGCTTTCCTAACCTGGTCCCTAGCTTCTCGGACAACATCCCTGTACTCTTCCTATGCCACCTGTCCTTGCTTCCTCTTTTTATAAGCCCCTTTTTTCCCTTGAATTTTTCTCAGGAGCTCCTTATCCATCCAAGGAGGTCTCCTGGCCCTCCTGCTGCACTTCCTTGTAGTTGGGATGCAACACTCCTGAGCTTGCAGCACGTGACACTTGAATATCAACCAAGAGTCTTTGGCCCCTCTGCCCTCTAGGGCTGTATCCCATGGAACCTTACTAAGCAGGTTCCTGAAGAGGCCAAAGTCTGCTCTTTTGAAGTCCAGGGCAGTGAGCTTGCTGCACGCTCTTCTCACTGTCCTGAGGATCTCAAATTCAACCATCTCCTGACCGCTGCATCCAAGGCTGCCCTGGAGCATCACATTTCCAACCAGCCCTTCCCTGTTGGTGAGCACGAGGTCAAGCATGGCACCTCTCCTTGTCGGCTCCTCTATTACTTGCAGAAGGAAGTTGTCTTCTACACAATCAAGGAACCTCCTGGATTGCTTGTGCCGGGCTGTACCGTCCTTCCAACAGATGTCAGGGTGGTTGAAGTCACCCATGAGGACAAGGGCCTGCGAGCGTGAGGCTTTTCCTATCCGTCTGTAGAGTGCTTCATCCACAGATTCCTCTTGATAAGGTGGACTGTAACAGATCCCCACAGTAATGTCTCCCATAGCTATATTCCCTTTAACCCTGACCCACAAACTCTCTGTGGACTGCTCACCTGTCTCCAGACAGTTCCATACTCTCCAGCCTATCCCTAACATAAAGGGCAACTCCCCCTCCCCGCCTGCCAGGCCTGTCCTTCCTAAAGAGCTTGTAACCTTCCATTCCAACACTCCAGTCATAGGAGCCATCCCACCGTGTTTCTGTGATGCCTATTATATCATACACCTGTAGAGGTGCACACATCTCTAATTCCTCTTGTTTGTTCCCCATGCTACGGGCATTTGTATAGAGGCATCTGAGCCGAGCTCCAGCTGAAGCCGGCTTATTGGCTGGAGAGGCTGGGATATCTCTACATTGCTCCAAGCATTTATTATAGGTTCTGGCAACTGACTGGGTGTGTTGGGATGGATTGATGCCCCTCTCCCCCAGCACATCTAGTTTAAAGCCTCCTTGACCAGTCTGGCAAGCCTCCTACCAAAACTGCTCTTTATCAGCAGCTCCACCATTCCCTAGACCTGGCCTACAAGCTTGGGTCCCATGTTCAAGACACCCAAACCCCTGACTATGGCATCACCCTTTTAACCAGTTATTAACCTGGCCAATCCTCCTAGCTTTTTTTAGGTCCTCCCCTGTATCCTGGAGAATTGATGAAAAGACCACCTGAGCTCCAGAGCCCCTAACCACCTCTCCCAGGGCTCTGTAGTCCTTCTTTATGTTCCCCAGGCTACTACTATCTATATCCCTAGCACCCACATGTATCACCAGGAGTGGGTAATAGTCCGTGGGACTTCCTAGAGCAGGCAGCCTCTCTGCCACATCCCTGACCCGTTCCCCCGGTAGGCAACACACCTCCCTTGAGACAGGGTCAGGCCCACAGACAAGTGCTTCTGTCCCTTTCAGTGTAGAGCCCCCTACTACTATGACCCGCTGCTTTTTCCTAGCAGCACCAGCAGAGATCTTCTTTACCAGAGCATCAGCCGGCTGTTTCTGGCTCGAGTGCGCTTCCTCATTAGCCCCCTGCAGGACAGCAAAGCAGTTCTCTGTGGGGACAGGGGATTTAGGGGGAAGCCCCTTGCTTTTGGTTTTCCTTTCCCTCCTTTTTTTTTTTTCTTTTTTTGTCACTAATTCCCAGCTTCCCGGGTTAACGGCCTCCTTTTCTTCATGAGGTAGAGGTGAAGCTCGAGGCCCCTGCACAGTTTGGGCCAGGAGCAAACATTCCTGCTTCCTCTCAGCTTCCCTGACATCTCGCAGACTACTGACAGCATCCCGCAGCTCAGCCCCTGCTGCAGGAGGACCTCCACCAGGGAGCACCGAGCGCAGCCCTGCCCATTGCGCACCCTCCCCTCACCAGACCGGTGCAGGCACTCTCTACACCCCGAGCTCTGCACTGCAGCCTCCCCTCTCACCGGCTCTGTCTGGGTGCCTACGCCGGCCACCGCCGGGGCAGCCAGAGCAGAGCTCCCGGACCGGGCCCTGCTCACACGCCGAGTGCTCACCGTCCCGGTCTCCTGCCCACACAAACCGCCTCGACCCGCTCTGTTCGCCGCGCTCCCTGGGGCAGGTTTTTACCCAGTCAGGGCTGGTGCCGCTGCTCCAGGCTCCGCCCCCTGTGAGTCAGCTGCTCGCTCTGTCAGCTGAGCTGGCGGCTCCTGGGCAGGTCCCGTCGAGGACTTGAGGCGCCCTCGGTGGCTCTTGGCGCTCTGAGCTGAGGCTCCTGGGCGCTGATCTCCGCCCGCTCCGGTGTTGAAGGTGTTCTCTCTCGAGCTACTCACCTCAGCAAAGGTTTTGATAAGTTAGCATTCTGTGTTATGCAAACTTTTCAAAAGTTAGACAAATATGCTTTGACTTGCATAATTTTCTACTGTTTCTTTAAGACTGTATTTTGAGCAGTCTGGGCATTGTGGGAAAAGAATAATGCATAGCTGAAGAAAGCAGAGTAATTTCCAAAATACCTCAATTTAAGTGCATCTATCAAAAAATTTCAGAAAAAAATATACTTGGACCATGTAATATATAATCCGAGCTGCAGACCTGAATTATACATAATTTAGGGCGACTAAACTAGCATTAATCCACATTTTTATCATGTTCAGAAAATCAGAATTTAGGTTCTGAGTAATGAGGGCATCAAAAACTGTTTGAATGAGATAAGCTGATATTAAAAATTTGAAAAACTGTGGTCTGAATGAGGAACTGTTACTTTAAGAGGCTGCTACATCAGTAAAATCTGGATGGCCATGCAGCTGTGGGTTTTACTGACTATGAAATGTTCAGATGATGTGGGCTTTCCAGTGCACAGCCTGCACTCCAAACAATTTCCAGTTGTAGGTCAGGAGTTAGAGCACTGTGTTTTGGAGCAGTCTTAATTATAACTCTCCTCTGTGCACAGTACTCTCAGGGATGGAATAGTTTTGAGCATTTTTAAGGTACTGAAACTGAAGCAGCTTCAAGGTAATGTGTGGAACAAGGTCCCATTGGAGTCAACACCTAGTTTAGGGCAATCCCTGCACATCGTCACTGTTAAAGCTCTCCATTACTTGAAAATAGTGAAGGGTGAAGTCCTTCAAAAAACTACTTTATGAAAAGGAAAGGAAAATATATTGAACAAGTTGCCACAATCTGTCAGTTTTTAGTAACAGAAAAAAAAATTTATCATTTCCAAGATGAAACCCTAGGATTTTATGGTGTTGCTACCAGAAAACCCCAAAACATCATCATCAGTTAGGGACTAAATACTCTCTCAGTTTTGGGGTTTAACTGTGTGCTTATGTTTATTAATAAATTAGTCATTTTTATTTATTTATTTTTTTTACTTTCAAGTGATAGCCTTTTTTCTTCATAATTCTCTGTAATTCTATGTTTGGCTTCCTTCATTTGCTATTTCCAGGTTATGTTGGTCCCTGAATTCTCAATTTTTTAGGTACTATCTCATGACAGGACATTTACAACTCCAGGATAACAATTTTAGTTTTGTATCCCTATGTATCGTGCCTGGGGATTAAATTACAATTATGGATGATAAAAACTACAACAGTATAAGCTGAATATTCAAAGATATAAGTATTTTTTGTGCAAAAAATCTGACCCTTGAGTATCAGAGTACAGCAAAACAACAGAGGAAAATAGTGCAATAGGATGTAAAATATGCGTTTCAATGTTATTCTCTCAGAAAGCAACAGAAAACGGTTTGCTTTTTAAGGTAAACATTCCAGAAGATTCAGCTGTAGAATTCTACAGAGGGAAAAGTTTCCAAAATAGTGGTGTTGATTGAGGAGAAGTCTGATATTTTGACACATCAAGTGGTATGGATGGAGGAGAAACAGGTCAGAAGCCAAACATAAATTATGAGAGGGGCCATAAACATGAACCACATTTCACAAATAGAAAGGGGAAAAGGTCTGAAGAGCCTTTAATGTTAACAATAAAATTTTGAAGTTGATTCTCAGCTTTAGAGCTAGCCAATGCAGTTGCCTGAGTAAAGGGTAATATGAGAGAATCAGAAACAGTAATAAATTAAACAAGAGCCAGAATTTTGAACAGATTGCAAACAGAAGGCTGAAGGACTAGGAATACTACAAGTAGTTCATTATTGTTAGAAATAACTGTGGTCTGATATAGAATCTTGGCTGGCAAATTCTAAACAAATATGAAAATAGGCTATAAATAGGACAGTTATTACTCATCCCATAGTTACCCAGAGCACACCTGCGCGTTTTCATCACTGAGATTGAGATATTTTGACAATGGTTTTTAACTAAATGTTCTCATTGCACATTTTCAGTGATCCAGTGGGAACAGCCTTGTTTTTCATCAATGGAAAGAACAGAAGAATTTGGGAATGAAGGTACTAGAAATATATGACTCTTTGTGTGTATTTGGTTCAAATGCCCATGTTTCAAGAACATTTAGGTATCACTTATTGCATACACATTTCCAAGCTGTTTTTCTTCATGCTGCAGACACAAAGAATTATTAAAAAGGGTGAAAGAAGCATGAGGGGATTATCTAAGCCATCTCCTTTTCCCTAAAATAGGATCACCTTACTCCAGTGTACTCAGATGACAAAAATCCCCCAACATCCCCTATCTATCCCCATGCTTTATTGTTCTTAGTATTTAAAAGCTTCTCTTCACATACAACATTCTTTCTTCCTGAAATGTATACCAATTATACTTTGTACTATATGTTACAGGCATGGGAAAGAGATTACTCCCTTCCTTTTAACAATGGCTTTTGCATAGTTGGAGACTGTTAACATGCTTCCTTTCTGTCTTTTCTCTGGATTCAACAAGTTTAATTCTTAAGCATGCAAACAAGTATTGTTTACATCAGTGGAACAACCACATAGGGACTCTCTCATGCTTCAGTTTAAACTTTATAATCATTGGTTGAAACAAAGGCCCATCATAGAATCATAGAATAGTTAGGGTTGGAAAGGACCTTAAGACCATCTAAGTTCCAGCCTCCCTGCCATTGGCAGGGACACCTCACCCTAAACCATGACACGCAAGACTCTGTACAACCTGGCCTTGAAAACTGCCAGGGATGGAGCATTCACAACTTCCCTGGGCAACCTATTCCAGTGCCTCACCACCCTTACAGTAAAGAACATCTTCCTTATATCCAATCTAAACTTCTGCTGTTAAAATTTTATCCCATTACCCCTTGTCCTATCAGAACAGTCCCTAATGAATAGTCCATCCCCAGCATCCCTACAGCCGCCCTTCAGATACTGGAAGGCTGCTGTGAGGTCTCCAGGCAGCCTTCTCTTCTCCAGGCTGAACAGCCCCAACTTTCTCAGCCTATCTTCATACGGGAGGTGCTCCAGTCCCCTGGTCATCCTCGTGGCCCTCCTCTGGACTTGTTCCAACAGTTCCATGTCCTTTTTATGTTGAGGACACCAGAACTGTACACAGTACTCCAGGTGAGGTCTCATGAGAGCAGAGTAGAGGGGCAGGATCACCTCCTTCGACCTGCTGGTCACATTCCTTTTGATGCAGCCCAGGATATGGTTGGTTTCTGGGCTGCGAGCTCACACTGCTGGCTCATGTTCATTTTCTCATTGACCAGCACCCCCAAGTCCTTCTCCGCAGGGCTGCTCTGAATCTCTTCTTTGCCCAACCTGTAGCTGTGCCTGGGATTGCTCCGACCCAGGTGTAGGACCTTGCACTTGCCATGGTTAAACTTCATGAGGTTGGCATCAGCCCACCTCACAAGTGTGTCAAGGTCCCTCTGGATGGCATTCCTTCCCTCCAGCATATCAAGCGAACCACACAGCTTGGTGTCATTGGCAAACTTGCTGAGGGCGCACTCAATCCCACTGTCCATGTCAGTGATGAAGACGTTAAACAAGACTGGTCCCAGTACCAATCCCTGAGGGACACCACTCGTTACTGGTCTCCAGCTGCACATTGAGCCATTGACCACAACACTCTGCGTGCGGCCATCCAGCCAGTTTTTTACCCACCGAGTCATCCACCTATCAAATTGATGTCTCTCCAATTTAGAGACAAGGATGTCGTGTGGGAAATTGTCGAGTGCTTTCCATAAGTCCAGGTAGATGACATCAACCGCTCTACCCCTGTCCATCCGTTCTGCAGTGCCATCACAGAAGGCCATCAAATTGGTCAGGCAGGATTTCCCTTTAGTGAAGCCATGCTGGCTGTCACCAAGCACCTTGTTGTTTTTCATGTGCCTTAGCATGCCTTCCAGGAGAATCTGCTCCAAGATTTTGCCAGGCACAGAGGTCAGACTGACTGGCCTGTAATTCCCTGGGTCATCCATTTTCCCCTTCTTGAAAATGGGGGTTATATTTCCCTTTTTCCAGTCGTCAGGAACTTCACCCGACTGCCATGATTTCTCAAATATGATGGCCAGTGGCTTCGCAACTTCATTTGCCAGCTCCTTCAGGACCCAAGGATGGATTTCATCAGGTCCCATGGGCTTGTGTATGTTCAGGTTCTTAAGATGGTCTCACGCCAGATCTCCTCCTACAGTGGGCCTAGGGTCTTCATTCTCACAGTCCCTGCATCTGCCTCCCAAGACTTGGGTGGTGTGGGCAGAGCATTTGCCAGTGAAGACCGAGGCAAAGTAGTCATTGAGAACCTCAGCCTTCTCCAAATCCACAGTAGCCAGTTCTCCCTATAGCTTTCGGAGGGGGCCTACATTGTCCCTAGTCTGTCTTTTATTCGCTTTGTACTTATAGAATCCCTTCCTGTTATCCTTAACATTCCTAGCCAAGTTTAATTCTGTCTGGTCCTTAGCTTTCCTCACGTGGTCCCTAGCTTTCCAGACAACACCCATGTACTCTTCCCAGGCTACCTGTCCTTGCTTCCTCTTTTTATAAGCCTCTTTTTTTCCCTTGAATTTTCCTCAGGATCTCCTTATCCATCCAAGGAGGTCTCCTGGCCCTCCTGCTGCACTTCCTTGTAGTTGGGATGCAACACTCCTGAGCTTGCAGCAGGTGATCCTTGAATATCAACCAGCAGTTTTTGCCCCCCTGCCCTCTAGCGCTATATCCCATGGAACCTTACTAAGCAGGTCCCTGAAGAGGCCAAAGTCTGCTCTTTTGAAGTCCAGGGCAGTGAGCTTGCTGCACGCTCTTCTCACTGTCCTGAGGATCTCAAATTCAACCATCTCCTGATCACTGCATGCAAGGCTGCCCTGGAGCGTCACATCTCCAACCAGCCCTTCCCTGTTGATGAGCATGAGGTCAAGCATGACACCTCTCCGTGTCGGCTCCTCTATTACTTGTAGAAGGAAGTTGTCTTCCACACAATCGTGGAACCTCCTGGATTGCTTGTGCCGGGCTGTACCGTCCTTCCAACAGATGTCAGGGTGGTTGAAGTCACCCATGAGGACAAGGGCCTGCGAGCGTGAGGCTTTTCCTATCTGTCTATAGAGTGCTTCATCCACAGATTCCTCTTGATAAGGTGGACTGTAACAGATCCCCACAGTAATGTCTCCCATAGCTATATTCCCTTTAACCCTGACCCACAAACTCTCTGTGGACTGCTCACCTGTCTCCAGACAGAGTTCCATACTCTCCAGCCTATCCCTAACATAAAGGGCAACTTCCCCTCCCCGCCTGTCGGTCCTGTCTTTTCTAAAGAGCCTGTAACCTTCCATTCCAACACTCCAGTCATAGAAGCTATCCCACCATGTTTCTGTGATGCCTATTATATCATACCCCTGTAGAGGTGCACACATCTCTAATTCCTCTTGTTTGTTCCCCATGCTACGGGCATTTGTATAGAGGCATCTGAGCCGAGCTCCAGCTGAAGCCGGCTTATTGGCTGGAGAGGCTGGGATATCTCTACATTGCTCCAAGCATTTATTATAGGTTCTGGCAACTGACTGGGTGTGTTGGGATGGAATGATGCCTCCCTCCCCCAACACATCTAGTACTCTGCCATCGGCAGGAGAGGAAAAGTCTCTAGTAAAGCTCATGGTGAAAAAACTTATGTCTTACCAGTTCAATGTTAGTTTAGAAGTTTTGAGAACAGGCCAAAAAAGATGACTTAGCAATACAGTTAGCATCATCCCCAGAGAGAGTTATAAGTGGAAGACAGCTGAAAGGGCCGGATGCAATGGAACATGGGAAGTTTGGGGTGGCATTCTTCAAGGTGTAAGTAATTGGGAGCAGGAAAGAAAGGGTCTATTAATGGCTTTGCCTCTGTCCATCTCTTTCACAGAGATGACATCCTGAAGGCTGGAACACGCTATTCTTCGTGACTTTGTAAGTCATCCCTTATTTCTCTCTCTTTACCATCTCCAGTTTCACTTAACCACATAGAGTCTTATCATAATTTAGACTGGGGGAAGTAAAATCTTTACATACAGCATGAATATGTCAAAGAGGTTGTGTCCTTTCTAGTAACTCATTCCCTGCTCTCAGTGCCTGGGGTTCTGCATGACTTGCTCTTAGTTTAGGAGATCAGAATACCAAGAAACTGGGCTCATTCCTGACCTCAGCAGGAAAGCAATTCTGTCAGCAAATCAGTGAATTCTGTCTCATAATAATTATTTCTACAGCAAGGTCAAAGACTACCAACAACAACAAAAAAAAAAATTCACAATCCTATCTAATTTTAACAATAGCAGTAACGACAGTAAAAATGTTAAACCTGTCCTAATTGAATTTGGTGCATTGATGTTTTTAGTGCAGTAAAAATCCATGTATTAGAAAGTTTTCATATTTCATTTGCACAGAAATATGCTTTAAAATCGAGTGAAAGAATGACTTCAAAAACTTAAAGTTAAGTTCAGTGTATTTTGGAACGTATGTGACCCTAATTGTAAGATTCCTACAACAGGTTTTCCACATTATCTCTAGCATACAGCGAACCTTCTTTCAAACAAGCAACAATCCTATGTCTTAATGGAGCCATCTCTCTCAAGCACATCATAGCTTTTATTTTTTACAATAAACAGTAGTCCTAAACAATAGCACTTATGTGAAATACAGTGTTTGCAAGGGCCTTGGGAGCTGCTTCTTGGGAACAGAGACTCAGGTACTGCTGCATCCCCTGTCAATCCTGCATGTATTGTTAGCACTGTAGTAATAATCTCTTCTCCACCTTGCATAATACTTATGCAGAGCTTGAAACTATGAGGTCTTCCGTGCTATAGATCATGCTGAGGGTGATTTATACCATTTAACATGAAAACACCTGAAAATATGGTCTATCATGGTAATGCTGACACAACCTTAACTTTAGTGGCAGTAGCAGGTGTCATCTGATTACAGTAGCTCCCACTTATAACACTGCCACAGTAATTAATGAATGTCAGAACTACAAAACAGGTGTAGTAAAAACACATTTTATGACAGAAACATTAACACAATTTTTAAAATACAATCTTTTATGGTATTAAAAATGGAAAATTGTGTTCCAAGTCATAATGATTTAGTGCTGAATTACAGAAACAGTGGAAATGCCTAAATATGATGGCAGTTGGTACTATTCTTAAACCTTATAAGTGCTATGACAAATACATTTAAATATCTTTAATGCTGCAAAACCTAGAAAAGCAATTAGCGGCAATAAAATTTGTATTGAATTTGGATAAATTTTAAACAATTAGCCTTCTCCTAAATGTAATTTCTGGCCAAGAAATCCATAGGGACACATGACTTATCCACATTTATTACTCATTAGAGCAGAGTAATTCCTGTCATGGCTGAACATCAAGGGATTTATCATCATAAATTCAGATCAGCTAATGGACTGAGCAGTCCTTTTCTCCCAAGAACAAATCCCTAGGTAAAAGGTACGAAATATAAATCAACCATACCAAAAGGAGTGTATAGCAATAATATGCACAGTAGATGTATACAGTTATTATTCATAAGATGTAGATACAGGCATTTATTGTATATTTGTAACATATTCAGAAAGTAGATTTTAACAAAATTTTGTTATGCTTCTACTCAGCCAAAGCATCCTTCCTCTACTAAGTAACAGTACAGTAAGTCTGGTCTACCTCTTTTTATGTTATAGGTCTTCCTCCTCCAACACATCAAAATTTCTTTTTAGATTCTTCAAAATAATGGAAGCAAAAGCACAACTAAATTTTTTTTTTTAATTTAAAAGGCAGAGTTCAACAGACCAAAAGATTCAGCAGTTTGGTGACAGCATCTTTTGCTTTATTTCTTAAAAACATATTTCCTATTTGGAACAAATGTTTCAGTGTGAATTAGTATGATTGCAATGGAACCTATGTCCCATTGACCTGAAGAAAAACCTAAACATTTTCAGGTGGCAAAAGAACAAATAAATACAGATGTTTACTCACTATTCCCTTTTCACCCATCTGGACAGTCTTCTACATTAATCCCAAGAAAGAAAAATTACATATCAAGAAATATCTGAGGCAAACTTGCTTTGGTGTCTTCCTGCTGTAATGAAGTCACTGGAATTTCTGTTTCCATTTTCCAGAGGTTATGGCTGATGAACTTCACAGAACTTTAAAAAAGGATTCTGAAATTACCATCTCTGTCTTCTCAACTTACTCTAACCTAACTGTTTTTCAGGAAAATAACCTGCAAATTTCATCTACTTTAAGATTGGAGGGGGTTTTGCCCACTTTATGCCTACTTTTGTGTGAATATTTTATTTTAAACTAAATTGCTGCATTCACAGCAAACCGATTGTCTCTGCTGTTTGTGCTTTGGTTTGTATTGTGGGGTTTTAGTGGAATATGCAAAATGGATGTTTTCTTAAGTTGAAAGCAAACCCAAATATGCTCCTGGGAACATCTGATGTTCTCTAATAATGAGCACTCAGTCCATGAGACCAGTCTAGAGATAACCCAAACTAAATTGCACTGAAGATCAACAAAACCCACCAGGTCTTCATTATCAGCCTTGCTGGTCTCCATTACCACCGTTACTACACTTCACATATTTTTTAAATACACATAGTGCCATTTGCTGTTCTCTACAATTTTTTCAGTGCAATTGCCTTTCTGAAAATGTGTATGTCCTCGGGTTTCTTGTGACGATGCAACCAGTTCCATCTCCATCATACTATTCATCATCTTGTTTTTTCGATATAACAGTCCAGTCGAGTCCTATATTGATGATACCCTGCAAAATTAGTCAGAAACCATCATTAGCAACTTGCTTTTGTCCATGGCAGTAAAGGAAGTATTTAATAAGACTGGTCTCAAAATGGGTCATTAGGTTATTTATGGCATTACTTTTCTTCAAACTAGTAATTCCCTTTGCAACATAATCCATTATCACCTCCCACTTAGCTCTTCTTATCCACTTTAAAAGTTCTTGTATTAACCCCATATTATCAAATTCAATTGGTAATTTCCCCTGTGGCACCCAATCAAATGCTTTAGTGAAATCTAGACTGACTACATAGAACACATTTCCTCTGGCAAATTCCATTTGAAACCCGGATAGCAGGGTTAATCTGGCATGATCTACCATTGAAAAGATGTTTTGCATTTCATCCCATTTTCCATTTATCTCCCTATATTTGTTCTTATTTATTCTTATCTATTTTTTTTTTTTTACTCTGAAAAGCTTTGCACATTATTGAGCTCAGGTTATTAAGCTTGTTGCTATTTGTATTACTCTTTCTTCATAAACATGGTATTTACTCCTCCCTAGTAAAAAATATCTTTAAGTTCTTTAATGCACCTTTGCTGTGCTGAATATGCGATGTGAAATCTTTCAGGATTCTGGCACAAAGATTGTTACAGTAAAACAAAATTTGCAGAGCCTTGACATGAAACAATTTCTTTTCCTTCGTTAATCTTCGTTAATCTTCATTAATCTTACCATTACCTTCACTGAAAATTTAGTTCACATATTTATTTAATCTGAGGAATAATCTACAATCTTTAATCTTGATCACAATCTCAAAAGTATCCCTTGGTATCTGGGCAGCTGATTTAAGCATCACTCTGGAACTTGACTTCCAAAGTAGGCATCCAAGTATAAATTAGGAACTACAATACATGGATTAAATAAAACCACAGCCATCTAAAATTAGGCATCATCTTAATTAAACTGTTTTTTCTAGTCATAATCTCATCTATTTATAATTATGATTGATGGTAATATCTAACTTGTCTTCATGCCTTCTATAGGAGACTGAATTTTTTTCATCTAGTCAATAGTTGGATAAATATTAGCACACATTTGGGGGACAATGGAAGGGAAATAAAAAAGTCAATATTGACATATTGGTTTCAGTTGATTATGAATTTGCCATACTTATCTGTACAGCTGTTCTAGTGGCTAAATTTACTGAAAGGATATGTTTTATTTTTATCTTGCAATTTGATAATTTTAGCTTTTGACAACTGATGATTATTAGTGTGCATTTATATATTTTTTGGTGGCTTTCCTGAACAAAAATACATTGAGAATACCTTGAATCAATGAGTGTTGGAAAAATAAAATGATATTGATGATAAAAAGGGGGGGAAGAATACTTAATTTCAGCATAATTTTATAATACATTATTATGGTAAATTTTATCTCATGCATTTGCAGGAATTGAAAGAAGGTGCTTCAAATCAAGTTGCACTGAGTATAAAATACAGCTTATTTGTATAACTAAGAAAAATTTGTTACTAATAGCAATAAATGACAGCAATAAATGTTTCTTCATAACATCTTAATTTTGAGAGACCACTTTTCCAGGTCAAGAAGTTAAAACATCCAGTAAAGGACTTTTGTGCCAGGGCAGGCGTTTGGTGAATCTGAGAAATTTAAGTTGAGATTGATGCAAAATTTTGTCTCCAGTAGTCCAGGTTTCTAAATGCTTCAGATGTCTACTTGTCTGATTTTCAGCTACTTGAGAAACAAGCCAATGTATCAAAAAAGGTTATTCTTGGGGTAGTTCTGAATAAGTGTTTAGTGTCATTGTAAAGTGACTGATATTACTGAAGAGCTTCAGCTGGGCAGATGTACCTTTTTAAATGAAAATTACCCTAAAGAAGATCTAGATACTGGATCCCAGTCAGGACACAGGTATTGAGTTCCTAGTGGTAGTTACTGAGCTGGAATCATGAATCAAAAATATCAGAAAGAACCCTGATGAGTTTAAACATTTCTATGATTACACAGAGCAAGATTTTCTTTTTTGTTTTGCAAGTTTTGGTTTGGATATTTCAGTTCTGCTTTAGAGGTCCAAACCTTTTCTTGACCTACCTTTAAAGACAAATGTACAAAGAGAGCAAGGGCTTTGGCTTTGCCTGGTTTTAGTTTGATCTAGCCACCTGAAAGCTGTCAGGTTCCAAGGCAAAATTTTACTTCTGCCTGTTTCTGATGCTAGTTCTGGTTGTAAGCCTCAAAGTCACAATATAGCTTAAGTGATCACATAGCACTTTGAGTCCCTCAATCCTAAGCTTTTCAGTAACATTTTACAAAGGGTCACAGTGCAAAAAGATTTATTATACAGCACACTTTTTTTGATTTGGAACAGAAAACAATGAGTGCATGTGACTGCCTGAACTGGCTGAGATCTTAACACAGCTTATTTTTATTAAAAGATATCTGAAGTTTAAAGTGTGACTGGGAGTACTGTGTTGAAAACAGGTTAAGGACAGCTTGATATGTATTAATTAAAAATGAAATCTGGGTTTAAAATGAAGAGCAGTTGGGGAAGAGCTGGGAAGAAGTCACTGGAGTGAGTTATACCATTCCCTTTTCTTTAACCTTCAAAGTATTCCTTTTATTGTAGAATGAAGAAACAGCTTCTTTCTGCTATGATTGATTGGAAATCATCATCTGTATTGGAAAGATTTTTTAGGGGGGATCATTCTTGTTTAAGTCTGATTGCTCTTCTAAATAATTTTCTTAAATCACACGTGATGAGATAATGGATATTCTGCAAATTGAATTTATTTAAATAACCTGTATATTTTACATTGAAAGCCAGTTACATATTTAGTTATTAATCAGTAGATAATAAAAATTGAGATGTCTAAAGATGATGCATAATTTTAATGTTTCTCTTTTTAATGTTTCTGTAAAATATTTATTAAGTTAAAAATGTTTATATAATTAAATAATAACCATTCTGCTATTTTCTTAGTGATAAAAGCAGCATAACTCAGGGGACCAAGGTAAAGATAGGCAGTACCCTTCAGATAATTTATTAAGGCTATGCAATAATAACATAACAGGTCATTCAAATTGTTTGATATCTGCAGCATTTAGAACTTCTAGAAAAAAAGAGACCTGAGACACAGAAAGCTGTTTGCATACACTGGTACTGAAGACTCCTAACAACATTTGAGGGGTAATTTAAAGGTACCATTTATTTATGTATCAAATGGAAAGAAAAAAAAAAACAGATGGACTCTTAGAACCAAGTATATAAGATAGCACCTCCCATATGAAGATAGGCTGAGAAAGTTAGGGCTGTTCAGCCTGGAGAAGAGAAGGCTGCGTGGAGACCTCATAGCAGCCGTCCAGTATCTCAAGGGGGACTATAGGGATGCTGGGGAGGGACTCTTCATTAGGGACTGTAGTGATAGGACAAGGGTTAATAGGTTAAAACTTAAACAGGGAACTTTAGATTGGATATAAGAAGGAAATTCTTTCCTGTTAGGTTGGTGAGGCACTGGAATGGGTTGCCCAGGGAGGTTGTGAATGCTCCATTCCTGGCAGTGTTCAAGACCAGGTTGGACAAAGCCTTGGATGATATGGTTTAGTGTGAGGTGTCCCTGGCAATGTCAGGGGGGGTTGGAACTTAATGGTCTTAAGGTCCTTTCCAACCCTAACTATTCTATGATCCTATTCTATGATTCTAAAAATGATGATAAATATCTAAAAGTATACATATTTAATACTGAGTAAAATTTTTCACTTAGTGGATCCAGATTATGGACTGCAGTAAGCATATCTTAAAAGAAAGCTTGCATCAGAATTTAATACTTGAATGTACATTGTAGGTAGAAATAATAAAACTAGGATCTCTTTTTAGCAGTGCAGCCAAACACTTGACATTACAGAGCAACAAAAGGGAGCATGAAGTTTAATCACCAAATCAAGGATGGGACTAGATGATCCGATTTTGTTTTTTTTTATTTTGTTTTTTTTTTTTTGGGGTGGGGGTGCATTCTTGTTTTGTTTTGTTTTTCTTTTATTCTTGTTTAATTAAGGTATTCCCAAAATCTTAGCATTTTTGGAGCTAATAAGGAATTCAAATTGGTGTAACAGACTCCTTACACTTGCACTCAATAACGTACTGCTATGTTCATACTGAGGACCAGATGTGATCAAGAAGTGAACTATGGCTGAACAGATGATCTGCCTCTAGGCACTGTAAACTGTTCACTATCGGTGGGCTCTCTCAATATCCATAGAGGCTGAAGCCCACAGGCTACATGCTGTGCCGATAGTTCAACTTAGAATAAGATGCTTGAGTCTTCAAAATGCAACATAATGCAAAGATGTATAAATTGATTTACCTGGACAGAAAAGCAGGTTTATAGTGGGAAAATAATTTTTTCTCCTTGATATGGAATTTATTCTGATAGATGTTAAAAGAACAAGAACAGAAGAAGACATGAAACTACAGTTAATTGGGTTATAGATCAGCATCTGTGCATTTACTGGAAATGCTATGGCACATGAAGACCTACTTATTCAAGACACACAACCATTGCTTCCTAAAATAAAATTTAGTGCCCCAAATAAAATAGAAAAAAAACCCTCTGCAGTCATTCTAGTCATTCCTATTAAAATGACTAAACATTTTGAAGTTTTTGACTATGAATGGGCTAGCTTCAGCCGTACTGAACTCGGTGTGCATAAAGAGTGCTTCCCAAGTATTTGACCTTAAAAGAACCTGTGTAATGTAAATGCCATCAGGTTTCTTCTCATGAATTAAAGTGCAAACAAATGCATGCTTTTCAGAAAAACAGACTCACAAGCTCTAGGAGCAGCGAATATAAAAGGGGAAATCTTATCAGTACCTAAAAGAACCTCAAGGGAGGGCACAGAGAGGAGCCAGGCTCTTTCCAGTGGTTTCCAGTGACAGAACAAGACGCAGTGGGCACAAACTGAAATACAGGAGATTCCTTTTGAACATCAGGAAACACTCTTTTGCTGTGAGGGTGACTGAGCACTCGAGCAGGTTACCTAGAGAGGTTGTGGAATCTCCATTCACAGAGATCTTCAAAAGCCATCTGGAAATGGTCCTGGTCAACCTTCTGTAGGGTGCACTGTGTGAGCATAGAGGTTGGATAAGATGATTTTTTTTTTCAATCTCAGTTATTCAGATTCCATGAATGTCTACGTCAGTCTTCATCCCTTCCTGAAATGAAGTGTCCTAGAGCCTTATCCAAGCAGTATCCACAACTGTCATGCTTTGCTTCTAAAATATATGCCGATAGGACACTAGGCTGGCACCAGCCCTTCCACTCGTATGCACATGATCTTGTATGTATGTGCTTGATCCAGGTAAGACAGCATCAAAATAACTATTTCTGCCAACTTTATGGTTAATATGGGAACTCACTGCTAGAGAACTCCTTCAGTAACAAGTGGTTATAGACTGAATCCATCTTTTCGGAATCACCTACATAGATCTAAAAATGTGAAGTGAAACTCCGGAGACTAGATGTCTGACTGAAGAGGGATCTCACTGGAACAATCCACATTAACTCACAGAGCAACAATATTAGGACAGCGAATGTCACTTCATTAGTGGAAAACAAAAACTGACTTTGTATTTCAACTGCAAGTTTTAAAGCCATACATAAATATATCCATATTTGTCACTTTATCACAGCCAAGAAGAACATATAATTTAGGGGTAAGGATAAATAAGTTGAGCAGAAATTCTTTTTTATTCGCTGCTATAAATTTTAAAAGATCACAGACAAATTTTTTGGGTGGAAATGAGGAAAAAGTTTAACATTAATTAGAGCCAGGTTACCCTTGCTGTATGGTTTACTGCAGTTGTATTTAACCCGGATTACCCTTGTTAAGGTTTACGTCTGGTTTCCTAAGGAGGTCCAGGTAAAGCGGAAATGCTATAGTCAAGCTTAGCATTTTGAACACAGACTTAGTAATAAATTTATTTTATTTTTTAAAGTTTATAATTAAAGTCTATCACATTAATAAATTCCCAAATATCCTATATAATTTAATAACAGACAATAATAGATGCATAAAAAGTAAGTATAAGCAGAGATACACACACATGCACACACACATTCTCCCTACAGCAATTCCTATTTCACTGATTTAGTGCACTGAAATCAGCAGTCCTCAACAGTGTGATTATCCTGGATTTCAGAGTTGTATCACCATACTTTGTTTTCCTGAAAAGAAAGCACAAGCTATAGAGGGTATCTATGTATAGAGAGTATTCCACAGTCTTCTGCCCTATGAAAAGGTGTCTTATAGTCCTGCTGTATAAGTTCCAAAATGTGTAGACAGGAGTTTTCTCTCCTAGACTGACTCTCTTAGCTGTTTCTGTTCCTATTTTGTATACATGAGCATGAAAGAAGTGAAGGAATGCCACATTTCCATAACTAACCTTGCACCTTGTGATGATTCGCACTTGTCTTCCAGTGTAAACCATTTTAAATCTAGAAAGTAACTCTATAGAATTGGTACAGCTGTTAAACCACTGTGTTTGTGAAGGGACTGGTTGGTTGCAGGGAGAAAATGCCAAATAAATCAATTTGCAGAGTACATACCCTGCACAGGCATTGAAGAAATTAAACTAATGATTATGGGAGGACAACATCCAGTGTGGTAAATTTGTTTTTTTCTCAATATTCACAGGGTTATCCATCAAAGACAATTGTTTTTAGTGCAGGAGACCTGAACATCACTTTTCACACATATTTTTTGCTATGTTAGTCGTTTTAAATAAGCAACCTATTTTGTGTAGGTTTTGGGTGTGTTTGAGTGATATGACCTTGCCAAGTAGGGAGTGGAGTGCCTTGTGTAGAATAATGACTTAATATATAATGATGAAGCATAATCAGTCATTTGCTTGTGGTGACTCATAATAATTACTGTATTAAACTTTGATAATGGCTTTTTTCCTTCCCCTCTGTCTCATCTCATCTTTCTCTGCACTACCCCCGGGTTTCTGCAGTCTTTACCAGCCTTCTGGTAACATTCTGTTTTGTGCAGTGCCAGTAATACTGCCTATCATCTCAGGCCTCTGCTTCCTGGAATCATTAATACTGTGCTTTGGAAATTATTTGAGACAGAAGGCTCTACAATTGTACTTGCTGGTTCAGCCTGGTTCCCTGAAAAAAAGATATAGTGCATTTTCAAAAGGAGAATTTTGCAGATAGGAGCCCAAATGGATTTTCAGCTAGGCTTCAACCTTTTTGAAACCTATGGATGTTGAATAGTCTTTTACTAGTTGCCATGCCAACTGATACCAGAAGAACACTCTGCTGTGTGTTCATCTGCTAGAAAGCCACACCAGATGTCTTCAACAAATTGCCATGAAAAGACTTGGGTCTGTCAGTCTTGTTAGGAGATAAAAATCAGACTGAAATGTCCCTGCCTCCACTTCTGATAAAACCAGCCCATAAAATATGTAGACCTGCGCTGCTCTCACAGTAAACCAGCAAAATCTCTCACCCCCACCCTAACTCCCCCTTACTTCCTGTAGCAGGATTTTTTAAATATTTATGTTCTTATTTCTACATGAAGCACAAGGCCATTATGCTTTGCAGCTGACATCATCTGGCAGTGCAAAGCTAGAAGCATCTGGTTGGCAGTGGAGAAAGAGAACAAGTTGATAAATTATTGATTTACATAAATCAACACCCTTTAAATATTGGTCTTTTGAAGGAAAAAAAAGGCATTTGTTATTTCAACTAGAAAAGTGTTAAGATGATAAACACTGTATCAGCTGCTTTGTGATTTTTGTGTCCTTACCTCAGACATCATATATATATATATATATATATGTATGCAATATACTGACATTCTTTGGAGGGGCAGTATGGAAACAAAAAAGTATTTTTCCTAGTAACAATTTTGCAGCTTTAAGGGAATTTTTTTTTGACATTATTGCTGTGCAAGAAGTAACTCTGTATTCAAACACTTCAAAACAATCACAGAAATTTAAGTTTAAGAATTAATAATGTTTCAGAGATGTGTGCCCCACAGGAAGACCTGACGAAACCAAAACTATAACTCTAGCAGAAGCTGTGTGTACACAGCACATCAAGAGAACTGTTCAATGCTTTTACAATACATATACCTTTCCTGGTTATCTCTGGGGTAGGGTTAATTTTCTTCCTACTAGCTGATACAATGCCGTGTTTTGGAAATAATATGGGAATAATCTTGACAGCACACTGATGTTTTAGCTGTTGCTAAACCAGTGCTTACCCTAAGCCAATGATTTCTCAGTTTCCCATGTCCCACAAGTGAGGACGGGAACAAGAAGCCAGGACAGACAGGAAGCCTGACCCATGCTAGCCAGAAGGGTATTCCATACCACAGCACATCATGCCCAGTATATAAACTGGGGTAAGCTGGCTGTAAGCCACTGATTGCCGCTAGGGGATAGGATGGGCTTTGGTTAGAGAGTGGTGACCAATTGTCCATCACTTTCTTTTTTCCTTGGGTGTTATTCCTCTCTCCTATAGATTTTTACTTTTTCCAGTTCTCCTCCCCATACGACTGGGGTGGAGGGTGAGGGGAGATAAGCAAGACTCTGTGGGTACATAGTTGACAGCTGGGTTTAAACCATGAAAACCTCTTTTCACAAACTGCAGGGCACTGGGCACTCAAGATACTGAGTGCAGTGCATCAGAGTATGATTTGTGAATAATCTAGAAACCAAGATAATGTAACACAAAATACTTCATTCTGTTACTAGTCACATTGTCCTCATAGGACTGTGATGGATGTTGTTGGCCTTTGCTGCTGCCAGCACCAAGTTGGCTTACTGTTCTCAGAGCCCTGGGGACTTTTCTGCAGAGCTGCTGTGCAACCAGGCAATGACCAACCTGGACTGCTGCTCAGGGCTTTACCTTCCCAGGGGCAGGGCTTTGAGTTTCTCTGGGCTGAACTGCGCAATACCCATTCCTCCAGCATGTTCAGGTCCCTCTGAATGGCAGCCCTGTTATCCAGCAAGTTGGCTGGTCCCCTCAGTTTGATGTCACTTAGGGGCAAGTGCTCCCATACCTCCACTTGGTCATGGAAAAAGTTGTTAAGCAGGATAGATTGAAGGACAGACCCGAAGTCCACCACTTCTTAACAGTTTTTTGGTACAGTATGATGATTAACCCCTACCTTCTGTTTTTAATTTAATATCTACCCATCTAGCTATTCACTCATAAAATTTTATCTAACACAGTTTTCTGACTTCTTGTTGCCTAAATTTAAATATTCTGGATTCTATCTCCCACAAAGTGTGAGTTTAGCAGTTTTAGAAATCCTTCTGTGAAAAAAAAAAAAAAATTATTTAATCATAGTGCAAAACTTGCATCAATCCTAAATGACTGCATATATGAAAGCAAATTTTTGAGAAATCAAACCCCAAACCTCTGCCCAAACAGACTTACTGTAGAAAATTGAACTGTTTCAGAAGCGGTGCAAGTACCACTTCAGTATTGGTGACTGTTTTATGTGGAAGATATTCCTATACTCTCAGCACATCTCATACACAAACCTCTACAATAAACACATGCAGGTGTCCAAATGTCATCATGAGAAGAAATTAAAGCACATGACTTCCATAGCCCTAGGTTTCTGCTTCTGAAAAAAGGCCCTCAATAAACTCGTCTTTCACCACTGTTGAAAATGAACAAAAAACCTTTGGAAAGTTCCACCCTCCAAGCTTGCTTTGTAAAGCTCACAGCTGTGGGGACTGCATTGAGATATATATATTATGGTCCTACCTACTGCAGCACATATAAACTATCTAAGTATAAACCTATAAACAGAAGTTTCCTATACTGTACTAAGGCACGTATGTGCACTGCTGTATTTTGTATTTTAAGTGATGTAGTCATCGTGTTATATTTACATTTTTTTTGCCAGGCAATATGTTTCTACTTACTGGCAGGCATAATGCAGTGTAGTAATACTTCAACTTCCTTGTGGCTCCCCTCCCCACAATCCCTAGTTAAAATTTTTTTGTCAACAGTAAAGATATGTGCCAGAATCTAGAGACACTGTCTTGACATTTCTGCAGAGATCTGTGGCACTCTAATGAGAAGTGCTGTGTCTGCAAGCTGTACGGTGCATAGCGACAACCGTGTACTGAGCCACTGTGGAGAGTATAAAGTATACAATACAGCTTAACCACCCCTCTTAAACACTATTGACATAAGAGTAAGATGTTAACATGAACCTGTGATTCCTTCCCAACATTATCTGTGACCAGAAATTGTTTTTTTTTAAAAAAAAAAACAAAGCTTGACAATTTCATAACAAAAACACAGCAGTGACCGTGAAGGACAGAAAATTATAAAACAACTCCCAACCCCAAACCACAAAGCCCCCCAGTTAACCAAAAGGGAAATATAGCTTGGTACAGGTAAATAGATTTTAAGAAGTTGTATAAACATAACCTTAATCAAATGCAGATTAACCACCAGAAGGAGGAGAGGTGTAACTTCTTCCATGTTAGTGCCACTAGTGACAATAAATGCTACTTCATACATAGACTATGCCTTCATCTGATTGCACTAATATAGAACAATCTAAGTTCACAGGACAAAATAAAGTAATAAGTAAATTCCTGTATCTTGAATATCACCATCATCCGTAACCTCCTCTGTTCTTCAGATTTAAAGAAAGCAGTTAAAAAATTCCATATTTTGTAAAGACATGAGAATTATCATTCGCACCATGTTTTGCTAATTGACTAGAGAATCATAGAATCATAGACTGTTTTGGGTTGGAAGGGACCTCAAAGATCACCTAGTTCCACCCCCCCGCCATGGGCACAGACGTCTTCCAGAGAAGGCAGTAAACAACCTCCCAGTTAAATTTTATGGGGTATTTTATTGTAAGAGATTATTAGATTCACTACACAAGTGGTAATATTTTCAGGGCTGTAACTTTTGGCATTAATAAGAGTTAGCATTCAAACAAAAAAATAATTTTTTAAGCCATCTATCTCTGCACAAGTGCATTACCAAACTCATGTTCAAGCTATGATACCACTTGATACAAGAATATTCACAAATACAGTTGCAATCAGCACATGAAAGCCCTAAATCTTGAGAAAAGACCTGAAATCTAGGCAAGGTGCTCTTTAAAGAATATAAATGAGATAAGGGCATGAGAAACATCTTCTGAATAATAAGGAAAAGAGCCATCAGGAAGATGTGCTTGTATGAACAAGAAGGGTGCTAATATGCTGACCTCAGATTGCCTCAGAGTGGTCTTCCTCATACATCAACTCATAATGTGTAAGTAGAGGATTAGAAACAAATCATACTAAAAGACCAAATCTTCCAGTCCTCCTTGAAGATGTCTGTATGTTTACATCTTATATATGCTTATATTTAACCCCCTCCCAGTCACAGAGTTCAATACAGTGACCAAGATGTTTGATAAATGCCTATTTACAGATGGAAAGCAGCTTCTGCTCTCCTCTGCTTGCCTCTGCTTGATCTCTTAACAGTGTGAGAGAGTTGCTGCTGCTTGTGTATGCATACCTGTGATGCCTCCAGCTTGATCTTCAAACACCTTCCATCCCTTTAGAAGAGAGTTTGTTGTTCTGCAATCTGTGAAGACGTCTGATTGCTGGAGTACTTCCCTAACTTTCTGTCCTCATTTCTTGTCAAATGTGACCATGACACAAATATCCTTGAGTAATTTGGGGTCAATCACTTGCAGCTTGAGAAAGATCAATTGGATGGACAGGATGACAACTTCTTCATACATGTAGAAGAGGGGAGGAGGGCCCTAGAGTCAGTCTTTAAAGAAACAAAGGACTTTTCCAGTATCAGAAATAAAAAGTGAAGAGCTCTTGAACATGGCAATCAACCAATGACAGCATTTCTCAAGAAAAACCTCTCTTAAAATCATGGCAGGCACACCATTTTCTACATCAGACACAAGGATAGTGCATGACCTGAAATGCATTTTCTAGAAATAAGGCAGGCAAAGCATTTGGTTTCTTATAGCATACTGGTTTACCCACTGATAGATATATTTGAAGAAGAGCTCATGTTTTTCCATTTGTTAGAATTTTGAAGTGCCCTTCAAGAGCTTCATTAAAATGAATTGAATTCTACTGGTTATTAGATATTTCAATAATACAAGAAACTACACCACTAGCATCTGGAAAGTTTGGTCAGAAAGTTTGAGTTCCTTTGGATTCCAAACTATTTAAATATGTTCCATTTGTATTTGGTGTCATCCAAGATCATGATGAGTTTCTGCTGCTGTTTTCTCATGTATCGTATACTGAATATCCAGACACAGAAAACAATGAAATCTTTCTGCGCAAAACTGTTCTTCTGTTAGAGCATTTTACATAAGAGAAGGGCTATCCAGAGAAATGAGTTTCAAGTGCAGCAGCCTTTGATTATAGAGTAGGCTCAGGAAGACTGTTCAGTGTTTTGCAGGGCCGCAGCAAGGCCCAGGGCTATCCAGGAGGACAAAGCAGAAACCTGCTCCACAACAGCTGGCACAAGTAGGCTCTGGGTGGAGCAAGGCTGCTGGGACAGCGGGGCTTGAAGAGCTGCTCCTCAATAGTATGCAACATACAGATTTCCTCTCTGAAATGTACCAAATGTATCAGGCTACTGCTAAGGCTCCTTTTGCTTCAGAAATAAGGTGTCATGCAGAATATATCTGGTATTTCTTAAAAAAATAGTACTGTTCTTTGCTGGTTAATTCATGTAAATTTAACATTCTTAGGAGACATCCATTGAAAACATGTATGCATAAGCGTAAGACTTTGTTTACAGCTGTCTTGTGTTTCCATATTAGGAATAATTCTTTAAACGTAAGTATGAATTACACTAAATGACGTCCAGAGTCTCTCAGTTCCTTCAGTTGAAAAAAGTTAAAGTGTAAACCTAAAGTAAAAATTGTTTCAACCACATTAGTTAACTGTCTTATGGAAGGAGTCCCTCATACAAAAAATAAATCCCTGAACATTTAAGAAGATTCTATTCCCAAGCCTTGCAGCAAAAGAGCACAGAAGATATACAGACATCTAAGCCATACCGAATTCTGTAGTACCTACCTGTCTGCCTGGACAGCTGAGAGCCCTCACCAGAGTACAGATGCTCTTGCCTGCTTTCTTCTAGCTCCATAATGCTAACGTATGTAACTGTGGTACTTTACAGTGCAAAGGTAGGGGGAAAGGGAGAAAGATGGTTCCCTTTTAAATGCCTCCTGAAGGACCCAGGAACAGCAAGACAGTCTGTCTTGTGCCAGAGTCATACTTTCCTGGTGGACACCCAGGGCTCAGCCATGTTATTTACATTGCCAGGTAGAGAAGAAAGCTTCTAATGCTGAACTGTGAGCATATAGTTGGCATCTCACAGTACCTGCCGACCCTTTATACTGAACTAAGTGAACATTTAATGTGGATTAAACCACTTCCTGAAGGCATTTCAACTCTATGCCCTAACCCTACTTTCCCACAAAGAAAGAAGAATCTTGTATGAAATCTAGCCAGCATTCTTTTCCTTCCAAAAAATAATATGGCATAAAAAAGGAGTATCTATGAGAAACCCCAATGATTTAATTTCTACCAGAGATGTTTGTGATAATGGAATTTTTGGCAGTGTCATAGAATCTTAGAATAGTTAGGGTTGGAAGAGACCTTAAGATCATCTAGTTCGAACCCCTCACTAAACCTCACGCTAAACCATGTCACCCAAGGCTCTGTCCAACCTGGACTTGAACTCCACCAGGGATGGAGTATTCATAACTTCCCTGGGCAACCCATTCCAGTGCCTCACCACCCTTACAGTAAAGAACTTCCTCCTTACATCACATCTAAACTTCCCCTGTTTAAATTTTAACCCATTACCCCTTGTCCTATCACTACAGTCCCTAGTGAATAGTCCATAGCATCCGTATAGGCCCCCTTCAGATACTGGAAGGCTGCTATGAGGTCTCCACACAGCCTTCTCTTCTCCAGGCTGAACAGCCCCAACCTTCTCAGCCTATCTTTGTACGGGAGCTGCTTCAGTCCCCTGATCATCCTCATGGCCCTCCTCTGGACTTGTTCCAACAGTTCCATGTCCTTTTTATGTTGAGGACACCAGAACTGTACACAATACTCCAAGTGGGTTCTCACAAGAGCAGAGTAGAGGGGCAGGATCACCTCCTTTGACCTGCTGGTCATGCTCCTTTTGATGCAGCCCAGGACATGGTTTGCTTTCCAGGCTGCAAGTACACACTGCTGGCTCATGTTCAGCTTTCAAACACAAGTGGCTTATGGATAGGATGAACCCTTCCACAACCAGATCAACAACCAGATGCTACAACCCTTCCAGAGCTTTGTCTTCCATTGCTTGCCCATTACTCCTGCTACATTCCTCTGAAACTACAGACTTCTAGCATCCATAACAGCTTTGAGCCAGGAACCCTATAACACTGCATGAAAAAAACTGATAAGTTTTTCTGAGCCCATCTTTTCTTAAACTAACTGGATGCCCTTTACATGTTTTACTGAAGACTGTTGGTAATCCCTATCCAGACTTGCCATTTTTCTTACCATTCTGTGGGACAAAATTAATTTTTTCAAATTATTTTGTTAATTTGTTTTAAAGGAGTTTGTTGGCCAGTTTATAGCACTGACACAGCACTCTAAGTAGGAAAAAAAGGGTTCTCCAGGAGGTACAGAGAGAAACAGCATAAGTGGGCTGTTTTACACAGATCCTTCTCTGAAATTTGGAAGAACTGAAATTCTATCTTTGACAGGTGAGATCTTGAGGATGAGAGCAGTGTCCATCTAGAGAGAAGCAACAGCAATGCAAGGCTGCAGATGTGATAGTCATCACTGGTTTTCATTTTCAAGAGTTCCATAAAATGAAGGTCAAATGTTAACTTATTTAAAGCACAACATCATAAAACTTTTGCATCACTGGTGATTTGCCTGTCCACTCTTACATCTTTTTCTGCATAAGAAACTTGATTAGAAGATTGTGTGTATCTTGACAATGAAGAAATACATATTATCCATTAACAAATTAAAACCTATTTAAATGTGAAGTTCTTCCTAGATCTAGACACGTTGAAGCTGATGTTCCCAGAAGTCTTAAAGATGTAAGTACCAGTAAGATCTACTATGTTCATGTAGAGAACTTGTTATATATCTTTAAGTGATTTTAATCAGTGTGCACAGTGTCTTGCTTAAGAATCATAGAATCATTTGGGTTAGAAAGGACCTTAAAGATCTAGTTCCACTCCCCTTGCCATGGACAGGGACACCTTCCACTAGACCAGGTTTCTCAAATCGCATAATCATAGAATCAGCTAGGTTGAAAAAGGCCTTTAAGATCAACTGTTATGCCAGGACTGCCACATCCACCACTAAAACATGTCACTACTGGCCTAGTCTGCATGGATTTTCAGCTCTTCCAGGGACGGTGATTCCACCGCTGCCCTGGGCAGCCTGTTCCAATGCTTGATCACATTTTTGGTGAAGAAATTTTTCCTAACATCCAATCTAAGCCTCCCCAGGCACTGCCTGAGGCCATTTCCTCTTGTTGTGTTACTTGTTACTTTTGAAAAGAGACCAGCCACCTCCTCTCTCCATTTTATAAAAAGGTATGTTGTAGGTATTTTTTTAAATACCTTTGATATTTAGTAGTGTCCTGGGTTCAGCAGTAGCAGTCATGTTTCTCCTTCGTGGTAGCTGGTCCAGTGCTGTGTTTTGACTTCCAGCCTGGGAACAGTGCTGGTGATACCGATGTTTTCGGTTGTTGCTAAGTGATGTTTACCCTGACCAAGGACTTTGCGAGGCTCATGCTCTGCCAGGGAGGAGGGGAAGCCGGGAGGAAGCAGAGATGGGGTGCCTGACCCAGGCTGGCCAAAGAGGTGTTCCATCCCACAGCACGTCATGCCCGGGGTGGGGGGTAACTGGGAGTTACCCGGAAGGACACGGGCTTCTGGGTGGGACTCGTTTCTTGGCCGGTTGTATTGTATTCTCTTCCCTTGTTATTTTCTTTTATCATTGTTGTAGTTGGTGGTAGCGGTGGTGATTTGTGTTGTACATTGGTTGCTGGACTGTTCTTGTCTCAACCGGTAGGAGTTGCACCCTTTCAATCCTCCTCCCTGTTCCTCCGGGAGCAGGGAAGGGGAGAGCGCCGGCGGGGAGAGGGGGCTCTTGATTGCTCTCAGGCCGGCACCGCTCACTGGGATTGAGTGAACAAGCTGTCTGGCTAGGGTTTAAACCATGACAAGTAGTTTTGCTGCTGCTTTGTGATGCTGTATCACCACAGAGCAGCATGAAGTCACTTGACTCGAAGCCCTTGTGCCTTCTTGTAATCTTGATTCTGATTTGTAGACACTAAGAAATTCTAAAACTTACTGAAATCAGTTTAAAAACCGCTCCAAATCCACTGAGATTAGGATTTAATCACTCACATTTTCTCCTTTGCCACCATAGTGTGGGTTCGCTTTCCTCTGTTGAATTTTACCATTATCTGTGGGGAAGAGATAGGCTGTCTCTAAACATGCCCCAGGGAGAACTGTTCAGCCTGGGACAGACTACTTTTCTTCATAAAAGTTTCTAAGCTAAAGCCCAATTCTGCACGTGCTGAGCATTCTTTCTGCAAATTTATCTTCAAGATACTTTTACAGTTAAATATATGTGATTTGTTGATATTATTTCCTCTTTGTTCTAGTCACAGTAATTGTTTCCATGGACTGTTACTGCATTTTGAGGGGTATTTAATATTAGCTTAATGATTTTATTTAAAAATTCAGGAGGGGGTTACAGTCTAATTTTTTATAAGTACAGTGGTAAATAATAATTTTAAAAGTACAAACTGGGAACTGCCTCATGTGTTTAAATGGGTTAAGAGAAAAATCTATTTGCAGATTTTAATTTATAGTCATCTTCCAGAGCTGACATGGAAAAATAATGTGACTGGAATGCCTGTTCCATAATCAGGAAACAGTGCTTTTCAAAACAGTAAAAACTAGGAAGACTTTGAAATCAATTTTTCTCCTCTACATGTTGTGAATGACACATTGTAACTTAAGTTTTTTTTCCAGTGATGCTGTTCTATGAAGCTACCAGAGTAAGACTCACTAGGAGTTTCACTATGAAGCACTAATAGCTCAGTAAATACTGAAATTTTGGAAGAGATTTATCTCCCGCTGTATAAGACTGTTTTGGCAGATGGTCACAAAAAGATTTCTTCACTGTCAAGTATCACAATTATTGCTGTTGTGAGTGCTTTGTTAAAATGATGTTAATGTTAGAAAGCAAACTCATGGCAGTTGCATATGTTAATGTAGTAAACGGAAAAGCTTTATTCTATTTATTCTGAGGCAGACAACAAGCCTCATTTCTCTGATTTTGATTCAGGACTAAAGAGGAGGTACTCTTTTTCAGCAGAAAGTTAACAGTTGCAGAAACAGTTTTATTCTATTCAGCAAACTTGAAAGTGTATTTAGCAAGGATTCTGTAATTCTTCTCTACCACTTGCACATTAACCATATGCACACAATTCTGGTTTCCCCTCTGCAATGCAGCTCCATCCCAGAATCTACTTTAGAGAAGCAATTTGTTTTTTTTTTCTAGATATATAGTATTAAGAAAGATGAATCCGCTTCAATGATTAAAACTGGGGTTATCCATTACATATCCAGGCTACTTACTTTAATGCCTAGGCACATGAAAATGGCCAAGCGGAAGAAAACTTGTATGTCCCAGCCTCCAGTGGAAATCTATAACAAACAACCTAAAATTCCCCTTGGAGCATAAATTGCCACGAAAAAAGTGCTTTCCTCTTTAAAAGAGAAAAAAAGGAATCTCAAATGAAGCTGGTCACATTTGGCTCTTAAATGTACATTCCCTGAATCTGTTTTTTTGAATCACATCACAATACTTCTTTTTTCTTTTTTCTTTTTCCTTTTTCCTGAATTAGAGATGCCCACCATGGTACTCAATGCCCCTGAATTTTGATTAAAAGCACTTATTTCTGTTTGTTTTAATGGGAAACACGTTACCACTAAACTTTCTCAAGCAACTGGAACAACCACAGTATCACCTTTTTGTCAAGCCTGTGTGCCCTCACTAAGAAGAAGGCTATTGCCTTTTTGTAAAACACTGTTAAAACTGTTTAAATAGGAGGCTGAAAGAGCACAGAATGAGGGATCTTCCCATGTAATACCCTTTCCTATTGCATTTACTACAGCAAAAGTCCTGCTTTGTTCCACTTAAAAAATGAATGAAATAAGTCCATAAAATTCAACAAATCTACAGAGTTTCAGTGGTTTAAATGGTAGGAATTCGGCTTTGGAGAGCTGGCATTGCACCTTCTTTTACTGAAGGCATGATCATACTTGCTGAAAATGTGTTACAAGGAAAAGACTAACTGAAGAACAGGGATGAGAAAAAAAAAATCATGACTAGTTCCAGCTGCTGACAGTTAGTATTACACATCACTGGGGATGTCAAAATGCATGCAACAGGAAAATATTTCCTGGAGGCACACTGTCAAGAAAAAATGAAGGCAGACAAAAAGACAGAGTGAAAAATTAAGCCACAAGAGTGCTATATTAGATAAGCTTAAACACATCTACATGTCACCCTCCGAGCAGGCAAAAATATTATGGAACAACATGCATGTTAAAATGTTGCACATAATGTCTTACTGCAAAGAATGCAATGCAGACTTATGCCAAAGTATTAGCAAGCATCTTGCCATGTACATTAAAACCCCATTTAAGCCATAAGTCAAAGTTTTAGGATTGACTAGATATTCATCATGTGAGTCAGAGTGACTTTTCTCCTGAGATGTTAACCCAGAGCATTTTCTTATTTCACTCTGTGCAACAAACTGAAGCTTACTCAGATCTGCCTGGTCGAAGAGACCATGTGTCACAGGCTGAGTGTTGCAGTAGTTCAAGGCAGCACAGAAAGTCAGAGCCCTTGTCAACTGCACCACAATAATGTCACTGCAGCACTAGAGCAACCTGTGATCTATCAGATGAGCTCTGGTGAACCCCTCCTTCCCAGAACTCCTCTTTTAGCACACTGTTAATGGCACAATAGCATCCAGTATGGCTTGAGTATATTTACCTGATTAACCATACCTCTCACCCCACTGCTGACATTAATCTTGCTCCCCTTTCTTTACTGTCAGGAGGTATATGCCCTTTACAAATATGCACAAAGACATTGAAGTTCACACAACTTCAGCTGAGTAGACACAGAGATTCCAGGAAGACTAACTGCAGCAGCAGGGCAGAAAAGGGGACGATTTTTGAGCATCACTGTTTGTGCATGGAGAGAATTTGTTTGATGAAACTGCTACATTTCTCCAGGAGTTCTAGCTCTTGAATCTTCCTGCCATGTAACAAAGTGGTGAAGTGACAATCAACATCAAACTCCCAAGTCTTTACTCTGCTTGAATTAGTTACCAAAACTCCTGATTACAATGAATACTGTCTTTGCTCCAAAACCCAGAATACAAAAGGAATACACCTAATGTAAGCCTTATGTACAAATCAACAAGTTTGAGGACAGGGGTCAGGCCACCATGAGGCTGAAATTATAGCTGACTTCTGTGTTGTGGGTACTGTGGTGGTCATCAGAAAGCAAAGCTTGCAAATGTGGTTGATTAAATGAGGGAGGTTTGCTAGACCAGAATGGTACAGCTTCATTCACCATCCATGCAGTTTGCATTTTTGTCCAGTCCAAGATTTCTTAAAACAGCTTTAATAGTTTTAATATTAGTTATAGTTAGTACTATTTAGTGCCATCTTAATAAAATATGACATTATGCATGACTGTTTCAAGTTCCGTGAATGTAGTGTTTGTACTTTATAATGGCAGTCAGTTTTTACCAAAGTCTTTGTGGGAAGTGGATGTAAACATAGAACTGTAAAAGTGTGGTTTTTTTTTTTTTTTTTTTTTTTTTTTTTTGCAATCAAAAAAAAAAAAAGAAGAAGAGTTATTTTGGAATACTAGTGTCATGGCAATAAGTTCCTAAGTTGTTTTCTTCATTATGTTAATTGCAAAGTTGCAAATTCAACTAAACCAAACTTTTTAAGAGAGAAATTTAGACTTTATTGCCATTATTTCTCTAAAACAGAATTATTTAACTTTTACTTGAGTTAAAGTAATGCTTAATGTATTGATCTAATTGATATATTAAAGCTGAACCTTACATTAAGACCACTTTCATGGCTATTATACAAACTCAGCCTCTATTATTTTTGCTATTAAAAACAATTATTTACTCAAAAGTTATTGTGTAATGCAATTTTTTTTTTTTCTAAAAATGTTATAAGGTCACTTTTGTATTTTTAGCATAATTAAAACACAAGATTCTCCATTTCTATGGCTTTCATTAAAATAATGTTTTCCACAGATGAAGTATGGCTTACTCTTATGAAGTAATAATGTTATAAGGAAGACCCCACAGAGAGTGTATGTTAAGGATTAATGATACAATTAAAAAGCATTGCAACTTTAGTCTTTAGTACAATGCTTTTTGTTTGGAAGCATTAAGCTGCACTGTTTTAAGAAAAATTACTATTTCACATGGTTCAGGCTGCTAAAAAATAAAATTGTATTGCTTACTCAGAAGCAACAGACAATACATTCAGAAGCAACAAGCAGACAATATATTCAAGCTACAAAGAGTCTTCTTCACTTGAAGAGTTCTGGACCAGGTTAAAAAGAACTGTAAAAGTGTGTGAAACCACAAACATTTTTAGGAAGATAGAGATGAAGACTGTACAGGAAAAAAATTCCTTATATAGCCAACTTATAAACACTCACTGTTTCCATTGTTTGTTTTGAACGTACTATTACTTTGACTTCTTTAAGATGGAACTGCAGATTAAGCTATTCTAACAACAAAGTCAAAGTTAATTAGTCTTAACTAACAGCCAAGTTGTAAACTACTTGAGGTCAACTCCACCCTCAGGAAAATGAACATTAGTGAGACATTTTAGAGCACTGTCTGTTTTTATAAGCAGTGCAGGGAAAGGCTAAGCCAATAAAACATAATCATTTCGTTCCATATTTTAATATTAGCCTCTAAAGGACAGAACACTCCCATGTGCTTTGATGACAAAGCCTCGTACCAAACTAATAACAATATGTGATTAAAGGAAATTACTGTTATTTTGCTTTGATTTTGGTCATTGAATGTAACAAGCAAACAACAGTGAAACCTCTATCAAATGGTCTGCCCTGCATGGGCTGGACAACAAAGAGATCCCCAGAGACTGGTGTGAGGCTTCCTCTTTTTACCCTGAAGATAAATCATTAAGGCCTCAGATGATTCTCATATTTTTTTTTAAAATAAAAATAAAAAAATAAAAATCTTCATTTTTTTTTTATTTGGAAATGCTAGGCGTGAGCAGCTGTTGTTAATTATGACTTCATTTTCTCCTCCAGACTTCTTTGGTTGCATGCCATAACTGCATGGGGCACGGGGGTTTACGGCTTGAAAATAGCCTTGTCATTCGGTGAAGTCTAACAGAGCAAAGGGGGCTTGATAAATGATAAAAATGTTCCTTGGAAAGCTCCTTAGATCAGATTAGTTCCCAGTTGTTTGTTTTTAGAGTCCCAATAGTCTTGAACAATTAAAAGCTAAATACATGAGGCCACACAATTCATGAACCATATAGAAAATATTTAACAGCTATTGAATTACTCTTGAAAGTAACTCTTCCGCCCTTTATTTACATGGTATGTTTATATGCTCTGCTTAAAATGTTAAATAAATTGAGTTAATCACATAATTAAACTCCAATTTAACTTGTATTTCTCATATACTGAACGATCAGACAATGCTTAAGTACCTTGATGAACTGGGGTCTCAGGGTGTGACTCTAAAAAGTACTATGAAGTCTGGCCCTGAGCCAGCAGAGCTAACTTGCAAAACTTTAAGTCTGTGGAAGACAAATAACATGTTCTTCAGCAAACTGTGAGAATCCCTCTCTTCCTCCCCTCCACCTCCTTCCCTTTACTGAATCATTAGAAGAGATATCAACATTTTACAGAGCTTAATCTTCAAAAGAGTAATGAAAAATCTCACACGTTAGTTTCTGCATACAGTTAAGTCGGTGGTTCAAACAAAGGGAGGTTGTCCAGATAATCTAGTACTGTTAAAATTCATATGGGGGGTAAGGTTAAGGGATTAAGGGGGTAATGATTTGTTTTATGGCTATTTTCACTACATACTTTACATTGTTGTATTTTGGAATAAACCAAGACTTACTGTAATAAAAGCTCTGCAACGTTCAATTTATTCTTCCATTTCCATAAGTCACACAGTCCCACTGTTCTGTTTATTCTTTCTATTGTCCTTTTCATTTTCTAGCATGATTACACTTTAAATGGAATTATTGAAATTAAGAACAGTGAGACATTTTGACCCAGATCTCAGTTTATAGAAGAATGATGCTGCACAGACTATGGTGAGGAAATGCATTAGGAAAATCCTTCTAATTTGCTGCTGTAAAGTGCAGCAGCAACAGGACACTTTTAGCTGGTGTTCAACGTAATTGTGAGAATGATGGGACTCAAACTGTCCTCCATGTGAAATTTATCCTTCATTCAATCAGCAGAAACAACTAATGCACTGGAAGGTGTATTACATCCCATCTACTTCCCAATAAAGTCAGTGGTGTCCAATCAGACACCTATTGTTAGTAGAGAATCTGAAATTGATACAATCACCACATTGATCTACAGTTGTGTCTGTCATTTACTTGCCGCTGTGTCCTCCTCCCCTTCTACCATGCAGCCGTTTCGGAACAGGAGTCCATGGCACTGAGTTTCAGAACACTCTAATGATCAGATGTGTCAGAGAGATTGGACTAAATAATGCCAGTTTACTCAGCCCAACTCCAAGCAGCGGCTATTGGTAATGCCGCATGGAAGGGTGGTGGTTACAATGCTGCACGGCTTCCCAAGATAACCAGTCGTTTTAAGTCCTACTATCATATCTGGCCTGGCAGCACAGATCAGGTTGATTGTTTCATTTAACACATGATTTTCTCCCATACCTGCTGGTGAATCTTCTATTGATGGATTGCTAGTAAGTTAGACTGAGAGAGAAAAGAAAGCAGGAGGAGAAAAAAAAAACACCTCGAAACATCCACCTTGTGCTTATGAACTCACGAGGATGCATAGATAGGGGACAGGATTTCTTTTGTTCACTCTGATTACAAAGCCAGCTACATTACCTACCAGTCAAGTTCACTCTCCTCATTACTAGACAGGCTGGAAATGAGCTGAGGGACATATATGACAATTTGTGACTTCTGACTTCTAGAAACAAGTAATAAACTAATTTCTTATGATATTAATTCAGAAATTTATAGGCAAGGATCATCATACAGGTATATTTAAACATTGGATTAATCTCAGTCTAGAATAAAATGTTAATCTGAGGAAAATAGTTTAAAGATTAGGATATTTTTAGCTTTGCACCCACTAAGAGATAGCCATCACCATTAATTTTTTTTCCTTCAACCTAGAATGCATAAATTATAGGAGCTTCTTTATGTAAACATAGTCTTTGAAAAACTCTTCTTCTTGTGGGAACCTGCTAACCTCAGTTTATTTATTGAATGTACAAACCTCAAGCAGAGTTGGCTGTTACAAAAATACACAAGTAAATAATGCTATCTCCGATCTCATCACATGATCTGTGTTAAGATCAGATAACACTATCAGTAGTTGGATAAATGTCACCCAGAGAAACTCCACTTATTGCAATATTAACAATTGAGTAGGAACCACTACCTCCATTAGAGAAAAATTCATCCTGGTGTAACAAGGATAGCTACCTATCTCTCCTTTAGGATGTTAATGTTTAATATGTTAAAGATAACGTTTAACCTGATTATTAATTGCTGTGGTTCCATAGGCTTGCAGCAGGTACCAAACACTTGTAATTTAGAAATAGCAAAGGAATATATTTCTATTTCACCATGTTCCTTTTAGCAAAGCAGAAAGGAAAATTGAAGAAAATAAAAAGAGGAAGGGAAATAAAACAAATGTGATGAGAAGCACAGACAGGACAGTCAAACCCCACATTTTCACTTAGTCTATGATTCTTTGCACTATACAATTAGAAGTAGCACAGGAAAAGTTAAGATTAATAGAAATTAACATTCACGACCCCAAAATTTTCTAGCCTTCTTTAGACTTAGATACAGGTTAATAAGTACTGACTCTTGCTTTGGATCACACTAAATGAAAGCCTTCTATTTCATTCAAGCATATATATTTTAGGTTGAGGGTCTTGACAGAGTTTGAAAGAAGCAAAACCATGTGTTCTTTATTATATTCTCCCTGCCCCCAACTCTTGAAATGGTGGGGGAAAGAAGAAAAGAAGAAGAAAAGGGAAGGAAGGAAGGAAGAGAGGGAGGGAAGGAAGGAAGGAAGGAAGGAAGGAAGGAAGGAAGGAAGGAAGGAAGGAAGGAAGGAAGGAAGGAAGGAAGGAAGGAAGGAAGGGAAGGAAGGAAGGAAGGAAGGAAGGAAGGAAGGAAGGAAGGAAGGAAGGAAGGGATAGATAAATGGATTGATAGATAGATAGACAGATAGATAGAATGGAAGCACTTTTAACCTGGATATGAGAGAATCATCATCCCTTTTTCCATACACATTCTGATTCTGTCAAAGCAGCAGTCAGATTAGTGAAGACTGGAAAGTGAATTTAAATCAGAAAAATCAGAGTAACAATTTCCCCGTTATCTGGAGTATGGTGCTGACTATTAATGTTTCAGAAATATATTATTTGCCTTTTCATTGATTCACACATAATTTTGTCCCTGCATAATTTATAACAAAAAGGAAAAAGAGTGTAGTTATTTTACTAAAACTGTGTTGTCCAAGTGAGTACCACAGGTACAAAGTGTTTCCTTTTTCTCCTCCTGTTGTTTCAACGCTACCTAATGACTGAAAACTGAATACTAAGGACAATCATGAGCACTTAGGGCTCAATTCATAAAAAATGCTGCAAGCCATTTATACACGAATGTTGCTACTTTCATATGGAAACAAGCTACATAAAGAATTCCCCTTTGTGATTCACCAGTCCTCTTTATGTTAACGTATTTTTCCTCAGTGGTGTACATGAACAGTGTACAATTCCACAGAGGGAACAAGAGCAGAAGAAAAGGCATTTTTAGTGTTTCAGAAAAATCTTAACAAACTTCATGTTTCTCTTTTTTTTTCCTCTGTAGTGAACCTGAGCAAGTCTGACTTTTGTAGGTAATAGTAATTTCTGGAATATTATGTACTTTTTTTATACTAGTGATTTTTAACAGTATCATACTCTGGTATACAATCTGTCTAAATAATCTTAAAGACAATGCTAAAATGAAAATATTTAAATATTTATCAAAATCTGATTTGTTAAATTAAATCTGACTTGTTCAAGTATTTTTTCCTTATAAATCAAGATATGTTTATTTGAGGTATTGGTTGGCTGCCTAAAAATGGTGCAAGATTCAGATAGATTAAGGTATTAGGTCTTTACAATGTTTGTCAGAGGCACTCTCCCACTGCAGAAATAGCACCTGTAATAGACATCAGAAAACCCACACAGGAACTTAACCTGAAGCCACAGAAACCATGCAACGTCAAGTTTCATTTGTCTCACACGTACATTTCCTCCCCCCAAGATGATAGTGATACAGATTGCACAAAGCATCTCTGGAAAGAAAAGGGTGCATCAGCACAGCCTTTCACGTGGCAGTTAATGAATTACACCTTTTTAGGAAACAAAGGTACATGTTACTGCCCAAAATGAAAACTCATAGAAGCTCACCGTTTCCTACTGGCTGTGGCTCAGTTATGGCTTGCGTTGTCCTAAATATATTGTTGAGAAAACAATGAAGGCAGTAAAAAACGTTAGGCACATCCTTAGATAGGACAGGCCTTCAAAGAAGACTTGTAAAAATAAGTTTTTGGGCAGAGTGATTCTTCAAATTTGGGCATTAACTAGTTTTGTGCTTTGTTTCTCCAGCACAACTGAGTGTCTACACAAGAGTCTTATCAAAGAAAAACTCAGCTACTGCAATTTTACCTCCTAGTGGGGAAAACTCACAGAAACAAGAATTTTGCTTAGTGAGATGGATCAAAAGGTAAAAGCAGAGTAAATAGAAAATATTTGTACATATGCACATGTTCATATTTGTAATATTATATGTGTATATGTATATATTAATTCTGGTGGTAGCAAGTCATAGCTCAGGAGATTAGAGCAAGGCAAGATGGAAGTCAGCAGTGCAAGCTTTTCCATACTGGACAAACAACATAGCTCTTACACAACACTGAGATATAAAGGTAGAGTTTCTTCATAATCACAGCAAATATGCCCTTACACTGAGGCCATTGCACTTCAAAGTTACTCATGTCTTTTGAACCATTTTGTTTAAAATACACAGAGCTGGGAATCTGTCAGGAATCAAGTTTCTTCCTTTCATTCTGAAATGCATGAACTCTTAGACTTTAATTTAGCATCCATTTTGTGTTTTCATCACAATGATCAATACAATGCTGAGCAAAAACCATAGTCTCAATGTGGGAGACCGTAACTCACTCTTAGCATAGACAACAGTTTATTAACTTGGACCCTTCACATATATTTTTAGGCAGAGACAACTATTTAATGTGTCCTCCCTTTCTTAATAATTTTTCATGCTCCGTACTTTTAATCTGGATATTTACTTGTTTAAATTTATCCTTTGATAACAGCATGCCACTAGCACACTGGTCTGCTGGAGTACCACACTGTCACTGGTTTGTAGCCCATAATGGCAATACAGTGAATGGTCAGAGAGACTTAGTAGGGAGAAGACTGGCAAAATTTGATATTCACTTTCTATTCGAAGAATTTTCACTTTTTATTGCCATAAGAGAAATTCACTTGTAAACTGAAGCGGAACACAGGCTGCATTTATGCAAGAACAATGTAGACACAGAGGAGCCCATGTATATGTTAGCTAGTTCATTAAAAAAAAATAACCACATACAAAGTAGAATTTAGATATTTAGAGTGGTTCCTGGAGTAGCCCAACCTGTGTCTTATCTGGGAGAAACCCGGCTGGCCAGCTGGCTGAGGCCAATTGAATTGGAAATCGGGAACCTGCCTAGAGTTTGGAAACTGTTCGGAAACAGATGTCTGCATTCTTGCTCTTAGGATGTCCTTAGACACTCTTTATTGTATTAGTACAGATATGTTCTTAAAGTCTAATTGAACAAATGCCAGGAGCTCTGAAGCTGCTGCTGAAGAGTTATGTTGTTTTATATTGGGAAATACTATCAAAAAAACCTGTCTGTTATTAAACACAAGGCACAATTAGGTATAGGCGTTGCTTTGCTTATAGAAGTGATTTTTTTAGTGTGTGTTTATTTATTTTTAAGATTCTATAAAGAAAACTGTTGGAATTGATTTTCTGATGTATGTCTTCAGAAAATTTTTTATGCTTTACTATGAATAGGTACCAGCAGTGTAAAGTTCAAAAATTACATTTGTTTGCACAGAGCTTACAAATAAACCTGCTAGAAGCAGCATCCCACTGCAGTCAAAGGGAACCCATAGTAGAAGTCCTTGAAAATGCCAAATTCTTATGTACGCAGGTTATGCTCCACTGACAATTAGAACCTGTTTCCCCTCAAACCAACAGAAAATGCCCTTGTTTTTAATAAAGTAGCACCAAGTCTTCACATGCCAGCAATTTTTTCTGTAAACACACTCTAGGAACAGATGCCCACGAAGCAGACAGGCAAAGCTGGTACATTTTATTTTGTTATATATACATAATTTCTCTCAGTTATGTTTTGGGTATCATGAATAACCTAGAAGATGAACATACTTCTCACAACATAAGACAAACACCAAATAAAAGGAGGAGGAATCTTAGCTATGTCTGTTTTGATTTGACATTACATTGATCTTTAAAGTCCCATATCAAATTCACTCTTTTCTAGTGATACAGAAATATAATAGGTTAAAAGATTATTGTTTGTGTGTGCAAAAGAGCATTTATATAATCTAAAACCCACTGTACAGGCATACAGATTTCAGTTCAAAATTAGATTCCCTACGCTGTATATTCTTCTGGTAGAACACTTTTTGGATAAAATTTGTGATAGATGTGCGATTATTTTTCCACCAGAGATTGCTCGCCCATAGCAAATTCAGTGTGTGGAAAATTTCTCTCGTGAGAAATCTGGGTTCTAGCAATAGCATCTCCCCCCATTTTCTGTGACTTAAAAGCTCTGCAGATTCATCAGCAAGCGGTCACAGGGCTGTGGGTGATGACAAAATAGAGAGAACAATACTGTCATTGGGAGTGCAGGGTGCAGGTCCCCAATAAAAGATAGCACTGCTTCAGAAAGCAAACAAGAACAAAAACTTGCATTGTTTTTGTCACCCACTATTTGATTTTATTTACTGCACTTATTAATATATTTTTGCTCTACTGTTTTTATATAATTCAGCATACACATGTGTGCGTTTGTATGATAGTGACTACACAATCTCAGTTTTAATGATCTCAGCTTAAACGTAGCTTCCTTTTCTTTCCATAAGAATGTGCTTAGTGACTGATGGTGAAGAATAGAAACATCATTCTTCGAGATTTTTTAAAATCTCTTTTGCACAGCCAAAGGAAACATCTCAGTCCTTGGCATTCACACTGGAACATCTTATGACAGGTGCTTATCAACAACCTGGGAACACGGCTTCAAGGTTGGTTTCACAGAATCATAGAATCATAGAATAGTTAGGGTTGGAAAGGATCTTAAGATCCTTAAGTTCCACCCCCCCTGCCATGGGCAGGGACACCTCCCATTAAACCATGTCACCCAATGCCTTGTCCAACATGGACTTGAACACTGCCAGGAATGGAGCATTCACATCCTCCCTGGGCAACCCATTCCAGTGCCTCACCACCCTAACAGGAAAGAATTTCCTCCTTATATCCAATTTAAACTTCCCCTGTTTAAGTTTTAACCTGTTACCCTTTGTCCTATCACTACAGTCCCTAATGAAGAGTCCCTCCCAGCATCTCTATAGCCCCCCTCAGATACTGGAAGGCTGCTATGAGGTCTCCACACAGCCTTCTCTTCTCCACGCTGAACAGCCCCAACTTTCTCAGCCTATCTTCATACGGGAGGTGCTCCAGTCCCCTGATCATCTTTGTGGCTCTTCTCTGGACTTGTTCCAACAGTTCCATGTCCTTTTTATGTTGAGGACACCAGAACTGCACACAATACTCCAGGTGAGGTCTCATGAGAGCGAAGGGGCAGGATCATCTCCTTTGACCTGCTGGTCACGCTCCTTTTGATGCAGCCCAGGATACGGTTGGCTTTCTGGGCTGCAAGCACACACTGAAGCCGCCTCATGTTCATTTTCTCATCAACCAACACCCCCAAGTCCTTCTCCACAGGGCTGCTCTGAATCTCTTCTCTGCCCAACCTGTAGCATGATTTCTCAAATATGATGGCCAGTTGCTTAGCAACTTCATTTGCCAGCTCCTTCAGGACCTGCGGATGGATCTCATCAGGACCCATGGACTTGTGCATGTTCAGATTTTTAAGATGGTCTTGAACCAGTTCCTCTCCTACAGTGGGTGCAAGGTCTTCATTCTCACAGTCCCTGCATCTGCCTTCCAAGACTTGGGTGGTGTGGTCAGAGCCTTTGCCAGTGAAGACTGAGGCAAAGAAATCATTCAGAACCTCAGCCTTCTCCAAATCCTGTGTAGCCAGTTGTCCTGAGAGCTTCCGGAGGGGGCCTACATTCTCCCTAGTCTGTTTTTTATTTGCTATGTACCTGTAGAATCCCTTCCTGTTATCCTTAACATTCCTAGACAAGTTTAATTTTGTCTGGTCCTTAGCTGTCCTCACGTGGACCCTAGCTTCCTGGACAACATCCCTGTACTCTTCCCAGGCCACCTGTCCTTGCTTCCACTTTTTATAAGCCTCTTTTTTTCTTTTGAATAATGGTTTCCCCTTACGCGAATAGATACTGGGGAGTAAAAACTTTGCCACTGCTGGGTTTCCTCCCCAGGTGCAGTACATAATATGAGACACTTGCGATGGCTGACCAGAATACCTCAGCATTTGAAACTACCCTTATTTTCAAGTATTCACTAGCAATAGTAATTTCATTAAGCAATAGAGCCTTTCTCTTGCCACCAGCTGGCCTAAAGAGAGATTGTCTTTCTGGTGCTTCCAAAATGTGGGGAAGCAGTGAAAAAGATAAGTACAAGCTCTCCCCAGGATTTCATCCTCAGGAAAGTAGGTAGCTGACCAGGTACTGCACTGTGTTCAGATAGTCCTGGAGCCTTGCAGCCTGGTGAAGTAGTACCTCGCTGTGGAGTTTTCACTAATTAACATCTTTTCTTTTACCAGCACAAATAATGAACAGGAAAGATTACCTGTTCATTTTCTGGTTTCTGTCTCATACCAGAAGCTAAATACTGGCTAAACTGGCAAGTTAGACCTAGCAGCAGTGTTTCTAAATTCAAAATTTAAGCTCAGCTGGCAAACTGAGCAATTAACTTGACCTCATTAGGATTACCTTAATCTTCCAAACACAGATCCAAGCCTAGGCATGTGTGAGCTGGAGTTCATCACAGTACTTATACTAGAAATTTTGGCATTATTTGCATGAAGATATTATGAAAAACTGTTAAGTAGTGACTTTATTTACTGCAAAATAAAGTGATCAATCACACTTCCTTGTGTACACTAGTGAAAGCAAAAGACTTTCATGAAAATGGCTGGGATCATAGTGAAAGAAGTGGGCAAAATGGTTTCTGATAGAAGCAAAAGTGAAAGCCAAGATTTGAAAGTGAATGAAGGACATGAAATATATAATTATTTATAATATATATAAAAGTGTATAAATATTCCTTTACAATGCAAAATATTGCTCAAAGTTGCTGAACTGTAAGAATAATGAAGACAAGGACCTGCCTCTTAATGAAGATGCGAGTTAGGAATTGTTTGCAATTCAGTTCAACCTCCTTATATTAACTTGGCCACACACCCGTCTTTTTCATTGCTTCAGAAGGCACATTGTTTTAGCGTGATTTTTAATAAAACTTTTATCAGACAGGTGGACTATTGATATGTGAATAACTGGCTAGTCAGGATCTAGGGCGTGGGTTAACAGCTTCTAGTTTTCCCAGAGGCCAGCCACAGTGGAGCGCATCAGGATTCTGTTCTAGCATCTATCCCCTTTGATACCTTTATCAATGACCTGGAGGAGGACAGAAAGTGCACCCTTGGCAAATCTGCATATAACCCTGAGCTTGGGAATGCAGGTAATATACTTAAAGGTAGGGGTGCAACTCAGAAGGCTTTCAACATTTCTGACAAATCTGGTTTGAATATCCTGTTGAAAATAGCTGCATTTAAGCTGTTTTTATTTGTCGCTTCTACAGAAGCAGATTAGAGTGCCATAACATTAAAAGTACTATTGAATGTTATTCTTTATTTTAATGGAATGATTTTTTTTTTTTTAAATATAAACAATGGCTGCCTGTGTCAAATCTAAAATAAGGGGGTGATTGATGACAGTCAGTATGAGTTCACTGAGTGCAAATTGTTCCTGACATACTTCGTGGCCTTCTATGACAGGGCTATGGCATTGATGGATAAGGGAAGAGCAACAGACATCATCCACCTGGACACGTGCAAAGAAGTTGTCACTGCCCTGCATGACATCTGTGTCTCTAAACTGGAGAGGCATGGATTTGATGGATGGACCTTTTGATGGATAAGGAATTGTCTGGATGATTGCACTCCAGGAGTTGTGGTTTCAACAGCTCAGTGTCTAAGTAGAGACAAATGACATGTGGTATTCTTCAGGAGCCAGTATTTGGACCAGCACTGTTAAACATCTCTGTTGGTGACATGGATAGTGCGATTGAGTGCACCCTCAGCAAGTCTGTTGACAGCACCAAGCTGTGTGGTGTGGTCGACATGCTGGAGGGAAGGGATGCCATCCAGAGGGAAACTGACACACTTGAGAGGTGAGTCAGTGCCAACCTCATGAAGTTCAACAAGGCCAAGTGCAAGCTCCTGCACCTGGGTCAGGGAAATCCCAACCAGAGCTACAGGCTGGGGAGAGACAGGGTTGAGAACAGCCCTGAGGAGAAGGACTTGAGCATGTTGGTTGATGAAAAGCTCAAAATGAGTCAGCAGTGTGTGCTTTCAGCCGAGAAAACCAACCATGTGCTGGGCTGCATGAAAAGAAGCATGACCAGCAGGTCGAGGGAGGTGACCCTGCCCCTCTACTCCACTCTCACGAGAACCTACTTGGAGTACTGCTTTCAGCTCTGCTGCTGCCAACATAAAAGGGACATGGACCTTCTTGAGTGAGTCCAGAGGAATGGTACAAGGATGTTTAGAGGGCTGGAGCACTTCTCTTATGAAGACAGACTGAGGAAGTTGGGCTTGTTCAGCCTGGAGAAGGCTCCTCAGAGACCTTATAGCAGCTTCCAGCACCTAAAGGAGAGACTTTTTACATGGACATGATGTAGTAACAGGACAAGGGGTAATGTCTTTAAACTGAAAGAGAGCAGATTTAGATTAGATATTGGGAAGAAATTCTTCCCTGTAAGGGTGCTGAGGCATCGGAACAGGTTGCCCAGAGAAGTTGTAGAAGCCCTATCCCCGATAATGTTCAAAGCCAGGTTGGATGGGGCTTTGAGCAACTTGATCTAGCAAAAGGTGTCTCTGCCAATGGCAAGGGATTTGGAAGAAGATGGTCTATAAGGTCCCTTCCAACCCAAACCATTCTATAATTCTATGACAATATAATGTGTCCTTGAAATGTACCAATTTTTCTACAAAAAGTTCCTCTGGGTGCTTCTGTTGCTTGTTACCTTGAAGTAAGCTTTTTTAAGTAATGAATGAAGTTCAGTAATTCTTGAACATGATAGCCTTCTTTTTATTTCTTTCTTCTTAGGTCTACATAGCAGGATCCTTAAGAAGAAAGCTCAGATCATCTGGATCATGGGTGACTGCAGGTGGTATCTCACAATAATCTTTTTTGAAAAATCCTGCCGATGTTTTGTTTTCACTCAGAGGAATGCTCTTCAACGAAGAGGAACTATGGCACTTGTTCACCTACCTGTTCCGCGTCTTGTTCACATACGACATACCTTATATTACACATAAATGAAATCATTGCTACATTTTCTATTTGTGCTTCTTATTTAAAGGAAGAAAATTTGCTTTAAGAAATTGCTGGAAAAGTGGCAAAGTGGCATTTAATAGAAGAAGAACGATGAGTGAAAGGAAAACTTGAAATCCCTAAGTCTTCCTTTCCATATCCTTTTTCTTCTGATCTAGAGAGGTATGTGCCTCAAGAACTGCTATAAATGAAGATCCCCATTAAACTGAACATTTAGCCAATGCATTTATAAATACATGCTTGCTCACCAATATTTTGCTTCTTTTACAGTAGTCTCCTAATGATAGATATTTGAAGATGCAGTCTTGGCTTCATAGAGGAAGATAATGAAAAAAAGAAACCAAAGTATGAGCGGTATTGGCAGAAAACTGGAAAGATGGACAACTGATGTGGATTACAGTTTTCATTGGTTTTTGTGTATTAAACAATTTCCTGCACTGTTTAGAGTGGGATATTCTTGAGTGAAAAAGTGAAATTTAGAAGGATTCCCTCCTTCATTCCCATCCCTATAGTTTTAGAAAAAGGCTTGAGGAGGTAGGTGTGTTTATAAGTGAGACAAAGGGGGGGGGCACAAAATCATAAGATAGAATATAGAAATCTTTACAATTAGTTTTAAGTAATGTTAAGTTTGAAGGCTTTGTAACAGTAGCAATGGAAAATTACTGAGGTGCCTGATACATAGAAAAAAAATAGAGTACAGCTAGAGAACATACCGAGAATTCTCACAAGATAAATTGTTATAGTTGACATAGTTTTAAGAAAAAACAGTTTAGAAGAACAGGACACAGGATGGGGAGTATCTGGGAACTGCAGGTGTCCAGGATGGGCTACAGTTAAACTAACTGATAAGTAGGAGGATAGGAGCATTATTATGTTTCTGGTGCTAATGAACCAATTAAACTGGTATGAGCATCTACTGCGCGTGCTTCAAAGGCTGCCAGAAGTGATGAAGATTGTTGGAGGAAGTAAACGACCCTCAGAGACCACCACCACAATTCTGTATGCATGTGAGGAACTCTCTGGAAAATGACGTAATCCATACGTAGCCTCATGAATATGTATGTATGCCCATGTATGCCCAGTGGCTATAAAAGGACGGCTTGTGTGGCAGTGGGGAGACACACGTTAGGAGGGGCTATCCCCCATGTCTCCCGGTGCCGCAATAAAGAATACCTGCTTGTCAGCTTGAAAACTTTGTTGGCAAGTTTGTTCCTGGAGTTTTCTCCCTATCAATTTGGCACCCCAGATGGGACCCTCTCTGCTCGGCTGCAGGACCCGCTGAGGACAGGGCTCCCTAGGGCCCTCGGGAATTTTTGCCGGAGGGACCCCTCGACTCATTCAGATCACTGCGGGAGCAGACAAGGACCATCTCATAAAAGGTATTCTTTTCTTTTATATAGTTTGTAAGATGCAGGGGGCATCTCGGTTTGGTAAATTGGTTTGGTAAGCGTACACATGGTTTGGAAGCCTTCCGTAAATTGAGATAGGAAATCTCGTATGTAAAGGTGTATACCTGGCTGCTAGCGTCTGTTTGGTATTCACCCACAAGAAGCAGGGGGCTTCTTGAGGTTTGGGTCCTGCAAGACACAGGGGGTATCTTGTGGAAATAGTTTTGGATTTTACTGGCATACACCCATAAGAAGCTGGTGGCTTCTTGTGGTTTGGGTCCTGCAAGATGCAGGGGGTGTCTTGTGGAAATGATTTTGTGTCCAGTGTGCTATCAACAGCCCATAAGGGATTTGATTCAGTGATGCTATCAGCCTGGGTCCCTGAATAGGTTAGTTGAATCACCCTCCGGTACAGTGGGCTGTCCAGTACGTCCCACAGTGGGATGCAGACAGGCTGGTCGGGCACAAGGGTCTCGTCCTTCTTGGGATACTGGCAGGCTGGTCAACTATAAAGGGTTCAAGGACACCCCCCTATTAATGTTACAATATGGTCTGAGCCATAGGGGTTAGGATGTATTGCTTTTGATTCTACTGGTATTCGTCTTATTTTGTGGCTTTTTACAGTAAGGATTTTGGTACTGGTGACAGGATGTTATAACTGTGCTATTAACTGTTGGTTGTTTGGTTGAATTTTAGTCTCTGTCTTTGTCTCAAGTTTTGTAACTGTGTGGAGTGTGTCTGTGGGATCCCATTTGTGTATGTGTGTGTGTGAATGTGAGATTGATAATGGAAAATCAGCAGAGTGAAGACATCTTGAAAAAGAGTCTTTTGGGTGCATTTTGACACACTGGAAAGAACTTGGAGAGTCTCCTGGGGGCTTGGTAAATAAGAAAATATTGGTAATATATTGTAACCGATGGTGGCCTTTGTATACTTTGGAAGATCAGAAAAAATGGCCTAAAAATGGAACTCTGAACTATAATACATTGTTACAATTAATGTTGTTTTGAGGGGGCAAGGAAAATGGCATGAAGTAATGTATGCAGATATGTTTTTCACTTTAAGAAATCACGCAGAGTGACAGACTGAATGCAAAATTAATATAGCTCTGCCAGATTCCTTAATTTTGCCCTTGGAAAAGGACAGGGAAAAACTGAAAGTTAAGCTGAAGAGATGTTGTTCAGCCTGTGATATTGGGGAAAGATGTTTAAAGTTAAAAAAACAGTAATCAGGAAGATAGGTTGAAAATTATGTATCACGGGTACCTCCGAGAGGATCACCCTCTGTATTCGTCCTATTTGATATTGATAAGGAGGAAGAGATTGCTGTCACTGGCAACAAGCGGCACATTCACATTCAGACTTAAGAAGGGGTTAAACCAGAAGTGCTGTTGCAGAGGCAGTTATCTGCAGCCCCTGCAGAGCAGGGTGAGCAGCTGTGGAAAACAAAAAACAAGGGAAAACTGAGGGGGAAAGGGCGGGAGCTCGGGCAGCTCCTGTGTTTGAGCATGGAGGAGGACGACGGGCAGAGGTTGGGGAGTGAGCTATTCTGTGGAACCGGATCGGTGTGCGTGCTATGGGGAGTTTGGGCGTCGGAAGTGAGACTGCCCGGGGGGGGTGGGGGGTGGAAGTGCCATGAGGTGGCTCCGGTGACTGAATTGGAACTAGACTGACAGGGACCTGGGGAATCTACCCTAGCAGATCCACTGGTTAAATTAAAATGAGGAACTAGAGGAAATAAAGAGGAATTTTAGTGGATACAGGAGCAACTTATTTGGTGTTAGAAAGGAAAGAATTCGTTACAGATGTGGGAGCTACTGGCCACCAAGAACAATCAGGAAAAAAAAAAAAAAGGCATTCTATCTGAAACCTTTAAAGTACAAACTGGGAAAACAAATAAGAATGCATAAATTTTTATGAATGCCAAATTCTCTAAAATCTTTATTAGGGCAAGAAGCAACATTTAAAGAAGGCAAAATGGAATTTAGAGTTAAAAACAGTCAATTAATTGCAGTTTTTGAGTTTATCTTTAATTCAACAGAAAAGCAAAAAGAAGGACCTCCCTGAAATAGAAGAAATCCTTAGTTAGGTGTATGTGGGAGTATGGGCATCTGAAGTTCCAGGTAAGGCAAAAAAACGCTTTGCCTGTTAAAGTGGAATAAAAAAGGGAGCCCTGCCCAATCAGAATAAAACAATATCCCTTAAAATTAGAAGATCAAAGGGAATGAAAAAAAAAATTGATACATTTTAAAATATAGATTATTAATTGAATGTGAATTGGAATATAATACTCGTATCTGGACAGTAAAGAAATATGATGGGAAAAGTTGCAGATTGATTTACAATCTCAGGGTAATCAACAAAATTGCAGAGGATATTTGTCCAGTAGTAGCTAATTCGTATGATTTATTGACTAAATTGAATAATAATCAGAAATGGTTTGCCGTCCTGGATTTAAAGGACACTTTCTTTTGCTTACCATTGGCCAAAGAAAGCCAAATTATTTGCTTTCGAATGAGAAAATCCTGACGCAGGAAGAAAAACTCAATTAACTTGTACAGTATTACCACAGGGGTTTAAAAACAGTCCAGCAATTTTTGGAAATCAGCATGAGAATTAGAATTCTGAAAGCCACCTGCTCAGACGGGGACTCTGTTACAATATGTGGATGACCTGTTAAATGCTACAGAAACAAAGGAAGAATGTGTCCAGTGAATGGTGGGACTATTGAATTTCTGGGACTGAATGGTTATCAGGTATCCAGACAAAAGGCCCAACTAATCCAAACCTGAGTTTCCTACCTAGGATATGAAATAACCGGAGGACAGAGAGAACTTGGAACTGCCAGAAAAGAAGCCATGTGCCAGACTCCACGACCATCGACCGTCAAGGAGCTCCGGACATTCCTGGGAATGACAGGATGGTGCAGACTTTGGACCCATGATTATGGTGTTCTGGTAAGACCACTATACGAACTGTTGAAGGGAAACCCTCCCTCTTTGGACTGGACTGATAAAGCAGAGGAGGCTTTTAGAAATTTAAAGATAGAGTTAATGAGAGCTCCAGCTCTGGGACTTCTGGATGTGACTAAACCGTTTTGGCTATATTCCTATGAAAAACAAGGAATAGCCTTGGGGGTCCTTGCTCAGAAACTAGGACCATACAGAAGGGCACTGGCGTATTTTTCAAAATAGCTGAATGAAGTGAGCAAAAGATGGCCCGGATGCCTAAGGGATGTGATAGCAGTCGTCATGAATATTGAAGAGGCTCGCAAATTCACCTTGGGACAAAAGATTACTGTGCTAGTGTCCCATGTGGTATCAGCAGTCCTGGAACAGAAAGGAGCCCACTGGTTATGTCCTTCGCAGTTTTTTAAAATACCAGGCCACCATTGTAGAACAGGATGATATAGAATTGTGGTCACTAACGTTGTGAATCCAGCATCCTTTTTGCAGGAACCATCGACAGAACCACTAACACTGGTTAACACAACTGCTTGACCACTATAGAGACTATATTCGAGCTGACCAGATTTGAAAGAAAAACCTCTGGAAGATGCTGATTCTTGGTTTACTGATTGTAGTAGCTTCAGGAAAAGTGGTAAACGAAAGGCATTACCATCACTTCACAGGTAATAGAAGCTAAACCTTTACCTGCGAACACCTTTGCCCAGAAGGCAGAAATAATAGCATTAATGAGAACCCTGGAATTGGCTAAAGATAAAAGGATAAATATTTGGACTTATTCTAAATATGCATTTGGTGTGGTACATGCACATGGTGCTATCTGGAAAGAACGAGGACTTTTGAACACACAAGGGAAACAGATTAAACATGATACAGAAATTCTACGATTACTGGAAGCTGTTCAGCTACCTGAACAAGTAGCTATTATGTACTGTAGAGGACATGAACAAGGTGACTCTGATCAGGAAACTGGAAATAATTTGGCTGATTTTGAAGCCAAACGAGCACATGAACAATCTCAAATCATGTCCTTAATTCCTGATGGCAAACTAACAATTGAAAAATCTAAACCTAGGTATTCAAAAGAGGATAGAAAATTGATTGAGGATCTACAGGGACAGGAAAATAAAGAGGATTGGGCTCAAATACCTGATGAGTGAATTGTAATCCCCTATAACCAACTCTGGAAGTTTTACAGCAGTGAAGATAAAGGAACAACCTGCTTGGATACATCATTCAAGAATTAAGAAAGCACCAGAGCCAGAGAAGACATGGCGGATCGAACCTTCAGGACCCTTACGTATGAAATTGCGTCGGTCATAATTTGGACTCATATGATAACTGGCGCACGAGCTTGGGACCAGAACTTACACCTGAAGTTAGTGCAGAATATTACTAATGTTTTTAATCGTACTGACTATTGGGTGTGTGCACAGTTGCCTAAATCAGGAGAAAGCCTGGATCTCCCATTAATTGGAGTTCCAATTCCAAACACTGCCTCATGGACAAATTTGTGGGTGAACACTAGCAATCTGTATTCGAAGGAAAGGTTAAACTTTGGAATAGTTAATCCTAATCCAGGTAATAAACATTACACCTGTGCACAAAGATGTATTACACCAGGAACCAGGGTAGGAGATCATGCTTGTTTCAATGCCACAGATGTAGGTCACCATTCAAATTGCAATCGTGCTATTAATATAGATGGTATTGTAGTTCAGTGATGGCCTGTTCCTAAAGGTACTGGTTATGTGGAGAAAATGCTTATAAGACTCTGCCCCCCAGCTGGAAGGAGGCATGCACCTTAGGTGCTGTAATACCCAATTTTACTATTATCAACAGGTATCCTTCTGGGACCTGGATTAGAAGTTTTGCTAAACGGATTAAGAGAGGGTTTAACCCTATTATTGAATGGCACACTGCATTTCATAGTTTTGTAAGAGGGCTAATTCCATCTTTGGGAGTAAGTGAATTAGAGAAGGCAATTGTAAATATCTCAGCAACCATAGAGGAAATGGAAAGTAAAACCATTGATATAATTCAGGCAGAACAACAAGAGATAACCAGCCTGTCTAAAGTGGTATTACAAAACTGAATAGCTCTAGACATGTTATTGGCATGACAAGGAGGGGTTTCTTCCATAATCAATGAAAGTTGTTGTTCCTATACAGACTAAAGTGGCAGAATCGAAACAGATCTGGAGGAAATTTGGAAACAAACTAAGATATTTCATGAAATGGCCATGGATGACACCTCCTGGGGTTTTGAAGAAATATGGAAAAAAATAACTTCATGGTTACCTGAACCTCTCCTGGTTGAGGCAACCGGTTGCAGGAATATTGATGTTATTTGTTTTAATATTGATTACTTGTGGTATGATACAATGTTCCCTCTGCTGTTGTAAATGGTCTATGATCAATTATGACGATTGGCAAAGGAACGAAATTAAGCACCAAGTAGAAACGGGAAATTATTTCAAAAAGTCTTTAGATGGTAATGGTAATATAAAAAATGTTGCAAAAGAATTTGCAAAAGGACAGAAAAAGGGGGAATTTGAGACAAGGGGGGAGGCAAAACATTACAAAATGAAATATATATACCTTTAGAATCAGTTTTAAGTAATGTTGTTTGATGGCTGATAAACCATTACAGCTGACGTAGTTTTAGGCCCTTATGACCTTAGTACAAAATGAGTGTAAGAAAAACAGGCTAGAAGAACAGGACACAGGGATAAGGGGTATCTGGGAATGGCAGGTGTCCAGGATGGGCTGCAGTTAAACTAACAAACTGCAGAATAAATAGAAAGCATGTTGTAATTATTTGCAAGGGAAGTCTTTTCTGTAGATAAGATAATTTTAATTGAGATGCTCATTATTAAAATGCCAATTAACCTTGATTTTCCCTCCTTTATTATTATTTAAACTAAACACAAAATAACTTTGATGCAGATGTATAACTGTAAAACATTTAATGAGATAAATTGCTTACAGAGCTCTAGTTTAATTAGTTCAGTCATTTTCTGTCAGTTCTAATTGCATAACTAAATCCTCTATGTTTGGCAAATATCACATTTAGTATGAACTTTTTTTCAAGGCAATTAGCTCAATATTCAATGACCTTATTTGTGTACACTTGTGACTTAATTTATGTTTTGTAAACAGTTATTTTGATTCTTATTTCTCCATATAAACTGAATCAGTTTCAGTTTCTTGTATCAATTCAAGATGCATTTTTAGCAATTCAGCTCAAATGTATCGAATGTGTTATATAATAATTATCAAAGTAGCTGAGAGTTTGCATTTCCATTTCTTTTCCACAAGACTTCCAGAAAACTGACATAATGGCATATTTTCTAACATGAAAGGTGTTTCTCTTCAGCTGCTTTCACACTAGATTCAATTAAAAGCATTCAGCATTCTGACACGGGAAGATGGAACACCTACAGCACTGCTTTCAGCTGTTTCCTTTGGGGCAATAACCTGCATGTAATTGGTCATTACTTAAATGAATATTCTCTCCACTACAATACCTACCACCACCATCTCTCACTTTTATCTAGTCGGTGAAACTGTGAAATGCCATTATTCTCTACCTATTCTTTTACCTTTTCCGGGTAAAAAGCCCTGGAAATATGTCAGGAGAAAACTTCTACAGGATATAATAATAGGATGATCTCAGTCACTGCATTCTGCTTGTATTGTGTGGTTGCCTGTCTACATTCATCTCCTGTTTACTATGATTTGGAGAAAGATCTTGCATCCTAATTTTTTACAAAATTTTTATTTCAATTAAAGTATAAATATCTTAATACAAATAGTTTGAATGTAATTATCATAATTGATACTTAAGTAAAGTACAATTTGATTGACCCTCAGAACATAATAACCACTGGCAGAACAGTCACCTATGCCCTCCGCCACTGGGAAACACTCCTTTTCAGTAACCTGAGCATAATCAAGTTTATAATGAGCATAACATTCCCCAGTTGATAAAACTAGGGGTGACTACCCAGTCTTCCAGGAGACAAAATTATTTTGCCGATACTGTGAGGTGGGTTTATTTGCACAACTGGGATATTACCTGGTCAATAGAATGATGAAATTTAGAACTGATGCTACATTATTCCCTGCTGTTGATATGAGAATGCAAAATTTTTATCTCCCTGACTCGTTGGAGAAGGAAACATTTTCACTGAACTGTATCTAGCCCATTAGTATGGGCTACTCATTCTAGGTTATGAAGCATTCATTTTTGTATTCTCTCAGCAAGCTATAAACTACTTCTCTCAATAGCTTACGAGTGTTGTACTGTCTTATTCTATAGGATTTGAAATTGCAGCTCTTTACGGAGTGTGTTTAAATCCTTTGGAGGTGAAAAATTATTAGCATCAATGGCAAGATCCACTTTCAGAAAGAATCTCCAGTAGGACATTCAACAGACTCCTGGACAGATGCGTATAGAAGAAAACTGACTCAGATACTGCTGTATTCTTTAATTCATCCTGAGATGCCTAACAGTACGTATAGTCTTTGAATATATAATTACCTCCACCATGCCACAAGACACTTCCCGAAAATCTACCATAACTTCAGTATTACCAAATTTTGTTCAGATATTGAAAAATAGCATTGTCCAATCCTTTTAGGGCATGCAGCCATCAGCAAAATGTGATTTACAGTATTGAAAACAACTGATATGTCTAAGGGTTACAGAGCAGACATTGAATCTTCATCTACCAACAGGAAGAAATAAACCAAACTTATCAACTTGATGTCTGTGTGTGTCATATCCCGGCTGAAACAGAATACAGAGTAAACCAGGGAGATGATAGCTAGCACCCAAAAAGCAATTTGTATCACTTGAAGCTTTATTTGAAAATGCTAAAATAGTGAAAGCTGTTCAATATCTGAAACACTGTCAGCATCCTCTGATTTTTCTTTGTTTCCCTAAAAACAATAGGCAGATTAGCCCTTGTAAGAGAGGTTACAGTCTTCCTATGCAAAGCGCTCAGCCTTTCCTTAGTGACCTTGATTTGTCATGAGGGCTGCAGTAAGATGGACATATAACATGTAAGAGTATTCAAGGGGTACCTCCACTATTAATCAACTTGAGAAGAAGGGGGTTGCTGATGGGAATTGTTTCATGCCAAAGTGAGAACATACAGGAGTTAAATAAATCAAATGGAGTTTCTAAAAAAGGAGACAAATGTAGGGCCTTCAGAAATTACTTTGTTTTCAGTTGTGCCCTGGCATTTATCATCTGCCATATATACCAGAAAGAGTGTGATAAATTTTTTTTTTCTTTACCTCAGAAGAATCTGAGAGTGGGTCCATTAAGTGCCTTCTTTCTCATATACTTATGAAAGTCAACAACAGTAGGCAAAGCCTAAAAAAAATATGGAAACAATAATTCATAGAAGTTAAAGTAGTTCAAGGTATGTCTGCTTTATGTTATAACTCATAAAATTCGTAGCACATATATTTAGTGTGATATTAATTAATACTAAAATGAAACTTGTTTGTCTTAAAAAACTTTTCTGATTTTTTGTATTGAGTAACTGAAATATGTCTGTATAAATAAGTTAGTCAGCTATATGATTAACAATAATTACAGAAAATAATCAATATATAAATTCCTTACCTTAAAGTGACTATTCCAAATTATTTTTTCTATTAAAGTGTTGTTTGTCTACACCATGTCTAAGAATTTTAAAGGCTCAAAAATTATGGTGCTCCAGTTCTGCTTTTCAAACATCTGCAGTATGACTATGTGACAAAAGAAACTGCAGACTAGTCCCAGGACTCTGCCTTCAAGTTACCATTGCATTTTTAGTTAAATCAGTCAGAGTTTGGGTTTTTTTAAATTTTTTTTTCCCTTGCAATTTATGACAATAGTAATCAGAATCAGTATTCAAATTACGCTCTGAATCCTTAGTTTTAGAGAATCACCTGACATAACCATTCATATTTTTTTCTTTCTTAAATCAACAAAGAACCTCAAGCAAAGAAGAAAGTTTGTGTTTCATTTTGCTTGCAGGAGTGGTATTACACTGAAGTGGAAATAAAAAGAGCTGTTCAGCCCTAAATGAAACTTACATTAGAATGAGTTGAAAATACGTAAGTTTATCAGGAAAAGAATCAACTTCTAAGATATAATACTGTGGCAAATTTTTAAACTAATATGACCACAACAATATGAGTCATTTCATGATACCGATACCTCTATGGTATAGCTAAATAGAGATGTTTAATCCAAATCATCCATTGACATGAATTTATGTTATGTGTCGCATGCTAACCCTTGAATGTGTCTGTGCATATCCTGTGGATTAATTTGTGTTCTAGTTCCTAAAGGTAATGTCTCTATTAATTAACTCCTTGTGAACCTCTAAGTAACTAATATAAATTAACTAATACCTCTTTGCTGAATAGGATCTTTTTTTTAAATAGACTCCTTATTTAGAAAAAGGTATATTTAAAGCATATAGAAATCTAGAGATCCTTGTTCAAGATATTGCTTGCACCTCAAAGACATTACAGAAATCGGGAATCTTTCTTTGTTGAATATTGTTACCTTTTAATTTGAATGCCTTTTTAGAATCTAGAAGATTAAATTCAAACAGATTTCTGTTATGATAACGAGAAGAATTACCTAAAATAATCAAGCGCTAAAATAATCTTATATTTCATTAGAAATTGTGTCTTTGTCTTTTCAGAAACAATGCTCTTTCTATTTTTTCTAGATAAAACAAACAAAACTGACAATATTTAAACTATTTTTTCATATCAGGATGATATTTCTTTTGAGATTTATACAAGTAAGTACAGTATATTTGAACTCAACTTTTGGTCTAATTGTTCCTATACAACTTGTATTTAACATCTTTGATCTCTCGAGTTAGTGATCTAATCTGCTGTATAACTCAGCTTTTATTGATCTGTTCTCATGCTGAGCAAATCAAGTCTCACTTTTATGGGAGAGATTGAAAAAGATAATAAAACTGCCTCTGAGACAGCAGTTTAAATCTGTGCAATAACAGTGCAGGCAAGAGATAAGACTTTTATTACACTGCCAAACTTCACATGAACTCAAAGTGTCATTAAATAGGTATGTGTCATTTGCCACATATATTTATTTTACTAGATAATTTTGTAACCACCCATTTAGAAGCAGTGCAGTACATATTTTCTTTGCCACATCCTATTTTCTGCAGAATCTATTCCTGATAATCACAATACATTTGAAATATCTTTCTTCTCATACTTTGCATACCTTTCAGATTTTCTGTTCTCGTGTAGTTTTCAAAAAGAATTTTTGAACCTCTTTTACTTGACTGATTTCCAAAAGCAATTTTCAGTAGTTATACAAGTGGGACCATTTTTAATATGCTAGTCTGTCATGATAAAAGAAGATTAATTCTCATATACCCAGAGCTTTTCAATCATGCTCCATAATGTGTGAGTTCTGTAATGCCTAGTGTTATTACATTACTAAGAATGGAGGAAAATAAAAGCAGTGAAAGTGCTGCATCTCAGCTTGATGTTATTGAGCGTAGTTTTACTTTAGAGGGTTTCCTATTGTGGTATTTTTCCCATTGTTCCCTGAGAAGAAAGACCTGATGAGCACACTGAATGTAAACGGTATGTGCAATGGGTGACACTTTTCATTCCCATATATAGAACAGAGGAGAACAAGAAAATGCTTGAAAATAAATTGTCTGATTTTTTAAAAACTTTAACATCCTGGAGTCAGGCCAAGATTGCACCTGACAACTTGCATGTCTATCAATTACATGATTCTAGTGAACACTCTATCTTCCTATCTGAAAGGAATTTTATGATACTAGACCCATGAAACCCTGAATGCCCTTATATAGATCGTAAAGAAAAGTTACTCTTTGTTTACATTACCTCTAAGTTCTATTGTATGCATGCATAGGCACTACACCAGAGCAGGTTGATGAGGGAATGCAGGGCATGATAATCTAGAATTTCATACTATTTTTCCTTATTGAAATGAAGGGGGAAGGTGAAGGGCTGCAAAGAGTCTTTACTGGTAACTGTAGTGAGATCACATGAGTGAAATGTATGTTCCTGTAAAGGCATATCCACATCAGTCAAGTCTATCTATCTATTATAATCTGTTAGTAGCTTCATTTTCTCTGAGACAGCTGCAGGACTGGGATTTGCAAATGAGAATATTAACAATGGAATAATATGACTCAGGTCTAGAATAAACTACTCAAATCTAAATGATACATTATTAACTTGAACACAATGAACACAATTTTATTTACTTATAATTTAATATCAAATGTAGAAAGAATTCATAGAACAACATGTTGATTATATGAAATGCCACTTTGTGATTTAGAATTAAAAGGCATAAGCACACCATACAAACATTGACTCCTCTCCTTTTTCACCACCAAATTCAAACATACAGTGCTTTCAACTTATCTTAGGTTGTCATAAGGGAACAACTAATAATTTAAAAATTACCCATGATAAATGTCATTAATCTTGATGTACAGTCTCAAAATAGCCAGTTTTAAAACGTTGATTTCTAGCTGAGATACCAAGCCTCCTTGTCTTTACAAAATGCATTTAACATTCATGTATCGTGGCATAATATATTCCCATTTATCTTTCTATTTTAGTTATGTAATACTGGGATGAGAATCAGAGACATAAGCATAAGTGGAATAAGAATGTCTGTATTGTGAGTGGGGGGCAGGCAGACTATGATGAGCAACCAAGAGGGAAAGAGAAAAATTAATTGTAAAGGCTTGACAAGACTCAAAGAGACTGTGATCAGACTTACGCAATGGAAAGAAATCCAAGATTTCTAGCTCTGCATTATGCTGCTGTCAAGAAAGATCTCCGGAACCCATTGAGAAAATTTGTGCCTTCATCCACCTATAGTGATTGGGCCACTTAAAGGTTGTGAGTTATTCCCTTAATTTGAGAGATTTAAGTCTGCCTATAGTGTGGATTGGATACATTTTTGGTGAAGGAGACTGGAGGATTTTTAATCTCCTTTCCTCCTTTCCATCAGCCTCAATCAGTGAAACGAATACTCCCCAGTCCTGCAACATGGTCACATCTGGACAGACCTATCCAGTTGAACTAGGTCCGTAACTGGCCCTGTGGATCTGAGTTTTCCAGCTGTACTTATGAAACACGGAGCTTGCAGCACAGGGCTGTGTAATCCATCTGCTTAGGGTTTTGCCTTGCATTTTAGGAGTATGTGAAATTACACACAGAAAATGTTAAAAGGAGACTGAATTAGTAAAATGCAATTAGTACTGAATTTTGTAACATTGTAACCACTACTGTTGTTTTAACCAACTTGATATCAGCACTAATCAAAAAGCTAAATGTTAAGGAAAGCCAGCAGGATAATTATACTAGATGGAGTTAAGATAGTTTAATATGTTTTAACAAAACTAGGAATTTATAAAATTATTTTTCTAGTTTCACCAGAGCATTAGAAAATAAAGAATGAAGGTACTAGTGCAACAAAGCTGACCAAGCCCTGAAATCAAGTTGTTCATTCACTCTGTCAGAAAGGCATCCTGCCAAAGCGGTATCATCTTGATTTCTCCGCAAACAAGTTTGAAAAGCTCCTGATGGCATCAGCCTTTTGGCTGCCAAATCACATGCTGCTTTGTTAAATTCAACAGCAGCCTCCCTCACCCACTTCTTTTTCAAAAGAAAGGAACTATGTTATAAATTTATTCTTTTGACTTGAATACCTGAAAATGTTAAATGGGAAATTTTAGCTATTGGAGAAGAGTTGCTTGATTGTTTTCTTTTTTGATTAAGCTTACAGATAAAGATTTAAGAAAACCAATTTTTGTAGGATTACAAAGCATAGCATAGGACAATGTCAGTTGTTTTTAGGGCAGAGAGAGAATGATCTGATATCCATCGTTAATAAAACTCTTCGTATCATTCATGGTGAAAGACATGTTTCTTGGGTGGCACCCCGAGAAGGAATTCCTACATAGAACCGCTTCTGCACTTCAACTGTTCCAAAACTCTCAGCAAATAGAATTTAAGAAACCCAGTAGTGAAATGAGGCATGCCAATCAATACTAGGGGACTCATCCATCTCTCCACCAGAGGTGTGAGAATAATAAGACAGAAGCCTTCAGCAGTGCTGAGCCACATGGGACTGACACAGGATATCTTCAGTATTGCTGATTCCCAACCTGGGGGTCATGACCCCACTGTGGATGGCAAGGCTATTTTCTGGGGAATGCAAAAGGTTCTTTCAGAAACCGAGCGTCTATTTAAATCTGTTTATAGACTTTCTGACTGAGAAGATAAGCTAAAGAAACTGTTTCCCTGGCTAAAGAATGTATGAAAACAGAGTATGGCCAGATCCTGAGATGAGACAGGATGGAAGAAATGGTGTTCCTCCTGCTCCCCAGACACTGCCCAGCAGAGCAGATCTGTGAGAAGTCCTCTGCCAGCAAACGCAAATATTCTGTGTAACTAGGTCTTCCTTTTGAAAGGTCTCCTCTGACCTGCATATGTGGGAAGAGTACGCTGTGTCCAGGCATGCCAGTGTACCTCCTTTACACACATGCCATCTTACAGGAAAACATTTTGTAACCACGTCTTTTAGGAGATACAATCCCATCTGACTGTGAAGGACCTGCACTATGCTGCCTTATGTTGTCAGCCCTGCAAAGTAACCACATTTTGCTTTCCTTGTTCCTTCCTCAGCCCCCTCACTTTGCAATTTTTATTTTCTATGTGGAAAGATAAACTCTGTGAGATGAACAAGTTCTCAAACTTCAGGCGTCTCTGAAAGTAATAGGATCTGCATCATTGGGGGACTTCTAGGTACTACATTAATGATAATAAAAAAGCATTCTTCCTGGTCTTGACTGCTAGAGAGCTTGTCAGCTCTCTGAGAGTTTTTAATGGACAAAAATAATAAAGCCTGAATAATGTTAGGTGATATGTGATTAGTCTGCTGCATTTTGCTGTATCATACTTGCAATCAAAGCATTAAAAGTTTAAAAAATTCAATTTTAAAGTATTGGTTTTGCATTATGTTTTGATTTTATTTTTCTTTAAATTTTCATGATAATTCAAATATAAAAAGTACAAATAATTAATGACTAAATTTCTCTTGTTATATTTCTTTATTGCATGCAGTATGATAAAACTTGTTTTAAAGCAAATTTTTTCTTTTTAACTTTTAAACAGTAAATTTCAGTATAATAAAATTTCACTAATTTCTTGAATCAGATTGCTATATCATCCAACAATTGTGTTAAACTTCAGAAATGTTACTTTAGTGTCTTGGTGTTCATTTAAGTATTTCTTGGAAAGGTAAATGAATAGTGTTTGGTGATCTCAGTTCAGTTCCTAGTAAATGTCCACATCACAAAACTGCTACACTTAATTTTGCATGATTGATAGTCTCTGCTTAACTGAGACCTAAGACTGAGCCAGCCTGGGGACTTTATTACCTCCTATTCTAGTAAGGGTGGTCCAGCCAGGTCAAAGTCGAGGTCAATAGTAGGACAGAGAAGGCACTAATTTTGCTTTGAAACAGACTGCTCTTCATGAAACAAAGAACTTCACTTTCCAGCACTGTTTCACGACCAGAGATAATCTGTCTAGGAATGAAAATGTTTCCGATAAATATTATCTTCTTCACATTCTGATTTTAATCGTCAGCGTAATATTTTAAACCTACTTTAAATATTAAATTATCACTGATGTTGTTTGGAAGGCATATTTTATAGTTAATTCTGAAATCCTCCCTTTGATATAAGCCATCAAGAATGCTTTTGTGCTTTTCTTTTCTCCATTGTTGAAAAAAGAAATACCCTTAACATTAACATTTAAATTTCCCTCAGGGCTGCTGGAAGCTTCATCAGCTTACATGAAAAAGCAGCTATCTGTGTTAAGATTCTGTAGTTTCAGCATAGTTGAGAAAGGGGGTCATACTCATAAAATATATTTTTATTTACTTAGTGTTGCACCTATGATCAGTTCTGCATGTAACACAAAAGTCCATTAGCAACATATTTTTATCCAAATGAGTGTTAACAGTAAGACTGGAGTGCCTTGAGAAAACCAGGAGGGTAATTCAGTGAGTGGAGTTTGATTACCTATTTTGTTTTCTATTGCAAAACATTTATTTCAAGTTAAAGCTGAAGAATAGGATGCAATGATGTTACAAAGGGCTGAATTACAACTGGAATAACTCATGTGATCAAGTCCCAACTAAAAAATGAATGTGAATCTATAAGATCGATAAGACCTATAAGATTTAAGGCTTTATAAATTAATTTTTTCCATGTTGCAAAGTCCATACTTAAATTTAGGAATAGTCTGTAGCTCTGAGATTTTGACCCTCATTTTTAAAAAGTATTTAACTGGTTATGTGTTTGTCTTTGCAGTGAACGAATTTCGCTGCAATATTTTTGAGATAAATAATAGCTGTCTTTGCCATTTGAAGTGGAAAACCTGTTTGAGGCTGTAAAGAACTGAGCTATGTACCTGCAGAGCCAGCTTCTGCTTACTGAAAATGTGGGTTGTAAGGAGGCCGCTCAAGCAAAGAACAAAAAGTGCTGTTTTTTTCTTTTTCTTATGCTTAAGCAACAGAGATTCAGGTGCAGTGCTGCAATGGATGAGAAGACACAACACAGAAAAAAATAAAATTCCAATCTTAAGCATCTAAATTTTGGGAGAATTTAGGATTTTAGATTTTGCTCATCATAAAAAAGAAGGCTCTTAAACATACTGGAATATAAGTCTTGTTTAGGTATACTCAAATGGAGGAGAAATTTATACCTAGTGCTTTGGTATTTCATCATTTCCAGTGTGTGCTTTTCTTAGGATACTTATATATTTAACGAACAGATTTCACTATAGCATTTTTAAATTGAAGAGCCACGGTTTTCTTTTTTAATACCTTGTGCTGAAAGCTCATAAACATACTGATGACTCAGCTAGCAGTTGGTTCAGATTTAATGCAATAAATGTGTTGCAATTTCTGTCATTGGATCATACCCCTAAAAAAAAGAATGAAAGTTTTAAGCTGAAGGACATCATGAAAGGCTCTAGGAAAGGAACCACATTACAGTTCTCTCTTGTTATGCTCTTCAAACCAATAATTCATTTTCAGATTATGACTGGGTGTATAGTCTAGTTTAGCTGAAAATGAAGTAAGTACATTAATATAAAATATAAAAGGACTGAAACAAAAAAGATTATATTTTTGAACTTGAAGACAAACATCTTTTAGATGAGGTGTCTTTAACAGAGGGAATACGGACACTCAACATACAAAAGTAAGTATGTTTTTGTTGGATTTATTTGCTACTGTTTCAAAATCTCTATGCTACTAAAATTCTTAAAGAGGGATTAACTTTGCACTGTTGATAAAAGATCAAGAAGACAATACAGAATGACTTTGCTTTGCGAAAGTAAAGATTGAGTATCTGAAGACTTCTGGAAACAAAGCATGATCTGCAATGAATTGGAAACATATGGAGGGGGGAAAAACCCATGCCTAAGAAGTAAACATTAGTTGATGTTCATAGTGAAGATCAAAAGCTCCCATAAACCATCTTCTACAAAAAGGATGACGAAAGCTCAGATTGGAAACTTTGTTTATATTCTGCAATTCCTTTCACACTTCTTAAACTAATTCCTAGTACACAAGACAGACTGAGAATTGTATGACTTAGATATCAGATTCTTTATACACATATATTACAGAAAAATAACCTGATTCATTTTTGTATTCCCTTAGCTTAACAGTACTGCAACCTTGACAGCAACGGAGCAAGATCCTTGTAACACAAAGAGTTGTGCTGCGGTGAATTAAAGCTGCAGTAGGTTGCTGGGGGGGTTTGTGTGGTTTTTTGTTTTCCCATTGTTATGTTTTGCTTTGTTGTTTTAATTCCTTCCTTTCCCTCGCTTCCCCCACCCAGAGTTATATTATGCAAATTAAAGAAAGTAATCTTCTTAATAAGTCTGATGTTAATTCTTATGAATGAATCCATACTGTAACTGAGCTTCAGTAGATGGCTTTATTCTGAGATGTTTTCTTCCACCTTCTTGATTTTCTGTAAGTATGTCTTTTTATGGAAAGTGAGACAGCAGGGAATGCTACTGAAACAACAATATTCTCATCTTTTTCAAAATTTGATTTTGTTGATTTGTCACATTTGCCATGTATTTTTTAAAACATACAGCACTTTAGAAAGTCCTGTAATTTTGCCTTTAGCAGCAGCTAAAGGAAAAAAATAAAATCTGAGTTTTCATTTCATTCATTCAACCTTGTTTCTATATCAAGTAGCTAATAATTCAAGATGTGAACTTACTTTCTTTTGTATATTCCAAGGCCTGGAATTTAAAAATGTCAAGGTAAACTTACAGCTGAATATTTCAAGATTAGATGCTAAACAAACATAATGGATTAATTTTATTATAGTGTAATTTTGTATTGTTTTTCCTAAATATTTTTGAACCTTAGAAGCAATTTATTTGATAGGAAGCTTTTTCTTGCATGCTTCTGATAACTTCCCAGGTCCATAACGTGGTATGCTGGCTTTATCTTTTTAATTTCTTTAAAATAGAAACTTATGAAATGCAACCATATCCTGGGCTGCATCAAAAGGAGAGCGACTAGCAGGTCAAAGGAGGTGATCCTGCTCCTCTACTTTGCTCTCATGAGACCTCACTTGGAGTATCACATACAGTTCTGGTGCCCTCAACATAAAAAGGACATGGAACTGTTGGAATAAGTCCAGAGGAGGGCCATGAGGATTATCAGAGGGCTGGAGCACCTCCTATATGAAGATAGGCTGAGAAGGTTGGGGCTGTTCAGCCTGGAGAAGAGAAGGCTGCATGGAGACGTTTAGACTGGATATAAGGAAGAAGTTCTTTACTGTAAGGGTGGTGAAGCACTGGAATGGGTTGCCCAGGGAAGTTGTGAATGCTCCATCCCTGACTGTGTTCAAGGCCAGGTTGGACAGAGTTTTGGGTGGCATGGTTTAGTGTGAGGTGTCCCTGCCCATGGAGGGGGGGGGTGAAACTAGATGATGTTAAGGTCCTTTCCGACCCTAACTATTCTATGATTCTATGATTCAATTTGGTAACTTCTGTTGTTTAGGGGGCATTTTCACTGGGAAGAATGCGGGTCTTCAACTTAAAAGGAAGATTCTCATAGACTGACTTTAAAATGCATGGAATTTGCTTCAAAGAATTTCCTTTCCTATATTAAAGCATCCAGGAAAATAGAATTAATTTAAAGCTAGTTTTAATAATACCTACTCATCTTGATATTCTGTGTATAATTTTTAGGAGTTATAATATGAAAATAATGGTTGAGTTATATTTAGGTAACATAGGGTGATTGATCTTCTCTAAGGGGTTTTACAAAATAAAATATTTTCCAATTAGTTCAACTTTTCAGAAGAATAGTGCTCATGGTACTTGATTTAAAAGTTTGCATTTTTGTTTGCCATTTGATGCTTTAATATTAAAATTGTTTGTTGACTGACAACATGCTACTCAAGCACTCTTCAGTACACTGTTCAAATATTCCTTCAATACTAGAAAAAAATCCATTTTTCTAAACCTTTCACTATTATTAGTTGTCATTATAAGGCTCTTTTTTACTTTTTTAAAAACACGCTATTGGATTCCTAAGATAAACTGAAAATCTATTTTTTTCTTCAAAAAGAAAAGCAGATTTTCAATGTCCAGCATTGAAACTGAGCAGAAATTTCATTACTGTGATTCAGCCAGCCTTAACATGTTTTGAGATTAATTCATGATTTTTTAATTTTATTTTTCTTTTATAATTTTATTTTTAACACGACTGAAAAATCAAAAGATATCAGGATGAATTTAATTAACTAATATTTTGATTATAGGTGCCCTTTTCCTAACTAGGGAAGCTGGCCTGCAGGTCAACCACTAGGGCATTCTGCATTATCATAGCATCACAAATCTATACACTTGATTCTTCCAGATGCAACAGCTTCCAGAAGAAACAAAAAAGAGTCTTAGGATATTCCACTTTTAGCATACCTGCTTTTCTTCCAATCTTGAGGTAGATGCTCATTCTTACTGCACTCTCCATGGATTTTTGGACCTCACCATACTGCAAGATAATGGTCAGCACATTTGCATTTGTTTTACACAAGCTATGATCAGCAAAGCCCCTGAGGAACATGAGTTTTCCTCCTGCTGGCCTGCTCTTGTCCAGCGTGTACTTCAGTCCATGAAGTTTCTGTTAGATTTTATGTCTGTAATTCACATATTCTTCACAATACAGCCCTGATGACTTCCCTGAAGAATGTGCAATATGTAGATAACAGGTAGAAGAAACAAGGCAAGGAGAAGGTACTTTTAAGGAATGGCCAATTTTGGACTCCACTGTAGTTAACATGCTGGGAATGTGAACCTTTCAGAGAACTCCTGTAGCACTTGTGGCCCATTGCTAAAAACCTATATAAAAACCCCATGAAGCTACTGTTCTTTCTGTTGTTATAGAGGGATGCTGAGAACACTGAGGGTTTTGGTAGCAGCCAGCAGTAAACCAAACTTCATGTATGTATATGTGTGCTGGCCCAAGACAGTTACTGTGATAGAGGTAAAAAAGAAACCCCAGTGACTTCTACCTTTTGCATTTTGCTCTCTAATAAACATGGCACGTGTTAGCATGTCACTAACATCTCCAGTGTGCTTAGCACCATTTGTAGCATGAAATGAGGCAACATAAAACTTTCTTCCTCAGGAATTTACAACCTATAGGAAGTGAAGGATCAATGCAAATACAAACACACAAGATGTTTGTAGGACATGGCAGGAGTGATGGAAAGTTGCTTCAAGTAACAATTTGTTTCTGGAAGTTTTATTTTTTTGAAGGAAAGTAAATGGAACAGCATTGTCTGGATATTGCAGGTGTAAGGCAGGGTAGGGAGAAACACAAGGTGCAGCCTGGATAAAGGAAAACCAGAGCAGAACACAGTAAGTGACTGGGGGGAGCAGCAATGCAAAACTCCAGTGGGAGCTTTTCCCACATTCATTATGTTTATAGGGCTCTTCTGCCATATGGATTCACTGAAGGTTCCAATGAGTGAGCCCTGCATGCCCCACCTGCAGTCAGGAATGCCAAAGGCAATCACCCTCTACAGACACTGCTTAATTGCTCACCCGTTTAGCTCCACAGAGAGTACTGGTACAAGTTCTCTGCCAGAATTTCTGATGCAAACAGTTAGAAATATGTGTACCTACACATCTCGATGTGCAATGCTTCCAGCAGCCTTTTGGGCAATTTCTGGGAGCTGAAAAATTCTGATTCCTCACCTAGAGGGTAACACTAGGTAATACAAGGCAGATATCCAAACTGCAGAATTTATGTATCCCTTTGCTGTGAAAATCAACAGACAAATCCAACATTGTCTGGAAGGAGGAAATTTGAGTCTGCAAGCTGTTAGACTTTAGGTACTGATAAGGAAAGGCATCCTGCACTGCATCTTGAAAAAAAAAGTACGGTAAACACAATTCCAGTCAGAACAGGTCATTTAAAGTCTTTCCTGCCTCGGGCTTAACATGACACTTAAGTGCTACTACATGTGAAAAGAAAAAGCAATTCAGCACTCATAACAAACTGTTTTTTCTCTGTCATTGGAGCTAAAATGCTAAAGGATTCCTACAAGCAAGGGAATTGTGTGCAGAGATGTGCTGTGTTTTCATTGGATTCCCTATCCATGCAAGTTATAGAAACAAATACTACTTTAAATAAAAATAAATGTAAAAGTATACAAAAAGTCTTCCACATATACAAATGCAATAAACCAGCTTTTCTTTTCAGAATTAATATGCTGGAAAAGCCAAATAAGCTTTTCAGTTCAAAAGGAAAATACTTTATTCATTACAGAAAATTGCAGGGCATTAGATTCCCTGGGCTTCTCTAGGAAGAACACTTTTGGTGATTGTTCTCAAGATTCCAGCTCTCACATGAGAACCATGCAAATGTGAAGCATGGCATCTTTATCACCAGAATAAAAATATTGGTTAAGAAATTTAATCTTTGAAGCTGGAGTTGACTTTGATGAAAGTAAAGCTTTGGGTCTAGCCATACTCCTGACTGTGAAACCATTGGGTGGAAGGCAGTGACATGGATAATTCACCAATACAGTGAAGAAATCTCAAGAATGGAGCAAAATAGTTTTCCCAGTCAACTAAAATTTTGTAACTATTTTGAAATCAGGACAAAATATCAAAACTGTGAGAGCTACCCTAAACTTCTTCCTGTCATCTGGGTCAACTAAAATGCCTCATTCTTGTAATTTGGGGCAATTTAGTTATGTCACACAAGTGAGAATTTTCAGTTTGACGATGATACAAATTACATAATCAATTTTTTGTTTAATTAATTACCCATATAAATGGTTTAATTTTCCAATTTGCTCCTGAATATTAATTAAAATGCAAGTACCTTTAAATGTATCCCCCTTTAGAAATAAACTGAATGTATTGTCTTATGCCTGACTCTCTCTACCTCAAAGTGGAAGCTTAAGGATGGCATTCCTGGAGCAAGTGCCACCTTGCTCCAGGTTGGAAAGTAGAAACCAGGTGATCCAGCAAATTAAATTCATACCCCATCCAGAGGGACTACTTTTAAGGACAAAAATCTAATTTCTGTTCTGTGAACTCCTGGAACTTCAGCTGAAATTGTCATCATCAACTATAATGACAGTGCTCCCGTGTGACCAATTAGACGAGATCCTTTCAAAGAGAGATTGTTATGACTTTGAAATATGAATAAATCTGGGTAAATTACTTTAACTTTTCCTCTCTATCAGCTCTAGAAATAGAAATTCCCATTGTGAATGAAGTAAACCCTTATTCACCTAAAACTTCTGCAATAACATTCTTGTTTCCATGTTTCCATAGGCATGGAGATCCTCTTCAAATAAAAGAAAAAAAAATCATATACACGTAAACAAGACTCTGTTTGGTACACTTCAATAATAGAGTACTACAGTGATCCTCCCTAAGAGTGGAAGTCTGAGAGGTAGAGGTTTCCCATAGATCCTCTTGCAGTGTGTAGGTATATTCTTCAGTACATTGTGAGCAACTTTGTGACTTTTAAACTAAACTAGAGCAGTTTCTACCAGAGTAGTTTCTTTCTTTTTTCTTCTCCTGAAACTTTTCCTATTTGTCTTAGTGCATTTCATATTTTCATCTTAAAATGCCATTTAAGTTCTGCTTGGCCCATAGACAAGTCTGACACTTCCAATGCAAGGTGCATGCAAGTATAAGAAGTAGAAGTATGTATGAGAGCAGAGAATACTTGCAAAAGAAGTTTGAAGTCAAGGCTAAGCATATTCTATTCTTTTACTCCAACAAATAGAAATATGGCATCAGTAATATGCAAAATTATAACTTTTTATCCCTTTTCTACTACACTAAGCAGAATTTTCTGTCCCACCTGGAAATGCTCTGAAATGGTAAAAGTTAAACATAAACTCCCAATGGTTGCTTGGGCAGTCACAGGGGTTGAGATTTAACTATTATTTCAGAGCTTCCTATGTTCATTTCTTCTTTTAATTATTGTATTTCCAACATAGGGAGGGAAAATAAGATGCAATGAATTTTTGAAGTATTGACACAACAGAACAGTTTATCTTTTTCAAAGCTACTGCAGTCTATTATATAATAACACACATACTGCATAATAGCATATATTTACACAGCATTTAAGAAATGTGTGTTATTTACCTGATGGACTAAAATAACTGCCTCAAAGCTGCTACAGTTTTTAAGGTAAACACATGTTTTAGCATGCATACTAATTTTAAAAACATATAGTATTTACCCTATATGCTGTAATTACACAGTCTATTGCATACAGATGTATAAAAAGGCACACTTCTCAAATATTTTTTTGTCAAGATGGTTCAAAACAGTTACTTCAGAGCCCTTATGTCTATCATGTAGAGAAACTACTTAGACGATAAATCAATAATTTTCAGCCACTTTAACTTGTTTGTTGTTTGGGGGTGTCAGGAATGCTTAGTCCGCTTTGGACTTTAAAGTGATTAGATCATAATAAGCAACACTGTGAGCAAGTGGTACTAGGAATAAGTATGATATGCCCATGACAAAGTGCCAAAATGCTTGTTCATTAAAATCTGACTTTGTATTCAAGGGTGGAATATGTCCTTGTGAAAAGTGTTAGCAAAATGGCCACTGCAGTGTGCTGCCACTGCAGACACAGATCAGTTCACAGTGAATTTGGCCACAGCCTTGCAAGGATAGACTTGACTAATATTTTCTCTTTATAAATCAAAGATATGCTGATTATATAAACCAAATAAATTTTTGGTTCCTACACTAAATGTGTGGAGTTTTCTGCTCTATTATTGCTTTTCAGCATTTCATTTCCATAATATATAACTTTCTGAGCTAAGTCAAATAGTCTGGTTGGGAAAATGAAAATGATCCCTTACTTACATTACGGCAATTTTATTTGGTCAAGCAAAATTAGAGCCTCTTGTCATACAAATAAAAACATTTTTAAGGTTGAAAACCAAACCAATATTATTGTGAATGTGATTTTTATAAGTGTTATAACATACCTGAGAAAGGAAGCTATTAGACATAGGAATATAAATGGTTAGTAACATCTATTACCTCAAGAAACACTTAGCAGCAGCAGTTAGACATGCTTTTCCATGCATGCAGAAGTAGACAGAACATGGATAAATTATTATTCCTTGTGAATTAGGGTACCTGATCTCAAACATTCTCTGCAACACAAGGTCAAGTTTTAAAAACTTCATTATTAGTTGAATACTATAAAACAGATTTTGCAAACATTCATTAAACAAAAATGGATAATGAAGTTGGAAGGATACAAAGGACACCCTGAATAATTCAGGATATGATTGCCTTTATGTAAGCAGTGTGTAAAGCCTTGAACATTTCCTTTCTCAGAGCAACGAAATGCTAATACTAGACAGCTGTGATACCTAGGAAAGGAGCTCTTATTTGAAGACCTATTCCTTGTTTTGAATACAGCCTTCAGATACCTAGAACTACAATTGCAATCTCACTCAAAACAAAAGCCATTTGTTGAATGGTGGCTCATGTTCTTTACATAAATCAAACATAACATGCTTTGGTACTACAACTAATTTGATATAAAAAAAATCAAATTATATAAAACTTTTATGCTAGAGGCATATAAGTTACCAGAATTGTTACTCCTAACATAAACCAGAGACAGTTTAACCTCTGCAATGTTTTATTGTTCTGTGTCAGAACAGTGTGACAGCTACTAATTGTTAGTTGTTGTTTTTTGTTGCCTGAGGGATCAGCTAAAGAAAAAAAGCCTCAGAGAATTTGAGGGGAAGATAGAGGGAAGGTTACACAGTGTGCTATCATGAATAAATATTTGCAAGACATCTTTGCTATAAAGCATAGCTGTTTAGAGCAATGTAGCCTACTTTTGACTCTGATCTTTCACACTAAATTATGCCAGCTAGACAAAAGCCCCTCTGTTTAGATGAATGAAATATAAAAGTAATGTTAATGAGATCACCTCCATTTATTTGAGACTATCAAAGCCACAAAGAGTAAAAATTCAATAAACATAGTATAATTTCAACTGTTAGTTACTTAATCACATTCTCAATCTGAATGATTGAATTCAGTGGTGATGTATCCATTGTCTACATTTTCTACATTGTCTGCACTGGGCATAAGTATGAACCATAAAATACATACCTAACCCACAGAAGAATAAAAGGCTGTGATTATGGTCAGACTGCAAGTACTCTTTTTCTCAGAAAAGGGAGAGATGAAAAGTAAGTATGTGTTTTATAAGAAAAATAATGAAAAGAATCAAGTCCAGATCTGAGTAGCTTTGAAAAACAAAAACTGGCCAATTTTCTATAAAGACATATGAGATACTGTGCTTGAGTACTAAATATTTAAGGAGCAAATTTTAATTCCTATTAAAATCAATAGAAAAATAATGAACAAGCTCTTAAAAGAACTACTTAAACATTTTTGAAAAAAAGATCAATCTCAAAAGTCTTATAAAAGTCAAACGGTTGTAATTATTGACTAAATTGCCTGAAGAATATGCTGTATAGGGACTTAATCAAATATCCACATATACTGGCCAAGAATCATTACTGTTCTTCATAAAATCAGCAATAAATGCCTCTATAATCCCCACATTGTACAATAATAAAATTTTAACAGATATGGGACTCAACCCCGCTTTCATTAAACTCAGTAGCAAATCTGCCATTAATCTCACTAAGAACTGGCCTTTGCTTCTACCCAATAGCATACCTGTTAAAAAACAGTCATGATGGACACATTTCTTCTTTTTTTTTGTTTGAAGAAGGAAACACATAACATGATTACACTATATTGAATAAACTACTTTAGGAAAAAGTAAAAGAGAGTCTATGATCTACCCTGAGTTAATTTATTTAAATTTTATTTTTAATTAGCTAATATAGTCATGCTTGTATGTCTTTATTTAAAAACCTAGTAGATTGAAAATATCTTGGTCTTTTTTTTATACTTTAAAAAGCACATAATAAAAGGCATGTATAAGGAAAATTGGTTAAAATGATAGGCACATCAAAGATTTTGTAGCTCCTACACTACCTAAGGTTATAAAAGCTTGTATATTATTTGAAATACACAAAACTCTTCTTATGATGTCTCCAAATTACTGCTGCAAAATATGGCATAATGTTAGATCACTGAGGAATACAGAAAACCAACGTCCAGATTGTGAATTTACCCTCCTCTGTAAAGGACACTTTAATACTCTGAATGTGAGCACAAAATATATATTTCTAATAATAGAAAGAAAACACTAAGGATATTATGAAATGCTAATAACAAAACAGGCCAAAAGAATATGTGATAATCTACCAGTTCCTGTGCAGTCTGTTGTAAGTTTTATCTCTAAGGGGGCAGAAGATAAAAAAAAATAAAAGCTTAAACAAGGCCTATTAGCGGTAAATACTTCTGCCAATATCCCTCACAGTAGGGGAACTCCTCCAGCAATTTTCACGATTAATTAGCAGTGGCAAACGTATTCATAATCTGGTGTTAATTTTGCAGTGTCTGAATGAACTCGGCCCTGGCATGCTCAGTTATTGTTTCTCTGCTACTAGTAGGATGAACTACTTGTTCAGGTCATGCTGTGTCAAAAGAGTGCTAATGTGTTTATATAAACACTACAAACAGCACCTGCTTTAACCACACTTTTTATTATTTTTTTCCATCACCAGTTAAAACATAAAATCCTTTGGTACAGGAATGCAATTGACAAGAAAATGTTACTATAGCTTGCGTATGGAAAAGAAATATGAAATGTAGGCAGAAGGTGAAGCAAAAAAGTAGTGTCTTTATAACTTTGAATCAAAGCTTTTCTGTCCTTATTTTACAAGGTTTGGAAAGACTCTTAGTGGCTAATTTGTCAGCTGGTTGTGAGCATGGTGGTGCTTTTATTGAGAGCATCTCTTATTATCAAGACAATGAACTATACAGAAAGAAGGAATGAAACAGATGAATGTAATATACTGTTTATGTTACAGTTGGCTTTTTTTCTTGCTTTTCTTCTTTTGGTTGTATATTTTAGAGTAATTTTGATAATACACTTTTTCAGATCCTGTGGGTTGCCCAAGGAGTGCTATTCCTGATAAGATTAATTGCCTGACATTCATGACTTGCTGAGCAGTGACAACCCCGATTGGTTAATAAGGATTCTCAGATGTGTAATTACACAACCACATCTGCACAGGTTGGAGTCCATTACTGAAGTCAGTGAAAGAATTATGATTTTTATAAAAGCAGTAATACACTCCAGGGTGTACATTGTCAGCCTCATACCCCTACTGTACTTGAGGTTTATATAAATGACACTGTAACTGCACACCAGGTCCTATATTCATTTAAGGGTTTTATACATGCTAATTAACATAAAGCCTGATTCTCATATTTATTGCAGCAAGGCCAATGGGAAAATTTAAGGGAAGTGTATTCTTTTCTCTTTTCAGAAGCAGAGAACCATTAAAGCAGCCACATGCATTGGGTTCATATACTAAAATATAAAAGAACTGCCATGTTTTAAATGCTGTAAAATTAAAGTGGTGCTTAGATGATTGGAGTGGTAAAGGAAATAACATCAGAGAAAAAAAAAATCTTTTCAGGCAAGATTATAAAACAAGAAGTGGAGTACCTTTAAGAGTTGCACTGCTCCAGACAGGAAATGAGGTAGTGTCTATTGTGCACATTACATCTCTATAGCATATTTTATTTTCTCAAACAGTCTGTATTTGTTTACCACTTGAATGTTTTGGAGTTGGTCCTATTTGTAGGAATTGATTAAAAATATCTGAAGTACTTCTAGCTGCTTAGACATGCATTAACCAACAGCTGCAGCACAGCACTGCCTAACAAAAAGAAGGATATTTAGCCCATACAATATAGCTCTCTTTTCCTCCTTAGTGTTCATTCACACTGATTTCTTCATGTTGCTAGTTGGAATTAAGGTGGTATTCATGATATAATGTGTAATGAAGGCTCTTACAATTCCAAATTAAATCTATATTATTCTTAGCAAAAGAAAGACTCACAACTGTAATTCCACCCCACAGGTCTGATAAAACACAGACCTTAGTGGGCTGGGGGCACCAGTGAAAGGGGTCAATCTAGCTGGCTTTACCATGACACATTGGATCCAGAAGTCATCAACTAATATATTTGGCCATTATATTTTCTCTGCCAGGTGAGAAGGAATTCAGCCTAGGACCCACTGACACTGATAAAAGTTTTGTGATTATCTTCATATTTTTACAGATGACATTTTTTCCACCCTCAGCCCAGATAAGGCCTCACAATACTTGTATGTTTGCAACAAAAAGTTTTTGACATTAATATCCCTGTCCTCAATGCTGGATCTCCAAGCTTCATCCAGAGCAGTACACTTAAGAAAAGCGGATTATGACAAGAAAATGCAGGTATCATATCATCAGTTTCAAGTATGTAAGATACCCTAACAATGTATCACTATTTGCGAGGCTGAGGAAGACTACAGATTCTCCTTTTTCCCTCCTGAGCTTACCTCACAATTGCATCACAGCTCTGACTTTTGATATGGAAGAACTATCTGTAAGGGGGTTTGTTTGTTTGTTGGCTGCAAAAGCCAGAGTTTTGTACTGAAGCTGTGCTAACAGAGCTGGGCTCCACGCCTGTAGTGTACAATGTACCCAAATCTGCCACAGTGACACCAGGGTTCGGAGTGCCAAATGGCTGCAGAGCAGGCAGGAACAATGGCCCCATTCTGGGCACCTGCACAGCAGGACAAGGCAGGAACAGATGGAGACATTTGAGGAGGGTTAAAGGCCAAACATATGAACCCTGAAGGAGCAGAGGGTGCCTTCTCAGCTCCTCAAACGACCAAGGGGCCTGCCTTAACCTTCATTGTTGAGGAGAAGCCACCAGCTGGATGAAGATCAATTGTCACATCAAGAGAGAGTGTCTCGGACTGAGCGCTGCAGGCAAGGACCATGATCAGCTGCCCCGCACAGCCTCCAGCCAGCAAACAGGCCCAGCAAAGGCAAACTTTTACTTGAATTTATGCACAAACAGGGATCCCTGTAGAAAGAACCACTGCTCCTGGACTAAAGGCACTACTCCTGTCAAAGAAAGATCACGGGTTGAGCGGCACTCAGAATATTGACAGGATATTCAGGATATCAGCAGCAATATGGAGAAGTGAATGTGAAAATGTGTTTGTGACCTGTTGCTTATGGCATTGCATTTTGGCCTCCTAATCTGCTCAGGCATAGAGGATATGTTATTGCAGTGAGATGGAAACTGGAAACTGGTTTCAGGCAGAATTTTCCAGCTTAGACAGGCAGGGCAGGGCATCTTGCCCTGAATATTGCTTCAGAATTAGACACATGCTCATAACATGTTCTTCTGAAAGGATACATGGTGTTATTAAACTAAGCCAATACAAAAAGGAATGGGCTGATGGCAACTACAGTTCCAGATATATTTGTTATACTCTTGTCATTGTCTGAAAGAAAGAAAACGGAGATAAGAGCCTAAAATGGGACATACTCTAGTTTTCAGGGCCTGAGCACACTGTAACTGGCAACCTCCTGTAACAGGACATATCTCCAGCTCTCCTTCTTCCAGTCCACAGACACCAGGCTGTGCTTGGAGCAGCCTGCAGTCTTAACTTGCAGTAAGATGATGTGCATAATCAAAGGACAGAATTCCCCTGCCCTGTATTGCCTGCAAGTACAGTGATGGGAATGGGTAGATGGGATGAGACTCTCCTCTGGAGCAGTGAAGCTACACCAACTGTACAAATGCACTTGTAGTCATTTTCCTCATGACAGAATAGTACCAAAAAATGGATGCCGAGGGCTTTCAACTCCATTTGTGTTGTCTTTGCATAAGAAATGTAGTGTGACAAAGAAACCTTCCTCATGCATCTTGAAGATTCCAAGTCCAGTATAGTTGTTGGGATAATTTTGATACATATATGTGTTTCATCAAGAACTTGATTATAGTAATAGTGCTCTCATTTTGATATGTCATTGCAAAATTTAACAAGCATGCAACTCTTTCCCTAGCTTTGGACTTTATTAGTCAGGAATTCTGTAAGCAGCAGTGGTGTCAAACAGATAATCTTGAGTCCTGTAAATTACCAAAGTAATGTATGATTACAGGTGTTTGCAGAAATTGTGTACTAAATTCATGACCCTGCTTCTTTTAATTTCTATCAAGGAATGCAAGAAATCCCTTCTGTTAAAAAAAAAAAAAAAATTAGGCTAGCTATTGGCACTTCAAATTAAATGTTTAATGATTTGCAAAGGAGGAAAACTTCCCCAATGAAAAAAGGAGTGCCTTTTTAAATTTTATGTAATTAGATTAACTATTTATATTTTGGAATCTGCAAATTAATATTATCTAATTAAACTGAATTGAAACAGCTAAGATTATGCAATTGTTTACAGGTTACATATTGTGGTTTACTTAAGGTCAGGCTGCAGTGAGCTCATTTGCCTATCTTCTAGTATGATATAGAGTAGTTTGAAGGATCCTTTAGCATTTACAAAGTATGCATCTGCAATTAAAAATATTATTGAATTCTCTCTGGCTACTTCATACTTGGAAAAAAGCATAAACAAGTAGCTAACACCCATGTAATACCCTAATGAAATTCTTTCTCTAGCTTTCACTGGCAGGCAGCAAGAGCACAGACTTGCTACAGGTACTTTGCTTGTGAGCAAAGGTTGAAGTAAGGAATGATGGACAAGTCACAATACCCCAGGAGAAGGCTTAGGAGATCATTTTCCTCAGAGACTGCCTTTCTGAGCACCTCTTGGAACCTAATGAAAATCTCTTTCTTACATTTGCAGAGGCTAAATAGCAGAGTTCTCAATCTACATGAAATTGTGGAAAAAATTTATATACCCAAAGCCACAGAAACTTGGCAGTTCTGAAGCAAAACATGTTCCTTGGATCAATGTGCAGATTGATTTACATTCACAGGCTGCACAATGGCCTTCAGCATGTTTTTCAGCAAAGCTGGTAGCTTCAGGTTTCTTTTCAGGGTCCAAGTCAAGCACATCCATTCCCCACTGGTTTACAATGAGTCCTGAGATATATTGGGTGTCTGCCCAGCTTTTGTCACACCAGAGCCATAGGGTGTCTGTCCTGAATGTGAGGTACTTCCCAGGAGTAGGACAGGGCTCTTTCAGAAGTCTGAATTATGCTCAGGGAAAATATACTGACTGAGTATACATATTCTTTTTATCCAAAGGAAGTTTCATAACAGTAATTCTGTGGCTGTGGAAACTGGATGGAGACTCCAGAACCTCAGGCCATTACTTTTTGTGTCTTTATGACACCTTTCAGACTCTGGCTAACACAAGTGGGTGCAAATATGCAATACATGCAGGTGATCCACTTTGTTCTGCAGTGGTTTGCCAGCAAAGCCCTAGCAGTCTACAAAGACAAACATGGTCGATGGAGAGTTGTAAGTCTGAAGTGACTTTTATGAAGAGCAGCCAGAGGTTTAATAGGTCTATTGATTGAGAGCTCTTGTTCCATAATTTGTACTGTAAAGACACAAAGTTTCCTTCTGTTGGAATTGCATTAAATATAGTAGATGTAACTTTGCTATGCTGTACAATACAATTTGTGCCCGCCTTCCCTGAAGGCTGAGGTTGTTTGGCTTTGTATTTTGTTTTGCTTTTTCTTGAGGGCACCAACAGAAATAAAGGCATATTGCTGTAAGATATAAATGTTGTGTGAAATGAAAAAGCTTTTCCACTGCTCTGAGACAACACTGTCAACCCATTCATTTCCAGACTTGCTCCAGCAGGTAGCCCAGATATCTTCAACCACGTGCTGAAGCCTCTATAGATTTTGACTCTCATAAGAAAATACATTGTCATCTCAACCCCTTTAAAATAATTTATATATAAAAACAACAGCTCAGTTAAACTATAGGTTTTTTTTGTCAGGTAAATATTATAAAATATCATTTTATTGTGTAAAGCAAAGCAAAATAGCTTTTTACTGTGAATCAAACTTTATCAAGTTTAAAAAAATCAGAAAATCTGACATGAAGCTATTGCCTTGGGAAAAACCTATTTTTAACTATTAAAAACTATAAAAGCAAAAAAATATATTAGATACTACTGAGACTACCCAGGACTGCCTTAGCTCCTATGCCAAACACAGTCACTTCTGAAGAAAAGGAAGTGTTTATAATTGTTTCCTGGAGACTAATTTACACTGCAAATATTATCCCTCCAATTTGAAGAAATCCTGATTAAAAAACAGGCAATAAATGGCTCCCATACTGGACATTTCAAACTCTAATTTTTCAAACTTTAAGCCCATATATACCTAGTATCTTTTCTCATCTTCGAAAAACAGGTACAATTTTTCTGTGTCTCAAAAGCTGTGATGCAACAGTCCTGGAGAGCAGCAGCTCAGCAAAAGGTGTTCAAAAGAAAATTCCGATCCTATATCTGATTTGAGCATTAAGAGGTTGGAATATTACATGGATTCCTTATTAAAAGAAAAAAAAAAGGGACAGAAGTTGCAGGTGAAGTCTGTCTAGATGTAAAATTGATAGGAAAACAGAAAGCTGCAGAAATAGAAATTATTTGGCTACTGCTGAAGTGGGTGGGTAGAAGAGAGCTGTTTCCAGTCAGTACAGGCATTGTTTGCTGGGGCATATGGAATAAAACACTTCACTGACATAAGATGTCACTATGACCAGATGTCACTTTTTTTTTAAAAACTTTGACAGGGCAGAACAGTAGCATGTTTTGCTCTTATAGTTTTATGCTACTAGGAAACTCAGTGACTTCCCTCAGCAATTACTTTTGCAGTCTACATTCAGCTTACAGTTTAGTTCTGAAGCTGTCTATCAGGTGGAGTCTACCTAGGTACCACTTACCAGTAGCTTTTTTTATTTTCCTGTTTCTCTGTCTTGTATATACATGTATTTGACAGGGTGAGCATCCTGCTCCTGTCTGCCAGATTTTCTCCTTGTCATGAACGATGTTAATTACAATTATTTGCTTGTTATGATACTGAAAATACTGAGAACATTTAGATTTGTTTTCTGTGCCGTGGACCAAAGTGCCCTCCCTTGGCTTCTCTTAATCTGTGGCAGCCTTCAATGCAGAGGCTTACTCAAGAGGCAAGAAATTAAACGACCTTTCACAATCCACTCAGAAGAAAGACAGAGATGCATAATATGATGAGGCACTACTAGTCAAGTCATTTTTTCCATCCCATGACTTGTGTTTTGTCATTCACAGAGGAGTTTAATATGTTACTAGTAATGGTATATATTTCCTTTTCTCCCTCTCATACCATACGTGCTTTCCCTTTTCCATATGCGGCTCTTCCATCCCTCCCACTATCTAAAATTTGATGTTAAAAATTGCTTCCTTATAGACATCTACTCCTTCTTTCTTTTTTTTTTTTTTTTTTTAACGAAGAGAACACGCTTTCTGTCAGTTCCACATTTCTTCAGGAAAAATACCAGTGACCTTGTTAGCCCTTAAGCCACTGCTGTCTCTGAGTAATAAAATTGCTATTAACTTAAATTTCATTTCAAGTGGTTAAAGATGGCACAACATCTGTTTACAGAATACAATCATAGTTCTCCTCCTCAAAAAAAAGAGGCTATTAATGATTTCTGCTCCACTCAATCTGCAATGCAATTTCAGAAAGGCAACAATGTCCTAATTCCAAACTCATTACAAAAAAGAAGTTTTAAATTTTTTTTTTTTTTTCCACTGAGAGGCCAAAAGGTACTACGCGATTTCACTTTTAATGTCTCCATATAGCAAATTTATTAGCAGTAAAGTGTCCTTATCAAAGACATACAACAAATTTGTTGCCATGTAATCTGGACTAAGTAAAAGAAAGAAAAATGTGGATTGACTCCAGCGCAAGCAAGAGGCTCAAAGAAGACATTCCTAAGTTGATTAGTTCACAAGTCAGCTATAAGATCCCCTTATTTTAGATTCTAGGGAGGCTATAAATTTAAAAATAGAACTTCATACTGAGTTACAGACTGAATTATGCCTACTGTTAACTACTTGTAAATAGTAAGAATACTAACAATAACTCAGGGATTCAATGCTGAATCTTTAAGTAGAATCATAGAATCATAGAATAGTTAGGGTTGGAAAGGTCCTTAAGATCATCTAGTTCCAACCCCCCTGCCACAGGCAGGGACACCTTATGCTAAACCATATCACCCAAGGCCTCGTCCAACCTGTTCTTCAACACTGCCAGGGATGAAGCATTCACAACCTCCCTGGGCAACCCATTCCAGTGCCTCAGCACCCTAACAGGAAAAAACTTCCTCCTTATATCCAGTCTAAACTTCTCCTGTTTAAGTTTGAACCCATTACCCCGTTACCCCTTGTCCAATCACTACAGTCTCTAATGAAGAGTCCCTCCCCAGCATCCTTATAGGCCCCCTTCAGATACTGGAAGGCTGCTATGAGGTCTCCACGCAGCCTTCCCTTCTCCAGACTGAACAGCCCCAACTGCCTCAGCCTATCTTCATACGGGAGGTGCTCCAGTTCTTTTTAAGTTGAGGACACCAGAATTGCACACAATACTCCAGGTGAGGTCTCACAAGAGCAGAGTAGAGGGGCAGGATCACCTCCTTCGACCTGCTGGTCAAACTCCTTTTGATGCAGCCCAGGATATGGTTGGCTTTCTGGGCTGCAAGCACACACTGCAGCCTCATGTTCATTTTCTCATCAACCAACACCCCAAGTCCTTCTCCACAGGGCTGCTCTGAATCTCTTCTCTGCCCAACCTGTAGCTGTGCCTGGGATTGCTCTGACCCAGGTGTAGGACCTTGCACTTGGCATGGTTAAACTTCATGAGGTTGGCATCAGCCCACCTCACAAGCTTGTCGAGGTCCCTCTGGATGGCATTCCTTCCCTCCAGGGTATCAACCGAACCACACAGCTTGGTGTCATTGGCAAACTTGCTGAGGGCGCACTCAATCCAACTGTCCATGTCAGTGACAAAGATGTTGAACAAGACCGGTACCAACACCGATCCCTGAGGGACACCACTTGTTACTGGTCTCCAGCCGGACATTGAGCCATTGACCACAACTCTTTGTGTGCGGCCATCCAGCTAGTTCTTTATCCACTGAGTGGTCCATCCATCAAATTGATGTCTCTTCAATTTAGAGACAAGGATGTCGAGTGGGACAATGTTGAACGCTTTATACAAGTCCAGGTAGATGACATCAACTGCTCTACCCCTGTCCATCAGTTCCATTGCCCCATCATAGAAGGCCACCAAATTGGTCAGGCAGGATTTCCCCTTAGTGAAGCCATGCTGGCTGTCACCAAGCACCTTGTTGTTTTTCATGTGCCTTAGCATGTCATCCAGGAGAATGGGCTCCAAGATTTTGCCAGGCACAGAGGTGAGACTGGCTGGTCTGTAATTTCCTGGGTCATCCATTTTCCCCTTCTTGAAAATGGGGTTATATTTACCTTTTTCCAGTTATCGGGAACTTCATCTGACTGCCATGATTTCTCAAATATGATGGCCAGTTGCTTAGCAACTTCATTTGCCAGCTCCTTCAGGACCTGCGGATGGATCTCATCAGGACCCATGGACTTGTGCATGTTCAGATTTTTAAGATGGTCTCGAACCAATTCCTCTCCTACAGTGGGCACAAGGTCTTCATTCTCACAGTCCCTATATCTGCCCTCTAAGACATGGGTGGTGCAGTCAGAGCATTTGCCAGTGAAGACCGAGGCAAAGAAGTCATTCAGAACCTCAGCCTTCTCCAAATCCTGTGTAGCCAGTTGTCCTGAGAGCTTCCGGAGGGGGCCTACATTCTCCCTAGTCTGTTTTTTATTTGCTATGTACCTGTAGAATCCCTTCCTGTTATCCTTAACATTCCTAGACAAGTTTAATTTTGTCTGGTCCTTCGCTGTCCTCACGTGGACCCTAGCTTCCTGGACAACATCCCTGTACTCTTCCCAGGCCACCTGTCCTTGCTTCCTCTTTTTATAAGCCTCTTTTTTCCCTTGAATTTTCCTCAGGAGCTCCTTATCCATCCAAGGAGGTCTCCTGCTGCACTTCCTTGTAGTTGGTATGCAACACTCCTGAGCTTGCAGCACGTGATCCTTGAATATCAACCAAGAGTCTTGGCCCCCCCTGCCCTCTAGGGCTGTATCCCGTGGAACCTTCCGAAGCAGGTTCCTGAAGAGGCCAAAGTCTGCTCTTTTGAAGTCCAGGGCAGTGAGCTTGCTACACGCTCTTCTCACTGTCCTGAGGATCTCAAATTCGAGCATCTCGTGATCTTGTGAATAAAGGATAAAGCTTCCTGAAAAAAAAATTGCAAAAATCAGAAAAAAAGAAACAGTAATGGTGTCGTGGTTTATGTCCAGTCAGTAACTCAAAACCGTGTAGTCACTCTCTCACTCCTCCCACTTCCTCCCCCAGCTTGTCACAGAGGTGTGGGGAGGAGAATTGAAAGAAGGCAACTCCCATGGGTTGAGATAAGAACAGTTCAGTAACTACGGTATAACACAAACCACTGCTGCTATCATCAGTAATAGTAATGATAAGGGAAATAACAAGGGAAGAGAATACAACTGCTCCCCACCCAGCCCAACGGAGCAGTGATCTAACCCTTCCGGGTAACTGTCCCCAGTTTTACATCCTGGGCATGATGTGCTGTGGTATGAAATACCTGTTTGGTTAGTTTGGGTCAGGTGTCCTCTCTCTGCTTCCTCCCGGTTTCCTTTCCTCCCTGGCAGAGCATAAGACTCAGAAAGTCCTTGGTCAGGGTAAACATTACTGAACAACAACTAAGAACATTGGTGTTATCAGCGCTGTTCCCAGGCTGAAAGTCAAAAACACAGCACTGCACCAGCTACTAAGACTGAGAAAAATGACTGCTACTGCTGAACCCAGGACAAATGGCAAACACATTTGGAACACTTTTTATTTGAAAACTATATCTCCTTTTTCATGTGCTGATGTAGGTGTTCAGTATTGGTGAATCTAAAAAGACAAAGAAACCGACCCTGGGACTGAGTTTCAACACTGAATGTGCTAAATGAAATGGTAAAAAGAAAATCAGAGAAATAACTTTACTGATCATAACTAGCTTTTAATCATAAATCCTTAAAATGACTTAATTCTTGAATTAACTGGACTTACTCAGTGTCAATACCAAAGTTTAATGTTCTAATCTTGGATTTAATATTTCTGTCAAATGAACAACAAAACCACAACCTAGTTTGTTAGGAAGCTTGAAATTCAGTAGTACAAACCAAAGGCATGGAAGTAATGTTCTAATTTTTTGTGAAGAAAAGACACAGAGTTATTATTATGAAGGTTGATAGAATTAGAAGAAGAAAGGTCAGACATACTATATACCCCACATCACAAGCACAGTTACATTCCAGCTCAGTACTGCTATAGAAAATGCTGACGCTTAAGGTTTAAACATACAACACCGTGAAGAAAAGCTGCAGTTTCCTACCTAACGAGGTGTCATTCTGAAGGCCTCTGTTTTAGGCCTGAAAAATGTAGGCAGATATGACTCTCTCCAGAGAGATCAAAGTCATCTACTTTAATGTCCAAGTAATGGGTTATTTTATGAGTGCTTCTTTAAAAATGTAGGCACAAACTAGCTGCCTAAAGAAAAGTGGGTGCATCTAGCTGTGGCTTTCCCTATGTTTGTGTTACAGGGACAGGTGTGCTTTCTTGCTCCATTGGAGTCCTGCTTGCTTTAAGGGCAAGACGGCAACAATGGGTCATGCTGGGCTCATAAATAGGGTAATGGGACTAGGCCCACTTCTTGCATTCTGTGTTCCTTGTATTCTTGTACCTCATTTCTATTTTGTGTTACGTGATCCCCACTGTAAAACTAAAGAAAGGATGTTACAGATGATTACCATGAACCATAACAAAACATGGTAAATATTTTCAAAGCTTAAAAAAGGGTTGGGCTAAATATATTTAGGAAATTGGAATGGATAAAATGATGCCTCTGTTTCTAACTGATACCAACTGCTAGAGCAAGCTGTATTTGATCATTCATTTTCCGATTTCCTATCTCTTTGGGGTCAAACATTTTTGAGCTTTCATCAGGCTCACATTTTGCTTAATCATGTTGTTTAAAAACCAGTTTCTTTGGAATTAAAAAAACCCCAAAGCCTCCAGATGAAGTGTGGTTTTCCATGTGTAGAAATCTAACATTTTTTCTACCATGTCTGTATTTCATTCCTGCAGAAACTTTAAGATTATTTAAAAGTATGTTCAAAATTAGGTGAAGGGTAAAATTATGAATTTCCCACTTGGAAGAAAGTGGCTTAAATTCTATCCAATTATTTGCCATGGCAACCAGCTAAACACAAAAGGGCTGGAATGGATGTAGAGTACTGCCTCTATAATCATCACTGTATGTCCTTCAAATCATGGATATGCAGCACCACTATCCCAATCTACTTCAGGGCCATAAGCCTACACAGTAATTATATGCTTTGGAACACTCCACTTAAGTGCATCAATAATATAGTGAGTGAACATGTTCTTTAATTCTGCACCTGTAAATGGAGAAAAAAATAAAGAAATACCTCTATCAGAAAATTGTGAGAAAAGGAAATTAGATGATGACAATATTTTTAACCTACTTTCTGGTATATCAAGTCCTGCAAATGGCTAATTTTAAATGATTTAGTAATAATCAACAAATAAAAATGCTAGCTAAGTATCTTTCAGGACTATGATATGTGTTTATAAAACAAGTGAAAACAAGGAGTTCCAGATTAAGGCCTTCATCCCATCAGTTCTTTATTTTCCATGGGGCATGTTGTGTTTCCACTGGTATTTTTCCACTAGTGGATTTCCATGAGTTTGCAGAGAGGTAATTTTGCAGCTCAGACAAGTGATTTGTAGAACCAGGCCCCATGTGCTGACACATGTAAGATCCACCTTGACCTTCATACATAAAAGCCATTCCACTTAAGGGTTATGAGGAAGGAAGTTTAACTTGCCTTTTGTGTTTCAAATATGGTCTGGGAAATTTGGGTCTGGATTGCAGATCAGGAGATGTGAGTTCTTTGCTGGCTATATTATTGAGCTGTTAAAGCTTCACCTTTGTGTGCCTGTTTGCTCTCCTGCTCTTCTTCCTCTCAGTGTTTGGCTTGTGAACTCAGTGGAGCAGGAACTGTCTCTTTTTTCTGTTTGTACAGTGCTTAGCACAATGGATCTCCACTATGCCTGTCTGTAGGTTCTAATACGAAATACAGTCAAGATAAACTCGGGTTAGCTTTGAAGTTTGTTGCTTTTATTTCAGGTCTAATAAAGACTTGTGTATCCTGGTTTAGTTTATTCAAGTGGATTAGCTGGCTTATAACAAATAAGATAATATTTATCCCCATGAATCTTGTACTGTTTATGTTCTTAGACTGTCAACAGCTATCTTGATAATAATAATTGTTAATTATAATCTGAAACATAGTTAAAGCTACAACTATACCTAATAACAGCTGAATACTAGAATGGACGTTGCATGGTTTCAGGGAGCTGACTGATTAAACATATGAGCCTAAGAGTGAGCATGAAGTGTCAGTTTTGGAGCTACGTACTTTGTACAAGCAACTGTACATTCATTGCTGTAGTTGTAGGTTTCTTACTTAGACAAGAAAGGCCAGCAGCCAAACCCAGATAAGGTGGAGTTGACTTGAGTGAACAACCCTGCAGCACATGAAGGCAATTTAATGGAATTAAAACACAAAACTTAACTAAAGCCCCTTCAGCTTCCTAAGTCTGATTACTCCTACCCCAGGTGTCTCAGGTCACTCACAGACTTCTAAAAATACTTTTCACTCCAGTGAGCCAAATCTTGTACTCATGCCAGGAATTTGTAGCAATGTTCAAGGCCAGGTTGGACAGGGCCTTGGGCAGCATGGTCTGGTGCGAGGTGTCCCTGCCCATGGCAGGGGGGTTGGAACTACATGGTCTTAAGGTCCTTACCAAACCTGATGATTCTATGATTCTATGACTCTATGATATGTTTAACAGCCATAACTACTGGACTGATAACAATTGGTAAAAATTCCAGATTTGAAAACATGCTTAAACCTCACAGTTCTGCAAAAATATTCAAACTCTGAATTGTGTGTCCTTTAACATAAAGAGTATAAACAGCAGAGCAGAAGAACCTGGCAAATATAATTTAAACACCGCCAGAAACTTCATGACTTCTAAGCAGATGTCTTGATTTCTGAAAAATAACTTTCAGATCTTGAGCACTTCAGATTGTTGATATTAGTATCTATTTATCATTCTTAGAAAGCAAAATAATGATAGTGTCTGAAAGAATGCAAATCTATGCATCTCCTACATCTAAGGTGTTAGAAAATGTCATGACCTATGCAACCCCCCTGAATACAATCTGTAATGATATTTCTGGTAATGCTGCTGCTTATGTTTAAGGTCCTAAATAATGATCTTTAATTCTCTACCTTGGTAAGACCTCTGACAAACAATAATAATAATAAAAAGCTTTTGTGATTTTCTCAAGTTTTAATACATACCACTTTTATTCATCAGAAAAAAAAAGGACAGCTTTAAGTCTAAATTAGTTTCTGTATTTATATTTAATAGATAACAATCAAAAAGTGGGTCTGACCTATTGCTCACAACTTTTTTACAATAAAAATTGCCAGAGGTAGAACAGTGATCCCCTAGATATGCATTTTACCTAGTAGAAGATGGTTTTTTTTTGTGCTTGTCATACAATACATTTTGTATATAAGGAAAACCATTAGAGTTTTATGAGACATTTTGAACTGCCTGTAAAATTGATGGGGGCAAAACTGGTTGGATTTTTAACAACTCAAAGTCAAAGAGAATATGCAGTTCTTTCATTGACAATTGTCATTGTTTCTCACAAAACAATATCAAACATCAAAAAAAATGACAATTATTGTATTTGTATGAAAATCATTACCTTTGTGGCTTTTTTTCCAGGAAGGATTTCAATGTGTTTTTTGCAAAAAGAAATAAAGCAAAGTTCAGGTCAAGTCTGCCTTATCTATAAGAAACGAATTAAAGTGTAAATTTTTCTATTCAAATACTCACAAACAAATAGGTGTAGAGTCCCTGTAATGATAGCTATAAAAATCACATAGAAATGATATTTCACATGCATCCTCCACTTTATTCTGAAGAATTTTTAGATGTTGTACAAGCCACACTTCCATAAAATCATTGAAAAAGAAAGCCTTAAGAGTAGTTCCAAAGAAATCATGGTCCCAAAGTAAGCTCGTCTAACAGGAGGAGCTCATGCTGTGCCATAGGACATCATTTTATTGCATCCAAGAGCCATGCGATCCTTCCTAACAACCTTTATCATTCCTTTGCACTTTGAATTCACATTCATTCTCACTTTTTCATGCACTCACTGATTTATTATTTCTACTTGCCTTTGTTTTAGCCCTGGGCTGGTGACTGCACTATGACAGCCAAGTGGGCTGGGTGCTCATCTCACACTAACCTATACCCATAACATGGGATTTCTGTAGGAAGCAGGTGGCTCCCTGTAGCTACTGACTTGGCCAGGCAGTGGGTTCCTCCCCAGCACCAAGCTCTTGGAGCTGCCTCTTGTGGAAGTTGTCTCCTGCGCTTGGGCGAGGCCCTGGCTGGATGTCTGTACCTGTCCCAGCTCAGACCTGGTCACAGAGCAGGGATGACAGCAATCGCTTTGAACCACTTAGGCAAGCTGTGAATGAGGGTACCCCAGTGAGACGAATTTGCTGCCTTATCACAAACAGACTTTAAAATCCCAGTTTCTGTTACCATGATCAATAGGAGTTTATGCTGTATTCTCAGTTGTTGCTTACATATGTAGAGGTCACCAGCCTAAGCACTATCTCTTCCCTTTCTTATCGCTACTGTAATGACCACAATAGACACAGCAGAGTTACCGCTAAAGTTTTAATGACAACCACCCTTAGTTCAAATTTCTCAGTAATTTCATTGAGATGTGTGAAACACATGGGCATACTTGAAACATGCCTTCAGTTTTTTTGCTGTTGCAAGCCAGTGAATGTTTATGAATGATGGCTTTCTGTGAAAGGTTATTGCTTAGTTATTTTAGTACTTCGGGGTGGGGGAAAGATGTAGAAGGAGTTGCTAAAAGATCTGAAGAGAGTTGTTTCCCTATTTCCCTAAGGTTTGCATATTTTTGTATTATCAAACCAGCTCTCTGTATTTTCAGGCAGTGTCTACATCTCTAATTGATATTAATTGGTGACATTAGTCACACTGTGTTGCTTTTGTGAATTTATACACAGACACATGGAGCAAAATTTGGGTCCACCACTTAGAAATTTAAGCCATTTTGTATTAATGCAACATCCATGCAGACCTGTCAGACTTGGATACTTACACATTTGTTTTGTTCAAATAGTAGTGTAACTGTCAATTTATAAAATGAAAGGATAATTTCAAACCTGCTGCTTCTTTTCCATTACCAAATCCTAAATCTCAGCGATTCATATTAAATTATCAATTTTCACGTTCTTTCTAGCAAGGAAAAACATTTCTTAGTTCTTATTAAACCCTATAGCTTTAGCTCATTTCGAGAGAAAGATGAAAGTAGCAGAGAAAGGCAAATCACTTAATTCTGGTTGGTATAAATACGTGATCTTACACCAAGGTTTGACGATACCAAGTTTTCAAGTTAGGTGGATTCTTACAGATGAATTTTACACCACTGCAACTGGGAAGTTTGCTGTAGGAGTGCTGGCAAACTGTTGACATTGACAATACAAATAATGCTTCTGTAATAGTCAATTAAAGGTATGCGCAGGAGGGAGCGAGAGGTAATATTTGAGATCCACTGTCCAAATGATCATAAATTCCAAGCTCTTTGCACTCTGGGACAGTAATTGGTAATATTAAAGAAGTGTAACTATTAATACTTGCCAGATCACTTCATTTGTGTACCTCTGTAATCTTAATTACCATCTCAGCCAGAATGTCACATTTTGAAAAGGCAGATGAATAAAGAATAAAAAATCAGACCTATAGGAACTATCTCTTGGTGTCATCTAGTGGTTACATTCCCATACTGCAAAAAGGAAATTGTGTGTGCAGTTTTATCTATATATATACGCTCACATGAACACACACACACATATAAAATATGTTTGTTTCTGACTGAGTGGAAAAAAGGAAGCTGCCATTTTTAGCAGACAAGGCAAGGTTAGTCTTCACTCTTCACCCTGGCCTTTTTGCTGTGTCTTCTTATGAGGTCAAGACACGTCGACAAAGCTCAGTTAGCATACACTGGTGAGAAGGTCCTCTCTGCTGCCCCATTTAGGCTGCTTGACTGAGCAACTGGGTGTTGTTAAAGGACATACTCTGCCAACACACAGGGTATTTCCTTACAGCTGACTGAGTAGCACTCAGGGGATGCTGACAGATTGAAATGACATGCCACCAATGTGATTGCACATGGCACTGAAGGAAGACTTAGAGCAGAAAGAAACATCCCCTGACCCTCCTGCCAGACATGTCTGTCTCTGCCTGTCCTGAAGAAGGAATAGTATGTCTGACAGTGGGACAGGCACCATTGCAAGAAGTAGTTTGCAGTGGAGGTGTTGAAACGCCATTGAAAAAAAAGATTTTTTTTTTTAAATATATCTCTTATTTAATATCTCAATCTTGAGAATAAGAAAGATAATAAACCTCTGCTTGGAGTGGGAATAGATTACACCCAAAAAATTTTTCCAGATGTACTACTAAGGAATATACTTGATATCCAGTTTTGAAAGTCCTTTTCAGGAAGAATAGCCATTAATGCCTGTAAATTGTCATGGAGGACGGCTGTGAAGGTGATCAGATGGCTGGACCACCTCTCCAATGAAGACAGGCTGAGAGAGTTTGGCATTTTCAGCCTGGAGAAGAGAAGGCTCAGGGTTTCCTTATAGCACCTTCCAGAATCTAAAGGGAGGGCCTACAAGAGAGCTGGAGAGGGACTTTTTACAAGGGCATGTAAGGATAGGACAAGGGGGAATGGCTTTAAATTGAAAGAGGGTAGATTTAGATTAGACATTAGGAAAAAACTTTTCCCTGTGAGCGTGGTGAGGCATTGGCACTGGTTGCCCACAGAAACTGTGGCTGCCCCATTCCTGGCAGTGTTCAAGGCCTGGTTGGAGCCTTGAGCAATTTGGTCTGATGGAAAGTATCCCTGCCTGTGGCAGGGGGGTTGGAACTCGATGATCTTTAAGATTCTTTCCAACCCAAATCATTTGGTGATTCTATGTTTCTATGTTACTTGCCTCTGCCTTTTAGCAGAGCAAAAGGAGCAAATACCAGAAAATTTTCTCTATTAGAGATTTTAATGGCGAGGAACAAGAAAGTATAAGCACCAAAAAAGACTGCTACTCTGTCTACCTCCAAAGGATTCCTGGGGCTAAAAGTAGGAAAAAATAAAAAAGGGAGGAATAGCTATCCACATTACTCTCCAGCAGACAAATGGAATTTAGGACACTGCTACCAACTAGCATAAGCCAGAGCAGTACAGAAAATCATGCAAGTGCTAGAGAGCCCATTTAATCTTCTCCAAAGGTCAGCCCCTCACACAGCTAACTGGTAGCTACTACTATAGACACCAGGTCTGCCCATCCAGTTTTGGAGACCACTAGCCTACCTGAACTTATGGTCTGCACCAGTACAGACATGCTTTTGTTTTTGTCTTTAATATTAGAATTTCACAGGCTTATAAGAAGCCCTACTCCAAGTTAGAGTTCAGTTGCATTACACATAGCACATACATCTAGCAGCTAGAGGCTTTTAAAAAATTCAGCCTGAGCTGCTTTTACATTTTCAACCTGATTAGAAATAACTCATTCAGATGGATGTTATGCAAGGACACTGAAATATTTACTGCTCGGTTTAAAAATAACTGCTCCAAATACTGAATCTAAGCTGTAGATAGAGAAGGAAATTACCCAACTAAACCAGTAAAGAAATTATTAAAAGAATAAGACAAACTACATAATTACAGATATTCTATCTGTCTGATTGAAATTCACTGGTAAGAATATTTTTAATTTTGTTAAGATTACCTTATAAACAGTTACTAACATCTTGAGTACAGCAAAGCATTTATTCAAGGGTTTGTCTTCTTGCTTCAGTAAACCATAGGAGCAAACAAATTTTTATATGTGCTTAAAGAGAAGCACACCCTGCTTTTTTTTTTTGAAATGTGGATCCAATCCAGTTTCCATATGTATAAACCTGAGTCTAAACATGAGACCTTACTCAATAAAGTCAAAAGTAACAGGAATATAGAAAAGACAGGATGTGAAAAAGGGAAAAGATGGAAAATAGGAAGCCACTTCAAAGAACTTCTCCAAAGTTTCTTCATAAAAATGTTAAGAATTTTTTTTTTACAGTGAAAGCTTCTATTTTTTATCAAAAATGATGAAGGTAGTCATATTAAATACATGCATACATAAATGGTTCATTGTTATTCATCACTAGCAAGGTTGTTTCAGTAAGGAAAAAAAGACTGCTATACATGAGCAGAATACTCCCAATTGCTAGGGCTGTTTTCTATTTCTTTAATACAAGCATAGTTTACAACTAAATTAGACAAAGCTTAAAACCAATTTTTTGTTGTTGTTGTTGATGCTTTTTGGGTAATTTGCAAAACTAATTAAACAATATAGAAATAGATTTCTTTTTTTTTTTGTGTGCATGAAAACTATTTTTAACTCCTTGATCATGATCAGGAGACATAATTATTCATTAACTACCATTTATATGATGCAAGACGTAGTTTTACACTGATAAGTTAAAGGCTTAACCATATTTCTGTAGAAAAATACTAAACATAAAACTATGAGTTTAAGACTTGGGATTTATTTTAAGCAACACTTTTTTTGGTGGGTAGACCTGGTTGCTTTGTAATCTTTGTAGTTATTTAGCAAATGTGAGAAAAATGCTGTTTCTATTAACATCAAGACTTTCAAAGTGTCTAAAATACAAAAACAACTAATTCAGCTATTCTTTTTATTTGAAGGCACTGAATTCCTCCTAATATAAGCCCCAGGACTGCCAGCACCAAATACAGTAAAATTTCCTGTGCTGTCTGAATGGGAGAATTCCATTTTTTTACTAGCTTTCATTGCTGTTCCTCTATTTTCTTTCACTCTTTAATGCATGAGTTCCAGCAGGGCTGTTTCACTGCACTTCCCAAATAGAAAATTAGGTTAAAGGAACTCTACTTCTTTCCAGTGGTAAATTACATTAAGTGCTGACCCAGAGACAATTTGATATAATAAGAATACTTTTGTAACTTTTTCCCCATGTAGCCATAACCTGATTTTTCTCTAAACACAGAGAAACCTAGGTTATAAGTCAGGAACTGAAGTACTAACCCTTTTAACAGATATTTTTTTTAAATTTAATGTTACTATGTAAGGCCAGCACAAGGCTATATTGCCTACTTTTTCTCTTGATATTCGGCACCTTCCTACGTGAATAATGCTGTTGGAAAAAAAACATAGCATATTCCTGTTTCTTACTCCAGAAATGAAACTGAAGTAGATAGGTCATCTCATCATAAATACTGTGGAGAGAACATGAGACACCTCTAAAGCTTCATTCAGAGCAATGAAGACGGAAGACGTGCTGGGTTAAATGCTTTCTATAATGTTTTGAAGTGACTAACTTCTGTGTCATGATATCAGAAATAAGGGCAAGTAGAAGGTGCTGAAAGTTTGATGATATTGATTATGCTCAAAAAAGCCTTCTTTATTGCATAAGTAGTGCATGATTTTGAATGACAAAATTCAAGACAGATATTTTAATTGTGGTTCTGGTCATAAAAAAATTCTTCAGAAGTGGTATTGCATATTTCCCTTTATGATTTCTTATGATACATTGTATAATGCAAGAAACATTAGCCAGTCCAATAAGGTTATTGTGAAGATATTTTTAAATTGATTTTTTAATTCATGTAATTATTATCTGATCATTTGTTAGTTTTGTGTCTGTGAAGAAAATGATAACAAAATTCTTTCTTTATAAGTGATTTAGTAAGGATTTTGTTTTTCCATGCTGAAGTCTATCTTCTTCTGGCCTATAAGCACAACTTTTAAACTGAGGTTTTTTAGTTTAAAATCTTTTTCCAAGGAATGTGAATGTGTCTCAGGATGTGTAAAAATTTTTTCTTGTTCTTTTTATCTCTGTTTTATATGCATGTGGCCTGGTCTACTGTGTATAACTAATTCAAGTAGATACACACATTTTATTTTGACATAAAGGCCTTTTCACCAGATCTGTTTGGTTTGTTCCATTTAGTCTTGATCAGCTCAAGTCCAGGTATAAGATGGGCCTGTAACTGCTTCTTGGACAAGTATCTTCAGACTATTGTCTCTGCCTGTTTTGCAGGTCCTGATTTTCTCACATTTGAAAAACCTTTGCTGAAATAGATATTAAAACCATTAACTGAAAATAATTATTTTCCTAAGGATTTGCAGTAAATAAGAGATGGCCGAGTGTTAATAGACTAACTCTTCTGGTGCCTCTAGATTTCCAGAAACGTTGATTATATACAGTACTACAGCAGTCACTATTAATGTCCATATTCAACATACACCTTTCCAGTTATCATGTACCTTCCCTCCCTCCTCTTTCCCCCAGCCCGCTCAGCCTTCTTTTTTTATTTTCTTGCCTTGTTTTATAACTTTTCTTGAGGTATGTAGGGAGTAAAACTAGATCTGATTTAATTTGAAAGGAGGTAGAATGGCTCCATGTTAGTATCTCCATGAGCTTTGTCCCTAACTCTTTTTGGTTTTAGCAATGTCTGTCTGCATCAGTTATGGGGAAAAAGGCTTGGTATATGAAAAAAAAAAAAATAAAAAAATCAGCCATCAAAATGCAGGTGCCTCTGCAGGTGAGCATCATACTCATCCTTGATTAACTTAATCTTATGACATTTTTGTTTCTTCAGAGAATTATCTGAGTCTCTGGGACAATTTTCTCAATGGAATGGTGTCAGATTGCACTAGATTCAATTCATTGTTGCTGATGCTACATGTATAACCAGGAATATTAGTCAGCACAGTATTATGTTAGTTTCTAGGCAATAGAACATCGTTTCATACCTTGCCATTTACAAATTTGCATACTTAAAAGCAATGAAATGAGTATTGAAGTGCATCATATTATTTTTTAATGACACTATACAGACTTAATTACTGCCCAAGCTGTAATCTTTCCCTTTTCTCCAGATCAGCTGAATAAACAAAGAAAATGTTCTACAGTTATATGTAGAATATATACAAACCAAACTCTTACAGTCTTCTAGTTCACAACAAATTCCAGTGTGTGAAAGCCACAAAACTGAGTTGCAATCTTCTCTTCTTGTACTAAGGATGAATTTGATAAAACAAAGACTGGCCCATTAATCTGATAAACTAAAATAAACGCATAGTATATCAGAGTATAATTCTGACCTTTCATTAAATATTATTAATGTTCATTTATCTTGAAATATAAACAATATATAATGTCTTTTGAAAAAAGAGTTTAAGTATATATGCACATATCCCATGTATATACACAGACAGTGAGAGACACAGATCTAGAAGTATGTGTGAATAATATGATATCATTTTAAATATGTGAAAATATGTGAGAGAAGAACATATGGTACAATCTTTGCAATAATTAGAAGAAGGAAATCCAAGAAGATATTTTGGGGTTCTTTCCTCATTACATGACATAGAGTTCAATCCTCTGCTAATCAATGCTGGAGTTTTTACCAGCAAACATTAACGAATTACTAGAATTACTCTTAATTTGAATTTATAAAATCAGAAAGAATCAAACACACTAAATCAAGACAATAACAAAGGTAACATAAGAATTCCCAAAGCAAAGAGTTTTAAAATTATGCCACAGACACTATCTTCTCTTATTTTTTTTTTTACACCATTTTGCACTGAGTATCTCATTATTTCTGAAAGGAAATTATTATGATCCACGTTTATATATCCATACAAGTTATGACAACAAATTGTCTTGAGCCTAGCATTATATTTGTGATATTTGAATCTAACGAAAATCAGAATGTTAATGAGCATATTTTCACATACACCTACAGTAGATAAACAATCATTTTTTATAGCAAACTTGTAAGCAGAGCCATGGCTAAAGAAGTCCAGTATGGCCTTTCCCTGACAAATATTATTAGTGGTAAGTTAAAAGTTTGCCTGCTGTCACTGTGACCCTAGCTGACCTCTTAATTTCTTGAGTTCAAGTCCAATTAACCTTTGGGAAGAAGCACAACTGCTCTAACCAGACAAGTCAATAGAATCCAATAGTAATCATTTCATTTTCTGGTTTGTCAAAGGGCAGTGGTCCCACCTCAACCATTTCACACAAAGGTGGTAATTTATCAATGTTTAGAATGATCTGTACTGGACCATACCCAGCCCTCTCTCAAGTGCACTAATCAATTAAACAGGCAGTATCTCAGTCATGCCACCCTGTGTGCTGCCACAGAAGAAGGCGCCAGTTGAAAAATTACCCTTCTTCTTGTTGTATTTGCTGGTTTAGTTTCAGGAATGAAAATATTGATATACACTTCTAGCTCTTGTTGCCACAAGAGGCTTGAATTAGATCTGTGAGAGTATGGTGGGAAAACCTGTCTGGTGTTAAAAACTACTCAGCATTGTCTGTCTTTGTACATGTGTGTCTGCTGTTGAGTTTATTGAGAGTTAACCATAGCAAATGGAGGGGCAGAAAAGTGTCCCAGGAGAGTAGGAGGAAAGCAGGATCAATTAAAGTCAGTTTCAAGATTAGAAATGGGAAAGGGAAAAGAAAGGTGTGGCAAAGTCTCATGATTTTCTGTCTTCCAGCTCTGACACAGTTGGAAGGCTCATACACAAAACCACTGACACCAGTGCTCAGTGTGCACTGGAGAGGCAGTGACACTCTGGTAGAAGAGCTGGCCTGATATATCATCAGCTATCTAAGCATGACTACCTGAGTATTTTAGGCAAGCCTGTGAAAACAGGATGGATTATATGTCAGGCACTCATCAACAAGAGGAAAAAGCATTCAGCCCCAAGTCAAACTTCCTGCTGCTTATCTTCACTAAGGTGACCATCAGTTTTTGCTGCTGTCTTGTGAAATAAAAAGGAAATACAGGATCTCCTGAGATTTAAGAGGGTAAAAATAAGATTTTCCCTCCCGGACCAAGCAAAGATTAGAAGAATTTTGGATTAAGATGTGCAGCAACAACTAGGTGCTGAAATGTGGGGCCCCAGCCTTAAGGTTAAGAGAGAAGCCCCACAAAGACTCAGCATTGGCCAACAAGACTACGACCTAATTCCTGGAACATCTCTTTGTGGAATGGGGCAACCAAGTGGTGGGAATGTGGAGTGTACTGAATTTTTCATTTGCTTTTCCTAAGTTCCTCTTAGTAGCACATGTCAATCCACCTTCCTAAACCAGAGCTGGACAAAGAAAGAGCAATGCTGGATGTTAAAAAGATGAAGTTTTACAGTAAGTGAACTACAAATGAACTTCCTAACCATTTACTTTAATAAGAAACTACTTCTAATTGATTGCTTTCTCTTTGTCTGATTTAAATAAGATGTTTTTAATACTTCCTATATCTAAGTAATTTTTCCTTGGTTTATGAATATTATGAATACAGCAGTATTTTACAGTCATAGGATAGAAACCCTAAATTCATCATTCACTAATAGCAACAGCAATATTCTTATTACAATACTAATTTTGAAATAATACAAAATCTTTAAAATAAAAATAAAGCCATTTTAAATTTATTTTTTTCTTGATTATTCTCATAGAGAATATACAAAGATAATAAAAAACAAAACAAAACAAAACAACCAAAAAATCCCCAACCCAAATGTTTAAATTAGTTTTTCAGTTTCCTACTGTCCTATATTAAAGGCAACCTAATATTATTTATGGGAGCAGAACCCTTTTAGGCAGCACTCTTTGTATTTTTTATTAAGTCCATACTTGCAGAATCTACTTAATGTCAATTTTGTACAATGGTTACACTGCACAGAGTATTTTATTTTAAACCTGTAGGACACAATGATAAATTGATAATTGACCCCAAGGCCATAGCAAATAAAGAAGCCCTGTTTTTCATTAGTACAGTATTACATCGTTGTTAGGGGAAAGGAGAACGATGCTAATTGAGTACTGAGGAGTTGCACAATTAAGAAATCACCCATGGTTTTAATTTCACATGTTTAAGGCTGCAAAATTCCTAACTGTGAACAGTAAAATAAAATAAGATTAATGTGAGATGCAATTATATAAAGCTTCACCATCCAGAAGCAATTTCCAGCACTCTATGTTTTCGCTACTGATAGTCAATACCATACTTTTCTTCTCTATACTCTAAATTGAAACTCTAAGGTTTCAAGTATCATGGGATCTAGAGGACAAATTCTGTGTTGGTTGTTAAAAATAAAAGTGTTTATTTTGAAAAGAAACTCCACAGCCTCCCAGTGTAAATGAGTTTATTTTGTGTGAGGCTTTCTCATATTAAGACCAGGGCTCATTCATATTCCAATCAGAACCAGGCTAATACTCTGATGGAACAACATGGAAACATTCAGACTGTATCATGACCTGTTTTTTGGTCAGTTTTAATTAATTGACTGTGATGTTTTTACAGAGTTCCGCAAGTATTCGAAGTTCAGCACCTTCTCACATGCAAAAATTGGTTGTGACTAGGGCTGCTCTATTAAGGACCCTGCAATTAGGGTCCTGATTGTATCTTCCCCTCTCCATGACTTTTGGATTCCTTTAGATACATTCCATTTCTGAATTATACTTTTCTATCACAAACACAGTATCATAATGTTGGCAGTAGCACAAGGCTCCTCTTACCTGTGTTTTATCAGGTTTAGTGAAGTCCCAGACCAGTTAAAATGGGAAGAAAGCGATATGCCCTCCATAGCTGGGAGAGCCACTGCTTGAGACTGAAAGGTTTAAAAATATAAAAAATAAGAAATTCATAAGTATGGTCTGAAATTTAAGACTCAGGCAGTAATATGCTCAGGTCACTCAGGCATAGATAATACCATCCCGAAGGAATAAAAAACTCAAATTAAATTAAATCTCTAGGTTCTGGGAAGCCAGTTAATATAACTTGTTTTGTCACATGCGTGTAAAGCAGAAAATCAGGACGTATACAAAGTACCATAAGAGTTTTCCCATGTGACCTATTCCAATCAACTGGTATTAAATCCAAAATTCACTACAGGAGAAGGTGTAATATCTGAAATACATAAAAAAGAGAAAAAGAGAAAAAAAATCTTAGAAAGTTTATTTGGGTGTTCTAGCCAAAAAAAAACCAACAAGTGATTAAAAAATACACTTCAAGCATAAGTCACAAGTGATTTTGTTCAAACTGAACAATTCACACAGAGATATAAATGAGATTTGTTCTGAACGAAACACAGCTTTACTGGTTAATCAGCTTCCTATCTGGAAGATAATTTTGTTGTATAATTACTTATGTAATAACATATATATAATTTAGTTAAGGTTCCTACTTTGTTTAGTGACATTATGACACAATCCAGTATTTTTACTCTTTGTTTCTCTTACATCTCCATAGATCATAAGAGAGTTAGCAACTCGTTTGATTCTGAGCATAGCTTTCATGACTAAACTATGATACATTTGAAATTAGATTTCAGCTATGAGTAGTGTTTTTTTCTTCCAGTGCTTTGGTAAAATTACCTCCTTTGGAACGATAAAGAGCAATAACGTAATTGTGAGAGAAACATTGTGTGGAAAATTTCTTCTTTAAAAAAACAAATAACAAACTGGGATAAAAAGCTATGTTACAGTTCTTTGGTAATGGTGCATAAACCCCCTGGCTACATCCAGAATGCTCAGCAGACTCACCAGCTGTCTGCTACAGAGTTTGGGAGACTGGGAACAAGCTGCCTGCCCACCTGGCTTGTGGAGGTCCTTCACTGAGGAAGCCCTGAGAGCTGGAACAAGAAGAGAGCTGTAATCTGAGTGCCAGCCAGAACCCTCTCTGTCACCTGCCCAGAAAATACTTGGCAGAGGTGATGGGCAAGGTAAAGAAGAATGAGCAACCTGGCATCTGCCAGATTGCTGAGAAGTCCATGGCTGCCAGGAAAGCAGAAACTTTCTGAGGTTAACAGATGTACTGGCACAAATTAGATGGCCTATTCACCTGGCTTGCACCAAACCCAAAAAACAGATGTTTCTATCTAGGTGTTATTTCCTTAAAACAGTTCCTTTAAAAAACGTGTTCGCTAGCCTTATCCAATGTGGCAGGTGCTCAACAGTCATTGACTGAGGTTGGCACTGCTATCTTTTGCCTTCCTTCTATGGAGCTGCTTTAACAGAATTTCCTGAGCAAGGCTTTGGGTTTATGAAGGCGGAACTGTGGTGCTAGGAGGCAACAAAAAGATGATGTGGGAGTTATTTCTTCTGTTCATTTCAGATGGAAGTGAACATTTACAGGAAGATGGTCCACAGTAATAAAAGACTAAGGGGAAAATGAAAGCATAGGCTCAGTAATACTAGTATTTTACTCAATATTTCTTTAAACTCACTTTCCCACATAATATGAGAAAGCAGCTCTTCCTGTGACACTTAGCTGTTTATAAATTATAAAGTAAGTGTACAGTCACACAACCAGCATGTGCTATACAAAGAGAGGCACTACTTTTCTACTTCCTACAGGACATTTTCTACAATAAATCAACAGAAAGTCTTGATTGGAGGAAGCATTTTGAAATTCTGAACTATAACAGAAAGAATGGTGGGTACCAGGGAATAGAGTTTGAACATTTAGAACACTCTTTTATTTTTTAATCACTGAGAGTGAGATTAAACTGATTATTTGGTCCTTCTTGAAAATCACAGTGGGCATTTAATTCCATAAAACCAATGGCATAACTAATAATGTTTTCCTAAATTATACAAAGTCCTGGTGAAAACATGAATCCTGTGTCAACAGAGCTCTGTGACTTTACAGAGTCAATAAGGACAGATGCAGAACAAGTCATTTAAGGGTTGTATTTTTGAAGACTGAATGAATTTTGCTATATATTTCTTCTATTATCAGTATGATGTTATTAACAATAAAGACTTGCCAAAGCACAGTAGGAACAGCCCCTAGTAATGATTAAATTCTGGGTGAATAAAAAGTCTTCTGCTTCAAATCTGCAGCACATATATTTTAAAAAAAAAAAACACACCCTTTTTTTTGGAGTGTTGCAAACTCATCTCTGAAGTGGTACACCGGTCCAGGTCACAGATGTGGATGCAAATGAAATCTGCTCTCTTAACAATCTGAAATGTTGCCTCATACCAGCGGTAGGAACACTGGCTGAATGTTGCCCATCCTGACTTTAGGCACCTCCATCTCTAGGGAAGAATTTCCCAATTCCACAAAAATTTAGTTGTAGGCATTCTCTTATTGTAGCAGACTAATACAGAAAAAAAACATGGTAAAAGAAAACTGTTCATATTTCAAAGTGACCCTTTCATTCTCACCAGAATTAGTTCAGTTTTACATAGTTTAATTCTGAGCTAATCAGAAATAAGGCGGTGGGTGTCCTAATAGCTGTTGTTATCTGGACAATGAGATCCCTCTAGTCACCTGTGAAAAACAAGATACTCGGATGAACATCATCAGTATATCTGTATCAAGATGGCTAGTCTCATCTCATCACCTCTCCATGTCTAGATCATGAAGTGAAGGGAAAACAGGATGAATCCATTTAAGATGCTCTATGAGTTGACTCATAAGGATAATGGGTACCTATACACCATTCTCTGAATTCCTCTTCTAACTATATGATTAATACTGGAAAGATCTGTCTCTTTTGCTATAGTATCAACTTTAAAGACCAAGTCAGTTGTATATGCAGAAGGAATGGAAATAGGCTCATGTATAGCATGTGCAAACTCATAGTACATTAAGAAGTAGCAATTACCTTTTCTTCCTAAATTACATTCTAATGCGAATAACTAACGAGTAACCTGTTGAAGTCAATAGGAATACCAATACCATATATTTCCCTAGATACAGTACATTTTCTATCTTGCAATATCATTTTGCATTTAATACACTTTGTGCTTTCTGTCTATAAAGTAATATGACACCACAGATAATGATGATTTTCCTCCAAGAGCATTTCAATGCTTCGCTAGCAAACTTTCAAGTGCTTTATGATGCTTATGGAAACTTTAAAAAATGCAAACTGGTAAACATGTATTAAGAGAATAACTGTAAGTGACTATGTTCTGAAATGTTCTTTGAAGTCATTGTCTTTGCATAGTAGTTGAAAAGGATTGGCAAAATATTGCAAAATATAATTTGCACGTATATTGGTGTGAATTAGTGATCTGTTCAAAAAGAAGAGTTCAGGTATGGTACGTTGTCTTTCTAGATCAAAGTGCGCACCATTTGATCCATGAAAAGCATGATAGCCAAGAATAATTTAGTTACACTTGCAAATTTATCAAACAGCTCTCTTTACCAGACCTACACCTACACTGAACAGAAAAAAAAAGTGTTCTTTCCTTGTCTTTAACTAATCTGTTGTCTGTATAATAAGTGTGAAATCTCTAAATATACACACATTTACTACAAGCAAACAAGCTGTCCACAATCTAATTAGACAAAAATCTGCCCATCTGTTCTGCATTATCATGGGGCTTGCTCACATGCATGTTGTCTCATTACTAAAAGGCAGAGAGGCAAATTGAATTGAGCTGGACTTCCTCTTTAAGTGGGATCAGGACATGAAGCCAGACCCTTACTGTGAACCAACAAATCACCACTGGGAGAAAGTGAGATGATCGAAGTTTCTTTTTTCTAAAGCCACATGTCCAGTGTTTACCATGATGCCTAAGGGGATGCTAATACCGTTGTTTGGCACAATACAGCACACACTACAACCATATAAACCTTGTTTTCAATGAAAATTGTTTGCTTTTTTTTCTTAGTCCCCTGAGTCCCATGTCTTTTTATTACTATCTGACTGCCATTTCAAGCATAAATCTTGGTTAATGGAAGACAGGAAAGTTTCATTGAAACAAACTTTGCTTATAAAAATAAAGAGAAAAATGCCAAATTTTAATATTTTATTAATTTTTTTTTTAAAATTACATGCTAATACCTTAGTCAGGTTTTTGAAAATGCTACTCAAGGCCACATGCTCCTGAGAATACTTTTATATGGAAATGGGAAATTTTATAGGACAATGTTTATTTGCATATATTCTAATCACTTATTAATGCTTAGCACTTGCAAGCATATTATATTTCTCCCATTTGAGCACTTTGCATCGGCAGTAAAAAACACTCCATTGTTTCTAAGTATTTTTAGTAGACTGTTACTACATTTCTTTAGCAGAAATGGAGATGATTATTTTGTTGCTGTGAGTGCTATAAATGAGTAAGTACTGTGCAAATTATGTTTTGAAGATTAAGCAGAATAAATACAGGATCAGTGCAGATATGCATTCAAAAGTTGGAGTAAGTATGGAAAAACTAGACTATAGTTCTATCTTTTACACAGTTCTTATTGCTAGAGCACTTGAATACATCACAAACTTTAATTTGCTAATGACAGCTCCCTGAAGATTGTACGACTTGTATGCCAGATTATTCCCAGAAGCAAGTTGAGCCTCCTTTTCCTCCTGTTGCTGTTCACTCCCTGGAGTCCATCTCATCTGCTTCCCCCTGGATCTCTGACTTCTCACTGAGCAGATTAGTACATCAAAAGAAATGGAGAGCAGATCTGCTTGGGATACTGCAGAGACTATTTGCATAACTTTCATGCTAGTGATGGGCAGATAAACCTGAAAGCAGGAAAGGGTAGATACAACCTTTCCTCCTGGCTCTCCGCAACCTGAGCAGAAAGGAGTTTGTATAATTGAAACACATTGGATCTTCCTCTGCAGCCCTCTACTTTTCCAGTATACCCAGTTATATCTCCTGCTCCATTCGGATAACATACCAGCCGAGATAGGACGTTTTTCACATAATGGCAGTTTAGGGTAAAATGGAGAAAGTGGCCCAAGGACCAGAACTAGAAACAAAGCTTACTTAGGAAAGCACAAGTTATGAGTTTTCAAATAAGCTAGAAGAACTGGTGTCCTCTATGGGAGTGAATAAACAAAGAGATTTTAACAGAAAACTAAAACTATTTTACAAATTAATAATAGTTATGTTTTCACATTTAATTTCCATTATCAACATTTTTGGTTTTGGTTGTTTTTTTCTTTTTTTTCTTCTTTTTTTCTTTTTTTTTTTTTTTTTTTTAAATAGAATGCATAAAACTTAAGAAAATAAGACAAAACTCTCTCTACAGAAAGTGTAGAAAGGAAAAGATTAAATAGTGCTAATAAAGGCCCATGACAGGATTCAGTTCAGGCTTGCAACTGCATTTCCTCTTTTACTATGAAAAATTTTACTGCTGCTGCATCATGGAAAAGAAAAGTTAGAATTGTTGATGAGAGAGAATCAACATGTATAGGGGAAGAACTGGAGACATTAAAGAAAAAAAGAAATTCAGAGAGACCAAACTTTTCTTCCAGGGAAAATCCAGTTTTAAAATTGCCTTCATGATGCATCTAACAACATATATTACAGGAAAACACAGTAATAATTTGTAAGAGTCTCTTGTGGATTTATTTGTGCATAACCGCATGTGCCCCGTACTGAGAGTGGTTCTAGTAATAGCTGCAATGGAACAGAAACTTCGGTGCCATAAAATGACAGGAAAAAGGAAAAAAATGTTGTTCCTGTAGCTTTCTCTTCAAATTTTCTTAATTTTACAGATTTTTTCCCTTTTCTAACAAACATTTAATACAATTTGGCTGCTTTGATCTATATAGAGGATTAAAATATACTGTGCAATACTGGTATTCATGTCATAGGCATATGACATAAATATGACTGGTATTCATATCATATGTATACTTTAAGGTCATTGTTTATCAGTAAATGATTTAATTACAGATTTTTACAATTTTAAAACAATCCCCTTTTGATTCTTGCAGCTATCCAGAGTCCAGCCAGCAAAAATGTGGCATAAAGCCCTGAAATATATATTGACATGATACTGAACATAATTTCATATTCTTCTGTCATTTTTATACAATGTACTTCTTATATGTACTGTGCAAATCATTAAAGAAAGATTAAATAATAGTTATTTCCTTTTCTAGCATCTTATTATTTTCTCTTTATTCACAGAAGTGGAACATGAGACAAATCTACAGTTTCCCCATAAATACTAATTTGCCAAAAGAAAACAAAATATATTTTGCCTTTAGACAATCTGCATTGATATATTGAAATAGCAGGGAAGGGGAAAAAAAAAAACCATAATGCTTCATTAGTTAATTGCGCAGAGCACAGCTCTTTAGGGGTAAACAAGTGAAGGACATTTGCTGAATGGTCTATGCCCATCATGCATATTATGGTCTAATGGTGCTAGTAATGGTAGGAGGCTCCTGGAGAGTCATCTGTCAAATTAGCATATTGAATTATTTATCACCTCAGAGTAAAATTATGGAAGGGAGCAGCTGAGACCCTTTCATAAGAAAATGCAAGATAAAGAGACAACCCCTCCCCAAAATATCTAGTACAACTGCTTTGCCCGTTCAGTAATGTCACTGGTATTTGTAAACACCAACAAGATTTAAACAGTATGTGTGTGTGAAGATACTGGAATGTGCATGTAAGTTCTAATAAATACTACGCATACATTAGTTTTATTATGTCTACTAGAAAGACATGAAAATATGTATAGATGATTGGTATAATGCTAAGAATAATTATAATTTATTTTAATGCAACAGTGATTGCATAAATTATAATATATATCACAAACTACTTATGGAATGTAAAATTATTTGTTGTATATAATGTTTAATTTATATTTTAATAAAATTATAAATTATAAAAAGAAAGTTCATAAATTCATTAAATAGTGTGGTTCCTTTGGAGTCAGTTATTGTTATAATCTCAAAATGTAGGTTCTCAATGTATACACAGTGTTTAAACTATTTCCTAAAAACATAAAATAATTTTTGTAATCACTGAATAATATATCCCTTACTGCAACTGTATCTAAGATTATGAAAGCATGTAAGATTTTTCAATTTTCATTGTGTTAAAAAGAGTTGCTGCTGGAGTTGCTCACTGGTAATAGATACAAATTAATCTTTATTGCATAATAACTCTTTTTTGTTCTCTTCTGTCTTTATTGATTGTAAGTTATCAAAGTCATGGTAACTTTCCAACATTTCTAATGATTAATATCTATTGTGAATAGATCTTCAGCCCCAGGTGCTTTTCACAGCACCCAAGTGTCCTGTATATTAATGACCAGTCTGGCTATAAGTTCAAGTGTTTAAGTGAGATTTTTGAGATGTCTGACACTGCAAAAAGGTGTGTGCTATGTGTTTTAACTAACCTGTTGAAACTATTTTAACCTGCATATTAACTTCAACTAGCTCACATTAACATTCTGTAAAGCACTGAACAGACCAGTGAACCATTTAAGGAATTTCAATGAGACTGATCACCAAGCATACAGTTAAACTTGTTAATATGTGCTCCACTGCATTTAAAAAACAAGATCCCCTACGGGACCTTTTACAGATCATTTTCTCACTTTTAAAAGTTGGTAACTACAAGTTTAGTATTTCAGACATCAGGTCTTTGGAAGAGGAAATTCACTTCCTAATACACAGATTTGTTCACTTAATATCCTGGCTGACAAACAAACCTCCCCATTTTTGAGTAATCCAGAGGACACCAATACCTGCCTTTTTGTTCTATCAGGTATTCATTATGCTGCTACTTAAATTTGCTTTCTCGGTAGTACAGAGCTGAAAGAGGGGTTTTGTTAACTTTCTTATGACAGCGCTGCTCATGAAATATTCTTTAACATTATACAGAGATGATCAGTGCTTCACTGATAGCTTTGAGTCTCTCTGTAGTTTGTTGTCTTAAGATAAAAGTGGCCTCCAGGAGAAAAGCAGGATCTCCCATGGAGATCATTTTGGCTGTTATGGACACAGATCTTGAGGACCAAGGCAGCTACCAGATAATGCACGCTGGCTAGTAAGAACTACATGGAGAATTTACTACTCCAGGCAAAGATGTTATATACTTGAATAGATCTAGAAATCAATGCTACCAAACTTTTACAGACTTATTTGTGTGGTTTTTTTCACTTTTGTTGCAACAGTAAGTTCAAGGGCTCAGTATTTCTTGTTCTAAATAGCATTTAGTCCCTCCAGTGCTCGTACTTCAAAGCTTCCACCCACACATCAGGCACTAGGAAATGAGGAACAGAAACCTGTGATACAGAGGAAGAGACCCTCACTTCCCTTCAGCATACTATAAGGCAAGCTGATAAACAGTATTAGAAATATTTGTTGTCATGATTCCCATCTGAAGGGATTTCGTTAAAGGAAACATGTACGTTGTAAATATCTGTAAATATAATATTGGTATTATAGTTGATGAGCAAACGTATCGTGGTACTGTATAGAAAATATTTTGGTCCTGAAGATATTTCTGCTTCAATTATTTTCTCAGACTTTTTCTCCTTAAATGCATGATTCTTTCCTTTTATTTCCTATCCCTTTTGCTTTCTCACAGAGACAGGTAGTTTTATGCAATTGCTTCATAGGACAGAGTTACATTGAAAGACCAGGTGAAGTATACTCCAGCTGTACAATTAAGGGCAAGCAACAACAGGCCTGAATGTTTTAAAGGACAAGGATCATCACTGCACAAGAGGCCCTCTCCCTGTTCCCTCCCTGTGGCCACATGGGAAACACAGCAAATGAAAAGCCTTCGATGCTGCAGTTGTATGAGCGCAGGAGGTTTGTAGAAGATGCACAGAGAATGGAAGGATGGGATATGCAAAAGGGAACAGTCATAAAACTTTATTGAAAGATCAGCAGAGATCAGCAACCCCACCACATTGCTAGCTTGTGTATGGGTCTCCTCCAAGCTCAGAGGAAATGCATTCCAGTGAAGAAGTCAGGCAGAAATGACAGAAAGCATGCATGAACAAACAAGATGCTCTTGGACAAACTCACGCATAAAAAGGATCTGTACAGAGGGTGTAAACAAGGACAGGTAGCCTGGGAGGAATGCAGAGAAAGAGTCAGAACATCCAGGGATTAGGTTAGTAAAGTTAAAACCCTGATTGAACTGAATCTGGCCAAGGACATTAAGGGCAACAGGAAAAACTCCTGCAGGTACATAGGTGATAAAAGGAAAATAAGAGAAAACATGCCTTCTTCAGAAGGAAATGGAGACCTGGTCACCCAGGACATGGAGAGGGCCGAGGTACTCAATGACTTTTTTGCCTTGGTCTGCATCAGCAGGAGCTCCAGTCACACTGCACACCTAGCGGGAGGCAAAGGCAGGGACTGGGAGAATGACGAACCACCTGCTGTAGAAGATCAGGTTCCTGAAGGTGCACAAGTTCATGGGACCTGACAAGATGCATCATGGGTCCTGAGGGAACTGTCAGATGCAGTTACCAAGCCATTATCTGTCATATTTGGGAAGTCATGGTAGTCTGGTGGAGTTTCTGCTGATTGGAAAAAGGGAAATATAATTCCCATTTTTAGAAAAGGTAAAAAGGAAGATCCAGGGAACTACATACCAGTTAATCTCACCTCAGTGCCTGGCAGATAGAACAGATCCTCCTGGAAACTATGCTATGGTACATGGACAATAAGGAGTGATTGTGACAGCCAAGATGGCATTATGTATGGCTGGGCCATGGCGTTAGTGGATAAGAGAAAAGCAACCCACATCATCTACCCAGATTTGTACAAGGCATTTGACACTGTTCCACACAACGTCCTTTCCTCTAAATTGGAGGGATATGCATTTGATGGATGGACCACTCGGAGGGTAAGGAATCACCTGGATGTTTGCACTCAGACACCTGAAGTCAATGGCTCAATGTCCAAGTGGACAGCAGTGATGAGTGTTTTTCCTCAGGGGTTGGCTTTGGGACTGATCCTGTTCAACATCTTTGGTCAGTGACATGGACAGTGGGATCAAGTGTGCCCCCAGCAACGTTTCTGACTACATCAAGCTGCATGGTGCAGTCAATGCCTGGTCTAGTCCCCGCCAGTGGTAGGGCGTTGCAAGTAGACAGTCTGTAAGATCTCTTCCAACCTGAACCATCCTATGATTCTGTGATATTAAGAAAAAAAGTTGTAAGAACTGTGGAAGAGGATGGAAAGCTAAAAGTGGTAAATTACAGGGAGGTAAGGAAGAAGACGTGAATGAATGATAAGACTGTGGATACAAATGAGGTTTGAAGATGAGGAGAAATGTTGTATCTGATTTGTTGTATGTTCTTCCAGTAACAGGGTCAGGCTTGATGGCTAACATTTTTGGGGTTGGTAGAAATGAATGTTTGCTCTCTTCCCTGTTCAGTCCAGCCTCTTTTCCCTTAACAGTGTGAAGTGCTCAAAGATGTCTGCCTAGCTGTTAGCTACATCAACACACAGTCCTTAGTATTCTGCAAGTGGCAAGGTCCAGCTCTTGGAGCTGTGATGCTTGACATTGCCCTTTAAAAGACCCAAAGCAGAAAGAGGTATGGTAGGAAAAAGAGGCCAGCTTCTCAGACAGGAGCATCTTCTGGTGCACAGAGTGGAGACTAAAGTGAAAATGTCCCAGAGGACATTTGCCAGCAGCAGAAGAAAATTTATAAAACCAACCAGGCTACTTTGGATATTCTGGGACCTTGTAGACAAATTTCTTGCATACAATATGCCAGAGGTTTATGTGATGTGCCCAATCTGGGCAAATTGGATAAAACTTACAGCAGAAAGGCTGTAAAGGCATGAATACAGTTCAGATGAATACAGCAAGTTTAGCTTGAAAGGCAGAAGTTAGCATCTGGATCTGCTGCAATTGCACTTTACATTATAAAAGCAACTATACCTTGTGAAAAAAGAATTGCAAGGCAAAATTCTCAAGCTGTTTAATCAGCCTGCTATATATATATTTATGGTTTCTAAAGAAATTACATCTTTATCCTCACAGAGTTTTATATCTGCAAAATTTACTTGGGGGTTCAGGGGGAGAGAGGGAAGAGAAATCCCTTGAAAGCAGTTCCAATTCCTGATTGTAGTGCTTAGAATTGCCTTGAGTTTTTATTAAAGATAGAAATTCTTTGGTTTTCATTTCAAGCTTAATTACACCTCATGTAAATTAAATTATTTTAATTAAAATGATGAATTTATCTGTGTTTGTTAATTCCAGAAGCCGTAATTCCATTCTTTTGAAATACCAGCCGGAATAATGTAATAGAAGATCTTTTTACAGGAGCTTTTCCTCCTAAACCTATTTGTTTATTTTTGTAAAGTGTTCTTGAGTAAACAGACAGCAGCACTGGATAATAAGTACAATTTTGTTTCCAGTTTATTTTTTGTGACTGGTAGGGATTCTGCATGACTACTCTGGTATATTTCTTTCTATTTTAGTTTTGTTATCAAAAGATTTCAATTACATATTTCATTTCTTCAACTGGCAAAAAGTTACCGTTTAGAAATAACCTTAATTTACCAAATGCAGTGTAGTTTTACTAAGATGTGGTTTTGTTACACAGAAACTCATGTAATTTGAAATAATTATGTTGTTGAGCACATGTACAATACCATAGATATTTAACAGGTCTATTGTAAGTATATATAAAAAAACAGATTCAAACTGTGTATTAGAAAATTCTTTGATGGTCTGAATTCTTATGACTACAGTTACTTCACATAGATATTTTATACACTTACTGCTTCTATTTTAATTCTACTCATACACACAGTTTATTTATGAAACTGGTAATTTACAAGCTTCCTTTTAAATAACACAGTAATTGGAATCTTCCCTTTAATTTATATATTTAAGTACAATAGCTCCATAAATGTTTTATAGCAAACTCACATTGGATCACTGAAAAGCTGCATTTTTTAGAGGAGAAGATATAAAGATGCCTTTGATTTGTTTTTATTCTGATGAAAGGCCACAAAGATTATCTGTGTTGAGGTTTCTAGCATTTACTGCTGTCTTTGCTATGTGCCCAACTCTGTTTATATTAAGTGACCTTTAAGTCTCTAGTCTAAAGCAATAAAACTAAGGCTTCCTGTCTTATCGATTAGGTTAGGCCTATTTTCACACTAATAAAATGGAGCCCAGTATACTAAAATACACTTTTAGCCAATGTCTGTAAATGAACCTGAGTCCTAACAATTTTGGAAGAGGTCAACCTAAAGTAAGCAGGTCATATCTGTGGTAAATCAACTTCCAGGAACAGATCACTGGACACTATAAAAATCAGGGGTGTTTTTTTAAGAGACCAACTTGAACCCTCCTTAACCAGAAAATAACATCTGACCTAGGCAGCAAAATTTATCACAACATTTCAATTAAAACTTGGCAGCCGCATAAGCAATACATTGTGGTGTTACAACTGACCTTACTGAAGGAAACATCTATGGGAGGAGAGGCCCAAGGTAGACTGACAGCCCTCCTGTGAATATGAGGGATGCACAGCACAAGTCTTTCTGTTGGTGTTTGAGATTTACCAAGAATCTCATTATCATTCTTTCTTAATAAGAAAATTAATGGTTGCCTAATTATGTTGATAAACATTCAGTATATGTTTTTCATTTCTAAGTACATGTACATTAATATTAATGTAGTTTTGCTTACATCTTGTGCTTCACGATGAATGAAAACTGCCTAATATAACAAATAACTGTTCAGTTATCAGGAATATTAAATCTGAGAAGAAATGGAGCTAGGCTGTGTCCTGGTCAGTACCTCCCTAAACAACCATGAAGGCATTGTCCATGAAAGCCATGTTATTTGCAAGGTAAGGCTTCCATAAATGTTATTTTCTGTTTTACTGAGCTGGTCATTGTAGGTTTTCCTCATGGAACATGCAGTGAGCTTCTGCAGGTCTGTAGATCTGCAGCACCGGCCCGGGACCGACCCTTGGAAAAAGCTGAGTCCAGCTTAATTGCACTGCTCTCCAGCTTTGGTGGTCCAGAGCAGAGTATGATTTCACACGGATTCTGCTGGCTATCCACAGCTGTCACAGTGGGGCTCAGCTGCTGTTAGCAATCAGCAGGGCTTGAGAAGGGGGAGCAAGAAATACCTCCATTTTCCCTCAGGCAGTGACAAATTATATTAGCATATCTGCTAATGAGAAACCAGAGCTCACCTTCTGTCAGGCACTTTGAAAAAAAAGACACAAAAGCGACCTTACAGCTGCCCTTCACCCTTCCAAGCCCCATGCTCAGCCAGGATCCTGGAAGATCAGGTGACTTCTTCAGGTCCCTTGCTTACAATGTGCATGCTTTCCTTCTGACATACCTATCTAGCAAGCCCAGTTATAGGTCACAAGAGTTACAGGGTCACATTTTCTGTAGCAGTTTTTCTTTAACAGTTTTTCACATTATAAGTTGGTTTGGGGATTTTTTTTTTTTTTTCAACAGCCTTTTAAACTGCTCTTCAAAAACCTCCAACTGTTCCTCCAGTGATAAAGACCCATACACAAACACACACACACACACACATGCACAACTTCCAGTGCTATTGAAATAAACTCACAAGGAATGATTTTCTGCAGTTTCTATTGTTACTCTAATAACCATGTTCAGGCTTCACAGCCCAGATACTCCTCCCCTCCTGCAGGCTGTGTTCTGCTAGGTGCTTGCAGGCGGAGCTGCCATGAACAATGGAAAGTGCATCTTACTGAAAGTTTGGTTATGCTATAAATGGTCTAAAATACATATTGCTTTTAACACTTCAAAACAGTAGCAGCTAATATACCACAGGTGTGCATCAAGTTGTAATATGGGAAACCAATATGTAGGCAAAAGGCAAAATTTCAGTCTTAGGTCAGTGGATGAAATTTGCTTTTAATGATCTGAATTTGCTTTATAGATTTATTATTCCTGTTACAACCAGTTTTAGAGATCATACAAAAGCCTGGTACTAAAATCCCATGATTTATATTTTATTACTCTGTCCAGAGAAAGAAGCCAGTTTAAATTTTCTCATGAACAGCTATGCTTCATCCTTGTTTGTGATCAGGTTATTGTTTTGTTAAAAACAATAATAATTTCACATATGTTGTCATTTTATGACTGGTATTTTATTGTATCATAACCTTTCAATATATAAAATATTCCTTTATCATTAGATGTGGAAATTCTCTTATGGATTTCCAGGAAGGGGCTATATCTTCCCAGGCTTGATTTACTTCCCTATGCTACTGTCAATCACTTCCTGAGATTTTGAGTTTCAGGGTGCTCATCTTGCATAACTTTTCTCAGAATACGGGACCTTACCTGCCTATTTAAGGAACTGGACTAATTCCCATTTAAGCACAAATTTAATGCAGGAAGTTCTTGTGGCTTACATTGTGGCTCAGATGAAATGACTAAAAAGCATCTTCTGGTTTTATAACATACCTGTAATTCAGATTACTCTGAATCTAGACTCAGCATTTTTTTTTTCTTTTTCAGAGTCAAGGTACACCATGAATTAGTAAGAATGTGTCAGCAAGAGAAGTTAGCAAGAGAACTGATGAGATGCCACTGTGTAGCAATGTCCCAGCGCTGAGATACCTTCTTCACCCAACATGCTGCAGACCATGATCTACAGTCAGAGGTGTGGGTGAATACAGACACGCGGCATGTCTGCTTTTCTGAGCTGTGTGCATAGTCCTCAGAAAGGATTAAGGCAGTGCTGACCTGCTGTGGCACAGGAGGGGCTGGAGAGGGACTGCCCCCTTCATGAGAAAGGACTGCAGAGCAGGTGCTGTAACTTATTTTTCAACTGCTGGAATGAACTGAAAGTATTTGGGCACTGACTTTTTCCAGTGGAGTTTACCAGCAATCTGGCCAGATGAATTTTGGGAGTTAGTGTACATTTATACCTGCTTAAAGGCATCTTCTAAAAGACAAAGGAAGACTGAGAAAGAAAGAAAAAATAAAAAGAGGCAAGAATTATAACCCAGTGATGCAATAGACTCATTTGCTTGGCGCAAATGGCTAGCTTTAGTCCTCTGCTACTGCATTTCAGAGCAGTAGGCAGGCATTCAACACAGTACCCAGGGAAAACAGATGAGAAACCATTCTGTGATTCAGATTGGATAGCTGTACAAAGCAATACAGAATCATGAAGTGACCCCACTCTAACTCTCCTGCTGAACTGACTTTAAAGTAATTATTGTTGCATATGAGTATTTGTTCCAGCTGGTGATGTGCTAGCCATTTTTAAATTGGTTTCTCATCTCCTATCAGCTTCATAGTAAACGTATATATTTTTTTAGTTTAGCAAGGACTGGGCTTTTTTATTATATATTAAAAAAAATAATAAATCAAATTCACACATAAAGCTTCACAAGTTTTTAAGCTCTGCTTTGCAAAATCACCCTAGAGAGCCTTTGTTTCCAGGGAAGACATTTTATGCAGTGTCTGTATGGGCACAAGTATGGCATTATTGAGATACAAGCTTGCAGGATCATCCCACAGAACAAGAGCATTGTTTTCTTTTGCTGTCTTGCTTTATTAGATTTTATTTATGAGATTCATACTTAAGTCTGAACCTGCACAGACTAGAAGGATTGCTATTGGGTACAATTATTATTGCCCACATTCTGTCCTCACTATAAGCATTCTTCATGGATGGGGTAAAGGCTAAAAAACCTACTTCATTATCCTTACATAGAGAGTATAAAAGCCAGCCTTCATCCAGTGAGAGGAAGATCTGCTTCCTTACCTGCTCTCTTGGGCTTGTACATCCATTAAGTAGTCATTGGGTAAAATACAGAAGCAGTCCTGGGAGAAGAGCTGTGCTCCCTTACCTCACAAATGAGTGCCCTAATCATAAGGACAGAGCATCACACTCGCTCTTGTGAACTCTTTCTGGCTGAATAAATCTGGAATTCCTTCTGCACAGTGGCACACCTTCAGCAGAAGGGGTATGCCTGCTTTGCTTCCCCAGGAGGCTTAGGTCGTATGCCAATGGCTTTAATAGAAATTTGAACACCTATGGACAGAGACAGGATTGAATTTCTGTGTTTCATTTTAATTTTTTTTAGTAATGACTTGAACCATTCTGCTGCAAAAACAACTTTTGCTGTGGCTTTACTTTAGATCAAAGTGTCTGACACTAAAATATTTTAAAAAGATGCAAAACCTGATGGGGTGTATTTAGCTCACTCACTAGAGGTGAACACAAGCTTGAGCCTCTCTAAGGGAAAGCTAGATGGCCAGGAAACTTCGAAGTCTCAGAGTAGTTTATGAGGTTCAGAGACCTCCAGAGTTAGCTGGCAACTGAGAACTGAGTCATAATTTAGGACTTCAGGAACTTCTGCCCTAGACTTGCTTGTTTTAAATACTTCCTTGGATTTGGCCCTAACACAGTGTGGACTCCCTTTAAGACCATTATTATTTTGTACTAGGAGTATAGCAAATTGGCAGATACTTAAACCAATATTCCCTCCAGATGAAAATAGGTAGTTGGAACAATCCCTTCCTATTAAATCTGCAACCTGATTATAATATTCTTCTATAGCCTACTTTAGAAATACAATGACCAAGATTAAATGAACCATGTTCTGCCGTGACTGAAATATACCATGCAATTTAAATGAAAAATGTGGTTGAGCGTAACAATGCCTCTGGTTTAAATTATGCAATATTTGCATTCTTATCTTCATTTTAGAAAAATGTGCCTGTTACATAAATATACTCAGAAGCAATAGAATCAGATAGATTAATGATTGTGATTGAAAACAGATATGCACCCTGACATATCATATGAATTGCAGATCTGAGGGAGAAAGTCTTTTATTTAGCAGAGATGCCTCTGAGACAGAAATTGAGAACATTAAGATGCAGAGTATTATCTGAAATGTGTAATTGCAAAACTGCTAGAGTAGAATATGTACCAATTATTAATTAGTTCTTACAATTACATGAGAAAAACGATAATTCTATTACTGTCACAAATGGTTAGCAGCTGCTTAGAAATGAATTTTTAACCAAATGATTAGAACAAATATGAAAAAAGTATTTAAAAATTGAGTATTTAATATATTTTCACTTTAATAATAATTCACAACTTTATCACACTTGTTATTTAATATAATTTTACTGAAAAGTAAAGAGAAGATCTTTTCTGTAGTATCCTATTCTGATTCCATTAGCACTATTAAGAAGTTTAGAAAAAGAAAAAAAGATTATGCAGTGTATTTGCGGATATGAAGGCACATTATCAAGAACTATGTACTTTGGCACCTTGCTGAAACAGCCATTTCTGTCAGGAGAGCATACAGAAAGGTGTGAGTTGATAGGTGAAAAACAATTACAGTTGACACCCCCACAATACTGCAAGATCCTACATGACACCTTTTTTCTTAAGCCAAGACTTCGCTCACATTGAGCTGCTTTCATGGCTTTACATGGAAAGAGATAGGTTTAGATTAGATATCAGGAAGAAATTCTTCACTGTAAGGGTGGTGAGGCTCTGGCACAGGTTGCCAAGAGCTGTGGCTGCCCCATCCCTGGCAATGTTCAAGGCCAGGGTGGAAAGGGCTTTAAGCAACCTGGCTTTAGTGGAAGGTGTCCCTGCCTGTGGTGGGTGGAGTTGGAATTAATCTTTCAGATCTTTTCCAACACAAACTATCCTATGATTTTAAGATTGTATGAACGAAAAGGTATTTTGTCTGCTCAGGACAGATTGTTGTAAACACTATTGTTATGTTAATTTTAACTAATTTCATAATCTATTACATGTTTACCAGTTTTGCAGACAGAATAGGTTCCAAGTCAAGTGTCATTAGAATGCTAAAACACTGAATGAATACATTTAATGTTTTAGGGACCCCTATTTCCACACATAAATTGATATTCTTTTACATAGCTACCTCACATCTTCAGGTTTTACTATTTAAATTCCTTATGGTTATGTCATAATAACACAGGGATGTTGAGAAACTGTTGCCAGCAACAGAGCCATTCTTCTGCTAGCGAATGGACACTCCAGATGAAATTCAAGTAGGTTTTACTGATGGGAAGGTGATACCCTGATTGTAAGATAGCAGATAAAATTTCTGAGAATTTTAGATAATGAAATGTATTTGGCCTCTACCCTTCAAATTAACCCTAGGTGTGAGAGAACTTTATTTTTATTATTGGTTTATTTTTGACAAAAATATTGGCCCAAATTATTTTTGATACTATTAAAAAACTGTGTAATTTTTTTAGTATCTGCCAAAGTGGTTGGTTGCATCCCTCTGTTGGTAGAATGAAGAACAGCTTGTTGCTAACAGTTTACCTATTTGTCTCCCATTTCTATGAGGGTTCCTATTTGTCTTACTAGGAGTTCAGGAATTTCAGATTTTAGGAAAATCTAAAGCAAATTGTTTAAATCACAACAAAGTGTATTCAATTAAAATATCTCTTCAGAGAATGTTTATGTGGAGATAGCATGCCTTAAAAAGGAAAAATACAGTATTATAAAACCTGAAATGTTCAAATATTATAGCAATCAAAGATACAAATTCATCCAAGTGATATGGACTGTCTTTAACTTGTCATCCTTCAAGTGGTGACTGAGATCGAAAATGTGATAGTCCATGATTAAACACAGAAAGAAGTGAACAACACGAGTCATTTCTCAGCACTAAGAAGAATCTAGACAAGTTCTGCCCTACATAAAATGAGTTACGTCATGAGGTGGAGAGATAGCAAATCTGATTCATGTTTGTTGTTCTTTCTTTGGCCTCATTAACTACATGCATAATTCAGTTCGAAATGAATAGCAAACTTTATTTTTTTTTTATTTCACAGGAACTGGACTAGGGTTTTTTGCACTTTTGTATTTCCATATTCTGGCAAAGGCCATAAAAACCTCACACTGGTTTTAAAATTAAATTTCCACTAGAAATAACAGGGAAGCTTATGCCAAGTATTATCATGTCCTCCTGCTACATTGGGGCTCTTTTTTAGGCCATAATGCCACAGAGCAGTTAGGCAAGTTTATGCTTCTATGTGCCGGTGGCCAGGACATCAGGACTTGTTATGACAGGATGCTGGAAAGACTTAACATCTATCAAATATCTCACCAGATCACACCCCAAATTTCTTCTTTGCATGTGATCCAAATATAACAGGAATGCAAATGAATAATGCCTCCACTATCCTTTTTCGCTCTTTGCAGTTGGATGAAAGGACATGTTCTATGTGCTCCAAAAACTCAGGATGAGCCTGGGATAGATCACACGAGGATCTGACACTGTTTCCCAATGACTGTAAAAGATACATAAAGAACTTGTGTACTAGGTGGGTAAGAAGAAACTAGCATCACAAAAAAGACAGTGGCAGACATAAGAGAGCTTTTTTATGTTGACAGATGGTCTGCCAATGATTTAGTTAATCTGTGTACAGAAGCTGGGCTAAAATAGTAGCTATTTTATTGTATGCTTACAAATATTTTTCTTCTAGCTAAAGCATGTTCATGGTATAATCTTTTGCAGATTCCCAATTTTCCATAAGTTCCTTTCACAATACAGGCCACACAGTTATCAGATTTAATAGGGATAACAGTTGTTTTAAGTTTTCTCAAGGATTATGGAATGTGTTAAACCATGCATATGGTTCTGCAGTTTGCTGAAATACAAATGAGAATGCATACAAATTCTTATTGCTTTTAACACTGTTAACACATTCAGACAAATCCCAGAAATCTATAGTGAACTCAGGAGTTTTAATTACAGATTTCTATGTTTGTGACAGATACATGTTAATAAGAAATCTTTCCGTATGATTTTAGAATAGGCTGTCAATTTATGTTTACATTTGTCATGCTTGTTCAAGTTAGTTCAATTTAATGACACAGTATTTGGTCACTATTTTGTGTACAGGTAGTGATAAACTTCTTTTATTACTTCACCTTTGTACATAATCAGTTGCCTTTTACATATACAAATCTCATCCTATGTTCATGCAAACAATAATCCCATGACCATTTAAAAAACTTGCCATGTCATGATGACCTAATCCACTGGAGAACAAGCAAAAGGTTTGTTTTGTTCATTAGAGCAACAATAATGACAACAAAGATGATACAAAGAAAGAGAATCAAAGAATATCTTATTTTATTTGTCATTTAAATGAAATTGAATTTTGTTTTGCATTTATTCACTTTTTGTTCCCTTTACTGTTTTAAGAAACAAAGATACATGAAAAGTTTCCTGTCCTTTAAGTAACAGAACGATACCTGTTGGGTTTGTCACTCATTTTCTTGGTGAGGTTTTTTATATTGGTTTTTTGGTTGGTTTTGGTTAGTTTTGGGGGTTTTTTTGTGTGTTTGTGTGATTTTCTTTTTTTTTTTTGGTTGTTTTTTTTTTGTTGTTGTTGTTTTTGTTTTTAATTTATAAAGACTGATAATGGAAAGTGAGGTGTTTCTGTCTGTTTCTCCTTACTGGAGAAATTTTGAGGTGTTGTCACTATCAGAGTGACAGGGAAATTTGAGCTACTGTCAATCTAGCATGGTATACCATTGAGGGAGGGCTTTAATGCAATGCCCTAATGCAGAGCAAGTCAGAAGTCAGTAACAAATCTGTACAGTGTACACTGCATCTTAGTATCCATTATTTACATCACTGCTGATCTCTGCAGACTGTGATTAATGTGCTGCTGATGCTGCTGTTCTGCCTGACACTCATGCAAGGTAAAGATATACCACCAAGGTATGGAATAGAATTGGGGCAGCAGCACTGTAGGGGGAAATGACATTAAATGAGTGCTTGTATGACTTAGCCATGTCCAAAGCTTCTCTGTAGGCAGAATTGAGCTTCTAAGTGTTGAGTGGACTGTGAGGATAAGGCATTTGACATGCTGACCTTTTCAACAAAGGTCAAATGCATTATTTTGGTAGCCGTTAGTGTTTCCTCCACCTATCTCGCCCCTTCTCTTCCTAACTTGATTTTGTGATAGGTACCTTATTTGAATGAATATTTCAAGAGGTCAAGGTGGACCAATTCAATGACCAGCAGAGTTTTGAAAATGTCATCTATTCTTACTTTCATTTGGTGTTTAAACTGAACTGTAATTGTGACATCATGGTCAAAACCTTTGAAAATTTCTGATGCTTTTTCCTTTATATGAATTTTAGAAAAGCTGATCAACTGTCTTTGTAGAAAGACTTTAGCTAACGTAATACTTTAAGGACATATTTAATTGGATCACAGCTTGAAGTGGTAGCAAACTGAGTTTGCCCTTTGCCTTAACGTACCTAGGAATCCTGATCTATATTCCTGATTGCTATTGAATTTTCTAGATTTCATTAGAAAATCAATAACTGTTGCACATGGTAAAATAGTTTACAAGAGCTGCAACATATTGTGGACTTCTGAAAACATACTGAGCTCACTGAAGCCACCCAGGCAGCCAATTAGGAGAAAACATCTATTAAGGAAAAACAGGGCAGTCCCATTGACTGCTATTGATTTTCTTAGCCCTGTGAAAAGACAATCAATTAGATAAAGAAGGCTAATGTTACAGCTGCAATTTAATAACCCCTAAAGAAAGGAGGAGGGCTATTGATTCCTGACATGGAATGCGGAGCTTATTGAAATATACTGAACTTCACCTGTCTTATAATAAGGCCTCAGGGAAGGAGTAAGGTCTTTTTGGGACTCTGTAACTTGTGGCATAGAATCTCAACTATTAAACTGGCTTGGTGATGTCAGACCTAAGAGATGCAAATGAAACAAAACTTTAGAGGAAACACAAGCCCAGGGTTGAATACTAAATCACAGGAGCTATTGACAGCCGCTGTCTTGATGAAGGTTGTTTCTCTTTTTCATACAGAAAACACCAGAGTACCACCTGTCATTTTCAAAAGCAAAGTCAGTTTTGCCAACCAGCCGTGAATGACAAATAAAGCTTTATATGAAACACAAGGGCATATTATGTGCTATTGTGTGTTCTGCTAAGTGCTAATTTATCTGGCTTGTTCTCTTTAGCAAACGCACGCACAGACACATGAAATAATCCATCTAATTATGTAGCTATTTAGGAGAAAAACAAAGCAAGGTGTTTTTGTCTGATATAGAAGGTACATGATACAACAAAGGTTTCAACAAAACCTAGCACAGTTAATGAAAATAAATGAAGTGCTGTAAGCTGTAACAATTTTAGAACAAATAAACTTTTGCCAGTTTTATATTTACGGTAGACCCAGCTGCTTTTCATAAATAGATGAGTACTTTCTTTCATTTTTTATAGTCCCTAATTGGAAATGGCTAATAGGCCTTGTGGCTTTCTGCTATAAAATCTGGTCTAAAATACCTTATACAGATATTTTCTTTATGCTCTTTTTCTATTGCTTGTATTTGATCCTTTCTCTGTCATTATATATATGCCTTTTTTTTTTTTTTTTTTTTTTTTTTTTTACCAGCAGACAGCTGCTATTCACAATAATTGCCAGGGCAGTCAATTATAGTTTAAATAGGCCTACTTGAGGGCAAATGAGCGTACGGTGGTCTAAATTGTGCTGGAGACATATTATGCACAAAGACTGTCATTTCAAGCATCTGGAACATGACAAATATTATTTGGAAGCAGCGCAGTACCTGTATAGTATGTGTGTTCATTAATATATAGATATAGCAATACCCAGTGGACTGTACTTGTATGTTTTATAATAGAGGTGTACATATATATATATATGTATATATACAGGTATATTTGTACACAGACAAAAACATACACATATAAACATATATATATGAAATGCACACAGATGAATGCCTAGATTGTGTAGCAAATACCTGATTACCTCAAATGTATTCCTTGTTTTTTGTAAGCTGAGAGAGGATAGGAGTGATCCAGTGTAACACTTTTTAAATAGTTAATTTTCCCTGACGTTATAGAGCAGCATGAAACTGCATACAAGGAATATGAAGTTAATTTGTTAAATCAATTTTCCTTCCTTGTGTGTGTATGTGCTATAAGCACACTTCCGTTACTAATGTAATATTAAGTTTTTAGGTAAGTGAGCCAGACTAGGATAACATTAAGATCAACGTAGTTAAAGCTGCATAAGAAATGTGCAACTTAACTCAGTACTGTACTGTGTACAAGGTTATGTGAATAATGATGAACCAGCAAAAATCCAAACCATCAGTATAGAGCATTTGTCAAAGAAATAAAATTACCAAAGACATCCAAAGTATATTCAGTTTGGTGAGTTATTTTTGTACAGAAACAGCTTAAAGGGCTGCAGATAAGCAAAATTTTGCAGTTGAGGAAATAAAGAAAGGAACAGATATGAAAATTGAATTAGCTCTTATAGTATCATTAAGTTCTTGCAGATATGACAATTTACATTGCAGAGGCTGGTTCTGAGAGATGCTGAGCATTTCCTGTTGGTTCCCTTGGGAGCTCTGGATATTGAGCTCCTTTTAAGATCAGGATGCTCATAATGGCTCAATTCCACATGAGGAAGTAATAAAATCCATCACTGCATAGATGCAATAATACAGATAAGATGCATCTTACTATATCTATTCTGAAAAAGAAGAATGCATAAAACAAATAGGCCTAAAAATTGGTTCTGTAGGTGTTTCGTTACTGATAAGTAAAGCTGTAGCTCAAAATAGCCTTTTATTTTTAATGTATAAAATGAAAAAAGAGTTGCACAGTACAGGTAGTACAGCAGGAGAGGCAAACAATACACACAACTTGCAGACAGAGTTTTTGAAGGTGGATAAAAACTAATGTTGGGGCAGGAACTCCTATAAATGGAGGCTCACTAGTAAATAAGGCTATAAAATATTGTTCAAAGCACACAAAAACAGAGAACTTAGCAACATACACATGAAAAATTATGTTTGCAAGGAACATGCCCAACAATGATTTGCTTTCTTGCAGACTCAATTATATCACTCTTCAAATATCAAATATTACTAAAAAGTTTGGGATTGTCAAATGATCATACTAAAAACCAGTGAGTTTCATGTGCCTCTAAAACTTTGTAAAAAACTAAAGGTCTCCAACTCATTGGCCATTTTACAGCTCAGAAAACAGTCGCACAAGAAATTTTTTTCAAAACAGTGTATTCCTTGATGATTCAACCATGCATAGCAAGGGTTAGATGTAAGAAGGCTTGAGTGCCTGTGTCCAAAGTCTACCTGTCAAAAGTTCTCCACTGCAAGCCTAAATACAGTTGGTGCCCCAGGTCTGATGTTTCTTCTTCCAGCACTACGCTTTCAACAGGTACGAGCAGCTCAGCAGCTTTCCTGACCCTTAAAGTCTGTGTGGAGTAAAACTGTAGGCACCCTTCCACAGTAAATGTCTGAAGGTCTCCACCTGTCAGTATTCTACAAAATAAAACTTGCATGCAACCCAGGGTCTCTCCAGCAGGCAGCTACAACCAGATGTTGCTTTTAGAGCATAGTGATAAAAAGGCTCCTTCTAGAGCGTAGAACGTGGTAGTGGGAGCAGAAGTTTGTCCCAGGAGACCCATGTTTAAGTGAATACCACAACCACTGGGCAATGGAATACTGCTTATGCATACACCCACTTCTCTCTCAGTCTTTTTGCACAGTTTAAACTGGAAAGGTAAATGTCTTCATTTCAGAAAAAGAATATTATTCACTCACACTGTAAATAGTTAATAATGCAATTAACTGAGTGCATTCATTGTTTTTTTGGTGCTGCATAAAACATAGGAGAAGTGTGTCTTGAAAAAAATCTCTGGGCTAAAAGAGATAAAAGTATTAGGATGTCTGTATGTCACAGTCAATTAGAAAGGTACCTTCTTATCATTACTGCTTATCATAACTGAAGGAAATAGGCCCTCCCAATTGGCAGAAATTAGTTAAACAGGCTTAGACTAGATTCAAGTGCCATCTGTTCCCTGCTTTAGAGACACAACAAAATCTGTATTAATAACTGGAGAGAAGGTAACTTAAAGGCTTAACGTATTTCTGGTTTTGATAGAAAAGATTGAGTTCTAAATCTGAAAAAGGGTATTCTGTTCATAATGTCTTATGGCTTTTATAATTCATTCGTTGTATAGGTTATGTTTTCTTCTTTACATTGTATTCAATTGGAACAAATAAGCAAAAATAATAGTGTAGGAATTTTGACTTGCTAAAGAAGCAACCATAATATACAGGTTGGGGGTAGATCAGTAGAGCTGTTCAGAGTCTCAAAGTTTGGAGGCTTGCTAATCTAATGGAACGATGTATTTCTACAAAGACTGACTGATCTCCAACATACCAGTAAGACAGAACTGGAATTAGGTGGTGTTATTTCTCACAAAGTACGGCAGATACAGCAATTATAGTATAATGAACAACTAAGCAAGCCAAATTCCAAGCATTCGGGTAGATGTTATGAGAGCAAAACCTAATTTTTGAATAATGTGGAAAATACAGATACGCTTGGTTCCCATTAGCACCTGCACAAAGCCATCTGAAGTCAGTAAACAAAATGTCAAAAGCGTGTCAGTGAAGACATCTTGACCAGACAATGAAACAGAGAAGTAGCAGTCTTATCCGGCTGTATTAAAGAAGACTCCATGTTTGTAAAGCTTGAAGTTATAGGTAACTTTCATATAGGTACATGCTTCAGCAAGCTGAGTGCTCTCTTTCTCTGACCTATGCTAGACAAAACAGCAATACCATTAAGTTTTAGTTTGCTGCGGATGAGGCCTGTGCCACCAAGCCTTGAGGTCCCTTGATCTAAAATCCACATTAGTGCATATGAGGAAGATGGGTGGGTTTGTTTTTGGGCCACCTGTTTTGCTAGGACAGTGCTGTGCCAGCAGCTGAAGACCTTCACAGCACAGCTACCCATCCAGAGTGGTACAGGGGAGAGAATAGGAAAAGGCAAAGTGAAAACACTCATGCCAACATAAACACAGCTTAATAAGTGAAGGGAAAAGTGATGCAAAGTCAGACAGTCACCAGCTCCCAGAGCTGACTGGTGCCCAGTTTCTGAGCAGCAGCTGCCTTCAAATCCAATGCCTAGTGAGAGTAATCTGAAACTGCTTACTGTTGACTTGTAAAAGAGAGAAATGACAAAGTTCTGTTTCACTGTGTGGCTTAAACAGGAGGTTTATCCTATTATTGGCCAGCATGCTGAGATTAGGGACCTTTCCAATCAAAATAAATATACCTTGTATGCTCTTTTGCATGTGGGGCAGTGAAACATGTAGACAGGAGTTCTTGGAGATGCTGTTTTGGTTATGATATTAGATCCCCATGTTAGGCAGCTAAAACTTTCTTAAATTTATCCCCCACTACGAAAGTGGAAAGGACATTCCACTTTTGGCTCTAAAAATACCCCTATTCCCTCCCCCTTTTAAATACAGGCCATATTTTGGAAAAGTATTTTCTTTTTAAAGTCCAAATGAAAGTTCAAGAGTACCAAATTCACAAAATATATGTTCATGCAAATGGTATTTGAGAAATAATTCTACAGTAAAGTCTATAGATTCCCAAGTACATAAGCGATAGCAAATGATTCAAATATTTTAACTCATCTTTTTACTAATGACAGAATAAGAAGACAACTATCACTCTACTTTTGACAAGGAGGTATGTTTTATTGATGAGAACTAAATATTATTAAAAAATAGTTTTAAAGGGTGCTATTCCTTTAAACAATACAGCATGTTATGCTGGGCAAGAATATGCAACTGCGTCTGAAACAATGTTACTGCAAAACCACATTGTTTCATGTCCTCTTTTGTAGAGGCAGGGTACCTGGTGAATCATTATCCCAATAGTATTACATGTTGAATATCTAAGGCTGTTTGTGATAAGAAGACTATAATGGTCTATTGAAAAAAACATCAAACTGAACAAAATATCTTCACTGTCAGTTAAGTCATCTTAACTGAATAATTAACCTTATGTACAAAATAGCTTTCTAGATTTCTTCCCCCAGGCCTGTGAAATAAAGTGATCATTCCCTTCTCAGTTCCAGGCTTACATTACTACATGACAGTTCCCTCTGAAAGAAAATGTTGCCATATTTTAGATAAAAAATGCTTATAAAGAAGAAAAAGAAAATATAAGGAAGGTGTATTTCAGGATCAGTTAATGATTTTGGTTTAGGTAGACCGTATTTTTATAGTCTGTAAATTGAGGATATTGTATAGTTTAGAAACAAACAAACAAACAAACCTGTGAAGTTTTGCCTTTTCTTCTGTTTGCAAATTGTGCAAATCTTTGAATTAATTGCAATTTTCTTGGATATGTTTGTTATTCATAACTATATGCCAAATAATGTCTGCATAATTATTGAGTATGAATTAATTCATAAATGTCTTTTTGCTGATACTTGGCATTTGACACAGGCTGTGACTCCGTGTTTTGAATTTCCTCCTTGCTCGGAATGAATCTGACAGCTCTAGAGCTCAGGCACCACTGAGGTCAGGGAGATTACTGCAGCTGAAGAACAGATCAAATATTAAAAAAAAAAGTACATCCTTTTATCCCCGCCACCTACATGAAATATTCAGAGAGAAGCACCAAGAACACCACAATTTTGAATAAAAAAAAGATGAATATTCTTGGCTCCCCAGCCTCCCTTTGCACTTGCCTTTTTCACACCTGAGATACCTACATTGCTTCCCTTCAGTGCTTGTTTCCTCATAACCATTTTATGTAATTTAGTTTCTATTATTCAAAACTGTTCACTTTTCCTCAAGCTGAAATTATTCCTTTTTTTTTTTCTTGTGTGTGTGTGTGAAATATTTGCATGCCTTTTTACTAAAACCTGAACTCTTGATGGAAGTTTAAATTCATAACATTTCAGTCTTCTTTTGCTAGTAAACATGTTCTTACTTGGAATATTTGCATTGTATTAGCTATTTGCTAGAAGTTGTATGTTAGTAAGCTTTAGCATATTACTAATTGTACAGAGTATCCAAACAATGGACTAAACAGTTTTGCACTGTTTAATGCTGTGTCTTAGAGTTTAGGAATAGTCTTTAGCAGTTTTTGTTAGCATTTACACATACAGGCTTTAAGGCTTAAAGCTAACAGTCTTAAACTAGAATAATCCCTAAATGATCTATTGGGGAACTAAATGTGAATTTAGGAGGCTGCATTTCAAATAGTAAATTGAAATCATCAATAATTTTCCAATGTCCAGTTATGATGGTTTTCAAGGACAGAGGAAGTGATAGAAACTGTCATAATTCAAAATGGAAACATAATTCAGTCTTTAGAACTTTTTATTGTTGTTGTTGTTCTTCCCTCTTTACCCTTACCTCTCTCCCTTCCCTACAGTCTAGCAGATATGCAGGAAAAAGAAGATTGTTTAAACCCTTATGGAGACTTTAGATTATTCTTTGAATTTTACCAGGAGAACTCTGCTTGTTATTTAGAGCCATTCACATTTTCCCCACCCATCTGCTGAATGCGGGAAGAATATTGTTTATTAAGACTTTGATTAATTTTTCACTGGTGTCCAGAGCCAGTGTTCTTAAGGGATGGGCAAGTCAGAAACATCATTCCCTCCCACTCCTGAGTGCAACTGTGTCAGTCCTAGAGACAATGCAATTCTTCATTAGCAGCTTGTGCAAAATTCATAGGTCTTTTGGCCGCATATTCTATTTAGAAAGTATCTAATCAATGAGAATGTGTGTTTTCAATGTGGAAGCTTCCTGGGTGACTGATGAGGTCTTTTAAAGGCAGTATAAGTGGTCAAGGAGTCAAAGTACCCTATATTATTGAAAATTTTAATGTGATCATCAATAAATAGGACTGAATGAAGACTCTCAATTCAGGTAACTCTTACCACAAGAGGAATTATCACAAGTGCACTAATCAGAATCAAAACTTACTTGTTTCTTCTTGGCTGAAATTCAGCTTTTATAAATGAAAAGTCATTCTAGTCAGGTACATTTACAAAGCATGAAAGGGAAAACAGTTAAAAAAAAAAGTGAGAGAGAAAAAGATTGCAAATCTACAAATTGAGAAAATGTCTTTATCTGCTAGGGTCATTAAAGAAAAAAGCTCTGAAAGAGCATTAAAAAAAAAAAAAAAAAGAAGAAAAAAATATGTACTTAACTCCACCACACAAAACTTCTGCAGAAAATTCCCCGATTTTTTTTCTGATATGGGTAAAATTAATTTTTCCTGGAAATGTTAGTCTTCAAATTTGAAGCTGCACTGAAAGAAAAATAGCGACAAGAAAGATAGTCAGAGACCTGGATATAAGAACTGTAGACAATGGACCTCCAAAAAATATGTATGAAGACTGGGAAATTTGTAGGCCAAAATTTCTGCCTATTTCCATAAACATCATTCTATATAAAATGATCCAACAAAAAAAGGGAGTCACTTCCCTGGTTAGAATCCCAGGCTACTAAAAGAGAACGTTAGATATTGTGTCATCTACAGAAGAATAATTCCATTTTTCTGAACATTCTTCAGTTGTATCAGTAGCATACTAACCTTTCAAAATTTTAATCTTCAATGATATATGCTAAAATATGTTATTTTTTTTTCAGCTACATTATTTAGAATGTGTTTGTAAATATGCTGTAACACCACCCAATTAAATCCTAGATCAAATCATATCAGAGAAAATATTGTCATTTGTGGCTTTCTTCTTGTAGGAATTTCTTGTTGTATTATGCAGGGATATAGCACAAATTAATTCATAGTAATTAGGTCTCTGACATTATGCTGCCTTAAACCTTGAGAAATTATTAACAAAATCTGTGATTTGAAGAAGGTCTAATTAATTAATTATTACCACAGTATAATAAAGACCTTGAAAAGCATACACAGAATATAACTTCAAGATTTTATTCTACTTTATGATTTTACAAACATAAACCATGATATGTCAGTCCAATATTTATTCCAATTAATTTACTTTATAATGAGGAATTTTACAGCTAGAATTTCATCCAGATGATGGGGTACACACACAAAACCCCAAAGAAATACATGAAAATTAAACTACTACTCTATTTTGACATGGTATAAATCAAAGGCATTTGCATATTTCTAAATTTTGAGTGTTCACAATTAAAAAACCCACATGCACAACACTGAAGCATAGTCAAAGGAGATCCTAGACTTCTGAGTACTCTTAAAGTACAGTACGATTTTGTACTCTTAAAGTACAGGAAAAGATAGGATAAAAAAACTATAAATGCAACATGTGGTTTTCCATCTAGAGGTCAGATGGTAGCCTTCTTCATTACATTTAATTCATGTCATAAAACATCAGCGTTCTAGACATTGATTGCAAATGTTTAATTTTAGTCTGCCTTTTTATTTTTTTCATATGACCGAAACAATCTGTTCAGAAAATCATAAACAACTGTACAGAAAATAATTGCCACAACTTTTGGGGGCAACCTGTTCCAGCATCTCACCACCCTCACAGTGAAGAATTTCTTCCTAATATTTAAATCTCCCCTATGTCAGCTTAAAGCCATTCCCCCTTGTCCTACCACTACAGGCCCTTGTAAAAAGTCCCCCTCCAGATTTCTCATAGGTTCTGTTTAGGTAGTGGAAGCTGCTCTAAGGTCTCCCTAGAGCCTTCTCTTCTCCAGGCTGAACAAGTCCAACTCTCTCAGCCTGTCTCCATAGGAGACATGCTCCAGATCGCTAATCACCTTCATGACCCTCCTCTGGACTTACTCAAGCAGGCCCATGACCCTTTTGTGTTTGGGGTCCCAGAGCTGAATGCAGTACTACAGGTGGGATTTTTGTGGAGAAGGCTGAGGTTCTAGGGTGCCTCAGTCATTAACAGCAAAGTCTGCTCCGTAGCCTCCCAATCTTCATGCCTAAATGGGAATTTTGGAGAAATTCCACAGGAGTGGAGGATCAAACAGGGGCATTCTAAATAAAAATGGAGTTATACCACACCAAAGAAGTACATATTTAAAAAGAAAAGGAATAAGATCTAGAGACCTACAGCACATGGCCAGTTGAATCAGGTTTTCCCCTGGCCACTTCTGAATGAGTTTTGAATATTGTCAAAGATGGAGTTTCCACCGCTGTTCTGAGAGTGCATTAGAGTGTTTGACTGTTCACAGAGGAGTATTCTTCCCTTATACTGACTTCAAATTTCATTAAAATTCAAGTGAAAGGGATGGTGTCTGAGAACACCCTGAATCTGAGAACAGAGGGCAAATTGTGTTTAATGAAACTGGTTGCCTTCTAATGATGAAATAAAGGCAGAAGGTGCATCTGGCTTATTGTGGGGCTTGGAGCACAGTATCATATTGTATGTTGTTCGCCAAACAAAGATGAGTTGCACAATGGAGTGCAATGTTTCTGGAAAAAAGCTTGACTGCAAGGGACTAAGGCCTGTGGCAAGAAATTCAACTACTACCTGGAAATTGCCTAGAAGTTGTATTACTTAGGGGCTGAGGGGCCACTACTTCTTAACATCTTTATCTTCTACTGGGATGATAGGAGTGAAGGCACCCCCCAGCAAGTTTGTAAATAGCACCAAACTGAGGGAATCTTTTGGTATCCAAGATGGCAGGGCTCAAAAGGAATTTGAACCCTGTTTGCTGTTCAAAGGAATTCCATCAGGCTAGAGGAATGAACAACAATGGAAATTCCCCTTAAACTGTCCTCCATGAGACTAGTTAAACAGTAGGCCAGGTTACTGGAGAAGATACAGGTATCTGGGATCAGAAAAAACCCAAACTCAAGCTCAGAGTAAAACCTGCGTAAAACAAAATACGTGGAAGCATATGATGCTGGCTGGAAAATCCTTTAATTTTTTTTATACCTCTACGTATACATGAGGCAAATTTGTCTGTGTGTCTTCCTGCAGTATCCTGCAGCCAGGAAACAGTCTCACAAGGCCAGCATTGCAGCGTCTTTTGGACAAACTGTGTCCTTTTGGGGCACTAATACTTTTTTCCACATTCTATGTAAATTACACATTTACCAGAGCTTCTAGTACAAAACTATAAGCAAAAAAGGTATCTGGAGAATTTCAGTCTGAAATAATGGAAAGTAAAAAGAAAATCCCGTTGTAAGACATTAACTATGTTTTGTAAATCTCAATAGCCTTTGCCTGAAGTTTCTGCATCACACATTACTGAGGCAAAATAGTAGAAAAGGCAATCAGTCTTTTCCCATTGGCTTCCTTCTGTATTCTTTAAGGTTGTTTGTGTTTTACGTTTTGTCTGGAAAAACTGAAGCAAAGCAAAAAAGTAGTACCTCACAACTCTAACAAAATACAATAAATACATATATTAATGTGTTTTAGGTGTCCCTCAGTAGTCATAAACTCTCTTCAAAGCTTAGTAGCATACCAAACCATCAAAAATATGATGACAATATCTGTGAACATCCTTGTTCAGTTTGTCTCAGCTAGTAGTTAAATTTATCTTATTTCTTTGCTCATATAGTTGGTGACATAATTTTGTTGTATTTTTTAATGGCTTTTAAAAATATTATCTATTATAGCAGGTATTTTTAGACTGTCTTCATTATTTGACAATTTTGACAGACATTATTGATTTGGCCAGCAACTGTGGCTAACCAGAAGGGGACAATGTGACAGTTTTATGTAACAAAAGGCACAGTGTCATGTCAACTGAACTAAATGTTGTACAAAGTGACAGCAGGACAAAAACGCCTTTCAGACTTAATTTTCTGCTTCATTTTTTCTACCATCAATACATAAGGCAGTGCAGTAGGTGACACAAATTAGCAGGATAGAGCAAAAGGTCTATGCCTGCTTCTGTTGCTATACTTGACTTCTTTCCACTAAGGTAACCAGCAATTATTTTTAAGGTGAACGAAAAAGAAGAGCAGCTTGTAATCAACCTAACCCTTTAGGAGAAAATACATACCTTATCAGGATTCTTTATATGTCTCTCCTAGGTGGCTTTTTGGAAAAGACGAAAGAAAAAAAGTACCCCATCTGCTAGGTCATGCCTACAAGACACATTCTGTCAAGCCTTAAAAGCAACAAGAGCTTTGCCTGTGGGATACCTATAATTATTATGCGGAGTGGCCTTGCGCCTGCTGTAGCTCATTGTTCTGCTAACACAACTCGAATGAGAACAGTGGCTCCAGGCTGTGAGTTGACAAAGTGCAACTTTTCGATTTTGCTCTTCTATGGCTCTAGCATTGTACAGAGTCCATGAGTGACATCTTTGGCCTTCCTTTGGGCTGAGCAGATTGAATCTGTCATGCTGAGTTAAACAATGACTAGGGGACACAACCTTAGCAAGGCCTGTCATTTTTTCCTACTAATTCAATCTACATTTAATCAATGAAAGTAATTTCTTGTTTGTTTAAGTCTCATACCCAGTGGATCTAGAGGATCCTGAAGTAGTGCACCTCCACCCTGACCTTCTCCCCTTTTTGAACTTGGACTACTATATCAAGTACAGAATTAGTGAAAATTGCACATTGCAAAGTTGTCATGCTGCTCACTGTACATTTACACTCCTTTTATGTTTATATATAGCTATCTGAGTGTTATTTTAGAATTCAGCTTTCCCACAGGTTCAATGAAAAACAAATTACCTAGAGCTATACCTCCCAACAGTAAGAGCAGCACGATGTTGAGAATGATAGTGTCCTCATCCAGGAACATACATACTTATTCAGTGGTTGTCCGCATATATGTCTGGTATGTAAAGGTAGTAATGTAAGGATATTTCTTCTTAAGTGCAGGCTATCACTGTTATTGAAAGTAGCCAGTAGTGACTTATGCAAGTTCAAGGACTTTATTGATCGGTTTAGCTGGTCTTAATCAAAATCTGTCTTCCTTTCCACTCATAGTGATTAAATAAGTCTAAGAGAGCCTGACATCAAGTCTTTGACTTTTTATTGGTTCTCAGCAAGTGCTGTGCTCAGCACTTCAAGAGACAGCAATTGCCAGGCAGGAAGTTAAAAACTTGAGGAAAGTTAGAAAAAAACCCCAAATCTAAATCTATACAGCAAGTAGAGATATCAAGGAAAAAAAAGAGCCCAAGTACAAATTTTCATGCTTTCTGAATATTTTCCTTTCTTTTTAATAAATGGTACCTTTTGAACACATTAGAAGAGGGAAATCATTACTTGTCTGATTATAAATATGAGTGAAAAAGAAGTAGTGTTTTCAAATTATGCTCAGTATTTTAATCTGATTTTGCATTCAGATTTTGCCCAGTTAATCTGAAAAGATTCTGGAAAGAAAAAGAATTCAACAAAAAAAATCAACTATAACTTTTTAGGCAACATATATATAGTATTTCTATAAAAATACATAAGATTTGTAGTTTATATACTTATGTATCTCCAAAAATTGGATGTGCTTTTCTAAAGACATGAGCAGAAATTGAAAATATGCTCTCTACCTGATTATTCCTTTTGAGAATTTATTTCATAGAATCATAGAATTATAGAATTATAGACTCAGAATTGTTTAGGACCTTAGGATTGGAAAGGACCTTAAGAGCATCTTGTTCTTTGGGCAACCTGTTCCAGTGCCTCACCACCCTCACAGTAAAGAACTTCTTCCTTATCATAAAATCATAAAATCATAGAACACTGGTTGGAACGGACCTCAAGGATCATCTGGTCCAACCTTTCTTGGCAAAAGCATGGTCTAGACAGCATGTCTAGTAGAATTTTAAATGCATCTGACACTGGGGAATCCACCACTTCCATAAGGAGATTATTCCAGTGGCTGATTGTTCTCATTGTGAAAAATTTTCCTCTGTTGCCCAGTTGGAATCTTTCTGGAAGTAACTTGTACTCATTATCCCTTGTCTTTCCCAGGAGTGAAGTAAGACTTATGGGCCTACGATTTCATGGATCCTTCTTGTAAATCCTTGGGGACATTCCAGTCTGCCACCATCTCTGCCTTTTCAGTGTTGGAGACTAATTCACCTCTCCTGTTTCACAGCAGGTCAGATAGCCTCCTTGAAAAACTTCCAGCACTTACCAGCTCCTTTATCCTCCATGGAAGCTTTCCATGGAACCCCTCCTAACTGAGCTCTTATCAAGCTGAAGTTTGCTATTCTAAAATCTAAAACCTTTGTCTTAGTACATCTTCAGCATGCTCAGCAGCATCTCAAGCTCCACAATATTGTGGTCACTGCAGCCAAGTCTATCACTAACTGAGATGCTGGCAAGGAGGTTTTCTTTGTGAGTAGCAAGTCCAGGAGTGCCTCATTCCTGGATGGCACATATTGCATTTGTATAAAAAGCAGTTGTGGCACACCCTTGGCAACATCTGGAACCTTAGCTCCTAGAAGGAAGCATACCTCTAGTGACTCCAGACTAGCAGATGAGGTCTCAGTGCTCCTTATCAGAGAGTCACCCACAACAAGCACTTGTTCCTTTTTGAGGTAGCCACTGTGTGCTGCTGGACAGTTTCTACTTACAGACCTTGCTTGTGGGTGTCTACAGCTGTTACAGCTTTATGTCTGGTTTTGTTTGGAATGCTGGAGGGTGAGGACTGTAATAGAATTCTGCTTTTTATGGGTCAGCAGGTTCCAAGGTGCCTCACTCTCTGTGGCGTCTGCACAGGAGTATGGCTGTGAAACCATTTATCTATCTCTGTCTTGGATCCTGTAATACTGAACAGCCTTTTAACTACTTCCTGCAATTTGATCACCTGATAAAACATGTCATCAACCTATGTACATATTTTGTAGGTACTTACTTTTTCTCCAGGAGAAAGGTCTAGGCACTCACTGCAACCTGTCTGTACTGAAGTGCTCTTCCTTACCAGCTCTGTATGAGTGGAAGCATCAGACACCCAAGGGACTTTCTCTATAGAAACACTGTTTTTAACTCTGAGGTGAATGCCCACCAACGTGGCATAAACCCAGTGTGCTTCCAAGGGTTGTGGATCTACAAGCAGGGCGCTTGGCCCTTCTTACATGCCCTTCTGTGCAAAACCGCTGCTTGCATGCTCTGCTCACCATGACCTTGGGTGCTTGTGCTCCTTAGGGCCATTTCAATCTCACATGGCTGCTCCTGGTGATGGCCAAGCCATGTCATCCTCTGTCACAAGGGCTGCCATATCCTGACATGGCTCCCTGCTCTTCCCTGGGTTCCCCTGTCTCTGGGAACTCCCTTTCACACATCTACCCAGAACCCAGCCACAGGATTTATGGCTGCTGCAGCTGTGCACCTCACTGAGTCTTTGGTCTAATGCAACAAGATGACATCAGAACAGTCTTCAAAGGATCTTGGTAGCATTTCAGACCTGATTTATTTTGAGTTTCAAGGAATTTTACTTTATTCTTTTTTATCCATGTTAAAAACAAGGAAGAGCTTCTTTTAGACCTACAAAGTTGAACAACTAACAGCAAAGCAAAACCTGTTTCCTCAAGTAACACTAAACCCCGCGCAGTATATCAGGACTGTTACTGCATCATGCCAAAGTAAGAGTCAAATGAGTTAAAGTGTAATCTTAGGACCATGCTAAGACCTAATAGATCTCTTCTTGGAGCATTCGTACCACCATCCACATGAGCCAAAGGGTAAGGAAAGGCTCTTGCAGTCTGAAGGGTAGTTGATTTTCAGCAACAGAAGCTCAGTCCCACAAAACAGCAAGCTCCCTCAGCAGGACTTTGTTCTGGAGGAGAGTGTACAGTAATAGCTCAGGGTTCTGATGCAATCTATCTCTGCTTGGCTTGTGAGCATACGGTCAGGACATAATAACATTAGTAAGAATATATGACACAAAATAATATGATTTTATCCCAAGAAAAATGAAAGGGCTGTGTGTCAAGGAGGTTTCAAAACAGGGTTCATTTGATTTTGGAAAGCAGTACATGTATAGTGTCCTATCACTACCTTCAGCTTACCACTTAACTGTATTGCAGGTGTCTTACATTCATAAGGCACGATGCTTGAAAAATGCCAGAGAAATTAAAAGGAAATTGAGGAAAACAACCACGATTAATTAATTCTATTTCTTGAAATTTAACAGTACTAGTAGACATATGCATAGTTCAATCACCTTACTAATAACTGAATATAGCATGAAAACCGTCTAGAAGTAACAAGTGTTTCCACTCACCAGAGAGCTCAGATCATCCAATATGGACAGTTATTTATATCATGTAGCCAATGCATTTTTGGAAATAGGATTGCTCTACAAATTTTTCTCACTTTTTCAAATAACATCATCTTATTTTCTCTAAATAATTTATCATTTTAAATGACTTTTTCAGCATGTCCAGGCACATTTATATGAGCAATGTAAAGATTTACAGGAATTCAGAATCAGCAGGTAGTTCAGGCCAGTTAAGGCTGTCTGGGCTTTTTCAGCTTCTTCTCTCCTAAAACTTCCAGCCGTCTAAGAAAAGGACTATAGCCCAACTGTAATGATACAACGTCAAAGAAAGATAAACTTGTGCTCCACTGTCAGCGAGTCTGTAAGTGCTTTAGTGAATGAGGTTAAGTTTAAGGACACCTATAATATTAAGAATGTGCCTAAATATTTGGCTGACTAGTGCCTACATTGAGGAGCAACCTTCACAGCAATTTTGCTGCCATATCCTGACCTGCCCTACATATAACAGAAGTGTGTGCCTATCCTGGCAGTTTACTGCTGTTATTATGTCACTGGAGTGGGGTAACCAGGATGTCTGGGAAAGAACTCTGAGGTGAGCTACCAAAAACAACATTCGGATCAGGATCCAAAGCGTGTTTTCAGGACTAGCTTATTTGGGGCTTGTTTTAAGCACATTACTCTGCGAAAACTTTCTCCCTTCACACATTTTTATCACACCTATTTGAAGTTAAACTTTACAGCCTAATGTTAGAAACTAATGCAGTGTCAAAGAATGCTAATAAAACTGAAATGGTAAATTATTCAAGAGTGTCCTATCTTTAAATTACCACAAAAAGAGTAATAGATTAAAAATCCCAGGAAAAAAATCCATTCAGGCAGCAAATGAAAATAAATTGTTAGTTTCCCCTGTGCATATTAAGGTAGATGAGCAAGAAATTCCTGGGTTTGTTTCAACAGCCTTTTTACCTCAGTGTTTCTAGACAGCACTTGAACCATCAGAAGACTCACAATACTCTTGTGATTTCACATCAGATGTCTCTGCAGGACCTGCATGACAGCATTTGAGTCACTAAAGAAAGTAGAGCAGCTGGGCATAGGGGAATGATATAAGGAGAGGTAGTACCTTTGGATTTGTGTTTTTTTTTTTTAACATGCTTGTAAACACCTAGCACAGTAAAGTGCTATAATAATGTGAATAATAAAAGCAGCAGCAATATACGGTCCCAAGGAGAGAGTGGGTTATTTGCTGGCGAGGTGCCAGTCAAGACTAATACATGCCAGGGAGGAAGGCGGAAACTTGGAGCCCTCCCAGAATGTTCTCAGAAGTCTCATTTGTGCTTTGCACAGTGAAGGAGCATAACTATCCCCACATTGCCACCCCAGGCAAGACACAAGTGAAACAGAAAAGTGATTGTGGTATTTTTTTCCTCTTACATACCTCTTTTTGCAGCAGAATAAATAAAATGAAGCTTTTCATGGTTATTGCAAATGTATATAACCCTTATTTTTCACATAAGCACCTTTCTGAAATTCTGGTACTAATTAAAATCTCTTGATATCTTATTCTAAACCATCAAAATGAAAGAGCATGCTCTTAAATGTAATAAATCCAGGCAATGAAAATAAGCAACAGGGAAGTAAAGACCAGCCTTATTCCTGACAGAAATTGTCATGGGAATATTGTTGCTCTGTTGCTTGTGTATGGAAGTCTGAGTTGGAAATCAGCCACAAAAATTATTTTTTTATATATTTCTTATATTTATTATAAATAAATAGAAATAATCTCCACTAATTCCACAATGTCAATTCTGGAACAACTGCTATCCTTTTCTTTCAACTAGACATCAGAACTCTACTGGGTATACCCTAAATATCCTGATTATAAAAGCTGTTATGAACAATTTCTGCCTGTAAGTAAGATCATGAAAATAATGACATTCTGTATTTGTTTTAAAGGTGAGAAAGGCTGATTCTTAGTAGGAAGCTAACTATATCAGTTTCAAAATGTTGAAAGCTCAGATTATTGTTATAAGGAACAATGGATATTTAAATGATGCATTTAGCTTTTTCAGATATCAAAGACCACTTGAAAGAGGATGTGTGAACGGATTAAAACATTTCAAAATAATAAAAAAATATTTCAAGGTCTCTGCTAAGTATTAATAGAGTGCTTCATTGGTAGCATGGTTTTTTACAGTCCAAAAGGTAATCTTTCTGACTTCTACTCTGTGTACACATTGATGAACACTCAATATGTAAAACAGACACCAAATTAATTATGGGCATGACTGTGAATCTCAGTATTCCACTATGAGTTAATTTAACCCTCTAGTTTTTCCCTCTTCTGCAACACCTTTTAATAAAGGTGGTTCCAAAAGACAAAAAGCAAAAGGGGCAGCTGGTTTAAGAGGTACTTCTCTGCATCCAGCAGTACCTGGTGAGATGAAGAATGGAGGTTTCTAAGAGTGACCTTAACACAAACAATGTCAGGAGTGCTGCAGCAGGACTCTTCTCCTGCTAAGCCTTGTCAGCCCTTTGCTACTTCTCTGTCAGTCAGACAAAGAATATGGTTCAATAAATAGGAGCAAAGTACCATCTATGTAAGAAGACAGGCCCTCTGCAGCATTTATGCAAAAGCTCAAGGCTGGCACGTCTCATCATGGGAGTCTGAACAAGGCAGAGACATGGCAAAGCAGGGAGTTGTTAAAAGAATAACCCCTGACTTCTCTTTCTACTCTTTTTTTCTTATTTATTTTTTTCCTTTCTTTGTCTTTTTTTCCTATATACCCTTTACTAAGTGTGCCTTCATATACTTTCTGCTTTGCTTCCCTTCCTGACTTGACTCCCAGTACAAGGAGGTAGCCTGCACAATATCAGACAACAGAAGCATCCAAAGAATGTCACAGTTCCACTTTCACAGAAGTTTTGACACTATGAAGTACTGTTACTTCCATTAATGTAAATAACATTAAAAACATCCAGAATTTGAGCTGTGACCAGAATATGCTCTTATTTAAATTTGGGGGTTTGTGCCATTTTAATGGTTCAGCTACTAACGTTCAACCCCCCCCCCAAATCCTTTCAAAATCCTTGTCCCCCCTCCTCCCCTGCTGCATAATGCATGATTTTATTGTGCTTCCATTTCTCATTCTGATCCTTTATACTGAGTCAATCTGAAATTCTTTTCTATGGAATTACTTTATGTGTTTAGTATTTTAACCACTTACGTGCTAGAAACTAAACATCATACTGATCACAGAAATTTAGAAACACATTTGTTTAGGAAGTCACCTGCCTAAACTAGTCATAGAATAGTTAGGAATGCTTTACTACAGGCAATTAAAGGAGGATTTCTCAGAACAGGATTACACATACAGGACAGTCATTATTGTCAAGTGAAGCTAGAGAAATTGGTTTTAAATTAAAAAGGAGAAAAACGTAATTATTACACATGGCTCTCTTGTGTTACTGCTAATCTGCACTATGCTGTTAATCTTAGCTTCTACGTTAATGCCAAGGATACACAACACTGCATCTCATTTGACATTTTTAATAGTTTTGCAACATTCCTCCTGTTCTACGTTAGCCAGAGCCTGTGACTTCTAAACATTCAGTCTACACATAAGTGCAAGAAAATCATCCTCATCTGCAATTCTACCAACTTTGCTTCATCTACCTGCTCTCGATAATCTTGACATTAACCTTGATCTTTAAGATTTCAAGATTTCACCACAACTTTTTTTTTTTCTTACCAACTTTGGACAGAAAACCTGTTAAAATGACTAGTTTCTTAATTTTCTTTAGCTTAATTTTATAACTGGATTCTCTTTGGTCTCCTTCAGTTTATAAACCACTGAGCCCCACAGGTGAAGGATTCCCCTCTCCACCTTCACCATGCCATTAAGGCATACACTCATTTTCATTTTTGCACACCTACATGCCTAGTTTGATAAAACTGCTCAGAACAGCCATCACTAATTTTCACTATGCATTCACATGGTATTATTTACCTCACTGACCCCTCTGTTGAGTTCCTTAGTTCCTTATAGTCTCACACTGGACATTCTGTAAGCATATCAATGCTTGGCAGAGAAAAATTCCTTCCATCAAGATTAGCAAGCTTTGCAACACCACAGATCTCATCATAGTGAGGATGCGTTAGGTAGCAGACCTTCAGCACATTCACAAATGTCCTCCTCACATCGGACAAAATATAATTTTGCTCTTATAAGTTCTTAGAGGATGGAAAATTGTTAATACTCCCAGAGTGACATAGCTGGTTTATTAATTATAATTACATACATATGTCTATAAATAAATATTTTATTTCATGATTAGTGTCCATGATAGATAGAACAAGTTACTTTCTAATGGTGTCTGTCTCTCGTCATCTGCTAATTCAAAATCAACAAAACTACCTGCTAGATGGATGAAGTTATCTAGTTCTTCCTTAGGAAAATGTATTTAATTTTTTTCTCTAGGCATTTAATGAAGAAGATCCAAAGTAAAAAGCTTATCTTCATAGGAGAATAACATTTTTAAGATGAGGAAGATTTAGAAGAGAAGAAATATCATAGAATCATAAAATGGTTTGTGTTGGAAGGGGCCTTAAACACCATCTAGTTCCAAGCCCCCTGCCACAGGCAGGGACATCTTCCACTGGAGAAGGTTACTCCAAGCCCCGTCCAACCTGGCCTTGAACACTAGCGGGGATGGGGCAGCCACAGCTTCTCTGAGCAGCCTCTGCCAGTGCTCCACCACCCTCACAGTGAAGATTTTTTTACTAATGTCTAATGTCCTTCATTAAGTCTAAACAATATGTTTCATTTACATCATTAAGCTACTGCAGTTACAACATTAAATCAGAGCACTGAAAAGGTTAGTTTTTAAATGGTAGATGTTAAACACCATAAAAAAAATTGATCCTATCATTTATCTTCAGACAGACCTTGCAGACTGCAAGAGTACATTTAAAAGATAAAAATACATTACCTTACAAAATTAAAAAAAAAAAAGACAGAAAACTAAGCAGAACTATCAGCTCTGCTTATGGAAACAAACAAATGAAATTAGGCATAGTATTCATTGAAAAAACCCAATATGCAAAATAGCAAATTCTCAGTAAGAAGTAGTCCTTGAATACAATGGCCAAAGTGCAACGTAGCTCAAAAGAAGAGACTAAATTCCCTATGAAAGAAAATTATATATTCCCTCCCCTCCCCAGTTTATTCTGATAAACTGAAAACCAAATAGCTTTAAAAATTTTATATTTAATATAAAGGTGTAAGCTCTCATTCCAGTTCTACTTCCTACTTGTACAGTTTTATTAAATTACTAGAGTAATCAGCTGAGACCCATTAAGTGTTAGCTTGACCTGCTTCTCAAGTATCTAAGCAGATGCAGCTGGATGAAAACAGATGGAAGGTGTAAATGAGAAGATTCAATTAACATTTTTTCTCCTTCTCATATGAGTTTCAAAAAGAAACTCCCCCAGGATTGAAAGTGATCCCTTAATTTTAGAAATACCTTTTTTTTCTATTCAAAATAAAATATTTTAATGCCATTGTAAGTCCTTTGGTTCAGCCCAAGAAACTGACCACTTATAGGTTCATGATATAATTACAAGAACAATGAAATCAAGCTGAACCAAAAGTGTACAATTACTATCTATCTAACCAAATGGGAGAGTGTTGTGGTTTAAGCCCAGCCGGCAACAAAAACCACGCAGCCGTTAGCTCACTGCCCCCCCTTTCCTCCCCTTGCTACCAGAGGGATGGGGAGGAGAATCGAAAGAATCTAACTCCCACAGGTTGAGATAAGAACAGTCCAGTAACTAAGGTATAACACAAACCACTACTGCTACCACCAATAATAATAATGATAAGGGAAATAACAAGGGAAGAGAATAAAACTGTTCACAACCTGCTGACTGATACCCAGCCAACCTGAGCTTTGACAATGATTTACCTCTGTATTTTCTTTTTGACCTCAAAGATGTATTAAAAATATTTCCTCACAAAATTCTTTCGAATCCTTAACCACTATAAAAACTCACCCTGTCCCTTGAAAAAGCAGGCATGTCTTCACAAAACATGACAATTGCTTTATAATGCGCAGCAATTCTGCAAAGGCACAGCAGAGGTATGTGGCAGCCCTCTGTCAACATAAACATATATGAGTAGACTAGACAGACAAAATATGATATCTTACACTCAAGTGTGGCTGAGAGTTAATAGTTTCCTAGAAAATATGGTATGTTGTATTTTACAAGCATAAGAGGTTATGTTCTTATTTCTCTATAGAGTAGGTATGAGGCACTTGATGCCTATTAATAGTTTTTGCTGAAGAAAAAAGTTAATATTATTTTCTAATGAACGTTGTAGTTAACAAAAAAGCAGTACTGGATTTTCAGGGAAGTTGCATCCTGAGAGAATGCCAGTGGCTGAGTGCAGAGTACGTGAATGAGACAAAAGCAGGTGGGATAGTGGACATACAGGAATAACCAGTGCACACTTTTAGTTCCTGTGTGAAATCTATACAGCCATCCTTCTCGAGGTTGGTCCCTGGCAGGATGCTACACGGGGATTAGGAAAAAAAGATTCATTGAACTCCTTCTCCCTTGTATACAAAAGAGACGGACTGTACGCAATAATGTATGTCTAGACTATCCTCTGAGAATAACCCCCAAGGCCATCCTTACAACAAGATTTGCTGTTCAAATGGACAGTGAATGTGAAAGCAGAGTCCAGGAGTGCTGAGGGAAGCAGACTTTAGGACGCAGGGGAGCTGACCTAGACAAGCTGCCTGGGGGGCTGCCTGAAGACCTGCATGTATGAAAAGCAGAACGGCTTCCTGCTGGCAACCACATACATATGGATGAAAAGTCCTGGAAAGTGTCTATAATATAATGCAAGATTTAAATATTATCATTAACTTTTAACTATTTAAATGACATTACATATGCATATATATATGTACAAACATATATATATATATACACACCATTGCCATGTTTCAAGTCCATATTGGAGTACTAAAATCATCCCTGTTAAGTTTAGACATAAAATATATATCAGAATACTTTTGTCTCTTGAAACCATGAAGAGATCTCAGATGGTGATTATTGTACTGTCAACCAAAATATATCCTAAAAATAAAATAAAGAGTAGATACGTGGCAAATTATCAAATAAAATGTTTTTGTCATTTAAACCATAGATATTTGGTGAAGAGAGGAAATTTTTTTTGTAATGCCAGGAACAAAGGGTCTAAAGATCAGTGGTTCTATTGTTGGAAATACATGACTAGATTTAAGGTGACTTAGATTTAAGGAGAAATAAAGAAATAACTTAGTTTCATATTCATACAGTTGATGTATGATAATTAATATTTTACACTATGCGCAGATACACAGTAAAAAATTTCTGGTTGAAATAGGCATCCATATCTAACTAGATGTCTAACTAGAAATCTCTGTGTAATGACACCTGAAAGCATAAACAAGCACAGTAAATTACTAATACTTGGTTGAATAGGTAACATGAAAAATGAATTATTATGAAGAAACATCCACTCTGAAATGTCAAGTATTTGGGGGCTGAAAAATCATCAGCTGTCATTGTACCCTTTTTGAGGGCTTTTTGATATATTTTTTTTTTTACATCTATTTTTGGAACATCCCAAACTGGGATATTAGTACGGCTCAACAAAAAAATGTAGTAAAAAAAACCAAAAAACAAAACAAACCCCCCAAAACAACAGAAAGCTGTTTATTCCGGTGTTCACTTAAGACTCCTTACATTCCTCCTTAGCAAATCTTCCCTTATTCAAAATGTTATCTGATACTTACAAAAAGTGAAAGAAACTGGACCACTACAGGTCAGTGTGTATTTGTTGTCTCATTCAAGTTCATTTAAGACTTCATGTAAGATTTGCTCTTCTTCAAAGAGCTACAGAAAAGAAATCGAATAATCTTCAATAAGGAGCATGGCTTAAATGTAAAAATGGACACTCAGTGTAATGACATTAAAATTCACAGAAGCTAAAGGTTAGTTTGGCTCATCTTCCTAATTTAGGCACCTAATTTTCTTGTACATTGTACAGTCAGAAGTAGGCTTTTAGCTTCAGGTGTCCCTCTCAAGCTCTTGTGCAAGATATCATAGTTTTCTGATACAGTTCTGGTACAATTCAATAAAGTACTGACACTTCAGAAATGTCTACACTTTGAAAGATACCTGACCATACAAAATTTCACCATTGCTTGATTTCTCTTGTATCTGTTTCTTATTCCCCCTAGCAGTTTCCATGGCTGTGGTCTCTGGAGAAAAAATAATTTCCACATCAGCTCAGATGCCTCTGTACAAATGCCCATAGTATGGGGAATAAACAAGAAGAATTTGAGATGTGTGCATGTCTACAGGGATATGATATGAGAGGTACCACAGAAACATGGTGGGATGGCTCCTATGACTGGAGTGTTGCAATGGAAGGTTGCAGGCTCTTTAGAAAAGACAGGCCCAGCAGACAAGGAGGGGGAGCTGCTATTTATATTAGGGATAGGCTGGAGAGTATGGAACTCTGTCTGGGGACAGGTGAGCAGTCAACAGAGAGTTTGTGGGTCAGGGTTAAAGGGAAAACAGCTATGGGAGGCATTACAGTGGGGATCTGTTACAGGTCTCCTGATAAAGAGGACTCCGTGGATGAAGCACTCTACAGACCGATAGGAAAAGCCTCATGCTCGCAGGCCCTTGTCCTCATGGGTGACTTCAACCACCCTGACATCTGTTGGAAGAACGGTACAGGCCGGCACAAGCAATTCACAAGGTTCCTCAATTCTGTGGAAGACCACTTCTTTCTGCAAGTAACGGAGGAGTCGACAAGGAGAGGTGCCATGCTTGACCTCGTGCTCACCAACAGGGAAGGGCTGGCGGGAAATGTGATGCTCCAGGGCAGTCTTGGATGCAGAGATCATGAGATGGTGGAATTCAAGATCCTCAGGACAGTGAGAAGAGCGTGGAGGAAGCTCACTGCCCTGGACTTCAAGTCAGCACTCTTTGGCCTCTTCAGGAACCTGTTTAGTGAGGTTCCATGGGATATAGCCCTAGAGGGCAGGGGGGCCCAAGACTCTTGCTTGATACTCAAGGATCACCTGCTGCAAGCTCTGGAGTGTTGCATCCCAACTACAAGGAAGTACAGGAGGAGGGCCAGGAGACCTGCTTGGATGGAAAAGGAGCTCCTGAGGAAACTTTGAGGTAAAAAAGAGGTTTATAAAAGGTGGAAGCAAGGACAGGCAGCCTGGGAAGAATACAGGGATGTTGTGCGGGAAGGTAGGGATGAGGTTCGGAAAGCTAAGGCCCAGCTAGAATTAAAATTGGCTAGGGATATTAAGGATAATAGGAAGGGATTCTGCAGGTACATAGCGAATAAAAGACAGACTAGGGACAATGTAGGCCCCCTCCGGAAGCTATCGGAAGAACTGGCTACCCTGGATTTGGAGAAGGCTGAGGATCTTAATGACTTCTTTGCCTCGGTCTTCACTGGCAAAGGCTCTGACCACACCATCCAAATCTTGGAAAGCAGACGCAGGACTGTGAGAACGAAGACCCTAGGCCCACTGTAGGAGAAGATCTGGTTCGAGACCATCTTAAGAACCTGAACGTACACAAGTCCATGGGACCTGATGAAATCCATCTGCAGGTCCTGAAGGAGCTGGCAAATGAAGTCGCTAAGCCACTGGCCATCATATTTGAGAAATCACGGCAGTCAGGTGAAGTTCCCAATAACTGGAAAAAGGGAAATATAACCCCCATTTTCAAGAAGGGGAAAATGGATGACCCAGGAAATTACAGACCAGTCAGTCTCACCTGTGTGCCTGGCAAAATCTTGGAGCAGATTCTCCTGGAAGGCGTGGTAAGGCACATGAAAATCAACAAGGTGCTTGGTGACAGCCAGCATGGCTTCACTAAGGGGAAATCCTGCCTGACCAATTTGGTGGCCTTCTATGATGGGGCAATGGAACTGATGGACAGGGGTAGAGCAGCTGATGTCATCTACCTGGACTTGTGCAAAGCGTTCGACACTGTCCCACACGACATCCTTGTCTCTAAATTGGAGAGACATCAATTTGATAGACGGACCACTCGGTGGATAAAGAACTGGCTGGATGGCCGCACACAAAGAGTTGAGGTCAATGGCTCAATGTCCAGCTGGAGACCAGTAACGAGTGGTGTCCCTCACGGTTGGTGTTGGGACCGGTCTTGTTCAACATCTTTGTTGCTGACATGGACAGTGGGATTGAGTGTGCCCTCATCATGTTTGCCAATGACACCAAGGTGTGTGGTTCGGTTGATACGCTGGAGGGAAGGAATGCCATCCAGAGGGACCTTGACACGCTTGTGAGGTGGGCTGATGCCAACCTCATGAAGTTTAACCATACCAAGTGCAAGGTCCTACAACTGGGTCAGAGTAATCCCAGGCACAGCTACAGGTTGGGCAGAGAAGAGATTCAGAGCAGCCCTGTGGAGAAGGACTTGGGGTTGCTGGTCAATGAGAAAATGAACATGAGCTTACAGTGTGTGCTTGCAGCACAGAAAGCTAACCGTATCCTGGGCTGCATCAAAAGGAGCATGACCAGTAGGTCGAAGGAGATGATCCTGCACCTTTGCATAAAAAAAAGTTATTTTTTATATTGCTAATGACATAATTTTCGCAGCGCCTGTGTTTTGCTGAACTGACATATTTTAGATTCTATCAATGCTGCAGAATCATAGAATCATAGAATAGTTAGGGTTGGAAAGGACCTTAAGATCACCTAGTAAAAATGCCCCTGTCATGGGCAGGGACACCTCACACTAAACCAAGGCACTGTCCAACCTGGCCTTGAACACTGCCAGGGATGGAGCATTCACAACTTCCCTGGGCAACCCACTCCAGTGCCTCACCACTCTAACAGGAAAGAACTTCCTCCTTATATCCAATCTAAACTTCCACTGTTTAAGTTTTAACCTGTTACCCCTTGTCCTATCACTACAGTCCCTAATGAAGAGTCCCTCCCCAGCATCCCTATAGGCCCCCTTCACATACTGGAAGGCTGCTATGAGGTCTCCATGCAGCCTTCTCTTCTCCAGGCTGAACAGCCCCAATTTTCTCAGCCTGTCTTCATACGGGAGGTGCTCCAGTCCCCTGATCATCCTCGTGGCCCTCCTCTGGACTTGTTCCAACAGCTCCATGTTTTTTTATGTTGAGGACAGCTGAGCTGTATATAGTACTGCAGGTGAGGTCACGAGAGCAAAGTAGAGGTGCAGGATCATCTCCTTCGACCTACTGGTCACGCTCCTTTTGATGCAGCCCAGGATACGGTTGGCTTTCTGTGCTGCAAGCGCACACTGCCAGCTCATGTTCATTTTCTCATTGACCAGCAACCCCAAGTCTTTCTCCACAGGGCTGCTCTGAATCTCTTCTCTGCCCAACCTGTAGCTGTTTCTGGGATTACTCTGACCCAGGTGTAGGAGCTTGCACTTGGCATGGTTAAACTTCATGAGGCTGGCATCAGCCCACTTCACAAGCATGTCAATGTCTCTCTGGATGTCATTCCTTCCCTCCAGCGTATCAACCGAACCACACACCTTGGTGTCATTGGCAAACTTGCTGAGGGCACACTCCATTCTACTGTCCATGTCACCAACAAAGATGTTGAACAGGATCGATCCCAACACTGATCCCTGAGGGACACCACTCATTAGTGGTCTCCAGCATAAATGGCTTCAAGAAAGATTACTTCTACATTCACTTTTCATTTATTTCACTGTATGTACTTGTAGATTAGAATAGAGAAAGTATAGTGGGCATCATGCTTTGTTTCATTTTTTAATTTATTTTCTTCTTTAGTTGTTTTGTCTTTTTATTTCTTTGTCCTTTGGAATTATCTCGCAATATAACTAATTCAATCTTATGTTTAATTCTACCTGGAAAGCCCCTGACCTGTGCCCCTCCTACCAAAAGATCATCAGACCCTAAATTTCATATTTTCTCTATATTTTCTGGTTCCTGCATTTGCATTGGACTCCTCTTTGACTTGAGTACAACCATTCCTATGTTACTTTTTAGCTCAAAGCTACTGTTTACCTATAATGTTGGCATAAATTATGTCTTCATTCACAAGTTCTGAAATATTTTTTTATATTTAAAAGCTACTGTTTACCTATAATGTTGGCATAAATTATGTCTTCATTCACAAGTTCTGCAATATTTTTTTATATTTCAATCTCAGCAATGTTGACAAAAATATTTCTTTTTTTTAATACTGTGTGTTAAAATGTGAGGTCCAGCTTGGATTGTTTTAGTAAAAAGCTATTATATACAAAAGGTTATTCTTTAAGGAATTAACTTTTCAACTGCTTCTTCTCATTCAGAAAGCAAGAGATGTGCTCTTTGAATTCATTGTTATCTTAAAAGCACATAAAGAATATTTAGGTCAGGTTTTCCAGTGTAATATTTTAAGGGCAGAACAAGATAAGCTTAAAAACAAGTGCATTTTTTTCTTTTTAGAAAGACATTAAAAATATATGGTGAGACACAATGAATTTTTAAACCTCAAAATTTTAAGATCTCTCTAAAACCATATTTGCTATAATCCTAAATAAATAATTGAATAATCTATATATTTCACATGCAGATTTTTTTATAAATGTTCTTAGGAACAGAAAGACTCACAAAAATCTTAGGCATTTTATTATTATGCCAAATAAAAAGAACCATTTTCCAAAATGGTCTAAGTGATTCAGATGCTTGATGCCTGACCTTAAAAATAATTTATTAAAGGTAGGATTTTTTGGAACTACTTAGAGCTGTTGGTATAGCATCAGGGCAATCCCAAGCAGAAGCACATGCTGGGAAGAAAATGAAGCCTGCAATGTACATGTACAGCCTAGAAATGCTGGGCTGTGTTGAAGAAAGCGTGACTAGGTAGAGGGAGGTGATTCTCTCCATCTGCTCTTGTGAGACCCCACCAGAAGTACTGTACCCAGCTCTGGGGCTCCCAACAAAAGAAAGACGTGGACCTGCTCAAGAGAGTCAAGAGGAAGCCAGAAAGGTGATCAGAGGTCTGGAGCTCTATGAAGACAGGGTGAGAGAACTGTTCAGCCTGGAGAAGAGAAGGCTCAGGGGAGACCTTAGAGCACCTTCCAGTGCCTAAAGGGACATACAAGAAATTTGGAGAGGGCCTTTTTACAAGGGCAGGTAGTGACAAGACAAGGGGTAATGGCTTTAAACAGAAAGAGGGGAGATTTAGATTAGACATTTGGAAGAAGTTCTTTACTGTAAGGATGCTGAGACACTGGAACAGGTGGCCCAGAGAAGCTGTGGCTGCCCCATCCCAGCAGTGTTGGATGGGGCTTTGAGCAACCTGGTCTAGTGGGAGGTTGGTAAGTAGGGAAGGTTTTGATAACACAGCACTGTTTTCTAGGGCACATTCTATGTCATTGTTCTACATATTTTATAGTAGAATAACGCATATAGAATGCAATAATAATTGATATATATGTCTTCCTTACATTGTAAGCACATCTCAGCTGGTCATCATTGGGAAGGGAAATACTGTTGGAATTGAAGATATTAAGATTCTTGAAACTGAAAGAAATTTGAACTGAATAACTTAATTCAATTCAATCCAATCAAAATATTTAGTCCTTGTACAGCTTGCATTTCCATTTAGATGTTTCAGCTTCCCTACTCTCTCTAAATAGATGAGAGTGATTCAGGCAACTAATCTATGTACAAGAAAAAACAAATGTCTGGCAAGTAACTGACAGTTTAGTCCAGAGAAAGTAGCTTACTCTATGATGTAGGGTGGCTATCCAAAATCTAAGCGCTCCATGGAGCTTACATTCATTTTGGCATTTTTTGAGGCATTAAGGAGAAACTTAGTATTAAGCATTTCATGTTGCTTTCTTCATAAAGTTACATTTAGTCTGAATAGCTGCAATTATTGATCACCTTATTAATATCTTAAAGTAAGAACAAACAAAAAAAAAAGATGTGACCATGGAAACCTTTGGGATCCAGTTTGAGAGCTATGGGTTATGTCCAAGGTACGTACTTTGTGCCTGTATTGCTTTGTCTGTGCGTAAATCAAGCTGGAAAAAAAAAAAATTAAAAAATTGCATCTTAGAAAATCTAGCACCTAGCTCTGGAAGCAGGTTATATATCAGCACTTTTCATTCATCATAGGAAAAAGGCATATTCTCTTTTATTTCATTTTGCTTTCATTTCTGGCTCTAGTCCATAAATAAATTTCATTATTTACCTTTTATCTCCTTGGGTAATATTTTATAAAGCTTTTTATTCTATTTAAGTTACTCTTATGTTCAGATGGCAACAGTTTAATTTGTGACAGGAACTCTACCTGTCTTTTTTACCTCAGGCTGTTTATGGCATAACATGAGGAACTATCATTTACACTTGTGATAGTGAAGCAGATGTTGCTCGGCCCTGTGTAATCCCCACCTGGCACCATTTGTGTTGCCTATAGCTGTAACATGTGTAGTCGAGAGGTCAGCTTGCATATCACTTGTGCTTTTTAAGATGGCTGAAGCCCTTTTTCCTAGTCTATTTTTAGCCTAGTTCTGGCGTGCTAAAAGAAAGCAGTGAATCACTACCAAATGGAAGAAAGCAAAACTCTGCTCAGGAGCTGGCAGGTAGACCAAACAGTCACTTTTTCCATTCAATTCAAATTTATGACTGAGTTCTTCTCAGTGATGGATGGCTGTATCAGCTATATAACCAGGGGGAGACTAAGCCATTCTGTGTAGCAATTTTTCCTTTTTCTCGTTACGTGCATATCTGAGATCTCATTCTATGATTATGCATATTAAGAACATGAATATTGAACTTTCATATATTCAAAATGGATTACACTATAGTCAAACTAATGCACATTACTGGAACTAGTAAAAAAGTGGTTTGATGGTCTTATGAATTTTGAGCATTTGGATTATTTTATTTTTTTTTTCCTCAGGGGCATAATTTAGGAGTCTAGCATCCACTTTAGAATACTGTGAATCTTCCTTAGCATTTCTTTCATGACCCTTCTGGCTTCCATAAAGGTTAAGAGACTACCTTTAGGGTATATAACAACCCAGAGCATTTCTGCCAGATAATATGAAATATTCTGGTCAGGAATAAAGGGGGAAGCAGTTGAAACAACTCTCTTAGCTCTTTTCCAACTCCCATTCACCAGCAAATTTGCTCTTGATTTCCTTCAGGAACTTTTATGAATGTAAACCTGCAAAAAGCTGGTGGATTTAATTTCAGTTCACCTGAATTCTATCTGTATTTAAGTACCTAGATTGGAATGATAATAAATGGAAATAAGTAAGTTGAAAACTGAGCAAAATATGAGGTATAAAACAAACTGCATACATTAGCACCAGCAAAGAAAGAATCTGGAATGATTTTCTGAAAGGTGCTTACTACAGGACAGGTTAATGGAGTTGTTTTTAGGATGAGACCTGCTCAAGGTTTAGTGTGGCAAAACAGAACCTGAATATAATTTGACTCAGAAAACCAATTTTATGACCAGAATGCTCTCAGGGTTTTTGTTTTTTTCTGCAACATTTCTAGAATTTGTGTCTTGATTTTGCAGGTCAGAAGGACGTATCTATTTCTCCACCTTCTTTATAACAGATGAATCAGAAAAGCCTGACATAGGTATGCTCAGGGCAAATCACAAACCCTTCAAGGCAAGTGCCATGCGCTTACCATGGTGGAAGCAACCACTGGATGGCTGGAAACATACGCTGCGCCTCACGCCACTGCCCCGAACACTATCCTGGACCTTGAGAAACAGATTTTGTGGTGACACGGCACCCCAGAGGGAACTGAGTCAGACAATGGGTCTCATTTCCAGAACAGCCTTACAGACATTTGGGCCAAAGAGCATGGCATTGAATGGGTATAGCACATCCCCCACCATGCACCAGCCTCTGGGAAAATCGAACGGTACAATGGGCTGTTAAAAACTACACTGAGAGCAATGCGTGGTGGAACTTTCAAACACTGGGATATGCATTTACCAAAAGCCACCTGGTTGGTCAACACTTGTGGGGATCTGCCAACAGGGCTGGCCCAGCCCAGCTGGAACTTTTACATGCTGCAGAAGGGGAAAAAGTTCCTGTAGTGTACCTAAAGAATTTGCTGGGGAAAACAGTCTGGGTTATTCCTGCCTCAGGCAAAGGCAAAACCACTCATGGAATTGCTTTTATTCAGAGGCCTGGGTGCGATTGGTGGGTGACACAGGAGGACGGGGAAGTCTGGTATGTACCTCAAGGAGATTTGATTTTGAGTGAAAGTAGTCAATGAATTAAATTGTATGATGCTGTATAACATTGAATATTACCACTTACAGGGCAGCTATGCACCCATCATTGTGCTAGATGCCTTGTGGCACCCGTCTCCACTGCTCTGGATTTGAGAATCTGAACCTGACTCCCTTTTGGTCGCCACATTACTGAAGAATTAACTTTGATACAGCTGGACAGTGTATAAGTGTGATACACTGTCCAGTGGTGATAGAATCGGAGCTGGCTTCAGCATGCAACAATCCAACACCACACACCATCCACCCATCCATCCATCCATCTTTCCTGGCCTGAGAGACTGTTCTGAAAGATGGAGCCCCAGGTAGGGGATTGAATGAATGCAGCAAACTTTTCTATGGATGGTGCATAGACTAAGGGAAGGATATCTCTGTGTGTATATATATTTATACATCAAAAGACAGGAGATGTGATGGTGGGAAGTGTGACACCTGGCATGACGTAAGTGATACAGAAAAATGGGTGGATACTTTCCTGATTTCAGCAGGGATACAGTTAATTTTTTTCCTTGTAGCTAGTGCCGTGCTGTGTTTTGGCTTCAGTCTGAGAACAATGCTGATAACACACCGATGTTTTAGTTGTTGCTAAGTAGCACTTACCCTGATCAAGGACTTTTCAGGTTCTCATGCTCTACCAGTAAAGAGGGGCACAAGAAGCCAGAAGGGAACAGAGTTAAGACCCCTGATCCATATTAGCCAAATGGGTATTCCATACCACAGCATGTCATGTTCAGTATATAAACTGGGGGGAGTCACCTGGAAGGGACTGATCATTGCTTGGGCCAGGCTGGGTATCGGGCAGTGGGTGGTGAGAAATTGTATTGTGCATCACTTGTTTATTGTTTGTTTTTACTTCCCCTTTTAGTTTTATATTCTCTGTTATTTCCTTTGTTGTTATTATTATTACTAGCACTATTATATTGTACTTTATTTTATTAAACTCTTTTTATCTCAACCAGTTGTGTTTACATTCTTTTGATTCGCACCCCCATCCTGCCCGGGGTGGGAGAGGAGTGGAAGAGAGGATGAACAAACTGCTGTGTGGTACTGAGTTACCAGCTGGGTTTAAATCACGATACCAAGTTTCTCATCTATTACTTTAGCTGTTCATTGGGAAGACTTGCAAAAATAAAGTGAGAGCAAACAATTCATTTTTGTTCTGGGAGGCTTGAAAACATGACCCTAAATGTTAAACTGAATCAGTCTTGAATGGACACAGTAAAGACTCACAAAGAACTCAGAAGCAAACATCCCACAAACGCCACTGGGACTCTGATGGAAATGCAGATAATGATAGAAACACAGAAGTCATCACAGCTGTGTGTATTAAGTCGGAAGCAAGACTCATTACCAGATGCTTCAGAGGAAGGTGTAGGACAGGGACATAGAAATAGCAAAGGCCCATTTTAAAACCAAGTAGAAAATAGTGTGGCACCACACTTGCTATTACACTACCTTAGAAATCCACTCTAGAATGTCAAGTATTTGGGGGCTGAAAAATCATCAGCTGACATTGTACCCTTTTTGAGGGCTTTTTGATATATTTTTTTTTTACATCTATTTTTGGAACATCCCAAACTGGGATATTAGTACAGCTCAACAAAAAGATGTAGTAAAAAAAACACAAAACAAACCCCCCAAAACAACAGAAAGCTGTTTATTCCGGTGTTCACTTAAGACTCCTTACGTTCCTCCTTAGCAAATCTTCCCTTATTCAAAATGTTATCTGATACTTACAAAAGGTGAAAGAAACTGGACCACTACAGGTCAGTGTGTATTTGTTGTCTCATTCAAGTTCATTTAAGACTTCATGTAAGATTTGCTCTTCTTCAAAGAGCTACAGAAAAGAAATCGAATAATCTTCAATAAGGAGCATGGCTTAAATGTAAAAATGGACACTCAGTGTAATTACATTAAAATTCACAGAAGCTAAAGGTTAGTTTGGCTCATCTTCCTAATTTAGGCACCTAATTTTCTTGTACATTGTACAGTCAGAAGTAGGCTTTTAGCTTCAGGTGTCCCTCTCAAGCTCTTGTGCAAGATATCATAGTTTTCTGATACAGTTCTGGTACAATTCAATAAAGTACTGACACTTCAGAAATGTCTACACTTTGAAAGATACCTGACCATACAAAATTTCACCATTGCTTGATTTCTCTTGTATCTGTTTCTTATTCCCCCTAGCAGTTTCCATGGCTGTGGTCTCTGGAAAAAAAATAATTTCCACATCAGCTCAGATGCCTCTGTACAAATGCCCATAGTATGGGGAATAAACAAGAAAAATTTGAGATGTGTGCATGTCTACAGGGATATGATATGAGAGGTACCACAGAAACATGGTGGGATGGCTCCTATGACTGGAGTGTTGCAATGGAAGGTTGCAGGCTCTTTAGAAAAGACAGGCCCAGCAGACAAGGAGGGGGAGCTGCTATTTATATTAGGGATAGGCTGGAGAGTATGGAACTCTGTCTGGGGACAGGTGAGCAGTCAACAGAGAGTTTGTGGGTCAGGGTTAAAGGGAAAACAGCTATGGGAGGCATTACAGTGGGGATCTGTTACAGATCTCCTGATCAAGAGGACTCCGTGGATGAAGCACTCTACAGACCGATAGGAAAAGCCTCATGCTCGCAGGCCCTTGTCCTCATGGGTGACTTCAACCACCCTGACATCTGTTGGAAGAACGGTACAGGCCGGCACAAGCAATTCACAAGGTTCCTCAATTCTGTGGAAGACCACTTCTTTCTGCAAGTAACAGAGGAGTCGACAAGGAGAGGTGCCATGCTTGACCTCGTGCTCGCCAACAGGGAAGGGCTGGCGGGAAATGTGATGCTCCAGGGCAGCCTTGGATGCAGAGATCATGAGATGGTGGAATTCAAGATCCTAAGGACAGTGAGAAGAGCGTGGAGGAAGCTCACTGCCCTGGACTTCAAGTCAGCACTCTTTGGCCTCTTCAGGAACCTGCTTAGTGAGGTTCCATGGGATATAGCCCTAGAGGGCAGGAGGGCCCAAGACTCTTGCTTGATACTCAAGGATCACCTACTGCAAGCTCTGGAGTGTTGCATCCCAACTACAAGGAAGTACAGGAGGAGGGCCAGGAGACCTGCTTGGATGGAAAAGGAGCTCCTGAGGAAACTTTGAGGTAAAAAAGAGGTTTATAAAAGGTGGAAGCAAGGACAGGCAGCCTGGGAAGAATACAGGGATGTTGTGCGGGAAGGTAGGGATGAGGTTCGGAAAGCTAAGGCCCAGTTAGAATTAAAATTGGCTAGGGATATTAAGGATAATAGGAAGGGATTCTGCAGGTACATAGCGAATAAAAGACAGACTAGGGACAATGTAGGCCCCCTCCGGAAGCTATCGGAAGAACTGGCTACCCTGGATTTGGAGAAGGCTGAGGATCTTAATGACTTCTTTGCCTCGGTCTTCACTGGCAAAGGCTCTGACCACACCATCCAAATCTTGGAAAGCAGACGCAGGACTGTGAGAACGAAGACCCTAGGCCCACTGTAGGAGAAGATCTGGTTCGAGACCATCTTAAGAACCTGAACGTACACAAGTCCATGGGACCTGATGAAATCCATCTGCAGGTCCTGAAGGAGCTGGCAAATGAAGTTGCTAAGCCACTGGCCATCATATTTGAGAAATCATGGCAGTCAGGTGAAGTTCCCAATAACTGGAAAAAGGGAAATATAACCCCCATTTTCAAGAAGGGGAAAATGGATGATCCAGGGAATTACAGACCAGTCAGTCTCACCTGTGTGCCTGGCAAAATCTTGGAGCAGATTCTCCTGGAAGGCGTGGTAAGGCACATGAAAATCAACAAGGTGCTTGGTGACAGCCAGCATGGCTTCACTAAGGGGAAATCCTGCCTGACCAATTTGGTGGCCTTCTATGATGGGGCAATGGAACTGATGGACAGGGGTAGAGCAGCTGATGTCATCTACCTGGACTTGTGCAAAGCATTCGACACTGTCCCACACGACATCCTTGCCTCTAAATTGGAGAGACATCAATTTGATGGATGGACCACTCGGTGGATAAAGAACTGGCTGGATGGCCGCATGCAATCAATGGCTCAATGTCCAGCTGGAGACCAGTAACGAGTGGTGTCCCTCACGGTTGGTGTTGGGACCGGTCTTGTTCAACATCTTTGTCGCTGACATGGACAGTGGGATTGAGTGTGCCCTCATCATGTTTGCCAATGACACCAAGGTGTGTGGTTCGGTTGATACGCTGGAGGGAAGGAATGCCATCCAGAGGGACCTTGACACGCTTGTGAGGTGGGCTGATGCCAACCTCATGAAGTTTAACCATACCAAGTGCAAGGTCCTACAACTGGGTCAGAGTAATCCCAGGCACAGCTACAGGTTGGGCAGAGAAGAGATTCAGAGCAGCCCTGCGGAGAAGGACTTGGGGTTGCTGGTCAATGAGAAAATGAACATGAGCTTACAGTGTGTGCTTGCAGCACAGAAAGCCAACCGTAACCTGGGCTGCATCAAAAGGAGCATGACCAGTAGGTCGAAGGAGATGATCCTGCACCTCTACTTTGCTCTCGTGACCTCACCTGCAGTACTATATACAGCTCTGCTGTCCTCAACGTAAAAAGACATGGAGCTGTTGGAACAAGTCCAGAGGAGGGCCACGAGGATGATCAGGGGACTGGAGCACCTCCCCTATGAAGATAGGCTGAGAAAATTGGGGCTGTTCAGCCTGGAGAAGAGAAGGCTGCATGGAGACCTCATAGCAGCCTTCCAGTATGTGAAGGGGGCCTATAGGGATGCTGGGGAGAGACTCTTCATTAGGGACTGTAGTGATAGGACAACGGGTAATGGGTTAAAACTTAAAGAGTGGAAGTGTAGATTGGATATAAGAAGGTGTTTACTGTGAGGCTGGTGAGGCACTGGAATGGGTTGCCTAGAGAAGTTGTGAATGCTCCATCCCTCACGGTTTTCAAGGCCAGGTTGGACAGTGCCTTGGGTGGCATGATTTAGTGTGAGGTGTCCCTGCTCATGGCAGTGGGGTTGGAACTAGATGATCTTAAGGTCCTTTCCAGCCCTAACTATTCTATGATTCTATGTATATAGGAAACACATTTTTTTTTTTTTTCCAGTATTTCTGGTACCAGCTGGCCCACTCTTGACTGGAAAACATGCTAGTAAATCCAGAAGGAGTAGACAAGAGGAGCTAGAAAAAACCTAGAATACAAAAGAAATGCATGATAGCATAAATTGTTCAGATGCACAGATGGGAAATAAAATTATTGAAAGGAAGAAGTGGCTTTGAAAAAGAGGCAGGAATGTGAAATCTACAAGTAACATAGAAAGGCATTTATGGTAAACATCATTATGTACAGTTTTCTATAAACTTTAGTATTTCAGTGGGTATGTAATACTCCAACTATCTCAACATTGTCACCCACATCACCCATGAAATGGACAGAAACACCATAAATACTTTGTCTGTACAAAATCTACAAAAAGCTAACTCTGATGGGCTGTCATACTGTCATATTTTTCCTTGTGCACCTTCCCATCTGAACTTTCTCACTCTGATGAACTAGAAAGTTCAGATTAAATTACCCGGTGTGTGCTTACTTCTTTAAGGGAAAATTTATACATATGTTTTTATTTATTGAAAAAGTTGTTGAACTGAAACACATTTGAACTGATTTATTCCGTTAAACAAATGTTTGCTATTACTTCCTAATATTTACTAAATCTAGAAGTGTCTGGAGTAGATTTTTCCTTTCCCAGCTATTTTTCAGATAATACCAACATAAGGATGAAATGGCCCCAGTTTTTCTGAAAATCAGGAGTTATTTTTACTACGGCTTTCACAAATTAGGGTAACTAAAGCTCTAAATTTGAAAACAAGAAGTTTATTTTTAACAACAGTGAATAGCTCTGGCAATGTTATTTTTTTTAATTTATAGCTAATCTGTATTTATGTTATATTTAATTTATGGCATCCTTCTCAGAGAACAGCTAGAATTCTCTTTGATGAAGGAATAGACCCAAAGGAATTAAGTAACTATAGGATAACAGTTCAATTCTTGACGGGAACCCCATCTATTGTAGACCAAAATATATTTCCCAAGATTTCATAATAAGTTGTTTTGTGTGTTGTTTTTGTTTATTGGTTTGGTTTTTTTTTGTTTTGGTTTGGTTTTGTTTGGTTTGCTTGTTTCTTCTCTGTTTGCTAAAATGAACACATTCCAAGAAAATGAAGGATTATTTAAAGCAAGGTGAACAGAGTTTGGAGTGAAGATCAAGTGCATAGAAAGTCTAAGACGGCTTTTCTTTTGCTCAAAGTCCGTGAAGTTAATTATACTTGTTATCCCTTGATCTTTAACTGAAAATAAATTAAAATCAAGATTGTTGAAGAGCTTGTAAAAACATGTACATTTTACTGTTGACTAAAAGTAGCAAGTTTGGCAATAATTCATCTTGTAGTAATGTTTTTATCTTTTTCCTAAGATTGTACTTTTCTGAAATGTAAAACTTCTTGTCACTCTATTGTTCCTGCGTATGATTTTGGAAAGGTAAAGCCTAAAGATTGACATGATGAGTCAGATATAGTTAAAACTGTTGATTCAGTGAAAAATCTCACAGAAACGCTGTTATTATCATCATGTGGCAACTGTTCTATTAGAAAACATAAATTGTTTCATAAAGGACATTGATAATGTTTTATAAATCACTCATTGTTTTAGTTCTATTTAAACACTAAAAGTGTAATATATATGAATTAAGATAAATATTGAACTACTGGATCATCAGGGATAGTCTTATAATTGCTAGCCTGATTTATAAAACTGGAACAGGCAATCCAAATGTTAAAGGCTAACTTGCTATCTATTGATTTAAGATGACACACTCCCATAGAGTACTATGGTTAAGGACGTCCCTGTAGGGCTACATAAAACAGGAGAACAGTGTGACTTCTCATTTTTGCCATCCCCAGAGAAAAGCAGAATCATTAGCCAATAATAACATCAGAGAAAAACCTATTAAACCTATTATAGGTGTCAAACCAACATGATGACATAAAAGTAAGAGTGAACAGAGACAGTGGTCCACAGGGGATGAAATAATAGTTTTGTCTGCTGCATTTTAGTGTCTGAAGTAGAGTCCATTTGGGTTTACACTTTTCAGCAGCAACTGTCAAAAGTGCCAAAACACTCTCAAGTTTCGATTTCATAGCAACTTTTCCCTCTTTGTAACTGATCTTATTCATTAGTGCCTGAGAAATAAAAAGTGGTCAACTATAGATATTGGCAAAAGCTAATTATGAAACTATTATCCTACAAAAATCATTTGTAACATAGAGCTGAAACAGGAATGAGTACTCATTTACAACAGTTTCATTACTAATTGTTTTCAGAATCGAGTTCATTAAGCACAATATGCTCATGTGTACAATTCAAAAAGTAACATGGGAAAGAAAAGAATCCGTAAAAAGAAAATTCCTTAAAATGTTCTTACTTTAAGAATTTCTTTATGAATACTGTTTGGGGGTCAGCAACAAATAAAACCATTTCTCTAGAGGCCAGTCAAGGGAAAAGAGTATTCACAATGGAAGCCATATAGAGACAGGGAGAAACATCAAGAACATTTATAAATCTGGACTTAAGCATATACAAGAAACAAGGAATTAACGCACTAGGAAAAAAAAAAAAAAGAGCTAGAAAATGCAATTTTAATTTTCCTGGTAATTTTTCACTCAGAAAAGCCCCTTAAAATAGCAGTTTGGGGAGCAGTAGGTCAGAATAGCTGTTGGTCACCTGGGGTAGACCACCAGTACACAGAACTTTAGCAAATACTCACTTTGTTATGTGCTATTCATGGGAATCTTTTGACATTTATAGGAGTTAGAAACTACACTAGACATTCTATGGAGAAAATCCCATTTGATTCTCATAACAAAACTTTTCGTAGACAAGCTTAAACTGAGAATTAGAACATATTAGAAAGTGAGAAGTTCTACAATCTCACCCATTGTAGTCTAACTATATATAAGATTTTAAATACTGAATTATTCTATTACGGTTATATTTTTACACTGCCTTCCATTCATAATAACTTCTAAGCATGTGACAAGTTTATAGGGCTTGATATGTATGTTTTGTTCTTCTGTAAATAACACGGAAAGTCAAAGTAGGAATAGTTATTCTCATATTATAAATATATTGTATGCTTTCAAAGAAAGGTATGATGCTGTAACATGCATTAGTGTGTTGACTTTGTTACTGAGTTTTGTTAAATTATTATGTTGACTTACTTTATAACAGACTTCAAATAAAACAGGCTTGAAGGAAAATAATGGCTAAGACAAACCTTTCTGAGTTTTGGGAGTGAGTAGAACAGGATCACAACGGATATGAAGACTTATTTAGAATTGTTATACAGACGCAAATATAGCCTATTTCTTTTACAGTGGGACAATGTTTTAAAATAAAAAGAACTTTGAAACAAGAGTTTTAAGAAATTATCTGAATAAAGAATTCAGGTAATGAATTGTAATGTTATAGCAAGAATGATCTCAGGGTGTTTCCAGCCTATTTTGAGGCCTGAGCATTCTTATTAGGCAGTCTCAGGGCCAAATTCGTTGCTATGGACTTAATGAGCATTAAATGAGGTTTCAGAATCTTTTATAGACAATTTCAGCTCAAGAGTTTTCAGTGGAACCTCCCAGGAGTTTCATTAAACTCATATTTATTTAGCTTACTCAATCAGAGCAGGGGTTTGTTTCTAAATTATCCCCAAACAATGCTATTCACCATTATTAAAGAAGAGCTATTATGCTTTATTTTTTTCAGCACAACACATTATGTATTTAAAATGTTGGGGGGTTAGATGACTTAAAATGCATTTATATACTATATTTTTATAAATAAAATTATAAAAAGTATAAAAAATATAAATGGTTAAAAATTATTTTAGATAGTTCATAATGTCATGCAACAATTAGAAGGATAATGTCTTCTTCAGTTCTATGGATTTTGAAATAGTTTTTATAGTTTTTCATGTAGGATCTACAGGAACTCATTGTGAAGAAATGCAAAGATATGTCCATTAAATATATGACAGTTGAAAAGATCATCATGCAAAATTCTTCTTCTTTTCAGTAATTCATCTTCTTTCTTAGGCAATAGGCAAAGAACAGGCCTTCATTTAGGATTCATATATAATCTAGGAAAAAATAAAGAGCAAGTAATTTCATATGGTACATTATGATTTTTTTTCCCAAAAGATAAGAATAAAACCAACATTATGTGAATTCAGTACAATCCTTTTATGTTAATTGCACAATTTATTTTTTTTTTTAAACATATTCCAAGCTAACTAAAAGTAACCCATTAATTAAGACAAGATAAAATTTACTTTGCTGTTTTCTGCACAGAGATATATGGAAGGAATGGATATATTTAACAGTTAGAAGGAGTTTTATTTAGATTTAAAACTAAAAGGAGTTAAATCTTTGCAATTTAGTCAGAAGATATCAAAATATCAGATTGATAAGAGTCTGAATGGGTTAGTCTTGATGATAATGTTTGACATATCTTTATCTTCTTGATCAAAGCCTGTTATCTTACATACAACACAAGGATAGTGAGTTTATTTTATCTTGATTGACAGCTTATAAAAGTGTCATAGCTTGACAAATAGGAAAAGTACATTTTAATTTTAAAACGTACCTCACAAATGAAAATATCTATTCTAAGAAGATTTTTTGATATATAAATGTGATATTTAAACATAACTGTTAGGGGTACCTCTTTGAAGGTAGCATATGACAAAAATGGTAAGAGTACTTTGTATTTCAGACCATTTTCTATGAAGGAGCTCAAAGTATTTAACAATGTCAGTGCACTGTCATCTGATAACTCAAAGTCATTTGAGTGCCATTTCATAAGCAGTGAAACTCAGCAGGGTCCTGAGAGAGCTGGCAGATGAAGTTGCTAAGCCACTGTCCATCATATTTGAAAAATCATGGCAGTAAGGTGAAGTTTCCAACAACTGGAAAAAGGGAAATAAACCCCCTATTTTCAAGAAGGGGAAAATGAAAGACCCAGGGAACTACAGGCCAGTCAGTATCACCTCTGTGCCTGGCAGGATCATGGAGGAGATTCTCCTGGAAACCATACTAGTGTACCTGAAAAACAACAAGGTGGTTGGTAACAGTCAGCATGGCTTCACTAAACACAGATCATGCCTGACCAATTTCATGGCCTTCTCTGATGGGACTACAGAACTGATGGATGGGGCAAAGAGGTTAATGCTGTCTACCTGGACTTGTGCAAAGCATTCGACACTGACATCCTTGCCTCTAAACTGGAGAGGCATGAATCTGATAGGTAGACCATCCAGTGGAATTGGCTGAATGGCCTCATGCAGAGATTTGCAGGCAATACCTCAATGTCCAACTGGAAACCACTAAAGAGGGGTAGGTGTTGAGACCCATCCTGTTCAAGTACTTTGTCAGTGATATGGACAATAAGATCGATGCACCTTCAGCAAGTTTGCCTATGATACTAAGCTGTGTGGTTCGCTTGATACACTGGATGCCATCCAGAGGGACCTTGACATGCTTGAGAGATGGGCCAATGCCAGCATCATGGAATACAACACACCAAAGTGCAAGGTCCTGTACATGGGTTGGCACAATCCCAGGCACAAATACAGACTGTGCAGGGAAGTTATTCAGCGCAGCCCTGCAGAGAATGACTTGGGGGTGTTTATTGATGAAAAACTTAACATGAGTCAGATTCAGTGTGAGCCCAGAAAACAACCATACAATGGGCTGCATCAAAAGGAGCGTGACCAGCAGGTTGAAGGAGGTGATCCTGCCCCTCTACTCTGCTCTTGTGAGACCCAACCTGCAGTGCTGTATTCAGCTCTGGTGTCCTCAACATAAAAAGACATGGAGCTGTTGGAATAAGTCCAGAGGAGGACCATGAGGATGATCAGGGGACTGGAGCACCTCCTGTATGAAGACAGGCTGAGAAAGTTGGGGCTGTTCAGCCTGGAGAAGAGAAGGCTGCGTGGAGACCTCATTGCGACCTCCTGGTATCTGAAGGCGGCCTACAAGGGTGCTAGAGAGGGACTCTTCATCAGGGACTGTAGTGAAAGGATAAGGGGTAATGGGTTTAAAGTAAAACAGTTCAGGTTAGATATAAGGAAGAAGTTCTTTGCTGTGAGGGTGGTGAGGCTCTGGAACAGTTTGTCTAAATAAGTGCTGAATGCTCCATCCCTGGTGGTATTCAAAGCCAGGTTGGACAGAGTTTTGGGAGATATGGTCTAGTGTGAGATGTCCCTGCCAGTGACAAGGGTTGGAACTAGATGATCTTAAGATCCTTTCCAAACCAAACTATTCTATGAGTCTATGATTTTATGAAACTGAATCACAGTGTAATATCAAAGTTGGCAAAAGGGTTTTGAATTAAAAAATAAGACACATCAGTAAATGGAAAGAACGTTTGCTGAGGGTTGATTGTGTCAGAATAGATAGGTATACTCATTTGATAAGATGAATTACTCTAAAAGAAAAATATGCAGTCACTTTAATCTGGACTTCAGTAAAGCATTTGATGGAGTGTAGTGCGGGAAATTTTGAAGTTGTGCAGAGAAGTGAAGGATTAGTACAGGAATTATTACGCAAATTAACAACTACTTTGAAGACAAAAGACATATTATGGTGAAAAGGAGACAATTCATGTTGATAAAGTAATTGCTAGCCTCTTAGTGAAATTCCTCAGGAAATAATCTTCAAATGGCTTTTGCTTTATTACGTTATTAATGGCAGTTGCACAAAATATGGGCATACATTGATGACAGAGATATGACAGGGAAGTATCATCATTGAAGAGAGGATGGCAATATTTTACAGGATAAATGTAAAAGAAAATGAAATTCAATAGTACAAACGGCAAGGAAAAAGCATTTAGAGAATGTCACCCGTTAAGACAGGATAGTAGAGTCAAGAATCCTTGTGAAATGGCACTATTACAAGGTAAAGTATCTGAGCTGGCTATAAGAGAGACAAATTTGACAATAAAATCCAGAATAGAAATGGCAAAACACTGAGCTCACAGAGATCTTGATTACAACTCTGGCAGGAAAATGAATCCTCTTATCCAGCTTCAAGAAAAAATAATGCCATATGGAAGGGATGAAAAGAAGGACAACTAGAATGACCAGGGAAATACAAAGGCTTCTCATTAGCAAAAACACTAAAACACAGACACAAAAAACCATAACAGAAGAGCTTTTTTTGTGTAGCTTGACAAAACAAAGGCTGAAAATAGATATGACTACTCCAAATAAATGCATGGGCAAAATGAACATTGGAGAGGAGAAAGAATTGCTTAGGCTAAAGGATAAAATTAGCAAAAGAGCTTTATAAACTGACTAGGAATAAGTAGACTACAATTAATAACAAATTTTTACTGAGAAGCAAAAACACTCTTGACCAACCTTTCTGGTTAGACTAATGATCATAAAATGATATGAGGATGTATACTTGGATCTGTGTATAAAAGGGATTTGAATATGCTGTATAAAATATTAAATGCAGGAGGCTGTTTTCAGCCATTCAAGAGGATGTTTCTGATCTAACACTGCTCCTGACACTGACCCTGAAGCATCATTACCAATAAAATCAGATAAAAATGGGATATTTTGGGACTGCAATTCAGGATACTTAAGGCTCTCAAATTATAAGGTCTAGTTCATCAACAATCAGCAGAAATCAGCTTCAAATTAAAGAAAATTCCAACAACTGTAATTCATAAAATACATTTCATACAGTTATTTTTGACCATGTGATAAAAACAATACTGAATAGTATAGGTTGTAGAATCTAAACCACATTTGTGGTTAAAAATATGTTAATTTCAAAGGATAGCCTTTAGTCCACAATCTCTTTACAATGGTTCTCTCTCTCTTTAAAGGCATTTCTAATATTTCTGGAGTGATATAGATCTTCTGCTGAAACTGCTCAGCAATAACTGGTCTCTGTGTAATGTTTGAGTCCCTAACTGACTCAGTACAAAAATTAGTTTATAGGTTCTTACATCTTCCCATATGGGTACTTTTTGATATAAAATTGTAACACTTAGTGTTATCATGCTTCTTTGTCTTGCATGCCTGGATGGATTATTTGAACTAAATTAGCAACTTTACAAATTTGGGATCTTAAGGGGTGCTGAAAGCAAACTTATTGCACCCCTTTGATTCTGCACTCCCTGCACCACCCATCATAGAATGGTTAGACTTAAGAAGCACCTGAAAGATCATCTAGTTGCACCTTGCCTGACACAGGAAGGAAAACGTTCCACTAGACCAGGTTTCTCAAACCCACGCTCAACCTGGTCTTGAGCACTGCCAGAGATGGGGCAGCCACAGCTTCTCAGGACACCTTGTTCCAGCGTCTCAGCACCCTCACAGTAAAGTACTTCTTCCTAATGTCTATCTAAGCCTAGCCTCTTTCGCCTTAAAGTCATTTCCCCTTGTCCTGTCACTACCTGTCTTTGTAAAAAGGCCCACTCCAAATTTCTTGTAAGTCCCCTTTAAGTACTGAAAGAACACTAAAATATCTCCGAGGAGCCTTCTCTTGTCCAGGCTGAACAAGTCTAGCTCTCTCAGCTCTAGTGGAAGGTCTTCCTGCCTGTGACAGACAGGCTGGGACTAGATGGCCTTTAAAGTCCTATCCAACCCAAACCATTCTATGATTCTATGAAAAGTGTTATGGGGTTTTATGAGTAAACACAACATTTTTAATGGATGGCAAAAAATAAATTTATTCGTAACTACAGAAACTGTTTCTTTTGTAAAAAATGTTGTTGCAATAAAGTCATACTGAGTTATACTTATGCCTTCTAAAGATGTACAAATAATCTGTCTCTAGAAGCTCTGACTGCGTATCAGATTGACAGCAGCAGATCATACAAGTAATACCAGAACTTTGATGAAATTATTTTTTTTTAGTCCATTCAGAAGTTCATTTACTTCAAAATATTGAAATTATTTGAATGCTGTTTGTATATTTACTGAATTTGAATATATATTTTGCTGTACCATATCAATTCATTGCTCTTGAAAGAAGAAACATTGAACTAATCCTATGGCAGAAAGGGGAAGATTCTATCTTATTTTCACCAGAAAATAAAAGCCTCTGTTGTACTTCAATGAACAATGCTTTCTGTTATTAAATCCTATGGACCACAAAATAACAGGGTAATGGATTTCATTTGATGGCCTTCTTTGGCTCATTAAGTCTCAGGGTTATCTTTACAGAAAAGCAGGCAAGCTGTATTTTTCTGACAAGGCCTACAGTGGATCCACAGGATTTATTAAAGGAAATTTTGTCAACTTTTTTCCTGATATTATTTACTCTTAAGAATGAATTCTAGCCGAAGAGTCGCGAACCAACTACTGAGAGTATAAAAACTGTAGTTAAATAGTATTATATTAAGATATCTTCAGAAAAAACTTCTTTACAGACCACAGTGAAAACTTGAAAGAACAAGACAAAAAGAAAAAAAAAAGTCAACAAATTAGCCAACGACAATCAAAGTGCACAAAGTAAATCTGAGGGTTAATTTCCTGGGAAGTAACACTTGAAAACTTTCCCTACAACTTATTTTCTCTGTGCCATAATATACCTTGTTATTGGCTCAGCTCCATTTTAACCAAAGAATTTTTCACTTCCCTTCTTCTCTTTTTTGTTTGAAATGGGATTGAACAGTGGAAGACTAATTTTTCTTTCCACTCACTAAGCAATGATGCAGAAAGACTGTGCTTGGATAAGGGCTGGCAGGATAGGAAGGAAAAATGTTTTTATTATATCTAATACACTTAATCAGACACACAAAGAGAATGAAATGCAGTTTTTATTTTGAGCAACCCTTAAAAGAGTGCAGTTTGTGGAATACATAATAAAAATGCCTGTAATTTTCAGGCAAAATCTGTATATTCATTAAAAGAATAACTATTTCTTGTTATTTTTTAGCTACTAGACCTTGATCTGATGGCCAAATATTTACCATGTGCTTCAATCCAATATAATAGAATGAAGAAATGAGATTTAAAAAGTAGTAACAAAGACTATAAGCTTTAGGAAATTGTGCTATTTTGGGAGTTGATCTTGATGCTTATAGGTAAAATTTTATTTCAAATTAACTTCTTAATGTTTCAGGAGAAGAATTTAGCTAACCCTTGTATTTAACAATGCAGGCAAAAAATCCCAGGAGACAGGAAGCTGAAAAGTCACTATCAATTCAGGCTAAACAGTCAATGAAATATTAGGGGGGAAACAAACTTTCCTTACTTCTTGCTATGCAAACAGCAGTGAATTCAGCAGCCCTGAAAGGAGAATGCTGATGGTAATGACAAAACAACGGACTCAATTGTTCACATCAGTACGTAAAGCTTCAAAGTTTACAGATAACATAATCACTACCATTCATAATGCAATGTTGACTTCTCCTGACATGTGTTTAAACATTATCTTATAAAATGTATAATTTTTAAATAATGTAATCGCACCTTCTTCAAAAGCCCCTTATCTTTTATTAACTTTTTTTCCCCAAGAGTGAAATAACAACACAATCAGCAGGCTATTGAAAGGCTTAGCAGAACATGTTATTTACATTGCTCGAGAGTGATCACTATAAAAAAATGTGTGTTAGTGTGTATGTTAAAGTCCAGACAAACAGTATATAATGACTATATATAAAAAATACGACAAACAGGATGTTCCAGTGACTTTGTTACTCTGTTCCTTGCCAAACAAGTCTATTTCTTATCAGCCAATTTTACACATACTTTCTACATGAGTCAGGGTACTGTATTTTATCAGGATGGCTTGGAACTGTAACTGGTAAAGTCTCTATAGGCTCTGAAAGATACCTGAAGTCTTGGCTCTTCCTGATGTCAAAGATACACAAAATTCAAATATAAATATATTGCCTTAAGGATATTTAATGTAATGAAGCTCACAGAAATGGGTATTCTGAGTTGTAGAAGCTTGGATCCACTTGATCTCAGCTTGTATTGAGATGAGACAAGGAACTTGAATGGTCCCTGTCTTATGCTCCCAGTTCCTTCTATTTAGCTTTGTCTTAGAAAAAAAAATGATAAATAGTCATTCTAATTTTACAGTGGTTGTTTGGAAGTTCCCTGAGATAAGAGTTATGAACTTGCCAGTAAGGCCTGTTTTTAAAAAACAATTTACCATTCCCTACATTTTGGCGACACAGGCTCCCACTTGTTTACAGGACAGGCTAGAGCACCTAATCTCTGCAGGTGGCAGGTGCTCCTCTGAATACTGTCACACTGGTTTTTAGTCTTGTAACAACTTCTGAAAGCATTTCATGAACAAATTTGAATAGAATAGTCTGATGATGCTCATCTTTTTTCATTTTTCGTTGTAGTTTATACTCAATCACATAATAATTACACCTTGTAACTGAATTTCTTGCAAACACACAGCCATCTATTAGACAGATGACCTTTTAAGCTTCACAGTAGACTAGATATGTGTATCAGTATTACCTAAATAAGATGTCTGTTTCTGTGGCTTTAGGTTTATGTTGTGTTAGACTATAATACAGTGCTGAAAGCTATTGCAAAAATCTAAAAAAATTGTACGTTATATTCTTTTGCACTACTACCTTACAGCAGATTTTTTTTTTCTAACTTTCAGGCACTGTTTCTTCTTTCCCTGGGCTAAGTAGAATATAAACCCAAATTAATTTTTTTTTTTATTTATATGATGCAGCTGTGAAATAAGACTGACCTTGACTTTTGTTTCTAAGTAGCTATATATTCCTTTTTAAGAAACAAGGGTGTACGGGGCATGCAAAGAAAATCAGACATGAGATGCGTAATAGTCTTGAATCTGAGTTAACATGATATTGTGACAAGCCAAAAGATTTGATGAGGTAATGCACTCACTCCGTGGTGCTGAATGATTGTACTAGTCCATTTGGAAACCTTCCTTATCAAGATCACTTAATGTAGATATATGAACCAATAGCTGTTTATCACTTCAACAGATATTCTCCCCAATTTTTTCAGATTCAGACATCTGTACTACAAGCTGTACTAAGAGAGGTTTTATAGATGATGTAATATAAGAATGTGAATCAAAAAAGCTGAGATCACTCGTTTATTGATTTGACTTTTCATGCTCAAATTATTTGGTTGATGGATGATGTTAAATGTATAAAGTAATGAAAACATACGACTAGACTATCTCCATCTTTTTGGTAATGGTTTATCAAGATGTATGGGATGGATTTGTACTTGTCTGGGGGCATATTTGCTTCATTTGTTTCCAACATTTGCAAATATTTATGCCACTTAAATATCTGAGAAACTTGAAACATTAAGGCTACAATGCAAAACGTATTATTTTATTATTTATGAGCAACATCAATTAGTTTTCTTCCTTAATGCTTTGGGATCTGATCTGTTCAGGGCTTGGCCTGGGCTTTTACAGGAAGCTATTGCTACTTTATTGGCTGTATGTGTCCATACTTAATCCTTGACATGTTTGCTGCTGCCTGAGGTCTTAGCAAAGGTTTATTGCACAAGCTGTACTGCTTTCAGATATAAGTCCTGCTCCACGCCTGCCTTCTCTTTCCTCAAAATCTAGTCTCTATTTTCTTATACTGTCTACTCATCATTGACACACAAGTGTTATGAAATTTATACTTACGCAGAGTTGTGTTTGCAGATGGAGTGATAATTGGGAAGTATCTCTTCTTTTTTTGGCATTAATATATTATATTATTATATTGCTGTAATAAGTTTGAATGGCAACGAGCCAATGAACCTTGAAGACATATTTGTAGTTCTAAGAACTTTTATATCTCTGTTGATTTTTAAATCTCCAAATGGAGAACATAACTCCCATCTTATCCATCATCTTCTTACCTTTTGAATGCATGTTCAGGGTGCAGCAGAATTTCCACCAGTCTTTCACAAGTATCACTAGAATGATTGCAAAACCCTTTTTTGCTTCTTCTTTAGGGGACTCCAGTAATAGTATGATATCTTTCTACACCTCCAAAACTTTGTCTTCACAACTGTCTAGAAGACCAAGGTATAATTAGAAGCAAGGAGTGCCTGCGATCTGGGCTTGTGGGCAATAAGTGACTTCTTTCTATTTGGGTTTTCTTCATTGTAAAATAAGGATAATAGTGCTCGTTTAATTTGCAGGAAGTAAAAATAATAATTTGCCCTCAATAGAATGTAAACATATGTAAATGTTTATTTTCTCACTAATGTTGTGTTATTATTTTTGTTATTAATTATTATTATTGTTGGTTTTGTTATCTTGATAGACACTGGTTAGTGAGGAATGAAGAAACTGTAATAAATTGAAAAGTACAAATTATGTCTGAAAAAAATGAGAAAATAACTTTGTAATTGCTGTCTAAATAAGGAATTATAGTGATAGATTTTTTTAATTGTATAGACTAAAATATAGTGTTGAAAGACAAAAATAGACACACTGATCTCTGTATGGCTGGGTGAAATGACACTGTGAAAATATATGCCTCTCAGTTATAGAAGGGAAGAAAAATAAACAGAAATTAGAGTAATGGGAAGGGATCACTGAAAAACAGAAGCCAGAATGGAGACAGATTTCATATTGATTACTACGCATACCTAAAGTCCCTATATGCTGTAGAATATAGGGGATAATCAAAATCCACAGATCAAAGAATTATGAAGCATCCACCTCTAATATGGTGTTTGCAGATTATATTTTTTTCTGCCACACTTGCTTTCTTATTATTTTATTCAGTTCCCACAGAATACTTTTGACTACAGTGTTGTCTTCTGTATTACAATAATAATTCTTTTTATTTGTTTTCTTAAAAGTCTTAGATTTTCTTTATTTAACTGCTTGAGTTTACATTTTACCTTCTGAATAAAGTTTTGTGATTTCATTTTTTCTTAAAAACATCAACCACACAACCTCTGAAAATTAGAAAAACACAAGTAATGGACATAGCCATAACTGGAGAAAAAAAACGTATGAAAGATTATAAAATAATGTCAATCTAATCAGACTGCAGAGGGTTTTTATACATAACCTTGTGCATGACTGCTTTCCACATAGCAGTTTTATTAGGTAGCTAGCCTTCTTCAATGACAATACAATGACATAACTCTACAGAATAAAAGGATACCCAAGAAATTGCTTAGATTAATCAAAATATTCTCAACATTGTCTGTCTAAAATATGAATATCACCTTAGTGTTTTATCAAGTCTAGAAAGAAAGAAAAGTGGTAGTTAGCATTCTTCACTCTAATGGTGCTGAGACATTGGAACAGGTTGCCCAGCGTAGCTGTGGATGTCCCACTCCTGGAAGAGTCCAAGGGCAGGTTGGATGGGGCTTTGAGCAACCTGGTCTCGTATACTGTATCCCTGTTAGTACTGGAACTAAATGGATCTTTAAAGTCCCTTCCAACCCAAACCATTCTATGATTCTAGTAAGTTGATTTAAGATACTTGAATTTATGTATGTTCCTGTTCCACCTCTTATTCCTGATATTCCATAACCTGGCAAAAAAAAATTCTAGAACAAAAGAACCTGCATGAGGCAAACTTGTCAACCTGCCACCTTTACCCCATTTGAGTATTATCTCTCTGTGTTAAAATTTTCAATAAATTTACAGTGCTGCTTGAGTTATAGACCACTAATCCGTAGCAGTAGTGATAACAGAATTTAGCCCTAAACAAAGTAAAAAATCTATCAAACATATCCCCCCCATACACACACATCTGCAGCCTGCCAGCATCTTAGTGCCAATATTTACCACTATGACTACCAACCCCAGGAGATACGTGAAGAAAAATGTAAACTGAGGCTTGTGATATGTCCATTTAAAAGTGTAAACATGCTAAAAGAAAGTCTGCACTTCAAAGGAGTCTGCCATGGTGAAGTCACCGGCAGGACTAGTAACAATGCAATTTTTATAAATGAGTTCCCAGTAAGCTAATACGCTCTTTAAATACATGTCTTTTGTGCCAAGTGATAAAGTACAATAATTATCAATCTGGTAAAATGAATGAACTTTCAACAAGAATCAGCGGTGCACACTGTGTATGTACTTTGTCAGTCCTACACGCGGCACAAAGAAAAGTTATCTGAAACAAATCCCTTCTGTAAGGGAGGAATAGGAATCAGTAAATATATAAAGCATTTATCACATAGGGTGATAACATTTATGATGTGTTGATTGTATTATGTGCAATATACAGGACAAATGAGTTTCATACATGTAAGAGTTTATTTTCAACATATGCATTGGCAGGGCAGTTTAAGAAGGCTTCATGCTGAGACAGCTCCCATCTTCTACCTGTACATTGGATGATGTACGTTGTTATCCTGATAAAAGCTACTTTGCTCTTCCTGCTGAGTATGATACTTAGATCATTGTGTTAATTGCTTTCTGCTAAACTAGCTCTGGTGGCTTGGGTCAGAAGAAAGCTCAATCCCTTTTCAAGGAAAAGGATGCCAAACCTGCATTAGCTTTGCTGTCACAAGGTTGTTTGCGGTGAAAACCAAAGGACAAAACCAGACATAAATAAACTTCCCATAAAATCATACCAAACATTGTGACATGGGAAAATAAGCAAAAATGCAGCCCTACTTGGGATATCCAGGAAAAAAACCTCCACAAATTATCTAGTCTACAAAATTTAGCAACAAGAATTTTCACTATGCAATTGCACTGGATGTGAAAAACTGCTTCTTGCTACTGCAAAAAGTAATGTATGATATAAGATCTGAAGACTACCTAGTCCAGTGTTCTGACCCATCGGGGACCAGTGTGAATTCTTTAAAGGAAATTAAAGAATTCTGCTATAGGTAAACAGTCCTTGCCTACCGATTGGGTCACCAATAAGAAAAAAAATACGCACCAAAAGACAGAATGTCAACAGCCATACCTTATATTGTCACATTCTCTTACACCCTCCACTCAAACCCAAATTATTAGTATATCATACCTCTACTCTGATATGTTCTGCATTGGGATAGCTGCAAGTTACCTTAGATTATGTACAGAATTTCAGGTACTGAACTTTCCCGTATTTTTTTTCTCTACATTAAAGAGTACAAAAATTTGAGGGCCTATTATATCTGTCAACTACATTTTAAAAATGCATAGAAATCTCTACTTATGACTTCCTTTCACCAGATTTAATTTGTGACTTATGCAAACATAATTACATTTGTGAGAATCAGTATATGATGTAACTGATACTTTTTTCTGTTTAATTGAGACTATATACCATTGTATAATTAACACAGTTAAAACAACATTTTCTGATAAAAGAAGGATGTTTATCAGGACTTCTGTCCTGTTCAGGAACTCTAGATGAAGAAAAATTGTAGCATCATGAAAATATGAAATCCAGGGATATAAATGATCTGATACATATGGTAATTAGGTGACATTGTGATAACCACTTCAGAAATATGATAGATAGACTTTGCAGTACACTGTTTCCCTGATAATGTTTCTACATACATACTTAGTGTTTCCTCTCCAGAACAATATTCAGCTGCTAATCCCTTTATACTTGTACTTGTTCTTTGCCCTCTTGGTCCCATTCAGAGCCACAAAAATCACTCCCCTTCCAGTTCACATAGCATTCTATGAACATTGCTGATGGTTCAGCTAACACACAAATCACAAGCAATAAATATGTAAATTGTTCATTTTCATGTAAACACAAAGCTTTCAATAGACTTTTCAAGCACAAAGACAATAGCTGGAAGATGGGGACCTTCTAAGAGACAGAGCATGACTGGGAAAAGTTTATCATGGATGTTGATAAAATCAATACAAACCAATACTTTGCTACTACTGTAGATGCCAGTTCCAAAAAATGTTGGAGGATTCATGGAATAGTATAATCTGTGTTGTCTTGAAAAAAAGAAAAGATTTTATGCCCAGGACTGATGTGATATAAATCTTTGGTTATTGCAGCAAAAGGGTCAGAAAAAACAGAAAAAAAATACATTTTATATTTTAAAATTCATACAGTAGGCTTCCATTGAAAATCACTGAATAAGTGCAGTTGCAGGCAAAAAAAAAAAAAAAAAAATCTCAGCAAGCAAACAGAAAGACTTAAAAAGATCTTGTTGATTTGGGAGGTGCTACACAAAACCAGCCTAAATAAGAAAATTGTTTGCAACTAAATTTTACTTGAACTTTTTTCTTGGTAATTCTGTGTCATCTGAACAACTTAATTTTCCTTCCTCATTTATCCTATTTGAAGGCAACTATGCAACCATTATGAATAAATTTGTCCTAAATTTACCAGAGTAATTGACTTTGCTGTTCATATGGAATATGCCAGTGTAGAGCCTAGATGTTTAAAGTGTATTTAAAGTTCATTTGCTTCAAAAGACTGAGTGTAAATGAGAAAGAAACCAAGAAAAAAAAGTTTCTCACCCACCCCCTTACCAGAAAATCACAGGTCCATTAAATCAGAACAGGCAGGTTTTTTTTTTTTTTTGCTTTCAGGATACAGTTGAACTGTAAAGTCTATATCATTTTCTGCATTTTACAGCATAGCCAGTTTATAGTTCAGGATTACTAAATGCATTTTAATTTTCTCTTTATTTCTGATCACAATATACAATTTTGAATAGCTTGAGTTTACACATTTTCTCTCCACTTTCGTTTAAACTACCTTGATTCTCAGGTCTGTGATCACCTATTTTGAAGCATTAAGTAACGGTCAGATGCACAGCAGTCAGCACTTCTACCACCTTCCCTGTTCACTATGCCCCATTTCACCTTCTGTCTCTCCAGACCCTGTCTCACCCAGCCTGACTGATTCAGTTATGTTGAACAGTTTTCTTGTTCCTAAGCTGCTTTTCTTTCCTTGTGTCCTGCACACAGTACTGATAACTAGCATACAGTCCTATTTTTGCTGTACAGCCACGTTCATGCTCCAGTGATTCCACCTCTACAGCTTTTACTAATAAATTACTGTACAACTCTAATAGCACAGTAGTAAAGCAACTGTGTTCTGGCTCTCAAAACAGGCAACAGCACACAGAACCTGCTTATACCTGGCTGCTGGTAAGGAGAACTGGGGTCCTGTGACTAGTAGTAGAACACAGTCCAGAGAATATCAGTTCTGACATGTAGTAGGAGACAGAAAATGCTCAGGAGGATCTTTGAGTAGCCTGGTCACCACAGCCAGCTCTTGGCTAATTAGTCTGTCTAGGGACTTAGCTCTGGCTATACCTGTCTTTCATCAACTGAGATGCCCTCTAACTTCAGTTTACTGACATAGAATTTTCAGTTCGATTGGTGACACTGAACACATTCCTTGGTTCCACACCTCTCCTTGTTACATCTGAATGCATTAGCATTTTTGCAACTAGTCGCAACACCCAAGTCCATATTGCCTTATGGTGCAATGACTGTGTTATACTGGTGAACATGAATCCTGATGAGAGCTTGCCTGAAGGCAGTGTGCATAGATGCAGAAAAGCCACTTATAACTCAATTTTTAAGAGGTGCTGAGAATCTGTAGTTCCCATTGAAAGGTCACCATTAATCTCAATGCAACAGTTGCTTCTCTGAGAAGAATTCTGATTTTATACAATCATGCTGGCTTGGAGACTTATCTTGACAGAGCTCAGCACCTACTGCAAGAGTGGACTTTGTACAGAACACATGGAGGCCAGAGGTCAGAGTCTGGGTACATGAGGAAGAAGGAAGTGATTTGGAAATTCCTGCAAATTTACCAGGCCTAAATCACGTCTCACTAAACTTTTTGGCACTTACTTTCCACAATACTGTGTGCAAGTTGGAATGCCATGATCTGAATGTAAGGCCAACCAGCTAGACAGAGAAAGGACTGGATGATTGGTCTTAGCAAGTGGTGGTTGTATGCTGCCTAAAACCTGGTAAGACATAGCTGTCTATACCATGATGTGCCTTGCTTAACATCTTCAATGGCCAGAGAGAGGTCAGTGAACACTTGATTCTGAGGCTGGGAGCTGACACCAAACAGGGACAACTGGCCCATGCGCTAGATAGTGGGACTGTCATATAGAGGAACCCAGGCATGCTCTAGGAATGGGCTTTGTGCAGTTCAGCCTGGACAAACACTGAGCCCTAGCCCTGGCAAAGCAGAGCCCTGGGTAAAGGTCCACACTGGACACTGCCTGTGTGGGCAAGAGGTATGCAGAAATGGCCCTGAGAGAGAGCGAGCTGCATAGGAGGCACCATGGGGCTAGCAGCAGTGGGCACGGTAGGAGCAGGAACAACTGAAGTTTGCATTTGTTTTCTAATTAGTAGCAGATGGTTTACATTGGAAAAAATAACATTTATTTACACTTACTTAAATGTATCTCTATCTTGTTTGTGACTCTGTTTCGCTAGGGAGGAGCAAAAAGAGTATTTTCTTGATTTACACAAGATTTATTTTCCGTAACTGCATATTTCTGAAAGACAAAAGCCTCTTTTCTTACCTATGGCTTTGGAAGGAAGACCATCTATACAGCAGGCTGAGACCAGAGTCAGGAGGCTGGTGATGTTTGTCCACTGGGAGGAAGCAGCAGTGTGAGCTCCGACTGTGTTGACTCCATGGGTTAAAGAAAGTTGGAGGGAGTAGAGCCTGAATGCTGGAATTGCTGTACATTTGGATAGAAAGGAAACAAGAAGTAATGCAGGTGAGATGACAGATAACAAGAGAGATCTCAGTGGGATCTAAAAGCCCATAATTGGCTTCTGACAGGAGAAAAAAGTATAAGATTCCTCTTTCTCTTCCCTATGCACTGGCCTTGCCCTCTCTCAGATTGACCACAAGTAATGGCATTTTGAGCAATTTATTTACTTTTATTAAAATGTTTTTTTAGTAGCTACAAGAATATTTTGTAACCTTAAAATCCTGTATACTTAGTGCCTGCAATGTTGACTCTTAGAATGTCTGTAAAACTAATTTTTGAGCTTTAATACTATAACGTTAAACAGTCCAAAACCATAGGCTAAATATGATTTAGAACAAAGCATGAATATATTTGAATGTAGATTTAGATGCCAGACCAAGTCTAGCTTTGAAAAATACACAAAGCTTAGTGAGATGAATGAAATTCCTTTTCTTGTCAGTCTGTAAATACTAGGAATGATAGTAAGGTACATAATTTGCCCTTTCTTAGCTTATTCTCCTATATTAGCACCAGCTGAAGTCAGGCACAACATCTGTGCAGAACATGGTCTCAAACTGTATTGATTTGCCTTTCCTGGTTAATGAGCATTTACATATGACTGCACAAAGGCAGATATTTAATTTTAGGAACTATTTAATTTTAGTTTACTTATTGGACTATGATATGTCAAAAAAGTGCACAAAAGATTTTATTTTTTAAATATGGTTGCCTAGTAAAAGATATTCTCTCTGGGGACTTTGTCTGGATTAGAACAGAGATGTGAGTGTTGCCAGAATGCAATTTAGGTGTCTGGACAATGGCGAACATGCTGTTGAGACACAGCTAACTGACAGTCAGAAAAGCATGGAGGCAATGTAATATTTTATACAGTAGCAAGTTTAAATTAACTCTTACATTTTCATATTTCATGGAGATTTGTTATTCCATTAGGTGCTACTATTCTGGAAATAATTTGGACATTAAAATTTGCTGCTATTATGGAAATAGTATAAGGGGGATAAAAGTGAAAATCAGGTTGTGTGCAACTTTCCTGTTTCAGTAATTGTATTTTGAAATTAACAGATATACAGAAAAGCTTCCAAATCTGACTGAGACAAACTGTAGCTGGACTACACTGGATGAAGTGAAGAAGAAATTTAAAGGTTTGAAATTTCTAAATGTATGAAGTTTCCAGCCAGCTTCAGCACAATAAAATGTAAATCTGCATTCCTTGAGGTTGCAGTGACAAGGAAGGCTGTATTTGCGTCTGTTTTACTAAAAGTCAGCTAAAGCAATTTTGATTAACAAACGCTGTGAAGTGTCACAGAGTTAATGGCATCCTGAGAGGCAGGGCATATCAGTTAGATTTAACTCCTCTGTGGAAAGTAGTTCATAAATAAAATCTCAAGATCTCCTGACAAAACATTTTCTGAGAAATGTAAAATTATAGGTGTATGCTTGACAGCAAAATTTATCCTAGAAGCAGTAAAAAGAACTTTATTAACATAAACAAGTCAAGTATCCTAATCCCTTTCAGAACTCCTAAGCTTCTCAATAAGATGAACTCTGGACAACAAAGTTATCTTACATATGATTTAGCTCTAGGAGAGACCCTTGTCAGCATCTTTTGAACAATACTTTCTCTCAAAGGACATTAGAAGGGTTTATACAACTTCTCCTGGTGTAACGTGTTTATCACAGAAAATGAATTTCTTTTCAGTTTTGGATTAAAAAGATGACGCAATATACATAGAAAATGTTAAATTTTTTAGGCTAACACAGATCCTCAATTATTTATCACATTTCATGGAATTCGAAGGGCAGCTGTACAGGCTCCTGTGTCAGGTTACTGTCTGACACCCAAATAACAGAGAAAGACCACTTCTTCGTGTTTTTGCCACCATGCATTTTATGCCTGGCGAAAGCCGTCAATAGCTGTTGGATTTTTTTTTCCTTTCTGAATGCTTATAGGTGACTTCAAACAGTCTTGGTAGTACAGAATCAATATCATAGCGACAGCAGCCATGGCAAAACTGTTATCATTATTGTGTTTATCCTCGATCAGGTTACTCCTTTCCTTCTAAAGCCACTAAAGATTCCATTGCACAAGCGCACACAGCCCTTCCTTGGCAAGTTCATTCTAACTTCTACAGGTATCAAACACATTTCATTATTTTTCCCTCATGGAAAAGTTAAGAAATAAATTCAGTTAAAAACAAGCATTGATAGAAAAAAGTGCCTAGTTTTTAATTAAATTACATCAGGACACTGTTTCAAAACACCAGTGTTTATTGAATTGGCACTGATACCTGCTAAAACCAGGAAAAAAGTATGCCAGGAGGAGAAACAAACAGACTATGAAAAACAGACTATGAAAAACTTTGGGTTAAACATGACAGTAAACAATATACCCTTCATTTGATTTTCTTCTCAAAGTACACACATGCAAGTCTGCATTCAGAATGGCAAAGACAGAACCATAAAAAGGTGTGATTTTATATAGACACATTTAGCCTACCCTTTAATTAATCAGCTGAATGCCTCACTTTTACTTCAACTCATTCAGCATTTCTGGCTTTGTTGTGTCATTAAATATGACATTTCCACATTCAGAAAAAAATGTCAAGCTACAATGATACACCTACTGCAGAGTACTGCCTCCACTAAACAGAAATCGTGATTGACTGATAGCTTGAGTCTCAGAAGGAATAATTTTCAGTAAATAGGAAACACATAACTTTCATTAGTGGCTTTAAAATATTTGGAAAAAAAGTGAAGCAAAACAAATATTTCCTATTTTTTTTTTCTTTTAAATGTATCATTAATCCTTTCTCTGTTATTTGGTGTATGCCTTCTACATTTTCTTTTTTTTTTTAACCTTGTAGTTCACCCTGTGGCTACCACAAACTTTATGTTGAAACAACTAATTTAGCACAGTTTGTCTCAAGTAAAAAAGCTATGTCACTTACCAGTCAAAGTGACGTATTAATAATGGCTCTGTTCTTAAAGATGCATTCATATTACTTCTGAGCACATAGAGACATAGAGTTGGCAGGAAGGTGGAGAGCATGATAATTAAAGAAATTTTAGAAAAGAATGTTTACTACAGTTTCTGCTCCTAGTTCACAGCCATTACAGCTCTTGCAGTAAGACTTTTATCCCTGGCATATTTGAGGATTTTTAATTGATAGTTTTTAAGAAGTAGGAGGAAAGAAAAACCTGAAGTAAATACCAGTGAAAGCAGTGATTCAATGGCTGATCAAGGCCTGAATCTAGATTTTTCAGCATCCTATATCTTCATTTAGACAACTAAATCCCTAGTGAAGCTAAAGAACAAGCTATTCCTCACAGATTAGCACCCTTAAATGAGTGCTGGTCTTCCCTTGATAATATCATAGGGCTAGAATTAAAGGCCATGTTCTGTGCTAGTAAAAAAGCCCCATGAAGTAGAAGATACCAGTGGAGAACTTTCTTTATCTAACAACAGAATTTGTACAAAAATGTTTCAGATTGTCAATTCTCTTAGGAAGAGACAGCTATGAAATTACTGTTCACTAAAATTGCAAGGGAAATGTATTTTCTACCATTGTAGAATCTTCATTATTTTTTTAAAAACCAAGTTCATAAGCCTAAGCCATTTCTAATGTGTTGAATTAAAAAAAAAAAATGTGTCAATATTGGAAATAAACTAAACATTTTTAAATTATATCTTACATTTTCAAAGAAAAAGTAATCTTGTCATAATAACATACATTACTTAGAAAATAGTATTCAAAACCAAGGAAGCTTTTTTCTTTTAATTTTTAACTCAGAAGTCTGTCAAAGAACGATTCTTTCACAGGGAGGTTTCTGTTGTGATGAATTTTTTAAAACCTTTTTCACTGAAAAATTCCACGTCAGTTTTACTGCTGACAGTGTCGCTAATGACTAAATTCAGTCAGTTACATAAAGCTTCCTGCTGTGATCCTCTGAAAGGATCCATGTAGTGGTTCCTCAGCAAGGTGCTGGACTCATGGCTTTTTCTCCTCCCTCAGCTACTTGTGCTTTGGGGCCTTGTAGAGCTGTTAGGAGTCTCTAAATCCCATGGACTTTTTCACCCGTTACTGCGTCCTGCCTGTCACTGCTGAGCAGATCTCGTGATGTATTTTGGCACAAGCTCTAAGATCTTTTAGTAGTGTCATTGAAGAAACGTAATATTGCCAAGCAATAACTTCACAGGCATCCAAGAGCCATTACTTACTGCATTGTTCTTATTTATAGTACTGCTTACTTTATGTCAGGTGTAGCTAAGCTCCACCAGAAGTTCAGCTAGAGCATGAATTTATCTTCAGTTTTTTGTTTGTTTGTTTGGTTGGGTTTGTTTTTTTTTTTAAATCCTCTGTGTACTTCTATGTTTGTGTTCCCTGTTTCCATGCACCACTGTGGGTCATTCTGCACTACTTCATGAAAAATAGATTGAATCATCCCCAGTAATCTCAGTAGATAACTCCCCAAAAGGATACCAACAGAAGAAAATAATTTTTCGATTCAGAATGAAGGCTGTGGGTATTTAATAAATAATTTTGCTCTGCAATTTACTTGGAAATTCAGCCAAATTTTACAGATCTGCATGGCTAAAATATCAGCCTCCTAAATTTTCTGAAAAATGCATTGAAAGAACACAGTCTGTGAATCTTTTCCATATACTGTATGATAAACTTTCTACCTGTGTAGAGGGATTTCTGCGCCAGTATACACTCAACTACAATAAATATAACATTTATCATAATATCAGAGTGTAATTCTGGTGGATGTAGACATGAAGAAATCTATTCTGTTGAAAGAAGAAATTGCCAGTGCAGCATGAAAGGAGTTCAGGAAGGAAATGTATGTTGTTGTAAACACTGCTTTCTGTGAGATTATGTATTGTGTGATCTCCTTCAGACATGTGAAAAGACAAGAATAAATGCAACCATGATAATCTACTGAATAACATATCTCTCCTAAAAGTTTTGTATAAATCACCCAGTCCTTAGAAATTCTGATTAGAATATTCTTCTTTTCTATTATATATATATATATATTTAAACTAAGTATCATAGAAAAACTTTGTTTAGATAGAAATCTAATGTTATTTCTTTGAATTACCTTAAAGAAAAGCAGAATGTAGGAAGATATAATTTGAACCTGAAGTCTTTGGTCCATATGAAACCTTTCCACAGCAAATACCAGTCTTTCTATAGACAGGGATATCTGGTATATGTTCCTGCATTCCTAACAAAAAAAAAATATATATAATTTTATAAAGAAAGCATTTAACAGCAAAGTAATCATCACCTTTAACATATGATTGTATTACCTAGGTAGTAGTCCTACACTGGTAGAGGCACTATTGAAGAAGTCTACTTCTTTTAAAGATACCACATGAATATCAACAATAAAAAAAGCAGGATTAACAATGCAAATTGTGAGATGACTTGTAGGTTAGTTAAGAAATGCTTTTGTTCAACTGGGATAGTTAAAACAGCCTTTTACATTTCACAAGTGTGAAATACACCAATTATCTCCTTTCTATTAGTACTGAAAAATGAAGCAGAGGCTCAGTTCATCCTCAGGTCTTAAGCACACTGTGATTACCGTAACTGCTTGAGCATATATTTTTATTTCAGTTTTTCAGTGACAAACCAGAGTAGCAACACAGACAAAATCTTTTGTCAGAAAACAGAAAACAGAACTTTTCCTCTGTTGGCTGGACCAAGATCCACATCGTGTGCAGGGTTAATGTGGTCTGTCTTCTAGTTTTCTTCTAGCATTACCACAATCCATAAACCCTAGCTACATTTGGAGAAGGCAATGTTGAATGACCCTGAAGTCATTCTGTGTGAATACATGGGCAGATGGGACTTTTGAAGTGTGTCATGGCGCAGCCATCCTATCCACAAAGCAATTATTTAGGTCTTTGGGTTAAGTAGCAGGTGCTGGTAAGATCTGAATTTCAGCTTCAGAGTTCTAAAATTCACTGAAACCAAGTTTTTTCATGATACTGTGCCCACTTAGTGTAGACACCAGCACAGGCTCCTTCTACCTCTTAAACTTCAGTGTAGATATAGCCTCAAAGTCAAGATTAGAAACTGTAGGTTTTCAACTTGAAAACATGTAGAATTGTATATATAATAGAAAGGTTTCACTATCTTGCCACTGAAATCAGTGAGAAAAGTTAAAAAGTTTTTTCCCCTTGATAAGACAGAAAGAGGATCACTGCTATTGTAGCATCTTGAAGCTGAAGAAATGAAATATAATCTTAATTTTTACTTAACACACATACTGAGGCAAACCAGCGATAACTGAGAGTATGTTTAAAAAAATAGTAATATTCTCAGAAACTTGGCAGTTTTTTCTTTATATTTTAAAATAAAAGTAATTAATGTTCAAAAATAAATACAACCAATTTTCTGAATGAAATTATTTGGCTGTCACGTTCTCTCATCCCAAATTTTCAAGTCATTCCTTTCATTTTTTGATCTGCTATCTTGTAACTGCCCATAATACGTCTTTTAAAAAATAAAGAAATGCCATAAGTATGACGAAGAACCCGAGTATAGATAAGACTTTTTCAACCATTATGTCTCTGTGCTCTTTTTTCAGGAGCAAGTGTCTATTCACTCCTAGTGTTCCATAGAATATCATGAATAATCTTCCATGGAGCAACTGCAATTTCCGGCTCCCTCTGATGGTCCACTTAGAAATAATATACTCGTGACTACCCATTCAGATACATTATTCCATTTATATTTTTTCATGAGTCATTGTTGGGTATCAATATCGTGGCTCCGTTCCTTTACTTCCCTTCTCTCTCTTGAGGAAGGGTTTGTGAGACACCTTTTAACTTTGGTATATGACTCTCCAACCAGTCACTAACAGATCTCTCATACTTTCTGTTCTTAAAATTGCAAATTAACATTCTAGGGCTTTCTCTTGCCAGGTTTCCATAGCAACTCTTCTACAGCTTATTCATTAGAAAGAGTTCTGTTTAATTGATCTCCTAATGTATTGCTTAATAGTAACTGTTAAGCAGTCTTTTGTTTCCAGGTCATATTTAGGGTTCACATATTTGCATAAAAGCATTTCATTAGCTGAAACCAATCATTATTAGTAATTTTCTTTTTTTAGTTTAAAATAACTAAACCCTCATTGAGATTTTCTGAATAGCAAATATTTATATCTTGCTGAATGGGTTTTCTCTGTGAGCCTGGGTGCTTTGTTTCTCTGAGCAGCAAGAAAATTACAGAGCTTCAAAATGTTAATCAGGGAAGACAAAAAGAAAGTGTTTTTTTTTCCAATTGAAATGTAAATGCACAATGACAATAACTATAGGCCACAGGCAATATTTGATGACAAAGTTGCAATAGATAAATATCCTTTAAAAATCACAGTAATGTACTGCCCAAATTGAATACATTGGGATTTTTTCTATTATGCACAATAATGATCTGAGATCCTAGGCTATGGAAGTATAAAACCTCAAAGAAATTGTTTTTTTGCAATATGGTGCTGTCTGAAACTCTTCCCACTTAAGTTAGTAGGCCATGATGAATACTTTTATAGTCAAATGTATTAATTAATCTTGTTCTGCATGAGTTGCAAACTGATTTTCAGCTTACTGGGGTACGTAAACATCAAACATTTTACTTAGTGTCACACGATGAAGTTTAGTCCTGAGAACAGAAAAACCGTGTTCATCAAAAAAATCATTGAGATTCTTCCTGGATAATAGCTGCTATGGAAAACAAAGTATATAGTTTCAAGCAACTACTACTTAAGCACCTTAAAAAGAGCTAACCCATCAAACTTTCTCAAGCCGGAATGAAGAGTATAGAACTCACTCCATATAGCTGGATTTATGTTATACATACTATGAGTCTGGTTTACACATTCAGGTTAGCTGAGTACAGATCTAGATATTATAAAATTACATTTTTCATCTTCTTTAATATTTTTTCTGCTTTTTCTAGCATTTGAAGTTGATAGTTTTCAAGATTTATTCATAGATATGAGAACTTTTAAGACTGATTCTTTTACTGTTTTGGTTCTATTTAACCTCGTATTCTCAAGCAAAGAACTTCAAGAAAGACTTTAAATTCCTAATAAAATACTCGTAAAAATTGTTGTTGTTATTGCTGATGTCTAGATATTATGGTACAGGCACCCAGAGAGAGAACTAAATGTAATTAATATTTATGGTAGATCATAGGCCAAACTTTGTCCACCAACTTACAGCATCTAGTTATCGTTTATGCTGAAAAGTACATATGACTATTCTTGCCCACTGATAATTTTAAAATAGGCAAAAAGCATATCTAAAGGAAAAGTATAACTTTTCAGGAGTTACAAATATCTTGTACAAATTTTGATCCATTTTCTGCCACTTTGTAAAACGCATGGAGAAAAGCTGTACCAAGTATCTTCCTGAGAAGCTCATATACAGGTGCAGACATAAGGCAGAATAAGTGGGAACTGATACTATTTTGTGTATATATGAAAATAATTCTGCTAAATAGTGTTACAGTTTCATATGTTATGTTTGCACATAGGTTTCTGTCAATAAAACACATTTTTTTACAGTTTTGCATATTCACTGAAACACCTGCTGATGACTGAGAATCACCTTGCTTTAAAGTCATCGGGGGCATCATGTATTTATGCTACAGACTCAGGCTCATTACAGTGAATTTTTTAGACTGTTGTTATAGATGAGGAAGATACTTGTAACATTTTGGTATTTTGAACTATATGGTTTAGATGTATAAAAGTTTAAGATTAGTATTTTTCTGCTAATCATGAAATTGCTTAAAAAATTTTCCCTCCTGAGTAGTATCAGTGATGACAATCTTACTAAAAAAAGGATGCTTCATTTATATTTTAAACTACATTCATTCTCTCCCTTTGATATTTTTTCCTTGCTGTTTGGAAGACTTTGAGTACAGTGTCAGAGTAATAACTGTATAATCTTCAGCAATGCCCACTTGTTCTTAGTTCTAGATATATGCCTTGTGAAGCTACCTTTACTAGTAGTATATCAGCTACTACAGAACAATCAAACATATTGAACAAGCACAGTAGTTTAGGAGCAGTTATACTTGCTTAATCATGTTGTTTTCCCCTACAAAGAGGCAGAGACATAAGAAAGAAATGAAGCACAAAGGAGCCCAAGATGCAGGCTCCCTTACTGCCTTTTTCCAAATAGCACTCTTGAACTACTGATGTGTATGTGCTCTAAGAAGCCTCAGTAATTTCAAGATTTGTCAACTATCTCTTGGCTACAGCAAGAAGGAAATAATGGTGTCGGGTACTATTCTTTTCTAGTAATTTATTTGCTCTGTGCAGTTCAGCAAAATACTTCCATTTTGTTTTTGAAAAAAGAAAAACAACCAAAACCAAGTGTGAGAAAAAGACAGTGCTAGCATGAATATACTTGGCCATGTCAACTTGTGTGAATACAGACTGAAACTATTTTGCATGGGACTGATTTTCCTACACAAGTCTCAGCAGCAGAAGAACATGGGAGATGACAGTACAAAGATCCAACTTGGACACATTTAACAAAATTAATTTTGGAGGCCATGTATTTGGCACCTTAGTAAAGCTAATGTGCCCTGCTTATTGATAAGGCTTAAGAGCTGAACGCAGTACTGCACAATGCATCACAATGTTTCTCAGAATGAATGTTATCTGCGTCTTTTCAATTCTTGGCCTTTTTTGTTCTTGGCCAAGTTAGTTGTCCTTTTTAGTTCTCCCAGAAATACTTTCCTGCATGTTAGGTTCCACTACTTGAATGAGCCCATGTCTTATATATTTATATATATATAATTATTGTCCATATATATTTATATATCATATAATTATTGTCCATTTACACTTCACAGAAAATGTGACCCCAATGAACTCCCTTGACTGTACTAACCAGGGTCATTGACTGTAACAGGAAATTAGTCATAGGGCTCACATGTAACCTTATACATAAGAACAATTAAAAGCAGATAAGAGTTGAGTTCCATAGACTATGAACTTTTGGAACAAGAGTTTAAAAAAAAATAAAAAGTCTCATCCATAATGGGTAGCTGTTCCATACTTCCAGTGAAGCTACCTAGAATTTGATTTTCAGGTAAAGAGTCTCCAATACATCATCTTTTTTTGCACCTAGACATTTTTAATACTTTGAACAATTTTTATTCTATTATTATTATTCATTACATGTAAATACTTGGTGGGTACATATTGTGATGGTAATTTTTGCAGTCATCATTTATGCTACTTGACTCTTTCAGCCTTTGAAATATGGAATTCAGTAAATAAAACAACGGAAATTGTGAAATCCACCACTGGAGTGGTGAGTCTACATCCTCTCTTCCTTCCTCCTGTGAATGATATTCCCCCAGCTTACTACACCCTCTACTCTTTTTTTATCTTTTTATTTCCAGGAGCTAGTCCTAGCCTTGATCCTTCTTTCTGTTAGGCAACACTGAGACTGCTATTCTAATTAGACTTTCTATTAAGCATCCAGATTGATCAAACACTTCAGGCTTGGACTACTGTCATGTGTGCCAGTTTGTTGACAATATTTGTCTTCTTCCTTCCCCTTTCAACAGGTCAAAGATTATTGTTTCTTCATGAAAAGGACAGATAAATACACCTCAGACAGTTTTCATTAGGCACACAATGCTCACTTCTAAGTATTCACAAGGTGAGAATACAGTATATGTATCATTGGAGGATATTCATTCTGTTTAGGCAACTTTTACATCCTGTGATAGTTATTGGTGCACCTTCAGTGAGCAGCTTCAAAAGGATGGAAGAAAAAGACAGAAATTGTAGTTGTATGCTTAAAACTAGAGAACATCTCCCAATATATCTTAGAGTAACATTTGCTTTAAATTTGATCAGACATCAGTTCAAACATTTCTGCTGTGTGTGTCCGTCCATCCCCCCCTTTTTGTTGTTTTTTTTTGTACAGAAAATACTGGTGAAAAACATGAAAGAATACCAAGAAAACTGCTGCCTTTTTTTTTAAATGCTGCTGTTTTATGAAAAAAGTTAAATTTATTAGCTGTGGTTATTTTCCAGAATGCCTTCTAATGATTACCTTAATTGCATTGCTGGCAGAGTATGCAGTTTTTATTAATCAATAAGACAATGATCCTTATAATGAGATTATACAAGCAGCAACTAATCATTACCCCATCATCAATCTCTAAATCTGTTTTCCATTATTAAAATCCAAAATACTCTGTAGTTTCCTCAACAACAATATTTTACAACTACAGTGTTTGTCACAGCATAGGTGTTTTCACAGTCAGCTGTGGTTTAGTTTCCTTGCTAGCTCTACCACTCTAAGCTGAACTTGGCATGTAAGATGCAATAAGTTAGTAGCAGCAACATCCACCATTACTGCTGACTGAGTTTCCCTGCAGGGGCTATATATGTTTAAAGCTATATCTATGTCATGTTACCCACTGCTCCTAGCCTGGGGATGAAAGGGGAAAGGTCGCTGGAGTTTTCCACTTCATTGCTGCTAAATTGGTGCAACACGGTGCAGGTGTCTTCAAGTAACATGTGGGGAACCTTCCAGAGGCTAAAGCTGCGCATGCCTATGCAGGAGCAGCCAACTCAGTATGGGCTGTGAGACTTCAGCCAGCTAGAAGAGGATGTTCTCCACCCAGTCCTCTAATTACTGAGCCTGCTGGGTGTGTGAATGTTGCTGGTGTGTGTGAGGGCTAATGGTGGGGTGGGGCAGCCCTGTAGCCTGCATGCTACGAACTGGGGCTGCCGTGTTGGCACCAACCTTCTCTCTTTGTCTGTGCCATGCATCCCATGAAGAGGGAAGGTTCTGTGGCTCATTAACATCAAGTATACTTGTGGCTGACTGCTTTGGTATCTGAGCCCATTTAGTTGTATGCTGTCATTTTAATCTCAAACTGTCAGTTTCCCAACTGAAGCATGTTGAGAAAATTATATTCTTTCCAAAAACAAGAGATCAGATGTGGCAGATACTCATGGCAACAATATAAAGGGCATACCTTTTTCTTTTACTTCCACTCTTCTTGTACTTCAGAAACTGATTTAACATCCCAGAAAGACATTTTTCTGATATTTCTGTGAAGCAAAGGGAGAAGGATCCTCTTGAGGGAGGAAGGTGTCTTCTTGCACAAGCTGAGTATGTGTTTGAGAAGCTGACAGTGTGGCCACTTTCTAGAGTAGAGGCCCACCTTCTCCATGTAGAGACATAGGAAAAGCAAGCTATGGCATTGCTGTTTACATTTGACAGTTCTCATGCTCCTACACTTTATTATGTTTTACCATGAAACTGGTTCATTTGAAGTCAAAGCTTAAAGTTACTTGGTACAGGGTATAAAAGAATGCAACTCTAAACCATTAAAGCTTCAAGGGACAGCCCTGAATGGGGCATTCAAAGTACAAATCTATGATTTAAATGAGCTTAATAGCACAGATAATTCTAAGAAATTAAAAAAACAAACAAACAAAGCCAAAACCTTTAAAAAAAGGCAACAAATGCTGTGAATTCCAGTCAACCATATTAAATTATTTTAAGTAACAGGTTTTTTTTCCACCATTTTTTTGCTCTTAAAAAAAAGAAAAAGAGGAAGAATTAAGTAATAGCAATATTAAAAATTCTGTGACAAACCATAATTGCAGTATAATTATCTAGCTTAGCTATAACAGTGGTGCTCCCATATATTACATAGAAATAAAAAAAAACAGTGATGAAGTTCTGCAGCCACACCCTGTTTTTCCTCCAAGCAAACGAGTTCATTAATATAACTGGTCTCCTTAAATAGCTCTTCATTAAATAGCATTACTGTCACCTCTCAAAAGCCTGAATAAATTTTGAAAGAACAATAGACGTACTTGCTTCCAAGTCTCATGGGTTTCTATTCTTTCCTCACAAGTTTCAACTTTCCAAATTTAGCCTTTAAAAAAAAAATCTGGGAGAAATTCTCAACTGATCCTCTCTATTCTTACCTTAGCTCAACAACAACAAAGCTTTTTGTCCAGTTTCCTCACTCCTATAGTCCCTGTTGAAAAAAAACCACCATTCTTCTGTGATCAGCTTCAAGTCTTCTTTTGCACCTTCTCAGGGTTTCTGTCTTCTTCTACTGATACGCAGATATAGCCAATTAGCTGTTTATTGTTTTTATCTATGATAATCTCTATTCATGTGAGATCTTTTCCTGATTTATTATTCATGGTCTGCATGTTTTATTCAGTTAAACAACCAAGATAATTCCTGCTTCGCTCCATGTGAATAGCACCCGGCGTCTTCAGCTCTCCTGGAGTCAGTGCTGACGTTACACTGTGAGCTAGACCACAAGTCCACTGTTCATTGAGGAGTTAGTGATACATGTTAACAGTCATCCTGAGCAGGTACAGGTCCAGCATGGCCTTCAGACCAGTGCTGTGCTGTGCAAGTCCCGTAGCTGCCAGGTAACTTCACCCAGCTCATTGTATAGGACTGTGAGCAGCTCTCCCTCTGTACCAGCAATTACACCATGCCTTGACTTTGTCTAACAGCACAGCTTGAAGTTCTCATGAGAACATGACTTTCATTTGACTGTAGACATGATGAATAGAGCTGTTTCCATGTAAGAAAATAACGTAATAACTTGAAAGAACAAAAGGGGAGAATCTCTGTTATGGATGAGGTCTGCATGGTGTGTGTGTGGCTGGGAGTCCTTTCGATGCTGAACTACCTAGGACTCCCAACATTTAAAGAGATGTAATCTGTATTATTCTCTTCTCATAGTGTTAGCTCTAATTAATAGCATTTTAAATAACACACTAGAGACTTGGTGCCTTTCTTATGTGGATCATAGTGGGCCAGCAGCTCCTGTTGCAAGACGCTTTTTCCAGGCTAACCATACCCTGGGCTGCATCAAAAGAAGCGTGACCAGCAGGTTGAAGAGGTGATCCTGCCCCTCCCTCTGCTCTTTGAGACCTCCCTTGGAGTATTGTGTACAGTTCTGGTGTCCTCAGCTTAAGGACGCGGAGATGTTGGAGCATGTCCAGAGGAGGCCCACAAGGATGATAAAGGAGCTAGAACATCTGAGAAGTTGGCAAAGATCCACTTCATTTTTAAAAATTCATTTTTATGAATTGACAACCAATGAGAAACCAATGACAAAAATAGTGCCTGCAAGTATACAGTGGTAACATAAGTCATCAAGGTCATTGGACTAACTTAAATAAAAGGGTAAAAATCATACAGAACCAGAAGAAAACATGGAAATGCACATCCTTACACCAAAACAATATTCTGGTGGCAATTTTGGTTGATTTAAAATAAAGTTGTAACTTCAATGAATGGTATATCACAAACAGAGAGAGGTATTTGATTTCCATTAGCATTTGGAGCATCACTCCTCTAAACATATACTTTTTCAATTAAAAGTGTCAATCCATTAGAAAGCTAATGGACTGACACTATTCATCCAAGGAAAAGAAAAAGAAGAAGTGGCATTAAAATACACTTTTTTTTTTTTGCAAGTGCAAATGGCTTTGGAACTTGAAGATAGCTATTCAGTGTTTATATAGTGCCAAAAAGCTCCATTAATGGGCAAGTAATATAACATCTTTAAAAGAAAATTCTACCTTGATAATTTGTTTTCACTATATATAATTTAATTTAATTTTTATTTCGATCTAAGTTATTTTAATTACATTTAATTAAATTAAAATTTGAAATTTATTTTAATTCAATTAATAAATTTAATCAAATAATTAAATTTATTAATTTTAATATAATTAATAACTGAATTTTCTGAGATTGGACCCTGGTCTGCTCCAGGTGAGAGCTTTTCCAGGCGAAAACATTTCCTTTTCTTTAGTGGTGAGTTTCTGGACAGTGAGATCATGTCATCAGCTTAACTCGACAAAGTCCATGTACTGGTCTTCTAAAGAAAGATGAGAGTCCTGTCAAGAATACATAAACAAAACCTGAAGCTATTTCAAAGGAAAGTCTGATATGGTACTGAAGAAAGACAAGAGAAATTGGTATAATAATTCAGGATTAGGTAGGATAAGACCTTCTTGTTCCTAGCAAAACTAACAATATTTCAAATGCAGTTAGAAAAAAATTCTTTTATTTCAAGTTTCAAACTATAGACACTGTATTTGCCTTCAGGAGCCTGTCAACTAAGTATGTTTGATTTGATTGTAGGAGCACAGATTGATGATGGCAAGCCATACGTACAATATTATATAAATAAACATTCACAGTGTGACTACCAAGTGTTTACAGATTGCCAAACGTATCTCGGAAAATGTCATTCATATGAACTGTTCTCTTCCTTCCTATTTAAAGGTTATGTCAAGTTTAGTAAACAGTTTTTCTCAAAAAAAATTCATGGACTTGTTTTATATTGGTCTAACAAAACTATTTCCTCCTTAATAAAACTAGTAAAAATGACAAAACAGGTTCAATAAATTAAATCTTTGTCTGAAAATAGCATAGAAAATACTATAAAATTAATGAACACCAAAACCAAGCAGAAAGTACAGTAGAATTACAGTTGATAACATCCTGCTTTGGTTATTTGCATAAATTTTTCCATATTTGATATGGTACAAATGTTGATGTTTCTACTAAATTTTAATAAATTGTGCTTGTAATATGTTTTGAATAATCTTTAAAAAAAGTTGTCAGCTACATTTGTGAAAGAGTTCTAAAAAAAAATGAATTTGCACTTAGCTCTTGAAGTAAAAAAGAAGTCTTGAAAAATCCCATGAATGGCTTGCTTAGATTATCTGTTATAAATACAATTCCTGATTTTTTTTTTTTTTTTGAAATTTGATCACCCTCATCTTATTCTACATTTTTAATGTAGAAGCACTTAGTAGTCAAATATGTTGAGATGCACGTCAGAAAAGTTTTGGGCTTATTCCATGAATGGAGGTATTTGAGACAGAGGTACACCATACAAAAATAGAGACAACATTATGTAGGGATAAAACAATACAAAACCAATTCACAGTCCAGAGCTATTTACATTCACAATTTTAGAGTGGGCTTCCAAAGAATATTTTGGCACCGTGCCTATTTAATTCCAAAAGAGATCATATCACAGTCTCTTAAAAAAAAAAAAAAAGGGCATTTTTAAATTCATAGGACTTTCAGACATATATTCAAATAACATGAGATTTAATTTGCAACACTGTTCTGTGAATGAAAATTAAATCTTTAATGGATAATTGCATATCATTATGACTCAAGGCAGAATTTAGCACTTAATTATGTTCTCTCACACACAATGTCTTTAAAAAAGAAGAAAAAAAGGTAATTCCTTTCTACCTGCAGTGCATTCTGATGACAACTCATATGGAAAAACATATTCTCAGCAGCCATCTGTCTTCCTACACTCTTAGGTTAAAACATTTTACTGTTAACACTGATATCGACATAATGATGAAATAGTTAAAGTGAAAAGTTTTAACCTCCTTCTCTGCTCCTTCATAGTTTATGCTATTGTTCAAAAAAATACATATATTTTCCATGGAGTAATGCATTAAATAAACAAGTTGTTTGTATAGAAAGTTTTCAACAGTGATACGGGCTGATAAAAAGGCTTAAAAATGACTAGTCCTATAGCAATTTATCCAAATTAGTCCATAAGGTGAACAAAGAGAAGAACAGTATAAAATTGGACAAGAATTATGTGACAGGTAGGATGACAGTGTCATTAAACATTTAAATGTTAACAGGAACAGCAAGCAAGAGCGCAAATTTCTACACCACAGGCTAAAGTCAGCCACCATCCAAAACCACATCTGAAGTAAATCAGATATTTGGCAAGAGTGAATTCACAATGCTGTTTTTCTTTACAAAAAAAATAAAAATTGGGACTGGATTCAAGGGTATGTTAAAAAGCCATGTGCAGAAACAAGCAGACATACCTTAAGAATGGCTTCCATGAGTCGGCCACAGATCATGATCAGTGGAGAATGATAATAAGAACAGGGTAAGCAAAGCAAAAAAAAATCTTTCTTTGAAAAACTGAAATTTATTACCATCCCAGATTCTTCTGATACAGATTAAATTTCTGTCATCGTATTTATTGAATTTTCATGGACCATTCTTCCACCACATTGTCTAATTATTTTTTAAACCCATTCATAAAAAGTTCTGGCATACAGTGCAATTATGTCAATATATTCAGTGATACTGAATTCAATGAGGTTTTTACTGGTTTAAATCTGTTTACCTGGTAATTTCAATAGGTGTTCCTGTTTTACTGTAATGGAAAAGAGAAGTTAATTTTTCTCTGTCCACATTCCTTAATTCTACAAATCTCCCTCCTGTTGTTTCCCAATCCTATATATTCCCAGTTTTAAGATCTGTATGTTTAACCTCTCCATCTAGAAACAGCCACGCACCACTGATGATGTAGTCATCCTTCTTTGGAACATTTTCTGAAGTTATCAGGTTATTTTGAGGTTGTGAGACAAGAATTACTGGAAATTGTCAATCCATTCAGCAAACTGATTACTTTTGTTTTACTTCATAATAAGATTTCAAAGAAGTACAGTAGACTTGCAAAACTTTTTTTCCCCCTTTTTTTTTCCCCACAAAAGCTTTATTTTGTTTTTGCTGTTATAGTAATTATAGAATCCTCATTTGCTATTATGTAATTTCTGTTAAAGTAAACTGTGTAAAAATCAGAATTTCTAGACAGTGTACCTTAAACCCTGCCTTTAGTCCTTCTGGAAAATGTGTACCTCAGTGAATATCTATCTTGTTGACCGTAGGCAATTCTCATAAATAGTTTGTACTCAATAGTCAGTATTTTATAAAACTCAGAGTGGAGACTTTGTCATTAGTCATTCCATGCCTTTGTTTTCAAGCTAACACTTCAACTTCTGACAGGTAGATCCTGAAGAAACCTTAAGAAACTTCCTTAAACTAATTAGTAGTGAATACATTTAGATTCTTTTGAAAGATTTTTCTGGATGCATGTCCACCCACATACTCATGACCCTTGTTAGGCTTTGTGCCCCATAGATGACACAAAACAGAACAGAGTTTTGGAATGTGTTATAAATATCCTCATGTTCAAATGACATAATTAATAGGAGTCCTGACAGGAAAGCTAAAAATTCAGATCCATGAAAGAATTTTGCAATATAGAGAAGAGAGAAGGGGCAGGAAATTCTTAACAAAGAAAGAGAGCAGAAAGAGATTTTTTTTCCTCCTTTTCAACAGCAAAATATATGTAGTGAAGAAAGCCGGAAAAAATGTTACTTTTCTACATGCTGATATTAATGGAAAATATTTGTGTTAGCAGGGCTGAGAAAAATTCAACTTTGTGTAAAAAAATTGCCTGCTTAGTTCTGTCAAAGCTGATAGCTATGAAGATTATGAGATACCAATGCAGTAAGTGAGAAAAATGTTTCTAACCAGGTCAAATAGTAGAAAATAGAAAACAAAAAAAAAATGAAGCCTTTAAAACACGTTTTACAAATAAATAATCTTATGACATTGGCTTCAGTACTCTGCAATCTTTGACAGTTTGAGGCTAATTAAAAAAACAGAAGTCCAATTGGGTGGGTGTTTATATCATTTCCATTTTAAATGGCCATGACAGTAAATTATTCGGTCCAGTGGCACAAAACAAGTCAGCAGCAGAGTTGAATGTAGAACCAGCATCTCAGAGTTTCCTAAGAAAATAAAAAAAGCACAGAGTGACTTCACAATAAGAAGAAAAACATCACTAGCATATAAATGATCAACTGCGTCAAGCTGGTAGAAATAATATCCATTGACTGTATGTGTACAGTTTAACCATGTTTTTTTTTGTTGTTCATACTGAAAACCACTCCGTTCTATTTTAATTTCATTTGTCTACTGCAACTGATGGGTTATGATGCTATTTAAATGGGGCTATGATAATTTGGCAGTAGATATTATATAATGGACCCTATACATAAAGTCATAACCACCTCACTAATACACATATTCATGAAATATTCTGTGTGTTTTTAAATACAGAAAGTTTGCCTGCCTACCTCTAAATAAAGCTTATTTTATATATATTTATTAAATGAGAATACAAACTATCTCAGTGATATATAAACATTTTAAACCCCAGATGTTTAGCTTAAAGAGGGTAAATTACAACTATATATCCTGGAAAAATCTCTGGTGGGATACTGTAATCTATTCGGAAACTTGTCATAACCAAGCAGCAAGCTATTTCCTCTCAATGTTTAGACCTTGGTTAACCTCATCATCTGAAATGGTGCGAACAGCAATCTGTGATCTCAGCATTAATCTTTATTAATCTGCATGAGAAAAGTAACTCAATTGCTTTACAGGTTCTTTGGATATTCATAGATTGTGTAAGGAAGGAAACATTTTTGTGTTCTGTCAGTTTACAATGGATGTATGATAAAGTATAGCAATTACTCTTAATTAAAAGATACAGTGATAGTCTGTTGACTTATTTCCATGTATTTTGAATAACATAATAGTTATCATAAAGTTTATTCAAGCAAATGTGTTATTTTAAAATAGTGTGTGGGTTTGGTTTTAGTTTTGGTTTGATTTTTTGGGTTTGGGTTTTGGTTTTTTTTTTGCTATATTGTGTTCTCTCCTCTGACCCTCGCAGTCAAAGACCTTTTTTAAGCACATTATGATTGCAGTTTGCCTATTTTTCCTGTTACTTTGGAAGTGTGCTCTGAAGGTAGCTGACAGGATTTTGTCTAGGAATTTTTGGTATGGCAGTTGCTGGACATGATCCTCAGAAGAAAAAGACAAAGTCTCCTCAATTTCAGCAGGACTGTTTTACCTGCTGCACTGTAGCCCTATGAGATAAAAGTGGCAGCCCAGACACTGGTCTCCAGCCCAAATCAGTGTTTTCCTCCCCTCTTCAATCCTGTTCAGATTCCTAAACAAGCCGATTAAACACTTTCCAGTTCTTTTGCTGACACTTTCAGTAACAGACTGAAACTCCTTGCTTTCTTGTTTTTGCCTCTATTTTACTGAGCCTAGAGTTAACCATCCAGCAAGAGATCTGTGGCATTTGATTAGCTTTCACATAAAAGACAAATTTTTATGTACCTCTGAATTGATCATTAATCACAATGCAACAGTAAATAGCATTAATAAAGTCACCACTGTCCATATACACATGGCTAAATCGAGAGTACCTTCATAGAGACAATAGAACTAAAATTACAGCGGCACAATTGTCAAAGTATTGTGCTATACATACAATTTATTTCCATGTCCACAGATTAGTCATCTGACAAATGAAAACCTGATGCTTTTACATTCAATTTTTTTACATTGCTGCATGTCGTGGTTTAAACCCTAGGCAGACAGCTTGTTCACTCACTCCCAGTGAGTGGTGCCGGGCTAAGAGCAGTCAAGCCCCCAACCCACCTCCGGGGCTCTCCCTGCTCCCGGAGGGATGGGGAGGAGGATCGAAAGAGTGTAACTCGCACGGGTTGAGACAAGAACAGTCCAGCAACCAATGTACAACACAAATCACCACCACTACCACCAACGACAACAATGATAAGAGAAAATAACAAGGGAAGAGAATACAATACCACCGGCCAAGAAACGAGTCCAACCCAGAAGCCCGTGTCCTTCCGGGTAACTCCCAGTTACCCCCCACCCTGGCCATGACGTGCTGTGGTATGGAATACCTCTTTGGCTAGCTTGGGTCAGGCGGCCCATCTCTGCTTCCTCACAGCTTCCCCTCCTCCCTGGCAGAGCATGAGCCTCACAAAGTCCTTGGTCAGGGTAAACATCACTTAGCAACAACCGAAAACATCGGTATCACCAGCACTGTTCCCAGGCTGGAAGTAAAAACACAGCACTGCACCAGCTACCACGAAGGAGAAACATGACTGCTACTGCTGAACCCAGGACACTGTACAATAAGATTGGTTGAAAGATAATAAGCATATTCTGTTGTTTTCTTGGATTTATGCATTTCCTTTTGTCCTCCCAGTTTGTGTTACATAGCACCATCAGACGTGCCTTTTCTTGCAAAAGTGTTAACTATGAAATCTCTTAGTTTAAGACACAGCAACACACCAATATCAGTGAAAGGATACTTTGTCAGGTAAATGTCTTGAACTTCAGCTTCTACTCTCCATCTCTTTCTCTGATTCTATCAGTTTCACTTTCAGCAGATGGTACCTTTCATTCTACAGCTAAGTTACCAGCTATTTAATGATTTTTCAGTCTATCAATAGTGAAGTCATTCCTTCTGCCTGCTGATTTCATTTAATATTCCAGGCCTATTCAGGCTACCCTGTGACTGGGTCCATAAGAAATCTATCTGTCAGAGGCATAAAACTGACACAAAAGTATATTTTTTGAATCTGTAGATGTAATGATTTCAGGGTCAAAAGAAATTTCAGTATAGAGAAGCATATTGACCACTAACTGCACTAACTGGAAACTTCATCTATTTGATAGGGCTGGATACTACTGCATGTTTCTTTCAGATGTGTTTGAAAACACAGAGAAGATTCTGTCCTGCTTCAATATCTATGCAACTTCACTGAAATTATAAGTGTGTAAGGAGTTTAACTTAGGTGTTAATTTAGCCATTTTTTACTTATCATCTCTGATAATTACTACCTTCTCTTTCATATTAGAATATGGTCACATGAAATATTAATCCATCATGTTCATACTGGTCTAGGTAGGGATACATATTCTGAGTAGTGGCATCCATTCATTCGCAGCTAAGATGGTGGTGCCTCAGTTCTAGCATTTAATGATCTTTCCCAATTCTAGTCATCATTCTAGTCCACTGTGGTCACCTAGGATGAAAGAATCAGCTTTATCAGATTATATTGGCCATCCCAGGCCAATGACTGCAGCTCCACCCCCAGTAGAAAACATAGTTCACTGTGACCAGGACTGCATTAACAAAAAAGTAAAGTATCATGCATTTAAAGAGTATGGCTGTGAAACAGGTAGTAGAAAACAGTGAACACAGGTTCAGGTTAATTTTTGTCCAAGCTGAAAAGTTAATGTTTCTCTAATAGTGTTCACACCTGACTGCTCTGTAACAAACCATCTAGCAAACCAGCAGATGTAAGAGTCTCAAACAAATCATTAGGTCAGGAGACTTGCAACCTCTTTCACCCATTTTTATAGTGGGTTTCTGATATGTTTACTAAAAACCATTCAATTATGTTAATCTACATTCTTCTTTTCCAAAATATGTTATACATACTAAATGTATCTATATATACATATTTATATATTTTTAAAACCTACTGTAGTTATTTAAAATGCAAATTATTGAGAAAGAAGGGGAGAAATCAGGTTTTCAATTCTTCATGTTTACATACTGACTCGGTATTTTTTTCAAAAAGTTCTTTTCTTTTCTCTTTTATTTTTTCGTGGCTTTTGATTTACTAAGGGCAAGGTGATTTATAGTAGGTTCATGCATAAAATGTGTAGTATAAAAACACATTGGCTAAAAAACTTCAGGTTTTGAAAGAGGGATTTTTTTTGGACTACATTCATGATCTTCTAAGTATGTTTAGAGGCCACAGTAAGTCTTCATACACTAAGTTTGTGTGTATGTAACTGAATGTACATGCACAAATATCCAGAGAAATGAAGAAATACTCTTGTATGTTTGTCTATGTGCTCATACAAGCGTACACATATACACCTATCTGACTGTCTATCTTGTATTTCCTATGCATTCTAGCAGGTTGAAAGGACTAGTCACAGGTTTGACTAGTCTAATTCTAGTATGATGATGGCTTGCTGAAAGCCAGTGTAAAGTTAGAAGCCATGCTACATCCTAGAAAAGAGTACCTGAAGCAGAGTATCCATATCAGCTTCTTGCAGAATTTGGCTCCAATTTATTCTGTTTTTTTTGCTACAGTATTTAATATTGGACACTCAGGAAACAACAGCTCTACTTAGCACAGTCCTTATTCAGAGAAATTTAATCTCTGCATTAGCTGTTGATGCTACAATAGGAAAGCTGGGATGAACAGTGGTCTTGTGTTCACTTTCTTTCAGTACTTCAGCATTTTAACCTTTCCTTTTCCAAAATAATTTTCTCAAATGAATGAGATGATTAATGACAGCAGCTTTGCTCTCTGTTCAACAATCATGTGTTCTTCTTGCCCATCTGTCCTGGCATGATTACAGTTGTGTTATTCATGCCAATATTTAGGGCTGTGTCAGCACTTCCATTACAAACCCCAATTTTCAGGAGTTTGTAATAAGGCTGGTGCAGTTGGCATTTGGCCATAATTTCAAGAGTGTTGGAAACCATGCTGGTGAGAGCACTGAATCCAGTACATGAGCAGTGATTTGTTTTAGGATAGGCCCCGTATTTGCCAAGACAGCAAGTACAAGTGAAATAAAAAAGATTCAAGTGTCTGATAGTACAACTGAGCTTTACATAATGTCAGAGAACAGTGCAAGAGCAGTCCAGCTAAGTAAGAAAGTCTTTCATAAGGCAGCCAAATAATGTTCCCTTTTTGGAAAGAGGCCAGTGAGGAGAAAATAAAAAGAGGAAAAACCCACGGCAGAGCTGTGTTTGTAGCTCCCTCAATGCCAACTCATTTATTCTTGAAGATATCCCTAACAGAGCAATGAGTACGTATGTACAGTTCTGCAAAGGAGGACAAATTAGCAGGGTATTTAAAGAAAAATTAGTCCATTTTCAAAAGTGATTGCTGATTCTGGAAGCAAAGTCATAGAATGGATTGAGCTTGACCTTTTTTCTTCCGTTTGTTGAGAACTGTCTAAGATCTTTTACACAGCTAAAGTTTGTCACTCATACAACACTGACTCTTTAATATCTGGAATCCAAACACCTCTAGGACACAAAGACCACTCCTGATTATATAGGATAGCAAAGAACTGAGTAATGCAAATAAAAAACCAGATGCATACAATGCAAAACATAGGTAAATAATGTTGTAAGAATATGATTATTTAGCATTTTTTACTTTCAGAGAAGGAAGTTATGACATAGAGGCAGAGATAAGAAAAGATGAGATCATTATTAAAGTAGGATTATGTACAAGCTGAATAAACTCCTCTTGGGTAATAAAGAGAAAACTTCAAAATATTAAAAAAAAAGAATTTCTAATCTCAAGTGCTCACTGAAATATTTGCAAGTTTTTAATAGATAGACATGCGTACAGGTTTGACTGAGTAATTAATGTCAGCTTTTGACTTAATGGCATTGCTGAGGACAGATTACAGATTTGTATCCTGTGAGAAACAGGTGACAGCAGAAGTCCAAGATAGCAATGGCTACTTACCAGTATCCTGTAGCTTTGATTATGCTTTTTTATTTTTTTCCCTGTATCTATAAAATTGCTGGGAAACTTGAGAGGAATACAAAGTTTCCTACAAATGCAAAGCAAATCTAGACACACAAAAAAATTAGCACTGAAAAAATATGCCCTGAGGTTGCCATGTTTTGCCTGCTGCAGTGATTATTACCAGTATTCACTGTTCTTGTTCTTACTTCATGTTATCTACTCTAACTCTTATGTTATCTACTTGCCTGACACTTGTACAAGCAAACACACAAGCAGTTACTCTAATAATCTGCATCATATGATCATCTGTATCTGTTTCTCCAAGAGTTCATCCTGTTATTCATTCTCATGTAGTTTACATATTGTATACTGTGAAATTCCTTCAGATTTGAGCAGCTTGAGTTCATTCCATCTTCAACGAATATTTACACCTACAGAATGAAGTAATTTCAAATATAAAATTGTTGATAGTCTAGTTTTGTTCAGTCACTAATGTAGTAAACCCACAAAATATAAATCTTTCAAAACAGATTAATTTTTTTTTAAATTAGCGAGATTATCAGTAAGTGTTTAGAAGCCCCTCACATAAGGGTTTCACTATAAAGGAGCTCCATATTTATGAACAAACTTTTCATGCTGCACAGTGATTCTGAGAGACCAGAACCAGGGTGTGTAGAAAGAAAGGGATACATGAGAAGGAAATCTTTCCTGACTAAAGCAATGCCTGGAGCAATAAATGAATGGACATGTAACTGTATCAGTGCTGAATACGCAACAGCAGCATTACATTCTTCAGTAAGCTTGGAGCAGCAACTAATATATTCACATAGAAGTTTGAAAAGCATCTAACGTTATCTGAATAACAATGGATGATTATTTGAACAAGGCTTAAGGCACAGGATAGTAGGAAATAATTTATGCTTGAGAAGACTGGTTTCAGCTTTTCTAGGTTAAATAACCTACAACTTCAAAGCCTCCAGCACCCAGTGTTGCTCTTGAGGGAATCTCATTGCCCTGCAAAATGTTTCCCCTGGTTTGCCTAGAAGCCTGCTGCTGTCCACACCTGTTTCCAGGACATGCCGCATCCCTCTCAGCCTCTATTGACCTCCATGACTACCACTGCCATAGAAAGTATTTCTGCTACCTAGAATTTTATTTTAGAGAATTTTAGAAAATTCTGAACCTTTGCAGATATCAGAAGGGATCTGAAAATGTCAGACTTCTGTTACAAAATAAAAGTAATTTTTGAGATTGTGTATTTCTGTGAAATGCACCTCTTATGAAACACACTTATAATGGAATTAAGTTACAATTAAAAATCAGAGAAAAAAATCAAGTCTTAAAAAAATTTTTGTAATTAGAAGTCTGTGACAAAAAAATTCCCAGTTAATTTATTGTCACACTTTATCATGTCTTTACAGAGCTTTTTACAGACATTTACAGATGTCTTTATATCATAGTAGTATTCAAAATACCGTAGAGTGCTCCTTATTCAAGTATATCCGTATTAATTAAATATCACTTTACATCTCATGGACATACATGTGGAATGGTTTGCCATTGCTTTTGGATCAGAGGAGCAGACAGCATTATGAAATTAGAGTTTGACCTTTGATTTTTTCTTGTCATAAACTGGCAATAATTTTTTTTTTAGTGAACATCTCACCTTTCCTGCTAGAGAATTTCAGCTACACCATTGGGCCTGGGAGAGGAGTCATGGTTTGTGTACAGTCCCTTCCTTTATTCTCCTCTGAGGCTGAAGAAGGAATGTTTTCTGAGAAGCTGCCCTACACAAAATTTATTCTAACCCTTAATTTTGTAAAGGAAATCTGAGAGGATGAATAAGGAATATGGAAGCACATGTTGCACCACAAATTAGATTGAAATGAAGAAAATGTAGAAAACCAACACTGACAAAGAGAACTAGCTTTTTTTCCCCTTTCAGATCTGCATGGTTTTGGAGAAAAGAATAGATTTTACTATAAATGAGGTGACTTTGTCATATTGCTATATATTTCATTCCATTACTGTATAGTTGGTGCAGTCTAAAAGGTTCTTTATTAAACCACTAAATGAAAAAAATAGCAAATTGAAAATGTCAATTTACTATTCCAGCATACTAGTGAAAGCAACTTTGCCAAAGAGTTGTGATTTCTTTTATTTGTTTATTTTGCTTTGTTTTGTTTTGTGGTGTTTTTCTCAGCTGCTTTAGATATTCATGTGTTGAGCAGCACTCGGTTTGGAAATAAACAAAAAACCCCACATGGTTGGGACCAGAGCTTGGGAATGAAATAAAATTCAATTAAATTTAGAGAGAACAAATGTGAACAACAGATTACAATGTATTGTTATTGTATGTTGAAAATAAAAAGGTAACAATAGCTTCTCATGGAAGTTATTATTGCAACTACAAACAATTTTCTTTGCCTTGGCCATTACAAAATGGCACTTCATGAAAAGAATAAAATCCAGGACTTTCCATATATTATGGTTCCTGTGCCATTTTAATTGTCTTGAAGTATTCTTTGGAGTAAAAACATCGTATCTAAGTAAATTGTTGTTACAGTAGCTAAAAAAGTTGTCTGGTGTGTCCATGAATACACTAATAAAGTTGAGTTTAATATTTTGAGATGGATGTCTGGATATATCATAGTGGTATTTGACAGTCCCCAAAGGATATGTATCCCTAGCTATTTTATCACCTCTCTTCTGAACCTTATTTCATGTGAATTAATGCCTAACGCCTTCTAAAATGCTGTCCCAGGAGCCAGCATTACCAGAGTTTGCCTTGCATTGGGCAGGCTGTTACACAACACAGAACACACCCACTGATAAATGTAGAGTGACTGTAGATTCACTCTGATTTAAAGAGCTACTTTCCTGTTTACACTCAGACATCAGAACATCAGAATATTATTGGGTGTGATTTTCAAGCATATTGACTGTCTCCTGCCAACACCGCTGTTTCAGTAGCAAATTAAGCACCGTGTGAATGATTCTTTACTTAGTTTTGAACTGATTAAGCTTTTTTATTCTTTCAATGTTAGTAACTGAAATACATTATATGTAAGAAAAACGTGTCTAAAAGAATAAATCCTATCTAAATGTATGACAAATAAGGAATACTTCTTCACCTTTTTTTTTTTTTTTCTCTGTCTTTAGGGACATATATTGCTGGAGATGGTCTCTCTCTTGTCAGCTGGATAACTGAGAGCACAGTTATGATTTGATGAGCATAGTTATAATTTGATGGAGAAGGTATCACACACACACACATATTCTTTTCTTACAATACTTTGTTTTATGTGCTTGCACATAAAATTGAACGGATTCTGAATTTAAGAACCTTGGTTTCAGAGCACTGATGTCAATAAAGTACCCTTTAGTCTATGATCTCTAAGCATGTTTTGCTTAATAGTTGAATTGACAGAAATGACAAAAATTCTGGTATCTCTCCAGAACTGCTGCAGATGAAGCTTAAAATTAGTCTTTATTGTTATTGCTGAATAGCTGAAATCTTTCTATAAAGACTGTTTGCAATATGGAATAAGGAGAAGAAAGACTTACTACTTGATGTTCAGGTTCTTTAAAACATGTTGTGCTGCCATGTATGCCTTGTGCTAAAAGAAAATACAGAGACTGCCTGTGTAACTACTACCCAGTGTCCACTACTGAGCTGTTTCAGGAATGATAGTGTAAATGGAATATATCAGGGAAAACCAAACAACTAATAGAATTTGAGCAGCAATAAGTACACATATAAGCCACATTGTGGAACACTATTTTCACTGCTTTGATTTGCAATAGAAGAGTCTTTGTACAGAAGTTTGGTTCTATTCAACTGGAACACTGAGAGGTTTTGTTTAAAGTATATTTTGACCAAAAGAGGAACTTTTGAGTAACAGGAAATATTGGTTTTATACCTGAAATACACAAATAGCCTTTCTTGACATAACAGTTATCACTTATGGTTTTGTTATGTTAGGCCCTCCCTCCAAGAAAAGAAGTCACAGTGATGCTCAGTAAGATATAATAGATTTATTTGCCTTTTTTTTTTTTTTTTGCAAGACTGCCTATACTGCAGATTCTTTGACTGTTTGATACTGTTACTCATACTGATGTTACTGATGACACAGTCAGAATAAACACTCTTCTGTGTCAAGAGAGTGACCTATACGCCTTTCACATTCAGGAGTATAGCAACGGACATGTTTGTTGGTTAACTTCTCAGTCAGTCAGAAAAGCTGAGCCATTGTAAGTGAAGTTATTAAAACTTCTGGTAGTCTTGTTCTGGAATTTTTTATAGATATTGGATACCACTGTGAATCAATCGCCTGCCTTCAGAGACTCACGTTTGAGGGGATCTCTAACACCAAAGAGAGTTTCAGCTTGACAGCAAGAATACAGCTGCTCAAATATAAATGATCGCTATGGACCATTAGTGAAAATAACTTGATTTTATTTTACTAGCTGCTGTAAATATTTACTTTGACAACTTGCTTTATTGAACTGTGAGCATACAGTTTTGTGTATGATAAGACTGAAGGTCAATGCTTGTTTAATAAACTCTAAATAAAGAATTATGTGATACTTTGTACACATTTCACATCCAGTGATGCATTAGTGCACCATTGCACTCTGTATAATCAGCTCAAATTACTTCCTTTAAGGAGACAGAAATTTTTTCACTTGCATTTTTTAGTTAACAATTTAAATGCATTATTGGTTAAATGCCAGCAACCCAGCAAACATTTAAGGTGAGTATTATATGAGGTCTATTGAATTTTGTAATTTTTAATGTCTTAAGGATAAAAGAGAGATAACTCATCTTATAGTGAAACATAGTTTTTAAATAATTACCTCTTGATACTACAGTAAAATTCAATGCCAGTTTTGCTAAAGACTCATAATTGGAGTGCTGATACAGCTTTGGTGTTCTTCTCACTATGTTCTGTTGTATTTTTCTGCTTGCTTATTTATTCTGCTAAATATCATTGAATGTGGACCATTCTACTAAATGGTGCAAAACACACACAAAAATATATAAAAGCCACTGAACGAAACAACTTTGACTGAATGTTTGAAGTTGGATAGGAATTAGGGCCTCTGATTTGCATGGCTAGATAGGAATATAGGGCTAAATACAGTTTCATTCAATGTTGAGTTGTACTGCCTGTTTGCTTAATGTTATTAGAATTTGAGCTACTGTAAAAGGAGATGTGAAGATATAAAAATGTCCAGTCCAGCAGTCTGCTCTGGGGTATTAACTGTCTGAGTCCAGGCTTATGGATCAATCTCTGGCTCTCAAAGCAGTACCTGGATTTTCAAAATCTTGCTAGAACTATTTATTCCTTGCTGGCTGCAGATCCCTCAGTGTCCCTGAATTCGCATCTCCTGCTTTATGGAGCTGTGTTCATTTTTATTTCACTTGTTGAAATCTTTCTTTTTCCCTTTTTTTTTTTTTATTTTGTCTTAAATGAAGATTTGTTTCAAACTATTGATCATTAACATGATTGTGATGAGTCAGCACAGGTAGAAGATTATCCTTGCTTTACTGTGAATTCATAGGGCAAATTAATGTGTACAGGGAAATATAAGTATGGTGTTCATAGGGTAGGAAAACTAACCTTTTGTTCTTTGAAAGTTTGTTTTTTTTTTTATATTTCTATAAAGTAGAGCCTGTGTTGTCTGTGTATGAGTCCAATTACTTCTCAACATTACCATTAAATTATTGTCTTTCAATCAACCTAGGCTTACAGGAAGCGATGCGAAGTAACAGAGAAACCTGTGAAATATTTGAGTCTGTAAGTTCACTCAGTGTCTTTTTCCTGAAACACCTTTCTGTTTTTGAAAGGAATTTAAGTTTGTTCCCATCACCATCACAGGTGTTTACAAAGAGTCAGCCAAGCTAACTGCAAACAAGGCAGCTTAGATACTTACGTTAAGTAGTTTTCTGTGGCTGGAGTGTTAATCATCAAGTTTCCAAGAGAATCAGAAGGTTCAGGACCAGTATTTAATAGCAGTATCTATCACAGACTTCTTCTTCTGATCTTGTTCAATTATTCAGTTATTAGTCCACATCTCAGGTAGCAAGCCACTATTATAACTCAGTGGTTAAGAAAACTGCACCTGTTTAAGTCACTTGAGGACTGGACAGCTGTATTTATCCTGTAGTATTTATCACATTCTATTTAGCTAAAAAATTCTAATTCTTAATTTATTGTAAACTCTAACTTATTAGAAAGTAATTAAGTGATATATATCCAGGCTAGATATGGCTCTGAGCAACCTGATCTAATTGAAGATGTTCTTGCTTATTGCAGGGTAGTTGGACTAGATGATCTTTGAAGCTGCCTTCCAACTCAAACTATTCTATGATTTTATGTTAACCCAGGTTTTCCACGTGACTGGTAAAAAGTCTTGGTGATGTATTATTAGTAAAAGTTATTTACAATATTAACTGAGTATACTCATGGCAATTGCCAACTAAGAAAATGTCACATATTTAGAATGGTATCATACTTTTTAAACAAGTTTCTGGCAGCCATATGGTGGGGGGCAGGGATATGACACGAAATACAGCATCAGCATCAGGATTTCTTTAAGGAGCAGTAGAAGTCTATTTCTCCCCTCTGCTTTTCAAAACATCATGAGGCAGAGTGTGTTCCCTGAAGCCTGAAGAAAATGAACAAATGCAACTTCTCTGTAAGAAGTCTGAATCACTTACAGCTACCCCAGGAGTTTTTCATGGGAGTACAATTGAATAGATGCTGAAGACTTTGTGATACTACATGAAGGGAAGGCCTCTTCAGTCTATTCACCTCTGCCTCTGTATCTATTCTTTGGCCTTGAGGTCTCTAAAATCTATGTATACCTTTAGCTTTCACGTGTGTGTGTGTGCGTGTGTGCGCACACGCGACTGTGGATCATTGACTGTTTACTATAGCACTGATGCATCTTGAAGAGATGCAGGGCCCTAGATGTTTTATCTCTTGTCAGAGCTCGCTTCAATTAAATTAATGGATCCATTCAACTCCCTTTTTCCTCTTTCAGCTGCATCACTGCCGAATACATTAAAAAGATCTTAAGTCTCAAGATGGTACATCATGGCATTAGCCAGGGCACTCATTTCCCTCTGTCTTCTTTTTCTGTAAATCAAATAATTAATGAGATCTCTACCTCAATAGAGCACTTCATCAATATTTTGTAACAAAAGAAAAAAAGATGCGCTTTTTGCTCTTAGAGGAGCTTTTATCTCCATCTGTGTAGGATTCAGTGAGCAAATGTTGTAATTCTAAGATGACAAAATATTGACTATTTTCTTCAATTTTCTTTTAATTTTGAGAAAAATCATTCTCAAGGTTTAGGTACCGTCTTCTTCTGTAGTAAAGATGGGCGCCATTGAAGTTTACGCTTGTAATGAAATTTACTTGAAATTCAGTTATTTGTGCCATATGTAATTACAAAGAATTATATCACTGATACAATTTAATATTCAGTGTTTCGATTCAATTAATAAAAAATAATTATACTATATATAATGCTAGCAATATTTTTTCATTTAATATTCATCACTTTGGCACGATGAACCCCTTGATGGTAAAAGGAAGAAAAAAAAAAAAAAAGTATCTAGTTTAAGAGTTTCATACTTAGAATACAATAGACAATATAACACAGAGGCGCAGAAAAAATTAGTAACTTGCCCACGACTAATTAGCAGGTTTGCAGCAGACCAGGTGTTACCTTTCATTCTTGTGGTTCTAGTCTTAATAATTTTGTTCTTTTCTTAAAGAATATTTTAGTTCAAAAAATTTAAACAGTCTTTATGAGTCTGCTGTTGAAGTGGCACTGATTATTTAGTTGAATACCAGGCTTCTTACTAAGAATTGCGCACTGATTTGTAATTACTTTTTGCCCCAGATTTTGAAAAAGGAATATAGTAATTTTAATTTAATTATTTGGCTGTCAGCTGCATATGGATGTATAGAGCTCATTTGGCTACAATGAGAAAGAGTGAGTCAAATACAGTCTTACTGAGTTGTTATAATAACAATTTTTACTGGAATGACAATTTCATTACTTTGTAATTAAAAAAATACCTTTCCATGAAAAGCACAAATATGTGGTACTGGCCCTCAAATGAAGCCTACTAAATATCACTACATTTTTGTGGTAAAAATAATCTGTTTCTGCAGGTTAGGCATGACAGAAAATGCGCATAAAAGCAATAATGTCCTGTCTACACACTGTTCCTTGCAGGAGGAGAGGTCTTACAGACAAGAATCTGTGAGCTACACAGCAATCAATCTCTGTACAGCATTCGTAACACACTTTTTCCAGACATTCAATTTTCATTACATGATAACTCTGGCTGTGTATGCACTAACAGAGGCGTCCTTTCCAGAAAATGATCTGTGGCGCACAAGACAGGTATGTAAGGTGGCTCATCTCCAGTTTGCTTAGGCTGAACCTAAACCAAATCCATAGAGCAGCTGATCAAAGTCTTCTGTGGGTTTCATGTGTTTCTTCCAAATACTATATGCATGTACATCCACAACCATGTGTGGTTTTCAAATTAAACTCATTGAAAAATTGTGAAAAGACATAACAGCCTCTTAGAACAGTATTTTTCAACAGGCAACTGAAATTGTTCAGGCTCCAGCACAGCCTGGCAAAGGCTCAGGGCTTTTGACGACAGTGACTTTGGGGATTGCTTGAAAGAACTGGTAGAGTAAAGGAGCCAAACCTGGTGCAGTTCTGTCTGTACTGCTCAATCCCAAAATCAAACTATAGCAAAGATCAATCAATATACATCTTTTAGCCTTTATAGATCTAAAATCCTTATAATATCTGCTTTTAATATCCCACCTGGTCATTTTTTTGAGAGAGCTCTGTGTAGGAAGAGAACATCATTAACATCATGGGTTTAATGATATAGTACTGTGTTTACAGCAACAGCTGGTATTTGTACTTTGTGTGTGATGTAGTGCTTGGCTGGTGCTACTAAATATTAATATTGTGAGCACAATATTACACCTAGAATTCAGAAAAGAGTCAATTCCTGGCATGACTTTTTTTGACTTAGGTTGTTTTGTCTTTGGAGGCAAAACCTTCTAAGACTGACATGAAGTCTTCCAACATACAGATTATGTATATGTTTTGGTTTTAGCACTGTGGTTTTGCCTTTTCAATAAAAAAAACAAAAATCACCTGTGATTTTGTCCTTGTGGCCAGTGGAACTACTGACCCTTTTATTGTATTTTAGTTTATCTGGCTCACTTGTAACATTATTCAGCTAAACTAAAAATATTTTTTCATTTGAAATAATTCTTCTTCTTCCCATTTACTGCAGAGAAGGAAACTAAAACATGCCTAACACCATGTATGCACAAACTGTATAAAACTTTCTGCAGATTTTACACTCACATGGCTGGGAAAATAATAAAGTAAGGAACTTTAGAACTTCCTTGACACACAGGAGTACAAACTCAAGGAGCCCAAAACAGTCACTCTGTCTGTTTGAAATGGTCACAAAACCAGTCTTTAGCACAGTAGTAAAAACTCTAAAACATGGTATTGCCTTCAACCGTCTTAAACACATTTAGGACACCATCAAAACAAATGATAATACAAATAGTGGAATCTACTCTTGCAACGTTGTACAGATTTACTGGATGCTTTATGCTAGTTACAAGGGAGTTATAGGGATAAACAAAAGTTTCCACTTTTTTTCTCTCATTTCAATAAGCTTGCTGCTAGCGTCCTTATGGTAAGCTTGGAAAATGTGACCAAACTGCCCCCTTCTTAATGACTTATAAATACAGACAGCAGTTGAAAGAAAATCAGGATACTTCATTATTTTAGGTATTTTGATCTGGGAGCCAGGTCTGTGATTTTTAGGATACGACTCATCTTTGGATGAGGGGGTTTTGTGTGTGTGTGTGTGTGTGTGTGTGTGTATGTGCTTGTGTGTGTGTTTAGCATGTCTAGATTTTTCCAGCTTTTACAAAATCTAGTTCTCCCTGCTATCAGAACTCGGGTTACCACATAGGAAGCCATCAGTCGGTGACAAACGTTCTCACTCTTTCATGAGGACTGTGTAAGTAACTTTAACCAGAAGAGTAAATCCAGAATTGTGAGGCGTAGGCTAAGCCACAAGTCAAATGGCATTCCTGAACCAACAGAGCCCAGTGTGGCCTTTATCAAAAGCATTGTGTGTTCCCTGATGCTATTTGCCTTGGAGCAGTATGTGGCAGTGCTGGCAGCTTGGATTGCTGCCCTGTTTTCATTCCTACCTTGAGCCAATGGCTGATTCGCCAGGTACTTGTTGTCCATGGCAGCCATTTCCAGAAGTGCTATTTGGCTACTGGAAACTTTCTTGTTGCTGTTGCACATTTTAGAATTTTGTAGAATTGCTAACTGTCATGGTTTAAACCCTAGCCAGACAGCTTGTTCACTCACTCCCAGTGAGTGGTGCCAGGCTGAGAGCAATTGAGGCCCCACCCAGCCCCGGGGCTCTCCCCTTCCCCGCTCCCAGAGGAATGGGGAGGAGAACTGAAAGAGTGCAACTCCCACAGGTTGAGACAAGAACAGCCCAGCAACCAATGTACAACACAAATCACCACCGCTACTGCCAACGACAACAATGATAAGAGAAAATAACAAGGGAAGAGAATACAATACCACCGGCCAAGAAACGAGTCCGACCCAGAAGACCCCGTGTCCTTCCGGGTAACTCCCAGTTACTCCCTCAGGCATGACATGCTGTGGTATGGAATACCTCACCTGCTAGCCCGGGTCAGGCACCCCTTCTCTGCTTCCTCACAGTTTCCCCTCCTCCCTGGCAGAGCATGAGCCTCACAGAGTCCTTGGTCAGGGTAAACATCACTTAGCAACAACCGAAAACATCGGTGTTATCAGCACAGTTCCCAGGCTGAAAGTCAAAACACAGCACAGCACCAGCTACCAAGAAGGAGAAAAATTGACTGCTACTGCTAAACCCAGGACAGTAACACTAATAAAGAAGAGCAGGGAGGGAAAAATAATGAAATAATAACTTGAATTTATAAACCAGTCTTGGGTTTGTATCTTTCTTTGGGGTAATTTTCTCTCCAAGCTACTAATTTTTACCTTTTCATCCTTTCACTTATTTTCTATATAAACAGACATTTCTCCACCAGTTTTTTAGTAAAAACATCGGCATTGCTATCCTATTTAATGAAAATCTTAATATTGTACCATGCAGATAATGCCATATCTGTAAGATTTTGTGTGTGTGTAAAGAAATTTAAAATGTGCTTTGTGGCTGATATTTTATTATTCAGCTCCTGACTCTACTGATTTGTTAACTACCAAAACCACACTGGCATCCTACAAAAAAAAAATCTTGATTGTTTTGCAGGAATGGTTTATTATTCTTGGATGGCTTCTATCACCTAAAAATACTGGAACAGACTCCTAAGAAGATAAATTCTCCAGTAATTCATTGCTCAATAGACTATGTCTTCCTTGCTTGCTTTCTACTATTCCATTCCTAAAAAAAAAAAACAACAATTGAAACTTAATTCCCTTTCCAAATTCTTTGAGACCACTGTCCTGGGTTCAGCAGTAGCAGTCATTTTTCTCCTTGGTAGCTGATGCAGTGCTGTGTTTTGACTTTCAGCTCGGGAACAGAGCTGATAACAATGATGTTTTGGTTTGGCCAAGGACTTTGTGAGCCTCATGCTCTGCCAGGGAGGAGGGGAAGCTGGGAGAAAGCAGAGACAGGACACCTGACCCAAACTGACCAAAGAGGTATTCCATACCACAGCACGTCATGCCCAGGATGTAACTGGGAGTTACCCGGAAGGGCTGGTAGACTTGAGGGTTGGAGGATGTATCGGTTGGTGCTTGGTCGGGCTGGAGTGGGGCGAGTTATCGGTTGGCTGGTGGTGAGGAGATGTATTCTCTTCCCTTGTTATTTCCTTCATCATTATTATTAGTGGCAGCAATAGTGATTTGTGTTATACCTTAGTTACTAAACTGTTCTTATCTCAACCCATGGGAGTTGCATTCTTTTTGACTCTCCGTCCCTCCAGGAGGAGGGGGAGGGCAAGAAGGGAGGGGAAGTGAGTGAACGAGTTGTCTGGTTTGGTTTAAACCACGACAACCACAAAACTAACACTGAGAAATATGTCAGCCACTGAAGGCAAGTGGCATAACTGCAGCATAGTGAGGTTTTGCTTTGTACACATTTGATACTGGTGTATAGAAGGCCTTAGAAATATCATAAAAAGAATTGGAAGTGGAATTAATTTTGCTTATTCATTTTTCTGGCTCATTCAGAAGCAGTTAATAATTCCCAAAGGTGGAGTAATGACTGAAAGAAGTTTTGTTAGAAGAAAGAAATAGAAAGTAGTAGAAGCCTGTGTCAAGGAACCACAGAGGTATCACTGACAAAACAGTTTATGACATTATTATGTAAGGTGCGAGGTTTTTTTGTGAGATTCAGTCCTGAAGGGATTTATAGAAAATGATTCTAAACCACTAGTTACTGAATTTTAACTTCAAAATGTTACTATGGATTGTGATCTTGTTCTTAGAGTAAATAATTTACTTATGTAAAAAGCTTTGCTTCAGGTTTGTTTTAAATAATCATAAAGATGTAGGAGGCATAAACAATATGCAGTGTTATAGTTGTATCTCTGTATGTTTGTGTGCATATAAATACTTCTTTTTGTGGGTTTCCACATAACTATTTACCAGTTGTATCATCGTACTCTATTAAGCTGATAAGTTTTTGAAAACATGGATTACCTTTTTCTTTTGGCATGTATTTTGTAAATAACTCCTGTATATAATTTCTCTCATCCACAGAAACTATACCTAACATTAATAAACTACACATGAACACATGCAAAATGACCAGTGATTTACTGTATAGATAGTGTGTGATACTGTCAAGCCTTTCAGTTGGTTCACTTGTTATACAAATAAGCAGTGTAACAGCCACTTAAATCAGCTGAGTTTCTGTCCCAGTTTCTGGCCTGGTTTCTCCAGTTACTAGATAAAACACTAACGAGGGTCACCCTGTCACTCTGAAGCTGACTTTCTGCTTAAGGAACATTTGCCTAAATTTAAGTGCCTGTCCACTGGCACTGCTGTGGAGCACTCAAAATATCTGTAAAAGGCTGTTAGACACAACTGTCCCTTCAAGCTTACTGAGAAAACATAAGCAGTATACAGCTATGTGCCTACTCAAGAGATCTTGCTGTATCATTGCTATCTTTTTGTCTTTTACTGTTTCATAGAATCATGGAATCCTAGAATAGTTAGGGTCGGAAAGGACCTTAAGATCATCTAGTTCCAACCCCCCTGCAATGGGCAGGGACATCACACACAAAACCATGCCAGCCAAGGCTCCGAGAGACAGCTATGGGAGACATTACTGTGGGGATCTGTTACAGACCGCCTGATCAAGAAGAACCTGTGGATGAAGCACTCCACAGACAGACAGGAAAGGCCTCACACTCACAGGCCCGTGTTCTCATGGGTGACTTCAACCACCCTGACATCTGTTGGAAGGACGGTACAGCCCGGCACAAGCAATCCAGGAGGTTCCTCAATTGTGTGGAAGACAACTTCCTTCTGCAAGTAATAGAGGAGCCGACAAGGAGAGGTGCCATGCTTGACCTTGTGCTCATCAACAGGGAAGGGCTGGTTGGAAATGTGACGCTCCAGGGCAGCCTTGGACGCAGCAATCAGAAGATGGTCGAATTCGAGATCCTCAGGACAGTGAGAAGAGCGTGCAGCAAGCTCACTGCCCTGGACTTCAAAAGAGCAGACTTTGGCCTCTTCAGGAGCCTGCTTCGGAAGGTTCCATGGGATATAGCCCTAGAGGGCAGGGGGGCCCAGGACTCTTGGTTGATATTCAAGGATTACCCGTTACAAGCTCTGGAGTGTTGCATCCCAATTACAAGGAAGTGCATCAGGAGGGCCAGGAGACCTCCTTGGATGGATAAGGAGCTGCTGAGGAAAATTCAATTGGAAAAAGAGGTTTCTAAAAAGTGGAAGCAAGGACAGGCGGACTGGGAAGAATACAGGGATGTTGTCTGGGAAGCTAGGGACCAGGTTAGGAAATCTAAGGCCCAGCTAGAATTAAACTTAGCTAGAGGTATTAAAGATAACAGGAAGGGATTCTACAGGTACATAGCAAATAAAAAACAGACTATGGAGAATGTAGACCCCCTCCAGAAGCTCTCGGGAGAACTGGCTACACAGGATTTGGAGAAAGCTGAGGTTCTGAATGACTACTTTGCCTTGGTCTTCACTGGCAAAGGCTCTAACCAAACCACCCAAGTCTTGGAAGGCAGGCGCAGGGACTGTGAGAATGAAGACCTTGGGCCCACTGTAGGAGAGAAACTGGTTCAAGACAATCTTAAAAATCTGAACCTACAAAAGTCCATGAGACCTGATGGAATCCATCTGTGGGTCCTGAATGTGCTGGCGAATGAATTTGCTAAGCCGCTGGCCATCATATTTGAGAAATCATGGCAGTCAGGTGAAGTTCCTGATGACTGGAAAAAGGGAAATATAACCCCCATTTTCAAGAAGAGGAAAAAGGATGACCCAGGGAATTACAGACCAGTCAGTCTCACCTCTGTGCCTGGCAAAATCTTGGAGCAGATTCTCCTGGAAGGCATGCTAAGGCACATGAAAATCAACAAGGTGCTTGGTGACAGCCAGCATGGCTTCACTAAGGGGAAATCCTGCCTGACCAATCTGGTGGCCTTCTATGATGGGGCTACAGAACTGATGGACAGGGGTAGAGCAGTTGATGTCATCTGCCTGGAACTGTGCAAAGGTTTCAACACTGTCCCACATGACATCCTTGTCTCTAAATTGAAGATACGTCAATTTGATAGGTGGACCACTCGATGGGTAAAGAACTGGCTGGATGGCCGCATGCAAAGAGTTGTGGTCAATGGCTCAATGTGCAGCTGGAGACCAGTAACAAGTGGTGTCCCTCAGAGATTGGTGTTGGGGCCGGTCTTTGCATCTTCATCACTGACATGGGCAGTGGGATTGAGTGCGCCCTCAGCAAGTTTGCCGATGCCACCAAGCTGTGTGGTTTGGTTGATATCCTGGAGGGAAGGAATGCCATCCAGAGGGACTTTGACATGCTTGTGAGGTGGGCTGATGCCTACCTCATGAAGTTTACCCATGCCAAGTGCAAGGTCCTACACCTGGGTTGGAGCAATCCCAGGCACAGCTACAGGTTGGGCAGAGAAGAGATTCAGAGCAGCCCTGCAGAGAAGGACTTGGGGGTGTTGGTTGATGAGAAAATGAATATGAGGCGGCTGCAGTGTGTGCTTGCAGCACAGAAAGCCAACTGTATCCTGGGCTGCATCAAAAGGAGCATGACCAGCAGGTCGAAGGAGGTAATCCTGCCCCTTTACTCTGCTCTCATGAGACTTCACCTGGAGTATTGTGTGCAGTTCTGGTGTCTTCAACATAAAAAGGACTGGAGCACCTCCCATATGAAGACAGGCTGAGGAAGTTGGGGCTGTTCAGCGTGGAGAAGAGAAGGGTGCGTGGAGACCTCATATCAGCCTTCCAGTATCTGACGGGGGCCTATAGGGATGCTGGGGAGGGACTCTTCATTAGGAACTGTAGTGACAGGACAAGGGGTAACGGGTTAAAACTTCAAGAGGGGAAGTTTAGGTTGGATATACGAAGGAAACTCTTTCCTGTGAGGGTGGTGAGGCACTGGAATGGGTTGCCCAGGGATGTTGTGAATGCTTCATCCCTGGCAGTGCTCAAGACCAGGTTGGACGAGGCCTTGGGTGATATGGTTTAGCGTAAGGTGTCCCTGCCCACAGCAGGGGGGTTGGAACTAGATGATCTTAAGGTCCTTTCCAGCCCTAACGATTCTATTATTCTATGATAATTCTGGTGTTCTCTACATAAAAAGGACATGGAACTGTTGGAACAAGTCCAGAGAAGGACCACGAGGATGATCAGGGAACTGGAGCACCTCCCGTATGAAGATAGGCTGAGGAAGTTGGGGGTGTTCAGCCTGGAGAAGAGAAGGCTGCGTGGAGATCTCATAGCAGCCTTCCAGTATCTGAAGGGGCCTATAGGGATGCCTGAGAGGGACTCTTCATTAGGGACTGTAGTTGGATGAAGCCTTGGGTGAGATGGTTTAGTGTGAGGTGTCCGGGCCCATGGCAGGGGGGTTGGAACTAGATGATCTTAAGGTCCTTTCCAACCCTAACTATTCTATGATTCTATGATTCTAAGGCTCTGTCCAACCTGGCCTTGAACACCACCAAGGATGGAGCATTCACAACTTCCCTGGGTAACTCATTCCAGTGCCCCACCACCCTTACAGTAAAGAACTTCTTCCTTATATCCAATCTAAACTTCCCTTGTTTAAGTTTTAACCCTTTACCGCTTGTCCTGTCACTACTATAATCTTGAGCTCTTCAAGAAATTTGGGCTATCGGTGGGACTTCAGTTTTGGACCTACATCGTAAATCTGTCCCAGCACATCAGTGCTCTTGTCCAATACAGTTTTGCATCATATTGCTACCACCCTACAGCCTCCCTTACCTCCAAATACAAATAACTGCATCTTTCCTTACATTCTTTTGAACTTTTCTGTCAGTGTCTATATTTAATGCCAAAGCAGCTTCTTTGGGTACTGGGTGAGAAAATAAAATATATCATTCTCCAACATCGTTAAAGCACAGCTTTGCATTTCAGTGTAGATAGGAACTCTGTGTCTGGTAAAAGCAAAAGTCTGAGTAGCTGCAAGAAGAAGTGACTGTACAGACAAAAAGTCACAGTTACAGCTCTGTGGACGGTGCTAGTTCTCAGATCTTAATGTGCTACAGAATTTTTGTGGTGACAGACCTAGTGCAAACACATGTCTTTTTAGGACAGGTCTATCCTTTTTCATTCCTGTTACAAAGAATTTGCAAACAGGGCTGTGCTGGTTCACCTCAATGCAAGTAAGAGATAATAAGAAACTACAAAGCTTGAACTGTGCTTTAACTGTGCAGGGTCATCTGTTTGTAATGGGATCCCTTACCAGAGCTGTATTTGTGGTGTAGAAAGGATTAGAAGAGAAAAATTCAATGGATCTGGAGTAAGACACAGCTGTGCATATCTGGCACATAGGTTTTTGTGGGTTTTTTTGACTGCTTGCCAATATCAAAGCGGGATTTATGAGAGGATCCACATAGCCATTTCACAGAAAAATGACATATCTTCTGGCACTAATAATAATGGTCCTCTCTCCCATACTAGGCTCTGTGTTTGGGCTACAGCCACTACCTCTTTCCTGCAGGCAGAGACAGTATCAAGTTATCCACCCTTTCAACAACTAAGTGCTAGAGGCATTGAATTAGAACGAGGTAGGTACAGGTGGCAGCAGCTGCTAAAAATATAGGAGTTTCTAAGTTTGTGTTGACTCTAGCCTATGTTTTCTTGGTTGTTTTATTCAAGTAGTGTCCTGATGATAATGTTTCATTAAACTGCAAAAGGATATTATCTAGGGGTTTTTGTTTTTTTTGTTTGTTTGTTTATTTATTTATTTATTCCCCAGTAATGACTGGGTAGCCTTCCAATATCATGAATGTGGAACCTCGTTGACAAAGCCTGTTAATCTTTAAAAATCAAAATGTACAACATTCTGAAAGGAAAAAGAAAAAGAAAACCATAAAGCAAATTACCAGTATTTTAAAATTAACCTAGTCGTTTTAATGAAATGGGTATTTAAAAAAGCAAGTATGATGTAAAGAGAAGTTTACTATACATGAAGTAAAAGCAAACTAAAAAGAGCTGGGAGGAGGACATTCTGACAGACCTGCTGGGGCAAGTGCTTTTAAAAAGAATTTCAGGAAAATGAGGTGATATGCAGACATGCAATACCAATGGGATACTTTTCTCAGGTGTTGGTAGCTGTTATGTATTGGACAAGTATCTAGAAATCTAAAGTACAAAATACAATAGCAAAAACACTGTTTCTGCCTCTTTTCTTCTGAACTGTGTGCATGCACAGTCACATCTCAGCATCCAAATACTGGCTTTGAAACTCAAAAACTAGGTAAGAGTTTGACTAGATATTTGAGGAATGAAAATTTAAGTCTAAGAAGGAACTTAATTATCCTTACACAACATTTATGAAAGCAGCTATTAAGTCTGTAAGGTTAGCAACAGTGAGTCAGTTTTGGATTTTCAGCTTGGTATCTTAGAAAATATGGCATTAGCTCCTTTCTACTATTCATCCAAATACCAATGTGCCAGGTGTAATGACTAGCTTAAACCAGCACAGAAAACCTTTAAGCTTATTGGTGGATCAAGGTACTTCTCAGTCCAGACATGTGAATACTGTCGTCCTAATAGTTTCAAGAGAAGACAGATCCATATAGCAAAAGCTGTTTTCATCTTCACTTTTTGTTGTTGCATGATAGTAAACACCTTTAAGCAAAGAGGTCTTTCCAGCTTTGGGGCTATAGCTATCATGTTAAAGGCTGATGAGGCTGTTCAGCACGTATGTGGTATAATTTCTTCTGGTACTTTAGCATTTGACCCACTAGGTTGTTTAACCCAAATGCCTGCGGTTTTTGTTACACCTATGATCCTGCAAAAGAAAACAGCACATTTGTAATTATTTAATAATTATATATAGTTTAATTATGATAGAGAGGTAGAAGAGAAAAAAATCATATTTTCTCAGGCAAGTACCCAACATTACGCAGAAACGATTAGGAAGTGAAATAGTTAAAGCTGCTTTTAATAAATGAATGTACCCTAGCACTATTACAAGTAATTTTGTTGTTGCACATATTCTAGGCCCAAAGTATGAAAAACCAGACAGTTACATTTATGTGATGTCTGATCCTGGATCCTGTTACAAAATTCTTTCTAGATGTATAGAAATCCTTGAAGAAAATTAGAATCTTATGCTGTTTATCCTAATGGATCAAAAGGAAATACACTTTGCTAACAGTGTTTCTCAATGTGGCAAAGTATAGGGGATGGCATGGAAAAATACTCCTTAGGACTGAAAGTATAAAGGTCTTAATCCAAAGGTAATTAAAAACAGAAACATTATATTTTCTACACAGAGCATGTATTCAGATTGCCTGGTGTAAAACAGCATCCCGTACTGGCCTGGTTTTACATGTTAAGTAAGTAATCTTGATTCAGTGGTGACAGGTGCAGACCTTATGGCTTTCACTGGCAGCTTAATCTGAAATGATGGAAGAATGTTCCTTCATTTGTCACTCAGCAGTTAACATGCTGAATCTCTGCTTCATTCTACTTTCTCATCACTTATTATTTACTGAATTTATTAACTGGCTGAAAAGCAATAGGCAGATACCTTTATATCTACTTAGCATCTAGTTTAGAATCTAGAAGTATCTAGCTTACTTCTCAAAATTGGCATTAGAAATATTTGTGAAGCTGTTGCCTAGAATCCAATTGGAAAAAACCTCATTAACAGTAGAATCTCTGAAAACTAAATAGATGCAATTCTTACATTCAACCTTTCCATTGTAACTGTTGAAAAGAAACAACAACCAACTGACAAACCAAACCAAACCAAACCAAACTATGTTTTGTTTTTCTTTAGTTTTTTTTTTCTTTCTTTTTTTCCTTTTTTTCCCCTTAATTTTAGAAAAAGAGGGCTCAAGACTGTTCTTGCACTCCAGAAAACTTGGCTGCTGCTGCTTCTGCTACTGTTTCTCTGATTATTCCCTGATGTTATTCGCTGTGCCACTGAAGAGGGGAGAAAGATCATCAGAAGCATGCAGAGGTCAACAACAGCAGGTATAGTGACAGGTGATGAACTCCTGTTGCTTATTTTAGGGGGACACTGATAGAAGGGGATAAACAGAACAGAAAATGAGCACATAGAATCAAGTCCTGCCTATGCTGAGAGCACCAGGAGGTGCGGCAGCTTTAAAGCTCCTTCTTATATTTGGCATTCATGTCCATGAAACCCACCAGAGGAATAGAATATTGTGCCAGGTACGCCTTTCTCAGAGAAAACACTACTGGATAGAAGCATTTTTCCTGTTTGTATATTTTTTAATCTCTACTCCCACAGTGCATGAACATTGTGGCTGTTCATGCGCTTCAGAATTTGGAAAGGAGGCAACAAAAGTTACTTCTTTTCCTGACCCCAAATCACCCAACCTGCTGTGTCATTCTGGATCGTACATGACCTTTATTTAGAATTTTTGACTAAACAAACATCAATTTTCATAAACTATCTAAAAGTTCACTGAAAGATGAAAAACATATGGGGAGAGAAAATCTCTGATTTGAGAACCTGTTGGCATCATTGCTTCAGAGAGCATTTGTGTATTTTATACCATGTGGAGCAACTTGATCTGTAACTGCCAACAAGCCTCTTTCCCTGTGTGTTTAGTAGACTAAACTAGCACAAGCTCAATAGGAAAATCTGCTGGAGGTTTAAAGTCATTAGCAAGGGTGACCAGGATGAATACAGCTTTGCAGAACTCCTACAGGAATTAATCAGACACTTCTTGGGGGACCTCTGTCTGGCTCAGCGCAAATTCCACTCTACCCCTTCTCTGCTGTCTTCTGCACTATGCACACAGCAGCTAACAGCAACCTGTGCTTTTTGGCAGCACCTGATTCTTTTCCTTTTTTTTTTTTCCCTTGATTCAATCCTTACCTAAGTAGCAAGGTAATATTATTGTCTCAAGCCAAGTGTAGCATAAGTAATGAATGCATATGTTTCCTAAATACGCAGCATCTCCGCTCTACTTCCAGCAGCTCCTTACTAGGCTGGGACGGAAATTCTTAAAAATCACTCATAATTCAGAATTTCTGCTACCTCAGCTCTTCATATAGGCATGAAAACTTCTGTGATATGTTGCCAGACAGAGCAAACCTAGATGAACAAAATAGGGAAGCAATAGGGATTAAATATATTTTAAACCTGTCCCAACCCTTTTGAATTCTTGAATTTACTCATTATAGATTTGAATTATTTTTTCAAATCAAGGCTTTCATATGACTTTTTAATTAAGCTAATAAGGACTTTTTTTTTTCCATTAACATCAAAAGTACTGAAATTTTTATTCTGAATACTCCAGATGTGAACTGGCAAGCCCCCGTGTTTAAACATGCATCTTTCAGTACGATTTCTGAAATCATTGTGATCTTCCCTTTAAATTCATGAGCCTTTATGCTATGTATGTCTGTGATTCTCACTTTTAATGATGAAGCAATCAATAAACATGCAAGTATTTATCCAATACAATTATTCTATTAGGTGTGGTTTCTGTTCTAGAAGAAACAGAAAGGATAAATCAGTGTCAAATTCAAGACCTCAACCAGATTTCCAGGTTCTGCCTGCAGTGTTTGGTTTTAAATACATCAGAAATTATGTTACACATAATTAAGTGGAACCTAACAGGTACAAACATGTGAAGTTCAGGATATGCATGGCAAGAATACATAATACACAACAGTCTAATATTTAATTTAGAATGTAGTCTACTATCCACTGAAGTCACAGGAAATTCAATAATCCCTGCTATCAGACTTAGTGGAAAAATCAAGAGATGAAAAGTCCATCACTGTTGTGATTTTTTCAATGGTGTCTTTTTTACTCTCATGGCTTTCTTTGTACTTTACATGTCTGGTTTTACCTTCCAGTCACTGGTTTTTATTGTTCTACAAGCTAGATTATGTTATCACTAATATCTGGTTTCTACCCTGTAATCAAGCTACCATTCAAAGCTCTTTCTGAAAAGCTAAACAGACTGAGCTTTTGGAGTCCTTCTCTTCTGTAGAATCTTCTCTGGTAAATAATTTTTTCTGTAACTTCTCTAAGGCTTCAAGATCTTTTCACAATGTGACATCAGCCTAAAAAAATATAAAATGTGGTCACGGAAATGAGAGGTAGTATCCCTTTCCTACTGCTATTAGCTACATTTTTCAGGTAGGTAACCAAGAATTAAACCTTGCCATAGTGAGGTTCTGGTCTCATATTTAATCTACTATAGAACCTAGATTTTTTTCACATTCACAATTTTTTAGAAACAAGGTTTATATTCTGTAGATTTTTTCTGTGTTTATTTTTAATAGGCATATTATTTTTTACATGGTTATATTTAAACTCATTCTGGATGAGTTTCCCCAGTTTACCTAGATGACTGATTATGGCTGTCTGTCCTCATCAAAATTAGATGTCTATCATTTTTGTGTCATCTTCAAATTTTAACAGCAGTGATTTTACATTTACTTGTAGGTCATTTGTTAAAATTTTTAGTAGCACTGTGTCTTCTGGAATCCCAGCGCCGAATCCACTTTTGACAGTGATTTTCTATTGACAAATAGTTTTTGAAAACCATCAAATAGCCAATTTTTAATATGTGTTTTATTGATACTGTATAGTGCTAGTATCTCCAACATAGTGTCATGTGATATTACCACAAAACCTGTTACAAGTCTAGATCTATTACATCTTTGTGGTCATCATTATCCACCAACCTGGAATCTTATCAAGAAGTAGTATCATATTTGTTTGACAGGCCATATTTAAGGAAAAAAATAAAGCAAAATTGCTTTCATGTTAACAAGCATTAATTGTATGACAGTTCTTCAATCCTTCTTTAATTGAATCCCTCTTCAACTTTTCATGTCACTTAATCTTGCATACTTTGTCGTTTCTGAGATGGCACAGCAGAGAAGCTCACCGTGACTTATCAGCTCTCTACCAAGTCATGAACATAGCAAATTAGACTTTAGAAATCTTGATACCTTGTATATTATATCCTATAACATTTTCTATAATATTTTTTTCCCACATACTTCACCTCTTCAGCATACAAAAGTTGATGTGCCAACTGGAATGTCTAGTAATGACAAATCAGGACACTGGTTCAAGAACATCACTTTTGCTCCCTGGGATGTTTTTTAAATAAGATTCACTAAGATGATAAGACAACAAACAGCAAATGTCAAAGTCCCAAGGATAAATATGTATTCTGTTGTATTTATTATGATTTAAAGTTAATTCTTATTCATTCCTCTCTTTTCAGTGATAGGAATAAAACAGTTACAGTAAATGAAAACAGAAATTTTACTTTTACTTGTTTCAGCATTCTGTCTTCCACAAGATGTGCAGTTCATAATCTGAACGCAACTCTTAGGGTGCTTAAGCTTTCCTTTCCTGCATATATTCTGCTCATTCAGTCCTTGTGTGGCCACCCTGAAGAGTTCCCACAGGCCTTCACAGGATCTGAATAGCACTTTCCTTTCAGAGCACTGGAGAGAGGTAATGGAATGCATAAACCATCCCCAGGGAAAATTTGTACTGAAGTCATGTAGAGAAGGCAGAGCACTATCAAATGCAAGGAGGTATGAAGATATGCTTTAGAAGGTATGAAGAGAAGGTTAAGATTTTACCTGGATGCAGGCACAAGATCTGTATATTAATTTAGAGCTGGGCAGAATACAGAAAAACTGTGGGAGTAAAAGAAGCATTAACAAGAATGGAAATAATTTCCCCCAGAGAAGCCAGGAAAAAAAATATACTGAATTTTATTTTGAAAAAAAAAGGGAATGGGGGATTAAGGAAATGGTGAAGTTTTACTGTGTCATTTCTGGATTCCGTATCAGAAACAAAGAGAAAGAGAAGTTCCCTAGTTGGTGGCAGCTCTTCTTACATATCTTTGTGGTTGCTTGGACAATTTTTAAGCATTTCGGTCTCTCCACGCAGCATGAACTAAAGAGCAAAGTATTATAGGAAATGAGACTGAAAATATCATTCATTTTGTGTGTGAGGAAAAGCTCCATCACAGATCATGAAGCAGAGCCTTCCTACCTGACACAGTAACAATGCTTAGAATTATGAGCTCAAAGAGTCATATGAAAGGATCTATAAATATCTGTATTACTACTCATCTTGTTACTTTTCTTCATCTTGCTTATTACATTTTTCCCTCACCATGTTTCCAGTAGCCTGTCTTTGCAGAAATCTCTGTTGTAGCAAATAAAGCTTCTGTAAAGCAAGGCTTAATTTGCTACAATATGGCAAAATCAAGATATTAAATCTGTAGTCTTTTTGCAGTAAATTTTGAAAGGACAAGGCCAGATAGCCATTGTCAAAATTTTACTGATCTGCAGCATGTAATCAAGTTGCTTGTTTCCAAAAGACAACAACAAAATTCAAATCAGAAGCTAAATAAGAATTTTGTTGGTTTGTCTTGGGTTGTGGTTTTGGCCTAATCTTGCTGCTGTGATAATGAATGTTTATGTAGACAGACATCTTAAAAATAAGATTAATTAATCAGTCAGGCAAACTGACTGAAATCAAGCCCTGGGATTCCCATCCCCATTCCTTAATTCTGGAATGGGAATTAGAGCTCCTTCACCAAGCGCTGGAGGTCACTTCCTTGGAGTCATTCACCCTGGGGAGAAAAATATCCTTCCTTACATCAGTGTGTAGGTACATGAAACGAGATCAGGTCCTTAAGTCTTACTGAAACCAACCTCATAGGTGCTGTTTCTCTATCCAAGTGAGTGGGGTGTTGTAAACTGACTTTCCTGACATGCCGCAGTATGACTGCTTTACTATATAAGTGAATACACTTAACTCCAGGTATAGATGTTCAGTGGGAAAAAGTGCTACAATGCAGCAAAAATGAATGAGATTCCTAAAAGAATCACAAAAACTTTTAAAAACGTCCTCTGAAAAGCCAAGGAGACACAGAAAGACAGAGTGAGTGCCAAGACACTAAACTATTGGCTGCACAAGACACCAGCCTCATAACAAGAAGATACAAAACCACATATGAAAAACAATCCTTTAACAGAAACCATTTTAAATCTTTATTGCCTTTTTAATGGAACAGAGTTTTCTGGAAATTATCTTTGCATTTCATGGAAATTACTTAAATTATGAACATTTTATTTTATCCTGAGTCTAAATAAACTTCAGTGTTTGTTTTTTTTTTGGTAGGAATTGATAAGATGAAGTCAATTAAGAATGGATTGCAATATTTCCATGCATTTCAAAATACTTTTTTTTTGAACCATGAAGCTTAAACTCTTCTCTTTCTCCTCCCCCTCCCCCCCATTAAAATTTGCTAAAATTGAATATCAAAAAAGCTATTTTGAAACAGATCAAGCAACTCTTTTGCTTTGAAAATGGGAACACCATTCTAAAATAGTTTTAAGTGAACAGTTAATAAAACACACTAATCACCATGAACTATTTCAGTTTGATGAATTAACAATTTTGTGAGAAATGTGGAAACTGTCATATGATTTCCAACCCACTCTAGTGATGTGGTTGTTATCTCTTCTTGGTAAATGAAAAAACTTTAGAAACTACTATGATTCAATCCACTGTTTAAAAGAATAAGGCATTTTTATATCGCTGAAGAGGTGAAGTTATTTGAGAATTCATTTTCTATTGGGTATGGGAAAAGACTATGAATGAGAAAGGGCTAAATTTCTTTAATTAGAAGGACTGTTTAAGACCGTCTGTGAATTTAATAATAAAGCAGAACAATATAAAAATATGACTGTAAAAATATCCAAAACCTGACAAAATAAAGGAGAAAAAAATGTAAGTTAAAACTATGTTATTTGAAAAGAAGCTCTGGCTTAAGAGGCTTAATCTCCCTACATGCCTAAATAATTAAACATAAGGTGATTTCCGGGGCTTTAGTGATGCATTTCATTACAGTTCACAAGAGGAATGAAAGTTCTATAGAGTATGATAGAAAAAAAAGTTGTAGTTCATAAAAAAAAAAAATAATCTGCAGAACCCTGCTTAGTGTTTATGTCGCCAGTTAAGTCTGACAGGACCAGTAGGTCTGGAGATTTTCAGTATTTGTGAACTTGGCTTGGAGAATATTATTTCTTTAGGACTTCTTTTGCCCCATTGCTGAAGGAAGATGACTCCATGTTAATCCATCTTTTTCTAACAGCAGTTTTGATATAGGCATCGTGTATATATATGTACCTTCCTATGGGGGAGGTAATGCGTCTGTGGCCTGGGACACTTCTTGTCTTCTCCCTTCAGTAAAAAAAATTAAAGTCAGGGCATGGGTACACTTTTATTAACGTAAGGATAGCTGGAGGTGGAATTGATGTCTTCTGGAAATCTAGTGTCCGATTAACAAGCCTATTTTGAAGGTCTTTCAGGGAAGTGCCTCACACAGAACGTTTGGGGAAAAAGATGGGAAAGGGAATGTACTTTTTTGGGAGCAGGGAAACATTAGGTAATAATAATAAACCTCTCCCATTTATAATGTTTATGAACATGGACTACTTTTTAGATGACAAGACATACCTGAGTGTCTTCTGTAAAAACGAATCATGATGCACGCCAGCTTATATCAAACCCAAAGCATTCCAGGCACCTTATTTTGTTATTGTAAATTTATTTAAGTGTATTCAATTATTATTAGGATTGGTCACAGACTGGGATCAGTTTACATTTTATTATCATACATCATTAATTTACAGCGTCAGTGCTAAGTCTAGTTGTTGAGATATGTGTGTTCTTCTCTTTGCACCGCTTCCACACTCGGCTGTTCTGCTGGCAGATCACAAGTTCCACTGCCTTGCTGTCTGTCTGCCTGCTCTAGTAAACTATAACTAAAAGGCTTGGGTTGAACTTAGCCCAGACCCATAGAGTTACCTGCTAATAAACCTTTCTGCAGAATTTTAACATGGCCTGCTTGCTGCTCATACCTGAGCATGTTCTGCATGATGATTGAGACTAGGGCTTGTTCCCAATTAGCACCACAGGCAAAGCTGCCTATTTAATGGTGCAAAACATTCAAATATAGATACAAGACACAGCATTTGGCTTCTGGTCCAGAAAACAGCCTCTGACCCCAGTGTTTACATGTTTTCCTCACTTCCAGGATCTACTGGTGAAGAACTGGAAAAGAGCAGTGAAATTATGTCATTCAGGATACATCCATCCAAACATCATGCTCTCATCTTCTCCTGTCTGCTGGTGTGCCTGACCCAAGTGCAGGTGTGTGATGCTGCTGGCACCAAGTGTATACCCACAGTTGTGCTGCTGCCCAGCCACCTTTGCTGAGGGACAGGAATGAGTGGAGCTTTGAAATGTTCAGAAATTCAGAAAGAACAAAGCACATCACAGTTTTCTCTGGTAGAGCCCTGATGCCTTTAAAACAGACCTGCAGAAGTGATGACAATTGCAGGGATGGTGACAAATCAGAGGCAAAAATTAAAGAAAGACATCTCAGAGACCCAGAGAGAAAGCACAGACACAAACAGTTTTGCTCAAGGTCACACAGCAAATCTAGGGCAGGAAATTTTGGACATAGAACCTGGATTGTGGGAATTAGGTCCTCTAATCATTATAAACTGTCCCTCCTTTGCTTAGTCCATACTAAACCAACAGCATAAGAGCATGTGAAATATTCCGAGAAGGATTATGTACACCATAGTATATATATGTGTACTACATAACCTAATCTTAACAATAGGAATACAGGAAAAGATATTAAAACCATTCATTATTCAAGTTCCCTAAGTACATTAGAAAATTGAACCAAATTCATTGTTGCTAAGTACATTTGAAGCACAACAGAATTTTCCCTAAGTGCCTAAACCCCCCACCTTCTTTGCAATAATTACATTAAAAAAGATGAAATACAGCACACATCTTCCAGCCAAATGGACCATTAATGCCCCAAGAAAAAGCCCACTAGATAACTTTTATTTCAAGATTATTTTTTCCCTTCTTCAATGAAAGTCATTTCTGAATGGCACCATATAAAAGACTGTCTGAAATGACCTATGATTCTACAACCATTTGTTTCATAGCAAGGAAGATAAAATTAGGAGGGTTTAAATACTTTACAATAAAACTTCAATACCTAAGTTTTCTCTCAAATACAGTAGCACTTAATTTATATCTTCCTAATGTGCTCCCAATCAATTTAAAAAGAAAGTCTGAAATTTATGGGCATATATCTAATAACCAGATTAAACTCTGAGTATAGACGAACTGTCATATATAATTGCTGTAAAATTACAGTTATGCAGCAGATGCATCACATGTAATAACCTTGGACAAGCTTCAGATGTGGGATATTGAAGTATTTGCTTGCTTTCCAGACCTCACCTAAGAGTTTTTAGTGGGGAGGGGCTCACACCAAAATGCAGCCATGTTCCTGACCTGGAGAGTCAGATCTGCAAGATGCTCTGTGGTTCACTGTACTGCACCATTTAGCCAGGTATGTACTGACAGTCAGAAAACATGTCTTGGTATATGCATTTGCAACAGTATGGTCGCAACTGTCCTGGTGATTACAGAATTTTCATGACAGATACCATTTTCAATACAGTCAAACAGATTCTAGAAGTCCTTTAGGAACTAAGCTTGTGTCCCCTATCCTTGAGTTCATGCTGTATCTGCCATACAATGAAACGAAAGAGTGGGGTGTCCTCCTTTTCCTATATTTTAAAGACAGCCTTATTGACCAAGTGTCCTCTGGAAGAGAAGCTACTGATGGGCACTGCCAGGCTCCAGAGCATATGGAGATCCAGGCATCTGCCTTCTGCGGGGCTTCTGTAACTGCAGTCAGGATGCTCCTCACACCAGCTGTGAGCTCCTTTCTAATGCATCTTGGTCTCTGATCCCAGACATCCACCCGGTAAACTATGAATTTCTTCTGTAGGACCCAACACTGAAAGTGATAGTGTCCCTGTACTGGATGTGCTCCATATCTGGCCCTTAATGTAGTCATTATTAAAGGCAAACAGTGCTGTCTGGGAGTCCTTAGTCACTGTTCAATGACATTTCTGGATTCACAACATCAGAGTTACTCCCACTATATAGTAAACTTATACCAGAAATTATTTCCTTTCCATTGCAGCACTCTGTATTAAGGAGCACTCTTAGAAGGTATCAATACAAGCACTTCTTGAAAGAGCACCCTAAGAAAGGAGTTGTTTGCAAGTTAGACTAAACTGTTTGTTGAATACAGTAGAAGCCGGTATCATCAGCACATAAACAAGAGAGCAATTTGAGACACTTTCGTGAATCCCATTGGTCCTAATTAGAGCAACTGAAAGAAACTGTTAATTTCAATTAGCTGATGAAAGGTGCTACTGTCACAATCAGTCAGGCTTTTGTAGTTCAGTTTTTGACTTTTTAAGGAATAGATGGCTTTACACAAAATACGCTCTTCCCCTGGAAAAATACGTGTACCTTTTCTATTAGAGAGCATTTATAGTGTTATGAGCCCAGAATGTGTGATCAACTTGGTTTTTTTTCTACATAAAATTTCTTTGTTTCATCAGGCAAAACTGGAATTTAATAATAAAGGAACGTATGCAGAAAATAATTATACTTAAAATTCTAACAAACTCTACTAGTAATAGACCATACTAGATGTCTAATTCCTGGATGCCTAATCACTTCAACACAAGTGCTTTAAATTTTTTTGGGGAAACCAAGAATCTTGCATATGCATTCTGGTGTGCAGGAACTTATTTTTAATATCCTGAAACGTACTTGGTTTGAGGTTTGGTGGTTTGTTTTTTGTTGTTTTTTTTTTTGCTTCTTCAGTTAAAATACTCGATTTTCTTTTCATGCAACTATTTCTTCCCAAGCCATACTTTTTCATGAAATGAAATTTGCTGTGTTGATTAAAAATAATATGTTTAATTAAATAGGTGTTTTGTAGAATGACCTACATTGGTGTAACTAGAAAGATTAAATCAGTGCAGATGCAATGCACATCTTTGTTAAAACTAAGAAGAATTGATATTCAAGTGGTATTTAGACACTTAAAAAATATTTTATAAAAAAAAAAGTCTACTTTTAAGCAAATTTAGTAAATTCAACCAAAACTCAGAGGAGCCAGGATGCTTATCCAGAACATGAAGACATGGGGCTCAATGGCTTTTTCTCCTTCATCAAAAGTTCAGAGCAGAAACTGAAAGCAAAAGCTGCCCTTTTAGGGTGCAGGTACAGGTTCTCCAGAGGTGGTCACAGATTCCTCCCGTTTTAGAAACAGCAAGGAATTAGCCTGGTGAGAGTCAGGATAATAGATAAAGGACATGGGAGAAGATATTTGCACCCTGAATGCCCTGTGTAGATTCTGAAACAGTGGTGAAAGCATTGGGTAAGGCACAATTCAAAGATGGAAAATCTGGATGCAAAAGATTGCTCCAATGTCATCAGAAGAAAGCCTCAAGACTAAACCTCTGCATGTGTGTATCTATCTTAGCAGAGGTAAGTGGAATGCTGCTGTCCCCTCCATTTTAAAATCATCTAGACAATCTTTCTAGCTACATCTATTACTGGTTTATTTCCATAATAAAATGCATCTAAAAGTCTGACTCTTACCATTTATCATTATTATCACATGCTTTACAAGGTAACATATTGACATACATTAAAAAATCTGCACTTTCTTCCTACCATCTTCCCTCAGATCTGGTCAAATAAATGTATTAGGTATTCTTTCAGGTTTTCAATAAAATAAATTATGTGACTGTTGGTTTACAGATAGTAGCATAATTTTTAAAAGTGTCACATTCATTTCATACATTTGAAGAAGCCAAGTACTAGCTGCTTCTGCTAGTTCAAAGAGCTTTCCACATGTTTTTTCTTTATATTTCTCTGGATTTTTCTTACACACACAAATCAGGCTCCATGTGCAGCCCAGAGTTGAATAATCGGAAAACATTCTGAAATGTTCTTTGCAGAACTTCCACTGAATAAATGTTTGGGTAAATATGCTACAGAAGACTGGGAAATTCAGCCCTCAGGGTTGCGGTGTTTCAACAGACAAATGAAGAGTGTGGTCTGCAATGGTGGGCTCCTGCTAAGTATTTCGTAAAGGACATTCCCTTGGCAAGAGGAAGACATACAATAAAAAGGCCAATAGAGTACAAACATTTCCTGATTTCCTTAGGTGAATCAAGACTAACAGTCAGTATTTATAGGATTTCCTATAACTGCATCAGTTAAAGCCACACTTTTATGCAACTAAGGGGATATGTACAGTGGAGGTCATGTACCCACAGTTTGCACTGTTTCTTTGCTCCTCAGCCATGAATTGAGAAAAAAAACAGAGGAACTACAACATCAAAAGGTGTGTGATCTTTTACCTATTATCCAAAGGTACATATGCAAGAAAAAAAGAATAAGAAATAAATAATAATAATTAGTAAAAAAAAAAGGGGCAAGCAAGAAAACAAAACAAACAAACCAACCAACCAAACAAAAAGCAGACAAAAACCCTCATAAGAAAAATGTAATGTAACTGTTGGAATTGCCTAGCTTGGATATGTCCCTGATTGAAATGTTTTTACAAGGGCATCCTTGTTACTAGGGTGAAAAGAAATCCAAAATGTTAGCTAGAAATCACTTTCCTTCATCCCACATCTTTCCCCTTGGTAAATGAAGGCAGGATGAACAGCTAAAATTACTAATTGGTTTACTGATCAGTTGTAGTTTGTTCGATTGATTTGCAATTAATTCTGGTTTGTGGTGCATAGAAGAGGAAGATTGGCGCCAACCTTTGAGGCAGCTGATACTCAATATCCTCCAAGAGAACTGTGGGCCAGAACATCAATAATTTGCTTTGAAGCAGCTCCTGAAGGTATTGAGACTGTGTCTTGTGCATTTGTAAGAGCCCCAGGGAAAAAAAAAGTGATCTGGATTTTGTTAATAAATATATATTTCTGTGAAGATCAGACATGCTTAACCTTACAAGAAGTATTTATTGCCATTCTTAGTTCAGAAAAATATAAATGTCTTTCATAAGGTGTGCTACTATTTGTTGCTTTTGGTGATACTTATATCACAACATTCATTTTCCCAATATCTCTACAGGTAAATGGCAACTTTAAATTTAAAGACACTACTGATTTTGTATCACTAATACTAAAAATTCACAGAAAGTAACCCTGATAAGAGCACAAGTATGATGTGTGAGGTGTATATCACTTATTTTATGTCATGCAGGGTTTAGAATAGGTACAGTTTTTTAGTTTCAGTTATGAAATAAAGTTCTTTCAATTAGAAAAATATGTATATAAATCTGAAGACAAAGAGAATCAGAATTCAAGCACATATTAATTAAAATGGCTTCAAGAAGAAACTTATGTTCAAAATCAGTATTTCTTCCTATTCTGTATTTGTTCATATTTGTAATGAGCCATCAGGCATTTTCTTTTTAGGTCCTGATTTCAAATTTGCTTTAACATGTGCTTAGTGAAAGAATACTTTTCTGGGTGGTTTTTACTCTTTCATATCACTTTCTGCTTGGAGTGCTTTTTCCAGAAAAAACCTAATGACATTCCTTTTCTCTGACAATGTAGAATGCTTGTTTGTCTTCTGTTACTAGTGTATGAATCCTATTCTTTAGTCCAATATGTTTTTTTTTTTTTGTTTCTTTTCCTGATTTTATATAAAAGTCCCTGAATCCTTTTTACAAAAATATCTTGTACCTTTCCAAGAATTTTCCACTTATCTTCATTTCAGCCTCCTATTCCCTCAAAAAGGGTGATATTTTTCTGAAAATACTTTTTCTCTTTTTTCTGTTCAGAACTGAAAGGGATATTCTATGATTTGATTTTCTATAGAAAATGTTAGGAAATCATGTTTGATCCTTTTTTAGTGTAGCATAAATACACTTTAATGCATGCAAAGCCTAAGTTTAAGTACTTTTAAATTCAATATTTGTGCAGAGTTATTTATAATATGAAAAAGCAACTTTAACTTAAAAAAAGACCTTTTTAAATTTCTATTTGATGACATGTTGCAGACACATGTGTAGCATACAAAGTAACAGAATGGATGGAGACAGGAGAAATGAATGGCCATTCACTGAGACTATTTTTTGAACCCCTAATAAATAAAACACCTGATTAAAGCTATAAAAGAGAAGTGATAAGGGAAACTGAACTGAGTTTCCGTGCTACTTAAGACTTGGTCTTTTCACTGTAAATGTGATCTTATTTCAAACTGTGAATGAATCTAAAACTGCATGTTAGTAGCAGCATTAGAGATACTGTAATACTGGTGGATCATTCCCGTGAGAAAGGCAAGCAAAGCTTAGTGACTCCTGTGTAAGAGAGCTATCTGTCACAGATGTCAGTTTATCTGATTGAGACTCCTTAGCTGCTGCTATACTTGCACCCTTCTCTATATCAAGACCTTTTGCATCTACAAGCTGCCAGCAGGGGAGAAAAAAACCCTTCTGATGAGATAGCACTGGGATCTTTGTGGTTTTTCATCTCAGCATTTAAACAGAGGGGTTTGATTGGATTATATCAGAACTTTGAAAGAATCCTAATTCTTATGGGACATGAGATTTTTACTGTATTTATAACCTTTCCATCATTTCAGATTCCTTATAACATTACCTCTGTTTGCGGCAAGTCTGCCAAAGCAATCTATAGATCTTTTATCAGATACACAGGCAGAGCACTTGTATATTTTTGCTGGTCATACTTTTCATGATCATTTTCATGAGAAAAACAGTGGTGACAAGAGCTGTCCAAATCATTGAAATGTAGAATCATAGAATCATAGAATTGTTAGGCTTGGAAAGGACCTTAAGATCAGCTAGTTCCAACCCCCCTGCCGTGGGCAGGGACACCTTACACTAAACCGTATCACCCAAGGCCTCGTCCAACCTGGTCTTCAACACTGCTAGGGATGGAGCATTCACAACATCCCTGGGCAACCCATTCCAGTGCCTCACCACCCTCACAGGAAAGAATTTCCGTCTTATATCCAGCCTGAACTTCCCCTGTTGAAATTTTAACCCATTACCCCTTGTCCTGTCACTACAGTCCCTAATGAAGAGTTCCTCCCCAGCATCCCTATAGGCCCCCTACAGATACTGGAAGGCTGCTATGAGCTCTCCACACAGCCTTCTCTTCTCCACGCTGAACAGCCCCAACTTTCTCAGCCTGTCCTCATACGGGAGGTGCTCCAGTCCCCTAATCATCCTTGTGGCCCTTCTCTGGACTTGTTCCAACAGTTCCATGTCCTTTTTATGTTGAGGACACCAGAACTGCACACAATACTCCAGGTGAAGTCTCACAAGAGCAGAGTAGAGGGGCAGGATAACCTCCTTCGACCTGCTGGTCACACTTCTTTTGATGCAGCCCAGGATACGGTTGGCTTTCTGGGCTGCAAGCACACGCTGAAGCTGGCTCATGTTCATTTTCTCATCAACCAACACCGCCAAGTGCTTCTCTGCAGGGCTGCTCTGAATCTCTTCTCTGCCCAACCTGTAGCTGTGCCTGGGTTTGCTCCCACCATGGTGTAGGACCTTGCACTTGGCATGGTTAAACTTCATGAGGTTGTCATCAGCCCACCTCACAAGTGTGTCGAGGTCCCTCTGGATGGCATTCCTTCCCTCCAGCGTATCAACCGAACCACACAGCTTGGTGTCATCGGCAAACTTGCTGAGGGTGTGCTCAATCCCACTGTCCATGTTAGTGACGAAGATGTTGAACAAGACCGGTCCCAACACTGATCCCTGAGGGACACCACTCGTTACAGGTCTCCAGCTGCACATTGAGCCATTGACCACAACTCTCTGTGTGCAGCCATCCAGCCAGTTCTTTATCCACCGAGTGGTCTGTCTATCAAATTGATGTCTCTGCAACTTAGAGACAAAGATGTCGTGTGGGACAGTGTCGAATGCTTTACACAAGTCCAGGTAGATGACATCAACTGCTCTACCCCTGTCCATCAGTTCCATTGCCCCATCATAGAAGGCCACCAAACAGGTCAGGCAGGATTTCACCTTAGTGAAGCCATGCTGGCTGTCACCAAGCACCTTGTTGATTTTCATGTGCCTTAGCATGCCTTCCAGGAGAATCTGCTCCAAGATTTTTGCCAGGCATAGAGGTCAGGCTGACTGGTCTGTAATTCCCTGGGTCATCCATTTTCCCCTTCTTGAAAATGGGGGTTATATTTCCCTTTTTCCAGTCATCAGGAACTTCACCTGACTGCCATGATTTCTCAAATATGATGGCCAGTGGCTTCGCAATTTCATTTGCCAGCTCCTTCAGGACCTGCAGATGGATCTCATCAAGACCCATGGACTTGTGCATGTTCAGATTTTTAAGATGGTCTCGAACCAGTTCCTCTCCTACAGTGGGCCCAAGGTCTTCATTCTCACAGTCCCTGTGTCTGCCTTCCAAGACTTGGGTGGTGTGGTCAGAGCCTTTGCCAGTGAAGACCGAGGCAAAGAAGTCATTCAGAACCTCAGCCTTCTCCAAGTCCAGTGTAGCCAGTTCTCCCGAGAGCTTCTGGAGGGGGCCTACATTCTCCCTAGTCTGTTTTTTATTTGCTATGTACTTGTAGAATCCCTTCCTGTTATCCTTAATACCCCTAGCCAAGTTTAATTCTAGCTGGGCCTTAGCTTTCCTAACCTGGTCTCTAGCTTCTCGGACAACATCCCTGTACTCTTCCCAGGCCACCTGTCCTTGCTTCCACTTATTATAAGCCTCTTTTTCCAATTGAATTTTCCTCAGCAGCTCTTTATCCATCCAAGGAGGTCTCCTGGCCCTCCTGCTGCACTTCCTTCTGGTTGGGATGCAACACTCCAGAGCATGTAAGAGGTGATCCTTGAATATCACCTGAGAGTCCTGGGCCCCCCTGCCCTCTAGGGCTATATCCCATGGAACCTTCCAAAGCAGGCTCCTGAAGAGGCCAAAGTCTGCTCTTTTGAAGTCCAGGGCAGTGAGCTTGCTGCACGCTCTTCTCACTGTCCTGAGGATCTCAAGTTCGAGCATCTCTGTATCGCATGGAGCCTCACATTTCCAACCAGCCCTTCCCTGTTGATGAGCACGAGGTCAAGCACGACACCCCTCCTTGTCGGCTCCTCTATTACTTGCAGAAGGAAGTTGTCTTCCACGCAATCGAGGATCCTCCTGGATTGCTTGTGCCGGGCTGTACCGTCCCTCCAACAGATGTCAGGGTGGTTGAAGTCACCCATGGGGACAAGGGCCTGTGAGCGTGAGGCTTTTCCTATCTGTCTATAGAGTGCTTCATCCGCAGGTTCTCCTTGATCAGGCGGTCTGTAACAGATCCCCACAGTAATGTCTCCCATCGCTATATTCCCTTTAACCCTGACCCACAAACTCTCTGTTGACAGCTCACCTGTCTCCAGACAGAGTTCCATACTCTCCAGCCTATCCCTAACATAAAGGGCAACTCCCCCTCCCCGCCTGCCAGGCCTGTCTTTTCTAAAATGCCTGTAACCTTCCATTCCAACACTCCAGTCATAGGAGCCATCCCACCATGTTTCTGTGATGCCTATTATATCATACCCCCGTAGACATGCACACATCTCTAATTCCTCTTGTTTGTTCCCCATGCTATGGGCATTTGTATAGAGGCATCTGAGCCGAGCTCCAGCTGAAGCTGCCTCATTGGCTGGAGAGGCTGGGATATCTCTACATTGCTCCAGGCATTTATTATAGGTTCTGGCAACTGACTGGGTGTGTTGGGATGGATTGATGCCCCCCTCCCCCAGCACATCTAGTTTAAAGCCTCCTTGACCAGTCTGGCAAGCCTCCTACCAAAACCGCTCTTTCCCTTCTTTAGCAGCAGACCAGCTCCACCAGCCCCCACTAGACCTGGCCTACAAACTTGGGTCCTGTGTTCAAGACATCCAAACCCCTGACCATGACCCCACCCTTTTAACCAGTTATTAACCTGGCCAATCCTCCTAGCTTTTTTTAGGTCCTCCCCTGTACCCTGGAGAATTGATGGAAAGACCACCTGAGCTCCAGAGCCCCTAACCACCTCTCCCAGGGCTCTGTAGTCCTTCTTTATGTTCCCCAGGCTACTACTATCTATATCCCTAGCACCCACATGTATCACCAGGAGTGGGTAATATCTGTGGGACTTCCTAGAGCAGGCAGCCTCTCTGCCACATCCCTGACCCGTTCCCCCGGTAGGCAACACACCTCCCTTGAGACGGGGTCAGGCCCACAGACAAGTGCTTCTGTCCCTTTCAGTGTAGAGTCCCCTACTACTACGACCCGCCGCTTTTTCCTGGCAGCACCAGCAGAGATCTTCTTTACCAGAGCATCAGCCTGGCTGTTTCTGGCGCGAGTGAGCTTCCTCTTAGCCCCCTGCAGGCCAGCAAAGCGGTTCTGCGTGGGGACAGGGGATTTAGGGGGAAGCCCCTTGCTTTTGGTTTTCCTTTTCCTTTTTTGTTGGTTTTTTTTTTGTCACTAATTCCCAGCTTTCCTGGTTAACGGCCTCCTTTTCTTCATGAGTTAGAGGGGAAGCTCGAGGCCCCTGCACAGTTTGGGCCAGGAGCAAACATTCCTGCTTCCTCTCAGCTTCCCTGACATCTCGCAGACTACTGACAGCATCCCGCAGCTCAGTCCCTGCTGCAGGACCTCCACCAGGGAGCACCGAGTGCAGCCCTGCCCATTGCGCACCCTCCCCTCACCAGACCGGTGCAGGCACTCTCTACACCCCGAGCTCTGCACTGCTGGCCACCTCCGGAGCAGCCAGAGTAGAGCTCCTGGACCGGGCCCTGCTCATACTCCAAGTGCTCACCATCCCACTCTCCTGCCTGCCCAAACTGCCATGCAAACTGCCTCGACCCGCTCTGTTCGCCGCGCTCCTGGTCCTGTCTTAATGTAAAATTAAGACAACAAAGGCTGTTCAGACTTTTAATCTGTTTATTTTTCCTGATGATTGATTTTGATCTTTATAGAGTTTTTTTTTATAAAATGAAGTGCTTTTTTAAAAAAAAACACACAACAACAAAAAAAAAACAACAAAAAAACAACCAAACAAAAAAAAAACCTTGAAAGCAATTTGAGATTAAAAGCATACAATTCATTACTGAATAAAATGACCTTCTGTTCAAGACAGTTTGTGGGTTACATTCTCAATTGGTAAAATACAAAACGTACTAGTGCTTGCAAAACAGATTGCAAACAGGTTTTGCTTTACATCTCCAGCACTCACATAGGCACACACCACCAGCAATTGCAATCGCTTTGTCCAGACAGCTGTCCAAAACAATTTTTTAAAAAGTTACTTTTGATATTGGAGTAGATTTAACTGGCGTCATTGCCTTGCTGATTTATGTGAGCAGTGGGAATCTGTTTTTACTCTTGCATCTCTTGCGAGACTACAAATTCAGAAGGTAACAAAGTTACCCTCATTTGCTGATCTGTTATGGATATGCATGATTTTATTATGAGAATAATGCAGTAAGACAAGAAAACAACCTGAAGAAGGAAGAAAAAATTGGGGTTGTTACACACATCAACTCCATTGTTTATGATTGTGTGTGCAAAATTTATAGATTTACCAGTTCTTTGTAATGTATTTACTCAAGGAAGCTCTGTTATAAATCATCTGTTTTCCAATAGAAACCTACGTTTTTCACCTAATCTCCACTTGAGTTCACTGAGGCAAGAAAAGGTCAAATGACGAGCCCAGTGTTGCATGATGAGTCATTGAATGAACCAAGAGCACTAGGATCCTCCTTGCCCCTAGCCCTTTACATCAACAGGTCACTGGGGCTTTGTGTTGCTCCTTTCAGCTTCCTCTAAATCCAGAGTGTTAGTTAGAAACGTCTTCCATTAAATCTTAGTCTGGCTCAGGCAGTGCAAGTGAATACAGTCCAGGAGATGGTATGTTCATATACTGGAAATGTTTCTCTGTTGTTTTGTTGGGGTTTTTTTCTATGACACCATTTCTGCTGAGATTTGTTTACTGGTCTCCATAAATCGGCATTCTCATCAGATGTGGTAATGAAGTCCTAAGAGAGCCAGCCAATATTTCCACAGCTGTTAAGTAGTTATCTAAAGATTTCTCTTTTGGAGCTTGATTTGCCACTGGGTTTCTTCAGGTTTATACTGGCGTAAGTCTAATGGGTTCAAATCGCTTGCATAAATCAATGCAAAGAACCAGCCCCTGAGCTGGTGTAAATCAGAATAGCTTCACTCTTTTCACATACAGCAATCTGTATTTATGCCAGACAAAGTCTGTCCCATGGAGTTCAGACAAGCCTACTGTACATATTGCCAGGCCAGGTTCAACTTTGATGACCAGGTATTCCCAGGTGGAGTGTTAGGGTTACACTTGCAAAAAATGAAAATTGCATGTGATTAGAATGATAAAAGAGAGACATTTTTGTTTGTGATAGTTTTGTTGTCATCTTTTTCTTTTTTCTTTGCAAAAACAGCACTCCCTTTCAGAGCTGCTCTTCTGAGGTTTCATGTGCAGCAGGAGGAAAACCAGTGACTGAAGGCAAACAGAGTGGCAGATGTAAAATAAATCCTTTGGAAGACATTTAATGCAGTTGAAAAGAAGAAATGGGAAACCAAATCTACACAAATAAAACAAAGTGGGCAAGTCCAACTGTTGTCATTCTGCATGTTATCAATTAGACTGTTAGCAGACAAAAACTTAGCTATATGCTTGTATGTGCTGGTCCACTAATGTCAGAGGATCTAGTCATGTATAAAACTGCCTTATTCTAAGTTCTTGGCATAAATGTCAGTCACTTTTGACTAGAAATATTCAATTTTCACTTAAGTATTGTAGGCTTTTTTACAGATAAAAGTGAAAGAAATTTTGAAATGAACAGCTGAGTAGAAAATTAATTTTGAAATTTTAAAAGGCAATATTTTATAAAAAGTTATGTATTTTTTCCTTTTCTTATGTATAACTAATCTACAGTGTGAACATGTATTCACAGAAATGGTGGTCTTAAAGCCACCTTTCACTATGAAATCTTTTTGCAAAAAATGCTTTTGTCCAAAACTAAGCAGGTTTTTGTAGTTGCATATTTATGGAAGAGCATATTGTTGTTGGGATTCAGATCTCATCAAATTCTCAGTGTCGCAGAATTAAAAAGCCCAGTATTTTTATGGCTCTCTATCCAATGGCACCACACTGTATGGAGGAAATAATTGCAGTTCTCTAGCAGTAGATATTTCCAGTACAATTAAAAGCTAAACCTAGCCAAAGACTATCTTTTTGCTTTCAAAATGTACATTATTGCAGTTATGCTTTTTGACTCTGAGAATGTTCCACCTTCTTAAAACTTATGGTGAAGTAGAATATATTGTGCATAGGTAAAGGCAGATATATAAGTTCTGCATTGTAAGAATTAATTTACACTTTTTTAAAAGCATGCTTGTATTTCCCACGTCACTGCGTACTGTTCAATTTTTGTACCTATTTAGATTAGTTTTTCTAATTTACGACGTGTATTTATTTGGTAGTTATTTGTTCTGATATTACTGTGAACTTTTAAATTGTCGATTAAAATTTATTCCTACATTAGTCAGATATTGCTTTATATGAAACTTAAAAAATAAATGTCAAAGCTCTTCCAATTTTTAATTTCACTTTTGCAGGAAATCTTTTCCTTTTTTTAAATTGGAAATTGCAAGTAGAACTAATTGACTCAATAATATGAACCATAGGAGGAATGCATTTTTAATTTTGTGCGAAATTTATACACTTATACTCAAGAAACAAAATGGTATAACAAAACTATTTATGTTAAAAGCTTGCCTATAGAGAATTTATTGCTATAAATGCTGTATGAATAAACAATACTGCTTTAAAAAAGGATACATACAGAAAGCAGAAGCTACTTCAAGGAAATCAAAATAAAAAAATTATTACAATAATTCCAACTACATATACATATTTCATTACCAGTAATTTTCAAGTTCTGGTATCTAAATCCCAGTATATACTTTTCCCTATCTGAAATGTTGAGGTGCGTCATGATGAATCAATTACTTGAGAAAGTTTATGCACACAGTAAAAGCACATAACAAAACTTAGAACCACTTAATAATTGCAAAACAGAAATTAAAATAAAAAAAAGGAAACTGCACTTTTCTCATCAGATATGGGAAATATCAACATAATTATTTTTCATAAGTAAAAGTAATGTATATGTTCCTAGCTATATATCATTTACATGGTTGAAAAATGCCACAGAAACACTATTTGTTATTTTCTGAAAATATAGAATTAGCCCTTTCAACCAATATTACACTTCTAAACCATGTAATTTCACAGATTCATAAAGATGATACTTTAATCTTTTAAGCTGAATTCAGAATTAATTCATTTTTCTGTACAGGATTTTGTTAATAAAAAGGCGGATTTCATATGTCGCATTAAAAAAATTCATGGAAAGATACCACTATGATATATCTATTGAACAGTAACAAAAAGAATCGAGCTGACTCTGAAGATTACTTTAGATATGGTATCGCTTCCTTGAGTCTATATATTTTATGAAATGAAATTTATAATGGTTGGTAAACAAATTGCCTGATTGAAGTCATCATCCAAAGCTGTCTTGCACAGATTTACTGTTCAAAGCTCCAGTGACCTGTTTAATGACCCTAAACCTTAGTGTCAGAAGTTCTTTCTAATCCTTAAATATCCATGTCTATAAATCGAGAAGGCTAATGAACGAACTTTAGTTTATGTATTGATACGTGTATGGATTTATTTGTTCTAAATTACTCACCAGAGAGAGACATTTCATTGAAAAATACCCCTCAAAAGTGATTCATTAAGACCAAGGTGTCATCTTTAAACAAATTGCTAGAAATTGTATCATCAGAGTAATAGACAATATATCTTTTTAATTTAATTTGTGATGCCTTTACTGTCCTTCTTTTGAGGCAATTTTTAATCTGAAAATATTTTTCTAATTTCTTCTATGCAGAGTATAATAAAAACATCTCCTTTTTGCTACAACAGCCACTGAATATGTGTTACACACCAACAAAAAAAAAATCTTGTTTATTGTATTTATGGCTAAGTGAAGATAGAGTTAAGACTGAAGATATGTATTAGAAATGCATATGGATGTAAGCTGAAAAAACTTCATTCAGGTTTTTTGGGCTTGTTTTGGTTTTGTTGTCTTTTTTTCGTTTTTCAAAATGAGCATGTGAAATCATTGATCATTCTAGGTGACAACAGTACTTTAAAAATCAAATATTAAAATATGGAAATGAATACTTAAAATGCATTTACATTAAAATACATCATGTGCAGCTGCAAAATCATGCACTAATAAAAATGATTGTGAGTTCACAACATGCAATTTATTTTTTTTTTTTTTTGGTTTCCTTATTCTAGTTACAGATGATAGATCTTTGAATTACAAGGTATATTTACACAGGACCTTTACTTAGTGCAGAGACTCGGCTTTAATACACTTGCTACTTTAAACTCTAAAAATAAACTTAAAAAATTCTTATCATGGGAGTCGTATCTTCACTGATAATTTCTTCACCAATAACTGGAATTAACAACAGCACAAAACAAGCCCCACAGTCAGATCATAACTGGGGGAAATGCATGTCCAGGCAGAGCCCTTTCACATGGGGCTTGGCTTACTTCCCGAATATGATCCCATAGAGATCCAGCTGCAGGATTCACACTTTGCATACAGGTATGCTTTTCCTGTTAAAATATTTGTAGCCACCCCACTAGCCAGTAAGAAAAATTTATGAACCTCTTGGTGTCATATGAATTCATAATTTCTGTCTCAAAGACATCTCAGATCCCATCTCTTTCAGCATTGTCATAGAAATCAGCTAGCTAATTAACTCATGTTGCATTATGATAATAGTTTGATTATTACAGCCTTTTTTTTAGCAGAGATAGAAGATTTTGTAAGAAATGCTTTTTATCAGCCTCATGTTCTTGCTTTATCTAATTCACCAGTTATTTGTCTAAAAAATAAAAAAAAGAAACTTATGCACTTATGAAAATATAGAAAAAGCAAGGAAAATATCTCTCAAAAGTCACCTGCTCATGTTTCTGATTTCCTGTTCTGCCTTTAAATAGCCCAAATATGTACTATGTATATAACATGACCTGTATTCTGTGTTAAATCCCACATAAGGCTCTGTCACCTCAGAGTAATGGTTGCAGGGTACAAGACTATACTTTTGGCTGTCTTGAGTTGAAGAACCAGCATTAGTATTCCTCACAAAGTTACCCAGGAGAAACCATGGCTCAGTGAATGAGGGAGCAGATTATCTACTCTCCCTTTGGCTATTTTTGTAAAGTTTTAAAAAAGGCACAAACCATTGCAGAAAACAGTATTTTAGATACCTGCTTGAACTAAGGCCTTATTTTTCAGTTGTGTGCTCATCACTATATAAGGCTCTCTCTGTACAGCACTGTAGAAACGGCAACCCAGCCATCTGGGAATAACTCGGCAGCACAGTAATTTGGGACATTCTGAAAGTTTTTGTACACCAGTTTTAAATAACTACTTATCCCATTATTATATAGTGTGACACTTCAGTGGTCCTTTGGATTATGATCACAAGACACATTGCTGGATAAACTCCACAGGCAGAGTGCATCATCTATACACTAACCTTTAGAGGGGAATAACTTTCTAAGCTAGAAACATAAAGCAAAATACTATTACCTACAAAAAGGAAGATATATCACATAGCTTTTAAATACTTTTAAAAGTATCTTGGAATATCCAGTGACTAAAACTGTAGTCAAGAAAGGTGGCTTGGTAAAGCACTTCTAGGAATTGGCTCTTTGATACAAAACTGGAGACAGTTTCCTCTTCTGTGGAAGGTAATGCTGATTTTGCTGTTGATTTCAGTGGATAGAACTGCCTGATGCAGCCTCCCTTCTCTGACCTCTTCATGAGGCTGTACTGTGAACATGAGGAGTTTCTTCCTCTCTATCACCTTCAATGTCTCCCTGGGATATGACCTCTCTTCTACTGTACAGGGACTTTCTCTGATGACACATTTGAGAAGGAGAGAGCAAAATATACAACAGCAGCTCTTGAAGCTTCTGATGAACTTGGTCTAAGTCAGAACTGTCTTCCATTCCTGAGTTTTGGTTTAATTCAGGAAGCACTGCAAAGGGAATGGTCATATTTTTACAGTTCCTCTGCTTATGCTTTCCCATTCTTAATAATCCTATTCTCCTATGCAAGAATCCCTAATATTCAAGCATTAATTTATGCATTTCTTTAGTTGATTAAATAAGGAATCCATTTCAGCTTGCAGCAGTCATCTACTGTATTTAATCACCTTTGAATCTTATTCACTCTGAATGGCACTAAATAGAGGTGTGAGATCTTTGGATTTGGTCTTCCTGCTGACAAGTTACCAAAGAGCAGGAGGCAGAAGAAAGTTAGTGTTATTTGTCTGATTGATAGCTAATAAGGACCTTCCACGAAGACACTTGGAGTGTTGTTGCAGCCGGCTGTCCAATTAGCAGATCCCTTTTAGCACTGCTCTCTTAGCTCATCCACCTCTGTGCTATATTAGTCTACTGTGAAAAAAAGTGTAGACAATCTTTTAAACTAATCTTTAAAAACCTATATGAGAAAATAAAATAAAATATTTATTACGTATAAATATGAATGTCCCTGTATCCACATACATACACATTATGTGCGTATGAGAAATGAGAGAGATAGGCGCACACACATCCATATGAAAATGCTTAAAGACCATACTCTAATCTGCCTGTGAAATGGTTAACAAGGAAATAAATCAACATTCCTTTCTATGTGTGCTACAAACATTATTATCTCCAAGTCACATTTTAATTTCATACTTCTTCTTCAGCTCATGCTATGTTTTTAGTTAGCAATGGCCTATTAAGCTGCTAATTTATATACTGTTGTGAAGGCCTCTGTAAGTGCTGCTCTATAAATAATAGAGCAGTGATCCATAACAACCTTCCATGTAACAGCACAGAGTCCACTGCAGCTAATATGAAAGAACTGCTGGTTGCTAGGTGCCAAAATGCTGCCTGCCTATTTAGGAACTGCTATAGTTTTGTCTCCCTGCTAAGATGACAAAAGTGTAATTAGAGATTAATCAAGAGCTACATTAGTGCCACAGTTTCCTGCAGACTGACTTTTGTTGCTCACCAGCGGTTAAGTGCATCTGCCTGTATTTACCAGTTCTCTGGAGATTTAAAAATTTATTGTCATATTTACAGGGACAGCTACAGTAGGAGTTATCAAATCATGGAGGAAACTTGGCAAAATGCATATAATTTGCAATTGCAGATATGACTCTCTGTATTTATTATTTAAACATTCCCCATATGAGAAAGGTTTGAAATTTCCTGCTGCCACATACTTAATTCACTGGGATAAGAAGAAGAGGGCTTAGACCTAGCCTGTTTTATCAGACACTGAAACCTTATAAACATAAAACTTATCACCCTTTTTAATATTCTTATTTAATTCTAAGTCTTTCATAAGCTTCATATAATATCACATAGATCCTTTGTCTCCTTAGTTAGTAAACAACTTCTAGAGTTGTCAAAACCCTTAAATACTTTAATCTGTTCATAATTTCACATACTACAGAAATATATGTTTAGATTCTTGAGATTGACCTTGATTAGATGACTTTTATTTACAAAAATCTTCATAGAAATTTAGCACTTATTAGGAAATGGCTGTGCAGGGTTCTTTTCACGGTATTGTGTAGTAAAATTCAGTGAAGGATTTTGATCAGAATTTTATTGTAATTAAATAAATTATTTTTTTTCTTCCTAAGTTGGAAACTTTCAAAATTATCCAGGTTTTCAATAGGAATTATGTTCTAATTCCTGACTAGCTCTAGTAATAATACAAAGAGGATAGAAAAATTAATGGAAAGATTATGGAACTTTTCCAGGATTGCGTAACAAATCATTGGTACATGAGAAGAGATATCAGTTATTCTGTATATTACAGAGAAACCTAAACTCTCTTTAATTGAGAGAGCACAGATAATGTTACTTGAATGTCTGCTCCAAGGCCTGAACAAGAATCTTAGCAAGCAGTCTGTATTGAACTTTATGATACTTCATATCAAGCCCAAGAATCTGTTCATTTGGATAAATCAAGCATGGCATAATCACTGGCACATGGAATCATGTACAGGAGTAAAAACATCGTATTTACAACACGTAAGTCGTAATCTTTACAGGGAGACCAAGAATAACTCACTTCCCTTAATAAGATCAATGCTTGCACTCTAATAAGCCAAAGAAAAGTGGAAAGACATTAAAAACACAGAGGTTGTGAAGCCTAATCAGAGCAACTTCATTTAAACGAAGCAGTCAGAACCCAGGTACAGGCAAATGCTGTATAAACAACTCTGCTGTGACTGGATTAATAGTATAAAACTTCAATCCAGCTTGCTTTCCACAACAAACCCCTTTAACAAAAGGGATACCTACTTTATGTGTTAGTTGGTTAGTAACTGTGGATGCAGCTATAAAAACTGCTGCTGCTTCTTGTATACATATAAAAGTATATATATGGACAACCTGCGCACATATATGTATATATTTTTATATAAGTATATATACCTATAGCTTTTTATAGAGTCAGAAACAAGCAATTCCAGACCTGGGGAAATAGAGCAAATAGAGCAGGAATTCTGTGATAGAGAGTTCCTAAAAACAGTTACATTTACTCATAAAGTGGACCTAGAGAAGAAAATTGTACTATGACATATGGTTCTGTGGATTTATTCATAGCTCATTTCCTCAAGGGAAAAGCAGAAACTCTGGTATTTTCAAAGGAAAAGGAGAATTAGACTAATCCCTCCATGTGTGTTAGAGATTGCTATGGCTATTGTGCCCCATTTGACTTACACAAGGACAAAAGCTTATAGATAATAAACTTAACAATGAGCTTCTTATATAGTACTTCTTAATCTTTTTATTTTCCCTTCCTTTCAGAAAGATCTTTATAAGACATTCTTACAAGGACAATGTTTGGGTAAGTTAGGTTCTTTCTTACATAGAATTTGGAGTTCAAATCCAGCTTTCTTAAAAGGTAATATATTATTTCTTTCTTAATAACTACCATACATAACAGCATAAAAGCTTTTTTGGCTCTGCATAAAGACTGATGAACCTCAAAAACAACCAAGGAAGTTTTGAAAAAAAATCTATTTATTGATCTAGTTTTATCTCTTGTGCCTAGAAATGTGATATCTGAGTTGTGTCAATACGTATTCTTTATATCAAATTTCTTCCCACACTTTGTTTTATTTTTCAAGGAAGAAAACCAGCTCCCAACTGCTTTTTTTTTTTTTTTTTTAGAAACTAACTTTTTTTTTCTCTGGGAGACAAGGCAAATGGCTGCACCTTTTAAGTGTAACTAGAAAAGTCTTCTGTTTGTCCATGAAAATTGCAACTTTATATGTTACAAAAATAGGAAACTTACTTTACAGAATGTAAAAAAGTAAAGGTTTAAGAAGTCAAGCTGGACTGATATTTAGAATAACAGTTGTCCAAGAACCACTTAACTATTGAAATCCCAGACAAAATTAAGGCTCATCTTTCTTGTTCTCTGTACTGTCATACTTTTGGACTGAAAACACCTTAGTTTCATTATGATGAAGAGTAGCAGCTGCCATAACTCAGATGTCACATAAATCACAAGTTATGGTTATAAGTAATGGTATAACCATAAAATATCTAACCTCAAAGTTCAGGTATTTTCTATAATACATGAATTGTGGCTTCAAGCACCCTCAAATTATGAAAACGTGTTAAGTCACAGCTCCAGTTTCCAGGAAAGTGTAGAAACTTTCTAAATGCAAAACTGGGTGACAGCTTTACCAATGATTGTTACCTTAAAGTTCTGCAGATCTATTGTTCTTTTTTGGGGGGGAGGGGGAGGAAGTGGGGGGATGTTTCTTTTTTTTTTTTTTTTCCTAAACACAACTTCTGCAGTTTATAAGAAGCCATACTGCCTTCATACGTCTAGATTGTGAGTATGTAGGAGCAATGAAAAGGAAAGGCGCTCTCATTGTGTGGAATTTTGCACTCTGAGTATGGTCAGAGTCTAATTTCAGTTCCTGAAAGAATGTGAAGATAGACCAAGGAAGTAGGTTTTGATAAGTATCAGAGATGCTGGAAATTAAGCAGTCTAGATGACTATCTGATTTTGGGAAACTCAATTCCATGTAATCTCCATTAAGGATTTTTGGATTGTATCTAAGGAAAATAATAAAAGGAATTATTAATTAATTTATGTGCAAAACTAAATATGTTATAGTCTGTCTTGAGTTTTAAAGATGTTATTATGTACTAAAATAAAATCTAAGTTATCCAGGATTAAGGAAGAATATATATCTAAGTCAGTCACTTGGGATCAAACACTAGATCCGAAAAGCAGCCGCAAAGCATAGATGAACAATTTTGTTCAACACAATTACCTTGATTGCAGCTAATATGACTTGGGCTGTTGTATGTGTATGTATATGTATCTAATCTTACATAAGGATTGATGCCTTTTCTGGCTGAATTAGGTCAAAATACAAAGGACAAAAAAGCTAATAAGGAAAGAACATTATCAAAATTTTAAATCCACAATTGCACTCTATTTCCTCAAACCCAGTGCTTTGATGAAAATTGTTTATTATATGGCTATGTTCTTAGCTAGAAGGCATCTTCTGGGCTTTGAAGATTTTGCCATACTCTTAGGAAAAATAATATAAATAAAGTAAATTGCTGTGCTTTTGTGTAATTTTGTAAAACCGGGTGTTTCAAGATGAATTATTCTAGCGGACGGTATCTGTCTTGTACCACAAAACACATGTAAAATACCTGTAATTTAGTCATTTCTAGGCATACATGGAAAAAGGTAATAAACACAAACGCATCCATACTAGTTTGTAGACATGCAGACTTCATGAGTTAGAAAGATTTCAGGCTTGCTAAATATCAAAGATGGGATCTGTACTGCACACCAAACTACTTAAAATTGCCTTCAAATTTAAGGTGCAATTTATTTCAAATGGCATAAAGTTGTAGATAGCAGCAGTAGCATACACAGACATACTGAATGTCTGTGTGTGTCAGTGACTGAGTTGAAATAGAACTCATTTCTGTGCTATAGATACAGTTGTGTTTAGATAGATTGCACAAAACACACAGGTAGATATAAGTACACAACATAGTATCTGCTTGTAATGGCCTGATTTAATTCCAGTTTTCCTTTCTCTTAATAAGTTAAAGTGCCTTTTCCTGTAAAATATTTTTTCTTCCTTTTTTTTTCTTTCAAAATTCCAATAATGTATTTCAAAATGTTATTATTTGTTCAGTGATTTTTCCTATAATATTTTGTTCCTTTCACCATTCAGGAAGCACTTACTGAACCTGAGTATATTTTCCTTTCTAATACTTGAAAAGGCAAAAAGTAGGGGACTGCATTGTCTCTCACTTTGCACCAAAAATTGTGACAGGAAGGAAAAAGTGACTTCAGAAAAGATAAGGTGGACTTTGAATTGTCCATTAATGCACTGAATTTTATAAAGCAGCACTTATTCCCTTCACACCACCCTGAAACATGAACATATTTCTAGGAAAAACCTTTTCATGATGGATGAAGATACTTAACATTTTACTACCATTTTTCTATTATACTAATTAGTGTTAACAGTACTGTTATAGTCCACGATAGTTGATTTTCTTAAGACAGGGGATAGAATACAACCACTTTTAGAGGCTTACACTTCTTAGACTCTGACACGTCTTTTGTCTTCAAAGCACTTTCACAAAGGGATTAATGCACATCATCCTTTTTGAAAAATCCCAGTATATTCCTGTCTGCTTCGCATTTCTCTTCCATATCATGCAATGGTAGGTTCCCTACAGAGTCAGCCCCAGGATGGTAGAAGGAATCAGGGGTTAACATGTCAACTTAAATGACACTTTCAAAATTCTAATTCACAATGGAAAATTTAATGTGCATTCTGTCCTGGGTTCAGCAGTATCAGTCATTTTTCTCCTTCTTAGTTGATGGTGCAGTCCTGTGTTTTTGACTTTCAGCCTGGGAACAGTGCTGATAAGACTGATGTTTTTAGTTACTGCTCAAATGTTTAGTCTGACCAAGGGTTTCTGAGTCTCATGTTCTGTCAGGGAGGAGTGGGAGCCGGGAGGAAGCAGAGACAGGACACCTAACCCAAACTGACCAAAGGGGTATTCCATACCACAGCACGTCATACCCATTATATAAACTGGGGGCAGTTACCTGGAAGGGCTAGATCACTGCTTGGTCAGGCTGGGTATTGATCGGCAGGTGGTGAGTGGTTGTACTCTCTCCCCTTGCTGTTATTATTATTGGTGGCAGCAGCAGTGGTTTGTGTTATACCTTAGTTACTGGACTGTTCTTATCTCCACCCGTGGGAGTTACATTCTTTTGATTCTCCTCCCCATCCCTCCAGGAGCAGGGGGAGGAAGGGGCAGTGGGGGAGGAGAGAGGAATGAGAGCAGCTGCGTGGTTTTCTGAGTTACGGCTAGGCCTAAACCACAACACTCTCAAAAGTGAGCCTAAATATTTCCTTGAAATAAAAATTACATCTAATGATTGCTGTGTTAAAGAGTTTAAATAACTTCATATTTTGTGAGTGCAAGAGATTGTGGTAAATTAAATTGTGTGAATCGTGATTCATGCATCACAGATGTGCACAACCTACCTTACTGGCACAGAAGAAAACAGGAAGCTTTCCACAGAGCTCGAATTTGGCTAAATCTATGCTCTTCCCTGTGTAAGCAATGAGTTTTATCACTGTCATCTGTGTTAAAAAAATAGTTCCATGAACTAGAACTAATGATACCACTGTTAAATCACGACAGCCTCATTTTCTAAGATTCATCTCTTGTGATCCATTGAAGGCCCTGATTAAGCTTTTCCGTTAATTAGGGTATTTGCAAGCCTGCACTTGCATGTTCTGTTACGTTCTCTTACGTCCATAAGCAGGAGTTGATAAAATGGCTTTTCCAGTGTTCTGGATATTTTATGCTTTTATAGCTCTTTTGCATTGGGTAACTTGCATGAACCTTTTTATTTTGAAAATCCTCATTCGACTGTCAAATATGATTTTGGTTGAAAAATGAGGAAGGAAAGAAGCACACAGCATGATCTCAGAAACTTCACTTTCTTCTAACTCAGAACTAAAATTGGTACCAATGAAAATGGTGCTTGGATAGCCAGGAGCCCTGAAACACTGAACGCAAAAAGAATTAAGTGTCAGAGAAATACCTGAGAAGAATGAACATCATCCTTTAAGCAGAGCCCATTTTCAAGGAATATGCACAGATTTCAGGCAGACACAAAGTTGCAGCGTGCCCAATTATCTTGTCACGGTGGAGGCTGATAATTGTCTTTCTAAACAGATAAATCCTTTGGCACCTGGGAATTTTCCTATATATCTGCTAACCTACAGGCATAGGAGCTTCCCTTTATCCCCTCCATCAGCTGCCTCTCCAACCTAGGGCTGTGCTGCAGCCCTGAGGGTCGCTGCTCCTGCGAATGAATGCTGCTGCTTCAGGAGCAGGGATCCAGAAATGACATTTCAGCACTGGCCAGGCAGATTCACTAGCTCTGATGTGTCATTTCCAGAAGCACTAGCTCTCACAGACATTTCAGCATGGCAGACCAGTGGGTCGGAGGGTAAAAGCAGGTTACCCAGTGGGTGGAAGAAGATAATGGGCATTTTATTACAAACGCATCTCTCTCTTTAAAGCTATTAATTCTCAAGGATTATCCAGGTGACCTTAGTCATGATTTTGATTTCATAAAATGGAATTGCAACACTGTTCATTTCCACAACTAATTATGTATATGGGCAGTATTAAGAGATTTAACAGATTAACCTCTTAACTGCTGGGCTTCTCTGAATAAAAGGATAATCCCATTTTATGCTCTTCATCCTGGTTACCAAATTAATAATTAAAGTGGAATGAAAAGCTGTTCATATTTCTGAAACATTCAGTCTGGTCTGTAGACTAGGAAAAAATTAAACAATAAGCTCTTGTTTAAATATCTATTAGTCTTACCCTTAAGAGCTGTAGAAATAAAGTATAAGCTAGTCTTGTTAACGTGGATTTTTTTCCTAAGACGCAAATTCTTTGCCCAGGAGAAATACAAGGTTTTCTAATTCAAAAGATAAAGACAAAAAAAAAAAAAAATCTTCTTCGTCAGAGAGAATCTTTCTTCCCTGATTCAGTAAAATGACTCAACAAGTGCCACCCTGCCTTTGACACATAGGTGTTCCTAGACGCTTGGCAACTTTCCAGGGCTTCAGGAAAGGGCTGCACATTTACCTGCAGTCCTCTTTGCTACTTGTTGCAATTCATTTCAGTTTCTAAAATGACAGTGTGGATGCAGAACTCCTTTGTCATCCCTCTTCACTCCCATCAATTCTCACCACAGCTGGTTGAAGAAAAGGAAAGGCTCTTAGAAATGGTCGAAAACATCTGTCTTTCTAGGAGATGTTTCTATTCCTGATTTGTGGTTTAAGTGGGACAAGCCAGCAGATCCACAAGTAGCTGGACTTCACTGGAGCATGACGTTATATTTAAATTGCTCAGTCAGCCCCATTTAGGGGGCATTTAAGCTCCATGAATATTTTTTATTATGATTATTTATTATATTATTATTTAGTCTTTCCTTATACCACAGAATCTATCCAGTGATGTTGTTTTGTATTGTTCTTCTGAACCCAGGCATTTTTTTAACGTAAATAAAAACATAATATAAGCATGTATATGCTATACAAATGCAAGCTTATATAGATGTTTATCTTAGATAGAGGGAAAGCATCGCAAGTATTTAATCTAAAATGGATGCCTGTCTCAGAAGCTTCTGGAAACAATAATAGTGGTCAGAGTATGCCAGCTTCCACTTCCTCTCCTTGCCAGTGACACTGTGATTTCTTACGTTCAAGATGTTTCAATTAAGTAAATTCCAATAACTCAAAAACATCATAAAAGAATTCAGAATGCCAATACTATTGCTATCATGTGTTTTGTCCTCTCTCATACTTTTAACAGATGTATTACGTGGGTTGGCAGAAAATAATTTATTGTCTTTCCTTATGACTGTGATTTAAATGGGAAGTCAGTTTAATGCAACTGTTGCCAGTGATCTTAACTAAAAAAAAATCATTGTTTTGAATACTCTAATTATTCATTAGCTGAATAAATGTCTTTTTCACGTGGGAATGTTTATCACTTTTTGAAGATGAAATATTAGCTTCTTCCTCCTTCTATGATTTCCTTTCATTTGTGTTGATAGTTTCTGACTTACTATCTGTCCTGTCTGCAGTCTGTCAATGGATACTTCCCAGATCAGAACAAACATTGCTTCACTTCCATTGCTGTTCAATGTTTGTCCAAATAATGACCGTATGGCCATTATGTCCCTAAAATTCCTACATGCCATGGAAGGTAACAGTTGTGATATAATTCTCCATGGCCCTAATTTTCTTAAGCTTCAGTCTGAAACTCAGTCTGAGTTTAGAGAGCAAAAAAACAAAACTGTCACCTATAATGTCATTTACAGCTTTGTGCAAGGATACTTTTCTTATGAGCGCATTGATGGGAAGTCAGTTCTGTCATTTTCCTAGTCATATTTAGCAGTCAGACTTCTGGTGGAAAACCTCATCTCTTGTTCAGCAGCAAGTGCAACAGCTTTCAAAAAAGGTTATGAAAAAACATCTTCAGCAATAATATTGCCTCATGCTGATGTGGTGATTAAATAAAAAAGTATTTCCATAATATGTTAATAGTAAGACAACATGTGCTTCATTAGCTTGTTGAAAAAAATAAGTGTTATCAGACTAGTAAAGAAATGTGCTCTTAAACATTAGTATTTAAGTGGTTTAATGCTGTTTTTCTTAACAAGACTACATTGTGCCATGTCAACCTACACATGTACACTTCTTTCCATTTTTTGCTGTAGTAAGAATTTGGCCTCATAAAGGCATAAGAGGACTTGACCAGTTTTGAATGAAGATTCTAGCTGAAGGCCAGCTTTTGTGACTTATTTCAATCTATAAGCAAACGGTGAGACTACTTAAGTGAATAATTTTCCAACTATTGTTATAAATTGCATTGTAGTTGGATGATTATCAAAAGTGACAAAAGTCCTATAGAAAAGAATGATGAATAATCTTTCCAAGAAAACAACATCAAAAACTCCGTGTTCTATTTAAGAGAAAAGGGCAATTAAGAATAGTTGGTGTATGCTACACCAGAATACCCTATAATTCACCAATAAGCAAAAAACTGCCATTCAAATCCAGGTTTTGATAGTTGTTTGTATGTACCATTCACTTTTGAAAGCTCAATGTGTGTAGGTCATGCCAAAGCTTGTGTGTAGGTCATGCCAAACTTATTGCCATTTTTTCATACTCATTCCATGTGCAGTACTTGATCCCTTCACTTGTGACAGTCTGGAAGTGCTAGAGTCTGTAGCATATTTTGTTGTTTATATTTGCCACCTGAATTTAAAACAATGTGATGAATTATCTTGATACCTATGCTCATGACATTAAGAAACAGCTGTTGAAATTAATGATTTTAGTTGTTAGGCAATATATACAGCATTTAATAATTAAACAGTAACTAAAAAATTGCTTTGAAAGGTGAATACATTTCAGAACGTACTCTTAGATAAGAAATAGTGCCTTTAAGCTTTATATAGAGAAGAAAATGTAATAAACAGAGGTACATTGTTCTGGAAAACTGACGGCAATTAAAAGGTAAAATTGCCTTTTGGTATTTTCCAGGGCATGAAAATAGATAATTTGAAATAAATGCCAGTTTTTAGAATTTCTGTAAGTTTGATGTATGCTTTGTCTTCTACACAGCAGTGGAGAGATTTAATCTCTTACTGTGTGAAAGGAAAACACTATTACCTTTGAGGCTTAAGAATTTAGATATGTCCATTAGCAGTTGTGTTGGTCTCTATGTACAAGTCCTGCAGTTAGTTTACCTCCTTCATGGTAAATGTGAGGAAACTGGATGTTTCTCTTGCACTGAGGGGAACAGGAGGACTATTTCTATCTCTGGATTAGATTAGATGGAAGAAATGTGACATGACATTATGTATTATCCCCTTTCAGGCTTATAATAAACAAGCATGCCTGAAAAGACAACAATGTAACATATTGCAGGGTATATATGTATATGTTTGGAATTTACGAACAAATAATATTGGTCAGTGCCTGCACTTCTGCCTGGGCACTGAGCTCCCGAGCTGTAAGAACATAACTGTATATAGCTGTAACAATATAACCAAAATCCGGTAAAAAAATCTTGGCATAATAAACCCTTTCAAATCTAATCTACCTGTGTTAATAGAGGACTCTGAAGTGCATTTGGAAGAGGTTACCTCCCAAAAACAATCATCAGGGAAGTGTGTGATGTATCAGCCTGAAGTTTGGAAATTTTCTCAGTTTTCCTTCCTGGGAAAAGGAGAAATATAGGAGTTTTTTTTCAGTGGACAGAGAAGCACAATCACCACATGCAAAGTCCAGCTGCATATTCCTTTGCTGTCTTCCTCTTTTGCTTAAATATTAAAGAAAAACAATAGTAAAAGAATTTAAAAGAACAAAGGGAGCATTAATCTGCAACACTTTTGTTGTTATACCTTTTTACACTAATGTTCTCTTATTTAAGGACATTATTTGACATAATCTTTGATTTCAATTCATGCTTTGTCTTTGGGAGAATTGGAACAAAGCTACTCAGTTGCCAGAATCATTATGTTGAAAAATGACAGTTGTAGCAAATGAGTCCAATAAAACTGTGTATGTAAATTCATGAATATTGGAATGTATTTGCCAATTTCAATCAATTATGGCAAAAGCCGTGATGACCCTTTCAAAAAAATGGATAGCTGGCTCGAAGAAAAAGACACAAATCAGTTCTCGCTTTGGGAGAGCCTGCAGCTTGAGTTCAAAACTAACAGACACCAGATCATCAGTAATGGGAGAGAGAGCCATTGGGAACTAGCCTTCCAAACTTTCAGCTGTTCACAGAGTTATTTGTTTACAGAGAGAATAAAACTGGGCCAGTAGCACAGTTTTTAAATCTGCAGACTGCATGACAGCACCACTGCTTTTGTCTCTATGGGACCCATGTGTTGTGTTACAAAGTCTGAGAGGAAACAAGAGCCCATCTTAGCAGTTTGCTGGAAAAAAACACTATTTTATTGCTTTCATCAAGGCCAATTCCAATGATACTATACTCTCAATCTGGGCTATGCAGGCTGCAAAACCCCAAATCACTCATAGATGTAATAGTAGTTTGAAAACAGAAGCCATGAGCTCCCATTTAATGTTTGTAATCATTTATGCCAAAAGAAAAGGGAAGGCTGAGTATCAAAGGCTCCTCCATCACCAGCTGAGAATGCATCACATTGTTTCTAGTGGCAATTGGTCTTCCTGAACTTTTGCAGGAGTATTTAAACTAATCCACATCTCAGGAGTCAGTTCAACAGCTAATATGGGCTATTACAGACATTCCTGACATCTTTTATAGAATGATCTCAACCCTTCTCTTCTTTTCCCTTCTTTTTTTTAAGCTATGATTGAAACAAAGTTGACAAGACCTAATTAAATATTTCTATTGATACACTAAGAGCTCAGAATTTTCACAACAGTCAGATTTTAATTTTTTTTTTTCTCTCCATTTTATTTCTGGGAATCAGTCTCACAACTTCCAAGTTACATTTTACTGTGATTCAGTTGTCCTTCTTTGTGAACTGGATGCTCAGAATGCTTCCGGTACATCTAGATTTAGGTGGCAATTACATGAATTTATGGTAGAGTGTGCTGAATCAATCTGCCCTTGTTTTCTCAACTCAAAGAGTATTTTCATTTATAATACAAATGGCACCACAAAACCATCCCTTTAATGATTGCTGTAGAAGGTTATGAGTTCATCTTCTATTGACAGTTACTGTTTGGTTACTATCAGGACATGAATGAAAACAGGATGGGGGGGGGGGGTGTGTGTGAAAGTTTTCTCTTCCTAGCCAACAAGCCATTGTGCTTTTTTAGTCTTTCTGTAACTCAAAAACAATATTTATCAGATGTCTCTTGCACATAAGCAGCTGACTTACAGGGAACTAGGGCATTTTTTAACCCAGCAATATTTATTTAAGAAAAACTTCACAGTCTTTGCAATTTAAATTGCAAAACTATGTAGAGCCAGGGTTTATGCTTTTACCACACTGAGTTTACTAATCCTTTTTTCTGCTCTGCCAGACTGAGTAGTAGAGGGTCCCTACACAGTTGCGGTCTGACAAATTATTTTGACCCAGCCAATCTTTGTATGCACTGTCATCATATCTGTAGATAAGAAATTTTGCCATTTCCTTGTCTAGAAAACTTCACTCCTCTAAAAGGTGTATCACGAGACAGGCAACTACCTAAGAATTGACAAGAGGTATTTCTTGAAGCCTTTCCTGTTAGTTCCTCCTTCTTCTGCTGGACAGTTAACGGGAATATTCCCAGTCTAAAATTTTAAGATGGCCACAGAAATTACAAAATGTTAAAATAGTTTCAGACTACTCATCACCAGTTACAGGTTTCTGTCATTGGAGGCTGTGTGTCCAAAGTAGGAATTATTCCTCTGTTAATCATCACATATTCACTTTCTGCAATTAGATTTGCAGGTTATCCTGTTTTGTGGAGAGCATAAAAAATATAAATTGTGCATTGATTTGAATATACATCAAACAGTTGTAATTTCTTGAATATCAGCCGAAACTTGCAGATTAAGCCCATTTCTTTTTAAGCAGTGCAAGGTTTCGAGTAACTGATTTTGAGCATTTGAGTTCAGAGAAAATTTTACACCTAATTTATAGATTTCTGAAACTGGATGCTTGTAACAGAAATTCTAGTAGACAATTAATTTTTGTGCCATGAGCAGCACTACAATTAATTCAGGCAAATTCACACACATAAACAACACCAGAGAAACAGGCATTTACTAAGACTTCCTGTGTTGGTCCTGCGCAATAACCTCATGCTTTGTTCTCTAGGAGTTCTCTAAGAAGGGCTAGTAAACATAAAAGCTGCATCCTAGCATCCCACTAGATAACAACAACCCCAGGCAGAGCAAAAAATAAAATAGGCATCCCAACATGAATTAGATTTTTAATTAACTCCATAGATAGAAAAAATTTCACTGCAGTAGTTTATTGTATTAATTATTTCTCTTTTATTTTTACTTACAGGATATAAACAACCATGGAAGGTCATGCTAGAAAGCAAGAATCAAACACAGGCTTCTATTCTTAGCGAGGCTTACAATGTGTGAGCATCATTTGGAAAATAGTATAGAAACAAATTTTGCCTTTTTCACATCTTGGGAAAGAAACTCATTCTGAAAGTGAAAATAGGCAGCTTTGAGTTTTATCTCCTATAAACCTCTTTGGTAAGGACACAAAAAATTTATAGACCAGATCAAGTAAAGAGATTAAAAGGAAAACTGATTTTGTATCTGTTGTATATGTTACTTCTGTCTTTCCATTCAGATTACTATTTTTTTCTAGCTGAGGTTTTCCTTTTAGTGCCTTTGTTTTGTATTCCTTGGTAATGTCTTTACTGTTTTATGCTTTCTCCCTCTTCCTTATCTTGCTGGGTTTTGAAGAGATTTTTGTACCCAAAATGTGAAACTAATAACTGACTTCTTCATTTGTGTGTGGTGATTTACAATATGTGAACTGTGGGATTTGAACTTCTGTGGGTTAATCGTACACATACAAGGTTTTCCTTAAAAAAAAAAGATAAAATAAAATCTCCACAGAACTGAAGTTTTAAATCAGAGTCTGAAGAAATATTTTTTTATGAGTTTCTATTTAATATTCAGTTTTTGAGAAGTGCACCCACACTCATAAAAAAATGTATTACCTGCTTTATAGGGCCAAATCACAGCTACTCACCTGCAGATTAGGTAGGACGCATCAAGATTGTATATGCCTTTTGCAATCCACAGGGAAAAAAACTCAAACTGAGTAGCTGAACAGCTTTTAATAACAAATCTAAGAAAATTACTTTAATTCTCCAGACATTCTGCAAGGAGTAAAAAAAGACCCAACCCTGAGATCTGAAACCTCAGCCAGCATTCAACTCATGTTGCTTCAATCACAGCTGTGAAACTGTGAGGATTACAGTTAAAAAGAATTGCCAAGCTGAGCACAGACTTACTGGGGGGTGGGAAATGTCAGTAGCTCAAACAAGCAAAAGAACAATCACAAAGGTGTTTCTGCACAAATTAGAGTATCATCATGTTATAGAAAGTTGAATTTCCCTTTCTGGCTTGAATTTATTTTTTTAAAGTGCAAGACAAAGAAGATGTAAAAAGCACTGTTCTTTCCCCATAAACAGACTGTTTACAATTAAGTAACTTGGACTAAGTCCTGCTTCCTTTATTAATGAGATTAGTCATATTTCTTTACTGGCCCAAATTCAGTGAAGCACTTAAATATGTGCATAAATCCCACTGATTTCAATAAGATTTAAATTTAGCAGTGAAATTAAGCATGTGCTTAATTTTAAGCACATGCTTAATTTCACTGCTAAATTGAGAATAAGAGAAATTGAGGTGGATTCCTCATCTGATACTGTGATTTGGCTAATTCAATGACATTTTGTCGTGTTAGCTTGCAACATGTAGCAAACCTAAGTTTTTTATAGTGAGCAAATGAGACCAGGTGGGCTGGCAAACCAAATACCTTAGTATTATTTTTTTCTGAGTAGTGACTGTGGACTTCCCTCTAGGCAGCATGTAGCACTTCTTGGACTCTGTATGTATTGTACTAGTGTCTCTGAGAGCCAGGTTTGTGCAGAAGGAAGTGTCTACAGATAAATTTATTACTGATTATATCTTTTCCTTCCTACACCAAAATCTTATGCTTCTACTACAACTTCTCTGGTTTACAGTATTTACTATGCACACTTATTTCCCTAAGCAGACTTATTCTGGAGATAAGTAGACAGTATATAAGATCTTCTATCATACTTACAGTATCTGTCATCTTCAAAACATTTCAGTAAAACTTAATTAATTAATCTCTCTGCAATTATGAATTCTCACAAGAAAAGGTCAGTGATGATACACTGCCGAGTCTCCAAGTGGTTATCATAGTTTAGAAGAGTCATAAATGTATGTTTTCAAAACTCCCTCTTCTCCTCAGAGCACTTTACATGATGTTAAGAACACTTAGCCTCACCTTTGAAAGGGAATGCAACCTTTTAAAAACTTGACATTCTTGCGAATCAAAATTATCAACCATGCAGGAGACAAAAAAATGCAAGCAAAGCTTTCTGAGAAATGGTGGCAATAGAAAGTTGCTTTCCCTCACCAGGGAAAGTTTTTTGGGTAAGACCCTGTTTGTCCTCTATTTCAAGATATTTTGGTGCAGAATATACATTTTGTATCAGTTTCCAAAGTGATCTTTAGGATAACTATGCTAGCTAGACTCTAAAAAGCTTTTAGAATAGAAGCAGGTCATTTTTCTTTGTCATACCATAGAATTGTAGAATCAAAGAATGGCTTGAGTTGGAAGAGACCTGAAAGATCACCAAGTTCCACCCCCTTTGTCGCAGACAGGGACATCTTCCACCTTACAAGGTTGTTCAAAGCCTCATCCAACCTGGCCTTGAACACTGCCAGAGATGGACAGACACAATTCTGGGAAACCTGTGCCAGTGTCTCATCATCCTCACAGTGAAAACTTTTTTCCTAGTATCTAATCTAAAACTACCCTCTTTCAGTTTAAAGCCATTCCCCCTTGTTCTGTCAATACAGGCCCTTGTAAAAAGTCCCTCTCCAGATTTCTTGACCCCCTTTAGGTACTGGGAGCTGCTCTAGGGCCTCCCCTGAGCCTTCTCTTCTCCAGGCTGAACAAGCCCAACTCTCTCAGCCTGTCTTCATAGGAGAGGTGCTCCAGCCCCCTGATTATCTTCACAGCCCTCCTCTGGGCTCACTTGAGCAGGTACATGTCCCTTGTGTGTTGGGGGCACCAGAGCTGGGCGCAATACTCCAAGTATCATTTTTAAATGTATCGTTTTCAGCTGATACACAGTATTTAAGTAACTTTTTGTGGCAGAATGTGTTTACTCCATACCCCTTTGTCCACCGGACTAAAATCTGTTATTATACATCTACACAAACACACAAGAAACCAAAATCTAAAAACTTTTCTAGCTTTGACCTCCCATAGAGCAGTTCCCAGTGTGCTGCCTGGTCTCAATGTCACAGCATGGCTCCCTTTGCTACCATTAGCTTATTAAAATCTTCCTCCAGTGGATTTTTCCTTGGAGGAGAGCTGTGGCTTGACATTACCATGGATATCTCCAATGGATCCCCACCTGTAGTTCTCTTCCACAGTTGGCTATATTGCCTCATCCTCCCTCACTTCCCACCTTACTCCATCAAGCTGGGCACAAAGGATCTCCCGAAACCCAAATTATGTGCCACTTTTGGCTACTTCGCTGTGCAGTTCCTAGAATAAATTTTCAAGAGAAACAGCATGAAAAAATGGAACACTACGTGGTGACGCTGCAGAACTGTGTTCTACATATCTCTGTGTACTTCATGTGTCTTTTGTAAATCAGCTAACCCGGTAATGCTGAGTAAGGGAAAAAAAAAGAACCACATCAAACATCAATTAAGTAGTTTAGAAGTCTCATTTAATGTAAACAATATCAGTTCATTTCTTTCCCTAGGTATCTTATTCTTCTCTCACGGGAAGTAATGAAGTTAGGGGTAATTTTTCTGTTCTGTTCTTAGGAAGTGCAATGCACAAGCTGAGGTAACACCACCCCCTTCTGTTCACACAGATGCAAGGCTCAGTTAGCTACATGTCCAGGGTAGTAAAACACTACTACTCCAGTACCATTTTCACAGCTGAATACAAAGAATGAATTTTAATGCTACAGTTTAATTATGTACATTAAACTATAGATTTTCTATTAAACTATTTTAATCATTCTCTGAACTAGCTTGTTCTAAGAACTCCTGGATAGCAAATTATTTAGCAAGCTAAACGAGAATGAGTTTTGTTTTAATTCTCTAGCATGAATAAATACAAAATTTAAATAATAAAATGTTTTATTATTTTAGCTTGCTGGGTTTAAGGAGGCACTTTTTGCTATCTGCAGCTAATTTTCATTTTAGTATGCCTATTTTGATCTTCTCTCAGAGGAGCATCTATCTGCTGCTTTGATACTGGGAAAGTTTATCTGTTTATAAGACTGAAAGAATTTTACTTGTATGATATTTTGCTTTGCAGACTCATTGTGGTACACAGAAAACGCTTAATACTCATATGTTATACTCAGGTAGGTTCCTCAGCATTACTTGATTAGTTTTCATTTTTTAAGTTGATTAGAAGTTTAGTACATCACTTGTTTGATCAAATTACTCACTTTGACACAATTAAATCTGATGGTGGAGTTGTAGTTTCATTATTATTTCCCTGGTTGGAAACAGTGGCTTGACCGTTATGGTTCCCTCCATCAGTGGATGTTCATTTCCATCTAATTAGCCAAAGCAGTGAGCTGGACTGGGGCTGAGCCAGGTTAAACATAATTTAGCTAAAACTAGCCCTGTGGCTGTCAGTTTAGGGAAGTGGTCCAGGCCACTGTGTGGCCTCATAAGCAGCACAGCTGGGGAATAGCTCTGGGGAAGGATGAAGGAGGAGAGGGTTGTGGGGCAGACTCTATTTACACTTGTAATTTTTGCTGTGGAAACTTCAACAAAGTGCTCTTGAGTAAAAGTTTGGGTTTTTTTCTTCCCCTCCCCCTCCCCCCTGAAGAAAAAAAAAGCTTTTTAAATGGTAAAGAACATCCTGGAAGCTTTGACCAAGCCACAGAATAAGAAGAAAACATATCTGTGGATATTTGTAATGTTAATGTTTTCTTAAAGTCTTTCTCATACACGCACTGCAAAGTTTTCCCAGTGTGTCATTTCTGTGTTTCCTGCAATTCACAACAGAGGTCTAAAGAAGAACTAGCATACATAACTTTGTTGTGTTTAGAAAAGTCCTTGTTTTGATGTAGACATGTTTGTTTGCTTATTTATTCTGTGAGGACAGCAAACTCTGATATTCAGGGTGAAACATCCCAACTATGAGTCAACCAATGATTTAAATCAAAAAAGGAGAAAGTTGTTCAACTGGCTTTAGAAAGACACTGACTCCTTTCCACCATCACTGATGCAAATGGAAGTTCTTGTGTTAATCCTGAAGCAAGTAAGTGAAACACATTTCATCTTTGTCATGGAAAATGTTTTTCTACTAGGAAGAGACACTCTGTGGGAAGACCTATCACTCTATAGATGCTGTACCTAAACGGCAAGTTGTCATTCTGTCCAGTCGTCTTTGTGGGAGGTCGCAGTGCTTGGGCATCCTCATGGCTGTGTGGCCACATGATGAGGAACTATTGGGCTATTCTGGGAAGTGCCAGAGTGTTGGAGAATTAAGGAGAGGAAGACAGCAGATTTGCAGGGAAATCTCTGCTCCTTGGTTGGGCCAAAAGAAACTTAGGATAAAGCAATGTGTTTCTTTTTTATCTATATCCCCAGGGACCATTAGAACTACTGAATTATGAAAAGTTTAGAGGAAGCCCCCAGTCTTTTGCAGATTCCTAAGAAACCCACACTGCGGTAGTATTTCATTGCTTTTGGTCTGTTTTCAGACACGTATTATGAAATGTGGTGATTATCACAGCTCTGTAACAGCTGAATGAGCAGAGTGGAGAGCAAGCACAAATTAAAGGTGTGCTTTGCCACAGTTTCAAGTACCAGAGAAAAGGGGAGCTCAGATTAGCAAAACAAAACGTAGTGTTACAAAGAAGAACAAAGAAGAGGAGGAAAAGAGGAAGCTAACGTTTCAGTCGAAGAGTTCAGGTGAACCCTGAACTTGTGGTGATTTTAGGAAGCTTCCCCCCTCTCCAGCACTCACCCAAAGGAGTTTCCCAGATCTGTAGCTCTACACTGCATCTGGTCAGAGCCACTCCTTGTTTCCATCAGGTGAATAATTTCTGTTCTCAGAACACCATCTGTAGCTACTGAGGCAAAATCATCCCAGACTTCATACTGATGCTAACCTGTCATGAAGGAGAACTTGATCTGCAGAAAGTATTCGGGTAGTTTCTGCATTTCTGCAGTGACTGGGCCTTATTTGTGAAGGGTACAGTATGGGAGGTACTTTTCCTTCTTTAAATTTGCATTTTTAATAAGCTTAAAGTCCTAACTTTTTAAGGGTTCAAAACCTCCACCTCAGAGTAGAGTTCCCTATGACTATTTCACCTGAAAGCAAGGCAGTCTTTTCCTTGAACCTCAATGTCAAGAAAGTCTTTTACTGTACAGATTTTCAGAACGACTGGCAGGCCCATGTTTTGAGACTTCTTGAAAATCATTTTTTATGTGATGAATGGAGTATAAGTTTGCAATTTTTTGTTTATTTGTTTTTAGCATGATCTTCAATTTTGTCTTCTAAGCTCTGGAAGGAAAGCTTTTAAATGTCTTTGTGTTTTGGATATAACCTAACCTGTGCTGAAAGATTGCTCTCAAAGGTGTCCTTAGGTTCTAATTCCCTGGCTTTTGACACTGTTCAGTTTCTGCAGTGCCTCTGAGTGAATAGCAAAGCATCCCAAAGAGTGTGCTAGAAAGTGTTATCTGAGTTTGCTTCCAGTGTGCCCTTGCAACGCTTGTAGTCAATATATTCCTCAAAACTGTGTGGCCCATTCTGTCACCAGCTCTACCTCAGTGCTGTCACACACTCGGACTCTGTTAGTGGCACGAAGATGTTTAATATATTTCACAATAAATGACACTCCTGTAATAGTTTCTGCTGGCCTACAGCAAACAGGGAGTAACCCAAAATGTCCAAATGGCAACATCATTTTTTCATCAGGCTCCGGAAGTAAAAGCTGTGCAGGGAGGTTGCAGTCAACCTGCCCTCAATACTTACAGTCAGAGCATGTGTCAAAGGTCATTGAAGCCATGGCTGGTTAGGTCAGGGAAGTGAACTTCTCAAGAGAGGCTGGAAAAAAACTCTAGTTTGAGCAGAGAATGACCTAAGAACTCCTCACCAGGACAATCCCTCACCATATATCAAGAAGAAGTATTGCAGAAGACTACCCAGAAAACCAAGCAGTATGGGAAAGCAGATTTCACTGTATTTCCATCACCTAAATATATAACTAACTAGAAATTTTACCTCTAAGAAATGAAGGAAAAACAAAAAATCAGGAAAATTTCTAAAATGCTTTCAGATTGCACTTTTTTTAAATTTTTAAGTTAAATACAGCATACTGGGTACTCAAAGTAGTTGTTCAACTAGCTTATGTTGTTCACCTGAAAGAATTTAAAAGGACTAAATGTATTTAAAGCAGAGTGAAGGAGATATTTAGAAATAAAAACCATAAAATTCCTCAAAAAACAGAAATTATATTAAAACCATAAAGACGGGAAGCACTAATTCTGATGAGTTAACATGGAATTTTAATTACGTAGGTCAGAAGTAACATTTCAGAACTAGGAAGATTACCAGAGAGTCTATAGGGTCAATAGATTATTGAGTTATAAAAGGAAGGTGGGTCTTCTTCATAGCTGAAAATCAATTTATTTTGAATATCCAAGCATCTTTTAAGAAAGTTCCTTATCAAAGATTTTTAAAAGGAATTACATCCTCATCGGCTTGTATAGACTAATAGTTGACTGAAGGACAGGAAACAGAGCAAAAGTACTTGGTCAGAGGAAAAGGTTATCAGTCCATACCAGTAAGGTTCCTGTGATATGACCTGTGCTGCATGACAATAAAAAATGTACAGGGAAAGTGCATAATTCTGAAGTTCTTTTAAAGTCCCATCAATGATGAACTTGCAGATATCAAACTGCTACATCGTGAATCAATGGGCCATGGGCATTCTGCCCAGAATCCCAAGGGTGTGTGCCATTGGCTTCTCTTCTGGGAACTAGTAAGCTAATTTTTCAAAATACATTGGCGCACTTTCCTGCACAGGTAAACAAAAATCTTTGAACCTCTCATCTAAATAATTGAATCGTGCAAGAACCTGTGATGCCTGTTTTCTGTTGTGGAGTTCACAGGCTCTTTGTAGTGGCCCAGCCTGTGACTACTGTTGGCCAGTGCACCTGTGATAGTAACCTGGTATCATAGCCTACATGATGCACTCTAGCCACTTCAGTATTGCTGCCATCTTGTTGCATCACACTCTAAATGGAAAAACAGCATTTCCTAAGCTGCCTATGACAAGGTTTCCTTAAATGGAAAACTGTGCTTGAGCTGATGATGGATACTTGCCATAGAGTAAATACTGGAACAAGAGCTTTTGGGATGTCTGAGTTTCCTAAATTTTCCACCTCTGACACTTCAAGGATAATTCTGTAGCTAGACGTTATCAGTGAAATTTGGACAGAGGCTATGTATTCCTAGCCTAACACCTATAATGGGTAATAGAACATGGTGGAATAGAAGTAACAGATGTATACCAAGCCAAAATGCTAAACGCCTTGCTTGCTTATAAAGATTATGTTATATGATATAGTCAAATTTACTTCTATGGAGCTAATATCTCCATTACAAGGAATGACTTACAGTAACTTTACAAATCCTCACACACACACACTGAAAGTTCTTCAAAATCTGGATGCATTCTTTGTGTCCTGTGTACAAACTTACAATGTGATAGAGCTCAGATATTTGACATCTGTAAGCCTGTGAGAGCAAAAGTAACTGCAGAAGTAGTTACTGTTGGCTTGCATGCAGCCAATACAGTCAAAGTAAGATTTCTGAAATTTGCTCCAATATACAGGCCAGTTTCTTCTCTCCACTACTTACTGGAATCAGCTGGGACATAGCATGAGAAAACAACTTGCAAGTCAGCTATAAATAATGCATGTGAATTAAAAAAAAAACAAAACAGTACTTAAATATCTCCCCATTGGATTATCTTCCTGTGCCACTACCATATAAAAGTACAGACTTCCATGGCGGAGCAAAATACCCATTGAAAATGTAGTGTTTTTTACTAGGACTTTAGAAAGAGAGAGAAAAGAGAATAAAATAAACAGTTAGGTCTTGCAGCTTCTCAAAATTTTGCCCCAAAGGGTTAACTAACTGTCTTTCAACACTGACTTCCTTCTTTGCTATGGACAGTTTATTCTGAGCCTGAGTAGAGATGGTGAAATGAATGTATACAAAAGAGATTCTGAAGCTTTAGTGTGCCATTTTGTTACTTAAAATAAGCAAAGCTCTAATAAATTATTGTCAGGTTCAAAAAGAATTGCATTTATTCCTTTGTGACCTTTTGTCAAACAGTGTATAATTCTGTTTCCTGTACATGAACCACCTGTGCAGATAAGCCTTTTTGCATGTCTGTATTCATTTGGAACAAAATAATTCAAACTGGATTTCAAAGCAAAATTATAGCTTTTCCACTTTTTTGGTGCTTACAATGTTAAAATAAAAAAAAAAAAAATCTGAGTCATTGGGTTAGTTTCTAGACTTTATTGTTTCTCCCAGCCATTAGATGTACTTTAAAAACAAAACATATTTATAAATCACTTTACAGGTATGATTATCAAAACAGATTACGTTCCCAGTAAAAAACCAAAAACAAACAATGAAGACAGGCAAGGAAACGATGAGTGACTATATATCATGTTTGCTTTTACTACTGTGGTATTTGAAACCATCAGCATAGTAGAGAGCATGTACAAAGTTTTCAGAGACGTCTTGAAAGGGCTGACACAATTTCACCTGAGGATCTGAGAGAAACAAATGTTTCTCTATGACCCTTCCAAAAGAAGCTGACCTAAACACTGAGAAGAATCCAATTACACTGTCCATATGAGCTGGACCTCCTCAAAACCCACCCAGGATTTTGACCTGAAGAATCAACTGAATTCTGATGCATTTTGCATCTTAATTTCATTCACTTCCTTAGAAGGCATAATAATTTTGTAGCATGGGTATTGAAAATAGTGTTCTAATATGGATATTGTCTATAGAGATATCTGATTCTAATGGGAACTTGAATATTTAAAAGCTTACACAATGATGCACTTCAGCATTAAAATGTATTATGATGTCAGATAGCCTCATAATATGAAAGCAAGAAGTTGTAGGATTTTTTTATGAGAATCTCAGGAGTTACCTTTTTTGAATGGAGAATTGCCATCTTCTTATATGCTTCTGAATAAGACTCTTTTAAACAGAAAAAGAAACTACTACATGAATAATTCAGAAACATCTAAAATATAGACTATGATAAAATATAACTTTTCCACACATGAAATTTCTTTTAAGGGTGTTCATAGCATTCGTTGCTGCAGTTTGGACTAACTGGTAAGACAAATACCCAAAGTTCAAGATCAAACATATGTTACATACCATGAATTTCAGTCAGCTCTCTAAATGTTATTGCTGGTACCCTTCTTCCTTTCTTACTACTTTGTGGGTTATGGGAAAGAAGAGGTTAACAGACAAAAGCACGTGTATACAAAGGCTCACTCCTAGTAAGTTTCAGGTTGTACATATTTTGCAAATCTTAGCCTCTTATTTTAGAAAGTCGTTCTATCCATTAAGTATAAATGCAGCAGTCTCTATGAGTCTGCTTGTGTATTGTGTCCAAGAGCACCTGGAATACAAGGCAGATGCTTTCATTTATGTGTATGTGCACAGAACAACCAAAAGATTTTTTTTCTGTCTTATAAGAGGATATATATGGAACAAATAAAAGAAAAACTGTGAATGTTTAAAAGCAGAAATCTTTGCATTTATTTTCAACAACTACATGAAAAAACACTAAAAAAAAAAAAAAAAGAAAAAAACCAAACGTGAAGGAGATTTATTACTAGCCCATATGCCAGTTTTACTGTAGGGAAAGATCTTGGTTTATCTCCTGGTTTTCAGTACTGATCTCTTACTGTCCATGGAGCATAATACTCCTAGAAAAACAAAGGCTTGTGTTTTTTTTTTTAATTTCTAAGATTTCTGCTCCTCAGTTGCATTCTTCGTTGTGAACCTAGAACTAAAATTTATCTCAAAATTTAGCTCAAGTTGATAACAAATGAGGTTAATAATGCCACCGAGTGGTGGGAAATAAAATGGGAAATAAAAATAACTCAGCAGAGTTACAGAGTTGATGATATAAACTAAGCAGGTTTTTATGTCAAGATCTTCCCTGAATCCACAGGAAAAAGAAATGGAAAGACATCAATGGATAGAGAGGCAGGAGGATGGGAGGTGTGGGAGAGATGGGGAAAGAAAGAGAGAATGTGGCAATGTGTTGGTGTGTAAAACTAGGTGCCTGATTACTGCACAGTGGTGTAACATACATGAGGTGTTACAAAGGTGACAGCTATTAGAAACAAGAGTGAAAAATTACTTTTTTCCTGCATTTGCATTCTTCACCAAATGGATTTGCAGAAAAATAATTAGAAGGAAAAGGAAATTTAGGACAAATTCTAAACATCAGTTATTTGGTTAATGGGTTAATGCTACCATCAGTAAGTTTGATTATATATCAGAGCCTATAAGGCTTTAATAACCATTTTGTTTATGTGAAGGGAAATAAAAAAAATTCTGTACACGCAGTTTTCAGCTTTCATGAAGGTATTTGCTAAACTCACAAAAGCCTCCAAAAATTTACTTGGCAAGGTGATTATAAAAGACACGGATGAATTTCTGACTGAATTAATTGTGTTTTGTAGAGACCACCGCTCATTTCTTCACTGAAAGGAATAGATTCCTTGTTAGTGCAAATGAGAGTTTTCAGAAGACTATTTAGTTACCAAGTTAAAAAAAACACATGTATATATGTATGTGTATCTAATATCTCATGCACAGGTGCCTAAATCAGAAAGACTTTCCTTTTATAACAACTGGTCTGCTGTTTTCTCTAAGTAAAACAGATTTTTTAATCTTAAAATTTTCTGGGTTTTGTGTTAATTCCAGCAGTAGATTTTAATCATAAATCCACTTTTTTTTATAAAAAGAACCAAAATTCATCCTTGCATATCTCAAGCCAAATTACTATATTCGTAACTTAGCCCACCAACAAATAAGTGAATTTATTTTTTCCATTACATATAGTAGCTCAGAAAATACCCTGCTTTAAATATATTTGGCTTTCTATTAAACTGATCTCCATTGATAATTTTAAGGAGTTATAAGGTTATTATATAATGGTAAAAATTTTCAACAATAACTAAAGAAGATTAGATAAAAATGACAGGTCAGTCATAAAAGTAACTTTCATTTTTGAAAAAAAAAATGGTGTCGAAATTAGTTTTCTCAAAAAAAAAACCCACAAAAAAACAAACAACCCAACAAAAAAAAAAAAAACACAAAAAGACCCCAAGCAAAAGAGAAAGAAAAAGCATTGATTTGAGTCCCAGCATATAGTTCATAATGAGAAATACTCAGTAAAATCTGTGATTTTCACTTGGATAGAAATTTTAGACCAAAGCATTTTACATTCTACAACTGTTGGATTTAACCATTGGAAATATTATTGGAAATATTATTTTATAGTTCCTAACAGTTTACTTGTTGCTTGTGTACCATGCAGTTCAGGGAGCAAACATGTAAATGCCTGCAGCCTGGAGAACATAAAGCGCAAAGCTCTGTCCTGAAGTTCAAGTACACTTTTTCCTATAAATAGATGACTTCTGCTGTAAGACTTTGGCTCAAGAATGCAAATAATGTGAATTGTTAGAATCAATGAGACATAACAAAAGAAAACAGTATCTAATAAACATATTTTGCACTTTGGAATATTTTTGCCTAAATAGACTTGATAAAGACTAGTATTTCCAAAAATTTACATTAGAATCAGAAGTGGTGGGTTCTTCTCCCATTTTCAAGTTGCTGGGGGTCAAAATAAAAGATAATATTATTTCAAAATAATCAGTGCAGATGAGAAATGAATTTTTTTGGTGGAATCTCTTACATGCAGGTGAAAATACTGAAAAATTATACTCAAGCCCTCCTACAAACACCTATCCAGATTTCAGCTGTGTATTTCAGTGCAGTCTCAACAAGCCAAAGAATTAGAATCTGGATGAAGCCTCTTGTTATCTTTATGTGTCAAGCAGTTCATTTTTTAGCTCCCAAATACAGCTTCAAAAAGGTCTTCTCTGTCATAGATAAACTCAGACTATGATAAAGACCTGTATTTATGCTTTATTTGTCGCAATATCATTTAATAGCCTACTATTCATCATTTCCTTCCTCATAACTTTCTGAAGCTTCTTCCAACTCTGTGTCTAACTTCATGCATGGTTTGAAAGGCAAGATGAGATAAAACATATGCATGGACTGTCAGCTAGGTGGGACCACCATCCATGCGGTCAAATAGCACCCAACTGTTTATAGTGATCATCATTAGTCAGGAGGTAATCTTTCATGATAGAGTATTGCTCATTCTACCTGCCAAAACACATACCAGACTTGTTCTGGTCTAGCAAAGCACCTGCTCTTGTTACAGTACGGAAAGCAGCACTTGTTCAAATGTAAGGGAATTTGTGGCACAGGACCGTAGCTTTCCTTTTGTAAAATAACAGGCCTCATAAAACTGCTTGTAAAACAATCTGCAACTGTTTTTTCAGGTTTTCACTGGAGTGCCTTTTGCTTGCAGTATCATCCTGCATGTCCACCACAAATATGTTTTTACCTCAGAAAGGAATTACATGTTCCTTTAGTAATCTTTCTGGTAGCTAGATTCTGCCTGTGCTTCTGTCAAGGGAAGAGATAATAGGAGGTACAGGAAAAAAAAACAGAATAAAACAATTGCTAAAACCTATTTTCTCAATTTAGTACATAATGAATGGACCTGCTTATTGCAGAAAGTTACAGCCGATTTAGTTAATTCTGTTTAACACTGATGTCACTAAATCATTGCAAAATCCCTAATATGGCATGTTTAAACTGATTATTTCCTAAATCTGTTTAATTTGATATAGCAATTTCTCTTGTTAAGTACCATTACTCTACCAATTTCTTCATAACTGCTTGCTGTGATCCTTGTTAGTTTAAGCACTCTAAAGATTTTCTATAAGAGTTGACAAAAAAAAATTGTACAGAACTTTCAAATATATAGATAAAATCCAGTCCAAATATATATAGGATCATTAAAACATTGGACCAAATAAGAAAATGTTATTAATATTTAAGTCCTAAGAACTATGGAGATCAGCATTCTTTCATTTTTATAGTATTGTACTGGAAACTTGCTTACACTGTCAGGAGATAAGCAAGGACTGTTCTTCTCAGAGTTCATGAAGACTTTAATTTTGAATTTCCATCTGTAATCAGATCTTGCATGTTATTAACAACCACCCTAAGAGTGGCTTTTTCCTTCATGAGCTCCTTAGACATTCCATGAGACATCTGCAGTGTCATCATCAATCTGAGTCATCACCTTTGGTCTTGGTGTGACATTTACTTAGACAACACAGATGTAATTAAAGTCTTTCATCACAGTTACTTCTCTCCCTTTTTAACATCTCTTACATTCCTTGGCATACCATAGTTAATGTCACCATCCCACTCCCTAGCTTCTCCAAATAAGCTGGAATCTTAATGTATAGATTCTTCAGGCAAATATTTTTTCAGTATCATTTAATTTTATGACACTTGCCACTCACCACTAATCCATTCCTATTCTAGTCCTATTCTAGATTTTCTGTGTAGTATTGCAGGTTTTCATTGTCTTGAAATACCTACTAGGCTGTTTTATCAAAATAGTCTTTTTCTTTCAAACTACAATGCAATGTATAAGTACAAATCAAGAATAGAAAGATCTCAGCTTAAGCAACCACATGTTTTTTCTTAAATCGTGATAGGTCGGATGTTTTTGCTTCTTTGATTAGGTGATTTATTCAGCCCTGCATGCCTTTGAGAAAAGTATTTATGCCTGAGGCTATAGTCAGTGTGCAGTATGCCCAGGAATGGCAGGGAGAGGGCTGGCACATCTTTAGGCTACTCTTTAAAAATAAGCATTCAAGGGAATGCTATTCAGAGAGACCTTGACAGGCTTGTGAGGTGGGCTGATGCCAACCTCATGAAGTTTAACCATGCCAAGTGCAAGATCCTACACCTGGGTCGGAGCTTCTGGTCACAGAAGCATCAAATAAACTTCACTTATCTAATAATTAGATTTTACTTTCATTTAGTTAATTTACCTTCATCAAAATATTTCTCAGTCTGTGACCACTGTAATCACTTGTACTTCTCTAAGGTACAATTTCTACCCAAGAAGTACTCTCTTGGGTAGTGTTTCTAGGGTTTCACTGAGTTTTGAAACCCTATTTTAACTTTTACAGTTTTCTAAGAGTTCAAATTCTCTAGTTTGGGGCATTACAAGCCAATTTGGGGCATTACTCAACAAGCATTTTTCCTCCAAGTGTTACAAGTATGTAGAATTGCTGTTTTATTAAGCTTCAGTGCCATGATTTGATATCAGCATTTCCTCCCTTTCCAGTAAAGGGCAATGTCCTAAAACAGATTGAAGAGAGTTAAAAGAAGCCACACCAAGAATTAAGAACTAGCTAATAAGAAACTTCTTCTCAGTGAGGGTGACAGAGCACTGGAACAGGCTGCCCAGGGAGGTTGTGGAGTCTCCTTCCCTGGAGACATTCAAAACCCGCCTGGACACATTCCTGTGTAACATTATCTAGGTGTTCCTGCTCCGGCAGGGGGATTGGACTAGATGATCTTTTGAGGTCCCTTCCAATCTCTAGCATACTGTGATACTGTGATATTGTGTAATAAGCTTCTGCTGTTGCAAAGTCCAGCTTCCCTGTAGGAAATATTTTTCTTCTTAATAGCTTAGTATAACAAAAATACCTAACACTAAAATGTGCACAGCTGGCAAAAAAAAAAAGAGAAGGCAAGGCTCTCATTTCGCCTTCTTGGAGGATGATAGTCTGGGTTTTCTTTGTATCAAACATACATACATATCCACCATATTCCTATTTTTATTCAAATGCTTATCTTTAGGAGCATCTTTTCAGTTATTTTAGGTTCTTTGCATAAGAAGTGGGGGGCTAGAAAGGGCAATATGGGGATGGGATAGGCATGTGGACAGTAAGTATATTACATTTGGCAATGCTGGTGAATGCAGGGAGAAGTTTAGCATCCCTCTGGATTCCTCATAAATTTACAACTGAAACTTTTGTTATATGTGTAGTTATGGCAATTTATACAAATAAACTCAGAGTTTAAGTATATGCATTAATCTAAACTTTTATGGAGTAATGGATGAGCTGTCCATAAATTATGCCAGATATAAGGGCAAAACTAAGAAGGAAGTTGTTTCTAATTTTGTACAAACAGAATAGTGAATTATAAACTATTTTGTTTAGCCATATTAAAGATATAGAGGAGCAAATATCTTGAAAACTAGTAATTACATTAAGTTAAATACTTCAGTATGTTATAACATTAGAACAAGAGATCAAAATTAGGCGTGCTATAAAAATTACAGATTAAAAAAAATGGATCTTAACATCATTCTGAATTATGTGCAAATTTCAAATTGTATGTAAGAAATAAAACCAATATTTTTTTCTTTTTTTGTCTTGAGAATTACTTTCAGTTTAGGAAATAATATATCCATTGGGTGACAAGTACTTTGCCCTGAAATACCAGTAAATTTGTTATTTTTAGATTCAACCACTATTTGTGAATTACAAGAGAGATTAAGTAACTCTTTCAATGTTTTTGGTAATGTATTCTCAGTGTAGGACTGTAACCATTGCATCATGAAGACTAATACAAGGAAAAAAACTATATCTGACATGCTGAATAATATGCTTATTCACATCTTTAATATATCCTTCACAGATCATTAGCTTCATGGGATTAAGAATGAGCCTGCACAGATTTCTCAATGAATCCTCCTCCTCAGGATATTGTAACAGGTATGAAACCCTTTCCAAAGCCATATGGTGACAGAGGGCAGCACTCTTTCCCAGGGGTGTTGTCATACTTAGCCACAATCTATTGTCAGGCACAGTTGGTGAAATCTAATACTCACTTAGTTTAGTGCAACAGAAGTCCCCTTAAAGATACGATCAAGAGTACAGCAATCACATCAAATGACTTGCATTCTGTCAGTCTGCCACGTTTCTTACATAAACCCATATGTGATTATCATACCATATACGTGTTTCACTTTTTTCCTTCTGAAATGCATTCATATTTATACATGCATATGGATATCTAGTATCGTAAAATTCATTACCTAAACATCCTTTTTGCAGTTCAGTATGATCCCATAACTGGAATATACTAAGCAACTGGGAAAGAAGAAAATAGTGATATGCTCTTGAATTATTTCTGTGTTTTGGTAGATAAACTAATAAATATACTTATTATTTTTCCATCAGATTTTATATAATTTTTTGATTGCTCCCACATATAAATGGAATTTAAAATTCGTTATAAGAAATACACTATGCAGTTATCTGGAATACACCTTAATGATGCCTTTTAAAGCAAACAGAACTGTACATCACAACAGTTAACTCATATAAATAGATCCTTTGTTAATGGAGGGGACAGGAGCAGTGGGGCACAAGAGATTTATTTAGTAGTGTCCTCGGCTTTCTCAGAAAAATTGCTGTTGGCTTTCAGTAGTACAAAGATCTCAGTCAAATAAAGTGTTAAGGCTGTGCTTTTGTCTACCACCTACAATAATCCAGCACAAATTGACTTTCATAATGCCCATGTGCTCCCCTGGGCTATCATCTACTTACAGCACATACAGCACAAGCCAAAGCAGAGGAATCATTCTTTCACCAGTGGCTCATTCCACGATACTGACAGTAACAATAAACTACAGAAAGGCATGATGAATACTTAAATCCAGCTAAAATTAATCAGGAGCTCAATTAGGCAGAAAGTAATTTACCGAACCTGTAATTTGACTAGGACACAGTAGCAGATGTTCCTTCTCTTGAGTATCGTACCATGGGACCTTTAATTAGCTTAAAATAGCCTCATCTTCGGAATTAGTTTCCCATCCTCTTGGTCAATAATACTTTCAGTTTATTGAGCTACAAGGCCCATGTGTTCTTTCCAGCTGCAAGATATTGGGAAACAGTGAATGTTAAACATATTTTAGCTTGAGTTACCTCATTTTTTCAGAATTAGACTTAAAGAATTCACAGCAGCATCACTTATATAGTCAATAAGCCATGCACAATAAGGCTCCTTTTTAAAAAATGTTGATTCTCTATTCACAAAACCACATTTCTAGATGTCATCCTGGAAAGCACAACACTTTTTCACCCAACAGAAGAGGACCTGGGGGTGCTGACTGACAGCCCGCTGAACGTGATCCAGCTTGTGCCCAGGCCGACAAGAAAGCCAACAGCATCTTGGCCTGTATCAGCAATAGTGTGGCCAGCAGGGCCAGGGCAGTGATCATCCCCCTGTACTGGGCACTGCTGAGGCTGTACCTTGAATCCTGTGTTCAGTTCTGGGCCCCTCACTACAAGAGAGACATTGAGGTGCTGGAGCGGGTGTAGAGAAGGGCAATGGAGCTGGTGAAGGGTCTGGAGCACAAGTGTGATGGGGAACAGCTGAGGGACCTTGGGGTGCTTAGTCTGGAGAAGAGAAGGCTCAGGGAGGACCTTATCGCTCCCTACAACTGCCTGAAAGGAGGACGGAGCTAGAAGGTGGCTGCTCTCTTCTCCCAAAGAACAAGCAAAAGGACAAGAGATAACGGCCTGAAGCTGCATCAGGGGAGGTTGAGACCGAATATTAGGAAAAATTTTTTCACCAAAAAGGTAGTCAAGCATTGGAACAGGCTTCCCAGTGAAACAGTGGTGAAATGACTGCAATTGGAAACTGTGTAGATATCTTTAGTGACATGGTTTAGCAGTGGACTTGGTAGTCCTGGTTGAAGTTAATCTTAAAGGTCTTATCCAACCTAGTTGATTCTATGATTTCATGATTCTAACCTATCCTCCACTATCTTCTTGCAGAGGCAGGGATTCAGGGATTCAAGGCTCGGAGAATCACATCATCTGCTAAGACACTGACTCTTCTTTCATGAGCATATTAATTATTGCAGGGAAAATTTCCATTTTGATACTGAATGACAAGTTATTATTTTGCTTTATCCAACAAGATCTCACACTGCAATGATGTAACTTTAAGCTTCATATAAAACTTCGTAATGTCAAATGAAATTAAATAATATTTGAAAGAAGCAGGTTTTATTTTCACTAATTTGCCTGATTTTGTCTTGGAAAAAAAACACCCAACACCATATTCACTAAATCATACACCCATTGCCATGTGTTGCAATGTGATTTTAGACCTGGGTACTTTGACTTAATTTCTGGATCATTTAGTTAAATTAAATGGAATAGGAGAAGTTGGACTAAGAGGGTAGCACAATAATTTAAACAAAAACATCACTCATAATTAAAACAAATGTCAAGGATATCCATAGAAGACACAGAAAAGATAGCTGGATTTATATGTAGGTATAAAGTGTTAGACAAGTTTCCCTTTCTAGCTTTTGCTCCTTTAAATTATAAATTGCACCAAAAAAACCCACCTTTCTCTGATTAAAAGCTTCATGATATTACCTAATTATATTTTATCATACTGACAGGACACTGAAGAGTTACCAAAGCAGGTTAAATCTATTTTCAACAGAATAATATTGAGGACTGTTTGAGCCCAACTCACTATTAACACTTAAATGCTTCATTGTTTTACAGAGTGAGTTTACTCATAGGATGAGCATTAGAAAAAAATGTAAAGGAGGACACAAGCTACAGCATCAGAGATATCAGTATGACATCACCTACAGTGAGGTCAGCTTCCAGTGGTTCGCTGCACAGGGAAAAGGGTGTGATGGCTGTTCATTTCGTGGAGGTCTTTACTGTGTCAAAAAGAGCAAAGAGAGTACAGGCTCACTCCCCTACAATATTACGAACAGGAAGTGTGTATTTTTATTTTATAATCTGACATACACAGATCCATCTATTTTATGGTTATGCAAGGTCCCTGAATGACTCTGCATATGGCATCACTGCTAGTCTGGCAATGCTAGCCACCAGTAACTGCTAGCCACCACATGGAAAACAGATAAATTTATATTCAGGTGACCTGTAGAGGTCATCCAGTCTAATAATAATAATAGTAATAGATTCATTACTTAGCCTAGTCTTCTCCTCCAGAGTTGGGCCCATGTGAACCTCATGAGGTTCAATGGAATGGTAGAGGGGCCTGTACTTGGGTTGAGGCAACCCCGGTGTCCATACAGGCTGGAAAGTGAAGGAATTGAGAATACCTCTGAGAAGAGGACCTGCGGATATTGGTGAATGAACATCTGGATATCAGTGGCAATGTGCACTTGCAGCCCAGGCAGCCAACTGTATCTTGGGCTGCATCTAAAGAGGTGTGGCTAGTGGTCAAGGGAGGGAAGGCAATAAGATTTGCATGAAAAAGAGTTTGGGAATGAGCTCTGAGGCCTTGGTGCTTGACAAGCCCTGGGGCGATGAGTTGGGGTGTTGAAGGACAGGGATAAAAAAAAAGCCTTGGGGGGATGGGCCAGGATGTAGTTGTGGCAGAAATCTCAGTTGGAGGCCAGAGGATGTGGGGTTGTGAGAGGGTGATTGGACTACTTACTGGAGAGTTTTACAGGGGCCAATGAGATTGAACTTTGTATGTATGTGCAGGTTGGGAAAGTACCAAACATGGGGGATAAAAATGGATTGAGTGTAATAAAGTTGGATTTGAGTCTCCTCATCAACTTGAGCCCGTGTCGTGAAATGCCACACCGCAACCAGCTCTGGAGTCCTCAGCAAAGTTAAAATATGGACCTGTTGGAGAGGGTCCAGAAGAAGGCCACAGAAATGATCAGAGGCTGGAGCACCTCTCCTGTGAGGAAAGGCTGAGAGAGTTGGGGTTGCTCAGCCTGGAGAAGAGAAGACTGTAGAGAGACTTTGCTGTGGCCTTTCTGAAAAAGACCTATAAGAAAGATGGGGAGAGATTTTTTAGAAAGGCCTGTTTCAATAGTACTAAAGGTGATGGTTTTAAACTAAAAAAGGGGAGATTCAGTTGGGTATGAGGAAAAAGTTTTTCTAAAATGAGGACAGTAAAATACTGGAACAGGTTACCCAGAGAGGTGGTGGATGCACCATCCCTGGAGACATTCAAGGCCGGGCTAGATGTGGTTCTCAGCAGCCTCACCTAGATGAAGATGTCCCTCCTCATTGCAGAGGGGTTGGAATCGATGATCTTTGAAGGTCGCTTCCAGCCCAAACTATTCTATGATTCTATGATTGATTATTTGAATAAATCCTGGAAGCAAGGGTTCCTCTAAAATCCTGTAAACCATTTAGAGACACATCAAGCATAAGAAAATTATGAAGAGTAGTCAGCATGGCCTCATCAGGGGAAGTCATGCTTGACCAGTTTGATAAATTTCTATGACAAAGTGACTGGACTAGTAGATGTAGGGAGAAGAGTGAACATACTGAAGTCCAGTTGATACCTGTACCTTAGTAAGGCTTTGGCACTGTCTCTGATAAGACCCTCATAGACACACTGTTGATGTATGGGCTAGTTAAGCAGTGAGGTGGATTCAAAACTGGTTGAATGCCCAGACCCAGAGGGTCATGATAGAATCACAGAATGGTTAGAGTTGGAAGGGACCTTAAAGATCAAGTTCCAACTCACTGCCATGGACAGGGATACCTTCCACCTTACCAGGTTGCTCAAAGACCTATCCAACATGGCCTTGAACACTGCCAAGGATAGGACAGACACAAATTCCAGGGACAACCTGTTCCAGCGTCTCATCACCCTCAAAATGAAGATGTTTTTTCTTAATATTTAATCTAAATCTCCACTCTGTCAGTTTAAAGCCATTCTTCCTTGTTCTGGCACAACATGCCCTTGTAAAAAGTCCCTCACCAGATTTCTTGTAGGCCCCCTTTGGGCACTGGAAGGTTGCTATGAGGTTTTCCTGCAGCCTTCTCTTTTCCAGGATGAAAAAGCCCAGCTCTCTCATCCTGTCTTATAGGAGAGGTGCTGCAGTCCTCTGATCATCTTTGTGATACTTCTCTGGACTTACTCAAGCAGATCCATGTTGGCGGCAGAGCAGCTGAAGGCAGTACCTGCAGACGGGGCTCCATGAGAGTGGAGTAGAAGGAGAGTATCACCTCTCTCAGCCTGCTGGCCACTCTCTTTTTGATGCAGCCCAGCGTACAGTTAGAAGTATGGTAGTCAGTGGCTCAAGGTTTAGTTGCAGGCTGGTAACTATCCGTGTACCCCAGGGGTCAATACTGGTTTCAGTCCCGGTTAACATTTTCATTAATGTTCTGCATGATGGGGTGAAGTGTACCTTCTGCAAGTTTTCAAACAACACAAAACTGGGAGATCTGGCTGATACTGCAGAGGTTTGTGCTGCCAACCAGAGGCACCTTAGCAGGGTGGAGAAATGGGCTGCCAGGAACATCATGCAGTTCAACAAGGACAATTGCAAAGTCCTGCACCTAAGAAAGAACAACACCAGGCACCAATATATGCTGGGGGACACCCGGCTGGAAAGCAGAAAAGGGCCTGGGAGTACTGGTGGACACCAGGTTGAACATGAGCCAGCAACAGTCTCTTGCTGTGGTGAAGGTTAATGATATCCTGGGCTGCATTAGGCAAATATTGCCAGCAGGTCAAGGGAGGTGATCCTTTCCTCCTAATAAGCATTGAAAAGGCCACACCTGGAGTATTATGTCCAGCTCTGGGCTTCTCAGTACAAGAGAGAGCTACTGCAGTGAGTCCAACAAAGGATCACAAAGATAATTAAAGAACTGGACCATTTCCCACAAGAGGAAAGGCAGAAAGAGCTGGGATTATTCAGCCTGGAGAAGAGAAGGTTCAGTGAAAGTTTTATTATGTATATACTCAAAGAGATTGCAAAGAACAAGGAGCCAGGCTCTTTTGAGGGGCGTTTAGTGACAGAACAAGAGACAGTGGGCATAGACTGAAACACAGGAGGTTCTCTCTGAATGTCAGGAAGCACTTTTTTACTGTAAGGGTGTGTGAGCACTGGAACAGGTTGCAGAGAAAGGTTGTGGAGTCTCCAAACTTGGAGATATTCAACAGCCATCTGGATACAATCCCGGGTAACTGGCTCTTGTGGGCCCTGCCTGAGCAGGAGTGTTGGACCAAAGGACTTGTAGAGACGACTGCCTATTTAATTCATAAAACACTGAAAGCAGAGGTTCCTTCCAACCTCAGCCATTTTGTGTTTTTGTGAAACCCAGTTCTTTCAACCTCTCATCTTACGTACTCCAGCTCCTCAATTGTCTTGGCGGCCCTCCACTGGACTCATTCACTATGTTAATGTCCTTGTGCTGGGGAACTCAAATCTGGACAGATGGCACTAGATCTAGTCTCATAATTACCAAATAGAGGTGAAGAGTCACTTCTCTCAACTCACTCAGTATGCCAATACATTCAGAGTGCATTTGCCAGAGTTATTTCGCTTGAGAACATGATTGCTTTCTCCTTCATTCTAAGTGAAGACAGTAAAGCATAGGTAAAGAAATTCTTTCTAGCATACACAAAATAAAGATCTAAAATATCAAGGCCCAAATTATAACTTTTTAACATGAAAAGATTCTGAATGGTCAGTTTTCAAATATATCATGAATATTGAATTTTATGGGGGAAAAAAGTATCTCTCAACATTTGGCACCTAGAAATGTTCCATGTTTTCTTGGTTTTCTTAAGAACTTATTTTCTAACTCTCCTGTCATAGACGAATAGTTTTATTCTTGTCTGGCTGGAGACCAGTAATGAGTGGTGTCCCTCAGGGACTTGTGCTGGGACCAGTCTTGTTCAACATCTTTGTCAGTGGCATGGACAGCGGGATTGAGTGCGCCTTCAGCAAATTTGCCGATGACACCAAGCTGTGTGGTTCAGTTGATATGCTGAAGGGAAGGAATGCCATCCAGGGGGAACTTGACATGCTTGTGAGGTGGGCTGATGACAACCTCATGAAGTTTAACCATGCCAACTGCAAGGTCCTACACCTGGGTTGGAGCAATCCCAGGCACAGCTACAGGTTGGGCAAAGAAGAGATTCAGAGCAGCCCTGTGGAGAAGGACTTGGGGGTGTTGGTCGATGAGAAAATGAACATGAGCTGGCTTCAGTGTGCACTTGCAGCCCAGAAAGCCAACCATATCCTGGGCTGCATCAAAAGGAGCGTGACCAGCAGGTCGAAGGAGGTGATGCTGCTCCTCTACTCTGCTCTTGTGAGACCTCACCTGGAGTATTGTGTGCAGTTCTGGTGTCCTCAACATAAAAAGGACATGGAACTGTTGGAACAAGTCCAGAGAAGGGCCACGAGGATGATCGGGGGACTGGAGCACCTCCCGTATGAAGACAGGCTGAGAAAGTTGGGGCTGTTCAGCGTGGAGAAGAGAAGGCTGCGTGGAGACCTCATAGCAGCCTTCCAGTATCTGAAGGGGGCTATAGGCATGATTGGGAGGGACTATTCATTAGGGACTGTACTTACAGGACAAGGGGTAACGAGTTAAACAGGGGAAGTTTAGGTTGGATATAAGGAAGAAGTCCTTTACTGTAAGGGTGGTGAGGCACTGGAATGGGTTGCCCAGGGATGTTGTGAATGCTCCATCCCTGGCAGTGTTCAAGGCCAGGTTGGACAGAGCCTTGGGTGGCATGGTTTTGTGTGAGGTGTCCCTGCCCATGGCAGGGGTGTTGGAACTAGATGATCTTAAGGTCCTTTCCAACTCTAACTATTCTATGATTCTATGATTCTATATAAATAATACGAATCCCAAATGATAATATCTAAACAAGCTTCAGTCTTTCAAGGGATGATTTCCAGTTTTAGAAGCTTGGAGTTTCTGATGCTTTCACATTTAGAAGTGAAAGAGGGAGCTTCATCACTAGCATTACTGCAGAACCAAACTTATCAGTGGGAACTGAGAGGACCTGTCTGACCCTCTTCTGATAAAGTTTACCGCTCCGCTAGAGAGCCTGTAGAAGTGTTACCACTTCAGCACTGTCTTTTTCATTCACAGAACACTAAAAGCAGAGAATTAATCCAAGTGCGACCTAAGTTGCTGCTGATTTGACTCCTTCAGCACTCGTATAAGGCTTATGTTTTATAAGGTGGTCCACCCGTTTCATCTTTATTTTCCTGAACAGGGAAAACTGCAGAAGGACCAGACTTCACACTGGCTGGTTAAACCGGATAGGTGAAGCAATCCAACACTAGAGAAAGTCAGGACTTGGGTACGTATATGATGTAGACTGAGTGCATACATGCTGTTTCTAAAACCTCCCAGTTAAGCTTGCTCTAGAAGCCATAGATAAGCACTGAATGAGCACTTAGTACTGACAGGTTGTGGATATAGTCCTTTAAATAGGAACATTTTTTTAACAGCAGGAATTACTCTGAAAGAACATGGGGAATAACATCAGAGACCATTCAAATTATTTTCAGTGTGCTACTACAGCATATTACCAGAAGTACTTTAAAATATTTGTACAGCCAAGAAGTAGTATCTGTTTCTCATATTCTACTACCCAAACTAGAGTAATTAAACTGTCATGCACTCATGCCCATTCCATTTTATGATACAATGATCCAACAGTAATGGAGTTTTTCCTTATTGCATTTGTGGACTTACACTATGTCTTATGAGATGTTCATATACAATAAAAATAATAAAAAAAAAGGATTTCATTCACAGACATCAGGCCTTGTTATTGCTTTTCCATAAAAATATTGTCCTACATGGCTTCCTCAAGCATAGGAAAAGTTTGATTCTGGTCTTGCAATTTCTTCCTCTTGCATTTTTTTCCATAAACTGAATCAAATAGTAAAGGAAAAGTTGTGTGCTTTTATAAACAATGTTACTGCATGAATCCTAAATCTATTTGCAGTCCTTATGGTGCATATAAAAGAACAAGTAAGTCTACAAGCATAATATAACCTCTATCTTGTGCTCAGAACATCTTTGAAAAACATTTAATACTGCCAAACCAACTGGTTTGAAACTAATTTTCAAAGCGTTTGTATGTAAGCAGTTACATATATGTAAAAATTTATCACAGTTGTGGCCGATTCTAGTACAGGGCATATACCCAGAAAAGCAGTAAATGAATTGTTCATATTTACCAATTCAACAGTCTCCACTTACTGGGACTGACAAATTTATTTATTTTGCAGATCCCTGGTAGATGTGCCCTCATCTGATTCTTATAAAACTGCTTAAGTCTCTTGAGCTTGTGAAATATCATTTAGATCAATTAGATGAAGTGGAATCAAAAGAAGTGTTCAGCGGCTAAGACAAGATACATGGAATAAATGTACCAGTAGATTGCAACACCAATAAAATAACAAAACAGACTATTTCATTCTAGACATTAAATCCTTGCGGCTCACCTGGATCCTCAATTTTGGTCCTTAACTCAGAAGCTGATTAGGAGAATATGATAATTCAGGAAATTAAGTAACACATGCAGACTAGATTCACAGCAGGCATTTCTCCAATACAGCAACTGGCACAGCTGGTCTCCAAGTGCAAGTAGTGGCACAGCACTAGGTCCTCCACTTCAAAATCACTCCCCAGTACATCAGGCATTTCATGTACTCTTGGAAAAAAAACAACCAACAACTATTAAAAGAACCGCCAAAATTCTTACACAGTGTGTTCTTTTTTCAGTTGTCTATTTAAGCATATGACAAATTGCTGGAAAATTATGCCTTTTTTACAATTTGTTCTTACTACTGAAGAATATTGTGGACAGTTTGTTCTGTTCAAGGTGGCCTCCAGTTTGGACCTTGAATAGTTAAAAGTTACTCAAGCAAACAAATTCTAAAACTTGTGAGGATAAACAAACAGGTTAATATACAAGAGTGACTGTATAGGTCTTCACACAAAGCTTGAATTCATGCCAAGTAAGCACATGTCTAGGTCAAAAGGTCTTCATGTAACTAATAGAAGTGAGCGTCTTCTCACAGAGAAATAGCCTTTTCAAATATTATTAAACAGTCCTCAGCTTACACGGTGTCCTGGCCAACACCAGAGAATGAAGAATGCTATGGTAATTCTTTACAGAAATGTTTATATAAACTTTTTAGTGGTGTACAAATGAAGGCTATGACAAGTTTTGCTACTTGTAAAAATATAGAAATATAGAAACTATAGCTTACCTACCTGAAACCTCTCACAGACCTTAAGGCACCAATTTGTTGTTTCCCTTTGCTCATGCCATTAGAATATCCAATAACACTACAGGATGCTACAGTTAGATAAAAGTCTTCTGACAGAGAACATAAAATTTTGCATATTGGTCTGGTGTTCTCCAAGAAGCTGACCTTGTTCTTTCAAAGCGATAGGTAAACAGTATGCAACTTTTGTGTTGGATTTTTAAGAATGTGTGTATCAGTCATATTGGGTATGGAATATCAGTATATCCTTACGAAAATTAGAAAAAGGACAAAATCTATCGTTAGCTTAATTTCCTCTGGCTTCCCAGGCCCTGAACTTACAAAATTTATTAACATTTTGTTGGACTTCCTCCATTTCAGAAGGCCCATTTCTTTTTGAGTTGTATTACTTTGTTTAGAGATCTGTCTTGTCCTAAGACTGCTGTGCAGAAAACATCATCTATTTTCCTACAAAATATTTGTTAGGTGCTTAGGAAAATACATTTACATTCCTGCATGTACGCTACTTGGCTTATGTGAAATAACTATCTGTAGCAATAAACTATTTGCAGCAATAAATGCTGCTGTTATATATGAATGAAAACTACTGAGAGCACTGGAGAAGACAGTTTGTTTCACTCTAAATGTGAAGCATGCTTCAAGAACACCCCTTAGAGGGTGTGGGAAGAATCTGATACTACTAGTACATACCTAGCTTGGCTGTATGAACAGAGCTGAAAGTCGCGTAGTCTTTCCCAGAAAAAAAAATGAAGGCAGTTTAGGTACAGGTCTCCAGCTCTGACACAGGTCCTTGCTGTCTAGGGGCTTGGGGTGACTATGGCCGTGGAGTTAGAGCAAAACTGTGCCCCTGAAGAGGAGCTACAGCTGCAGGTTTGGAGTCTGCTTCTGAAGCCCAGTGGTGAGAAGTCTTATTCTTCTATATCACTGCAGGCACTGTAACTTAGGAACAAGAACAAGTGGAGAAACCTTTATATCTAGAAAGCCCCACAGGCTTATGTGGGAAACTGCTTGGATGACAGCAATTGTGCGAAGATTTTGGAAACTCCAGAGTACCTGGGAAAGTTTAAAACACAGAAGCTGCTAATGAAATTGGATTATTAAATGTGGTATTTGGACTTCCATCCAGTACCTGCACCTAAAGAAAAACAAATTTTTAAACCTAGAGTAGAACAGATTTAGTCTTTTTTACCATACCCAGAAATACACAGACATTAAGGAAAACTGAAGATTCTCAGCGTTAGGATCTTGCAGAAAGCAATAGTCAGTGGCAGATGAAGGTTGCAAACTTGATACCACTGAACCAGTGACATTATGGGATGCTGCAGATGAAAGTCCAATGTCTTTTGACAGAGAATGTTAAATTTTGCATACAGGGAGTAGGGTAGGACTCCTACACTGTATTACAGTTGTTGCATAAGCTTAAAGGCTGAAGAACTCTTTCCAGGCTTAATCACAATACTTACCTACACTCTACATAAGACCCTTTTAAAAAATCCCGCTTAACAAGCCTAGAATCATTCCTTGAAATTAAATTAATTAATTTCTCCCCTTTTTCTTACCTAGGGATATTCAGGTTCTGGCTATATGCTCTAATTCTTAGTGATTTTTATCATCTTCACCAAATACTAATTGCAATGGAGACTGAATGGAAAGTGAGGGTGTTTTCTTTGCCTAAAATACCTTCATAAGCATGACTGTGAGAGATCAGAAAATGTGACTTTTAAAAAACTTCCTTTAAAATCTATAACTGGAAACAATAACCACCATAGCTAGCTGGCCTTGCTATTATACAAAGTTAAAACAGAATATAGCCACATTTTTTGCAACACTAGGTTTTAGCATATAATATCGTCTACCCAGAAACGCTTATCACAGAACCACAACTTCTGCCTTGTGCTTTTTTCAAGTGTTTTGCATGTAAGGGGAGAAGCTCACCAGAAGTATGAACACTAAAAAATACACTACATGGATAATTGGTCCAAAAATCACAAGGTGTTTCTTGCTGAGAGATTAGTAATGGCTTGTGAACAGACTTTTTATTTCATGGAGGGTTTGTTGTTTTTCTTGTTTTTGTTTTTTTTTTTTTTAAAGAGAAAAGCAGCAAATGGATAAATGTGGATAAAACATGTTTCATTTGAGAGCTAGAAAAATTCCTCACAGTGAAAAATGTCCAATTATGTTTTCAGACCTTTGATAAACAATTTCTTGTTACAAATCAGTAGGTTTTATGATTGAAAACAAAAATGTAAAAAAATTCGCTATCATCTTTAAAAAATGGAAGTGAATGATTTTGGATCCATGCAAAATGAGGGTGATTAAAACTGCAAATTTTTTAATAACAGATCCCTGGGTTTTTTTTGCCATTTTCAGTTCACAAGAGTATCCAAAGGCATTGTGAAGGTCTGCTATGCTTTTGCTGAACAACATATAGCAGAAGATAATCCCTTCCTCAAGGAGCTGATTTAAGAAAAAACTCACTCTGTGATGTACACAAAAGACAAGGAGGAGTTGAACAGGCTGGTAAAGGAGAAAAAAAAAAGGATAATTCTCACACGTATCATGAGAAACAGCAACATCTATATGTGACCTGAGGGATAATACAGAGCAAAGCAGAAGATGTCATCAAAGAAAATCAAACAGTGGTGTCAACCACAAACATTTGGAGAAGAGAGGAGGAAGAGTTTTCCCATGCCATATTCCTCAGTCAGACCAAAGACCAACTGAGGCAGTGATCCTGCTTCTGTGCTGCTCAGGTGACTGACTATGACCAGTTAACAGACTGACCGTGCACAGTTTATTGCCATGTAGAATGAGCTGAGCTAACTGAAGCTAGCCTTGTAGCCTATCTAATATACTTCTTACCATGTCTTTATAGATAACTGGATATTTACTCCTGATTCAGTCTTCTACAGACATAGACTTCAAATATGGTTTATGACATAATGAATTGAATTGCTCAAGATCAAGAAGTGCAGCTTTATTCATGCTTTTATTTGTGTTATGCAAGTGCAATGGAGAAGCCGAGAGATGGGGAGTGAACACAACAAGAGCCATGAAGTGAGAGTATGTCAGCAGAAAAGTTTTTTAACTCTACTGAAAGGTTCTCTTTAGAAGGAAAAGAACTGTTATTACTGTATAATGGGTTAGATAATTTTTCTTTAAATAGACTTTCCAGTAAGGGCTTTTAAAAACTCCTGGATTTCAGGCATCATACCTATGTTGTATCGCACTTTAATATATTGGTACATTTGAAAACGCACAACGGGATATGCACTGAAGGGTGCTCTGACCTTTCACTTAGACCTACAATAGCATAATAATTAGTGTGATTTTCTTTACCTGTGTTATTGTTTAGGCAGTTGGCACTTGCAGGAATTTTGTAGAGGAAAAATGTTTTACCTGGCTCAGCTGTTAGTATAAAGCATAAAGTCAGCACAAAGCAGAGCTTTTAAAGTGATAAGAAAAAAAAAGATATATTCAAGTTTTTAATCAGGCAATATTAGAGCAAGTAAAGTGCAGATTTACTCCATCGCGCTTGACAGCCTTTGAATTCAGAAGCTCTGTATTTAGATAATGAGACATATCACCAATTGCAACCAAGCCTTGCTCACTGGAACTTCATACAGATATAACTGTGCCACAAAGGTATGCTCTAATTATGCTAATCACGATGCCTTGGCATTCACTCAGAGAAGTCACTCTGTATTCATCGGCAGCAAGAAAAGTGTCAGAACAGCATGCCACTACTTGGCTACTTCCTTAATAGCCCACCAGCTTCTGTCAAAGGCTGAGTGTCCTGTTCCCAATCAGTTTGTCTAATCGTACGAGTTCTACAATTATTTTGTCATTGTGATGGTTGAAGGGTGGTCTGCAAAGAGCCTGGTGGTTTTCTAATTGTGGGTGGTATTTGGCAGCTGTTAAAACACTAGATGAAGATATTCTGATGTTTTTTAGACTTCAGAAAAAGAACCAAAAAAAAAAGAAAATTTAATGGGGTAAGGACAAAACCCCCAGAAAACCTTGTAATCCACTGTATATGAAAATCACTGAAATTGGTTGGTTGTCTGATGTACAGTTGTGAAAAGTATATTTATAAATATTCATAAGCCTACTAAATTCTCTGGAGTGAAATATCCTTTTGCTTGTCACAAAATAGTGAATTTCCTTAAAAAAAAAAAGAATATATTCTAAATAAGAAATTACATCTGTTGCAGAATTCTACAGCATGGTATCTGTAGGAGACAGCAATGCATCTTCTATTTTCTGGGTCAAAAAAAAAAAAATTAGAAAGAAATGAAGGTAGTGATTGTGATTTTTCAATGTCTCAGTAGCTGTTTATCCAGCATAAGACACTAAAGGTGTGATTTATATAGGCTGCATATATTTCCTTTGGGATAAAGCCCTTTTTAGCATGTTTCAAGTAATTAAAATAAAATTATTTTAAGTTACATCAATAACGTTTATAGAATTCCTTCAGCTGCCACTATTTCGCCTTGTCCTCATGTGAAGAGTATAAATCTGCAATTTTTTTGTGAAACAGTGTAATAAACTTATTTTAACACAAGGCTTATAGTAAATGTAAAGTGTATGGTAAATTGGGTATTACTCTAGAAGACTGACATAAAATTAAAATAATATGACAGGGAAAGGAAAACCTATGAAACCAAATCCTGTTTTCCCCCAATTCAGCGCATGCATGAAATTAGAAAATATCTGGAGAATGGGGAAACAAAGTGTAACCTAAACTACTCTGAAAACCAACCACTTCATGAAAAAAATTTTTCACCTATTCAATCTCACCCTTTCTCACAACTGAAAAAATTCAAGCTCTATCTCTCAATGAGGCTCCCTCCAGGGAGTGCAACTCATCCCTGAGAGCTGTTTGTCTTGCCCTCCACCTTGCTGCGAGAAGGGAATCTTTTTGCTGTATTAGGGCCCAGTTCCATTCCTGATGATGTTAGTGGAATTTCTTTTCCCATCTTGACTGTAGAATACACACAAAAAAAATCCTTTAAAATATCTATACACACTAAAAAAATCCTTTAAAATATCTTACATGAGACAAAAATATATCAAATACTCTGCATCTAACTGGATTTTTCTATTTAGCATGTGCATTATCAGGAAAACATTTAGAAAAATGTGGTTATATTTATATCTAAAACCAAAGGTTTCATTATTTATCTAGAAAATAATTCATTTGTGGCCCAAATGAGGATATTATTCTTTTTCCTTTTTTTGTCTGTGTAGAGAAGTCAACTGTCAAGATAAATACTAAGAACACAGTAGAAAAATATGTTAATCCTCTACTTAATCATCTGTACAAGAGATTTAAATAGAAATTTAATATGGATATTGCTAGATTCTGAACAGAAGCCAAACTAATTCTGTAAAAGTGCTCTGTCTACATATTAACTACTGTAAACATGCAGAGATCCAATCCTATTTACTTTCCTCTCAAGCATCTGATAGGATTCTGCTCCTTTTCCTTGGGTGTTTTTTCAAAAGCATCAAACAAAACAAAACTGAGCATTCAGCATTTTGAGCAATTGTTTTATCTAGTCAAATATCAGAGGTATTTCTGTGAAGGTATTTTAGAGATTTCAGTTTTCCATCATTTATTTGCCTCTTATTTGATTAAAAAAGTTCAATGAAGAAAGTAGCCCTTGGTCAAACCAAGCATTTTTTAATATTGCAAAGTTCCTTTTAGTTCTACCTTAACCAGAGATCTGCTACAATGCCATTTATGTTGACATATATAGTATGCAATCAACTACATAAAAATGTAGATACAGCAGCATATATGACTGATTAAACTCATCCTAAATCACTTTTTTAAGTTTAGGACAAACAAGCAGGATTTTCTTTTTCCCCACATGACCTGGAAAGAGTTACAATATGGTAAACTTTGTATTATATCAAACTTTTCATACTATTAAGCATAGTTAATTATAACATCAACTAGAGCAACCCCCACATTATATCAATGTTGCAACAGAATTTTGTCATTCTGCATGACCTGTCACAAGGAAATGAAAGAAAAAAAAGCCTTAAACTCTGTCATCAGAATCTGTTATACTGTTTGCCTGAGGCTTTTTTGTAGTCCAAAAATTTCTTTTTTTCAAAATAAATTTCTTGGGTTTGGACAGAAGAATTGTGGTTTTTTAAGATAAAACAAAAATGAAAAGCAATTCAAAAGTGAAAGGTGTATGCAAATTGTAAAAAAAAAAATTAGATGATTGATGAGGTTATGTCACACACCTCTACTGAACGAGAAAAGTAATGTCAAAGTCTGTAGAAGATGGCAGGAAGCTGACAAAACTGGATCGAGGGCTGGTAACTGTATTCAGAATGAGATTTCTCTTTTCAGTTCACTTCCTTAGGCGCATGTCTCAAGAAAACCATGACCACACTCCCCCCAGTGCACAAGACTGTGTTTCAAACATGTGAAATCCCATGGAATAGCTAATTTCTGGACAAAGTCAAGGAAATTTTCCACTGTGTCTGGAAGTTTCCCTGGTACCTTTTCCCCAGCTTCTTTGCCTTCTCTTTCATATTTGAACAAGTCTGTCTAACAGATGAAGCAAAGTCCTTAGGAAAGCAGAAATCCCACAGTCCTTCAAATCATCATCATCTTCAGTAGTCAGTGCTATGCCTCAAAGGCCAAAACCTGCTTCAAAGAGGGAGGCTTACCACCTGCAATGTCACAGTCATAGTGAAGGCTCAGAAAATAAAAGCACTCCACAGGGCTTCCATCCACTAGTCAATTCATACACCATAAGAGTGAGCTGGTCAGGGCTGTGAGTTGACTTTTTGTTGGAGTAGCAGAGTAGCAAAAAAAAAAAAGATGTTTTAACACATTTCAGGTTGAAAATCAGCCCTTCCTATCTTTCATTGCGTCTGATGTATGCAAACTACTGAGAACAGATGTCTTGTGTTCTCCTTTGAGGCAGACAGGTCCTACAAATATATACAGTCTCATAAATATTTTGTATGGAAATACTTTTCTTGTATCATTTTCAGTTTACTGTTATAACCATTAGCTTGCATGATGTTCACAAGGCCTTAGTTAATGTTGAAAGACACAGCAAATACTTTAAATAGCAAAATGTTTGGAATGAATGTTTATAGAAAATCAAATGACATCATAGCAGGGAAAAGCATGGAGTTCATTTAATTAGGGGTATGGACCAACACAGGGTCAATGGAATGCAATGGTCACATTACATGCCACTTACCTTCATGCAGACTTACTTGGATGCACTATACACAAGGCTGTGGATTTTTTTTCCACCTCATTTCCTAAATCTAGGAGAAACTGCAGTGAGATTGTCATCTAGCTGTTATATTTATAAATTATGCCCTCTTTATAGGTACCTGCATTCTCACTCTGCAGTATTATTTTTTCAGAATTGCTTCCTGTTACTCTCTAAGGAACATATACATAAAATGATAAGTTTATACCGGCTTTTTAGCTGCTATTTCAAGTCTATGGCAAATATGTACATACATCACAAGTCTGTTATTTTTTATATATATATATATATATATATATATATATATATATATATATAGTTATGTAAATTGACAATAACCGGTTCAGCAAATAATTGCTACCAATTAAAATAGCAGATAAGATTACATTTCTGGTATAGCTTTTCATACAATGTTATATTACAACATGAAGATAGTTATCTTTGAAATAAAACTTCATATGACAAATATTCCCTAATTTGTTTTCCTATATTTTTGCACAAATGTAACATATATATGATGGGGTTTCTGTCCATAAGACCATTCTTCATCAGATTGCTGGCCACGAGATTTGAAAAAATATGCCATCATAATCTCATAATGCTTAGAGACCCAGACAAAACTGTAGGTATGTCACACAAACTTCATTCTATCTAGATCCACATGAGTGCATTCTAACACGATTAACTGTGTACATAATGAATGTTTTATCTGGAGTAGTTGCCATTGTATTATTAAAACAATCAAAAACTCACATGTATATATTTACACTAAAATTTCAGTGTGGCAGAAGTGCCCAGGGCTGTGTGTTCCAGCAGAGCTGTAAGTGAGAGCACAGTGCAAGTCCCTTTAAACCTTCTAAGAAAATCCTGTGAGTCATTGCTGCCTTAACCCTTTTAAATGAGCAAGATAAAGAGAATGAAGATAGAAGTAGGTATATCAGGTTAAAAAACAAAGCAAGCAAACAAACAAAAAAGAAAAAACTAAAAAAAAACCCCAACCTTAAACTTTATTTATACGGAAAGAGATCTTTTCAGTATTTTTTTTTTTTTTTTATTTAACCTAATGTGCAGTAGTCACAACTCTGGGAGAAAAATGATGGTTTGTGCATCATCCACCAGAATTTTATTCATGATTCTAGAGAAGTTTTCTTTTGCATCCGGCCTTTCAGTTTGTAAGTCACATGGTTGTGGTCAAATGACCGGAATGCTTATATATAATGAAGGTGGGCAAATATTGTTTTGGTAATTAATTAGATTGAGGGTAGTTTTCTTTCGAGGAAAGTATTCCAGAATAGTTCTTGTTGGGCAAAAGAAGTCAAGGTTATCTCAGTGTGAGTACTTCTCTGTAGGCAGCTAATGTTCAAAAGACTGAAAGGTAAACCTTTCTCTCTCAATTCTGTTACAATTAAATATTATTCCTGGTAGCATTCACTGAGTAAACTCTATAGAAATCACCTGGTGACTGATATGAAAGCTGATGCAGGTCTAATTCAATATCTTTCACCTATATTTTGAAAAAAATATTGTGAGCTTTTGTGGGCCCAGAAATATTTGGTTTTACTCTGCATGAAAATGCAGCACTGCTTAAAAAGGAAAATACAGCTCAGTATGTCTTAGTAATTTGAAACTGGTGTGCCACTCATGTCCCTTATTTCAAGATTCTGACAGGAAATCTGCTCTTCTCAGCAACTTTAGTTCAGATCCTGGTTATCATAACCTCAGTGTGTGAATAGAACACACACAATAAACTGGATTTATTAAAACCCAATTTTAAAGAGAATTTGTCTACCCCAAAATTCAGGCAAGACTGAATTCTGGCTGTGGTTCAACCTAACTGAGTATAACTAAATTGAAAGCCATTTTTAGCTAGCTCAGCTCCATGCTGTCTCTTTTATATGCTTGTCTGGGCAAGCAGCTCTCACTTCTCTTCAGACTGGAACTGGAAGTCCCAGCTCATACTGGAAGTTTCAAATCCCTCTTGGCTCTATTCAAACTCATTTGGAAGACTTTCCTGGCATATGGGTGAAATTCCCCTTCTCTTTGAACAATGAAAACACTTCCTGACTTTAACAAATGTAAAGGTGTTCAAACTTTAGCACTCACAGCTTTCAAAAAAATGCTACATTTCTTTGCTTTTTTCCACCACATTAGAAAGAAGGATGTATTAAATTATGATTATAGATAGAATAATAGACAGGAAAAGGTCCCAAACCCTATGATGCTTTCAGGGTTTTCTAGATTGTGAACAGACCTTATTTCCAAGATTACAGAATCATGACTGACTTCTGTGCTCACACCATCACTGCTGAAGCAGTCAGGACCATACTGACCACCTTCACGCCACATATTGTGACAACTGAATAATCTCTGGCTTGATGGCTGTCCCCCCTTTTCTTCACAGCTAGCCATTTGTATACCATGCAATGCAATTCAGCAACTTTTCATCCTGTACTCAAGACACCTTTATATAACTTAAGGTCCATTTCAGACCAGTTCCATCTTTCACTGGGAGGGAAGATCTCACCTGTATAGACAGGTTTCATCAGCCCAAGAAATGTTGCTATAGGACTTCAAAGTTACACGGCAGATGTCTACTCCCAACTTGTACTAGCAACGTTTATCTGGGGACACAGCTGTAATCACAGCTCAGGGCTATATATTCCTCACTGAGAAAAGATTTTGTTCTTGGGAAACCAGTGTCATGAAGGGGTCACTCCGATGGCCAGCAATGACTCCTTACCTTAGGAGCCAATATTCAAAGACCATTAATGGGAACCTGTTCCAGTATCAATTAAAAAGTTAATTTCTTCTGCAACTTTATTACTTCAAATCATATCAGTCTAGCCTGTGTAGATCTGGAGCTCCCACCTCTGTTTCCGGAAGCTAATTTTCACAACAGGCTTGCTCCAGGAGAATCCAAAATGTTGTTTCTCCTCTTCCCAAGGTATCCAGAAAAATCATGTTGTCTGCTCTGCAAAGGCTTCCTCATACCTCTGTTAATTAATTTCCCATTGTGCTGAAAGTACAGGGTTGACTTTGTTCTATATATTTTTCTTATATTTATATAGATTTTTATATATTAGAGAGAGATAAAGAGGGAGGGAGGGAGAGGGAGGGAGGGAGGGAGGGAGGGAGGGAGGGAGGGAGAAAGGGAGAGAGGATGGGTATGGAGAAAAGAAGGGAAGGAACGGACGGAGGGAAGGAGGAAGAAAGGGAGGGATGAACACGATGTGCTTTGCTTGAGGGGAGTGTCCCTAAAGCTTGGAAAGTTTCAGTGTCTTAGAACAATACTGATGATATCTAGAATGTGTCTTGCAGTACATGAATCATAGTATAGAGGACTGGAAGCTGTAGCGGAATCATAGTATAGAGGATTGGCAGCTGTAGAGGAATCATAATATAGGGGATTGGCAGCTGTAGTGCAAAAAGAATAGCAAGGTACAAACTTAAAGAATGTGTATGGATCATAGATTATTAAATCCACATGCTATCAAATACACCTTGTTGCATGTCAGTTTGTCTTACCCCATAGCCACTATTAAAAAAAATGAACTGAGACATTTGAACAAGTGGATAGGGAAACCATGGTCATGAAAGAGGAGAGCCAAACCAATCGAGTAGGTATACTGACAGATACAGTCTCTTATCTGGACAAATTTGAACTTTTTTCAGTAGCAGGCAATCTTGGAATTGTGACCAAAGTGTATTCTCCTAAGAAACCTGCCTGAGTTTTCTGAACACCTTCAGCAGCAAGATGAGTTATAAGTTTCTTGACAACAAATCCCTCACTAGGCCAGTTCACAAGAACGTTTCTCTGTTGGTTTCCTACTGTTACTGGGGGCTCTATTCAGCCTAAGGAATTTGAAAGGTCCTGCTGATGACTGGTGCCAGATAACTGAAATGTATATATCCTCTATAGGTTGCAGGCCTCTGAAGCATTTGCTTTCTCCCTCCAATATGGTAAGTTATTTGTCTCCCAGTTTTTCAAACTGCTAAAGTGGGCACATAAAATAATTGGATTGCATCATATTTGCACACACGAATATTCCCATTTGGAAATATTTGAGCAAGTTCATCTTTTGTACTCATACATGACACTGCATTGAATGCATAATTTATTACTTATTTTCAGAACAAATAGCCTGGAAAAATTGCATGCACAATTGATAGTAATTTGAGTGTGCAACCGGATGTTGGAGCTTATTAACATATTCATTCTGTCTAAGCTCTGTGTGCAAATTCACACCTTGATGTCTTCTAACAAATATTGTTCCAGGCATCAGCAAGAGCATGAACATCAGATCAGTACACAGTACAAATCAGAATGAAACACAGGAGAAGGTCATGGTGAAACACAGAAACAATTCTTTAAATTCACCCTACAATGGGACCAGAAGGCTTAAAAAATATTTTATGGAAAGCATTTCAGTATCATGATATGCAACAAATTGTTTCATAAGTCTGCAAAACTTTTAATGGCTTTGAATGAAGACTTCACACCCAGAAAACCCAGCAACAGCAGTAAAAACTTAACTTACAAAATTAATTACTGTAGTTTATTTTCTTTATTTTAATTAAATGAAGTTGCCAACTGGATGAAGACAGTACTTTTAGGCTGTCAGTCTCCTGTGTTTACTGTGAAGTAAGTTTACATTCACCATAAGCACAGTTCATGCAGCAGATTTGGGCACCTTATAAAGATAAATCATCTGGAAAGAAAAGTCATAATTGTTTTTTCTCTCTACAAGAAATCAGAACTATAGAAACGTAAATATGGAAATCCTGATACGAGTAGGCATACACGCACAGGATGAGAAAAGACACTTCTCATACAGAAGAGGATTGCTTAGCCAGCTGTCCTGTGTGACGGCAATGGCATCCTGTAATTTTCTTAATTACTATATATGAAATCAATAAGCATAGCAACAGAACATACATATGCAAAAAGATTATAGTAACACGAATTGTTCTTTGCATGTGACACAACTACATATACAAAACCATAAAATCTTAAACAAATAACTGACAACTCAAGGAAACTGCTAAAAGTATAAATTTGCAATGAACCAAGGTTATGTATTTAATAGTACAGTTCTGCAGAGTATGTCTTTCAGCGTTGATGCATTACATAAGAGGATTTGACAAGGTTACAATTTGTGTTACTAATGGAAATTTTTTTCAAGAACTAACCTTTGGGCTATAAAGAATGACAGATATTCAAATATTCGCAAATGAGTATTTGAATTGAAATATTCTATTCCTTTTTGTTCCCCAACAGAACTTCCATCCTTCATTGCAGTGTGTCATACAGACAACTGAATCCTATTGAACAGCTGCTATTCAAGAGAGCGGCAGAGGACCATTTTAAAGTAATATTTTGCTCTGTGTGACATCTTGGTTTTTTCTCCTCAGAAATCATAATTCTTTTACAAATCTAGTAGTCCTCCTAACAGGAAACCAGCTCTGCCTGTCATTTTGATTGGGGAGGAACCTTGTTTTCCAGGTCACTGACTTGAATTCTGGAGACAAGATATTCATGAGGGACCTGTATGAGGAATTTACATCTCAGTGCAGAGTTTTCCTCTCCATTTGTCAGCATGCGAGGTCAGTGAGTTGCTCTCTTGTCAGAGGGAAGATAATGGCTGCTGCATTGCCTCCCACTTATTACACACTCAGTGCCTCTGACCTTCATGAGAGACCTCCAAAGCATTCTGATTTTTGGCTTCTCTCATACCCTAAGTCAAGCCTCTTTTCCCATGAACCTACAATCTGTGACTTTTGGTAACACTGTTTTCTGTCTGCAACCATATCTTAACATACAAATCCTATTGCTACATGTTCCTTTATTTCACAAAAAAAAATAGGATGCTTCCATTTATTGTTATTTCAGTGGAAAGACAGAGTGTTACTACAGTTAAAGCTATAATAAAATCTTATTATTTGTTAAGACTTCCTTTACACATTATTGTATTACATTATTAGAATAATTAGAATGTAATTATTGTTCTCTACTGCTCTATATGGTTTTTAAGAAAAAACAATAGTGAATGCTTTTATTCTGAGTTCCTAAATTTAGGAAAAAAAAAACTATATGTTTAGTACACTCTTATAATTTGTCGTGCTATCATACACTAAGTACTTCTCATGTAAAATACACAGCAAAGTCAGCAACCACAAAAGTGAATACTGAGCTTTTACTTTATTAAGGTGTGATCTAACACATGTTAAAGTCAGCAACTACAAGAATGACTTTTTATATCACTTGACTTTGTATCTGACCCTTTTCTCATAAAGGTTAACCGGGTATTATGTGAACTGTCAAGTTAACCACACAACAGGAATGAAGACAGTGTGACCAATGCCATGACAAAGTCCAAATGTACATTTAAGATTCAAGTTTCTGTATCTCATGGTAGAGATCTCATGAGGAAGAACTCATTTGTGAGCATATGCAAATGACCTAGCGATGGGGTGGGTTTGAAGAAAAATTATATAAAGCTTCTTATGTTAATGAGACATGAGGGATTTCTATTTAAAAAAAAAAAAGCCATGAAGTTTTCAGAATTTTATTTTTAAAAATCAGTTTTCATTGTTTCATTCTTCTGAACAAATCCAGTTTCCACTACACAGGACATTAGTGTCATTCACTGGAAAATGTTATGGTTAAACAATCTGGTTAATGACAGAGCTCTGCTGTAGCATCCAGTCAATAGCTCTACACTTTTATAAGATGACTAACTCTCCTCTCCAATTAGTCTGTCTTAGAGGTAAATAGTTCTATGGACTGGATAAAAAAGAGATTTAAAAGGATACATAAGTAATAACATCTAACAAAATGAAGGTAAGGGGTAAGTGCGGGGACAGTTGACTAATGCACACAACTTTTCTATTAATTTTTAATTTTCTTTTATAATTAAAACATTCATAGATCTAAGCTCCAATTTTAAATGAATAAATGATTGAATGAATGAATAAACCAATTATTTCTGCCAATAATGTTTTAAAACTCTTTTATTAATTTGAAAACATCAATTGGTTCTCCACAGCTACACACTGGAAATTGTCTTTTAATTTATGACACACTGAATGCTGCCTAAGTCAGAAAACTGAGACAGGCAGGTCATTGGCCTGTGCTGCTGTGAGAATGCGTCAGTATAAGATGAGGCTTTGATGAACTTTACCCGTTTTAGCAAAACCTTTTCATAAAACAGCAACAAACAGCTAAATCCTAAAAAAGCAACAGCATACATATAGTTAATTTTCAAAATCCTGCCCCATAATTTGATTTTTATCTACAGTCTGGGACAAAAGCAGACTTAAAAGTCCTAAAAAATCTTGAGGAGCACTTGGCTTTAGGAAACTTTGGGAAAGAAAGAAGGAAGAAATACAGCATACAATCCCATCTCTGATTCACAGTTCAATTCCAAAATCTAAAAACACATCACTGAAGATGAAAAGAAATCCTACTAATAGCTGAATTGGTTTATATTCTTAGATTTACTGTAAGATGTTAAATTTGCAGAAATATTATTGAATTTCAATACATTTTTTGACTTAGTGACAGGAGTCTGAAGAGTGCATGGTATTTACATTTTCAGACAACATATGAGTACCTACTATAAAAGACAAGATACCACTGAAGAGAAATGCAGATGTAACTGAAAAAAAATATGAACAAGCACAATACAATAAATAGTGTCTTTGTAAATCAGTACAACAATAAGGTTGCTGTTTTGCATTTGAAAATATCAGTTTGCTGCTTTATTTTCTTGCAATTATTTGAAAATAATCTGGATAACTTTACAATCAAGGTATTTCCTCTTGGCTCCCTGGTATACACCAGGCTGCCTGAGGAGATGATCGACATCCTAAGGTGTCCACAGCATAATCAGTCTGAAGAGCCTCCAGTATTAAAATTCTAACTAATGATAATCAGAAAGAAACAAAAACAATAACAAGATTGTGTTTAAAAGCAGGAGATAAAAGGCTATGTCTGATTTAATAGAGCAGGTAGACGATTTGTCTATATGCTGCTAATTTGTACCCCTGAGGTATGTGTCTTTTACACATGTTTTTTACATGAGACAAAGAGATTCCCCAGGTGTCTCCGAGTGCAAAATTGACTGAACTGTACACAGAGAAGGCACTTGTGATTATTCAGTAAAAAACTTCATGCAGATGTAGAAGTCATCATACAGGACAGCATTTCATACACCATTAAGATAGTTAGATGTTCTGTATATAGTTGATAGTAGCCTGTAGAGATTAATTATGTACATGCTAAGGAGGGCCACAGGCTGGGGAGGTTTTTAAAACTGATCAGAAAATATTTTGAGGAATATTATTTACCTGATCTAGGGGAAGACACTTACTATGGAGACCTCAATTACCATCTGGTCCGCAACCAACCATCCTAAGAGATTTCATACCTCACCCAAGAATCTTCGTATGCCACCATCACAATATTTTTTAGCAAGCACTGTGAATTTCTGTGCAACAACAGATATGATCAAATACTGGTGATCAAATAGTCCTGCTTCAAAGTAAATTATTTCCATAATAATTTAAATAGCAAAGCATCAACTAGATGGCAAGAAGGGAAGTTGCAGCAGAGTTCTGCTGACATGCAGATGGCAGGGAGTGATCTGTTAGGTAAGAGAGGCTCTTTTTCTTCTGAAAGTGAGATGTCAGGCAGTGTGCCTTCACTGTATTATTGCTGCAAGTGAGAGAACATGTCAACTTATGGTGTCATGTGAGAAAAGAGGGCTTGCCCACTGGGCTAGTTTTCCCAAACTCTGATTCATACTCCTTACAACAGATTTGCAAACTCTCAGACCAATCTTGGAGTGCATCATTGATACAAGTTTTCAGAAAGTGCTTTTTACAGTAAAGTGTGAAGCAGGTTTGTAGTGAAATTATCCTCTTAGAAGTGATAAGATGAAGAACATTCCCCTGAGGTCTGGTCAGACCATATTATGTCTGATGAATTTCAGAAGGCGTGTTAATCCAGTATAATTGCAGGGGACATAGGATTTATGTACTTTGTTTCCTGCTGTTTAGCTGAACCTTTTAGGGCTTTTAAAAAGCAGTGATGTAACACAGGGCTCTGTTGCACCCTGGACACATATCCATGCATCTTATAAAACTCTATTCTGTGCAGTAACTAACTGAATAAGACATTGGACAGTGGTCCAGACACACAGATGGAAGTCACAACATTCCTATTTCTGCATAACTTAAGAGGAAGAGACTACCTCCATTGTAATTTGGAAAGAAAAAGTACTGCTGGAAAGAAAATTGGGTAAGCTTCTGGGGACTTAATTCAGCTGGATTTTATTCAGTTGTGTTTCTTACTATCATCTCCAAAGCACAATTATGTCACAGCTATGTTGTTGGTTTTTTTTTTCCCTAAGACCAAGATATAACTTCTCTCAAAAAGAGCACGGGTTGCTTTGTCTTTGGATGTCCTAAAAAAAGATGGGAATGGCTACCTGACATAAGAAGTAAAAGCACAAAACCGGGAACAAAAAAAAAGAAAAAGCTTCAAAAATGCATTTAAACAGCCACTAAGGCACAAATTAGGCAAAATGATATATTCTATGCTTTGTCAAAGGCTGATCAATATTCTTTGTCTTTACAGTCTGGGACATGAAATCTTCCTTCTGCAAATAAGCCATGATCAGTGCAAACTTCAAGGTTCTGTTCAAGTAGAGTTTTAATTTCACAGCAGATTTTCCATGAGAAGGGGACTATTTTAGAGTCATTTTAATCTTTCCAAAAGAAAAACGTATTATCTGACAACTTCATACCTTTATTGTTACCTAATCATCCATGGGTATTAGGTGGGAAATCATGAGGAGCCTTCCCAAAGTACAGTAGCTATTCTCGGTAATAGAGTTTTGCTTTAACACTGTAACTTTCAATATGACAAACAAATAATGTACAAAGAAACACAGATGACAAGCAGATTCATGCACTAGTGTAATATACAGGAATAAGATGCAGATATTATGTAGAAATAAAATGAAACAAATAAATGCAGAAGGCAAACATTAATCAGGAGTTAAAAATTATTTTGAATTAAAAAACAGTGGAAAAAAACCCGTGAGCACAAAAATGTAGTAAATACTTTGCAACTGAAAGATTTGGAACACAATGTGTGAAACTAAGAACCTTTTTCTAACCAAAGGAAATGTCTGCTTTTCAGCAAATGCTGATAGCTTGTTTTCGTAATCACATTTTCATGTGAAATACACATTTTCATGTGAAATACACTCTCTTCTTGCAGCAGAATGCTACTATACCGATAACTGGCGTCTGGAGTGAGCCCTGGCTGATGCTATGTGGACATCCATGTCTGGCATATATTTCCTCTTTTCAAGTGACCACAAGCACCCCATACCATTTCTAGTTCAGCACAGGACCCACAAGGCTCTAGAGAAGCTATTAGTTTTCTTCCTCGTTCAAACCTTGTTGCAGTCGAGAGAGACTTTTTGTTGCTTAGCTGTTTTTGTTTGGTTTTGTTTTGTTTTTTTTTAAATAATGGCCTTGATTTAAGTTAATCTCTTGTTTTGGTTTGGTTCCCCACAGTGAGTACAGAGGTTACAGTAAAACACTTTGAGGAAATGAGGATATTTCTTTACAAGCTATAAAAGCATAAACAGTGGTACCAGTATGTTTCACTAATTAATGTATCCGAGTTTTGCTGTGAGATTTGTCTCACTTTTGTATACTTCATGGTCTTGAATTTTTCAAATCATCTGAAAAACAGAACTTAAGCTTTCAAAGCTCAGCAAGTTGCAGACAAGATCAAAAACCATATCCCATTTTTCTGCATAGTATCTAGTCTATATTTAGGTAAATATAAAGCATTGGGAAATCTATCAGAAGACCTGCTCTGGGAAAAAAAAAAACCAATTGAAAATCATGCTAACCTGTGTGGCAGACCTGGTTGCAGAGAAAGGATCTACTCATATCAAGGATTCACCTATGATTCCTGTAAAAGTTTCTTCCATGCTTTCAGATCATTAGTATTACTAGTTACCAACCCATGGTTTCTGTGCTATAATAAGATGTGAACTAAGTACTGATGGTAAACACACCACACATAAACAGTACAATGCTTATTATTTGCTTTGTGCAAGAAAATTTCTATAGCAAATACAGCTGTCGAAAGAAGAGCTTTAGAGCTTTACCTGACACTACAGAACTAAAAATTCATTTCTATAAGGAAAAAAGATATTGGAGGATAAAAAGCACTTGTGAATCAGAACACAAAACTTAGAATGGTTAGTCAAAACCATTGATAAATGTACTGGGGAATTAAGCATAGGAAGCTTCTATAATACACATAAGTATACATTAGTGTTAACTCATAAATTATTCCACTTTGGAGAGAAATTGATTGCAATGGACTGAGTTAATACCACGCATAAACCAATAATTTTTTTGATTATTTATTTCTATTTCATCATGTGGTCCAATGCTTGTAGAGTGTTACATAGCAAAACTGAAAAAAAAAGTTTCTATCTAATTCTCATAACACCATCTCTCATTTTAAGTGACCACCATGAAAAAAAAATGCTGCTGTAAAGAGAAGTACTTTTTCTTATTTTCTCTGCCCCAGAAATAAAACAAGAGTAACTTCTCTGTATCACTCTCAAGTGGCTTTTAGAACTCTGCAGAAAACTAAACATATTAATGAATAGCTATTTATAAGATTATTCTTCTGAAGGACCAACATGTTAAATAGAAGAAGAAATGCAAAAATCTGGTCTGGAAAACCTTAAGTCTCCCATGCATCTTACTGCTTTATGCATTAATACATTTTTAATACAACTCTTTCCTTTCATGATTATACTTGTCAGAACTGGAGCTCCAAGATCATGAACAACTCAGTGGACCAGAGGCAGTTTTTCAGAAAAGGTCCTCCATGTGTGTAAACGGAAAAACTGCTAAAAAAGAAAAGCCATTACATTGTTGTTACAAATGCATTCTGGTTTTAGAATTTTTTTCATCCTCTGAAGCACTGCAGTTCACTAAATAACTATTTATGTATACACATAAAAATAATCAGCTGTATTTCAGCTTCCTAACCATGCTAAACTAAATGAACAATAGCAGTGAGTTTGTCAGCTATTTTAACATTCAGCTGCATTCATGCTGTAATGGGTGCCTTTCTGTTCTTTGGGTAAGACCACAAGTGAGGATTTACTGCGCAGAGCTCCTGTTGCTGGGTGTCAGTCACTGAGTGTCTGTCCAAATTAGCAACTTTGCAGCTATGACAACTGACCTTCAAGATAATTTTTTTTCCTGTTATTAACCATTTAAGTGTTGTTTAGTGTGCCAATAGGGCATCTTCACAGTTTCTTAGCACATAGCTTGATGCCCTTAAAGTGGAAATGTTTCATCGCCACTTCAATGAAGTCTTTTCTGTAAGCACATGGAAAAGAGCAATACTGTTCTCATCTCTGCACTTTCTGTGTAGGGGTAACTTGCACATAAGGAATTGCTGCTTCACGAAAGCTGAAGGAAACTGTTCGTGAAATTAATTCTGAAAAGAAAAATTGGTGCTGAAATGCCCAAATAATCATTTTTAGGAAGTAAAGCTGTGATTTAGGCATTTGATTTTTTTCCTGTCAAGTCAGTCTTATTCCCTGGAGCAAAGAGAAAAAGGAGTTGTATTCTGACAAGCTGTACACTTTGCAGACATTTAGAGAGAAGTCAGCCCCACTGAAAGTGCATAACACTTTCTGCATCTCTGGATTTGCTACTGGGAGATGCATATAAACCAGAATAAATTTTTAGTATTATATGAAGAGTGTGACTCATTTCTGCTGCATTGAGCTGGAAAAGGGTGAGGAGGGAAAAAGCAGATTGAAAACTCCACAGAAGGGTAAGGCTGGCTTTAAGAAAACCCAAAAATATTCCAATGAGAGCCAATAAGGAATTCATGAGAGAAAACTAATTAACTGGTCTCCTAACTTCAAAAAACCCAGCATCCTGACACTCACAAAACTCCATGCTATCCATCCTAAAGGAAGGATCCATAACTTTTACATTTTTCTCAGAGTTACATATATCTAAAAGCAGGGAAGGAAGGTCTTCAGATGACAATGGGTAGTTTCACTTCAACTTTGAGAACTGCTATCCAAAAAATTATTTATATTTTTTTGAATTTCATTGAAACATTATAGCTTCACTATACCTGTACTATAATAAAAATTCAAGGTTTCTCTATATTTTTGGGGAACAGAGAGAAAAAAAAAATAGTGCAGATACAAATCAGTATACATGGTTAAAGGTTATAGGAATACAGCTTGCAGAATGTTTAGCAAAGAGGCAAATAACCTGTCCTAGCAGCCCTTATGCTATATTTTATCCTATATGATGTAGCTGTGTATATTACATGTGTAACCAACAGCACAATATTTATATTTGTTTTCCTACAATGCAAATGAGTCAGAAAACATGAAAAACAGAATTTTTTTTTTTTTCAAAAAAAGAGGATTTTTTTTCTGAGATTTCCAAACAGGTAAGAAAAGCACTTATTCCACAAGGTGCTCCAAGATACTGAGATGTAAAAGCAATAAAGAAACCATCTTGCATCAATCAGCTGATATCTGTTATGAGTAAAGTTACTTTTAGCTGATCTTCTCTATCTCAATTTTTGTAAGTATTTTCTGCAATGAAAAAGGAGAAATCATTAGACAAGCAGGAGTAGATGGAAATCAGTAGTAGAACTCTGGTTGTGAGCAAGGGAGATAGTGATGATTGTACTGAAAGAAGAATAATAAAATAGTAATTAGTAAAATATAGTTCCTAAGGATTGGATATCACTTCATCTGAAATATGGGGTGAATTCTAGTCACTCAGGCCTGGGTGAGGAGAACAGGTAAAAAAATTAAACTAGAAGAGGTGCAAAGGTCGGAGCAGAGGGAGGTGGTAAAATGGCATAGTTGGTTCAGCCTATCTGAACGAAAGTTGGAAAAATCTTTACCAGTAAGCTCCAGAGAGAAGAAATTACTAAGCTAAGGGTAGTGCTGAGACATATTTAAGAATTGCAAAAAAAGAAATAAAATCAAAGCTGCAGAAACAGGTGATTCTAGAAAAAGTAATGAAGGCAAGAAATTTAGCATTCGCTACTGTAGCTTGAGATCAGACTGAAGTGACCAAGATGCAAGTTGCAGTCTAGAGTCCCATGTCACCTGTGAGAATAATATCTTGATCAGGATGGTAATAAAAGGTGTAAATAGGTTAGATTAGAATTTATTTTGGCCTGAATCAAAATGAAATAGGAAGAGAAATAGCTTCACATTCCTGACATTAAACAGCAAGAAAGAGTTAAAATATTCAACCAATGTGTGAGGAAGTACAAAAGTAAATTTCTGAAGCACTTAACTGAATGGTTTTGCAACACATACAGCATCTAGATGTCTATTGGTATGGTAATCCTGTAAGAGGCTATATATATACAGTACCTTCAGCTTTCTTTATGCATAAGTCAATATGGTTATGATAAGAAAAACAACCTATTTTTTCTATTTCTTTTGGGTTTATTACTGACAATCAGCTAGTTAGCAACTGTACAGGCTGAGTAAAGGTTTGCATAATGTTATAAACCCAGAAAAATAGTGAATTTGGAAGCAGAAATTGTTCTACATATTCTAACCATTGCTTAATCTATTTTACAACTCAAGTCTCTGGCTTTCTGATGTGCAAAGTATATGCATGCATAAAAATTAGTCCTGAAAGATTTATATAATGGCAGCTGACATTATTAAAGGAGAATTGTTGATACTTTCTTGCCAAAAGTAATTAATAATAATTACTGAAAAATTACTACATCTGTTACAGAGAAATTGTAGAAATTTAAATTTGTACTGGGACTAAGCATCTTTGGTAGCAGTTTTTTCATTGTGATACAATCTTTATTCCTGCTGTGATAATTTAAGACATGGCAGAGCTTTGTGATTCACGACAGCTTTTTTTTTTCTTTTTTGTACTCTTTTATCTTCAACAATTTCATAGATATTTTTTCTCAACATAGACTAATCATACTAATGGTGATTTTGGAGCAAATCAAGTGATAAAATGAGGTTATTTGTATGTGTGGTTGTTTTTTTGTTTTTTTTTTTATTTCGCTACCCATTATAGTGATTAGTCTATATTAAGACTAAAACATCTCTGAATCTTCATTTTAAGGTAAAAGAAGGTAGAAAAGAAAAAAAAAAACAAACCAAAACCTGCTTTGAATCACAAAATTCTGACACTTTTCAAATTACCACAGCAGGGTAAAGATACACTTTCCTAAAGCTAAAAATGTAAGTTAGGCAATATTCTACAAGGAGAGAGAAAAACAGCATACACACACAGACACAGGCACACGTGCAGAGACATACACACACTCAACGTACACTCTTAAAACTGTAACTTTTTGATGGTGAGAGACCTCATAACACATTACTAGTCTCATGAGCCATTGAATCTTGGGGATTGGTAAATGGACTCTGAAGCCCTCTACTACTAAATTCCTGTTATGAGTAGCTTGAGTTGCTCAGGACACGACGTCATTACCATCCTATGACTGCTTGGTCAACTGTGTGAAATGAATTGGTGGCCACAGTTCAGTTCCTAGTGGACAAGTAATTACTATTGCTGTTGACCTGAGGGCCCTTTTTCACTCTGTTACACAGATACAAACAAGTAACTCTAAGTGAATTGAACTAGTGTAAATGCAATTAGATTCTGGCTCTTTGGTGGTCTGCTGCAAGCTTCTGTGCCAAGTTCCATGCAGTTATGACAATGTAAGCATTGCCCCACATTAAGTGAAGTCCAACACAAGCAAGTCTAAAGTCTTGCTATAGAGCTACAGGACAGTATAGATCTACAGGAGGAGTCTTTACAGTCTGCAGCATTTAATGAGGATGATGGTGGTTAGCATCAGTCTTTATGTGCACACTGTTCAGAAGAATAAAAACTAATCTGAATTACATTGATCGACAGGTGAAGTCACTGTTCAGAAGAATAAAAACCAATCTGAATTACAATGATAGATGTGTGAATTCAGGATTACACTGTAACAGCCCATGGACTTTCACTGTGAAGAAATCAACATCTTGATTCACTCATAAAATACTGTGTATGAGTAAGTATCTTTAAAATATGAGAGACAAAGAGATATGTGATCTATTCCTTATTCTATTTTTTCAGATTAGAATATGCATGAGCAAAAGCACATCCATGTACATACACTTGAACTGCTGCCTTCTTGAATAGACTTGTATTTATGTAGCTTTTGAAATTATAACTTTGACATTTTCAGAAACAAAATTAATTTCTTACCTATCAAAAAAAAAAATAGGAGTAAGAAGGAAATGCTAGTGAGTTAATTCATTGGGGGCATTCAATTTATTGCAAAACATGCAATGCAAAGCCACAAACATAAATCCAACAATCATCTCTTATCATCCTAACTCCAAAGCCCATTGGTGTAGACGCAAACATAACAAGATATTCACAAGTAGACTGACCAGAATGTTCCAGGCAGAAAGTTTTTTACTTAATATGCCAAGATTTGTCAATTCCAAATGAGTAGTTTTCAGGGGAATCCTGGGGAAAAGAAACCAATCCTGACAAGACAACAGTCTGGAATATGTATTCACATGCTTACGCTCTTTGATGAAAAGCAGATACCTGAATCTACATGCCCCATGCAAAATAAAACCCTGAATATTAGGCTATTCATACATGAATTTCAATTTGCTAATGTTTGTACTACTCTCTTTCCAGAGAGACAGCTAAAAGGACATGAACTAGAGCTCAGTCTCCCAAAGCCAAGGGAGAACATGAATGGCCATAAGAGTGCTCAAATTTCTGAAATATAGAATAGGCATTTATGCCTAGTCTATGTTTCATTCTACCTCTTTCCTTTTAACCCACCAATCCCAACACTTTGTATGCTTTTTTCCTAGTGTATCATATGGGATGAAAACACATTTCATCTCACACATTCACAGGATGAGAAAGTATGCTCTCCTTGCCTATCACAAAATGTATAAAGAGATTTGACCACAGGTAGCGCAAGCTGCCACATTGAGGCATGCCTGGAGCTGAATGTGTTAGCAATGTAGCAAGTGCCTTTTGTGTCTTTGTTAATAGAGGCTTAAGTCTCAAGCTTGATGTTATTTGAATGTAGATCTCTGTGGTTTAATTACTATCATTATTATTATAGATACAGCAGTAATTATCTCTTCTTACTGTCTCATTATGTTTTGATCAATTCACATAAAAGTTTACTGTAAATATATGGTTAGGTAACATTAAAGAAAACATATAATTATGGAATATATAATCAAATACTTTCTAAACTGCTCTATGTTTTCCAACAATTAAATGCCTTTAAAATAAATAATTAATTGTTTTTAATAGGCAAGGTGCAGCTTTTGAAGCAATGAATATATAAAGCTTTATTTGTTGACCTCAAATTACTTTAGTCCGCTTATATTGATAACATCTAGGTTTCTGAAAAACCTGCTGGCACAAAATCTTTTCAGCTTTATTAATGATTCAGATGGCAGTTTCTGAAGAGACAAGTCCCACAGAGAAGGAGCACTTGATTAATGACCTGGAAACACTTTTCCTTTTCAGCTGATTAAATAAAATTGACTGGATTTTTACATTTTTATAATAAAATGACCCGCAGGGCTGAGATGACACAGTGAAAGCAGCATGTTCACTCTTCAACAGATTTTTATTTTGTCACTTGTAAAAATGAAAGGGCTAACCACCCAAGCAGAAAAATGCACTTTATCACCGTCCACTGCCAACATGCTGACAATCGCTGCATACAAATACAAAAACATGGAGGAAACTAGCCTATGTTTACACTCAGCCTGATTTTGTCTAATGATGACAAAAGGTCTATGACTTCTCAGGGTTGGAGTGATACTATTTAATTATTATGCAAAATAGATTTATAACAACACTACTGGAAATCATAAAAGGCTTTACAATATGGTCCCTTAGAAGTGATACCACATACCTTTCCAGAAATTTGCACATCACAGGAGCTTTGGTTTTCTAAAGCAAGCTATTCTTAAAGAACAAATGAAACTCTAACACTCTTCCCAGCTAAAATAATTGGAGAAATTGCACTAGCCATTATAGACTCAAGACCAAATATCCTTTGCAACAAGTAAAACCAATAGATTAAATATACTGTCTCTAAACACACACACTTGCACTTACAACAGCGTATAAGGCCATTGTATGTAAAGCCAAAGAATTACCTGCTATGGCAAGTATCCCTGAGTATAGCTAGGCTTAAGACCCCTCTGTTCATCTTTTTTGGTTTTTTTTGTTCTTTCCTTGGCCATGCCTCTTGCATACAAGCACTTACCCTGATAAAACAGATAATAATTTCATTAAATTTAAGTAATAAAAGGTTTTGTGCACTCTCTTAAAACTTGTCTTCCTAATATTATACTGCTGCAGTGTCAATAATGCCTTGTTGGTTCAGTGGGCTGATATAAATGACCTATACCTCATATGAAATCTTATATCTCCTAGCTTAACTCCCTCTCTCTAAAACAGAGATACCTTATCCTGTCTACTGGGAACAGTCCATGGCTGACACTAGCACTGTAATCAAGCTCATATACTGACTGGGAGTTTTAAATGGACAGAGACAAATACACAGCAATGAGTGTGGTATTTGTAAACACTGTCAATTATCATATTCCTAAGCCTTGACACAGTGGTAAACCTGGGGTTACATCTAAGAAAATGCAAAAAATATACAGCGTGTCCAGACCTTCCCAGAACTGCCCAGGTTACTGAACATCTACAGAATTTAAGTGCAGCTTCTTCCTCAAATTTCATTTTAAGCCTAAAGAACACTTTTGGAAATAATTTCTCTTAAAGAGCAATGCACTGAATCATTCCTCAGTTGTCTTCTAATCTGTTCTATATCTGAATATCAGAGAAGATTACAGTCTTCGAACCTGCAAGGGAGGGAGATGTGTAACTTTAACAACATTAATTTAACATTTCATTTCCAAGTTTTATCTCTTCCATCACTTCATTACAATTCAGTTTTTATCTGTAGCATGTAAACATGTATGGTTAAAACTAGTTATCTGCATTCCATATGAATGGTGGTGTAAGCTCAAGCAAGACAGTTGGCAAAACCAATGCACTCATTTTAATGCTTCCAGGAGTAGCATAATTTACATTATTTTTGACATCTATTTGTTAAGAGCCAGGCTAGGATTTCTAATGTGGTTGTGTCTTCAGCATAGGGATATTTGCGTATTTAAGAAAAAATTCTAATATTGTTTAAGATGAAGTTTCTACTCTATTTTTAAATAGATATGCGAATAACCATTACGATAATGATTTGACTTAGTTACTTCCTGTTTCAGCTATGAAGTTCTGGAATGAGTACGAATGAAAGATAATATATATATAAATATATATATGTGTGTATGTAAATATTTTTAAGATTAAAGTAACTGACTGTTGTTTGGTTTAAGTATTAAGCAAAGTTTATCCAGTTTGAAATATCAAGCTTGGACAAATCAATTTTTAAAATGTGCTTGTCACAAAAGTCACCCTCTCCCTAAAAAAAAATCTCCATCAAAATAAAACTGTCAATAACGTAAAGAACCTGAAGTTTGAGTACTGGATCTCTTAAACCTGGGAAGGACAGATATTTGCACTCTGCCATTTGTTTCACTGTTTAAATTCAGTCAGAATGTGTTTTCATCTGTTAGTCCCCCTCCCACCTACACATCCACTCATAGTCAAGCATACAAGAAATCAAAGTCAGTGGGGACATAGAAAGAATAAATATGCTTTAATTCCCTAATTTTTCATTATAAATTAAAACCATCATGGTAACAGTGAACAAAATAGTGCTCAAATACAGTCAGCCTCCCACAGAATTGTCTGATCTCAATAATTAGCATGAGGGGAACCCTTGAACTGCATAAACCAGATACAGTGTTAGGCTGGATGTGAAAGTGCAAAAGATTGGTAATAATTTACTATAGCAACGTCCAGCTATTACATCAACCCATATATTTCCACTCATGGCCTTTGATATTGGTTAGCCAAGGGAAAGGCATGAGGCTGAAGGAGAAAAACGTGAATTTTAAAACCCCTGAAGAACACAAAACAAGAAATATTTTCTAGACTGCAAAGACCTCCAGAAATAAGGAGCACAAGTTATGTGTTTTGTCTAATACTGTGTGAAGCATGTCCTACCAGTGGAAAGTACTGGGAAAGGTTCTTCTTCTATAGGAGCATGGTAAGGCAGCCCAATCATGGAAAATCAGCGCTCATCTTACAAGACCAAGATTTAGGGGCTGATGTATGTACACTGTAAGTACAAACTGTGGTCCTTTTCTTTCCTTTTCTTTCTCTTTTTCTTTTCCTGTAACTACAGAACTAATTTTTAACTCAGTTAAATGGAGGAAAACAAGGTATTGCGCTTGGCATGACTAATCACTTGCATAAGAGCAGACTGAGAAATTACTGACTATATGTCAGGTCTGCAAAAGAGGATTTAGTGGTTCACAAAATGAATGTAACAGTTTCACGGCATTGCTTAAGAGGCAAACACCCAGTATGGATGGTAAACAGGAAGCAGGTGGTCTTTAAAGTCTCCCCCAAGCCAATGTGTGATTCTTTGTGGGCTTCAACAACAGCAACAAAACGTATTTTGCATTCAGCTTATCACTGAAGAGCTAGGCTTACTTAATGATGTCAAGTAAAACATGCTCAGTTAGAAAGAATCCAGAGAATGGCAGCATGAACTATCAGAGGTCTGGGAAAAATGGTATTGTAAGCAAAGAGCTGAGAGAATATAACTGTCTAAAAAATAAAAAGACTGAGACACAGTACTTTCTAAATCCACAGCTGCTGCTAAGAATAATAATTTATTCCTCATGTCTGTGACAGATAGAAAGGTATAAGAGGAGATTTAGGTTGATCACTAGGAAATACTTTCTATCCATAAGAATATCAACTCAACCATGAGACATGGACTGTGGGATAGAGTGCATCCTCAGCAGGCTTTCTGATGACACCAAATTGTGTGGTGCAGTTGACATACTGGAGGGAATGGATGCCATCCAAAGAGACTTTGACAGGCCCAAGATGTGGGCCAGTGCAAACCTCATGGAGTTCAACAAGGCCAAGTGCAAGGTCCTACATATGGGTCAGGGCAATCCCAAGCACAAACACAGGTTAGGTGGAGTGTGGATCGAAGCCCTGAGGGGAAAGCCTTGGGGAAGCAATTTGACAATAAGCTCAACATGACCAGGCATTGTGCATGCTGTCCTCGTTTCAGCTGGGATAAAGTTAATTATCTTCTTAGTAGTTGGTACAGAGTAGAGTTTTTGAATTAGTACAGAACACTGTTGGCAACACACTAATGCTTTAGTTGTTACTAAGTAATGCTTACCCTAAGCTCAAGGACTTCAGTTTGCTACGCTCTGTCAGTAAGGAGGTGGACAAAAAGCCTGGAGAAAGCATAGGCAGAACAATTAACCTGAACTGGCTGAAGGGGTATTCCATACCACAGCACGTCATAATACCCAGTATAAAAACCAGGGTAATTTGTCTGGGAGCCACCAGCTGCTGCTTGAGGATGGGCTGGACATGAGTCAGTAGGCAGTGAGCATCACCTGTGTTTCTTGGGTTTTATTCCTCTCTTTTCTCCTCATCATTGTTTCCCCTATAATTATTACTGTTAATAATAATATGGTAATTATCACTATACCAATTTATCTCAATTATTAAACTGTTCTTATCACAACCTGTGCATTTTACCTTTTCTGATTCTTCTCCCATCTTAGTTGGCAGAGGGAGCAGGGGGTTAACAACTGAGTTGCTGCTGAGTACTTAGTTGCTTGCTGGGGTTAAACCACCACAGCGTGCAGCCCAGAAAGCTAAACATATGCTGGGCTACATCAAAAGAAGTGTGACCAGCAAGTTGAAGGAGGTGATTCTGCCTCTCTATTCCACTCTCTTGTGATCCCACCTGCAGCACTGTATTCAGTTCTGAGGCCCCCCAAACCTCAGAAGGACGTGGAGCTGTTAGAGTGAGTCCAGAGGAAGGCCACAAAGATGATCAGAGGGCTGGAGCACCTCTCCTATGAAGACAGGCTGAGGGAGTTGGTCTTGTTCAACCCGAAGAAGAGAAGGCTTCAGAGAGACCTTATTATAGTCTTCCAGCCTACAAAACACCTGGGTAGGGAGCATAGGGATAAAAAAGGGGTAATGGCATTAAACTGAAAGAGGAGAGAATTACAATCATAGAATCATAGAATCGTTAGGGTTGGAAAGGAACTTAAGATCAGCTAGTTCCAACCCCCCTGCCGTGGGCAGGGACACTTTACGCTAAATCATATCACCCAAGGCCTCGTCCAACCTGGTCTTGGACACTGCCAGGGATGGAGCACTCACAACCTCCCTGGGCAACCCATTCCAGTGCCTCACCACCCTAACAGGAAAGAATTTCCTTCTTATACCCAACCTAAACTTCCCCTGTTTAAGTTTTAACCCGTTACCCCTTGTCCTGTCACTACAGTTTCTAATGAAGAGTCCGTCTCCAGCATCCCTATAGGCCCCCTACAGATACTGGAAGGCTGCTATGAGGTCTCCACGCAGCTTTCTCTTCTCCACGCTGAACATCCTGTCTTCATACAGGAGGTGCTCCAGTCCCTGGATCATCCTCATGGCCCTTCTCTGGACTTGTACCAACAGTTCCATGTCCTTTTTATGTTGATGACACCAGAACTGTACACAATACTCCAGGTGAGGTCTCACAAGAGCAGAGTAGAAGGGCAGGATCACCTCCTTCGACCTGCTGGTTGTGCTCCTTTTGATGCAGCCCAAGATACGGTTGGCTTTGCAAGCACACACTAATGGCTCATGTTCATTTTCTCATTAACCAACACCCTGTAGTCCTTCTCCACAGGGCTGCTCTGAATCTCTTCTCTGCCTAACCTGTAGGTGTGCCTGGAATTACTCCAACCCAGGTATAGGACCTTGCACTTGGCATGGTTAAACTTCATGAGGTTGGCATCAGCCCACATCACAAGTGTGTCGAGGTCCCTCTGGATGGCATTCCTTCCCTCCAGCGTATCAACCGAACCACACACCTTGGTGTCATTGGCAAACTTGCTGAGGGCGCACTCAATCCCACTGTCCATGTCAGCAACAAAGATGTTGAACAAGACCAGTCCCAACACCGATCTCTGAGGGACACCACTCGTTACTGGTCTCCAGCTGCACATTGAGCCATTGACCACAACTCTCTGTGTGCAGCCATCCAGCCAGTTCTTTATCCACCGAGTGGTCCATCCATCAAATTGATGTCACTCCAATTTAGAGACAAGGATGTCATGTGGGACAGCGTCGAACGCTTTACACAAGTCCAGGTAGATGACATCAACTGCTCTGCCCCTGTCCATCAGTTCTGTAGTCCCATCATAGAAGGCCACCAGATTGGTCAGGCAGGATTTCCCCTTAGTGAAGCCATGCTGGCTGTCACCAAGCACCTTGTTGATTTTCATGTGCCTTAGCATGCCTTCCAGGAGAATGTGCTCCAAGATTTTGCCAGGCACAGAGGTGAGACTGACTGGTCTGTAATTCCCTGGATCATCCATTTTCCCCTTCTTGAAAATGGTGTTATATTTCCCTTTTTCCAGTCATCGGGAACTTCACCTGATTGCCATGATTTCTCAAATATGATGGCCAGCGGCTTTGCAACTTCATTCGCCAACTCCTTCAGGACCCGCAGATGGATCTCATCAGGACCCATGGACTTTTATGCATGTTCAGATTTTTAAGATGGTCTCAAACCAGTTCATCTCCTACAGTGGGCACAAGCTCTTCATTCTCACAGTCCCTGCATCTGCCTTCCAAGACTTGGGTGGTGCAGTCAGAGCCTTTGCCAGTGAAGACTGAGGCAAAGAAGTCATTCAGAACCTCAGCCTTCTCCAAATCCACAGTAGCCAGTTCTCCCGAGAGCTTCCGGAGGGGGCCTACGTTCTCCCTAGTCTGTTATTTGCTATGTACCTGTATAATCCCTTCCTGTTAGCTTTAATACCTCTAGCTAAGTTTAATTCTAGCTGGGCCTTAGCTTTCCTAACCTGGTCCCTAGCTTCTCGGACAGCATCCCTGTATTCTTCCCATGCCACCTGTCCTTGCTTCCACTTATTATAAGCCTCTTTTTCCAATTGAAGTTTCCTCAGGAGCTCCTTATCCATCCAAGGAGGTCTCCTGGCCCTCCTGCTGCACTTCCTTGTAGTTGGGATGCAAAACTCCTGAGCTTGCAGCAGGCGATCCTTGAATCCAAGAGTGTTTGGCCCCTCTGCCCTCTAGGGCTATATCCCGTGGAACCTTCCGAAGCAGGTTCCTGAAGAGGCCAAAGTCTGCTCTTTTGAAGTCCAGGGCAGTGAGCTTGCTGCACGCTCTTCTCACTGTCCTGAGGATCTCAAATTCAACCATCTCATGATTACTGTATCCATACTGTATGAATGAGCATGAGGTCAAACATGGCATCTCTCCTTGTCGGCTCCTCTATTACTTGCAGAAGGAAGTTGCCTTCCACACAATCGAGAAACCTCTTGGATTTCTTGTGCCGGGCCATACCGTCCTTCCAACAGATGTCAGGGTGGTTGAAGTCCCCCATGAGAACAAGGGCCTGTGAGCGTGAGGCTTTTCCTATCTGTCTATAGAGTGCTTCATCCGCAGGTTCTCCTTGATCAGGTGGTCTGTAACAGATCCCCACAGTAACGTCTCTTCTTTAGCAGCAGCAGCTCCACCATTCCCCACTAGACCTGGCCTACAAACTTGGGTCCAGTGTTCAAGACACCCAAACCCCTAACTATGGCACCACCCTTTTAACCAGTTATTAACCTGGCCAAGCCTCCTAGCTTTTTATAGGTCCTCCCCTGTACCCTGAAGAACTGATGAAAAGACCACCTGAGCTCCAGAGCCCCTAACCACCTCTCCCAGGGCTCTGTAGTCCTTCTTTATGTTCCCCAGGCTACTACTATCTATATCCCTAGCACCCACATGTATCACCAGGAGTGGGTAATATCTGTGGGACTTCCTAGAGCAGGCAGCCTCTCTGCCACATCCCTGACCCGTTCCCCCGGTAGGCAACACACCTCCCTTGAGACAGGGTCTGGCCGGCAGACAAGTGCTTCTGTCCCTTTCAGTGTAGAGTCCCCTACTACTACGACCCGCCACTTTTTCCTGGCAGCACCAGCAGAGATCTTCTTTACCAGTGCATCAGCCAGCTGTTTCTGACTCGAGTGAGCTTCCTCATTAGCCCCCTGCAGGACAGCAAAGCAGTTCTGCGTGAGAACAGGTGATTTAGGGGGAAGGCCCTTGCTTTTGGTTGTCCTTTTCCTTCTTTTTTTTTTTTTTGTCACTAATTCCCAGCTTTCCTGGTTAACGGCCTCCTTCTTTCCTTCATGAGGTAGAGGTGAAGCTCGAGGCCCCTGCACAGTTTGGGCCAGGAGCAAACATTCCTGCTTCCTCTCAGCTTCCCTGACATCTCGCAGACTACTGACAGCGTCCCGCAGCTCAGCCCCTGCTGTAGGAGGACCTCCACCAGGGAGCACCGAGGGCAGCCCTGCCCATTGCGCACCCCCCCCCTCACCAGACCGGTGCAGGCACTCTCTACACCCCGAGCTCTGCACTGCAGCCTCCCCTCTCACCGGCTCTGTCTGGGTGCCTACGCCGGCCACCGCCGGGGCAGCCAGAGCAGAGCTCCCGGACCGGGCCCTGCTCACACGCCGAGTGCTCACCGTCCCGGTCTCCTGCCCGCGCAAACCGCCTCGACCCGCTCTGTTCGCCGCGCTCCCTGGGGCAGGTTTTTACCCAGTCAGGGCTGGTGCCGCTGCTCCAGGCTCCTCCCCCTGTGAGTCAGCTGCTCGCTCTGTCAGCTGAGCTGGCGGCTCCTGGGCAGGTCCCGTCGAGGACTTGAGGCTCCCTCTGTGGCTCTTGGCGCTCTGAGCTGAGGCTCCTGGGCGCTGATCTCTGCCCGCTCCGGTGTTGAAGGTGTTCTCTCTCGAGCTACTCACCTATTAGATTATATATTAGAAAGAAATTACTTATTCTGAGTGTGGTAAGACACTAGAGCAGGTTTCCCAGAGAAGCTGTGGCTGCCCCATCCTGGAAGTGTTCAAGGCCAGGTTGAACGGGGCTTTGAGCAAACTGTTATAGTGGAAAATGTCTCTGCTCATGGCAGGGGTTTCGGAACTAGATGATCTTTAAGGTGCCTTTCAACCAAAACCGCTCTGTGATTCTACAATGAGAATGATTGAGTTGTCTCTGGAAATGCTGGCATCTCCTCTGTAAGAAAGGAAACACCTTTAAGAAATAAATGAAGCTGATGACCTTTTGAGGTCACTCCCGATCTCTGTGTGATCTCCAGGTTTGGTGAATGCAACCAGACATCAAGACAAACTATTTCTTGACAAAGTCCATGATCTTGTGAAATTACTGAAATACACCATTTTCAACTGCATCATGTCACCAGATATAGAGATATACACAATCAGTACTTTTTATGTTTAAGCTAGACTTAAATACTATCTCCAAAAGGAAAATGAAGTGCAAAGCACAGAAATTTTTCACCTATATAGCATTCGAATGTAAGTGTGTTCCAGAATAGTGGCTAAGGATTTTAAGGCACTGTAGTGGTTTTGCTGCCAAACAAGTATTTTAAATTTATATTTAGTCTATATTTAATTTATATTTAGTTTATATTTAAGATTATATTAAATAAATATAAGGGTAATAATAATAATAATAGTAATAATAAGGTCCTACACCTGGGTCGGAGCAACCCCAGGCACAGCTACAGGTTGGGCAGAGAAGAAATTCAGAGCAGCCCTGCAGAGAAGGACTTGGGGGTGTTGGTCGATGAGAAAATGAACATGAGCCTGCTTCAGGGTGCTGAAAAATAGTAAGGAGACTGACGCCTGGCAGGTTCCCCAGTACAATTACAAACATATATGCTTAGAGGCAAAAATTATACTACTGCATTCAAATATATCTTTAGTCTTTGAAATATTGTAAGAATCAAGAACCTAAATTTTCTCAGGGTTCTGTTCCTTTTTATCTTACTTGGCTAGACTGAATGCATACCAGTTCAGTTTACTGATTTTTTAGTGTGGACGCTATAGAGTATTTTCCTGTTATTGCCTATGCGGGAGTATCAGACAGAAAAGTTTGTTCTCTCAGTATTTACTACTGTATCCCTGTCACTTACCTGTATTTTTAGTATGAGATTAAAATAATATTTTTCCAGTGCTAAATCAATGAGGATACTTTTGTGCATTTGACTTTTGGAATTAAACCTACTTGGTGGAGCTTTTGCTTGTCTAAATATTTTGCAATGATTTTTAAAATGTTAAGATTAACAACAAGCAATTAATATTTTTAACATGATGAAAACCTCTGTTTAAACAAAAACCTCTGTTTAAACTTACCCATGTTTCCTCTTAGTCCCAAAGGCTTTGCTAATAAAATGAAGATTTTTAAAAAAATCCATTTTCATCTTTTTGACAAAACCATAGAAAATTATAAATAGTGAAAACCTTAACAGTTTTTCATCTATGAGGTTTTTGTTCCAGTTTTTCTACTTACCCTTAACCTCTTAGCCTTAAAAACATCCAACTGAAGTTTTTTCTTTTTGAGGCAGTCTAATATTTCACATTTCTATTATTTCTAATATTAATCTACAATTATTCTGTGGAAACCACAGAAAACTTACTAATACAGTCCTCATTTACAATAAATATTCACTATGGAGATAATTTCTGGTAATTGTCATCAGCAGTTGTGCCAAAACTCCACCAATCCAATGAATACTAATTTAATATGACTAAATTGTCAAGTAATAATTAGGTTTGAAAACTTAAAGAGTAATTGAATGCATAATGTCTATTGATTTCAGATACCTATATCTTTTTTTCATCTTTCACCAGGATTTGAGTCTTGAAATAGATCAGCAAAAGGAATATTCTGAACTTTGTTTGCCTATTATTACCTGCACAATTTCTTTCTAATAAGCTATTTCATAAAGAATGATGAAATCTTTATAAACACAAAACATTTCGGAAAGCTTTGTCGACTTTTTATAGCTTTTTTAAAGCTTTTTAATGAACATGACAATTGTTTGAGCATACAGTACATTCACAAAATAGAATTCTTATAAAATAATAAAGAGTGAAAACAGGAATCTTTTCTGGCCTCACTTTCTTATTAAAATTTTACTTGAGGCCGTTTTTGTCATCCATGGTTTAGAATTAAAGTTTTCACCTATCAGTATCTGCAGGGTGGTATGAGCTGTAACAAGAAATGAGGTTAGTCTTTTGTCCTGGGTTCAGCAGTAGCAGTCATGTTTCTCCTTCGTGGTAGCTGGTGCAGTGCTGTGTTTTGACTTCCAGCCTGGGAACAGTGCTGGTGATACCGATGTTTTCGGTTGTTGCTAAGTGATGTTTACCCTGACCAAGGACTTTGTGAGGCTCATGCTCTGCCAGGGAGGAGGGGAAGCTGGGAGGGAGCAGAGACAGGACACCTGACACAGGCTGGCCAAAGAGGCATTCCATCCCACAGCACGTCATGCCCGGGGTGGGGGGTAACTGGGAGTTACCCGGAAGCACACGGACTTCCGGGTGGGACTCGTTTCTTGGCGAGTGGTATTGTATTCTCTTCCCTTGTTATTTTCTCTTATCATTGTTGTCGTTGTTGATAGCGGTGGTGATTTGTGTTGTACATTGGTTCCTCAATGGAAGGGAACCCATGGGAATTGCACTCATTAGATTCTCAACCCATGGGAGTTGCACTCATTAGATTCTCCTCCCCATTCCTCACGGGAATGGGGAAGGGGAGAGCCCCCGGGGGGGGGGGGGGTGTGTGTCTTGATTGCTCTCAGCCTGGCACCACTCACTGGGAGTGAGTGAACAAGCTGTCTGGATAGGGTTTAAACCACGACAACTTTAAATACAGGACTAAACATCAGAGGCAATTTGGTTGTAAATGCTGCACATACTTTGTCCTACCACTAAGCATTTATCTGTTAAAATAATGATAGAACTCAGAAATTATGCAGGGTTGGGTTTGGGTTTTTTCTCCATCAGGTTCACTACTAGTTGCCCCAGCCATCCTTGTGTTGTAATTGCCACAGCAATTAGATATGAATAGGTATGAGTGGTACTGACTGTGAAAACTGTGAATGTGTTCAGAATATCAGGTTGAATTTTGTATATTGACATACATTTGACTAAACGTTTAAAAAAAAAATAAAAAAAATTCTGGTCATTGACAGAGGGACTTTTTAACTTCAAAATAGCATCAAAATTCATTCAATGGATAAAATAGAATTTTTGTTTTAGTGTCCCCTTTTTCATATGTGAAATCATAAGAATGCAGAACTAAGGCAAGGTATTTATTGTTGTCTATCTGTTTTAGATGAAAAAATTATGAAACAACTAAGCTAATTTATATTTGCATTTATAAAACAATTGTTATTGCTTTCAGTTTCTTCTGTGGTGTCCTGTTTGATTGTACTCAGTCTGCATGTGAGTGTACATGAACCACACAGACATACTTAAGGCACTTTAGAGATTTACTGAGAGAAACAATAGCCTAGCTGGTACCTGGTAAGTTTCCATGTAGTTTTACACATTTTCCAGTGTTCTTCTCTGGAAAGATGTGTTTCTTTAGTCAGCTGGGAGGCATTACAACCTGGAAATAAAATAAATCATTCCAGCCAGTAGACTGTGAATATGCTTTTAGAAAATTCTGCAGCCCACATTTCTCTTCTAGAAAGTCGAAAGACTAGAGAAAGTGTGCAAAAGCAAGGTAAGCTGGAGAATTAGCTCAGAGAATTATCAGCAATTCACTGCAATTATCACAGAAATAATGAGCTTCTATAGGAAAGCCCCATGGCAAAGTCATCAGCAGAAAAGTTATGTCAAGTTGTTTAGAAAGGGTCGCCAGTACCATTTTAGTTTTGTTTTGTAGAACTTCAGGCTAACTAAAACTTTTTCTATAAAACTAGTTGACCGAAGTTGAGATGACAAATTAGGGTTTTCCCCAGAAAACAGAATGCCCCACTGCCATTGGGGAAACTCACTCTGCCTATAAAAGTGTCATAGCAGTCCTGCAATGGAGACACCTATGCTTGACAGAAGCTGTGAATCCTCCAAATCAAGTGGTGCATTGACATTTGGGGAGAAATGCAATTTTGGACATATCACTAATTGGTGGATAGCTAGCTTTATGTAGTTTTCCACTTACTATTTCATCGCTTTCTTAGCTGTCCGCCTTCCCCAGGTACTATGCAAAAAATTTTGGTAATTGATCAAGAATTACATATTTCACTTGAAGTCATGCATCTAAGTGAAATGTCTAGCTGTTCCATGATGCTAGATTTCTTGTAACACTGGAAGGAAAAGAATGAAATCAAAATAAAATACAAGAAAAACTAATCAAAGGTTCTTTCCTGTGTTAAGGAAAACAGTGGTAAAAGACAAATGTCTTCAAAGATACAGAGACCTCAAATATACAAGCACATTTTGCTAACTCAGCATTTCAAAAGGACAATTAAGATGGGGTAAAAAACAAAACCCTAAATTGAGGAATCCTGTTATGAGGAACCCTATAGGTGATGGAGCTGTTTGGGATTCACTTGTATGGATGTCTTACTCAAGGGTAGAAGGGCTGTGTTGGATAAATTTTTCCTTAAACGTAATTTTCTTAAGAATTAATCTAGTTGTCTCTTTTTAGTCTCTGATTTGGATTGCTTTCAGTTGTTTTTATGTGTGATACACATTTCATCTTGTGGGAATATATAATTCTCATTATTATTGTAAAAGAAAAGTCCATGTTTTGATGTGTAGAACAGTAGATTCCTTTTTTAAAATGTTTTTTTCTTTTTCATTATTTCTTTTTCATTAAGAGGCTTCAGTACCACGTTCCAAATATTTTGCTAAAGGTTTATTGGGGGTTGTTTCCATTCTCTTTGTGAGAAATTTAACTGTCATAATATCATTTTTCTAGAATTTGATACTTAATCTGATCAGTATTTTAAAAACAGGAATGTAAAACAGAGGTTCTTTATAAAGCTGATGATATTTTGAGCCAAATTGTATTACTAAGACTGAGTTGAACAGTGTCACCTGCTACTACTTTTGCTTTGGCATTCAGCAGTAGCAAGTTCCTACTCCAAAGTGTCTGATTCCACACACAGAGCAAGCAGGAGTGAGGGACTGAAGCTATGGGAATGTGAAGCATTTTTATATGTACTCAGTCTTAAATGAATGATCATAAAATATTACTATATGTAAATGCTAAGTTACTCTAGGACTAGATAGGGACATGGAAAAGAGGGCGGGGGGGGGATGCTTGATACCTGGTGCAAGTTAGAAAATGACCATTCATTTGCAGGTATCTAAGCAAATCTAAAAACATATCATCCAGCTTGTAATGTTGTTGATTATTCAGGTTCAGTAGAGCTGGAAGCTAAATGGGTGTTTTACAGTTGGAGGCTGAACTAGCTATTCTTGAGACTTAATAGATTTAACCACTTATCAAGAATGTCAACAATGTCCCTTAGTGCTTTCCATGATTCCTTATTTTTTGTCAAATCTACCCAGGGAGAACTTAATCTTTCTCAGCAATAATTATGGAAAAAAGTAGTGCTGTTTACCATAAAATGTATGCATTTCTTGCAGCAGTAAAAATTACTGTGCCTTATAAATCATATTTACTCTTTTATCTGGCTGCTTTTCCTAAAAAATTGTTTGAAAAACACTTTCTCTAGTCCTGAAAATTACACAATAACTTTCAAGAGCCAGATTATGAGTTTAGTTACTTGGGATGACTCTGGAGACACCAAAAAAAAAAAAACCAAAACAACAAACCTCTAAAAAAAGAATTATTTAGTCCACTAACAAATGAATTTTTTAATAGAAAAAAATTGCTTCAATTTTAATAGATAATAGAATTAATAGTTATTAGTTAATAATTAATGTAAAATTAGTATTACCTCTTCCATATAATAAAGATAATCTTTGAGGAGAAAACATACTGCCTTTGGAAGAAATTATACAATTTGCAGACATGGCAACCAGAGAGACTTCCAGAAGCAGCATTAGGATCACTAGCACTAGCACAAATAATTATTAATAGTGGAATATTTTGTTTTTCTGTAGAACCCTGTTTTCTGATTAAAATATTTTGCGTTAACCACTAATCACAAGTTAGATAAAAGCTGTTTAAAGGTTCTGGAATTTTTTTTTTATGATTCTTAAAACTTCCACAAGAAAAAACAACCAGACAACCAAAACAAACCTATGGAATCTAAGGTCACCTATTCCTTTCTCATTCACACTTTCAAAGAACAGTGCTGGCTCCTAAAAACAAATATATTCAGCTGCAGGCAGAGCTAGTGCACCACCAAGAAAATAACTACAAGCTATTCATGTAGGACTCAGGAAGCTTCCATCTGTGACTGATTAAACTTTTTTTTTATGACTGACCTATTAGCAAAACCCTTTTTGAAATAAAATCTTATATATGTGTTCATATCACCTTATAGAATCATAGAATCGTAGAATCGTAGAATCATAGAATAGTTAGGGTTGGAAAGGACCTTAAGATCAGCTAGTTCCAACCCCCCTGCCGTGGGCAGAGACCCCTTACGCTAAATCATATCACCCAAGGCCTCGTCCAACCTGGCCTTGAGCACTGCCAGGGATGGATCATTCACAACCTGCCTGGGCAACCTATTCCAGTGCCTCACCACCCTAACAGGAAAGAGTTTCCTTCTTATATCCAACCTAATTTTCCCCTGTTTAAGTTTGAACCCGTTACCCCTTGTCCTGTCACTACAGTTTCTAATGAAGAGTCCATCCCCAGCACCCCTATAGGCCCCGCTTCAGATACTGGAAGGCTGCTATGAGGTCTCCACGCAGCCTTCTCTTCTCCAGGCTGAACAGCCCCAACTTCCTCAGCCTGTTTTCATACGGGAGGTGCTCCAGTCCCCTGATCATCCTCATGGCCCTTCTCTGGACTTGTTCCAACAGTTCCATGTCTTTTTTATGTTGAGGACACCAGAACTGCACACAATACTCCAGGTGAGGTCTCACAAGAGCAGATTAAAGGGGCAGCATCACCTCCTTCGACCTGCTGGTCACGCTCCTTCTGATGCAGCCTAGGATACAGTTGGCTTTCTGGGCTGCAAGCACACACTAATGGCTCGTGTTCATTTTCTCATCAACCAACACCCTGTAGTCCTTCTCCACAGGGCTGCTCTGAATCTCTTCTCTGCCCAACCTGTAGCTGTGCCTGGGATTACTCCAACCCAGGTGTAAGACCTTGCACTTGGCATGTCATCAGCCCACCTCACAAGTGTGTCGAGGTCCCTCTGGATGGCATTCCTTCCCTCCAGGGTATCAACTGAACCACACAGCTTGGTGTCATCGGCAAACTTGCTGAGGGCACACTCAATCCCACTGTCCATGTCACTGGTAAAGATGTTAAACAAGACCGGTCCCAACACCGATCTCTGAGGGACACCACTCATTACTGGTCTCCAGCTGGACATTGAGCCATTGACCACACCTCTCTGTGTGCGGCCATCCAGCCAGTTCATTATCTACTGAGTGGTCCATCCATCAAATTGATGTCTCTGCAATTTAGAGACAAGGATGTTGTGTGGGACAGCGTCAAACGCTTTGCACAAGTCCAGGTAGATGACATCAACTGCTCTACCCCTGTCCATCAGTTCTGTAGTCCCATCATAGAAGGCCACCAAATTGGTCAGGCAGGATTTCCCCTTAGTGAAGCCATGCTGGCTGTCACCAAGCACCTATCAATTCTATAGGTATTTTTCTTAATTTCTACAGTCTAAAAGTCATTCATCTTGCAAAGACTTTTATTGCTACATTCACAATAAGGTCATTAAAGGAGCATTCAGAAAATGCAGTATTCCTTAATAATAATGAGATTTGGAGCTTTGCTGAATAATTTTAAATTCTGTAAAAATCATTGATTTGAGAATATTGAAAATTTGTTTGGAAATTTACTTGAAGATTATTGGCATCAAGAATTCTAAAGCAACATCAGCTGTGGAATTGACTAAGAAACGATAATGAACATTCACAGCCTGCAATCAATTATAAGGCATTTCTAGCCCCATATTTGTCCTCATGCAGAAATACGTAAGCAACATTATTTAAAAAATCATTTCTTTATCTGGCTTTATAACAGAATCGCAGCTCTGACAAATCTGTAATAAAAATGGATATGGCATCATTTGAGGACAAAGGAGGTAGTAAGGATGGTAGGGAGATGGCATTAGAAGGCCTGATGAATGAAAGGCTGATGGCTCTGGTTAGTATCCTATATACAAAGCAACATCTACCTTTATATTTAGTTTTGTCTTTTTTTACTCTTTAATGGAGTGAAGTCTCTGTAAGAGACACTTCACGTTCAGCTCTACACTTTTATATGAATTCTAAAGTGTGGTATCTGAAAATCTTGTTTCTTAAACAAAACATATAGTACAATTTCAAGAACTGTAAGTATCAACCAGGTCAGAGCACAAACATAAGAAGTAGCTCAAAAGATCATTTTCATATGTAAGTAGGTTGTCAAAAGAAATTCTTTGCTTCTGAATATGAAACATTTCAGCTATGCAGTTGTATAAAGCAGGACTGTATAGGTCTGGGAATTCATTGGCTGGGTCAGCTCTGCAGTCACATAAATGACTCCTTTGTGGATTCCATATTAGCTAGTAAAACACACCACATCAACAACTCATTTGTTCCTAAGGATTTTACTATATTTTACTGACCATTATCTGAGACAACTGCCGCCCATATGGAAATATCTATTTTGTCCATGTTATCCTGCAAATGTTGAGCTTCTTAAAGTCCACTAAAACATTACAAAATTTACATCATAAGTCGAACAACTACTGACACTAAGCAGTTTTGTACCTGCTTGATGTAATAGGACTTTTTGTCAGTATAATAAAGTCAAAGCAAACCTCCCATCATCACATGAACAGAATGGTCAAAATTAATTGCCAAATTCTGTGATGACTCCTCTTTTTCATATTTGTTTGAAATTACTCACAGAAGCCTAATGCTTCGTTATATGTTCATTCAGTAAATTTGTTCAATGCTGCTTATTTTTAATAGATTTGATTCTGACAGCTAAAATAAAATTGTAATAGAATTATTATAGAAAGACTACAGCTTACATAAATAGCAATCAAGCAATGATGGGGGTTTGATGCTTCTTTAAAGCTACCACTCTTAGCACACTATATATGTCACTCTACGGTCAGCACGGGGAGTGGCCTCGTATCTGAAAATGTAACTCCTGGAAGATTTCTGACACCTACTTGAATACTTGTTGATTTATTTTAGATCTATCTACATAGCTTTTTTATATGCATTTTCCAAATTCTTCTCAATCAAATACTCTAATAAAATATATTTTCACTAGCTAAGCATATTTTTACTATCAAAATTGCAAGAATGTGTATTTTAAGTAAGTATAGAGTTGTGAGTATTGAGACTTAATCTTGCAGCTCCTTGCTTAACAAACAGAAACTCATCAAGAATTCGAGCATTTTAATGTACAAAACCTTAACTTTTTATCAGCCATGCCAAAGAGTGAAGGTAACTGCAACCTGTCTGTGATATTACAGCGTTTGGTCCTAGCACACTTTCTAGCAAAGCTTTTTTGCATTTGCACTTCTACAAAGAAAAGCTACTCTGCTAACAGGTTGTCATGTGGACTAAGAATATTGGCAGTACTCTGTTGTAGATTTGCTTCCTGGAACATTCATTTGCACACTTTATGCTATGTATGGAAATGAAACAAGAATCATGTTAATAATGAAAAAATAATGATTTCTAATAACTGTAATCAAAAACTTAACTTTCTTCAGCAAAAGTTATTATTGTTTGGGCAAAGCAGAGCCCATAATTGCAAAGCCGTATTAATGCATTTCCTTCTGTCACAATTCTCCCACTCCTGCTTGTCAATGTTGCTGGCATTATCAAAACCATATTAGGCCCACATAGAGAGAAAGGTAAAAACACAAGACATAGCGCAGAAAAAGTATCTGGGAAGCTGTTCCGTTTCTCATTTTTTATTTCTATGTAAAAGAGATGCAAAGACTACCATTAGAAACTTTTTTCTAGTTCTAGAAAATTAGTTCTTTTCTAGAATAACCCTCTAAAAGAGAAATTTCTTGCTTGGAAAGGTGAATCTACTGTAAAATTCTGAGCAGCTTTCTCTCTACCATGTGGTCCTAGCTTGTAGATTGGTCTGTAACTGTTATGAGAGAACAGATGAAACAGATGAAATGATGAAATGCTTTCATTCATCCAAATAGCTGTAATTCCACACCCCCCACACCCCCCCTTTTTTCTTTCTTTTATTAATATTTAATTGCCGGAGTTGATACGGTTCTCATTCTTATATTTTTACAATTACAGAAAAGCCAAACTTAACCTTTATAAAGAGGAGGAAAATATTAAGAGCTAAATACTTACTAATTTTGCCAAGTACTGACTGTGGGTTCAGTTTTCTATACTGTTTTACTTGGATCTTTCTGGAAAAAAATACTGACCAGCATGCAAGTAACAATGACAGATGACAGAATCATAGAATCACAGAATATTTAGAGTTGGAAAGGACCTTAAGATCATCTAGCTCCAACCCCCTTGCCATGGGCAGGGACGCTTTCCAATAAACCAGGTTGCTCAAAGGCCCATCCAGCCTGGCCCTGAACGCTTCCAGGGATGCGTAAGCCAGAGCTTCCCTGGGAAACCTGTTCCTGTGTCTCACCACCCTCACAGGGAAGAATTTCTTCCTTATATCCAACCTAAATCTCTCCTGTTTAGTTTGAACCCATTACCCCTTGTTCTACCTCTACAGTCCCCAAAGAGTCCCTTTCTGACAACCTTGTAGGCCCCCTTCAGATAAGCTCCTGGAAGACTGCTATGAGGTCTCCACCCAGCTTCTGTTCTCCAGGCTGAAAAGCCCCAGTTTTTTAGCCTGTTGGAGAAGAAGGCAACAGATCATTACAAGGAAAGAACTGGAAATTATGCTGTAGGAATGGGTTGAGAAAAATCAATTGAACATTCCTTACATGTTGCCTAAATGATTTGATTTAAAACCTTCAAAAGAAGGAATCAAAGCTTCAGGACAGAAAGCAGTTCAGAGAAGAATGTACAAAACCACAGTGAGTAGCTGTATAACTATGCCATGTACCTGATGTACATATACCTGAAAATCATACTAAACTATCACTCTTTAAAATGTCTTCTGCTGGTGAAAAAGTGATTATTTTCTTGTGTCTAAATTAAGATTTCTCCAAGTGTTTTGCTTTTTAGAAACCACTACTATATAATTTCCTCCATTTTTGGTCTCTTAAAGGTTTCTCCAGAGAAAGTCAAAGAACAAATAATTGACATTCTCACCCTTAGTCTTTTACAACATTAAGGTCTCTTCAGGGAGATTCAAATTCCATCATCTTTTCTTTTTCTTCTCTTTGTTTCTGTTCTGTAGTCACACATTTACTGATAAATATGTGAACCAATATTAATTTTGCATCATAATAATTTTCTTGGTGAAGTATGCTTTCCTTGGGATTTGCCTTAATATCTTTTTATAGCCCTTATTTCCAGTAAAAATAGAAAGCGTCAGGAAAAAGAAAACTGAACACCTTATCATATGCCTCTTTTCAAGTGTTGGCTTCCTTTAAGTACTTTGAAATCTTTTCTGACCTATTCCTCCGTTCTGGTGTCATTATTTTCTTATCACAATTGAATTTTCTGAACTCCAAATTCCTGTAATGTTGTCAATGCTGCAAAATAACCTTATCTGGTATTTAAGTTCATCTGAACTCTTATTTTCACAAAGGTTTGAAGCATTATGTGCAATTACTGAGTGGATTCAGAAAGTTGTTACAGAATTGATGGATTTTCCAGCTAGCAGGAAAGACTGGCTGCCAGAAAACCTGCTACAGGTTACTTCAAGACGAACTAGGACAGCAGTCTTAGTCCTGCTGTTAGTAATTTGATGTCTCTGCTCTTCATGACCAGGCTCTGACCATTCTGGACAAAGCAGTAAAAAAAATATGAGAGGAATTTACCACAGAAATCTTTTTCTGGTTTCTTGTTAGAAATATGCTGGTTCTTTCCTGGCTTTCTCCTGGGCTCCATTCACTTGACGGGGGTAAACAACACAGTTTTACTCTGGAATTACAGTGGTGGTTCTCCTGGTAAATTTATGCAACAACTGAGGTCCAGCCATCCTGAGATAACAAAATGTCTGTTTCTAAGGTTGCCCAGTCCTTTCCTTGTGAGGAGAAAGCAGGAATAAATCCTGCTCAGTTTCAGAATAAGCAGAAACCATGTACTTCTTTTTTACTCACCCCTTAAGCTGACAGTCTGTACAATTATGTCATTGCTAAGAATTCACATTAACTTTCAGTCTATTTCTGTGATCATTTGATCCAGAAGCTGACATATAATTTTCTGAGGTGTAGATATTAAAAATATATGGTTACTTCTTTTGAAATGGTGAATTTGTTTTCCTTAATAACACTAATTATTTCAATTTTTAAGATATTAGACCAGTTTTATTTTATTTTTGGCTAAGAAGTCTTGTCACAGTTTTTTTCCATTGTCTATACATTTACATATGGCACTGGACTTTGTATCAGAATTGTGAAAACACCTGGTTTTAGTTTGCTTATTGAACTAAAACACTTAAGAAAATAAGTGTATCAAAACAAATAGATCTTTCAAGACAAAATTAAGTACTTATTTTCATTTTCATATTCATATCTTTTATTCATTTTTTTTTTTAATTTAATATACCTAAATGTCCCCTAGGGATTGCACTCCACAGTGAGACATTTAGCATCTTCACTGCTAAATGTAAAAACAGCATAATGAAAGTTTGAGATTCATGAATTTCATTTTGTCAAAAACAAGAGTCAGATTTTGTGCAAATCCACAGATTTGATTACTGCAAATGTATGTTTTGCTTAACTTACCCACACACACAAAAAATATTCAGCTAATATTGTGATATCATATTATTAGCACTGTGCTTGAAGGAAACTAGTAAAAGGTGACATTTCTATTTCTGTACCTCATTAGTTTGTGTAGTTTAAATCCTCTCCTTTAAATAACATAGAAAGCCATAAGCTTTCATTTTTTCTGTGAATTCTGATACTATAGACTTCTCTTCAAAGGTGAGCAGGGAAAGTCTCATAACTTATTCACAAAGCTACAGATATCTTGACTATACTTGTCACATGGCGGAGCTAAGAATAAAGTCAGGTCATCTGATGTAAAGTGGTGGAGAACCACAGCTCAAGTTCTGTTTTACATCATCTGAAGTTGAAAGATAATTTCTGCATCTGTAGTTTCTATGACCAAAATTTAAAGATGAAATGGCAGCTGCAGAGCAATGATTTAGCATGTGCATTTCTTTATGCACATATGCAACACTTTATGTAGAATAATGTCTTCGTCTAGAATGCATTTTAACCATGGCTAGATGATTCCTCTCTCAGATATAAAAAATAGTTCTGCACAGTCAGGGTCACATTGTAGCTTACATGTAATTTATATACACACACATTTAAGTTCGGAAGTACCATTCATGCACTACCAGTTAGCTGCAAGTTTAAAATCTGAAAGGCACAGTATAGCATCAGTACTAGTTTCTCTGAAGGCAGCAATATATCCTTGCAGCACCTTTTGAAGACTGGCTTAGTTGATCAACAACAAAAATGAAATCTTCCTCCCATGGATGTTTGTAAACACACCTTGTGACACACAGACATGTACATACATGAAGTCTCAGTCACAGTTCATTAGCATCCTGTGTATTAATCTGTTTGACAGTTCTCCTATGCAGAAGTATTCTACAAAGAAACAAATGCAAAGACTAGTTGTTACCCTAAAGTGCAATAATATTAGACTGTCCCAAGACATAGATCAAAAAGCATGTAGATCATTGCACTTTCAAAGGAAGTCTGTCTCTATCAGCATCAAAATCAGTGGACTGGGAAATCTGCAGTGTCTAAATAATGTTTATAGTTTTGCTGTTATGTTTCTATTTAGTGATACAGCCCGTGTGGCCTACTTACATGTGGCTTATGTCTTGCTCAGCTGAAGAAGCAAATGGAAAATCCTTTGATACAGTTTATTTTGGTTTTCTACTGCCTTGTATATTAAAAATGTGTAAGTTTATTTTCTTTTGTTCTGAAAGTGGTAAGAAAATGCTCATAATTTACATAGCAGCAATTGGCTAGCATCCTGGGCTTCTTCTTACCAACTACTTTTATCTGAAAAGCTGTATGGTGGGCACAGACTCATTGGCAAAGAGCACTAGTTAAGGATGTATTATCTCCTCCATATCCATTAGTATTAATTTCTGTAGTACATTCCTGTACAACATGGTGATGTAGAAGTGCATATTTTCCTTTTCTCCCTATCCAATTTTTCAGGTGAAAAGATAAGAAATTAAAATTAATCCCTTAATTAAAAATTAATGTCTAACAGTAAGCTTAATTTCTACTATTTTCTGTTTATATTTCTAGGCTGTATAGAACCTAAGAATCATAAAATAGTTTGGGTTGGAAGGGACCATAAGAGGTCATCTAGCTCCCTGCAATGAGCAGGGACATCTTCAACTGGATCAGGCAGCCCAGAACCCCATCCAGCCTGGCCTTGAATGGCTCCAGTGATGGGGCATCTACCACCTCTCTGGGCAACCTGTGTCAGCATTTCACCACCCTCACCATAAAAATTTTCTTCTTTATATCTATTCTGAATCTGCTCTCTTTATGTTTAAAAATATATTAATTAAACTTATTAAAAGAAGTATAAAAATCTGAGGGACTGAATGTACTTTCAGCTGAGTGTATGGTCTGGTACATCTCTTTCTTCTTTTTGTCCTATTTTTCATAAGAAAAAGACCCATGTGCATGGATGGGAAGGAAAATTTAACTTGTACAGTTTGGTCTAGATGAAGTTTAGCTTTAAGCATACAATTAAATTAATTTACATTTAATTCAAAGAACTACTTCTCAGGCTAGATGAAGCCAATGTAGGACATATGCATTAGGTGAATCTTGCAAAAGGAGCACTGCGGATGTTTCCGTTCTGGAGTGCTTGGTTCTTTCACAGTAGCTGCTCAGTAATTTGAACATCTGTCTCAGTAGTCTAAGGACATAAATTCTGGTTTTGCAGTGATTGCTGAAGGTCAACACATTTCACCACAGCAAAGGAATGAATTCCAATCATAAAAAGCTCTATTACAGAACTAGTACACTGTTCACAGAGGGTACCAGCAGAAGAAGGTGGGACTGGTCATTTATCAAATTGTCTATTTGTCTTTTAGATTCTTTGACTGTATCTATCCTCATGATAGTGAATTCCTCTCCAATGTAAATGTAGTCTATGTTCGTGAATTATGCATAATACTGTCTCATTATTTGTATAGACATTTCCATATTGCTGAGCACTGCAATATCTGGATCTCCAGAATAATTTAGTTTCATCAGTCTTCAATCAGCTGCATATGAAGCAAGCCATACTGCTTTGACAGGTGGAGCTAAATTTTGCTCTTATTCACTTCTTCAATATCCAGCCTTCTAGACAAAGCAATACTATAGGAAATAAAAAGATGAAAATAAAATCAGACTAGGGAGAACATAGACCCCCTCAGGAAGCTCTCGGGAGAACTGGCTACACAGGATTTGGAGAAGGCTGAGGTTCTGAATGACTTCTTTGCCTCGGTCTTCACTGGCAAAGGCTCTGACCACACCACCCAAGTCTTGGAAGGCAGATGCAAGGACTGTGAGAATGAAGACCTTGGGCCCACTGTAGGAGAGGATCTGGTTCAAGACAATCTTAAAAGCCTGAATGTGCACAAGTCCATGGGTCCTGATGAGATCCATCTGCAGGTCCCAAAGGAGCTGGCGAATGAAGTTGCGAAGCCACTGGCCATCATATTTGAGAAATCATGGCAGTCAGGTGAAGTTCCCGATGACTGGAAAAAGGGAAATATAACCCCCATTTTCAAGAAGGGGAAAATGGATGACCTGGGAAATTACAGACCAGTCAGTCTCACCTCTGTGCCTGGCAAAATCTTGGAGCATATTCTCCTGGAAGGCATGTTAAGGCACATGAAAATCAACAAGGTGCTTGGTGACAGCCAGCATGGCTTCACTAAGGGGAAATCCTGCCTGACCAATCTGGTGGCCTTCTATGATGTGGCTAAGGACCTGATGGACAGGGGCAGAGCAGTTGATGTCATCTACCTGGACTAGTGTAAAGTGTTCTACACTGTCCCACATGACATCCTTGTCTCTAAATTGGAGAGACATCAATTTGATGGATGGACCACTCAGTAGATAAAGAACTGGCTGGATGGCCACACACAGAGAGTTGTGGTCAATGGCTCAATGTGCAGCTGGAGACCAGTAACGAGTGGTGTCCCTCAGAGATCGGTGTTGGGACCGGTCTTGTTCAACATCTTTGTCGCTGACATGGACAGTGGGATTGAGTGCGCCCTCAGCAAATTTGCCAATGACACCAAGCTGTGTGGTTCGGTTGATACGCTGGAGGGAAGGAATGCCATCCAGAGGGACCTTGACGCACTTGTGAGGTGGGCTGATGCCAACCTCATGAAGTTTAACCATGCCAAGTGCAAGGTCCTACACCTGGGTCAAAGCAAACCCAAGGAACAGCTACAGATTGGGCAAAGAAGAGATCCAGAACAGCCCTGTGGAGAAGGACTTGGGGGTGTTGCTTAATGAGAAAATGAACATGAGCCATTAGTGTGTGCTTGCAGCCCAGAAAGCCAACCGTATCTTGGGCTGCATCAAAAGGAGCACAACCAGCAGGTCGAAGGAGGTGATCCTGCCCCTCTGCTCTTGTGAGACCTCACCTGGAGTATTTTGTGCAGTTCTGGTGTCCTCAGCATAAAAAGGACATGGAACTGTTGGAACAAGTCCAGAGAAGGACCACGAGGATGATCCGGGGACTGGAGCACGTCCCGTATGAAGACAGGCTGAGAAAGTTGGGGCTGTTCAGCGTGGAGAAGAGAAGGCTGCGTGGAGACCTCATAGCAGCCTTCCAGTATCTGAAGGGGGCCTATAGGGATGCTTGGGAGGGACTCTTCATTAGGGACTGTAGTGATAGGACAAGGGGTAATGGGTTGAAACTTAAACAGGGGAAGTTTAGACTCGATATAAGGAGGGAATTCTTTCCTGTGAGGGTGGTGAGGCACTGGAATAGGTTGCCAGTGAGGTTCTGAATGCTCCATCCCTGGCAGTGTTCAAGGCCAGTTTGGACAGAGGCTTGGGTGGCATGGTTTGGTGTGAGGTGTCCCTGCCCATGGCAGGGGGGTTGGAACTAGCTGATCTTAAGGTCCTTTGCAGCCCTAAGTATTCTATGATTCTATGATTCTATGAAGCAGGAAGTATAAACATAGTTCCTTATGCTCACTGAGAAAAAAAAGTCACCCCTGTAACTCATTGTTTTTCATCTCAGTCTTAGTTTTTTGAGCATCTTCAGTTTGCTTTAGTGTATAGTTAACATTTACAGAGACACTTTTGGCAGAAGAACACTGACTTTGGCAGCTTTACAAGTAAATGTCAGCTCTGAGTTTTCCCAGGCCTCCATAATCCCTCCACAGTACCTCCACAATGCCAAGAGATTACTTGGCATTCATGAGTAACTGGCCTATTCCAAGTAGCAATCTATATTCTCATTTGTAAAGAATTAGAGAATATTGTTTTTAAGGAATTCCTGTGATTGCTAAAAATGGTTTTGTATAAATAAATAGAAATAGCATCTTTGTGCACAGTTTTCCTGTCAAGATGTCATGGTTTAAACCCAGTCAGGTAATTCGTTCGCTCACTTCCCCCCTTTCTTGCCCTCCCCCTGCTCCTGGAGGGACAGAGAGGAGAATCGAAAAGAATGCAACTCCCACGGGTTGAGATAAGAACAGTTTAGTAACTAAGGTATAACACAAATCACTACTGCTACCACCAATAATAACAATGATGAAGGAAATAACAAGGGAAGAGAATACAACACCTCAGCACCAGCCGACCAATAACTTGCCCCCCTCAGCCCAACCAAGCACCGACCCATACCTCCTCCAACCCTGCAGTCTCCCAGCCCTTCCGGCTCACTCCCAGTTACATCCTGGGCATGACGTGCTGTGGTATGGAATACCTCTTTGGTCAGTTTGGGTCAGGTGCCCTGTCTCTGCTTCCTCCCGGCTTCCCCTCCTCCCTGGCAGAGCATGAGGCTCACAAAGTCCTTGGCCAATCCAAAATATCGCTATCAGCTCTGTTCCCAGGCTGAAAGTCAAAACACTGCACTGCACCAGCTACCAAGAAGGGGAAAAATGACTGCTACTGCTGAACCCAGGACACAAGATTACAGAAATTCCAGGTTACTGCTACTTTTTCTGATTCATTTGTTGCCTTACCTCAGTGTTTTTCACTAGATTTTTGTCTTTTTTTTAGAGCAAAAAAAGTCCACACATTAAAGATAGTCATGTCCTTTGAGATATGTAGATATCAATATCTATATGTATATATAGTTCCAATGAATTTAGAGCTGCTTTACCCAGGATGTCTTCAGTGATTTGCCTTGTTATTTTAAGCATGATGAGGTGCTTAAAACAGGTACTGAATTTCTGCAAAACTAAGGATTTCATTAGTTAAGAAAACTCAGTGTTATAACCTTGATTCATTGCTACTGTTTTGACTTAACTAATGGTAACTGAACTCTGGATTCTAGTTTTCGTGAAGAAAAAACAAAATGTCCCACTGATTTTGACCTACCTGTTGAATTGTCATGTGCAAAGCTATACAAGCTTAAAAAGTGCAGATAAATAACTCAAAAGGGTGAACTAATAAAATATAATTTCTTATAGCTAAGCCAAACTTTCAAGAAAGGATTTGGTAATCAGAATGTATCTAACATGAATCAATAATTGCTTCAGATAAAATAATTTTAAAATATTCTGGTCCCAATTTATAAACACTTTTTGAAATCTCAGTTTATGGTTTAAAGAATGAAATAAATGCTACTATCTATTGCCTGCTGCTTAGCATCATTTGCTATTGAGTAATAAGTGTCATTTTAGATGGGAAAAATTGAGTTGTATATGCATGCACAGAGCATGATTTTTCTTGCTACCTTCAGTATTTCAAGATGGTCAACAGTCTTTTTTAATAGAGAAAAAACAGGAAAAATTATTGCAGCATTTTCATACGAATTAAATGATGGTAGAAAATGGGGGAAAAAAAGGTAGAAATTTGCTAATACAGAATAAATATGTAAAAGAACTCTTTAGTAAGAAGCGCATATATAAAAACCTGCTGAAATTTAGATTAGGATGGGCGAAAGAGGCAACTATCTAGTGCTTGGTAAAATAAGAATCTCCTTTTGGGATTTCCAACTTCTTCAAATTTTGGTGGAACATTCTATTTTTTACAATGGAAATTGTTAGAAGCTTTATTATTACAATTACTCAGTTTTGTGGTTTTGGCTATAACATTTTCCATGTAATTCACATGTGTCAAACAGTATTTTTGTAAAACTTCATTCCAGTTAATGTAGGGAAAACATTGTTGCATATGCTAGATCTAACTTTTTTTCCTTTGAACTTTTCAATATCACAAGAAATTAGAAGGACAGATACATTTATTTTTTCAGACAAAGTCATAGCTTACAAAAAAAGACTGTTCATATTTGGTGGTGGAAAGAGGTTCAAATACAAAATTTCAGCAGCTTCCAGTCATTGCAAGTCCTGAGCTGAGCAGGACGTTTAAAGGTAGCAGTAGTAGTTTTATATTATACTTTAGTTTTTGGCCTGTCCTTAACCCCTGGGATTTACATTCATTCAGTTCTCCTCCCCATTGCACCTGGATCAGAAGGAAGGAAGTGGGGGAGTGAGTGAGCAGCTGCATGGTTCTGAGTCATCAGCTGGGTTTAAACCATGACAGTGTATTAGGGTAGAGTGACTGAGATCATCTACCTGGATTTGTGCAAACCATTTGGCACTGACCAGCATGATACTCTAGTCTCTAAACTGGGGAGGCATGGATTTTAAAGATAGACCATTTCATAGATAAGGAATTAGCTAGATAGTTGCACTCAAAGTGTTGCAGTCAACAGCTCAATAACTCAGCGGAAACCGGTGATGAGTGGTGTTTCTCAGGAGTCAGTATTGAGACTCGTGCTGTTTAAAATCTTTGTTGGTGACATGGACAATGGGATTGAGTGCCTCCTCAGCAAGCCAGCTATATGTTGGGCTGCATCAAAAGGAGCATGGCCAGCAGGTTGAGGGAGGTGATTCTTCCTCTCTACTCTGGCCCCTACTACTCCCACCTGGAGTACTGTGTTCAGCTCTGGGGCCCCAACACAAGAGGCACGTGTAGCTGGTGGAGTGAGTCCAGAAAGGCCAAGAAGATGATCAGAGACTGGAGCACCTCACCTAGGTCGTGTTAGGTTAAGATAGACAGATGCTGTTAAGACAGGCTGAAAGAGTTTAGCTTGTTCAGCCTGGAGAAGAAAAGGCTTAGGGGAAACCTTATAGCTACCTTCTAGTACCTAAATGGGGCCTACAAAGCTTGGCTTTTTACAAGGACACATAGGAATAGAACAAAGGGAAATGGCTTTAAGCTGAAAGAGGATATGTTATGTAAGATATTACAAATAAATTCTTCACTGTGAGGGTGACAAGGCACTGTCACTGGTTGCCCAGAGAAGCTGTGGATGCCTCATCCCTGGCAATGTTCAAGGCTAGGTTGGACAGGGCATGGAGCAACCTCGTCTAGTAGAAAGTGTCCCTGTCCATGGCAGGGGGGTTGGAACTAAATGATCATTAAAGTCCCTTGCAACCCAAACCATTCTATGATTCTGTTATTTACTGATGATAAGTTAATATGCAGGAGAGAATTGGAACCAGTCTTGGAATTTATCTGCCAGTTATGAAGCAAAATCACACATACTTCAGGTAAGAGTCAGGGAACTTTTCCTTTATCCAGTCTGGTGGGCCAGGACACAATGGAAACAACTATATTATGATATAAGATTCAATATCAGTATCTTTTCGCTGTTGCATGTGTCATTTTAGTTCATTACCCTGGCCCACATGACATCCTTGTCTCTAAATTGGAGAGACATCAATTCGATAGATGGACCACTCAGTGGATAAAGAACTGGCTAGATGGTCACAAGACTTGTGGTCAATGGCTCAATGTTCAGCTGAAGACCAGTAACGAGTGATTTCTTTGACTACGTTTGACTGATCATAGAATCATAGAATCATAGAATCGTTAGGGTTGTAAAGGACCTTAAGATCAGCTAGTTCCAACCCCCTTGCCAGGGACAGGAACACTTTCTACTAGACGGGGTTACTCCATGCCCTGTCCAACCTAGTAGACATCAACTGCTCTGCCCCTGTCCATCAGTTCTGTAGCCCCATCATAGAAGGCCACCAGATTGGTCAGGCAGGATTTCCCCTTAGTGAAGCCATGCTGGCTGTCACCAAGCACCTTGTTGATTTTCATGTGCCTTAGCATGCCTTCCAGGAGAATCTGCTCCAAGATTTGTGCCAGACACAGAGGTGAGACTGACTGGTCTGTAATTCCCTGGGTCATCCATTTTCCCCTTCTTGAAAATGGGGGTTATATTTCCCTTTTTCCAGTCATCAGGAACTTCACCTGACTGCCAGGATTTTTCAAATACGATGGTCAGTGGCTTCGCAACTTCATTTGCCAGCTCCTTCAGCACCTGCAGATGGATCTCATCAGGACCCATGGACTTGTGCACATTCAGATTTTTAAGATTGTCTTGAACCAGATCCTCTCCTACAGTGGGCGCAAGATCTTCATTCTCACAGTCCCTGCATCTGCCTCCCAAGACTTGGGTGGTGCAGTCAGAGCCTTTGCCAGTGAATACCGAGGCAAAGAAGTCATTCAGAACCTCAGCCTTCTCCAAATCCTGTGTAGCCAGTTCTCCCGAGAGCTTCCAGAGGGGGCCTACGTTCTCCCTAGTCTGTTTTTTATTTGCTATGTACCTGTAGAATCCCTTCCTGTTATCTTTAATACCTCTAGCTAAGTTTAATTCTAGCTGGGCCTTAGCTTTCCTAACCTGGTCCCTAGCTTCTCGGACAGCATCCCTGTATTCTTCCCATGCCACCTGTCCTTGCTTCCACTTATTATAAGCCTCTTTTTCCAATTGAAGTTTCCTCAGGAGCTCCTTATCCATCCAAGGAGGTCTCCTGGCCTTCCTGATGCACTTCCTTGTAGTTGGGATGCAACACTCCTGAGCTTGCAGCAGGCGATCCTTGAATATCAACCAACAGTCCTGGGCCCCCCTGCCCTCTAGGGCTATATCCCATGGAACCTTCCGAAGCAGGCTCCTGAAGAGCTAAAAGTCTGCTCTTTTGAAGTCCAGGGCAGTGAGCTTGCTGCACGCTCTTCTCACTGTCCTGAGGATCTCAAATTCAACCATCTCATGATCACTGCATGCAAGGCTGCCCTGGAGCATCACATTTCCAACCAGCCCTTCCCTGTTGCTGAGCACGAGGTCAAGCATGGCACCTCTCCTTGTCGGCTCCTCTATTACTTGCAGAAGGAAGTTGCCTTCCACACAATCGAGGAACCTCTTGGATTACTTGTGCCGGGCCATACCGTCCTTCCAACAGATGTCAGGGTGGTTGAAGTCACCCATGAGGACAAGGGCCTGTGAGCGTGAGGCTTTTCCTATCTGTCTATAGAGTGCTACATCCACAGGTTCTCCTTGATCAGGCGGTCTGTAACAGATCCCCACAGTAATGTCTCCCATCGCTATATTCCCTCTAACCCTGACCCACAAACTCTCTGTTGACTGCACACCTGTCCCCAGACAGAGTTCCACACTCTCCAGCCTATCCCTAACATAAAGGGCAACTCCCCCTCCCCGCCTGCCAGGCCTGTCTTTCCTAAAGTGCCTGTAACCTTCCATTCCAACACTCCAGTCATAGGATCCATCCCGCCATGTTTCTGTGATGCCTATTATATCATACCCCCGTAGACATGCACACATCTCTAATTCCTCTTGTTTTTTCCCCATGCTACGGGCATTTGTATAGAGGCATTTGAGCCGAGCTCCAGCTGAAGCCGCCTCATTGGCTGGAGCGGCTGGGATATCTCTACATTGCTCCAGGCATTTATTATAGGTGCTGGCAACTGACTGGGTGTGTTGGGATGGAATGATGCCCCCCTCCCCCAACACATCTAGTTTAAAGCCTCCTTGACCAGCCTGGCAAGCCTCCTACCAAAACCGCTCTTTCCCTTAGACCAGCTCCACCAGCCCCCACTAGACCTGGCCTACAAACTTGGGTCCTGTGTTCAAGACACCCAAACCCCTAACTATGGCACCACCCTTTTAACCAGTTATTAACCTGGCCAAGCCTCCTAGCTTTTTTTAGGTCCTCCCCTGTACCCTGAAGAATTGATGAAAAGACCACCTGAGCTCCAGAGCCCCTAACCACCTCCCCCAGGGCTCTGTAGTCCTTCTTTATGTTCCCCAGGCTACTACTATCTATATCCCTAGCACCCACATGTATCACCAGGAGTGGGTAATAGTCCGTGGGACTTCCTAGAGCAGGCAGCCTCTCTGCCACTTCCCTGATCCATGCCCCCGGTAGGCAACACACCTCCCTTGAGACAGGGTCTGGCTGGCAGACAAGTGCTTCTGTCCCTTTCAGTGTAGAGTCCCCTACTACTACGACCCGCCGCTTTTTCCTGGCAGCACCAGCAGAGATCTTCTTTACCAGTGCATCAGCCAGCTGTTTCTGACTCGAGTGAGCTTCCTCATTAGCCCCCTGCAGGACAGCAAAGCAGTTCTGCGTGGGAACAGGTGATTTAGGGGGAAGGCCGTTGCTTTTGGTTGTCCTTTTCCTTCTTTTTTTCGTTGTTTTTTTTTTTGTCACTAATTCCCAGCTTTCCTGGTTAACGGCCTCCTTCTTTCCTTCATGAGGTAGAGGTGAAGCTTGAGGCCCCTGCACAGTTTGGGCCGGGAGCAAACATTCCTGCTTCCTCTCAGCTTCCCTGACATCTCGCAGTCTTTTAACAGCATCCGGCAGCTCAGCCCCTGCTGCAGGAGGACCTCCACCAGGGAGCACCGAGTGCAGCCCTGCCCGTTGCGTACCATAATGATCATATGCAACATGCACATCAAGCTGCAAACAAAGTAGAGAAGACTAAGTTTTGAAATACAAGTTTTTTTCCTTTTCTGCGCCGAACTAACTTCATGACAAAACAGTACAAAGATGTTTCCCTATAATAAAACAAGCTTTAGCTTTCTACCCTAAGCTTTCTTTCTGAATTTATGTATGTGGTCAATAGTTTCAAAATGAACTTCAAAGAAGTAAAGCCCAGTGAAGTTGAGTTATTTGAAGTGAAACCGTTATTTTTCCTACAAAGGGTACAAAACAGGTTGTTTTTTTTTTAAAAGCTGAAAACATGTGTCTTAAAATAAGAGTTACTGTCTCTCTAAACTTTACAGCTTTGAACAGTCACACCACTGAAAAATAGAACACCTAATTATTTGGCTTCTATCTTGTCAAATGCGATGTATTCTTTTGCCTTTGGAAGTCTGATTTTTTGATATATAGGATTCCTACGTTTTGGAGGTTTTTAAAATTAATTTATTTCAAAGTGAATTCTAATATTTGTATATATATAAATAAAATACGCAGTAGCCTGAATTTTTTCATTTCAGTATTCTCAAAACACTTCAGAATATAGTTTATTCCTAGAATTCACAAAGTAAATATTTTAATTCTTAGGAATGTAAAAGCAAGTAAAATTTGCAGGGTAGTTATCACCTTAAAAGGAATAGACATGTGAGAATACACTTCATAATAATACACATTTGAAGGAAAAAACCTCTGAAACAAAACACTGCTCATACCATATTTATAGATACATGTATATGTGAATTCTTCTGTATGAATAACAGAATTTGAATTAAAGAGACACTTCAGAGCTACTAAGAGCTACTAACTGTTGAGATCACCAGAGATTTCTTTGTGTTGACTGAAAGGGACACCAGAACACCTACTCCTCCTTAACTTGAAAATGGAGGATGAGACAATGTTTTTGTGTAAACACAGGCAATCTGGAAAAACAACTATCAAAAAAACAGTGTAGCACAATCTAAAATTCTCATCTCTTAAAAAATGGATTTTACATAGATCCTGATTTTCACCTAACTAAGAATGTGACTTGGACAGTACAGGATTTCTAAATGATGATTCAAAAGTATAGATACACTGTGAAATTTGCTCACCTTCAGATTCCCTTCAAGCATGTGTATCACTGATCATTTGTGTTACCTGCAATAATTTTTTCTCACTTGAAAATTTTCCAAACAAAACTGAAGGCTCAAGTAGCTGAGAAATATGCCCATAATCTAATTCAGATATATCCCTGATCACTCTCAGCATTTTGGCTCAGTCCCTAAATTAACTGTACTATAACCAACTATGTATTATTCACAATATTCTCCTGTAAGGCACTCTTCACTGTGGAGCATATTATAACCAAAGGACAGCATACGCTTGCATTTCATTTCCAAAATAGTTTGGGTGCTGAATTATATTTACCATTAGTATACAATTATAATAAAGCCTTGCAATATCCTCAAGAATCTCATTGAAACCACAGTAGCACTGCTTACAGGCCAGACCAAGATATAAATATAACATATCAAAGTATCAGCAGAATGGCTGCTTCTTAGAATCATAGGATCACAGAATGGTTTGAGTTGGAAGGAACCTTAAAGATCACCTAGTTCCAGCCCCACTGCCATGGGCAGGGACATTTTCCACTAGACCATGTTGCCCAAGACTCTGTCCATCCTGGCCTTGAACACTGCAGGGATGGAGGAGCCACAACTTCCTGGGGCTATTTATTCTAGTGTCTCACCATCCTCATAGTGAATATGGAAACATATTTCCTACCTCAAAGCATCCTGTCTTTGAGGTGTAAGACAGCCTGCACATCATGATTAACGGGACTTGACACACTCAAAATAGGAAACTATAAAAAGGTGCAATATAACATTCAGAACAAATTTCAAAATTCCAAAATGGAATATTCCACTATAAAATTCCAGCACTCTGAAATAATCTTTCTAAAAATAAGGCTGTGTCAATAATTACCTACTTTCCTTAAACTATGGTTTATCATAAAAATAGAGGAATAAAGACAGCATACTGATACTGTTAAATGTATAAGCAGTTTTGAGACATTTTCTTCACTGTTCAAGGTTTTATAAGTGATTGATAGATTTAATTTGTTGTCATCTCAAAATCGAGAAAAAATATTTTCTTGGCAAAATAATACCCATGCTTGGTAATAATACCCATACTTGGTATGTAATTTATCAAGCATATTGCCATGAAGCATTGTATTTGATTGTACTTCTAGAGATGTCAAGTAGTAGATTTACAGCAATACAAAATTGAAAGTGAGTCCAGTTCATCTAGTTCACTCCTTAGCCAAATGGTAGAATCAGATACTCCTGTCATCCCAGGCAGACATGTCTAGCATGTTCTAAAAAAGCTCAGCTGATGCAGAATATTCAATTTTGTAGCACTTCCTATATAAAAGAGGTGCCTGGGAGGCATCAGCATTCACAAAAATTAGTCTTCATTCCTGTCCAAGCAAAAGGAGTTTCCAAGAGGAGTTTGCCATATTGTGCTAAAAAAAATAAAAACAAAATGATACAAAGCCCCCAAAACCAAACAACAACAAAAACCAACCAAACAAAAAACAAAAAAAAAGAGTCAATAAACAAAGATGTATGGTACAGCCTTGACTCTGTTGAGTAAAAAATGGGTGGTTGAAGAGACTACATAAAGATCAAAATGTTGGCTACCATTGATGGCTATGAATTTAAAATTCTGTAACATGGTTAGGGATTTCATTTTGAGCTAAGTCATTGGAAACACAAGTCTCCAAAACTGCCTACTGTAAATGTTCTGGGCATCGTTCATTTTTTAGTAGTTGTGTCCTTAAGAAGTATTGTTCTGTCTTCTGGAAACTACCTACCTACCTATTTTAGCCAAAGGATACTGCAGAGTTCCTTCAAATTGGGTCTCGAACTGCTTAAATCTTCTGGAGAGCGACCTCATGGATCCTTCCCTTCTGCTTTCTGCTGTAGCATTGTTTTGTTGGGGTTTTTTGGGGTTTTATTTTGTTTTTCTTTTTTCCCTCCAATTAGTTTTTCCTGTTATGAAAGTGCAGCAAAGTAAACACTATGATGTCAGAGAAATAGAAAAGGTCTTGCTATTTTACAATTGCATTTTAAAGCCAAGAAAATCTACTATTCTTTTACTGGCCATAGTTTTAGTAAGGAAAGCTGATATTCAGTAACCAGCAAGTAGTTAATCATCTGACGAGTAATCAACCCCAAATATAAATCTGCAGGTCACTTTTCCTGTCAGTGTAATTTATTTGTTGTTGTTGTTTTTGACTTTATATTTCTTGAAAATATAAAACTGAAAATGCTGGTACAGAAGATACCCATTTCAATCCACAGATGAAGGCAAAATCTCTTTATATTTTCAGATGACCCTGATGGCCCGAAGAGCCACAGTATACTGTTGGCTAGAGATGAAATTTTTTTGTTCAATAAACATTTTAGAGTAATTATTAGCAGTCTAATTACATATTTTAAATTTAGGTAGAAAGAGTTGAAATGACCAGCCAGGGTGTTTCTCAATGGTTCCAAGTCAAATGTTGTTATTTACCTTACTTGAGTCACAATACATCAACAGCAGTCTCAATTTCTATTAACGTCTTATAAAAATGCATTACTAGTAAACTGGGAGAAGTTTGCTAAGACAGTGATTCTTTTCAGTGCCCCCATAAAACTAGACTTCTTATTTGAAAATGCTAGTTTATTTCTTTGGTAAAATGTGGTTTTTAAGTCACAAAAGTGCTAGAATTTGAAATATATTAAATTTCCAAGATTTTTTTTTTTAAATTTGAGTTTCTGTCCCATGAGTAATTCTGATATTTAGACATTGCTTTTTAAGTTAATTGGGACTAACTATTCACAAAACTTTTCATAGAAAAAGCAGTTGTCAGTTTAGAATTGAAAGTGACTTTTAATCATGATGAATGGTGATTAAAACGGTGATTAAAATGCTGATGCATTTTGTTGCCATCAAAAGATGTAGTCTTCCAATTTGGAATGGATTTCGTAATTACTGTCTGTCGTGGTTTAAACCCACACTGTCTGGTCCAGGTTCCTTGCATCCTGTTTCTTTATTGAAACATATGTTAATTCTGCATCAGGCATTCCAAGATGGAGTGTGGTTGTAGAACTCCTGTGAGGGACTGTATTAGTTCTAACAAGAGGAGACTTGTTGCAACATGCTTAATTCAGCCACAGAAGAGAACAGGAAAATAAATGAAATATATTAAAATTGAACTGACTTGAAATAAAATGTCTTTTTTAATTTTTAAAATAAATTGGAATATATCATTTCAGGCATATCAGAGTACTATAAAATGCCAACAAATGAAATAGTTGTTTAATCTGCTACCTGTTCAGCATTTGCTGATCAGAGAACACATTTTCTGTTAATAGCACAGTAATCATGTCTGTAGTCCACTTGTAGTTAGCGTGGTTAAAGCCCTTCCCAAATCTTCGCTCGCGAAGCCAAGCCATCAATCATGTCTGTATCTACTTTTTAGACAAAAAAGGTCTCCCTTCTAATGATGTTTGGATAAATGTCAATTTCCTACAATATTGTTGGTATCTAGTTTCTATTCCAGCAAAATTTCCATCCAGACACTGCAGTGGAATGTGACAAACCACACAAAACTTGGTTGCTTTACTACAACGTAATATACATATAAAGTCCACCTGAAATGAGAATGTGATAGTCTGGTTTTGGGAGGGGGAAGAAGGGAGGGCCTGAATTGAAATTGCATTATATTTTCATCAAAGAGTGGGGCTTTTTTCCCTATAACTGAAATATTTACTCAAATAAAGTTCACGGTTTAAGTTCTGCTAAAAACAAGATGGTAGACGTATGCTTTGTACATTTTCAAGTTTTGAAAAAGGCAATTTTTTCTGTTATATTTAAATTGTTCTGCTACTTGTGCGATACTATTGTTCTGACATCTGAGTGCCATATGAACCATGAGCATTAGTTTTATTGTGATTCAGTGCTGCAGTATCACTCCTAAAACACCTGTAAAGAAACATTAAGTGATTTCACAAGCAGTTTCTAATATTTCACAGAATAAAAAAATTTTTAAAAATCATGATAAATCTGTAGGAAAGGCATTCTATTAACTGGTGCCAGCTGGCTATAACTGAAACTTTATTCAGTCTTTCACTTGAAGATAGATGGATAAATAAGGTTTTCTCCTCAAGAGAAGAAATAGCAGAGAGACATTGGTTGCAGTTCAAATCTAGGAAATTACTTTTAAAAAATGCATGTGCTGGATCTCACATGAGGTAGGTCTTATTCTCATTTAACAAAGTACTGTTACTGGTGCTAACTTTGTTGCTCCCAGAGTGATGGCTGGGAACTGCGGAAAAATGCATGCAGCACAAGAAATCCCTACACCAATTATTTTCTTGCAGAATTTTCCAGAGGTGGAATTAGGTATGCACTGGTGTTATGGAAAAGAATCCTAGGAAACGAACAGGTCTTAGAAAGATGGCAATGAGGCTTTAGAGTGGTCTGATTAATATGCAAAACGGAAAGTCAGGTTTAACCTCAGCCTCCACTAAGATTGAAGGCAAGAAGTGTTTCCTCGATATACTAAGGCTAAAGAAACATCTGACAACTCATTTCCAGGTATAACAAGTCATTGTCATTTTTAGTCTTTGCATCCACTTTACAAATGATTTCTCAAAAAAGAAACAAACAAAAGAAAATTTAAATTTCTTTCAATACAAATCCGTATCCTGACCACTAGAATTAACTGTCTTCCAAAGAAATCCAAAGGAGGGTTTTCATAAACATGGTGATAATTTTCTTAATTACAGGTTAATATTTAATAATAACTAGTATTATGCATTAGTTAATATTATTTTCAACACAGAGCACTTAGGAAGGATATCATCAAACTGATTAGAAGCAACAAATCTACCTGAACAGCGAAAAAGCTCCAATATTCTTCTTCAAGTAGCAGGCTATGGCTGACTTGGGAGTAAGTGGTGGAGAGTGGGAAAAAAAAAAGCAGAAAGATATACTTATGTCATCCATCTTCTCAGCAGCCTGAGAGCTTTGCAGAGCTCCTGGCAGGCATTAAGTTTGCTTCCCCCTGAGAAAAATATTGAAAGAGTTAACATTTGCTCTCTCTGAATGAATCCAGCCTGCTGCACAGGAAAAGGACAGGTATAGGTAAACTGGATTTTATCCATATAAAGCATCAGATTTTAGGAAGATATAAAATTTTCAGTAGACTGTAAAGCATTCTGTTTGTCAGATAGTGACTTAAGATGCTGACTAATGCAAAAAATACATACTGCCATAAATATGACACAATGGAGTTAGAAAATACAGAATAATTTAGACATAATTTTGAATTCACATCTGATATTTTCTCTCTAAACAAGCTTAACACTGTACTGATAAGAATGCAGTAAAACTTTATACCTTATATATCAAACTCAACATCTATGATTGCAAAAACTGCATGGTAAGTCAGCACAGTCTATGCTTTTCTGCCTTGAGCAGAATGACAGACAAATGTCACCAACCATGCAAGTGTTCATTAATGTTCAGCTAAAGCCACTGCATCACAACCTAGAAACAATTCAATGCAAGAATGAGACCTCAGAAAGCCTGCGTAACCCAATGAGCGTATCTACCATTAGGTGGTATTCAAATAAACAAGCAGTTCATTAGTTTGTTGTTGCTGGTCCTAAATGTATAAAACTCTTGGAGAAAAAACAAGGCACAATAGTTACAATCTGTTTGGGTCTGCTGAATCCAATCAAAAGGACTTGGAGAGTGCATGTTGGTGCTGTGAGACTGAGGAATGCAAGTGAAGGCAAAGGGTCTGAGGAACCCTCCACAGTCTGTTTTGTACCTGCTAATGTACTCTGCTCACTTAATGGCATCTTATAAAACATCTGGTCTCAAATGCTCAAATATTGATTCAGTATATTGAAATCTGGTATTACACTACTGCTGTTTCTAGGAACAGCTTATATAAACAGATCTGACATGATTGTGCCATATGTTTTTATTTCTGGAGTGCTTTGACTACATTTTTTAGGGGGAGGGGGTGATTAATTGGAGTGATTTATAGGTCCCCCTCACTTCCTTCAAGGTGGATGATGACTAAGCTGTAAAAAACACAAATTTTGGTGTCCAGGCTCATAAGAGTTTTCAGTTAATAGTTAACTGAATGACAAATCTCTGCTGTGCATTCATGTGTGATGCCAGTGAGTAGGTGATAAGGGCTAAATCCTCCATAGAGTACGAATGTGCAGGATGAAAAGGAAGTACATTTTACAGGCAATATGTGCTTTTATCATGCTGCATTTATCACACATTAGTGAAAGTAAATACAGGGAAATGAGAGGTTTTGAAGAAACAAATAGGCTGTGGCCGTTTTGCAAACACCAGCCAGAGCTTGAATACTGTACCTGGGTAAAGAAGCTGCAGGTTCTGGGTTGCATTTAAAGTCTAAGAAATTTGGTCACATTAAAGATGCTGTTTGTCCTGACATTCCTTCCTCACCAGCCAGACTCTCAGGCCATGCTGTCTCAGGTCATCTCACCAAACTGACAACTTTCTGCCAAAAATCTTTGTTTGGCTACTCAAACACACCAAAAATGTTGGTTTATCACTTGGCATATCTGGTGATATATAGATACGCAATTCCTGGACTAGCTTCCTTCCCCTTTGTTCCATGTATTTCTTTTATAAACATCTAAACCCTGAAAAAGTGCTTTTGACCTATTCCCTATTTGTTTCAGAGGTCTTTTGCTCACACAGTTTTGTGGGTGCAGTTCCTCCCAATGCTTCTGCTATGGAGTCACCAGAAGAGGCAAGAAGACAGTAACAACCCAGTAATATTAGAAAGACTCATGGCTGTGCAACTTTCTCATATTGAAAACAAACTGTCTCTTAAATATCTGTACCACTTCTGTAGTTTTGATTAGTTGTACTGTACCTATGCTAGGACATACTATATTCTCTCTGCTGCTCATCATTTGGTGTTGCTAATTATATCCTGGTACTTACCTGCTTTTCTCCAACCTACAAAGTGTGTCAGGCATGGGTAGTAGGGAGTAGAAACTTAAATACTGGGCTAGGCTAGGTTAGGCACACTGGGCAAGGTTACACCCTTGGGTGAACTGTCCCTTTGCAACTCCTAGACACATCCATGGAGTTTTTAACTTTCATGTCATGCAGGTGCTAAACCAGCCCAGAATACCACATTGCAAATATGTAAATTACCACATCATATCAGACTAGTAGTCCACCTTGTCAAAAACCTCTTACTGTAGAAATAACACGTTTTAGAAGAAACAATACTGCAGTAAGAAGTTTCCAACACTTAAACAAAGCATTTCAGTCAGCTCAGTGGCATGTATGTGTTAGAAGGATGTAACAAGTTCTGCTGGGTCATTTTACTTAGAGTGAAGACTATTTCCTTGTCTTTCCTTGGAAGGACATTGGTTTATTTAATTGACTCATTGTTCTTACATTTATAAGAAAGGTCGAAGAATGCTTGAGTGCCTTGCCACTGTTCATTTTAATATACATCTTTTGTCTTTCTTGTACTAATATTTTCCCCAAGGAAAAGATATCTTCCTTTTTTTTTTGTTGGAATAATTTGTTAATTTCTTTATTATCCCTACTTTGGATTCTGCCAAAAGTAGTATATACTTTTCATCCAGAAGTGGTAAACACTGAGCACATGATAAATATGAAAAGGCAGTTGGCTTGTACATGGCACTGTGGATTTTAAAGTCTCTTATATTCTTCCCCAGTCTTGTTTAATCTTTATTGATGTTCTGGATGAGGGGATCAAGTGATCCTCAGTAAATTTGCAGATGACACCAAGATGGCTGGGACTGTTGACCTTCTGGAGGGTGGGGAAGGCTCTGCAGAGGGATCTGGACAGGCTGGATCAATGGGCTGTGACCAGTTGCATGAGGTTCACCAAGGCAAAATGCTGAGCCCTGCACCTGGGCCACAACAACCCCATGCAATGCTACAGGCTTGGGGCAGAGTGGCTGGAAAGCTGCTCATGGAAAAGGACCTAGTGGTGCTGATTGATGGAGCTGGGCATGATCCAGATTGTGCCCAGGCAGGCAAGAGGACAACAGCATCCTGGCCTGTATCAGCAGTAGTGTGGGCAGCAGGGCCAGGGCAGTGATCATCCTCCTCTACTCAGCACTGGTGCGACCGCACCTCGAATCCTGTGTTCAGTTCTGGGCCCCTCACTACAAGAGAGACATTGAGGTGCTGGAGCGGGTCCAGAGAAGGGCAATGGAGCTGGTGAAGGGTCTGGAGCACAAGTGTGATGGGGAACAGCTGAGGGACCTGGGAATGTTCAGTCTGGCGAAGAGAAGGCTCAGGGGAGACCTTATTACTATCTACAGCTTCCTGAAAGGAAGATGGAGTGAGGAAGTGGCTGATCTCTATAGTAACAAGCAGTAGGACAAGAGGAAACTGCCTCAAGCTGCCTCAGGGAAGGTTTAGATTGAATATTAGGAAGAAATTCTTCACCAAGTGGGTGCTCAGGCACTGGAACAGGCTGCCCAGGGAAGTAGTGGAATCACCATCCCTGGAAGTGTTCAAAAAACATGTAAATGAGGCCCTTGGCTACATGGATTAGCAGTGGACTAATTCCTGGGGCAATGCTTGGACTTGATGATCTTAAAGGTCTTTTCCAACCTAGTGGATTCTATGTTTCTAGGCCACTGCACAACATGAAGAAGTATTAGCAGAGCATGAAGCACAGTGCTGACTTGAAGCAGTAAAGTCAGAGGGTGAAGAGTAGTCTGGATAGTGAAAGAAATCCTCCTGGGACACTGGGTTCCGACTGAGGTCCTGCTGGCACCAGGGTATCCTCTCAGCAGGGTCCGGAGGTCACCACCAAGCCTTCCCAATCCTGAACAGCCACACCAGGGGCTCACTTTCTCCCTGTGCCATGGCACCCCCAGCCGCGATCCTCAGTGTGGTCTGGGGCCATGTTATATAGCGGTTCAGTGAGGCTCAAGGAATCAACACACCCAAAATAGTGGACTAAACATCAGTTTATTAGGTATCATTCTCAAACACAAATTAATTTGAATTAATAGAAATATGTCATCTCTACCATCAGGAGACTCAGACATGTACCCCAAATTTTAAATATTTGAAGAAAGTCTGACGAGCTATTTTTAGATGCATACTACTCTGTCACCACAAACTCTCCACACATTCCCTCCCTTCCACTTCTCTTGTTGTTTCTCTGTGAACTAATGAGACTTTGTGCCTTTGAAGCTTTGAACTCTTCTTCCTTGAAATGCTCTGCAACCTGTACTTTTGTGATACTTTCACCACTTCACAGGTATTTCTGCCATTACTGCCTTACAGCTTTTGCTTCTGCAGAGCACTGGGCCTATAAATATGGCTCAGACTGGCTTTCTGAGTGATCTATGAGCCCAGAGAAATCTCAGAAAATAGTTTTTTTAAAGGGTAGGGAAACAAACAGATGAAAGTATAGGTAGAGGTGCCTATAAGGAAGAAGCATGCAAATGCATCATTTAAAGCTCCTGATATTTAATTATTAAGATCTTAGGCACCTCAGTTAGCATAACTGAAAAAAAATTAAGTACACCTGGAACATTTCATATGTTAATAAGAAATTTGTACTCAAATTACCCTTGACAATTAGGCCCAGAAATTCTTGGATGGGCTATGAAAAGCTGATGAGCTTAATCAAACCCTAATATCTTATCTCATATTTTTTAGAAATTCCATATCCCTTCATCTTGATTTGGTTTTAGCTTATGTACAAAACCCAGATGGAGGCCGATTTTTTATATTTGGTTTAAATGTGGCCCAGGGGTACATCAATCTCTCCAGAAAAACTGATTTCAAAAGAACCTAAGTGTTTAGTCAATATCTAATGGTGATTTTTCATGGGGTTTCTGGTAGCATCAATTCTCAATGTAAAATTTCCCGTCATATGGGATTGAATGTGAATTCCAGCCAATGCTTATTGCTATTTAGGGGTTCAGGATTGATTATCAGGATTGATAATACTCAGTGCAAGACTAAGGATTTTAATTTCCATAATCCTTTTCATGCAGGCTTCAAGAAAACACCTCCTTAGGCTATGGAGTATTCTACTGTACTTTTCCAGTATTTCTGATTTTAGCTGATTTTCTTATATAAGACTGTACAGTGATAAATTTGTACATAAAAGAAAATAACTGACAATCGTTTTCTTGCATGAGTTGAAAGAACACTCTCAAACTGTGTATATTGTACAGAAGCAAACAAGTACATTTGAACGGCTGCTGGACAGCCCCCAGTACTGGCCTTATAATGTCATTGGTATTCATGTTGTTTTGCTGGTATGACTTTCAGCTTGCAACTACCATGTAAGAATGTGAGTTCTGCGAGAAGTGTCAAATAGGATACATACCTGTGAGGGAAGTCTTCCTAATTTAGGAGTTTATTATATATTTTTAAGACAAGATCCAAGCCGTTGTACAGGTCATTCATTTGAGCCTGTTTAGACAAGTTCTGAAATATACAAGCAGTATACTATATCCACAGTCAACCTTTAGAAGGGCTAAGGGAATGACAGAGAACTGATTTAGGCCCGCTTTACTCCCAGAGGTAGACCCAAACTCCCTAGCATTTTAAACTGGATACTATGTTCATCATGTGTGTTGAAAGTATAAATTTTGAGTTTTATGGTGGGGTAAATTTGTAAGATACCACATTTTTGCCTCTGAAAACACAGCTTAACCACATAGTATGTTTGACATGAAAATAGCTATCAACAGCAAAACAAACCCCAAGACATGGAAAACTGCTCTTTCACCTATTCTTTGGTGATCAGTCACAGGAGAACCCAGGAAGGACATCAACACAGTGAAAGTACTTCATATCAAAGCTCTTTTCTCCTGATCAAGTCTCAATTAATGATGATTATGTTTATTTGTACTTGTTTGGTGCTACAAATGCCCTCATTCCTTTCCATAATGATAGAGCATCAGGATAGCAGTGGAAAGCTTACCTAATTTTAAGGTTGGAGACCTGGGAGGCTCCCCAGTCTCAGGCAAGACTCTGCACCCCTGTACTCCAGTTCTTTGCTCTAAAAACGGGACAGTTGGACAGACCTTGTTTGTGAAGCACAATGTAAATTCCAAGTGCTTACTGAAAATACTTCTGGGAACCTTGACAGTCAACAGGAAGAATTAGAACAAAAATTACCATATTTCTGAATTCCCACTGGAAAAATAAATAGACCTGTAAAAATAGCCGAGGCTTCAGATCTTGTGCTTCTCATGTAGCTACTGGTATATTCATTTAATATATTCATTAATTTACTTCAAAGAACTAATGAAAAAACACATCAGCCTGGAAAATTGCAGCTAAATTTCCTTTGAATATAGTAAACAAATTCCATTAGCTTGCTAAATATTAAATGTCCAAATTGCCTTCCTTCCTTGCATTATATTTACATATAATGACTATACCAGTACTATAGGCAACACATAATTTATGACTCTGTGAGCCAGAATGCAATGCTTTCAATATGTTCTATTTCTAATCTAGACTTTTTGATTACTGTTGGCTCCCAAACTGCTCTAGGAATCAAGAGTTTCACAAACACCACAAAAGTCAGACCCTCACTGAAACTGACAACAAGGACTTGAAGTATAACTCAAAGCATATAGTACAACAAATTAAAGTTATACAGTTGTGTAATAAAATAAAGTTCTAAAAAGGGGAAATGCAAGATAGATATAAGGAAAGACTTCTGCCAGTGAATTGTTTTATGATATAAGTCTAATAGAGAAAGTAAGGAAACATCGCTTGTGATTTTTGCATCATGAATGCATGAAATCTTCACTAGGTTATTGCATGGTGTATTAGAGATGTCTTTAAAAGGTGCTATGTCTATTAGTAGAGAAGATATGTTCCTCAATGATTGAAGTGAGAATTATGTCAATTTCTTAACATCAAAATTTTTATCCATGTTTAACCTAATTTTCCAGCTTTACATTAAAAGGTTGAAAATATAAGCAAATCTTAATGTAAATATCTACATAAATCTATTATCTTTATAGTAACAGTGAGAAAATTGCTTTAGGTTGACTACTTCAGTAAACACAATAGTAATAAAATAAAAAAGGCTCCACATCTTTAAAACTATCGGCATTCATTAGCTATCCTTGATGTTATGATGTACAAGATAATTAAAACAGAAGCCATACTTAATTTTTTTTACAACCTTTACTGTAATTATATGAGTCTTTGTTATCTTTCTCTTGTATTCAGAGACAAACAGCTTCATGGAACAACTGAATGGATTGACTACACAGTATCTCTTAGTTTATTGGTGAGCTGATTAATTATTTTTTTTCTTTCCCACTACAACTAATTTGAATGAAGTAGTTTGTTGTCATCTGGAAGGAAAGTCCATGTGCAAAATGTGTGCAAGGAAGATGTATAACCAGAAAAAAAATCATTGTAATTCTGTCCAAAGGCGAAAGAAAAAGTTCAAGGAAAATGGATGAAACACTGAAGGAAAAACTATATAGGAAATATATTAATAAGGAAGCCTCTTTTGAAAATTGTTGCTGCATGGTTTAGATGCTTTCAAATTGAGTAGCATTTTTCTCTATGGAAGCAAAATTGAGTAAACTGTGTTTTCTTCTGTTAACAAGGAGTACTGAACTGGTCTATGATTTTCTGATATTTTCTGCACTTAAAAAAACCAGAATTATGCTTCTATAATTAATGATATTCTAACACTTATGCTGTATTATGACCCAAGAGAGGTGTATTACTTGGATGTGACACTTCAGGGTAGTCACAGAAGACTCACCTCTGTATAAAGCTGTCACAGATGTTTCCATATCACTCCCAGGAGAAGCAAGGCACTGCTGGATTGTTGCTGGAACCTAGCACAGACCTCAGCTGTTCCCAGTAGACATTCTTCTCAAACTTATGCTGGAGGACTCAATGGCATACAGACAGCTCGAGTTCACAAGATTGCAAAGAAGGCTTGCAGTTGCACTGCTGAGCAATCTGTTGGCAAAGAGTAGAGTGAGAATTACAGAGTTTTATCTTCTCCAGAAGAAATTGCCACTAGAGTGGTATAAATTTGTGTGAGCAAACATCAGCCAGTGGCAATCCCTGTGTTCATCTGAAGACATAGATCTGCAACTAAAATGTGTTCAAAGTATCCCTACATTCACAAAGGCTTTGAAAAGGTCATAAGTATGGAAGCAGTTTGAAATTAAGTCCTCAATACCTAAACATGCAAGTATTTGCAAATGTGGCAGCTCAAGTTTGGCTCTCATTTGTGACTACGTGTCTCTAATGCTTCCAGATGCTATGGGATGATCAGCCTCAGATAGGACAACTTATTGCAGGTTGCTTTCTTAGGCTAACTGGCACTGCAAGCAAAGCTAGACAGGAAGACTAACACTGGGGTTCCCTGAAACTAATGTGACAGGCTGTAGCTGAGGGCAGCAAACGTGCATGCAGAACAATCCTGCAGTGTCATGTTCATGAAGAAGAAAAACACCTTGCTGGGTCAGACCAGAGAACTCTCTTCTAGCCCAGTATTCTGTCTACTTTGGGAAAACACGCAAGCCTCACTGCTCCTGAGAGTCACTCCTTTAATAATTCCCTAGTACTCTGTCTCTCTCTCTCTATATATATATATATCCCTGCTTAGCCCTTTTCTATTGTTCTTTTAAGAATCTGTTTATTTTGTCTAAACTCTTTCTGAACCTGCTAGTAATGTCTATCTCCACAATCTCTGGTAGCAAGTTCCAGAAATTCAGACTGCTGTATAAAGAGATATTTTATCTGCTTTAAATTGACATCCTATGAGTTTCATAAATTGCCCCCTGGTTCTATCATCATAGGATTTGATGAACAAAATCATTCTACTTTGACCTTATCAACTGTCTTCATGACTTTGTAATTCTCAGCACTGCTCAGCAGGCATAAGAGATTCAAAATCTCTGACTCTAGTAGCTTACTTAAGAGCTCCTACTGAAATGCCTTAGGGTACATTTATAAATTAGGTGTTGCCTTAAACAACAGTACGCATTTGTGAAAAAAATGTGATAAGAGTGTAGATGTAAATTGATGCACATCACAGCTGGCAAATGACACATTTTACAGCAACAAAACAGTAAAGATGGCAGAAAGAATTCTTCAATGTTAAACACAAACAGTACAACATTTTTATTGAAATAAGATTATTGAAAAAGATTAAGATATTTAGAACATATGAAATGTCTGTTTCTGGTCTGTTCCTGGTTTGTTTTTTTCTTTTTCCCCCCTCTTAAAAAAAAAAACAAAAAAACACTTAAAAATGAGCACTTTTAAATTAGTTTCATCATTTTTGTGTTTTTAAGCAACAACTTATAATTTTCATCATTTTTAAAATTAAAATTTAAAAATATATTACAATAAATAAAAGAATATATTATGGTATACAAGAACAAGAAATACTGAGATTATGTTTTTCTATTTGCATATTGGATAACATATACGCAAGGGCTGGGCTCTGTCGCATAGGTTGAAAGCAGCAAGATTTCAAACAATCATGATTTGCAGTGCTGAGTTTAGATGGAGTGATGAAGGAACCATGGTAAATACTGAGATTCTAACAAGTTCTAATCTCTATTTACAAATAGGTTTAATTTTTGTGAAGAAGTTTATTAGGGTCAGACCTCATGTCGGTGAGCATGCTACACAGATATGGTTACTACTCTGGCAGAGGCTTTTGGTACCCTTTTTCCTAACAGTGGGATAAAAAGTATAGATTAAAGCACAGAGAGTGAAGAAGACTGACACAGACTTAAAATCATGTGTTTATGCTTCTGAAGAAGCTGTAGCTTTGACTAAAAGCCTGGTGTTTCTTTCTGTATGAAGGGCTAGGCCCTATGCTTTAAATGCTTACTTCATCATGGGGAACCAGTCTTCCTCTATGTTTGGAAACTTGAATTCGGACACAGTAAGGAAGTTTGAGAGGGTCATATTTACACTCAGTGTAACTCCTTAGCAGTAAACCAAGGATAAATTTGGCTTTAGTTAGTTACTAACAAAAGTAACTAAAAATGTGCAAGTGTTACAGAGCCAGATAAAGCAGCAAGTCAAGAGAGTACAGAGGGCATCAGCTTGAGAGGTAATCAATAGGCGTAGGAGGTTGGAAAAGATGAGAAACACCAATGTCAACAGAAAGTCAGAAGCATGGGGAAAAAAAAGCTGTCACAAAGTGAAAATACAGAAACTTTCTCTTTTTTTGTATCCATCAGTGAAGTTTGACTTTAATTAATTAATTGTTTAGGGTTATATTATGAATTTGACTACACTAGTATGCAGACTTTTTTAGGCTAGAATGAAGTCTTAATATCCCATTTTAATAGAAGAAACTTGGTTTCCAGTCCTGCTTATGGCCCAGAACCCATGGTCTAAAAAGGAGACATTCTTAGATGGTGTGCACAGTAAAGGGCAATGCAGCCAGAAGGATCATGTGCTGCCCTCAAAAGGAATGAGCAAATGGATAATCCAGACTGTAATTGCTCCTGTTCCAACGTCAGTAGTTGCTAGTATATGAAAAAAGCTTTTCCATGAAAGAATAACTATCTAGGCAAATCACACTCATAACACGTATTAAATCTTGTGAGTCCAGATGTGCAAACAGATAGAATGTTCACTGGTTTGGAGGAAGATTTGGACTGAAATGCCATGCTTACTTCAAGTCAACAGAGTTCAATTTGTTTCCCCAGATTCAGAGTGCGGTCTAGAGTATAATTTTGAAAGTGGAAAGGCCAGCTTACAAAGAAAGCGTCATTATGTAAAATGAAAATCATCCACTGTTGCCCAGTATTCTGTGCAACCTTTTATTCACACAAAATGAGGAAAATGTAGATATAAACAAGTCATCGACTTTGAGAGTTTACACTCCTCTGACTCAGAGGCCACTGTGCCTCTGTATAATATAGTTTAGAACACATACAAAACTGGTCTTTGTTACCTTACCTGTCAGAAAGGTCTAAACACATCTAGATCTTGCCTCCTCTGCCAGGCACTTCTGATACACAGGCACCCACTAAACCAATATTAGGGAGTCCTCCAAACATTAACTGAATGTTATTTTTAATAATTTAGATGTATGATCTAAACTGCTGCACCTTTTAAATACATCCACTTTTTTCTTACAGTTTTTCATCATTATCTTTTCTCACATACAAACTAAAATATTTTAGAGCTTATTCATACTCATTTTAAAAGCGTGCTAGCAAAAAAGCTACAGCACATAAACTGGAACTGCATTTTAGCTCACATTTAAGAGCCTTCAGTAGCAATAGCTGTTAGTGTTATGGTATCTTCTGATAACATTACAGCATCCTCCTATTTAAGAACTTTGTCTAAACTGTAGGATGTATTTATGTTGCCAGGTACAGTTCAGACTCTTGGTCCTTTGATTCCCCCAAGCAGAGGGCCAATTCAAATGCATTAAAATCTCCTTTTCTTGTTTACTCAGGTCTTCTTCCAGTTAAAGCAGGTTGTGGTGCACAGAGACTCATTCCAGAAAGGAGTTTTAACATCACCAATGTACAAACATCTGGATTAAGATACAGGAAGCTTTCTCAGTTCCCCCACCTTAGATGAGTGCATTCAGAGCTTGACAAATGGATGATATTCTGCTACACCGCCTATAACTGCTTTTAAGCTGCTGCAATTCTAGTGGTGCTAGCCTAGAACGTACTGAGGTGCTGAGGGTAAGGGAAGTTTGTTATCTTTTTGCAAGCTTTTTTTCTTGGTTGAAAAGACTCAACTAACTTGGCATGTGTTCATACTCTTCACAGGAATGAGTTTGCATTTTGCAGCTCCTACTAAAAACTTCAGGTAAAGAATCACCTAAGCTCTATTCACAACGTATTTAACACATAATAAAACCATTAAAACCAGCACCTAACACAAAGCTAGGAAAAAAAGTCAGAAAAATACATATATTGATTTTAGTGTGCACTTGGAAAACTGCATCTGGCAGGTTTGAGCTTTTTGCCCAGAGAGCAAAACTGGTGCTGTGGGGAAACTTTAGGCACAGGAAAAATATGAAAGACACCTGCTGTCAAATTATACAGTTTCTTTGCTACTCTGAAATACTGTCTTTAAGTCCCTGCAGAGAAAGCTCTAAACATGGCATTAGAGTTTTTGAACTTGTTTTTCTTTTTATACCTTTTATCTTTGTCTCATCTGCACTAGACTATTACATGGATGGCTCATGCAAAACCATGACAAAAATAAACCACTCCTTTGGAGCAATATGTGTGCTGTGTTATTTAGACTCCACAGAAGAAATGGGACAGGATTTTCTCTGTTCTTCACTCTTATTAATGTATGGCTGTCGCCAATCACATGCAACCCAACCTCTGTGTGAGCTATTTCTTTAAGTGTATCTTCTTGTTAACTTTATCTCAAAATAATCAGGAAGTCTGTGGAAAGCATATTGAGGAGGAGAAAGAAAAAACAGAGACAGATGAGACTGTAACAGGACTTCTGATAAAATCCTTGCAAGAGTTTGGCTTCTCTTAAGGTTTAGGTACTGCATATTTCAGTGACTCTATTATTTTCTCCCCCAACATTTCTTTTATCTCATTTAGTAGTATCCATGAAAATAATGTCTTCAAAAGAACATGGTACATCCAGATCAGTTGTTGCATATGCACTTCTAAACACTGCTCAGCACTTCTTTTGTCTTGTATACTGTTTATTTAATCCTGAATCTGGTTAATTACAGGGTGTTATACAAAAGGCAGAAAAGATAAATGAATCCTGAATTAGGCAGTCCTTTGGGTAGCCATCAGACATTTTTACTGGCTTCAGAATTAGACACTGAAGGTTAATTTCATGCTGTCTTTAGAGACAAGGTTTTGCAGTGACTCAGAGTGTGTTTTAATAATTCATCATTATCTTAAATTGAGACATAAAAAGGATGCTTGAGTCCAACGTACTATTCTAAGCAGTCCAAATTTGTTCTCTTTGTAAACGAAAATGCTTTGCAATATGCGGAACTCTGCTTATTACTATTTTTAGTCAACAGCATTCAGACTTAAAGCTACTTATGTGTATGTTTAGACCACTCCGGCCCTTCTCAATATGCTATTCATACCTCTTTATCTACACTTGGAGCCCACATCAGTGCCCATTCTTTTTTAACAACTACTAATTCAGATGAAATGCTCTGATTCTATCCATAAAGGCTCATTGATGCTGCTTTAAATAAATCTAGACTGAGATACTGTCAATAAAATACAAATGTTCCCATAAAGACAAAAAAAAACTAGAGGTTTTCTGCTTGTTTCCAGGGGCCTCCAATTCACTGAATTGTAGAAGCCCCAATTTAATGCCTAGAAGGTCTACCAAAGAAGTATAAGAAAAACAAATTCACATTTACAAGCGTAAAATTTCTGAAGAATTCTACCTTACACTACAAATTTTTGAGGGAACCCACAAATTTCAAAATAATAGGAAAACTCTAGCATTTACAGGCAGGATTTTTGAAATATTCACTGCTAAATAAATTTACTTCCTGTTACAGGCAAACCTACTGTGACTTTTGTAATTGACTTTGTTAGGAGCAGAGCTAGGCCTGAGTGTTTTGAGAATTATATTCTAAAAAATACATTGTGATCACCTTTCGATCAATGTTTTAAAATTTTTACCTCAACATCTAATAACTTGCTAATCTGACAGAAAGATTCTGTCCTGGGTTCAGCAGTAGCAGTCGTGTTTCTCCTTCGTGGTAGCTGGTGCAGTGCTGTGTTTTGACTTTCAGCCTGGGAACAGTGCTGATAATACCGATGTTTTTGGTTGTTGCTAAGTGATGTTTACCCTGACCAAGGACTTTGCAAGGCTCATGCTCTGCCAGGGAGGAGGGGAAGCCGGGAGGAAGCAGAGATGGGCCGCCTGACCCAGGCTAGCCAAGGAGGTATTCCATACCACAGCGCGTCATGCCCGGGGTGGGGAGTAACTGGGAGTTACCCGGAAGGACACGGACTTCCGGGTGGGACTCGTTTCTTGGCGAGTGGTATTGTATTCTCTTCCCTTGTTATTTTCTCTTATCATTGTTGTAGTTGGTGGTAGTGGTGGTGATTTGTGTTGTGATTTGTGATTTGTGATTTGTTGCTGGACTGTTCTTGTCTCAACCCGTGGGAGTTGCACTCTTTCGATCCTCCTCCCCGTTCCTCCAGAGGCGGGAAAGGGGAGAGCCATGGGGAGGGGGGGGGCAGGGGGGGTCAAGATTGCTCTCAGCCTGGCACCACTCACTAGGAGTGAGTGAACAAGCTGTCTGGATAGGGTTTAAACCATGACAGGTTCTCATAGGATATTACAAATTTGCTCTGCAGAAACAACTCTGTTAAAGGAAGGACGACTCAACAAGACATTTATTATGTCAGCAATGAGTATTTCACCATGTGAACGGTGCCACAGACAAGCAAGAGCTTGAAAATCTTTGTACTGCCAGAATAGAGGCTACATTTACTAATAGAGGCTACATTTACTATAGGACAGGGTGGTCTAGAGTATATTATTTTGCACTTTCCAAGGACATAAGATTCCCTTGAAATTCCGAATGTACAATAATGCAGCAGCATCTCTAAAACAGGAAAAGCAATGGAAAGAAAGCAAGGTTTTCCAGCTGATAAACATAATGCATTAGCTTCAGTCCTAAAAAACTGAGCAGATAAAATGCAGATTATTGATTGTACAGAGCTATAGCATCAAATTGCATACAAAAAAAAAATTTAAAAAGGAATAATTGCACCAAAAACCTCTTTGTGTGTAATTGTATAACTATTACACTTATAGTGTTACGTCAGCTCAGGAATATTATGTTTTCCTACTTTTTTTTTTTTTTTTAGCTGTTTTATTTGCCAGAAAAGGTACATTTGGAGTTATAATTTGTTTGAATTTAAAACTAAAAATAAGATACATGGCATCTAATTTATAGCTTTTCCTTTGTTTATTTTTCATAATTATACTTCTGATTTATTTAAAATCCCTTTTGAAATGTTGAATATTAGAAAGGAAGCACAGATGCTGATTCTCTTTGTAATGGCCTAAAAAAGTGCAAGCTTTAATCTGATGTCTAGGCTGCATTAAAAAAATTGGATTGAAAAGGATTAGATTAGGCCTTCTGGATTTAAAAATGTTAAAACTCCATTTATGCTTTAACATAATCTCCTTCCACTCTCTGCAGCCATCAAGCTGAGCTCTGTCCCTTGCAAGTATTTTTTATTATTATTATTAAATTTGCTTCTTTTTCATTTTAACATCCTAGTTTTATATTAGTAATAGCAAGAAATCCTCTGAGACAGATCTAAAAGTTCTTTCTGACCTTGTGAATGGGAGGGCAGGCATTTAAACCTCTGGCTTTTACGATGATTTTATGTATTTGTGCACAGTCACAAATGTAAATATTAATAGCTAGTTTTTAAAAGCTAAATAAGAGTGAATGCTTTTAAGGACTTTAGATGCTTGTGAGAGAGTGATGATGTTTTACAGTACAACAATTTATTTACAATGCATTATTATGAAGTAATGCTCAGTTTAAAAAGCAATCATGCACTTTAGTAAAACTGAAGTACCTATTACCTACAGCATCTGTAAATAAAAAAAGGTATTATAATATTTGCAAGCTTCTGCCTGATACTTCAGAAAGCAGATTGGGTTTTATTTCTCATAAAAATAAAACAAAAATATTATTTGGGATGTTATAGGACAGCAGCCCTCAGGAGCAAAATGGAGGAATATAAAGGTCCTTTCTGAGATCAGTGTAACCTTTTAAGTAATGAATATGACTCTACTGCTGAATTTCTGGGCATCCCACACCATGGGGTGTAAATTTTTCCGTTATCACTCAGCCTGTACTGAATTGAGGTAAATTGAAAATATTTAAAAATATTTGCTAATGCTATCTTATGTGTGAGAGACATTCTAGAATCACAGAATACTGACTCATGTAATTATATCAAAAAATATATTGGCTCCACTTCTGTTCATCCATAGTAGATCAGTTCTTCGTATTCGTCCATGGAGCTCTGACAAGTCATCTGCTGGGGCGTACCACCACTCCTATTTTCTGCCAGCAGGATCAGGCTCTGGGTATCTTCCAAAAGATCCATTATTGTGATTTGGTCTGACTTAGTGATATGAATAACTAGGTGCTGTTATTAGAAAGGTAGTGTTTGCTGAGCTGGGCTGGAGATTTCTTGATTAATTCCCAATATCTGTTAAAACCTAGTATTGAACTGTGTTTGCTCTAACGAATGAACCCCATTGGGGAACCTGGTTCAGGGTATTAAAAGTGAACTGTCCAAACCAGTGTGAATTGTGACACCATCATAAAATGAATAAGTAACCTGATCAATAATACCCATTCTCAATGTAGGCATCATTATCACTCCATCCAAAAAATGCAAATATGTTTATCATATCCGTAATAAAGAATAAGGCTAAAAAGTTTTGCTACCCCATTTGCTATGGTCTTGTGAGATTCAAGAGTGTAAAGAAGGTGTAACTAGTAGAACATCATTTTCTCTTAGCACCGCCAGAGAAACTGAGGTATTTTATGACTGTGGGTTTTCTTCAAATCACAATCTGCTTGTTTTCATGTACCATATCAACAGCCACATTTGAAAATAAAGATGGTTTGTGGTCATAGAACACATTCAGTACCTGAGCCAGATTGCCTCTTAATAAAGACCAGTTGGATTTTCAGAGTTCACTTTCTTCATGACTCAGACACGTATCATTATATACTGCACACTTTCTCAGCTTCTTCAGCTAAGAAAGAATATTGTTATGTTATGCAGTACAGGTGCATCTGTACTGCTGGATAGACCACTAAAATATGTGCAAAACTACAGTGGGCCCACAAGGAGGTGTAATGTCATATGTAAAATACAGCTAGCAACTAAGAGTAGTTCTTCTTAAGCAATTCATAGTTATTCCTTTTGTAAAAACTATAAATATTTCTGAATAGCCACAGAAGAACTACATAACTGTTCCTCCAAACATGAGAAACAAAAACTGTATGAATTGGATTATTTATCTAATTCATTTAATTTAGCTCAGTATCTGGAGAATTGGGACAATCCAAGATGAGCTAGTGCTAAGAAAAATATTTCATGTCAGGAATTATTAAATCACAAAAACAGTGAACAACTGCTACTTAACACACCACCAAAAGCAGTCTAGAACCCCCTTATTTAGAAGCTGAAGTAATTTAAGTCTGAAATTTGTCACCTTCTCTTTGTCTTTGCAGCTAAGGTTATGACAGAAATGAACTACCATGAAAGGGGGAACCAAAGCACCTGGCTACAATTAACCATTAATCCTAAGAGCAGAGGCTGTTAGGCGCTGGAGAGATCTGGATGTTTAGAAACCAGATGGCAATCCTTGCAGTGAGAAGGGAGATGTGGGCTTTGAATTAGATGGAGAGCATTTTAATAAATGTAGAGAAGGTTGTGCTGCTTCAGCAGTGAGCACAGAACCTATAGCAGCTTACTCACTGTAGAGGTAGACATCCACACATTTAGCCAACTGAATTCTCTCGTTTTGAACTTATATGAGCTGTGTTTGATTGTTCTTGAATGGAGCAATATCAGAACTGTTATTCATCAGTTTAAATTGACCTCATAAAATATTTTAATCAGCCATGACTATATTCTAATAGGCAATTCCAATTGGTTTTATATTTCAATTCAATTCTGAAATGATACAAAATTCTAAGCACTGAAACTTCAGTTGGAATAGAAAGGTTAGAAAAATGAACGAACAAAGACCACAAGCTAAATTGAAATTGCAAATCTTCTTATTTTGCCTCTATTTTGATCAAATTTCACCTTATATAATGGATCAGGGTGTCTTTCAGCATCAGAAATATTACAACGGTATACCATATTCTCCTAAACTTCTGTCCAAAAAGGCCTTTAGTTTTGAACTGGTCATTATAATGTGGACATGTGATTAGCATTATAATTCTGTCTACACTATTTAATATTTTTGAAAGCCATTAAGATAACTGTACTTCATTATATTTTGCAGGTGAAAAATATTTTCCAGATAATTTTTTTCTTTTTCTTCCAGGAACTCTAAACAGAAACTCTGATTAATTGTACGACTATCATATATTTATTCACTATCATATATTTATTCACTGCCATATATTTAAAGTATACTAAACTATATTGATTATGTTCATGAAGACAACAGCAAAAAAACTATAATCCCACTTTCCAGAAAATATTATAACTATTGTTAACTCATTAAATACTAAACTGATAACATTATTTGACCTAAAAGACTTAAATCTACTAAATAGATATACTAATATCAGCACTGCTGTTCTCATTTGCAGCTAAACATTAGTTTAAAAAAAATAATACTGGAAAGTTCTAGCTCCTTTACTTTTCTGCAGCCCAAGTCAGTTAATGTATGTCATAACCTTATATTTAGTATTACTGTACAGATTTTATAGAATCAATACCTTTATTTCTGCTTAATTTTGAGGCTGTGTCCTACAGCAAACTGTAAGAGACAGCAAATTACTGTTTTGACTCATCCTTACAGTACATTAGCTGATTGAGGACTGTAATGTTCCACAGGTTAAAAGGCTGTGTAGGTCTTTTCAGATAAGGAAAACCTACAAGAGGGAAAGGGAGATTTACAGGAGAGATTTCAAGAAATGCCAGTATCTGAGGACATTGTGCATAAGGTCTGAAAAACCTGTATGTACAACTTTCCCTTTGGGCTCTCTGTTGCCTCTTTCATGAAATCTCAACCTTGGTCACTGAAGTGGGAAAAGGCTCTTTCACTCTTCTTTGTGAGTGATTCAGTCAACTACAGAACCTAACTGAAGGAGATATTTTCCTTTTCCAGTTCAGAGGACTGCTCAGGCTGACGTAGCAGAGTAAGCAAACCTACCGTCTCCTGCTGTGATAAGTACAACTCCTTCCCTTGTGCTGCCACCAGTTACCCCAGGTTGATAAACTGAGTTGAGTCAGGTCACAGAAGCACCCAGCCACCCTGCTTAGTTAAAATATCTGGCCAACATAGAGAATGGAACAGATTTCAGTGAAAGCACTGGTATCTGACAAGACATAAAAAGTGTTCAAAAGCTCTGTATTCTACAAGGGAACGTCTCCTGAGCATGAGAAACCAGAGATGCAAAATATGCCTGAATATAGATGTCTGTAAGTCAATTGCAGGTCCAATGGAAATGGAAAACAGAAGGAAAAGATTTTTCCAATTTTATTTCACAAAAGTAGATAAAGCAAAATACTTTAAATTTTTTTCAGTGTTTTTTTTTCTTCTTTTAATGTTATTTTATTTTTATAACTTTTACTCTAAGAGAAACTTCAAGAGTAACTGAATTACAAGAAATTGTTTCCCAAATGGTTGTATGGAGAAATTTAGAAACAAGTACTGGGATCCTCCAGCAAGCATCCAGCCTTTCCAAAGTATGACAAAGATGTTAGAGGGTCTTCCTATTTCAGCTGTCTGAGCCATACTGAGAGGAGGAAGAAGTATCTTCGGACAGTCTAATCATCAGGAAGGATCTCTGAAATGCAGTAAGGACAACACTTGGTCCCCCAGAGTTCTCAAGGGGATTTTTGACATTTCACAAAGTCAGAATGACAACTTTTATTAAGCTAATGACCATTTCTTCTGCAAAATCAGCACTCGCATTGTTTTTGTTAAACATAATTCCCAATCCAAATTCAGCATGGGATTTTTTTTTTCCCACAAGAATATGGTAATGATGTAAACTGTGAATCTTAGCAGTTTTCATCACATCTTTGCAAAAGGCAGTCCACTGAAGCTTCATGCAATTGGTCTTATTTTAAGTTAATTTAGTAAGGAGAAAGAACCACTAATCTGAAAAACAAAAACTCAGATGACATAAATAGCTTTTTCTTCTTGTGCCAATTAATAAGCTAATGCATGTGCATATTCCTCTTCTAGACAAGTTCTTTATTATCTACAAAAGTTCTTTGCCTATAGTATCTAAACAATTCTTTATAATTAGATGAGGCTTTATTGTCTTTCAATCTTTTATGTATATGTATTTAGAGATCTAGGTATATATGTATCTAATTATTTTGTTACTCTGTAACAAATACCACTGTAATCAATTGCTATGTAATGTTCTCTGAGAAAGATGCCTGTGCTGTGGACTTAAGTGTGTTAAATTAAAATATACTAAATCAAAAATGCATTCACCATTTTTAAAAAATATTGTAAATGAGAACAGTGAAAAATACATCTTATATTTCGCTCTGTGACTCATTCTTTGACAATAATTTTTCAGTGTAAAGGATTAATGTACTGGAGAATCAATAGGCTTTCAGACAGATACTACATCAGTGTGTTTCCTTTGTTGGTCCATATTTTCATTATTAACAGTTTATGTCAGCAGTGTCCTCTATGCATCTAGGACATTTTAAATTTGCTTGATCACTGTGGCATTCTTGACTGTGTGAGGCATCTTGGGTAGCACAATAGAGTAAGAAACCAAAGTTAAGATTAATGTATTGCAATTAAGATTGCCAAACTATATCACATAGAATGGTTGTTGGATTTAATTGGATTGCTTTTAGTTTGCAAAGATTTTTTTTGTTCATCTTTTGCTATGCTTGACTGAACTACTGATTCCAATTTCATTTTAGATGAACAATCCACTATTTTGAGGGGTTTTTTTATGTTTTATCACATAAATGTTATAAATTTTCAAAAAGTCACCCAGAGGTAGTTTTGTTTGCTAGAGAAGCTCCTTAGAATCACTGCTCTTTACTAATTACCATTGGAACGGAATCACAATTACCATGAAATTACATTGCTTATAATTTATCAATGACTGTGCTTACTGAGCAAAGCATGCACTTTGGCAGAAATAATGTAACAAAATTTAGGTAGATGCTACAGCCCAACCTGATTTATATATGGGGATCACCCTTCTGGTTTCAGTATATCCTAAGGATATATGACATGCTGTACCTCCTGTGAACAACAGTCACAGTAGTCTCATGAGTTTGCACTTCAGCAGAAGCAAACCATGGCACAAGACCATTACAGTTTTCTTTAGGCTTTGGCAGGCAGGCTGCACCTTCAGCCTTCTGTCTGACTGCACCACAAACATCTTGTAGGTGATGAGTTCATGTGCCACACACAAGCACCAAGTCAGGGTTTGCCTTTTACCCACAGCACAGAATTGCAGCCTCTTCTGACTGATGATGGTGACTAGACTCTCAAAGCAGTGGGGCTGGAAGGTATGCTGCTGGGCAGGGCCATGCCAAGACCTGCACCTGCCTCTATAGCAATCTGAAGTGTAGAGTTTGGTAGGACAAATTATAGTTGCAAATTTCTCATTCAAAGGAAACGTTTAGCTCATGCAGAAATGATATGCAGTGTGGGTTTCTAGCACAGTGCTGCAAAATGAGGTGTTTCCAACCTGGCGGTATAAAAATAACCTTTATTGGTCAGTGTCAGGCTCAGATCTAGGACAAGAAATTATCCATCATCCTCATCCTCATCCTTTTCCTTCAGAAAGCTGAAGTTATAACCAATAGACTTATAAGGTCTAGTTTGTTAATACGTAAGGCAAAGACCACCATAGTTCTATCTGCAAAAGCTATACTGATTATTTTAGAGCACCACAACCCATAAGAAAGATCCTTTGCCTTCATATTCCAGTCACACAAATTTAAAGAAACATAAACAATTCTGGAAGGCATGCTAAGGCACATTCATGGAGTCATTTACTTGAGACAGTGTTCCTGAATCAGGAGTAGCTGAATTAAAAGTGTTAATTTACATAAGAAATCATAGATCAGTTCAGAATCATAGACTCATAGAATTGTTTGGGTTGGAAGAGACCTTAGAGTCCATCTAATTCCAATCTCCTGCATGGGCAGACATAAAGTTGAAAATTACTATTCTGTTGATGTAAAAGTATCATGCGACACTGAGTGGCTACTATCAGACATAGTAATGAAAGCTGGGCATTTCATACAGAGCCATCTGCCATCATCCCATCAGCGCTTTGAAAGTAAAGCCCTTGAAATATTAAGGAATGGTTTGCTAATATATGTCAAAATTGGAGTAATCATTTCTTATTATTTGTTTAAGTCATGTTAAACTAACTATTTAAGTCACTCTTGCTCTTGGCTGAATACAGTACAGACAGAAATACATTCTGTTTTCATTTGCACCTTGCAACTGGACTATTGAGAATGAAATTTTATGACCTACAATGTAGCACATACAGTAAAAAGTTGTTCTGTGTCCTCACCATTGTAAACTGATATAGCTTTACTGAAAGGATCATCTAGCCTTCTAATACTGGAGAAAATGTATGTAACATATTTAAGCTGTATCAGAAACCTGTATATGCTTACTTAATTCCAATGTACTCTTTCGGACTTCAGAAACTTCCACGTATTAACTGTAACCAGATGAACTGATACGGGTGTGGTTTGGGTTTTTTCTTTAAAAAAAAAAGAAAATTCTGAAAACTTATAGCATTGAAGAGGCTAAACTGTATAACAGTCACTGTTTTATGGAGTGATATTTTAAAGCTGTGCAAAGCTCTGCCTTGAGTAGGTCAAATATGGACTTAAAGAAGGGGTTTATTTATACCTAGCTACTTAAAAAATAGTATGACAGCTTTCTCATTAAAATTGAAATTTGGGGACAGCAATCACCTCAGTTCAGGCAGCCATTTATAGTTGGAAACAGACTGCATTTGGAAAGCAATCATCCCACTTTCAGCTTTTATCAGAAAGAAGTTGTGATGTTGCATCAATGAAAGGATTAGCCAAACTGATAGATTTTTTTCATAAAATGTTTTAACTTTCTTTTTCTGTAATTGTACATAAAAAAGGAAAAAAATCTAGCCAAAGATGGGTTAAATACAATTTTAAGTGTTGCAATGAAACATAGACATTCTATGTATAATTCATTCCAGAATTATAGAAGACATAAGACGAGAAAGAGTACTGGGAGATATTTTCCTTTCTATAAAGCCTGGGAAGAGCTATGCCTTCTACATTTTTTAAATTTTTGCTTTCTTCCTATGCGTGATGAATAATTCTATAAAGATGTCTCATAGGAGGAGCACACTAAGATGCAGGATACTGCTGCATTCCCTTCCTAATCACTGAGTAACTACTCACTGTGGTAAATCACCATGTCTCTACCTCAGTTCCCTTTGTGTGAAGCACAGCCTCCTTCTACCTTTCTGTCTCTTCTTTCCCCTAGAAAGTGTTTTTTAAATAATCTTCTACTGCATCTTCATACAAAATGCAGTGAAACTCTGACTTTAATTTGACAGTTTGGATTCACTGACCAAAGACCAAAAAGCCAATTTTAATCCAGTATTTTAGAGTTGTGCCAAGAATAAAGATTAAAAAAGAGATGGAGATTAATCTCAGATTATTTGTCACTAATTTTAAAATAAATTAAGAAAATTTCTCAACGACTAGAAAAAGGGAAATATAACCCCCATTTTCAAGAAGGGGAAAATGAATGACCCAGGGAATTACAGACCAGTCAGTCTCACCTCTGTGCCTGGCAAAATCTTGGAGCACATTCTCCTGGAAGGCATGCTAAGGCACATGAAAAACAACAAGGTGCTTGGTGACAGCCAGCATGGCTTCACTAAGGGGAAATCCTGCCTGACCTATTTGGTGGCCTTCTATGATGGGGCTAAGGAACGGATGGACAGGGGTAGAGCAGTTGATGTCATCTACCTGGACTTGTGCAAAGCGTCCGACAGTGTCCCACATGACATCCTTGTCTCTAAATTGGAGAGACATCAATTTGATGGATGGACCACTCAGTGGATAAAGAACTGGCTGGATGGCTGCACACAAAGAGTTGTGGTCAATGGCTCAATGTCCAGCTGGAGACCAGTAACGAGTGGTGTCCCTCAGGGATCGGTGTTGGGACTGGTCTTGTTCAACATCTTTGTCGCTGACATGGACAGTGGGATTGAGTGCGCCCTCAGCAAGTTTGCCGATGACACCAAGCTGTGTGGTTCAGTTGATACGCTGGAGGGAAGGAATGCCATCCAGAGGGACCTCGACACACTTGTGAGGTGGGCTGATGCCAACCTCATGAAGTTTAACCATGCCAAGTGCAAGGTCCTACACCTGGGTCAAAGCAAACCCAAGGAACAGCTACAGATTGGACAAAGAAGAGATTCAGAGCAGCCCTGTGGAGAAGGACTACAGGGTGTTGGTTGATGAGAAAATGAACATGAGCCATTAGTGTGTGCTTGCAGCCCAGAAAGCCAGCCGTATCTTGGGCTGCATCCAAAGGAGCATGACCAGCAGGTCGAAGGAGATGATCCTGCCCCTCTACTCTGCTCTTGTGAGACCTCACCTGGAGTATTGTGTGCAGTTCTGGTGTCCTCAACATAAAAAGGACATGGAACTGTTGGAACAAGTCCAGAGAAGGGCCACGAGGATGATGAGGGGACTGGAGCACCTCCCGTATGAAGACAGGCTGAGAAAGTTGGGGCTCTTCAGCCTGGAGAAGAGAAGGCTGCATGGAGACCTCATAGCAGCCTTCCAGTATCTGAAGGGTGCCTATAGGGATGCTGGGGAGGGACTCTTCATTAGGGACTGTAGTGACAGGACAAGGGGTAACGAGTTAAAACTTAAACAGGGGAAGTTTAGATTGGATATAAGAAGGAAATTTTTTCCTCTTAGGGTGGTGAGGCACTGGAATGGGTTGCCCAGGGAGGTTGTGAATGCTACATCCCTGGCAGCGTTCGAGACCAGGTTGGACAAGGCCTTGGCAGGGGGGTTGGAACTTGATGATGTTAAGGTCCTTTCCAACCCTAACTATTCTATAATTCTATGAAATGTGCTTCTCTGTATATTAAATCTTACTTATTCTGCCATAAAAAGAGGAAATTGCCTTCAGCTGAATATGAGCTATTAATTATCAGTGCTTTGGAAACAAATAGATTTGTTTTTTACTGCTCAAAGGAATTAATCCTTCTTTAGTCAGCCCCCTTTCATTTGTGAAGTTAAAATATCCATACTTTAAGAAATGTTAACAATCTATCTTTGAAATGTGCATGATCTAATTTCTCACCTAGAGAACTGAAACTTGGAAGACTCTGCACCCCAAAAAATCACTTTTTTCCGCTTTTCTTGGAGTACCTTGGAGTTGTTTTTAAATTAAGATGGAATAAAAGTTCTCAGTTTCAATAAACAATCTATTTCTCATGCACTAATGATCTCTGCAATACTGCTGCCAAAGCTAATTCTGTGGAAAAATAAAAAAAAAAATAAAAAGAAATAAGAATAAGGCAGGAGAAGAAAAGGAAAGATAACTGAGAAAAATCTGCAGGTAAATGGGTTGCCAGTTTACCAGGACACTTAACTCTCAAGTGCATGCTGCACACTTTCTCTAGCCTTCTAGCTTTTAAACTTTCATTCTTTATGATGGTAATGAAGATGGCAGGCAGCAGATGCTTCATCTTGACCATGAAAGAGAGAGAAAAGTGTGACTCTGGATGTTTTTAAGAAAATGAAGATCGTGATCAACAGACACTTAGGAGATTAGCATAAACACTGTCTTTAAAACATATTCAAAAATGTGGAGAAACTCATTAATGTTATAGGATATGACTACTCTCCAGGGTTAGAGAAACATGATAAAGTTTATGTTAGTGTAGATACAAGTGAGCTACCAAATAAAAATTCAATTAATGCAAACTCTTTCTTTTATTGTAAAGAACCTGATGCATATTTCTTTTTTATTTTATTCTGTGGAAAATCAAATAACTCAGCTTGCTGAGTATGTGTGTTTGTTACCGGCATTTATCTGTGTGCTAGTATACAAGCTCTCTGAAGCCAAATAACATTAAAAGTGGGCAAGCTCCTCAACTCCCATGAAAATTAGAAACCAGATAGAAGTGCAGGGGAAAAATAGAGAATGGCAGGCTGTATTTTGGAAGATGAAAGGATCCTAGAAGAGCAGCAGTCTAATTAAACCAGAAGTGGATATGCTACAACCAGAGCACTCCTCTGTAAATGATATATCGTTAAAAGACATTAAAGCTTCATTCCTGAGGAAAATTTGTTACAACTAAAATAAGATGAGAAAAACATGAGAGAGACACTAATTTAATGCTAGAAACTCCAACCCTCTAAGAATGAAGGGGAAGGACTGGAAGAAAAATACCTTTTAAGTAAACTAATTCTTGAAGACATCAGAGAAAACAAAATACAGACTATTAGAATGAAAAAAAAAACAAACAACCCACTCATAAGGGCTACAGTGTGGATTATAATTATTTTCATATCCTCCACTATCCTACTCATATGATCAAAATATTCTTCATACACCTGACCAAGATGTCAAAGCGCTCACAGTACTGCACAGTAATCTTTTATTGATGCATGGGGCAATGGAGGGCAATTTTTCAAAAACAATAATAATTTTTGGGTACTGTAGCTTTTAGGTACCCAACATCAGCCTGCTTTCTAGGTGAGCTAAATACTTCCTTTTTCACCTGAAGTCTGTAGGTTTTCCTGTGACATCTTTTGAGCCTCTGGCATTACTCTCTGGTCACAAAATAAAGATGAATTACCTAATTGTAGCCAGGTCTGCGGCAAAGCCTTTAAGACACAAATCACCAAATCTGTGGCAAGGTCAGAAGCAGGAAGATTTATACCTAATTACCCATTTTTATTTTTCAGATCTCGATCAGCATATCAGGTTATGTTAGGGATAGCTGCATCGAAAATTAGGAAACAGATTCAATAAAACATTTCTGTGAAGATGCTGAAATAAGGATAAGATGCTTTTGCTTCCTTTTGACATACATATATTAAAACATAAATGCTTAAGTGCGAGTGGGCACTATGTGATACTCAAACATTTATTAACATTGTTCAAAAGAATAGTAGTTAACCTTAAAATCTGCAACAGGAATAGATAAGGGCATTAGTAAACTGAACTGGTGCCATAAATGACCCTGAATGTTTTGTTTGGGTTTTTGGGGGCTGGGTATTTTGTTTTGGTTTGGTATTTTCTTTGGGTTGGTTTGGATTTTTTTTCTCTAAGGCAGCATTTTTGCAAAATAGGCTTATTTGCTTTGATGAGGGCTTGCACTGAAAAGCAATATGCAAGGTTAAGTATGCTGAATGGAAAAGCAAGAGTGGAAAAACCTGTTTGTTGTGAAAACATACTAGTGCTTAAAAATTTACACTTCAGCATAGTTAGTCGATGTGTGTTTAACATTCAAAGGAATCGAATTATTTTGATCCTTAAGTTAATAGAGAAAAAAAGTAGTAAATAAAGAACACAAGATCCTAGCCTCTCATCCCAATGTGGTCTATTGCAGCATTATTCATCTCAAACAGTCCTTCCACTACTTCCAATCAAAAAATATGCGGATTATATTGTCTTAGTTAATGCATTTTTAAGAAGTGTCTATGTTCCCTTTGCTTGGGGGAACCTCAGGGATCACAAGGTTTCTTAGTACTGTACCTGTGTAACTGATATATAAGTGTGGAGACAGTGTTCCCATGGGAGAATGCATAATTGGTACATAAACTCTGAATAATCCTGAAAGATACAGCAAGGCCATGAGAGGCCCAAAGAAGCTTAAGCAAGCAAGATAAGAAGAAACTAGAATTCACTGATGTAGTGAGAACTGTGGACTGTTGGCAAGCTTTTGAGGTCAAGTTCTTACACCTGTGCTTAACCAATTATATGTTAGTCACTAAGGGTCTTCAAGACATGTATCCAATCATAATAGGCCAAATCACTGTAACTGCATGTAAGAAATAGTATATAAGGAGTTAAGGCTTTGTAATAAATTTGGCAATCGCTTGATCACATTGATCATCTCTGCTTTGTCCGTGACTCCTGCGTCAACAAGTGGCGCCTGAACAGGGACCCTCCAATCGGTAACTCGACAAAGATGAGTTTGAAGGTCCGACGAAAAGGAGGGGGTGGAGAGCCAGCCGAAATTCAGCCCTGCCCCGGCGCTGGCAAGTCAGACGTCTGCAAAACTTCGGGAGTCTCGCCCTGATCAGGTGAGCGGCCGGGGAGGAGATGGGGCACTTGCTATCCAAAGAGGAACAGGCGGTGGTGAGGCTCCTCCAACACATTCTCTCTAATAGAGGACTGCAATATGATAGTGCTGCCTTACAGAGGCTGTTAAAGTGGTCCCGTGATCGCAAGGTTACTAAAGGGACCAAAGATGCGCAGAAACACTCTACACTTTGGAGATTGGTGTTTAAGACTTTGAAAGAGATGAAATTGGAAAGGGCGGCAGTAGCATCTGTATTTGCCGCCACAGCTCCAGAAGGGGCTGTCTCCCCTAACCCCCATCATAGTACTGCGGCTATGACTTTTGCACCTCCTGTGGTACCTGGAACGGCGCCGAAAAAATCAACGCCCCGAGCCGATGAAAGCAAGAGCCAGGTCCGCAGATGGCCACATACCGAACGAGAGACACCTGACAAGAAAGACAGAGCTGCAAACAACGGAGACCCTGAGTTCGACCCAGGATCAGACTCCACGTCCCCTGAATCTGAACCAGATTTATATCCTCTGCTTCCAGACTCTGACTCCTCGTCTCCCGGGTCAGTCTGCTCAGCTCATCAGCAACTACTCACTCGCCTTGGAGATCCTCAGCTGCAACAATTGATGAAAAAGCTTGAAGCCCTCGAGACTCGGATTGAGACATCTCCATCGGTGCCACCACCTTATCCTCTGCAAAACCCCTTCCTTAAAGAAGGCAAACAAGGGGAGGGGGTGGGAGAGGTATCGGGGGGCACAAATCCTGCGCACTGCTGGCGCAGGTTAATCAAAGATGCAATTATTACTGGTGAATTTTCTGCAATGGGCCTCTCTGCATATCCTGTGTTTACTACACAGCAGGGGGTAAAGAGTGGGAAGCTTTTGATCTCAAAATAGTTAAGGAGGCCTGACAAGCAGTGACCACATATGGGTTAAAATCCTCTTATACTCAAGCTATATATGTTATGATTTTTTTGTGCTATTGACAAGAGACTTTAATGACCCCCCTGCTATAATACATGGTCAGGCATTAGGTTCAGGTTATATGACTAAAACTCCTGGTATTCTGGTCCAGTACAAGGATTTGGAAACCGGCATTTGGAAAGGTCCTGTGGAAGTAAAACCAACTGGTCAAGGTTATATGTGTGTAAATTACAGATTACAGTTTGCGGAGGGTGCCAGCTCGATGGGTGAAAACCTGGAAAGAGTCAGCACCGCTCCAGGACCCTCCCTTTGTCAGTGATTGAATGAATTGAAATTTGAGCGTAGGACATCCATTTTTTGGATGTTTTCAGTCCTTCTTAAAGTGTAGGGAGCAACCTTTTTTACGTTAAAAAACAAACAAACAAAAACAAAAAACCCACCACCCACCCCCATGCTCCGCCTCCCCCCGAACCTCCAGGGGAGAGAGATCAGGGTGGGATACAGATGTATTGTGTGATTTTCTGGTGGTTGGAAGGTCTCTCCTATGCTCTTATCAGGGATGTTGGGCATACTGTGACGGACCGTGGACTTGGGAGCCCATATACAACTCATTTAATACAGTTTCTTTGTGATACTCATGTACTAGAAGTTGGTAAATATAAGTATGTCCAGGTTTCTATTGACCTTGGGAGACCTTTAAAGATATTGCTGGCCACTTCTTCCAACATAGGCTGGCCACCGGTGTTGGAATGAGTGTGCATTTTGGTCAGTATGAAAACCCAAGCCTCATACGACGTGGGGGAGGCAGAGCCTCTGCGGGTATGCCCGCTAAGGATGAGCCTGCCACCTCCCACTGCGATGATGCTTCTTGGAGCTGGTTTGCTGTTAGTCTCCACAGGGTCCTTGTGCCATGTTCTGTATGTGGGACTGTAGTGGGAGTAATGATTGTCTGGATTTTGTGCTTCAAATATTGTAGTTGTGTGGAGTGTGCTTGTGGGATCCCATGTGTGTGTGTGTTGAGGGCAGGCGGTGTTCTGTGTATTTTTTGTTGTTGGGTTCATGTAAAAAGTTTTTAACCGGTAGAGTTTAACATTTCGGGCAAGAAAGGGTTAATGCAAAAGTGCGGTTGCCGGCAGGTATTTATAGCTGCTGCCGAGCAGGCTGGCATTTGTAGCTGTGCAAAGAAGGGTGAGCGACTTTTGGAAAAAAAAATAAAAAAGCTGACCTCCGATTCAGCTCCCAGTGCTCCACCAGCGGAATGGCCACAGTTGATGCCAGAGCCGAGGAGTGAAGGAAAAAAACCAAAAAAACAACAACAACAAAAAAAGAAAACGAACAAACAAACAAAAAAAAAACAAACAAAACCCAACCTCTCAATCTATTGAGGTATTGAGGCAGTTTGTAGAGACACCACAGACAAAGCCTAAAGAGCACCTGCAACACAGTGGGTGCATGGTAGGAGCCTTGCTTAGTATGTTTAAGGTAACCTGGGGGTGAATCCAAGACTTGGAGGAATAGATAGGTCGGTTGAAATAAGAACTGCTAACTAAAAAAGCAAGAGGGGTAGTGCAACCACAAGCTTTATGAGCCGTCACCTAAGCAGCATCAGGGTGGCAGAAAAAAAAAAAAAAAAAAGAGGCAATGATGCAGCAAACTCCTCAACTGTTAACAACATGCAGTTTAACCTGTCTGCTTCTCAAGAACTGATAACATGGAGGAAGGGGTATATTTGTGTCCTCCTGCCTACAGGTCCATGGCAACTGCCTGCAAAGTTTGTCAAGCCTAGCCATGAGCTGGACAGACGAATGGAAAAACCTGATGCCTCAGCTACAGGAGCTGACCGTGAATACCCCAAGCAGAATGAGATAGAGGAAGAGAAAAACTAATGATTGCAAAACTTCACTTGGGGGCAACTGAAAAGTAACATCCTGAATATGTCTGCTTGTAAAGTAGCTATTATTAGAGGCTGTGATTTTGTGTATAAAACCACCTGTATTTACTAGCCAGTTGCTAATGAGGAACTACACCTTGTATTGGATAGATTTCTCACTTGTAAAAGAGATGTTAAAGTATGGAAATTTGCAGTAGCTGCTAGAAAATGCTAAGGCAAAAGCTAGAAAGATTTTAATACAATGGTAGTGTTATAAAGCAGGTGATGGAACAAATTAAGAGGGTGGGAGAATTCCACTGGCAAGAAATTTCTTTGGCTAGTCCCTCGCTGCCATCAGCATCTTCAACATGCTGCTGCACCCTGTAATAGTTACTCTGCTAATGTAAATTTGTGTGTGCCTTGCTGTAGTAGTGACTTGTTACTGGATGAAACAGGTGAAACTCTGCATTGACAACAAGGTGCAAGGACTGAGGCTGACAAAAGGCCTGCTACCACAGTCAAGGGGAAGACTGGGTTGGCCTCTGTGTTTGCCACCAAGAAGAACCTTTAGCTCCGCTGTTGGCTGCATCCCAGCAGGCGTGGAGTGGTGGGGACACATGCCATGCCAGACCTTGATGTGAAGGATGGCCTCCCCTGTTACCAGAGAGCCATACAGCAGAAAAAAGGGGCAGGCGCAGCAGCCTGTAGTTGGCATATATTGGAGATATGATCTAGCCCAAATCCCCTGCTCAAGTAGGGTCACCCAAAACATATATAAAACAAAAAGGGGGAGATGTGGAGACAGTGTTCTCATGGGAGAATGCATAATTGGTACATAAACTCTGAATAATCCTGAAAGATGCAGCAAGGCCATGAGAGGCCCAAAGAAGCTTAAGAAAGCAAGATAAGAAGAAGCTAGAATTCACTGATGTAATGAGAACTGTGGACTGTTGGCAAGCTTTCGAGGTCAAGTTCTCACACCTGTGCTTAACCAATTATACATTAGTCACTAAGGGTCTTCAAGACATGTATCCAATCATAATATGACAAATCACTGTAACTGCATGTAAGAAATAGTATATAAGGAGTTAAGGCTTTGTAATAAATTTGGCAATCGCTTGATCACATTGATCATCTCTGCTTTGTCCGTGACTCCCGCGTCAACATATAAGGAGTTTAATTTTATTATTTATGCTACTATAGAAATAAAGAACATTATATAGTAAACCTAGTAACTATCAAGTTGGCATTATAAAAGTCTCCACAGACTATGGCTATGGTAGATGGTGTTGGAAGAAAGACCAAATGCAGAGTTTAGGCTTTTTCAAAGGCAATATTCTTGGTGTGAGCCAAGTCTCAGGAGAGCTAAAGATAAAACAGCTAGTTCAGAAAGTCCATGTAAGATCATGAGCATATAGTTAGTCTGTAAACTAAAATAACAGTTGTTAGATAGTGGGATAACCTATTCCATGTTCATATCTTCAGAGGGTTTGCAGTAAGTAAACACAATAACTTTGTCATATACGCAGTAAAGTGCACAGAAGAAAACCAGGAACAAGCAGATGAAAAAAAGCACCACTACCCTCCAAAGGACCTGCAAGAAGTCCTTAATGCCTGCCTTGCTATGCAGGCACTAAGGGAAGGCAGGCACTAAGGGATGCTAAATCTATTTTTTTGTTGTTATCTACACTGTAGGTTTGCTCCTCTGATCGTCTCCAAATTAAGATTATTTATAAATGTTATTTCATGTGCAGTCTAAGCAATTCAAACTTTGTAAAATATGAGATTGTTCAGATCTGCAGTTGTATTCATGACCTCAGGACTAGTTTCAAGATATAGAGGTGGCAATTTCTCTTGTGTTATATAAAAAATTCCCTGATATTTGCCTCAGTATGAATGGATGTGGTTCTTAAGAGTTTGAGTTGTGATATATTTATTGCTCTGAGAAGATGCATTTTGCTTTTCACAGTAATTGTTACCTTCATATCTTTCACAAGAGAGTTTGATGTTATTAAACTGTCAGATATGACGTGGATAAAAGCCTGGGTCATGGCTAATACATTTTAATAAACAGAAGCATTCTCCAGCCCTTTCAAATGGAGAAGTGGCAGCAGCACATGTACTGAGAGGAGATTCCTGAGTCTTTGAAAACTGATTTTAGAGACCCTTTAAGGAGAAGTACTCACAGCGTACCAGGCTGCTCAGCACAACAGACAGATGGAAGATCGATATTGTCAGGCAGAGGAAAGGGTACAGAGAGGCAAGAAAAAATGTAACAAAAACTCAGGTAGGCAAGGCAGAATAATGTTTATACAAAACTTCCCCCCCAAAACAATCCAGGCAGAGAAAAAAATCTCTTCAAGACCAAATGGACTTCTGAGAAACTCTGCAAAAATAATGGAGACAGCAAATCCAATAGTGATGAAGAAATGCAGCTGCGGTCAGTTTATATTGTGCAACAAGGGTGAAACAGGCCAAAGCACAGACTGAAATTGCAGTCAATTGTGGAAAGAATCAATTCCTTCAGTTCTGCACTTATTGATATTAGTTCATAAAAGTAAAAGGAATTTGTTCTATTCTCAGATAATCCATGCCCTTGTTTTGATAATAGAAATAGTGAGATGCAAATATCACTGTTTAATACTTTAAACTGGATGTAGAAACTTTTGCCAAAGCAAGCAAATGTTACTTCCTTACACTGTGGTGTGAGGAATCAAGCAGTTTCTAATGAAGCATTTTTGTGTGCATAAAGATGTAAGAATATCTTTTGGCTCACTGGATGTAGCTGGGAATTCCTAAGGATTTTGAACAATTATGATTTTTTCCCAGATCATTAGTTTTAGTACAGCAGAGTACTCTACTTTCCACTTCTGTAAAATGAATGTTTATTAAAGATTAAAAAGGTATTATTACAGGTCAACAAGGGTGCCCAACATTTAGTTTCAGAAATGATTTCAGCTAAACTATATTGAATTAATCAGAAATGGTGTTTGGGATTTGGTTTTTTTTAAATTGTTTTTTTTAAATTATTTTCTCCAAAGGAAAAAATACTATCTTGCAGGATTTAAGCTAATGAAATGCATGAAAAATAAAGAAGACAGGAAGTTAAGTCAAATGTGTACTGCCTTGAATCTCCTAAGAATGTGCACCTTCTGTAAATGGAATTGAGTCTCCTAAGAACGTGTATCTTCTGTAAATGGAATTCAAGATCTTTCTTATAAAAGTGGCATTTTTTTTACATAGAAGCTCAACCAGTATATAAAACCTATAACTATCAAGATGGTATATTTCAAATTCTATCTCTTTTGCTCCTTCTAGGATGGGGGTGGTGGTAGGAAAGGGGGAGAGGAATTAATTTCATGGAAGAATGTTGTAATCTAAAGGGCATTACCAAACTCTCCATAAGAAATCTAGAGGATTTGCTCCTTAAAATGACACCTAGTAAATCCTTCAATATAAAGATCTTCATGAAGCTTACTTTTCTAGTATTAGGATCTATAGTGCTAGTTTATTTCAATGCCCTGTTTCACTCTTTGTCTGTAACTGATATAAAATATTATGGCTTTGGAGTGGCAAAGATAGTTAATGTTGTTAATGACTCCCTTGCACTGCAGTGTTAGGGCAATTGCTACGTAACACAACTTATCTCTAAGCACTTTATGAAACTAAGCTTTAGAATTGATTTTTATAATCAAGTAAGAAAGAAACATGGCCATCAGCAAAATCTGTTGCTCTGTTTAAGTGGTGCTACCAAGGGAAATGCAATGCTATAGATCTGTGTGCAGTGATTCTGATTCCTTATTTCATCATGTACTTGATCTTGGCCAGTGCCGGCCTGAATTTTGATCACACTGAAAACTGGGATTAATTTTCAACTGGTGGCTGCTCTCTCAGTCAACACAATTAACTCCTGGTTTAATCTAGTATATAGAGTGGTATATTCTCTTTATCAGTGGCATTAATAATGGTATCTCTTATTAACACTACAGAGCTTGTGCTTCTATGCCTGGTCAAGAGGTAACACCCTGGGGGGCTAACGCTGGAGAACGTGGTACTTGTCTTACCCTTCTTGCCAGGTCCTCTACAGCAATAAGCATCAATGACCTCTCATTTGTATTCTCACTTTTGGAATGCAGCCTTCAAGGAACCAAAGAAAGTAACACACTCAGCTGTTGAGGCTCCACATTGCCATCTATCTGGATGAAAGCAGTAAACTTTTCAGTCACAAAGCAAAAAAGGAACAGAATTCATAAAATGGGGATAGCTAAGAACAGTCATTAACTATCTTCCTGACACAGAGCATGTGTCAGACTTACAGTTGGCCCAATGGATAGCGGAAGTCTTGCAATCAGCATTAAGAGGGAAGAAATGAAAAGGAGAGAAGAGCTACTTACAATGCCTTGTTACCTGCATTGTTTCAATAAATTACATTGTTTCTTTGTACAGATGGTAAATGTTATCACATCTACAGCTCTTAACTATGCATCCAGTGCTGGTGTTCATAATATGTCCCCTACAAGCTTAAGGCTGAATGATTTGTCATCTCTTTAATCCCTTTGGAGACAGTTATGCCTCAGGGGGCTCAGTCAATCAACAGCAGTAGAGAAGAGATGCATTTCAAATTTTCTTATTTATAGGACTTAAATAAGCAGGGAAAGTGAGTGCAAAACACTTTTAAACTAAATGTGCAATCATCATCATAACTTGTAATCTGAACACATGACATTCAAAGTTGAGAAAATTGCTGATGTTTCAGAAGACTCGCCAGAGTTAATCGGCAATCAGAGATCACTCAGCTGGTATGCAAAACAGTAGTGGGGGAGAAGGGCAGCAAAATTACTGGAAAAAATGGTGGAGATGAACTGAAAGAGATTGTTCAATCAGTAATATCACCAGAAAAGGTGCAATAATACAATTGTCATCAATTGTCTTGTGTACATCAGCAGGGGAATAACCACAGAAACCATGACTACAGTGTGGTTATACTCTATCCCAACAGGTACCCAAAGGATATTGCATGTAATGTTCTGTGTTGGAAAATGCAGAACATGCGGGACAAGGCACACAGTCTTTTATATTACTACCACATACAAAAGTAATACTGGGATGATGGACAGAAAACTGAACATGGTTGTGTGGGATAATTGACTTGGTATTTCTGGGGTTGAGATTTCAGCTTTTTCTAGTGACAGACTTAACAATGTCTATCTGACCTTTCAGGCCTTAGGGCTATACAGCCTTTCAGGCCCTGAATGTTCAGTTCCTGCAAAAACATTTTAATCTGTATTTTTAATGCCCTGGCTTTGTGCGTATAAGAACATGTTAAATAATAGGAGATATAGAATGAGTCCTTCTGTACTCACTGTCTCCCTGTATTTGGCAAACATGTATCCAGAGCAAATATATTAGATAGAGCATAACTCTTTATGTAAAGAGCAGCATTCGAATGCAAAGCCTTTGCTGCTCCTGACACTTCAGTGCTGCCAAATACTTCCATGCCTTTATTTTATTCCTCCACAGTTCTGTTGCACATGGTTTGAAACATTCAGCTGTTGAAGTCTGGAAGCAGTGGCTTATGTCCTCAGAAAATATACATCAGTGTAAATCTATAGAAGTTGTGAAGCAAAATGTTTTTTTACCATACAGAGAGCAATACTCCTTATCCAAAACATGCAGTATGTGGGTTGTGATTTCTAAATTGACAACAGTAGCTTTTCTGCTCAGCTTTTCTTCCTTTAAGACCTAGCTCATCTTAAATCACGTATCTGTGTATTTTTACAATTTCATATACTGACAGCTGCCATTTTTGTTATTGATTTGATCCTCCCTTTATGCTGCCTCAGGAAACTATTCTTGTGGAAATGATGTTTTATGACATGTCTTAAGAGAACACAGGACAGTCTAAGGATATTAATATAGTTTCTTCTAATTTGCAAAACTCAGGCTCTCATCTAAGTGATTAATACGCAAAGCCCAAAATATTTGTTTCATTTAATTATTTAGTGTTTCAGTCTCCAATGTCAAAACTTTTATCTGAATTACATCTGTGAATGTTACTTCTTATTTAGTAATATGCCTGCAAGTCCATTCAGTATGAAAGCATTACTATCAGATGATTATTCATTTTTATTCTCTTAAAATCAAAATTTGGAGTTAAAACCAGAAATATGGCAAGAGACTCTCCTGCTAGCATTGAGATACATATTTTCACATAAAGGAATTTAAGATCAATTGTCATTTTCTGCATAAGAAAAATAAAAAAAGAAACCACAAAAAAAAAAACCCACAAAAAAACCAGTATCTCCTTATTGCTGAATGTTGTCTTCCAGTCAAGAAGTCAAAAATGTGAGACAGTCTGCTTTGGCACAGGGACAGCTCCACAGAGACATTCTGAAACAGGAATTGAGCAAAGTAGTTTATGCCAAGAGCAAGACTCAGCTGCTGTAGAGGTATCTGGAAAACTACCACTACTTTCAACAGGAGTTGAATTTGGAAGTGTGTTAACAAACCACTGCCAAGGAGTTTGATTTAGGAAAAACACCCATAAAATGTGTTTAATACAAATGCCACTATGAGAAACACATTTGTATCCTTCAGTAATGGGGCCATGTAGTTATTACATAATTTCATAGAATCATAGAATAGATTGGGTTGGAAAGGACATTAAGATCATCTAGTTCTAACCCCTTTCATGGGCAGGGACATCTCACACTAGACCATGTTGCCCAAGGCTCTGTCCAACCTGGCCTTGAACACTGACAGGGATGGAGCATTTACCACTTCTTTGGGCAATGTGTTCCAGTGCTTCACCATCCTCACACTAAAGAATTTCTTCCTTATATCTAACCTGAACTTCCTCTGTTTTGGTTTGTACCCATTACCCCTTGTCCTATCACTACAGTCACTGATGAAGAGCCCCTCTCCAGCATCCTTGTAGGCCCCACATTTCTACAGGAAAGAAAAAAAAAAAAGAATGTAGGAAGCATATTAAACAAGTGCAATACATATAACCAGAATGTGCCCAGGTCATTTACAGTTTGCTAAAAATATTTTTCTAAATGTCTCTAGAGAATATTTACAAAACAAGTTTAAGAGAGTGATAAATATATAAGGTTTTACACTCTACTGTCTTATAGGAATGCATAGCAGGCATAAAGTTATTGCTTTAGAGACGTTATATGAGTGTTAAACTGTTGTAAATGAAAAATCAGCTAGAAATTAAGACTAAATACACTAAAATCGAAATACATTTAATTGCCGTGCTCTAGGACTGGAGTTAAGCCAGCTGTGAAACAGCCTGAAAAAATATATTAAGAAGTCAGCATTTATTCAAAATTTAAGTGTACATAAATTATATTCATTTTCGCAGTCATTTACAGATATACTATTGACAATGTACTGTATGCTTCTATGAGTTAGTATGGCTTCAGATATCATTAAATTAAAACTATTACCTTTGGGAGGATGGCCTCTGTACTGCTGCAGAAAAATTCCTAGTTTAGAAAATAAGAAAGTGGCATTGAATAAATTATAAAATATTCTGGAACACATGCATATAAGCAATGGTGAACATGTGTTACACATGCTTTTCTCCATGAAAACTACAGAGCACATTTATCTGCTACTGATGTTAACTATAGGGCATAAACATACAGCTCAAGTGTTTTTCACAGACATGTCATATGGTCTTCCATTTGATACCTGTATCAACCACTGCAGTAACAATCATCTAAATAAACACTATTATCCTTTTATTTCTGATGGAAGAAAATTATGTTTCTCAGATAAAAGAGTGAAGCAACAGAGTGGGGATGGAAGACACCTTACAGAAGCAACAAGACAATTTCCTGATGCCTACACTCTCCTACAAGTTATCTTCTGTCTATCACTGTGTTCTAGTTTACACACAGTACTCAAAGCAGATCTGATGGTAATTGACAGGAGTTTTCTAGCTATGTAATTTGTTTTTCTCCTTTTATGGAGCTTGCACAGATACCTGCCTCTGTGGAGGTTAGTCATTACCACTTATTTTTTTACCATTTGCAAAATTTCATAGCTCCCACATGCAGATCGCATGCAGGAAGTAATCATTACCTAAGACACATCATTTTATCCTAACTCCCTCACCTGCAAACAAGACTCAGAGGCACAGAGCTCAGAACTTTTGCTACAGATGGGAGAATCAAATCATTACCAGCAATACTGTATGCGCATAAGCAAAGCCTGAGATTCAAAAAATGTTCAATTGTGCATTAAGAGTTATAGGCAAAATCATGTTGCAAATTCCTCTGAATAATGTTTTAGACGATAAAGTCCCTTAAAATATTGTTTCAATGCCAGACACTGGATGATGAACTGGATTTATTCTTCATGTTGTCTAATGGTCTGACTATCACAAAAGGAATCCAACTTCCTTGCCAAGAAATCTGAGGTAACACCATAGTTCAAAAATATGGCCTTCTATGTATTTTTCTCTGCTGTAAACACTGAGCATCTTTCATTCATATTCAGTAAGGAAGTACTCCCCAGGCATCCAAACCTCATACCCGGATTCCAGTTTGAGATTTGATTATCCACCTTAATCCCATTAGACACTGATCTTTTAAACAGCAGGAAAATTGCTGACAAAATGCCACCAAGAACATTAAAATTCCATTCACAGAGGGAATTTAATATTACAATTAGTTGCAGTAGCAACATAAGCATTGTAATTGTTTACATATATTTAGCTTCTGAATGAGAATTAAAAAATGTTGAAGGAACTATCAAGAGCAACTGTTACATAAATGAAAAATGGAGCAGGAAAGCAAAATAATTTCAATTTTTAACCAAAAAGACTAAGTTTCATTTGCTTCTAACTTAGGCGTTGTTTATAACTTTAACTTATCTATTAGTTATTTTTGCTCCTCTGCATAAATAAGTTATGTGCATTTCTTTTAGAGTTACACTTATCAGAAACAATCACTTAAAGAATTGTGTGGTATAAGGAAATTTGGTTTTCATCATTTGGCGAATCAGACTGATGGCAAATACCTAAAGACCATTTACCAAACCAGCTGCTTCCCTTTACTGAATCCCCTTGTCCCAGGTTGCATCCAGCCCTGCATTTTTCCAGACTGATGTTCGCCTAATCCATTTGAAAGAACTTCTAATGACGGGGATCCCAAGGTCTTCTGAAGAGACCAGTTTTGGTGCTTCACCCTCATTACTACTTGACTTCCATCGCTAAAACCTAACCTAGATCTTCCTTGCTGCAGTTTAGGCCATGACCTCTTTTTCTGTTCATCATGGTTATGGACAGTACGTTTCTTCTTCCTGTGTGCTCAAATGATGGAATGGGCAGACACTAAACTCGTGAAGCTCAACAAAGGCAAGTACAATGTCCTGCTCCTGAAGGAGAGTACCTTCATACATCAGTGCAGTCTGGGGCCCAGCTGGTTAGGTAGAAACTACGTAGAATGGGATTTGGCAGTCCTGGTGGATAGCACCTTGGAAATGAGATCGTCCCTTGTTTTTCTAGTCAGCTCCTTCTGTAAATGTGTTTGCATATCAAACGAAGTTAATGAGAAGACATAGATGACTTTTCCTGGAGGTGCACAGTGGGAGAAGAAGGGGCAACTAATATGAAGTAAAACAAGGGAAATTCCAGCTGAACATACAGAAAATTCTTCTCCATGAGAGTGTTTAAACACTGGAACAGGTTACCCAGAGAGGTTATGAAACCTCCATTCCTGCAGGTTTTGGAACCTCAGCTGGACAAGGACCCAGGTGACCTACTTTAAGGCTGACTTTACACCTGCTCTAAACATTTTAGACAGGAATACAAAGTTCTAATAATAACCTTCAGCCAACTGCAGTAACAAGTGAATCAACATGCAGAAAATCCAAATGCTTTAAAAAGAGACACATAATATTAATACACTGAAAAGCAGACTAAAAGCAGACAGGCTAACATGCTGAACAAATGCACAGAATTCAAATACTTCAGTACTGAAAGAATTTACCAATACGTACATTTTTAAAGATATTTTATTCATAATGCCGATTGTGCTTTTTGACATTATAGCTGTACCTTCCATCCTTGCAAGCCATTTCTACACACTTTTGTATTAAATATCTTCCAATTGGGCAAAAGCTAGGCAAAACACCTTCAACATACTGTGTCAGTATTTCAAAGATTTTATTTTTTAAAAAGTCACTCTGGGTTTTAAAAAATATCAGAAATATCCTCAGGCTGTTAAAAATCCCAATTTTATTTGCCTTATTAAAAAGAAAGGGGGAGATATTTTTAATTACTTTTTTGCTTTTATGTGGCAGATTTTTTTTCCTTCCTGATTTTTCTGTTTCAAGACTAGCTACTTTTGTAATGAGGATTCATGTAAGTAGAAAATATCATCATTGAAAGAAAATTCACAAAACCATGCATAAGTGTGTGCAAGTGTGAACACAGGAATGTACATTCACAGTGTTGAAAGTTAGTAAGTCATTCTCAGGTGAAGTAGTAATGTAAAAAGGAAAATATTCCAAAAATTATATATATATATTTATATACCCTATTTTTCAGATTTTTCTCTGAGAAGCAGCAGCATTTTGGACGAAGCGTATCAACTTTCCAGAATAAAGTCTTAATTTAATCCCTGTTTCTTCTACTCAGTCTTTCTGAAGATGTACATTGGTTCTACAATCCCCCTAATGTACTGTAAGAAATCCAGTTCCATATTGCAAAATATCATTTTATATATCTTTGGTTGGGAAGGGATGGTTATTTACTTTTATTCAATGCTTTCACTATTAGAGGAAAATTAAAAAAAAGAGAAACCTGAATATGGGTGTAAACCTATGAGAGATTTCATTTTGAAATCTGAAATAATTTAATCTGAATCTGAATTGAATCTTTAATCTGAAATACGCATTATTTTGGTGTGTTTATTCTGAATTGTATCTTACCAGACCAGGAATAAGATAAAGGAAACATCCAGCATGCAGTCTCTTCCTCCTGTTAATATTTTAAAACACACATATTGTACAGATGAGACAGTCAGGTTTACCTCCCTTCCCCAAAAAATCCTTTTACGAGTACCTTAAGATGCGAATATAGGAAAAGTCTGCATCAGTCTGACACCAGTGACCACTGCTGACCAGAACTGAAGAGCGCCAGATAGGCAGATATTTGCTGCCCTCTTTTGGAACATGGAAGTGAAGATGCAGCAGATGAGTCAATGTGGTTTTTGTTTTGATCAGATGTTTCCTTTGCCACATTGCTCACAGTCAATGGATTTTTAGTCAACTACTTGGCTTACTGAATTAAAAATTCATTGTTGAGTTAGGTAATTACAGAGCCACCAAAACAAAATATATTTACAAAGATGGAGTTTTCTGGTAGATGAGCCAAGCAGATACACTGAATGCATTCTTTAATAACTGGGTAATTGAACATTTATTTTGGTGTATGTCTCTTTTTTATGTTAATTTTAATAAAAGGGGGCTTATGCAAACATGAGAAGTGAGTGAAATGTCCTTGAAAAAAGAATAGAATCGGTCTTTCTGATGTAATAGAAAAAAGAATTCATAAAGAGTGGCAATATCTCTTTATTAGCAATAATTCTTTATTTGTAATTTAGTCTTTATTTATTCAGCCTTTACTTCGACCTGGCAGACATGTCACTGAATATTAGAACTAATAAACTAAGAATCAAATGAGATGTAGCATAAAATTTTAATCTGATATAATACAGAAGTATAAGTAGCTTATCAAAAATGTCATCACCTACAAACACAGCAAGGAAATTATCAGGAAGATATCAGAAACCTTTACTGAGGCATTAGGAGTATAGAAACAGGATATAATACGCATCAATGTCATCAGAAGTGTGTTAAAAAAAAATGTATGTTTGAAAAGAAAGCATGGAGGACTGTTTTGAAGCCGTTATTTTGCTAAAATAAGGAGCTTCTGCTAAGCAGGACAGGTTGCTAAAAATAACATTATTGTATGCACAAAGGAAAGTCCATTTACACTACAAACAATCACTGTACACAGAGGTCAATCTGTGCCAATTTTTTTTCCTTACACAGAGGAACCTAAGTTTTTTCTTGGATTATTTTTTTTAATCATGATTGACACCATTTTCACTACCACTAAACTTTTGGACAGGAAATCATCAAGCAAAGGAAATTACCCATTTTTATTCTTAAAAAAAAATGTCTTATACCATTTTTATGAAGATAATTGTTTCAGTGTTATGTTTTAACATACATCCATATGATAAAAACAGAATACAGCATTTCCTGTTGTATCAAATTCTCTATAACAGCAGTTCTGAATAGACTTCACTAAAATCAATTCCCTATTCTACATGACATGTCTCAGCCCTGAAACCTAGGTCAGATATTCTCCATGTTTTGGTAGTGACTATTGGACTTCAATGCAATGCCTGTTTTGTTTGAGAACAGGCTCTATCAAGCATCAAATTCAAATTCTGATAGGAGTTTAAAATTTGTATCTCTGGTTCTGAGAGAATACAGAAACTGGAATGTGTCTAGAATGAATTATATTGCTTGGTGTAATTTCTGTCACTGAGACTACTAAGGACATTTAAATGTTGATAATGTTTTATCAACATCATCAAATACAAAGAAGAGGATTTAAAATGGTTGTGTGTCTTTTAGAAGGTAACTATATGGTGACAAATTTGACACATGCAATGCAATGGCTATACAGCCCCAGTTCAGTGAAGTACCATTAAGCAAAACACTTATATAAAATCTTTCAAAACAGGGCTTAGTTCCTAGAGAGGAAGTTACAAAGATACATAGGACTGTAAACATTGTTTGGATTATATACAGTGTTGAAGTATTTCTTCTCCGTTACTTACCTGTTTATTAAGCTTTCAACCTTAGAAAGCTTTTGGTTGTAAAATACAAAATTGCAGTGATAGGTTACATGTTTTTGCAGTATAAATATATCTCTCATTGCTCAGAAGAACCCACGAGCCATATCAGCCATTACAATTACTCTGTTATTTTCTTTATGATTCTGGATTTAGTGGGATTAACAGTATATATTTTCTGTCCACCTTAAAACCTCTGAACCATTCCATCCCTTCCGTGTTTTTTTTCTTGCTGCAGTCTTGTTTTGCAGTTCTCAGCTAATAGGCTTATTTAAACTTGAACACTCATCTCCAAATTGAGTATATCCCTAAAATGTTGCTTTGGGAAACCTGAAACATACTTTTTATTGTCCACTAAATCACTGTTAAATATTCTTGGTATTATGTGCATTAATAGAGCACCAGAAACAATCCTGACCAAAATATGTAAGGCCATAGACAGCACAGGCCTTTAACAATTTAGTGTATTCTTGTATTTCTTGCACAGTGCTTTCACATCTGAGCTGGAAACCATCAAAAAATCTTCTCGGAATAAATCCCTCCATAGATCCATGCAGAAAAATCCAATGCATCTATTACACACGACAATACATGTGCCATCTTATATTCCTCTTCATGCATTCAAATTTTTTTTCTATTTTGACAAAAAGAATGTATATTTGAGAGTAAATTTTTTTTTTTTTTTTCAGTTTGTTTTAGTCTGGTAACCCAGCATAATGCCCATTATTCACAGAAGGATTCAGAGAACACTGGATGAATCTCTGTTATTGTTTTTAGAAACTCAGTGAATGTTAGTCTAAGATTACCAAGTTAAAAATTGCATTTTGCCTGCCATAAACATGGTTCTGTCTGATTCTGATCTAATCCTTGAAGGCAACTGCAAATTTCCCTAAGGTAAGAGAAATCTAACTCACTTTAAATGGAGCCTGAAATGATTTATCTATCTGTCAGCAGCTAATATTGGAATTCTGCTGAAGTAAATTCATCAGATGCTATAATAGAAGACCTTTTTTACTTATGTTTTATTTCCACTTCATCTGCAGCACAGGAATTGGAAAACTTTCTCAGCCATAACTAGAGCATAATTTCTGCCAGCGGTGCTTCCAAATATGCAATCAGTCACTCTCATCTCTAAACTGTGATGACTTTAGAAAGTGGTATATGGGGAAGAGAGTTTAGGAGCCACAGCACTGATGATCTTGGACAATAGATCATTACAATGTCCTTCAAGGCCATCAATGGAATGGCTCATCTACTGTCTTTACAATTCCCCATGTAGCTATTCAGCTGAACTGATTGTGATAAAGAATTTGTATAGATGGCATTAGAGTTTCCATAAAAGATCTTAATAGCTTGTGTTACAGTGGCTGTTACTAACCCTATTTTGAACAGATATTTCCAGCTACAGCTGCAAAATCTGCAGTTACACAGATGCATTTGTAAAAAGCCTACTTTTGTGTTTGCACATAAAATCTGAGTGTACGCATTTCTACACTTATGGATTTGTGCATTTTCCCTAGAGTTATGATTAATGTCATAATTACAGCAATAGCATCTACAGTTAGAATAGACTTACTACTAACCTGACATTTCAGATTTTACCTCCTTTCTCCATTGGCCAAATAGAATATGAAACTTGTTAAACTGTAATAAATATTGTACCATAAAAATATATTTTTATTTATGCGGTCTGCTTCTAAGCTTTCCCTGTTCCTATCAAGAGCTTGTGGTTCCCTACCCTCTCTTCCCTCCAAAGGGGTTAATAAGCCTCACAGTTTAACTTACATAAACTATAAACTGCTTGCTGCCTGATAACTATTTAATAGCAACCAGATTTCAGAATTCATGCAGACATAAGGATACAATATATACTATAAACTTGCACCACCTTAGCTCTTTCAGTAACTTGTGTTCATTACAGTATTTACATGTCCTTTAGCGTGGTTTTACATGTGTTTCAGTAACATGTATTTTGAGGGTCATGTTTTTTATTAATCTCAATTACCTGACAGAAGTAAAAGGACATATATAATACACTTGCAGGGGACACATGGTGAGTGCTGTTTCATCATATGTGCAGTATGAGCTGCATCTCTCTCCAGAGATCTTCAAGGGTTTAGGATAATAGGAAGGCAAAGAGAGACAGAGAGGTGAGCCACAGCTGTCAGCTTTTTTATTCTCAGTTCTAGTTTTCTTAAGGGGTTTAAAACTGTCACTATGATCAAAAGCCTAGCACTTAAGATAGCCCCTAGGCAGCCAAAGAACAACACTTTCATGTTTAGTGCCTCCGATCAGAATTCATAATATAGAGGTTGCCTATCACTTGTACATTGCATTTTCTGCTTGAGTATAAAAGATGCTAGCAAATGTGTATGTCATTAGGTTTTCTATAAAACCTTCCTTCTATATCTGCCCATTAAAAATATGAGAAAATGTATGCCAGTATACTGAAGAATACCCTTTACATGTACACAAACTCCAAATGCCTACTCTGTCTAGCTGCGTTCTGCAAAGGAAACTGTGACTGTGTGTTCCTCTAATCCAGAAAACAATTGTACCTGCAACAGTGTTTGCTATTGTTATTTATCAGCAACCTGTCTGGCTTAGAAAATTTACTCACTGATCATTGTGCTTTGAAACATATCTATCCACTGTTGCATCTGCATTTATCATAGCTCATGCAAAATGTGCTATTCAGGACAAAATCTGTTAGACATTTTCTAATTCTGTTGATAAGAACCCTCCAACAGTAGTTGATTTTGCACTTTTATACTGGGAGCTACTCCATCTGACAGGGTTCAAGAAAAAAATTGCATTTAAATAGTGTCAAATCATCCGTGTTCTTTTACTGCAACCAAACATAAAAAAAAAAAAAAAATGTGGATAAGCAGGAAAAGATTGATCATCTCTTGGGTATTTTTTGGCATGTATTTCTATCCCACTGTCAGAAAAAAAAAAAAAGGTTTAGGACAATATTCACAGAAAACAGGTTTTCATTTGTCTCCAAGGTAAATGCTTTCAGCCAGAGGACAAAAACAAGCTGAGAAAATGGCTGATGTCAACAATTCTGCAGAAAAAGATGACTTCCAATAGTTAAAAGTCCTAATATAATTCTTATAACCTTTTACCAATATCATAATTGTTTTGAAGAACCTTCCTTGAAAAAAAATTTAAAAAGAGAAAATTACAAGCAGCCAGTTTTAACATGCTTGTACTTCAGATGGCTTCTGAGTACTTGTTGACTATGTTGTTATTCCTCTGAAAGCTTCTTCATCAGAAGCCATAGAACATGCCCCCCATGGAGCAGACAAAGTAATGTTTATTCAGCTCTCTGATGGCATTACCTGGGGTCTAGCTTTGGCCGCTTGACTCCTGGGTCATACTGAACAACTCAATTTAGTGTTCTGCTTCTTTTTGATAAAACAGAGACAATAACATTAGCTCCTTTGGGAAGGTTTCCAATATATCCTGATGATAAAGAAACTGTTATGTTGTAACTTACACCCTCATCAGAACCTCCATTAATTTTTTATTGATTGCAAGTCAAGGCAAAGGGATCTCTAATGTTATTATAGGATTTGAAAATGAAGTATATTCCTCTAATTCTACATAGACATCCAGAAAAATTAAACCATAAGGTAACATGTTAAAGAGCCAAACTAAAACTTTCACCCTGTTGGAGAAATTGTGTCAGAGAATTTTCTTGTAATTTGTTATCTTATATTGACTTCATACAATCTTCAAATCAGAAAATAACATGAGAGGAAAGTTCAGAGACTGTCTTTTCTGGACTCCATCATGGTAAACCACAAGCAAATATTTCTGTAATAAAATATCTCTTTTAAAAATCAATCAATCAGTTACCAATTAACAAGCCTCATAAATCCATAGCTTTGGGGTAACTGTGTGAGTCAATGAGTGACATAACTGTCATATTCTTTGCATCAAATTTAAGAGATTATCAAACTTTTAGTAATTTTAATAAATTACCAAGAAGCTTATGTATTTTCACTTGGTTCATGTTAAGTCCATGACTTGGTAAATTCAGGCACAGTTTCCTGCCTTGCTCTGAATTCAGGATGCGTAGGCTTTTGGTGCTTTGGTTCTCCACTGTTAAAATGGACGTAAAAGTCTCTTCTCTTGCTGTCAGGATAAGAAGGGTCTAAAGGACCATAATTTCTCTACCATCCTATTTGCATGCTCTGAATAAGTTGCTCTGAATAATGTGCTCTTAGTATAAAATGATGATGAGTAGATTACAGCATAGCCATGCTCAGCCTTTCCCTTGCAGAATCTTTCTACCACACTACATGGTTCAGAGAGTTACATAAAAGCATAGCATGGCCTAATTAAATATCAAAGCCAGGGAGATGCCCTTATTTAGTTCTATCCTTTGCAAGCCAGCTGGCATGGAGCTCTTAAATGTTGACAAAATAAAGTTATGACCAAAACCACCATGAAACTGTTCTTCCTTAACTTCTTCCAATTCCTAAGTGATTGATTAGGAAAGCTAGCACCTGTATTGCAATCCTTTCTTTTTCACTTCTATTTATATTGACTAATTTAAGTTTGATATTGATAAGAAGAAAAACACATGAAAAAATATTATTACTTCTTTCTTTATATGGGGGGGTCATCTGTTTATTCTTCAAACATTGGGCATGGCATTTCCTTAATTTTCAAGAACACATTCAGAACTCATTATTGAATACAACCATCAACTATATGCAATTATTTTAAAAGCACTGCTTTATTATGATTTATTATTTTTGTAGTGTCATACACAGATCATGATCTCACTATGCTGAGGACTGCAGAAATTTACACACACACAAAAAAAAAGATTACATTTGTTCATACACAACTACAGGATGTATAAAGAAGGATTTTGGTTTTAAACTTATTAAAAATCTTTCATCACAAATTGTCACAGCCTGAAAGTATCCTGGACACGTGAAGTGAATGAAGAAGTTCTCATCTTAGCATTCTAGACAAGAAGCTTCTACACACTTTTGCATGTAAGTTGAAAGCAATGTGAAGTGCATTAAAGTATAAATTCTAATGGAATTCTGAAGTTTAAACCTATCATACCTGCAAAATAATCAGGGTATATATGGAAGCCCTTTATCCTATTCATTAATATTACTGCAGCAGTCTGTGATCTAGAAGTCCCAGCTGATGGTTCAGAGCCTTGTTGTGAAAGGCACTGTACATGCAGTGCTGTAAAAGCTTCCAGTGGAGACATGTGAGGGGCTACTGGCAATGCTATAGACTACAATAAAAGACAAAATGGGAGAACTGGAATAGGAGCTCTAAAGAAAGAACATTGTGTCATGTGGCCCAACTGTAAAATAGAAAAATTGCATGCAATTATTTCCCAAGCTGAGTGTGATGATGTGAAAGGGAAGAACTAATGATGCACTCTGCTTGTTAGAGGTTTTTCCTTCCAGGAGCTCAAGGTTACAAGAAGGGTTCTTCACTTGGCTGCTTTTTTTTCCTCCCTTCCTTCCAGTAGAAATGTGATGGTTACAAATAAATTCTGTACATAGGGAGTTAATAACACTCCAAAAACATTGTGAAATAATTTTAGTTACAAATGCCAGACATACAGTCTTGGCAATGTTTTATTCCTGACTTCAAGCATCCTGTATTGATTGATTAATTATTCTACCAATGAACTAACAAATATTGACCTTATAGAGTTGAGCAGCATTTAGCCAAAAGTCAGTAATCTACATCGATCACTTAATGGAACATCAAAGCTCAGCATCTCTGACAGTTTTATGTCATTCAGCAAAAATCTGTCTATGCTTTGATGATACCTTGACCTTTCTTATTAGGCATTCTTGGCATAAAACTGAAAGCAATAATAAAATTAAACCTGTGGATAACGCTTTGTTATCTGGAGTGAAACAGTCACTGCTGCAGGATACCCCCTTCAGATTTATCTACCAAGATGGGTAGCATTTCTTTTTCAAACTAAAAATATATAGTTTTCTGTTTGTATGATACAAAAAATATAATTTTACCACATCAGAGTACTAGGAAAACTATAAGGTGAAAACGCTGGCATATTTGATAAAAATAAAATAAGAAAACATCTACACACAATTTCAGAATATGACTGTGAAGCCTGTAGCCCTCTTAAAAGCTAGGGATCTGTCTATGCAGCTGTCACAGCAACAATTCAATTCAGCTTTGTCTGTGCACAAGAGTTATTAAGGATTCTATGAGTCTATGATCCCTGATAAGGTACACAGAACATCCTTGCTAACCTTATTTACCCTGCTTCTGCGTTATGTTTTCCACCTCTAAACCCAGCTAATGTGCATTTTCACACACAGTAAACATTGCAATCACTTATGACTGCAAGCATAGACATACCCTGAGGGGATTGGTGGGGTGCAGTAGCAGCTGAATGGGGAAAGTTTGTCACACAGCTTCCTACTCCAGAGCAGGAAAACCTCCAAAGCCTTCATTCTACATTAGTGCCTAGCACCTCCAGCTAGCTCATCTGACTTCTTCAAAGTAGCTCATTGTCAATAATTAGGGCGGTGAAATATCAAGAGCTACCCCAATATTATTGTAGTCAGGAGTAAACTTCACGCCCACACAAAGAAAATATGTTCTGCAAGCAGCCCTGGATGATAGAAGTGGTACATCATCAAAGAAAGCATCAAACTGACATAGAAGGAAAAGATAGAGGATTATAAGTTTTTTTTGTGATTTTTTTGTGTATAAGTTGGGGGTTTTTAACCCCAGAAACTGAAGTATCTTCTCCCTTTGCAAAGAAGTCTAGAAAATCCTCTTCCAGTTTTCCCAGAGCACTGATTTTAACCTTCTTGTCTGTATTATTCAAGTACCACTTGTACAGGGCAAGGGGCTGTAGAAAGCACCTTGGGAAGTCACATTTACTTAACTAAATAACTCAGGACAGTCAGGCAAGAGGTGTTTTCATGCCCTGAAACACACTGCTTCACTAGACTGGTTCACAGGTAAAACTAGCGCATCCACCCCTAACTTGCAAAGCTGTTCTTTTGATCCCAATCTAAAAGGGGTCAATATACATCACAGTGATACCGCCCACTTCATACTGTTGCAGAAATAAATATGTAATTAGGGTCCATTTGAGCTGTGAGAAATATTAGAGTTCTAAAGAGTGCCAAAAGTGGCAAAGCAAAGACTACCAGTCCCAAATTTTGGGAAGGTTGCGTGATCATAACAGTCTGGTTATAAAGTATCCTGATTCAGCCCCACTGAAGATGTTTCTAGCATTAAGTCAGGATTGTTACCATAGAGGTGCCTCAATGATAGTTATTTCTTATTCACTTAATTTTTCTTAATTGTTTCACTAGGATCTTTTGTGAAAGTCCCTGTGTTTTGTGAATTCTTTCCTTTTATTAATATTACGTCGCATACAGGTTGGTTTTTGCTTTGAACATTTCCTTTTCACTGATTAATCTTCTCTTTTCAATGTGTGTTGGTGATAGATTCAAATATTTTACCAAGACTACATTTTCAACTGGTTGCCAACTAAACTAAATTCATGAGTTATCATGCAAAAATAATGTAGCTCAATACAAAAATAAATTATGCTTTTGATTCACTAGAAGCCTGAGCATTTATCTTGTATATTTGCTAATGATGTAGCCCAATTTTGGGCACCTAAGTATGAAACCAGGTTTTCAGAAGTGACCAATAACCACCAAGCTTTTAAAACGCCATCTTACAGGGAACTGACCTTTTTTTGAAGTGATAGCATTAACTGTCAAAATGCAATCACACATCTAAGAAAATCTACCTCCGTTTCCTTAGTGAAAGATATTGGACCTAATATTATTTCTATGTACTCTGTAAGTGTTGCAAGGAAACTAACAGTTAATAAAAATCTACAGAGCTATAAAAATCCACCTTCTGCACTAACCAAGTACAAAAACAATCTCACTGTTTCCTACATTCTGGCTTAGGAGATAATTGCCTCTTACAAATCCTTTTCTAATGGAACAAAATCATAGAGAAATTAGATCCTCATCACATCTACCCATCTCCCTGCAATAAAGCAGGATCAACTCTAACTTGGTTCATTATGCAGAAATCCTAAAAACTAAACACACATTCAGGAATAAAATATATTAAAAGACTTAGTTTCAGTCCAAACCTTCTAACTTCTTAGAAAAACAATAATAGAAGAGCAAAACCAATTCTGTTTCTGCAAAAATTCAGGAGTTTCCTATGTTCTAGTCGTGCAAGACCCAAAGTATATTGCTTTTGGTATTCTCATTGCTTAAGGAGATATACAGCTCCCCATTTTCTTGTTTCCATTATATTTAAGTAAGACACCTTATTTAATAATTTCATCAGAAACGATGGCATGGAGCAGAACTCTGGAAAACAGAAATTCTAACTTTATAAGTTGTCTGTAACCTAGAATAATAACTGAACATTTTACCACACACAGGACAGATGAAATTGTATGCTATTACCAGTATCTGGAATAAAGGACACTATTTGTCTACTCCCCTACAATAGATATTCGTGTCTGCAGATACACACACACATGCACTCACACTCTTCCAGCAACAGAACTGAAGAGATATATTATTTAAAACCGGTTTATTACTCTGCCATCCATAAAACAGGCTTTGTGCACAGGACTATACTGAGTAGGGAACTCTGTCTAACGTAAGTCATATTGTTTATAATTTCTCAAGTGTTAATCTACTTTTAAATATTCTAGGCCTACCCTCTTTAAAATGGTACATTCTGTTTCTATTTTACTGTATTCAGCAATCAGTGTCGATTACTCTTGGTAACCATGGCAACAAGGCAGCTAACTGTTCTTAAATCTTCATTTGTCCACTACTTTTACAAAATACGGTACAGTTAAGAATGCTTTCTTACTAAAGACATATGGAAAAGCTGGAAGGGAGAAATGTGTAACCTCTTTTAAGTAATAACATGATGGGAATATGTTCTGTAAAATAAACATTTGCTCTCTTTGGAATTTAAACATTCATTAGGATCCTACACTAATCACAGTTTCACAGTTTTCAGGATCTTCAAGGCTTCACTCTACTCTAATATTGTTCCTTTCTTGTCTGTGCTTTAAATTTTCCCAGATGACCTCTGGTATTCTTCCCAATATTAAGAGTTTGCCTTCTGTAACAGTCTCTTTCTGGATTACAAGTAGTACCATAAGAAGATAGCTAGAGAGTCTGGCACAAGCATAGTTCTCCTCTGATTTCTTTTGATAGCCTCAGATGGTGTTGGTAATCTATACAATGGTCCAGAATAACTTCAAAGGCTTCTGTGATTCTCACAATTTCCAATACAGACCTAAAAAAGACAGTCTTATTTGTGTAAAGAATCATGAGTTTAAGACGGACAGAGTAGATTAACATGCAGAGAGATTAATATACAATCCCATGAACTGAGAAGACTGGAGAAAAGGTTTAGTTTTCTTATAATCATGTAAATCTTTCTTAAGTTATAAATAAAGCAACCTTTATTGAAATAAAAAATAATGAATTAACAATTGTGCGCATCTATATAGTTTACAGACAATAGAAATCCGATTTCATTTTTCAATAAAAACACTGAAAAAGGTTAGGCATCAAAAGGATTCTGTGACCAATTTTTTTTGGGGTGAACTCTATACAAACACATTCATTTTCTATCACTGATGATACTGATGATACCATAAACTAAGCAAGCTTTGTTGTGATTTGGGCAAATCATTTCCTTGTCATGACAATTTATAAAAATACTTATATGCTTAGGATTGTATTTACTTACAGCAAAGGGAATACAGTCCAGGAAGATATCCATATTTTACTTTCGTCATCTTCAGATGTTTCTTCATCTGCATCCTCAGGTGCTTCCTTCTCCTATCCATCCATTTTTTGCCATTGTGCATTTCTCTAACAAATTTTTGGTTTCTTTTCATATAGTGAGAAATATTTACACACAGAAACACAAACACACCGGCTGCCTTTTGTGAAGAAAAATTTTTACCTTCTGCCTATGAACCTACAAAGGAAAGATGAAGGACTGACAAAAACTACAGTGAATTGAAATAGGCCTTTCAGAATGGAAACATTTTTTTTAACCCTAACCAGATATTGCTATACTCCATCCCTAGTAAATCTCAGTACTTTGGATTTGGTTAATAGAAAAAGTGCTTGTAGTTGCAGTGTCTCGTGATACTTTTAATAGTTGCAGTGTCTCATGATACATAGACACAGCTGTAGCTGCCTGGCAGCCCTAAGTATAGCTAAACAGAAATGAGGCACACTTTGGGCATACAGACAGACTTGAAAATTTGGCCCCAGTTATTATTCTGTTCATTTGGATTTGTGTAAATCTTTAGCTATGATTATTGAAAGTATCTAGGTCAAACAATAACTGCTTTCTTAGTATAACAAGTTCTTGTTATAGGTAATTTTAATATAAGTTTGAACATGAAATATGATGCCATGAATTGCACAGCTGCTGTGATTCTGCTTTTGGTAAATATTTAGCCTAAGTACAACCCAACTCCAGATTAGCACCCAATTACTGAAAAAAGAAACACTGCCTTTCTACTGCTCCAGGCTTCCAAATCACATTACACTAACTTGTTTCCAAATCTAAGCTTAACCATGTCTCTCATAACCCTTTGGTTTCATTTATCTTCCTTGAATTTGGCATCATCAGAAAGGCTTTCTCTGTGACATAATGGTTAAAGAAAAGCATATTCTGACAATATATAATTTCTACTTTATTAATATTTTTGTTTTGACTTTTGCCTTTTTTTTTTTCCAAAGGGAAGTATCTATGATGTTGTCATACTAAAATTACTGTCCTACATTTGGTAAACTGAAAGGAATATCAGTGTTTTCCATCTCTCAAGTGCTCCCTTATATAATGTTTCAGCAAAAATTTTAAAACTCCAGCTGGGCTATAGCTAAACCTTTTTCTATCACTGCAGCTAAGCTGAAGGCATGAAATATAATGGTAAAAAGTACATTGGAGCCAAGTAAAAGGCCACTATAACACTGCCATTGTCATACCATTACAAGGATTTTATAATGTACAGCTACTGCTTTTCTCAATTGACATCATATAGGGCTCAGCTAATGGAAAGAGACATGGAACATAATGCACCAACTAGATGCTGGACAGGAAACAGTAAATGGATAATGAATCCAGCCCCCCCTCCAGCTACAGCAGTCAGAACTCTGAATAGAAGAGAGACTGATGTTTTTAGCTATCTTCCCTTCCAGACATAAGCCAAAAAAAGCCAGCATTGAAATGTTTTCATTATCTGCCTGCCCACCCTATCGTGAAAGTCAGCCAGCCATGCTCAAAAGCATTTGCTTTTAAATGAATCATGGCAATACAATAAAGATGCAACATGCAGATTAAGTTCACATCCATGACAGAAGCCAGGGCTCACGTCAGTATGTTCCAAAGTGCAAAAATTGCTCACAGTCAGAGAAAGTTCATCCAATAATGTGGCACAGGGGTTGAACAGAGAGCAACATGCTGGGTTCAGTGTGATGGCCTTGGTGCTACTGCTTTTCTCTTGAGCAACTTTGGGAATTTAGTAAACCTGTCAGCACTAATAAAATTTTCACCCATACAGTGCGATGGTTGTTAAAATCTGTAAATCTCCTGCTACATCTTTTTACCTCTTTGGACAGGTTACATACTGCAATCACCAGGCTTCAGTTCTCTAGCACATGAATAACTGTGCTTTACAGCACTGTTGGTTTTAGATAGCGTGAAAAAAGTCTATTTAGAAAGAGATTTGCATAGTTCTCCACAGGCTGAAAGCTTGTAAAGTTTAAGAGAACTTTGGATTTTAACTATAGTTTTCCTCAAGAATTTGCAGGTTCCCCATAGCACTGGAAGTTTTAGTTTTTTTTTCATTACAAGCATATCTAATGGAGCACATGAAATATCAATTTGTCTTTAAGTGTCTCCCTTATGCAATTGTTGAAGTCCATGAAAGACAGTCCTGGGCATCCTGGTAATGAACCAAAGCCAGAGCTCCATAGTCAAAATGAAGGTTCTCAGTTAATTTTCTTTTTTTCTCTTTTTTTTTTTTTTTTTCCCCCTCTGGTGTTATATCTACATCTTCTTCCAAGGTCTCATAATCATTGCAAATATCCCCATTTCTTCAAATTTAAAATCAGACACTTAAGTGCTAAAGAGCTCAATAAACTGATGGATTTTTCAAAGGTAGTGAGAATGCTAAAGCTCTGAAAACTGAACTTTGTCATAACTGATTCAAAATAGAAAGTTTTCAAAATTTAAACCTTAACAAGAGGGAAGTAATGATGGCACCACTGGAACATACTGACTTTCATATATGTTGAACTTTCCTGGAAGCTATACATTTAATTTGTTCCTAGAGCTAATTATGGGGGAGAAATTGCAATTCTTTTTGCTAATAAATCTCTCTCTGAATAATGTTTTCATATTATAATACATCAAAGATAAATAGCATCATCATAATTCTTTTAAATGTATGTTTATTTTCCAAAAAGAATGGAAGGCTTTCCTACGCTTCTGAGTAATTTGAGCTGAGTTTAAGCACCTGCATTAGCCCTTAGCCTTCTAAAATGCATTATACACAGTTTACTGTATATTTTGCATTGCAAAGGTGGTTTTTCAATGCACGTTAGTAAATTTTACCCCTGCTGAAAACTAAAATAATTGACTTTTGCAGCTTGCATTTACCTCTGTCTCAAGTTATATTTATTGCACATTTCACAGTCTCTACTTCTCTGCAACCTGACTATAACAAATACTCCCAGTGTTTGTAGGGTTTACATGCATTTAAATTTACATGTATTAAAAATTTTTCTACAATGGTCTGTGCTGGAGAACTCAACGGAATTGGATTTCCCTAAAAACAATTTTCTTTCCACATTCTATCTACTCCTTCATATATTGTTACTAGGTTGAAATTTAGTGCTATTTTGTAGTAGTCAATATTAAGAGCGATACCAAATTACATTTTCAAGCACAGAGTTCTAATAATTTCTTTTAAATTAAACTGTGTAATACATACTAATGTTGTATAAAACACACTGACAGAACACTGGCTGTGGTAAGGGAGAGCCATTTGAGAAGACTGATTTTCTGTTTCATAGATAAGCCACTAAAGTCCAGCAATATCTGATCTCAAATCTACTTATTATTAAAACTTGGTAGAAAATTTCACATTGACCAGAGTGTCAATGCTTTTGTGGTTTATGATTTCATGAATATGAAAGAATAGGGTATACTTGGAATATCTCATTCTTCTGATTTTGATTATAAGTAACAATGTATGGCTTACGATCTCTGACCAGCTTATGCTATATTGCTTATAAATAAGGTCTGTGAGACTTGAAAGACCTTACTCCACAAATAAAAACCAAAAAAAGAAAGAAATATTTATAAAATATTTATAAACAGTGGGGTGTAATTAAATGCCATGAAAGTATAATTCTGTCTTTTTTTCTTTTCCTACTTCAGAACATATCAAGTCAGATCCTATTTGGTTACGTTCATGCACAAAAATAAAATGTGAAGTTTGTAGAGTTCTCTGTTTACAAACATGTTCTTTCTTTTCTTATATTAACCACAGTACTTAATATCCTGATCCTAACTATCTGTTTGTTAGAAAACTGTAAGTGCTTCTCGAAGTCTTTCTTTTTTTCTTCATAATTGAATACACTGTGTACATATCCTCCCGGGATTTAATGATCACTATGAAAAGTCAGGACATATGGCACTTTATTCTTTCTGGAGTGCTGGCCTAATTTTCCTGTATTAGGAATCCTTTATCAGATTGAGATGGAGTCTAACCTCACCACTTAAAAACACCTGTAAGATAATTTCGACTCATATTACTAATAAAACTGCAGACAAAGATTTCCTTCTTAGAAAATTACCATTTACATCCATCTCTGAATGAAATGATGGGACGTAACTCTTCTGCACATCAGATATGCCAGAAAGAAAAGCCCTATTGCACTAAATCTGAAAAAAAAGCCAGGAGTCACCTCTGAGATAATTGTATCAGGAATGATATGACCAGAAGATATAAAAACACATTAAACAAATGAGCATATTTTACAATACCCTACATGATTTAAAATTCACCTTTTCCCAACAGAAGGTGAAACATATAGCTTGAATATGGACGTTTTATTACTAACAAAGTTTTAGATTTCAAAGTGTAATTAAACTAAGAAGAAATTGCTTTTGAGTAAATGCTGGGGAAAAAAAAAGTCATCTTAAAACCTTGCTCACACTTTGTATTCCTTTTCTTGCCACTTTTTAAATCTTTATTATTGAATCAACAGAAAGGATAATATCAAAAAAAAACCACAAAAAAGTAAAATTAAGCTACACCTATTGGTAACTTTTTGAGCTTTGAAGGCTGAACTCCTCACCCACCCCATTTTCCCTTATTCTTGCACTAACCAATTTCAATGAATCCATATATTTTTTGTTACATTTCCATCATAATGTACCTGAATTTTACAGACTGTATCCCTCTTCTTTGTTTTCCAGTACTGTCATGCTTTATGATGTGATTACATTTATCTTTAGGTGTTCTGGTTGACTGGCGTTTCATAAAACTCTTATCATGCAATTTAAGGTCCACAGCCGTCTGCTACCCTGTTTTCAGAGAAAATCCCCTATATGCGGACAACACAGGCACAGAGAGGATTTTTTTTTTCCCATGCTAGAGAAAGACATCTGAAAAAATAAGAAAAGCAAAGATACCTTTCTTATCATTCAAGAAGCCCAATGCTCCTTCAGATCATCATAGTTTTGATTGTTTCATTTCAAAGTGAGAAAAATCACTGAAAGACAACAATGTGTCAGCAGGGGCATAATTGCAGCGAATTGTGGGGAATATCCTGAAGCATCAACAATATTCACATAGGCTGTCCTCAGTTTCATTGTCTCAGCAGACTGGTATTTCCTTTTGGTAGCTTAACCCTGCTCAGATTATAACAGTAAAAATTATCTGGCTCCTAACTGTGTTTCTATGAAAGGATATGCCTAAACATACCTAAATCTTAAACCTGCTTTCTTCTTTTTTTTAGAGGTTAATTTTTAGGTGCTCCTTCTCTTCTGCCTGGGGAGGGTTTGGCTGTGTGGGGTAGGATGTTTGGTTGGTTTTTTTTTCTTTTAACCAAATACATTTCGTATTACATATACACTAATTGCTGAGGAATTAGGATGTAAGAACTACTGGGAATTGGACCTCTTATTTATAGTTCCAAATAGTTGCTACATCCTGTTTTCATATGCTTCTGAGTTAAATTCAGGAGGCTACACAAGTTTCACAAATATCTCATCTTCACATTTCATTCTTTTCTCTAAAAGCATCATAGGCAGAATTAGGACTTTTTTATTTGTTCTGTACATGTTGTTTATATTGGTTTTCAGGCCCACCTAACTACAGAACAAATTAAGTTATATGCCTAAAAAGCAAATGCAAGAACAACAAGTTATGATGAAAATTCAATAAAATGTGGTGTTTCTTGGTCATAAACATAGCATACTAGTGTTCATTTGCAGAGATAAGAAGCTGGATTGATGAAGAAATAAAGAAATCCAGCCACAAAATTAAGCCCATGATTTCACTCCTTTGCAGATACTAATATCAGAAACAGGAACTCAGAAATAATAGCTATATTATCATAAAGCTAAAGAACCATAATATCAGAATATCTGTATATTAATTTTTAGATTGAAAGAGTAATATTACAGTTAATATTTCTTTTATTCTTAAGGTTATGTGAATTACTGAAAATGAAAATATATAAAAATAATAATAGAACTAAAATAGTGTCATTACATGGTAATGGACAACAGTGGAACATACTTGTCCTTCTGGGACTTATTCCAAGTCTTTTTCTCATGATATCTCACAGGTCTCCAGTTCTGTGCCTACCTGTGCAAATTTAGCCTAGTTAATAAAAAGTGTAGTCTACTCCATGATGGATGGCATAGATCCTGCACATTTCATTTGCTAGTGCTAGTATAAGAATGCAAAGGGGTGATCCCATAATCTGGGAAAGATTGATCAAGAGAAGGCTAATGTGATTACTATCTGTTGCATGGCCTACATCAGAGCTCAGAATTTCCCAGGAAACAAACTTTGGAAAGTAGGTGATAGAGCACATGAAATTTCCTGGCAAACTGCCTGAGGATCTCAGCTTGTAAACTGAGAATCCCCACTTCAAAGAGCAATCCCTTTTCTAAAACAATGTATTTTCAGGGTTCCTGAAGTTTTCCGTCATCTACAAATACAACTATTTCTCTGCTATCCTATCTGCAGGCCTGCTTAAAGCCTCGCGAACACACGGTGAAACTTATCCACACCTACAAATTTTTATACTGCACAAGCATAGGTGTTGAGACCATGTGTCAATTGGCCGAATGTCTTTTTAATTTTGCTCATGTTTAGATAAACTTCAGGTAGAGATTGCCTTGGCATATTTAACAGATAGCTACGTATCAGCAGAACAAAAGGAAGATGTGATTAGAAGGAACTAATGATGCAGTAGGTTAAACTCTGCCTCTTTCCTCGGGTTAGCTTGTGTAGTTTCCTTTGTGACCACCCAAGAAGTGCAAAAATAAATTTAAATAAACCCCCTATATACTCCCTACATATTTAGGTCATATAATGAAGATATTTCTGAGATCTTTTTATCTGAGTATATTGGTCAAACGATACTTTAACGAAGTTATGTCCATATTTTGAAGGAAATGGCACACTGTGAATACACTATTATATTTTCCATACAGCTAAAATAAAAAGTGCAAAAAGAGAAACATACATTTCCTTGATGCATCAAACATCAGAACACACACTCACAGAACATGAGAATGATCACAGAAATTAAGACAAAATGATTATATTCAAAGTTGCTGACTATTGATGATCTGATTCACCTTACACTGACTCTGATATTTTTACATAGTACTCGTATTTTGTCATTGCAACTAAGACTAAACTGTAGTAAAAGATTGGACTGACATAGATTTAGAAACATAGTCACACACACAAAAAAAATACAATATTTTAACTTGATATGTACCTTTTACATTATTCACATTTCAGGATATAAATATTTGCCTATGCTCTGAAATCCTTTACTGTCTTTTGTTATGTACTCAGGTGCGGCTACCATTGATTTCAGCAGAACAGAGAAAGGATTGAGATGTTCCTCCCTCTATTAGCTTCCACTTTCTGTTCTATGCCAAAGCAAGACTTCAGGATTTGGCTTATTAAAACTGTTCTACTAATGCACAGGAATGTGTTAGGAGCTCAGAGTATTACTGTGTGAAATTATAAGGCTTATATATACAGAAGGTCAGCCTGAATTATCATAATGGTCCCTTCTGGGTCTTAAAATCTATGAATAATCAGTGTCTCCATCCTAGCATAGACTGCTACTTCATCTAGTCATCATCACATTTCCAGTAGAGGTGCACACCTGACATTTCAGTGGAAATCTAATCCCCTTTCACCCTTCTAATGCAACTCATTACATAATTACACAGGAGAAGAAAAATTTCTTTCTAACTTTTGTAAGCTATAATACTGTAAATGAAAGTAAGATACTTGTTTCTTTTATGCTGTAATCATATTTTAATCCATTAAAACTGTATCATTAAAGTATTGTACTTCCTAAGTTATTAACACATGCAGCTGCATCTGGTAACAATGAGGTTAATACTAGTAGCACATTTATGAATCAAACCTTAATTGGGCTTTTTGTGATGGAGGAAAAATTTTAGCAGCTATGTAGCCAAGAAATGTTCATCCACAGTACATATAACCTTAACCTCAAATTCATATTAAAGCATGGCTGCACAGAAATATAAGACTGAATCCGAAGGATATCTTCTCTGGTACATCAGAGTATCAGGAAAGTCTACACCAAGTAAGAATGCAAAGCTTTGCCATAAATACTTCTGTGTTCAAGGATTCCTTTTGTTTTCATTCTATTTTTTTCCAGTGTTGGAATACTGCCCTATCACACTCTCAAAATCAAGTATAAAAGAGCCAGGAGCTGAAGTGAATTTTAACATTTACGAAGATGCAAAGGTGGCAGTGACACAGTGAGATGCATACCCATAGAAAAGTTTAGGGAAAAGTATGCAATGAAGTACCAGACTAGTCAATGAAACAGAGACAGAAGTGGTCAGCCAAATTAAACACATCTTCACCCTTCCTCATTTTTCTACCATTATTTCAATACAAATTCAGCATGGGTGATGAGCTGTGCAAACTCCTTAGTTAATTCTCTCAGCACATCTTAACCCAAGGAATTAAAAATTATGTGAACTCAGGAAGCTGGTTTGCACAACCCTAAACATTAGAGATGAACTGTAGCAGTTCCTATTTTCTCTGTATGGAGCCTTCTTATAGTATACTGATCCACTCAAAACACTGCTGTTGCGTGAGGCAGAATCTGTCCTCTGTGGTACAGAAGAAACTTACGCCACAATATTCTCTGTTAGAAACTCTGGTTTTGTTATTCTTTGTTTTCTTGTTTCTCATAACACAGTACTATTCGGAGCAAAAGTGTTCTCCTTACATCTAGAATGCAAACTTTGGGTATAAATGAAATTACTGCTTTCACTTCCCTACCATTTTTGCTGGATCCACTGAAAAAAGCATGATCTAGAAACCATGCACATATTATCAGGTGTCAGGAAATATAATTGGACTGACACCTGCACACAGAAGGGACTGTATGTATGGATGAGATGCAGGCAGCCATCTGGACAGGGAGTGCAATTTCATTCTTTATATAAAAGCCTTTACACTAAGTTCCATAACAGCTCCTCAATTCATAAAGCTTGGTGAGATCTGACTTCTAATTTCTAAAAAATGTTTATAATTACCACAAAGAAAGCATCTCATTTCTACAGAATCTGCAGAATCCCTTGGCACCAGGAGCCAGCTCTGAGAATTCACTGGGCTACATGCGCCTTTAACACATCTTTACTGCTTTCCCTGTGCAATTTCAAATCAAGGTAAAGCACTCTAACCACACCTTTTCTTTGTGTAAAAAAAAAAGCTGATTGAGACCAAAGAAAGAATATCACAAGAAAACATATCTATAAACCTAAAACTGCATTTCATTAACTTTCAGCAATATGCATACTATTCATATCCTAAATGTGGGCTTATGTCACCCAATTACTTTTTTTTTTTTTCCCAAAGAGTTCTTAAGCTAAACATTTATCTTCAGATGTCAATGACAGTAAAAGGTCTCATTTGCTCCCAAATTCTATTAAGAACTGTGAAATGATTACAATTTAAATGGACAGATTTGACAGCCACTCTTTGTTTTCCCTTGAACAGTACAGTACCCTTACTGTGCCCTTGGACAGTACAATCCTGCTTGGATTTCTATTTTTAGTTATAGAAATAAAACTTGGATTAACCACCTAAAAAAACTGTATTGTCTCTGTGTTTGTATCATTTCTCTAGCCTGATAGTGATTTAACATCTTTCTGGAATTCATATTGCAAAGACTGGTTGTGAGTTATCATGATTACTTTTATATTTTGAAAAAAATATATATGAAAGCATCAGCACTTTCACAGTATACACATATGTATGAAAATACACGTACATACTGACACACATATATACAGTCACATAGATGAAATCTGTTTCTCCATAACCTCCTTGACAGAGCCCAGAAGAAAGTGAACATATTTAAAGGTGATTTAATAGTGGTGTAAACAGTTTGGATATTGATAGATTAGTGCTTTTTAGCATGAAAAGCTGCCTACCAATATTCAAAAAGACATAAAATGAAAGCACCTTTTCTTTCCAATGGCAAGCAAAATCATCCTACAATCTAATACACCCAAACTGAATTAGACTACTTCACTGCAAAGCACTGCCGAAATTATGCCATCTAACAAATGTGTACAATGAGTCATTGACCTGATCATCTTAGAAATCCATGTGTGCTAATGGAGAAAAAAGACTGGGATTTAACTGGGGAAGTAAGAGAGATAGCCAAAAAAGCACAGCTGCATGAAGTATGTACTAAGGAGCCTTGGTCTCTTCTGGAAACCACAGAATCAGTGTGGTTTCTGCTTTCAGCCCATCATTCTGGGAGAACTGCCAAAGGCAAAAAGAACTGTAGGATGATAGTGAGGTTGACTGGAAAGGAGGAAGACAGTTAAAATGAAATAGGTTTTCTCTCTTAGAGGGAAATATGCCAAGCATAAAAGTTGCTGTTAGGATCATCAAATGACAAAGAAAATTACTTGGGCCAATCACACCTCTCCTCCCAGATGGAAACCGGGGAAAGGATCCCGTTTCCTCTGCAGTAAACAATGGCTAGAATTGTTGATTTTCCGGGCTCTGTCCTTTAACCAGGATTTGGCAAAAAATAATTTTGCAGAGGCAAAGCTTAGGATAAGGGTCTGGAATAAAGATAGCCAGGTGTTGGGAGGAGTAGTTCAGGAAAAAAGAGAAAACCTGAATTTGGGGTGAACAGCTACACCCTAACTGATCAGGAAGACTCAGGTACAATGTGTGATGGAAAGACCTCTTGGCTGTTGGGGGGGGCTGCACTGCTCTGAACACACGCCTCATGTTAGAGATGGTAAATTTGTGCATAGAAAAGAAGGAGTTGATAATTAAATGCTCAGGGAGGCTGTAGCTCCAAAATAGGCAGAACAAAATCTGCATAACTGGAACTAACCACTTCAAGACTGGTGATTATTTCAAGTAGAGGAATGTAGGCAAAGTTTTCACTCAGCATGAGGGGCAAAGTTCCTGAAACAAATAGAACAAGATTCAGGCCATGAGACTACTGCAACTTCTATAGCACTCCTCTTCCCAAACTGCAAACTGGGAAGGTACTGTGCTTCCATGCTAAGCAGTATTACTTAGGGTCTCCTGGAACCAGGACTGGACAAAAATAGGACAGTAAAGCAACAATGGAAAACAAATGCTATTAAACAGTCATGCTGTTATGTCTAATAAAGAGATTGCTAGATTCTAGAAGGGGATTTAGAAAACATGTTAAATGTTAATTTATTTTATAACTTCTGTATATATGAGGGAGAAGGACCTCTTTTTTTTTTTTTTTTTTCTTTTATTTCATTCCTTACTATGAAGCCAAGGCCTGAATCACAGCTCTGTAACAAATTGTGCAGCACTGTAAGATTGAATCTGCAAACTCTATTCCAAAAGCACTTAGTACGTGCATAAATCAATTTTTTCTTTTAAACAAAAACAACCTTTTATGCTTCACTTGCAGAAGTTATATTTAAATAAATTCTGCAGAGTGGGATTTGGAGGAGAATTCAGCTGCTAATAAACGCAAGAAATACCTTAAAAAAAATATAATGCAAAGGACATTTTATTGTCTAATGCTGTGTAGACCATAGGTACTATTCAAAGAAAAAAAGAGACCATTTTTAAGTAATACTTTTAAAAAAAACATACCAAAAATCATACCAAAACCAGAAGCCTGATTTTTGAAATGAAGATACTGGAAGGGTGTGACTATGGAAAAAAGAAATAAATAAAAAAACCCTGTTAACTGTAAAGTAATAAACTGTAAAGTGAAAACTCTGACTTAAACAATATTAAAGGAAATTAATAGCTGTACCATTATACTTGATATTAAAAATGACCATAAGAAGTTTTCCTTGTTCATAATTTCTAGCAGTTGTACCACAGTGGCAGCACCACTAAGAGCAGAACTGCTGTCAGGGTGACAGAGGAGGAAGTACAGCAGATCTGCAGGTGACCTTGAAGATGGGGGGTTTTGTGATCCAAGTACTTCTGACAATACTTGTTTGAATTGAGACTTCTCTAAAACCAAGAGGCTCTCTTTTTCTATGGTGCTTGTCAGAGGAAACAGAATACATGGTTTTAGCAGTCACATAGGCTAAATTAACAAAGCATTTCTTTAAAAATTAAAAACTTTCTTGGTCCCAACAATACAGTACTCCACTAATTTCAGTCACCAATCTCAGTTATTTATTTCCAATTTTATAACAACTGCCAGGGCTCTTATCTTTGCTTAATTAGCTCCGATTTCTAATGTTAAATTCCTGCATTAGATTAAAAAGGCCACAGTAAGCCACATGCTGTCTGTAAATAAGATGAGTCTGTTGTGAAAGGTTCATATTCAAATGCACACTGTTGATGACTAGGAAAGCTATGGGTAATCAAGGCTGTAAATCTGTCATTGTGACATACAAGTAGTGCTTAGCACAACACTTCTTAGTACAAGGGCAAATATGAAAGTGGAAAACTTGAAGATGAGCATTATGAGGAAAACAAGCAAAAGATTCCAAGCACTCATTGGAGATCTCTGCTTAGCTTAGGGGAGTTAAACCCTGCATCTGAAAATTTCCAACTTGAATTCACTACAGATACTGTGATAAACCATTTGTCTATTGAGAATCACTGTCAAAATTGATACTGCTAGATAATTATCCCATCAGAATAAGCAAGCATTTTAGTTGGACAGATAGGACAGATACTGAAAGGTATTTTGTATCTGAAAATCTTTGCAAATGGAAGAAGTGAATTTGATATGATGAAATTCATGAGTCCTTTTTATTTATGACATATGCACACCTGGCTGGGAGAATTTGGCTATTTGCTCCATTTTTGTGCTTGAAATAACTGCTGTCTTCTGCCAATCCTGCTAGTTTTTAAAGACATGAATACATATTCCCAAACCGCTCAATAGATTTGAATTTTATTAGAGTTTCTGCAATATACACAGGGCTGAGTAGGGATAATAAAAAAGCCAGATCAGGTTCTGTATATGCCACGTAACCACTTTTATACATTTATAGGAACTCATGTTCAGTGGCTGAACAAACCACATGTCCTATGTTAAAGAAAGTAGAGAAAACAGATTTGTGCAGAGTAAAAATCTGTTGTCCTCAGCATGTTGCTATATTTTATTACATGCTTTCCACAAAAGATGTTATGATTTTGTATTTCATGACAACAGTGACATTCCTAGCAGCAATACCCACTCAATCATGCTTTCAAAGCTGAAGTTTTATGACACCATAAGAATTACCTGTAGTAAGGTAAAGTAAATCACTGAGAACGGCCTAATTACTGAGACCTAATAAAATGCTTTAATGTCAAGTTACCTCAGGCCACCATATTTTTTGACGGCAATCTCCAGTTTAATTTTACTTTCCAGCAGCTTTCAGTTTCTTCCCAAGTTCACACGGGACTTTTTCCTGCCCATCCAGAGGCAGTATAAAGTATAAAACAGAGGCAATACAAATGACCTAAAAAATGACTAATGAACAAAAAAATTAATTAAAAAGTTCATTCTCCTATTTGTCATACATTGTCTATACACATACAGAAAAAAATTAATATGGAGTACAAGCTGAAATCCCCATGATGAATAGTATCTCACACCTCAACTGATTTTACTGATCTCAGTGCAACTGAAGGTCACAGTATCAAACTACTTTTTGCTACTGCTATCTCACAGAGACAGTTTTCACAGAAACTTAGATGATAATGTGTTCATATTGGGGTTTTTGTTCAAATTAGTGGTCCCCTCTTAATTCTGAAAGAAAAAGAGTATGACACAGCTATGAGTCATTTTGCATTTGCAGTTTTACAGACAGAAAGAAAAAGGTCCATTTAACATTCACTATCCACCACTTGATTTACCTGAGAAGAGGAATGGACATATCTGGACTTTTAACAAGAACACCAACATGATTTGAATACCACATGCCACAGAATTCTCTAAAATTGCAGGATTTGTATTCACATTGAAGAGAGCGTGTGGAAATACTTGCCATAGAAATATTGTGAATAAATACTTCTGCGGCGACTCAGTTTTGACTGTCTCTGATGATTCAATACATTGTTGAATACGTAGAGGACAAGAAATAAGTCCAAGTTAAAGCAGGCCTGTTCCAAGGACAGACTCCTGCATGGACAAGGGAGAATAATTTTTTTCTTCAGAACAAAGAAGCATATGAGATTTATACATACTGACCATCTGAACTAATCCAATTATAAATTTTATGCCCATTTCTAAAATCAGTGGTACTGTAGACTGAGCTCTTGGGGCAGCCATAGGGAGATTAATGCTTTAACCAAATTATCTCAAATCTGACAATTCAATGATAAGGTGTTCTTGTCTCTGCATATCTGTCCAAGGAAGATACATTAACACCAAATGTTATCTTAGCCTGTCCTGAGAGTCTGAGTGTACTGAAATTATACTGGTGTTTACAGTGTAGTTGCATCCCTAAGATATCTGCAAAAGAGAGACATGACAGCTCAAAGCTCTGTGAAAGTTCTTCAGTGAATGCTCCCAATCACAGCCTAATAAAAGAAGTAAAATCCTCTTTGATTCATGGAGCAAGTGACCAGTAGATGATGGTGCCTCATGAACTCTATGGACAGTTCTGTTTGCCACACACCTTTTGCTTCAGAAAATTTAGGTCAACTAGATTTTCAATTTTTTTCTAGCAGACTAAATTGGGTCATGTTCCTAGAGAAGTGGGTCATTTTTTCCTGTAAATAAACAGTTTCATGCCTGCACATCTTTAGTTCAAAGGCTCTATTGTTTGTACTCAAAACTGCACAATTCTTTTGCTTAGCCAAGAGGCAGTGATTTTTTTTATTTTTTTTTTTTTTATCCAAAGGGCAGTCTTTAGCCTGACCCAGTAAGACACATGATGTTTTTCAGTACATGACAGTGAAAAGTGTCCCTCTTCTGACTCCTATCAAAACACTGACTGGGGACAAAACCCTTAGCCAGTATTGATTGATTTGCTCCACTGACTTCAACAGAGCTGTTCTGATTTGCATCATGTGGGAATCCATGCTAAAAAAGATCAGTGTCCAGTGCATAAACAGAAAACTTTTTGCTAATTTTTAAACACACCACAAAATATTTTTCTCAGGTCTGTTCAGCTGAAAATAAGAGCCATTAAGGGGAGAACACTCAAATCTCTGACAGGGTATTCTACCTATAAAGCTTCAAGCCAAACTAATGATTCAGCAGGCAGCTTGGTTGATTTACACAGGATGTTTCAGTTGATTTTTATAACAAATCTAACTGGTATCATCTTCTTTCATAACTTTTTTTTCAAGATTCAAGCTTAACAGTGTTATAATTTATATCATCATGAATGAAAACACGAGAACTCCCATATTGCATAGATAAGTTTACAACGAATTCTTTACTTGTCTAATATCCATAAATACAGTCAGCATTTGAAGTTCACATATATGAATGCTATGTAACAGCATTCTTAAGCCAACCTTTTCCCAATCCTTGGCATTCTTTTCCACAATATTATCTAACATCTAATGTCCACAAGAATTTTTCCTCTATGTTCATAGCGTTTCACTTTATGTCTCACAGAAAACCCAAGGACTGAAACATTTTTTTTAATGCACAGCTCTCTTGCTCTCGAACTGATGTTTTTTTCTCACATGCATGTGCCTAACAAACCCCAGAACATCTACGGTCTTTACAAGTTAAATTCCTCTATACCATTATTTTTTTATTATTGAGAAATTAGTTTATGTTAAATACAAACAAATCCAAATGTATTACTGTCTCAAATTTCAGCAAAGATTAGTAAATTAAGCATTTTAAAAGAGCATCAATTATTGAACAAGTAACTTATTTTTTTATCATAGGAATAATGTTAATTTTTATTTTGTGAGAAATCTAGTGCTACATTATTGATATAAATTTCTTATCTTCTGTACTACTTTACATGCTTCAGGACAGACAACATGATATATTTATGTGCAACAGCAACCAACACAAATATTATTCTTACTCTTTAATCATAAATTTAGTCTCATTTTAATATCCAATATAATTTCTCTATATATTACAAGCTTGCAGAGAGTCCTTCCAATCTGATTTTTTTGTGGGTTTTGGAATCCATTTTTGAATAGAGACATGCCAACACATGTTGGTTTGGAAAGTCCTTCCATTATGTCCTAGAATTTCTCAGCTTCAGAGATACTCCAGAGGTAATTTACCCTATTTTCAAGAAAAAAGAAAACTACATCTGATTGATGGCATTTCAGAGTTTGCTAAGATTCTGCCATTGGTAACCTGCTATCTTTGGTAAACAATAAAAAAATTTCTACTGTTGCCAATGTTTTCTAAATTAATTAAAAAAAAAAAAACCAACAAAAAAAAAACCTTCCAGCAACTCCACTGTGCCTCTTTAGTGATTTTACTTTAACATATTTATTTAGCTACTGTAGTGAATAGGAGCACAATAACTAACATCAGTGAATCTCTGTTTCAGAAATGTTTCTTAAGAGAACCAAAACTAAAATTAAGTTTTATTCTTTGCCAAAAGAAGATTGTCAAATAGCAAAATATCCAGTGTAAATTTTAATCAGTAAATTACTCTTTTTCAGATGGCTTTTGTGGTATTGATAAACTTATTCTGATTTTTACTACATTTACTTATATGTGAAAGAGGATATATGGCAACATATGAGTATGCGTATAAGTTATGGATATGAACATAAGTGGCATGTGTGAATCAGATTGAAGGGGAATAAATCTTCAAAAGGAGCACAGCTCATCCTCCAGATATTTGTAATGTACAGCCCCAGATATCACCCACAAATACAGACCAGGGCAACTGTGTTCTCAGATGAGATCCTTTGAAAAGTGTTTTCATGATATATGTTTTTTTTACTTTGAAAACATGGTTCTGTATTAGTTCAAAATGGATTTTTCAGAAAAGAAAACATAGTAGTGGGAGAGAAAAGAACTCAAATGAAGGACTCTATTAGAGATAATTATGAAACTTTTAAAGTTCATAATAATAATTTTTCAGAATTCCATGTAAATGGAGGATAATGTGAGATAAGAAATGACCAGTTTGGGACTACATTCACAAAAAAATAAATCATTACCTTGTTTACCCTTGTTCTTTCAAAACTGGAACAAGAAAGACAATAATCAGTGTTGTCCCAGGATATGAGAAAAGGAAGAAAAAGTAAAATAGTATGAAAAATTACCAACGAAGAGATTGAGGTCGACTCAGCATGGAACCAAAATTCTAAAATGTTAGTTTAAAAGACAAGAATACTACTGGCAGCTTAAGAAATTGAAAAGCCGGTGTAGGAGAGATTTTGTAAGTATGTAACTACATTTCCAATTCTTAAAACACACCAGGACTATTCATCAGCTTTGGTAAATTTGTGAGGTTTATGCCTCTATCAACACTATACAGTCCAGTGTTGACCGAGACCACTCTTAACCAAGATCAAGTTATGAAATTAATACTAAATCTCTATTTAACAGCCTGTCATAAAATATATTTTAATAGTACTTTTGGTCAACAGTCTTATCATGCTTTTACCAACAGTGTGATCAATATGAGCATTATATCTAGCCTACATTTTCACCCACCACTTCAAAAGCTTCATAAATCATCAACTTTTATAACTTCTTGATTACCTCCTAATGTTCATACAAAACAAGGATAAAAACAAAAATCACCCTCTGATGAAAGCATGCTGAGCACTTGAAAAACTTTTATTAAATGATATCCAGTTAGCAACACCCTGTTGGGCCATCACTGTGTAGTGATGATTATGGAGTGCTCTTTCGCATAAACTGAATAAATCTCATAAATTCTTGATGGAGGTGCTTTAAAATATCAGCTATTGACCAACTTTACCCCAGCAACAGAAGAGAATTGATTTAGTTTGCCTCTCTTCTAAGAAATTTTATCCCTAGCCTGGGGCTTGGGGATCGTACAGCAAACAGATCAATCCCATGTACTTTCAAGGGCTGGAGAAAACTGTTCACTCTGTGTCTGGGTTTCCTGAAAGGTCTGCATCTTGCTGCCTGATTTAATGATACTTGCCCACAATATGACAAGAAAGGGGGATGAGAGTAACCCATATTTAACATCAAAGAGAGTTCAGATAGGGATGATTAAAGCTGAAATCATCAGGCCAGTTTTTATGATGAGGTTGGGCCTACAGTGGACATGTAATAGAATTCCAGTTCCACTCCAGCCACAATTCTCCCTATCGCTTCCCTGCTCTGCCTTGACTGTTCAGGGAGTGTGCAGAGACAACAGACAATGCTGCACATAACACACGTGATCTCTATGCATACAGACAGGCTTCTTGGGCAGTGCAGCTGCACCCAGATTGCAACCTGACGACAGAACAAAAACAAAACAGCATTGTAAAGGAGATACTAAGATCAAAAATGCCTTATGTTGCTGTTCCACCTCTACAAGGTTTGCATTGTAGATTTATTCCACAATATTACTCTCTAAACTTGAACAAGGTGTGAGAAATACTTTTGTTTTCCCACAGCCCTCAGTGAATTAAAAATGCTAACAGCATTTTAACTAGTGTAAAATTTATTTACCAATAAAGATTTTTTTTGCTACATTTAATTACTATTTCAAATGAAAAACTGAAATACCTCTAGAGCTCTTCATGCTATTATGTCCCTGTCTTTCGCATCTCTACAATGCTGCTTTGTTAACATAGTCTGTCACCACATTGAAAGAAAAGATCCATAGACAAATACTACTCAAAAAAAGTACATTGTAGTAAGATAACAAAACAAAACCAGGTGAATTCAACTGCAGTAAGAAATCTCATAATTCATAAATGTTGTCCTTGCAATAATATGATCTCTTACATTTGTGTAATATCTCAGGAATACAGAAAGCTTTTTAGACACTACAAGCACATGTGACCACATGCAAAGGACTTCTGGCTTCCTTGGGACTGACAGTACATCTGAAATTAATGGACTTATAAATGAGACAGGGCAAAAAGATTCAAGTTGTCTAACACCTGACTGAATAGTCTAATGAACTCTGAGGCAGGTGCTAAGGGGCATTTATAAAATGCTTGTGTGGAATTGTTTTCCTTATTATACAGTCCACAAAAGCCAACTTACCCAGTGGAAAGTCTCCTACATGAGCAATGAGAAACACCTTGATAAAGCCCCAAATGAATGAGGTGCACACTGAAGCCTCTCGTGGCTGTTTATTGATCCAGAGACCATTGTCCAGAGACTTGCAACTCCTGTCTCACACAGCCTGTTATTTCCCTTTTGCTCCCATCTTACCACAGAGGATGGAAATATACTTAAATGCAGCCTTTCAGGCCTGTGAGCATATACAAGCACGATTCTTGTGATTGCCTTCAATTTTACTGAATATAGAAAACATTGAACCTACTTGAAACTGTTACAGAAGTAACACAGTCTGGTACTTTAAGGTGGTTCTTTCACTCAGATAACGCTTTTTAATAAAGCGGCATCTCCGATATTATACTGTCTAATTTATTCTTTCTACATCAGAGGAGTTCTCATTTAATCAAAACAACCCATAGCTGACAGAGGTCTTTGGCTTCCTTCCTACCAGGCAGTTTAACATCCATAAACCACAAATCCACATTAAAATATACTGGGAAAAGAAAGAAAAACAGCTCTATATTTCTTCAGCAGTCCCCAGCTAAGGGTATAACCCAGCAGACAATTACTTTTAAATTTTCTGTACTCCTTGAGCTATGTCTGCCTTCCACCTCGGGATTAATACTTCTTCTCCTCCATAAGTATGCATCAGGTGCCTTAAAATGGCCTGGAGAGGTCTGAAAGGGCATACGCCAAAAGATCTGCAGGGTCACATTCAGGAGGCACTGACTGCTCCTTTGTGAAACTTACCATCTCTGGGCTTTTCCTCCAGAAATTACCTCAATGCTGTGCGGAAGACTTACAGGATTAAATTTACTGCAAGTCAGTAAACTGTGTTGTGAGAGGACATTAAGGGGAAGATTCTGACATAGCTACAACGTTACACTGTGAATAGAAATGAAAAAAAAATAATGCAAAACATTTTTCATAGTACCACTGCACTCAAGTAGAAAACAGACAACTAAAAAACAGTGGCAGAAAGCATATTCTTCCAAGCTCACTTCTGCCAAGGGAACGGCACCCTATTTTGCCATAGAAATGCTGCACTTCTTTTGCTCCTATCTTAATGAGACTTCTTTTTATTTCTTTAAACGTAGCACTATGTATAACGTCTATTTCCTCAGCTATTTGCTCAAGTCTATGACTAGTTTCTTTTATCCTTGGAGAGGCCATAGTATCAAGTTCCTAGCAGGATCACAGCGAGGGAAGACAAGGTTTCAAGTTTAACAAGAGGCTCAGGCATATGGGGAGAGCACAAATGTATCTACTGCATTTTTGTTACTGCTTGACACAAGTTAGCTCAGACTTTCTGTGGGCATGAAAGAAGCAGAAACCTAAAAGTTTTCAGCATGCCTGCAATACGGTAGGAAGAAGATTCAAGTCTCCTGCTTGTTAAAACGTAGCTAATAATTTAAAGCCAGGTACAGTCAACAAAACCTGAAAAGATAAGGGGGAGGGATTTACCAGTGCAAAATCTAACAGCTAACAAATTTTTTACTAGTATCATCTACACCAAATAAAGGTATCAATAAACTAGTTTAAATCCAGCATCAGTTTTAAGAATTCTTGATGGAAAAGAACAAAACAGCATGAAACTTTAGCACGTGACTTTAAAAAAAGAAGAGGGCACAATATAGTCTGAATTAAAATTTCTTGATGGCAAGCAGTGGGCTTCTGATAAAATCTTCTTTTCAGTATCTGAATAAAAGCCAGATTCTCTGGAAAATATATTAAGATATTACCTTTCAAAATCTTTAATCGAATCTTGTTTATAAAATTTATTTAACAAGCCAAAATGGAAATTATATTTTGTCTGAATACTCTTGTTTTAATACTTGCACACACGAGGTAATGGTTAAGTCATTCCCTCTCTTCTTTGCACCAGCTGGTTACACTCCACAATTTTTCAAAGCTATTCACATATACAAACTCCATTAACAGGTAACAATGCGTGGAAGAACAACCTACACACTCCTTTGTAAAATGCTTCTCTCTTCAGCTGAAGGAGAAGGGGAGAGCTGCTGTGACAAAGAAAAAAATAGAAACCCCACCTGAATAAACAAAAAAGGGCAGCTCGTGAGATGCTGTGTTTCAGATATAAGAGGGGTATGGGTCACACAGACTACATGCAGATAGGAGTTTTGCAAAAGTTATGAATGCTTTGAGTACAGGCCAAGGAGGTTCATATCTGAACTTCCTCAATAAGCAGGAATTTTAAAATCAATAGTTTGGGATTGGTACATTTTCTTTTAGTAACTTCATAGGCACTATCTGTCACAAGACAAACAGGTCATCACTGCATGCTCACATCTTTCAGAAATAGGAAGTAGTCCTCCAAATGCCCATGTAGTAAAATTTGACTGTGGGATTTTCTATTACTTAATGTTGACTTAACATGAGTTCTCATTCCCAGAATTACTCAAAGCTGGTCATTTTATCACAATAAGATGTGTTCTATCAGACTTGCAGATGGTGACCTGTAAATGAGCATGAAGTGTTTTGGTGTGTTACTCCACTTACCCTTACAGCCTAGTGAGAGTACTAAAGAGAAACCATTATCTGAAAAGGTGTCAGGTCAGTGCAGAAATGAAAAAGAACTGCTCTAAAACTTGTGTCAAAGAAATGTGGTGCTTAGTCACAAGAATTTCTTTGAATGTACACATGACATTTGCCCCCTGGATTCATATTGGGAACAAGGCTGACTAACGTTTTCTAAACATCCCAGAAACCCTCTCCAGTTTAATTCATTGCAGAGGACTTGTTCAGGAGGAAACAAAACATTTTCTCAAAGTCTATGCCTGGCACAGCACAACGGGAAAAAAGGAAAATAGAATTTAAAAAAAAAAAACCGAGCCGCGAAAACACAGCGGTGAAGGTCAATACTCCCATCTTGTGGCTGACGAAGAAAATTCACATACCTAAATAAAAATTAAAAATTGCATTTCATGCAGATAGTTTATAAATAAGAATTTACTTAAACCGAACTTTTCTTCTATGACATAATTAATTTTGGTTCTTAGAAATGTCAATTTTCCACTCAGAGAAGGAAAGATTTGGAATTTTTCATTGATTTTTAACCACAAGACATGGAGCTTTAGTAGAAGTAGCAGCAAACACTTAATTGCAGGAAGTTAAAAGGATGAAATCCACTTTTGCCATACTTTGAATTCAGTGGCTCCTGAATAAAGGCAGGGATGTGGTGGAAGTCCACAGGGCAGTGGGGCAGTACTAGGAGCTACTGATACATGACAGAGCAGAAATAAATTAATTCACAGCACCTGTATGCAATTTATACAAGTCTGATTTTTGCAATTCTATATGTCTCAGAAGAAGGGGCAAGTCTCACTTTTCCTATTTCTTCTGAAATATTTTTCTTGATTTATTAGCTATCTGCATAAGGCTGAAATGAAGAGCATGTGGCTGATGCACGTCATTAAAGGTTCTGTGCTAGGTATCCATGTATCCTACCTGCTTCCAGGAATAACTGCTGAATAAACTTGTTTACTGTACCACTTCAATGTGTCCATACAAGTCCTAAAATAGTATGCATCCTGATCCCAGATTAGCATCTCAAAGCAAAAATACCAGTAACTTATAATGTGTGCTAATAATGTGCATAACAATGTGGGGGTGTTTCTGCTCTGTTTGGAAGGCACCGACACTGAGTTCTTTATTTAATGTCTGACATAGCCAATTCCTGACAAATGCCAAACGTAAAGTTTCAGAAGATAATGATCATGGTGGAAACACAGCTGGAAGTGTGGTCACAAATTTGACAGTTACAGAAGTGATGAGACAGATAGTATCATCTTAATGAGAAGAATCAAATATAGAAGGAAAAAGCTTTCTAAAGGAGCTTGAACTTCATTTAAATATGCTAGGTCATGTAATAAAACTAAACATATGGAATGGCAAGATTTAGGGAACATCAAGAGTCCAGCTCTCATCTATCTCCCCACAGGATTGAAATGAGTCCAAGGCCCAGCCCACTGACTTAGAAATGGGACTACTTGGAAATATGTGAACTGTGCATGTAGTAAGGGGCTCTGTCTTACCAAAGTGGAAAAGTGAACCACAGCGAGCTCTCCTTCAGGTTAACAGCACTTACAGGAGATGAAGCTGACCCTGAGAGTAAGCTCAGTGCTCAGCAGACATGGTAGATGTAACATTTCAAAGCAGAAGTTTCATGAAGTACACTTTCAATGACAGCAACAACCAGTCAGGATGGCTCTAATTGTTCGCTAACAAGCTTGCTGGCCAAATATCTCAGCAAAAGTGCTCAGCTGAAGTTTCTAACCCAGGAATTACAGCTCCCCAGATGAATGAAGTCCTCTGAGGGTAAATTTCCTCATAAAACAGACACCCAGAGCAGTGCAAATTTAAGAGAGAGGGAGGACAAGACTGAAGTCAGGGAATCTCAGGATCAGATGAATAAAATGCCATATTCATAGGATACAGACTGTAAAAAGAAAGAAAAGACACATGAAGAACAGCAATGACAACATCTTCAATTCTCTGCACTACTCTGTAAGTAAACAGGCCAAAACTCCTCAAAAACATTAGCAATTTTGGTTAGGGTTTCAGTTTGTTGGTACACTTTAGTTTGAATAAAAATAAATGAGACAGAAGCTGTTCAGTGCTTATTGAAAATTGTGTCTGATAAGTAAACTGGGTATGAGAAATGTTCAATAATTTAAACATGAGTGAAGAGTATACCTTACAGTATGAAGACGAAACATATGCTGCGTCGTACTACAAACATAGAAATGGCCATGCTGCTGTACTATACACTTGTGAGGCTAAATGTAGAATACTGGGGTTAGACATCACCTTGGACAAAAAGAGGTACTGGTAGACCTGAGAGAATCTAGAAGACAGACAGCCACTGTGATCAGGTACTGGAAAACACACTGTTAGAGTAGCTGTGGGGACTATGTGTGTATGTGCCTGAAGAAGAGGAAACCTAATTGCAGATTCTACTACTGGAAGGTGCATTCTGAAAGATATGAAAGGAGAAAAAACAATGGGACAACAAGGGAAATTGTAAAGAAAAAGATTGTAAGGAAAAAAACTTGTCCATGATAGTGCTGAAGCACTGGAAGGGGTTGTTTAGAGACGGTGTGGAACACTCATACTTGGGCATAAAAGAAATCAATTTGACTCGGCCCTGAACAACCTGATCTAACCTTGATATTAGTGCTGCATTGAGCATGAGCTTGAAAGTGACAGGAGTCTTGCACTGAGTCTTGCACTGAGCCTAACATGATTTCTGTTCTAAAAGCTTGCAGTAGAATACCTACAGACGTTACTTTCAACTATTTTTTCTATGGCTGCATGTTTTAAGAGCTTAGGCATAATGCCGTAAGAAATATTGTGAATAGAATAAAGCTTAAGTCAGGGAACACTGTAAATAGAAATCATTGATTTTTCTACAATATAGATACAGCACTCTCAAAGGCAATTTGCACAGCTTCTCTGTCAGTCTGATCTAGTCTCACTTAAGATCACATCAACTGTACCCCAGTCCAACATGATAGCCTTTGTCCGACGTGGTAGATGTCAAAGATAAACTAAAGCTAATCATTTACTTGCTGACTATAGGCTAAGGAGGCTACCTGAAAAATTAAAAACTGATTTTGTAATCAGCAGAATTAGTGAAGCTTTGTTTCAGAAAAATTTGTGTTCTTTGCTCCCTCATATTATTCAACACACTCTTCCATACCCTCACCAGGGAAAGAATCAGCAGTACTGTGGCTCATCTGAAGGACCAGCCAGAAGTCATCTGCTGCCAGATAAAAAGTGTAACAGCTAAGTTCTGCCTCCACTTTGCTCTGGGGACACAACAACTTGTGTTCCACCTTCCCATCCAGTTGCTATATTTGTAAAATCTATAGAAACATGCTTATTGTTAAGACTTCTTCCCTTCTCTTAATGTGATTGAAATTAGCTAGCAATTTCAAATTCTAGGGAGTCGATACATAATCGTTGTCACCTAGGCTCAATACAAATATTTATATTGCTGTATATTTATTTATTTTAATCACAGCATTCATTGAATAGAGACAGGCAAAAGATAGTTGAGAAGAAATTCTGACTGTTTTTTTTTTGGTTTGGTTTTCTTTTTTTCGTTTTTTTTCCATTATAAGTCAGAACAGAAAAACAATTCTGACATGAAACAGAATTCTTCAAAATGCTACTTTGGGTCAGACAAGCTGTATTTATAGCTTGTCACTTATTTCAAGTGACAAGTAATTTGAGCTGAAGACTGTTTCATTTTCATATAGCTAGGAAATACTGAAAGACCAGAAAAGGTCATAAAGCTTTAACTCTCTTCAAGCAATTTTTACATTTTTTTTTCAGATTAAGATTTTTTATATAAATAGATTTTCTTGAAGAGTTCTTCCCATACAAAGTTTTACATCAGAAAAATAATGCACAACTGTAATGTGCTACAGTTAAATAGGTCTTGTAATACATAACTGTTATTAGAGGTAGTAAGAGTGCTACCTTTGTAAAAGTGCAATTGACATAATGGTCTTCAACCTGAGGCAGATCCTGAGGTCATATCTTCAAAATTTATGTGCATGACTTTCTACTGCAGGTATTGTTGAACTGTAGATACCAAGTGGGGCTATAGATAATCACCAAATTAGCTCACAACTGCTTCCTACAAGTACAGAATTCAAAAAGACTTCCTGCCTATTGAACTGCATTATTAACTTCTTATGGTAAGAATAGAAATTAAATTTAATTGTTAAGTAATACCATAAAGTTTCAGATCTTCAAATGCGATATGAATTCTGCATTACTAACCAGGAGTGTTGATAATGATACACAGTAGCTATTACGGAAGTTTACATTGGTCATATAGAGGTAGATAATGCTTCCATGCAAAACATAGAAGCAAACTGCCACCTGCCTTCTGCTTATCGGGTATGGAATCAGAGCCTTAATAATTCACGGCAAACATTTTGGGTTTGGTGAAATCTTCGTGTCTGTGTTCTCATGTAGGTGTTTTTATTTTTGCTTTGTTTTTTTTTTTTTCTCCAGACAAAGAAACAAAGGTATTCTGCAAAACTTGAATGGGCAGCTGACAATGCTTGCTCCTGCTCAACATGGTACTGGGGATTTCCAGACTTGGTCACTGTTTGGGCTGACATTTCAGAAAAAAAAAAAAAAAGAGAAAGATGCAAAACTGTATGCCCGTGTGCTTCTGTGAGACAAGGTATTTTTGGGGCTGAGAGCATAGATATGCCATTCCTCTCTCTTACGTAATCTCACCAAGTCAGTGTTCAATGGGTCAAGAAGTTTCACTCCATCAGAAATTAAGTGTTCAGCAACTCATTTTTAAGTACACCAGTCACAGTGGCAGGGTCAACAACAAAAATTAAAGCAGTTTTCCACTATGCAAAGCAGTTTTCCACTATTCCTAAGTCTACTTAGGAAGATGTTTCTTGGAAAGTCAGGAGACGTCAGACAATGGACATAACTGAAAGGAGTATCCTAAACTGGTGACTTTCTAATGATTGATTATTGGGTATTTTAGCTTTGTTTTCTTACCTAATCATGATTGTAGCTTCTCTTTTGCCTTTTGTTTGTTTGCTTGTTTTGTTCTGTTTTGTTTGGCGTTTTTTATGGAGATATCTAAATTTAGCTTTTCATCTCATGCCTTTGTGTTTGTTAAAAGTAATGGAAATAAAAACAAAATCTTTAAATATTTCAGGTGTGACTTATTTCACCTCACTTCAGATTTCTATCACATGGATTTTATATCTGAGCCTATCCTTGTAAACTCTCTCTATAGTCAGTGAAAAGAAACAGATTCCTTGAAGACATGATTCATCTGACCATTTTTTTAGATGGCATTACTGCATCACATTGTGGTCATCTCACAGAGGTTAGGGTAGCTTAGATAAAAATATATCTGCTCTACCCAGATGAACCCTTCACAATAAGGAAACTTTCCCTAATAATTTTCCATTATCTATGTGAACACAATGTTATTCTCGGGGTAAGTAATTTTACATTATCTGGTGTGAAAACAATAGTCTATAAAAACCACCTCTGCACAGGTGAGACAAGTGAAAAGCTGGAGAAAAAAACAAAATAAATAAATGCAAACAATATGCACTGTAACACTGCAGACTGCATATACACTTTACAGTTCAATGGTTAGGTACAGAAGGGAAAACCTAGACAAGAAAAGGTGGACAAGACAGATGAAAGGAAAGAAAGGTATGAAGGAACCAGATCACTGAATCCCAGGTCTGCTCAGGGGAAAAGCAACTAGCCAGGATTCTAGAAAACACTATTAGAATCTGTTTCTGCTCTGTTTAACCTATGTTAATAGTTGTTTCACCAGCTTCATTGTCTGCTTGGCTCCTCCCTGCTGTTTCTCTCCAATAGCTTATCTGCCAGACTGAGACAATTGCCGGGGTCCTGATTTCACAACGATGTCCAAGTCTGACAAGACACGACTGCATCTGAGCCTGGGATATTACAGAGCATTGGGATGGAATAATTTTCAGCTTTTTCTCCCAAACTCAGCAGTACAACCTCACCAATTCTAGCAGTGACTTTGGCAGATTTGGTTTTTAATTTCAGAGTGTATTACAAAATGACCAAAACTCAAATAGTTGCAATCAGTTCTATATACAATAGAAAAAAGCTGCATCCTGGTCAAGAATTGACTGGCCAATACTTAGCCATTGCTGGTACCATGGCAAAGGAGGAAAGTGACCCTTTTTGCCTACCATCAGCTTAAAAAAGGGGTAGAGACTTCATATATAAACAAAAAAATTGCACACATTCTTTCAGAGAGTAAATGGTCATAGCTGGAACAACACATAGAAACAGGAGTTTGCCCCTGCAGTAGTGACGTAACACTGTAGTACCATAGACTTATGGAAAATCTTTTCAGATTGTTCTGTTTCTTATCCTACGTAGCCGAGGAACTCAACTCAACAACAGTTTCCTCTATCTTTCATGGGAACAGGAGAGGGATGGGATTTTTTTTGGAGCAGTTGTGTTTTTTCCCCTGCTGAAGAATGAGAACTAACTGTAGAAGCCCATGACCTAGACAAAGAGCCATAATTCTGAAATGAATGCACCCTTTACACTGAAATACGATTACAATCAAATCCCTTCCATCTGGAAAACTTTGAATCTTAATTGATTTTAGCTGCTTTAGCTGATCCACTGATGAAAACACAAAAATCAAAGAAAATGCTCCAGCACCAGACAGTCCCAAAGATGTAATAAATAAACCCAATTTTCATGACAGACTACATACATAATTAAAATAATGGGAGGTAAAAGTAAAGGAGCTTTCACTCAGCCATGTAAAGATGATTCTACATATGAAGGAACAGCTGAAGGCAATTGCTATTCAGCTGCTTAAAACAGGTTGCATGCGAAGTCTGGTAAGAGCATTTTCTAGGTCTCTCTTTTATGGTGGCAAAATTCCAATCATGATTTGAGATTTGCATCCAAAGAAAAAGCATTTGGTCTTCTCTTTTAGGATACATAACTTTCATCCCTAGCCCACACTTTTAAGCTTTGTCCTATTATAGTCCAATGCCATCCATAAAAAAATTATTTTGTGTCTTCCTCTCAAAGGAACTCCTGAAGACAGAAATTTATAATTCTATGTCAAAAACTAATAAGTCATATCAGCTTCTGTACTAACATACTGCATCAACCTAAATGGGATTAACATACTTAGTAAGCAGTTTTTAATCCAAGCCACCCAGCAGCCATGTTTTAAGGAACACATTTATTTTGACAGTTTTGAAGAGACAGTTTCAGATTCATGGATTTGCTCTGTTATTATTCCTGCCTGAGTATTCCTGGTATCCTGCCATTATGAATAAAGTTAGAGGGTTTTTTATTGTAGAGTTGTGTTCACTTTCAACATTACTTATGCTAAATAATTTTGGTTTTTACATGATGTAGCTATTTAGAAAAACTTGGTATGTAATTGAATCAATGGCAGTAAAGAGCATATGTTGATTTCATACTAAATAATATACATGCCCATTCCCTGTAAGAAGATTTGTTTTCTATATTGCAGAATTATCTTGCCACCAAAAGTAAACAGAGTTAAACCATGAATGAGATTCCATAGCAAGCTATAGCCTATACTGCATGTTTGTCTTCTACAGTAAGATGAGACAATGGTTTTTATGCCAGCTGAAGATCTCCTTGGTAAAAAGAGGTAAGAAAATATTTACAAATTTATATTCTTGCACAGATATTGTGTTCCATGTCTGCTCATACAAATCCACAATTATTTGGCTTCTGATTTACATGATATTGTCATTCCATACCAAGATGCCTTAGTTGTAACATGAAGGTTTCTTTCTTTTCTATCTGCAGCTTCCCCAGACACAGCCACTTCCTGAAACAACTTCTGCTACATCATGTTTTTTAAATTTTTCACTATCTGACATTGATCTGTACTTACTTCTGGGTTAGATATTCTTCCGTCATTAGAGGGTGGGACTTTGCCTTTCAGATTAAAAATGAAAAAAAATGTTCAACATTTAAAGTGCAAAATAGTACTGGTATGAATATTTTGGGCTTCCAACAGGATTTTGTCTTGGTAATCCAAGAACTAAGGTTTTTTTCTTCTCTTATGTAAAACAGACATCTTCTAAAGCTCTCTTTTTTTTTCCAGCATGATCCTTGATATTTTTTAATATAATAAAAAACACTCAAGGTGAAACACTGTTCAAAAGTTTAGTTAATCTGTGTCGCGGTTTAAGCCCAGTCAGCAACTCAGCCACGCAGCCCTCGCTCACTCCCCCCACTTCCTCCCCCTGCTCTCAGAGGGATGGGGAGAAGATAGAAAGAATGGAACTCCCATGGGTTGAGATAAGAACAGTCCCGTAACTAAGGTATAACACAAATCACTACCGCTACCACCAGTAATAATGGTAAGGGAAATAACAAGGGAAGAGAATACAACCGCTAACCACCCACTGACCAATATCCAGCCAGACCCGAGCAGTGATATCCCCTTTCCAGGTAACTGCCCCCAGTTCATACAGCGGGCATGACGTGCTGTGATATAGAATACCTCTTTGGTTAGTTTGGGTCAGGTGTCCTGTCTCTGCTTCCTCCCGGCTTCCCCTCCACCCTGGCAGAGCATGAGACTCAGAAAGTCCTTGCTGAGATTAAACATTACTAAGCAGCAACTAAAAACATCAGTGCTATCAGTGCTGTTCCCAGGCTGAAAGTCAAAAACACAGCACTGCACCAGCTACTAAGAAGGAGAAAAATGACTGCTACTGCTGAACCCAGGACAATCTGTTTCTACATAAAATACGAAATGAAGAAAGTTCATCCAGCAAATATGATTTGGTGCAAGACAATTTGGAGATTATGAACGAATTTCTCTGCATATTTGGCATATTATAAACAATAATGATTCATTGTAGTAATTTATTATTGTTGTCAATATTAGCATGAATAAATTATTACTCTAGAATATGGCTTGAATGTTAATTTAATTAAGATGCTGTTCTTTTACTATTTTATACAATTTTAAAAGCTAAGTTATTCAAATTGTTTCTGCTAAGAAAAGCTGCAAATACTGGGACTGGTTTCAATGAAATTAGGTCTCTTGAGGTGGACTAGCAAATAGAGTTACATAAACTATTTTTCAAAGTATCTGCAATAGAATAGTACCCTGGATATTTCAGTTATCTTATTGTTACTATTACAATCAGACTGAGCTACAGACTATCTCACTATCACTATGCTATTTAAGCATCAAGTCAGCAATGCTTTAATGTCAACATATTTACAATCAAACACCACAAATCGGGAATTCTGAACACTTAGGAATTTAAATAACATTGGCCATAATCAGTTCAAAATCAGTTAATTATAAAAGCACAGAGATTCAGACATTTATACTGATGTTAATTAGGTCATGGAAGGAAAATTTTCAGTTAAGATGGGTTATACACTCTTTTTTTAGTACTACACAAATATCTGGGCACAGGATGGACATCACAGTACAAAGTCCTCAGGAAAAGAGAGAAGCAGCTAATGGAAGAGTTCTCTTTCCAAAATCAGATTTTTGTCCTATCTAAAGTTCCACAAGGTCTTTCTAGTGTCTCTGAGAGAGCTATGGGCCAGTTATTCCCATAGACTGGACAAAAGCTTTAGGCTGCACATTGCCCACCAGTGACAAAGTATGACACATGGTAATTGCAAGTGCCTAGTAGGTGATACCTTTGAACTAAAAATGCCTTTTTAATTTGAAGAAAAATTAAAAATAAATAAATTAAAAAAAAAAAAAAACGGAGGATATGTAAGAAGAGCTACAAAAGGATATCTAAGGCAGGATCTACATGACACTGAGACACTTAAAATTCTGATCCTGAAGACATATAGTAGCTGTGTCATCAAAATATTAAAGTCACATTTTTTAGTTCTACAGGATTGTGTATGACATTCTCAATTGTCCCTGACTGCTCTCACCAAAGATTGAAATATGCTCAGGCACAAGAACAGCACTAGTGTAAATTTCCCCTCAGTATTCTATTTCTATGCTTCAAAGGTGAGACAGAGAAGGGTGAGGAAAAAAGAACTTATCATCTCTGACAGCCTCTGGTACAGGAGAGCTATGTCTTCTGCTTGGAAGGGGTCTAAAACTGAATACAGTGCGCTGGATGCAGTTTAACAAATGCCAAGTGGAATGAGTATTAACATAATGGAGCATTCTATAAATTAAAAAACTGAGGATATGGTACTTCAAGTTACAACCACAAGGTAGCAGAATAACTTTAATTTGAGCTATTTATATGATGTAATGGATGACTGAACATATAAGAAAAGCATATATTAAAAAAAAAAAAGAAAAAACCACACATAGCGCTCTCCTCCCACCCTTAAAAAACAGCCCCCAGACATTCCTTACTGACATAAATGGTAACATTCAGCTGTGCCTAGGAAGTTCAGTGATGGGAAAATCTGGGTAATGTGGAACACAATTTCATTAAAGACAAAGATGTAAAATTTATATTTCACAACCCATGAACTACAGTAATCTTTTGCTCTTTAAAATTTTAATAACGAAACAAAGATTTTGGAGTTGAATATCGTTATCAATCAATTCTGCTCTAGACTTCTAAGGAATACTAGCTGCCTTACTGTCTATGCTTGTGCAAGATATTGCAGAGTGAAAAATACTTTTATTTGACTTTTTTTTTCTGTTTTAGCTTGTACTTCATCTCATGTTACTTTTACACTTCAAAGTTAGGTTTCCTTAAGGGTCTAAGCTCTGAGGCACATTAGATCTTAGGAATCACCTTCTATAAGTATTTAGAAACAGATTTTAGCTGCCATACAGAACACTTTAAAATCCTTCACTTTCATGGACAGTGGACAGTTCCACAACAGATCTCTTAAAATCATAACATTTGATACAGGATTCTGAACTTTTAACTTGTAAACCTGTTAAACATTTTTTTCCATATTTTACAAATTGCTTGGAATCTTCCCCAGTTCCCATGATCTGGAAGTGAACAGGCAATTAACTTCAGTCTGGTATCAATCTGCATAGGGTCACACAAAACTTTCACCTACAGAAAGTAAGAATTGCTAAGATTATATTACTGATTATTTCTTATCTTTAAATTCTGGACATAGCCAGATGGGCCCATCCAATCTGATCCTTGGGGTGATGATATTTTATATGCATTATATTTAGCATAAAAATCCTTGCACAGCATTTGGGCATGATGGCAAGCAAAGACATGGGAAGCAGAAGGGCAACAGAATGTAGTTATAAATCCCATGTGAGATTAGCTCAAAGAAAAATAACAGGGAATTAATTTTTAATTTATTAACTGCCTAATACAAATTAAACCTGCTGCAGATTTTCATACAAGAGATCATTTTAAAAGATATTTTATCCATCTTTGCTTTCAGTATAACCAAACTCGTTCATGTCTGGTGCCTGATTACAAAAACAAACAAGAAGAAAACTGTATTTCTACTTTCTAAAGAATTACCCACATTTGAATGTGATTGACAAATGTTTTTACGGCTATAAACCTTATGCAGGAAAAAGAAGGCTTCTTTTCTTTAAAAAGAGGGCGAAATTTTCTTTCAACTTTATGTAGTTAAATTGTTGTTTCCTCATGTGATTTCCCTTGCACATGAACATGAATTGCTCTTGATTCACTGCTTACATGGAAGAGCAGATTAAACACTTTCATCCAGGGCAGGGAGGGGAATATTCAAGGCTGAGGATTCCTTAAGGCAAACTCATGAGTCGTGGTACATGGTAAACGTTATTGATATGTTAGAAACTAGGAAAAGAGTTATCTTTTCACGTTTAATTACAGTAAACTGAAATGAATACTTGAACATGAATTTAAATGTAGGTAATTATTTAAACATTTTCATCCTATTCTGTGTTCTGTGTTCCTGAGTCACTCCTGTATGATATTGTACAAAAACTTCAGAAAGACTTGAAAAGTTTTGTCATTTACTGCACTTTTGTTATTATTTCTTTACAGAAAAAACAGATATTTAAGTTTTATTAAGGTTAGCAAAAAAGAAAAAAATAAAAAACAAAAAACAAACCAGGAGAAAGTTAGGCGCCCTTCTTTTATTGGCTGGTTGGCAGGGAAGAGAGGTGAAGTAGTGAAGTGTTACACTAAGCAGTCTAGGAAATGGGGAAATAACTTCTGATTAAATGCAGATGCTGAACTAAAAGTTGCTGCTAATCACACCCACTGAATCCTGCTATAAAGAAGGAAAGAGTAAAGACATGACCTCCATCCACTCACCATTTACTTTTACCATTTACTGCCACATAATTCCTCATACATAAATACTACAGTGAAATATCTTCAGTCTTCTACAAGTGTTTCTACACATAAGCAGGGTATTACAACGAAAAAATAGAATGTCTATTTGTAAGAAGAGTATAAATCACAAACAGAGGAATTAGGCTCATGAAGCAGCAGAACCTTGCTAGACATTAGAGATGAATAATTGAAAAAAATAAAAGGAATCAATTTAAAAATGCAGAATAAGTATTAAAATAAAATGTTTTTAAGATATCAATATAATGCTAAGTGAAGGGTTAAATATGAAGTTTTATGCTATGATAGCCTGACTGTAGAAGAATCTGTCTTTGTTTTGTGATGACTAAAAGGCTAATCCAGGAACAACGAAAATCGAATAAAGGTTCCCGTTAATTTCAAGGAGTTTGGACAAGGCTTCAGAAAATAATCAGGTACTGCATTATTTTTTTCTTGTAAGTTTTAAATATTAAGACTTCATTTTGTAATGCTTTAGCAAAACAAACCAAGGCAAAAGATACAAGAGCTTTTCTAGAATTTGTTCTTGCATATACTAAATGAACAATTACACATTGCTCCTTTGAAATGCTCATAAATCAAAGAGTTCTCACTCCATAACACAGGCACTGTTTATCATATCAAGGAAGAAAAATTGCTAAAGGGGTTATGGGATGCTACCAGAAAGGCATCCAAAATTATATATCACTGACCACATTTCATGTATGTGAAACCTTCAGTGTGTTACACCTGGAGCCAGCAGGGTTATATATTTGGAATCCAGTCTCACAATTGAGTGGGCTGTTTGGTTGGACCCTTTTGCCTGCACTGATTTTCACTGTAAGGCACTCGGGGTTTATCCATATGTATTTTGTTTTAGGCTGAATAAATGTTTTCTTTTAGAAAAAGCACACATCATGTCACCAAAATTCCCTAATGCTTTTGTTTTAAATATCCCAGTGAAGACATTTTGTATTCAGAGAACTCTGATTACCTACTCTGGGTAAATGAAGCCACTACAAAGCAGCACATTCAAATTCCTATACAAAAATCTTACTTCTAAGCACCTTCAGTTTAATTTTTCATGTGAATTAAATTGCAGTTCACAGGGAGACAGACAGTGATACAATGAAGATCACTATTATTTCATGGAATATTACATCAGAAGAAAATGAAAGACTATGAATATTTGTGGTGTAAATTTTTTTTTCAGGTATGGAGTATTTTATGTAGTTATATTTTATATATATATAATGCATGGTAAATGAAAACTACTTACTGTATTCAATAAATATTAAGCTTTGATTCCTAAAACATAAGAACATTCAGAAGCCATCATGGATGACAGCAAAAGTCTGTCAAGAACAGAGCTTGGTCTCTCTCAGGGTTCACAGGCAGATGCCTAAGTACAAGTGAAAACAGGGCAAGGATATACATCATGTTTCCCTAAAACCTTCCAGCCTTCAAGCATTTTCAGCTCTTCATGAGCTAGAAATGGTTTCTGCACATTTAGTAATCTCCAGTAAATTTCTATTCCGTTAAATTTTCCATTTTCCTCTTAAACCCATGTAGGTTTTTAATATCTAGGTGGTAACATCCTTGCAGGGAATTGTATTAATCAGCTATTTATTGCATGAAGAATTACCTCTTTTGCTTGTTTTGAAACTGATTCCAACTGGTTTTCATTTGATCTTCTCCCACGCCTTCCATCATCCCGCCTGTATCCTACAGCATTATAGAAAGTGAATCAATAATACATAATGTAGCTGCAGCACAGTATCTTATTACAAGTCGGCTGCTAAGGACAGATTGCTCTCATCTTTCAGAAGCAGAAAACAGGATAGCTAAACTTTATGTCAATGTAAATATATGAGCACTATAACAAGCTCTAAAATTGGCTGCTTCTTAATTTATGAGTATATACCAATTGGTAAAGTCTATAAGTAAGAAATTACATATCCCCTTTGTCAGAAAACCTTCCAACACTTTGTCACTTATTTCAACAGAAATACAAGTGAAAATACTAAGAATTCATTCTGCAAAAATAAAAAAAGCATAGGTTCTGTGAATTATTATCTTACTTCTCCACCTCAATCATTCCTAAATATAGCACTATATGAAATGGACGCTTGAGAATCATGAAGTGCAAAAATCTGCAAACCCAAATTACAGAGCTTGATAGCCACTGCAAAGGTTGGATTCTGCAAACAGTAGGACACTGCCCCAAAGTGTACCAGCATCTATGACCATTTCATTTGCTTACCCATAAGTTTGTGTTGCTACTTGACTCAAGGTTTTACAGTATTGTTGTACAACAAATAAATGACCTGAGCCATTTCAACTACAATATGTGTTTATATATAATCTTCCTAATGTCTGGAAATATTCTCCATAGTTGTGAAGGCAAACAAGTCCAGGGGATGTTTTTTATTAAGAGAAGAGAAAAGCATTAAGTGTAAGTGGGTAAACGATAGCGTTATAGACACGAACTGAAGGGAGAGTAACAAAAAAACCACACAAGAGTGAAGAGCTCCTCCGTTTCACTGCATTAAAATTCCCCACCTTCAACAAATAGAAATCAATTTTCATTAACATCTGCTAAAGTGCTATTTTGAACAACAGCAAGATAGGATTTGAGTCTAACACTATTTTGGATTGATCCTATTTCACTTTGTTCAGTTTTGTCTCTGTTTTAATATCTTGCTACTTAAACCAGTTTGCCTTGTTCTAGCACATTGAGCTTAGAAATCTCTTGGTTTGAAAACATTTTTAACAACTGAAATTGCTTGATCTGGCAGTGCTAGAAAACAATTTAAAAAGCAGCAAAGATGAGTTAGTCTGCTATTACATATATTACAATCATATATAAACATTTTTATGTATATATATATATTAGGGGCAACCTTCTTACACATGGCCTGTTCTGGCTCCCATCTGGAGTCTATGGAAAACTTTCAAATTGCTTTAGCTGGAGATAGATAAATTTTTCTCTTGAGCAAATCATCAGCTTGGGAATCTGTGCCTAAATATGGAGGGCATGATAAGAAGAATGTCTCTGAAGCTGAAATCTGACCAAATTCTCCCCGCAAATAGAAACACACAATTCTCAGCAGTCATTAAAAGGCTTCATTTCTGAGACAGAATTACCGTCATTCAAAAGCTTTTGTATTTCTATTAGTTGATTCTGCTACTTTTTCATTAGCATGTAGTTACTTTTGAGATTTTTTTTCTTGACCTATCCCAAACCCACTAAAGCTAATGAAACGAACACCCAAGTTCCCCCTAAAATTTACATTTCACTTTTTAGTTACTTTTGCATTATAAAATATTACTGTATTATTCAGGCTTATATAGTTCTTTCCATTGTCTTGTGGAAATATTTCAATTTATTTGTTACCTTCATTTATAGCTGAGCAATTTTTAAACTTGTTCCTGTGAAAATAATAAATGTGAAGCCACTGCAACCGTGACACATTTTCACAATGCACCTAATTCTTTTATAAATGGAAGTCCCCCGTCAATTATTTAGCAGAAATGTTAATGTATCTCCAGAAACTCAACTATAACTTCTAAATGTTCTCTGAGACACCACAGATCCTTAACCTAAACAGTTTTCAATAAATCATCTTATTACTCATATTCAGCTTCTGCATTTGTCTCCAGCATGCTGCTTTTTTATTTACATATTTTGCTTTTTCACTAACTGCAGCTGTTCCAACTTCCCTTGCAGAAAACTAATCTTAAGCTACCATGTGACATTTCAGTGATACTAATTGTAACAAGTTTATCATCTGCCCTCTGTTACTTGCCCCAGGATCTTTTGTCTTCTTCAATAATTCACCACACACAGATGACATAGTTTTGTTATCCCAAAATGTAATACAATTAGATTATTAACCTCTGCTTTAAGACTACTCTACAGCTCCAAATAATCATATTATTCAAAAAAAAGAAGGGGCCAACTCAGCCTCAGGCCAGTTTGTCTCTCGGGTAATGTTAATTGGGTCAACAAGGTTGCATCCCAGCTATAACTGAGAGCAGAATTTGTCCCTTTGCAAATGTACAAATTACCCTGGCTTTATATCCCTATTTTCTTTGTACGTGTAAACATTTTTTCATGTACAATTGACCGTGCTAAAGCTTCAGTTGAGCTTTTCAGCTGCAAAATTCAGGGTAAGGGAGGAAATCCCTTTGAAGTATATCCTCCACAGCTGTTTCCTCAAAAAAAGCAAGAATAGGCACTACATGGTAGACCACAGGAACACTTCACAAACTGTATACACTTAATGTGATTCTGTCAGCATTGTGCCACACAAAGTGCACCTTTCACAGAATAAGCCTGCTGGATTCACTCCCACTTCTTGGCAGCCCTTTGTCACAAACTGACTATTAAAAAGGTTTCATATAAAAAAAAATATATATATATATACAAAACCAAAAAAAAAAACAAACAACCCACAAAGCCAGCCAGGAGTATTCTACGAGGATCTTCTCAAAGCTACTGAAGGAAATAAGAGGCATCCCTATTGGGACTGTTCATTGCCTAATTCTTCCTAAGGGTATCCAGGAAAAAGCAGCTGGCCTTTCAATTACCTCTTACTGGTCAGAAAAGAGAACTACACATTTAAATTATCTGAAAAATGTCTATTTAAAGGTTGGCTGAGTCATGAAATAAAATTCAAAAAAGCAAAACTAACACACAACAAAAAAACAGCAACAACAAACAAATAAGAAAAACAAAATTAGGAAAGAAATTGAGAGTAAAGGAGAAGCATTATTATGTTAGTGAACAAATGAAGCTGTATCTATATAGGCTGAGAAAGTTGGGGCTGTTCAGCCTGGAGAAGAGAAGGCTGCTTGAAGACCTCATAGCAGCCTTCCAGCAACTGAAAGAGGCCTAGAGGGATGCTGGGGAGGGACTCTTCATTAGGGACTGTAGCGATAGGACAAGGTGTAAGGGGTTAAAACTTAAACAGGGGAAGTTTAGATTGGATATAAGGAAGAAGTTCTTTACTGTTAGAGTGGTGAGGCACTGGAATGGGCTGCCCAGGGAGGTTGTGAATGCTCCATCCCTGGCGGTGCCCAAGGCCAGGTAGGACAGAGCCTTGGGTGACATGATTTAGTGTGAGGTGTCCCTGCCCATGGCAGGGGGGTTGGAACTAGATAATCTTAAGGTCCTTTCCAACCCTAACGGTTCTATGATTCTACATACAAAAACTATCACTCAGTTTTTGCTTTAGTTAGAATATTTCTAAACTATATGTCTTTGGTGCCCAGATGGAGAAATCTGGGTTATATTGATCATGGTCTTGACGGAGAGTATCAGTGGTGTCATAACCATCCCATTACATACTAAATTAAGATCCCTCAGAGAAATGCTTGAACAAATCTCAAATAAATGTTTCAAAGGAGAGTATTTGAACAACTGCACCTTAATACATATGCCCACAAATTGGATAGTTTTATAACTTGAAAAATAGCCCTCGGGTAACACAGTTCCTACATGTTCAGTGTGCTTTAGCTCTCACCAATACTTTACCATCTTTATAACTTTTAAATTTAGCTGAACATGGTTTTCCAGATTACAATGCTGTAAAACATTAGCAGTTTGCTTCTTTTATTTTCAATACCAAGTTACAGTAATAATGGTTTAAATCTTTGGGGTGTCTGCTTTTTTCTTTGCAAACTCCTTTGACTGTTTTGTTAAAAAAAAAAAAAAAAAGCCTTCTCTATTAATATTTATGCTACTTTTTAAGTGACTGCTAAAGTATTCCATGTTCAATTTATTTAATTTCACAGGTTTTCTTTTGAAAGACAGCCATCAGTATCAAACTTATTTTCAAATATTGATGTTCTTAATTGCCTAATACTTGTTTCTACTTTGTGATTGTTCTTAACAGAGTCATAGAATCATAGAATGTTTAAGGTGGGAAAGGACCTTAGGATTATCTAGTTCCAACCCCTCCACCGTGGGCAAGGACACTTCACACTAGACCATGCTGCCAAAGGACCTGTCCAACCTGGCCTTGATAACTGCAAAGAACGGAGCACTTACCACTTCTCTGGGCAATCTGTGCCAGTCTCTCACCACTCTCACAGCAAAGAACTTCTTCCTTATATATAACATGAATCTACACTCTTTAATCTTAAACCCATTACCCTTTGTCCTATTGCTACAGTCCCTAAAATAAAAAAGAAACCAAAACTCATTTTTTTTCTCTCTTCCTAGATCTTTCTGTTTCACTACTTAATGTAATTTTCTTTCTGTCAACCATTTGCTTACTTTAGTGAATTCTTCCTTCCTGTGTTCACCCATTGTATACATATTACCCCCTTGTGTCTTCACTTTCTTCCCCATTCACTAAAGACTACCTGTACAAATTGCACCTACAAGTACAAAAAACACAATTTCCATTTAGCTATTTCCCTCAAAATAATTCAAGCAACTCCTGTGATATCAGGTTAGCCATAAAACCTTTAAGTGCAGGTCTTTGGATGTTCTCATATTGATAGAGCCATTCACTTCATTAAAAAAATAACTAAATAAAAGAAAAATATTTACTACATTCTTCATTAAACATATAGTCATCAACAAAAGTATTTCTACCACATGTTTTATTTTGTTGTTGCTTGGTGCTGTTGCTGTTTAGCAGGGGTCTTAAGAGCTCTGCTGGAGTCCAAGATCTATGTTATTTACAAACATAACAGAAATTTATGATCCTGGCTGAAAAATTCTTGCAGTCTACAAAATCAACAGATGGAAAGAGCCAGATGAAGTAGTACAGCCATCAAAGATACTGTCTTATAATCTTAAGCAACCATCTGCATGTCAGTAACATAACAATTGCAGAAGCTTTTGTAGGCATTATAGGGATAAAAAATAAGAAGGATTTGCCTGGAAAGAGAGGCCTTTTTATCTTCCAAACACAAATGGCAGAACTGGGAAAGCTCTAACAGGCATGTTTGGAAAGTCAATAACAATAGCAGCTGAAATCCTGGGGCAACCAAAGGTAGCGGAAAGCTCTGCAACAGCAAAACATAAAATAAAAAATAAATTGCTGTAATTTAGCTCTTTTTTTTTTTTTCAGTATCTGTAAATTACCAAATAATTGCTGTGCTGTAGATGGATCAGGCTACCATTCTAACAGCAGAAATCCAAATACCTATATTTCTATTTTTTCTTCTGGAGGATAAAATTGCTAGTTAAATAAAAAAAATTGGATAAGCTATTGACAATTCATGTTTCAGATCAAAACATTCAAAATTAACAGTCTCATGGCATATACCGTAACTTGAAGAACTCAGCTGTCTATAAACTTCATGTATACATCAGAAAGGCAGAAACAATACTGGCAAAAAACACTGGGTTTGGTTTATCATATCCCACAGCTGCATATTATGAAAGGACAAGTCTTCACATTGCAGCCAGCCTTTTCTTTATTCACTTTCACTTTTTGCACAGTGTTTTCATGTTTCTCATGTCTACCCTTTTCAAGCACTTTTATGCTTCCTCTTTTTGAACTGCCTGTGATACACGGATATCACCTGCCATGCTACAGCACTTTTTATTTCATTCTAAACAAAGACATCCAATTTCACCCTGCTAGAGACACACTGTGGTGGGTTGACCCTGGATGGCAAATGCCCACTAAAGCCACTCCATCACTCCTCTCCAAAGCTTTATAGCAGAGAGAAAATATAATGAAAGGCTTGTGGGTCAAGACAAAGACAGGCAGAGATCACTCATAATTACTGTTATGGCCAAACCAGACTCAGCTTGGAAACTAGTTTAATTCATTACCAAACAAGTCAGAGAAGGATAATTCTTGGGGAAAAAAAAAAAATAATTAGGGAAATAAACCTTAAATTTTAAAACACATTTCCCTCACCCCTCACTTCCTCCTGGGCTCAACTTTGCTCCCATTTTTCTCTACCTCCTCACCCCCAGCAGTGCAAGAGGATAGGGAATGGCGGCTTTGCTCGGTTCATCACATGTTGTCTCTGCTCCTCCTTCCTGCTGAGGGAACGGCTCCTCACACTCTTCTCATTCTCCAGTGAGGAGACTCTCCCACAGGAGGCAGTTCTCCATTAACTTCTCCAATGTAAATCCTTACCACAGGCTGCAGTTCTTCACGTTCTTCAGTGCGGGTCCCTTCCATGGGGTGCAGCCCTTCAGGAACAGACTGCTCCAGTGTGAGTCCCTTCCATGGGGTGCAGCCCTTCAGGAACAGACTGCTCCAGTGTGAGTCCCTTCCATGGGGTGCAGCCCTTCAGGAACAGACTGCTCCAGTGTGAGTCCCTTCCATGGCGTGCAGCCCTTCAGGAACAGACTGCTCCAGTGTGAGCCCCTTCCATGAGTGAAGTACTTCAGGAACAGACTGCTCCAGTATGGGCATCCCCCTGCTCTGCTGTGGGGTCTGCAGGGGCACAGCCTGCCTCACCAGTGTCTGGAGCACCTCTGCCCCTCATTCACTGACCATGGTGCTTCTCTCACATACCCTCACTTCTCTCTTCTCACTGCTGCTGCTAGTGTTGCGCAAGGGTTTTTATCATTTTGAAATGCATTCTCCCAGAGGCATTACCACCATCACTGATGGGCTCAGCCTCGGCCAGCAGTAGGTCCATCTTGTAGCCAGCAGACATTGGTTTTATTAGACATGGGGGAAGCTTCCAGAAGCTTCTCACAAAAGCCACTCCTGTAGCCCACCTGCTATCAAAACTTTGCCATGCAAACCAAATACACACACACCAAACCATGACTGGTTAGGAATACCATGAGTACTCTTCACTCTTGGGAAACTGTAAAGCCTTCTCAGTGTGGAGGCATCATATATACTTGAAACTCTAACAGGTCTTAGGAACATACACACCTCTCGTAGTCTAATGCAGAAAAGAAATTATCTTGTTGTGACCCATAGTTCCACAGCGTTCAGTTCATTTGCTCAGTTTTCTGCCTGCAATCCTATGGTGCTCTTTTCATAGCAATTTTTTTATTTCCCTTCCTCATGTACCTGCATAGGCAGTTAAGACAGCAGCTTGCTGTGTGTGCAGGTCATTGTCCAATGAACTGTATCATATAGTTTCTCAGATAGATGTCCTTCGGAATGTTTGAACTGGCAACATTGTTCTGATATTCTAACAAGAAACAATTTCCCTGATGATCTGTTTTGTTTTTATTTTGGGAGGGCCTTGATGTCATTTAACCTTTAAAGCTTACAAGGGACTTCTTTCATAATAGGATTTTGTGTGTGATTACTCCTGAGGCTTCTCCCCAGGGATTATCTTTTGTGCAAGTTTGTTAGGTACATCCATGTCCGAATGGTTTTGCTCTGCAATTGATTGCCTAGTCTCACTCTGATGTCAGACTGTAGCTGATACCCATAGAAATTTGCTGTGTCTCTTTACAGAGAACAAAACTTGCCTCCTCACCATTTAGAATGACTGAGAAGAACCCTCTATTAGAGTTTGCAGAGACTTCCTTGCTCACTATGCTTCACTGCAGGTTTTCTTGTAGGAGGGGTATTCATACTCACTTCTCTCTGGTTTTAGTCAAACCATCTGTAACAATAGAAGAAAGTTGATTAAAAAGATGGGAGTGGGGAATGACTGCTGTTTGTTTAGCTTTCCAGCCTGTCTCAGTATTTCCTGCACAACATTAATCTTGTGTTTTCAAGATGCAGAATACACAGAGCAGCATGATCATGTAAGCATGAATGGTTTTCCCACAAGATGTTCAGCTGGTATCTTCAAAAGGTCCAATCTGCATGCTTTCAACTTTTGCTGTGTTTGGTTGCAGCTAAAAGAATTCAGCACCTTCTAATTCTGGCCTCTAAAATCTCAAATACAGTAGAGAAAGTATTAAACAAAAAAAACCTTGAACCTCACACCAGCTGCTGTTAGGTCTTAGAAATATATATATGAGGTGGCCATATGGCAGCTGCAGACTAGAACTTATTTGTCTGACCAATAACTGTAAAAGACTAATATGCCACAATCCCAAACTCAAGAGGCTCCATTCATTCATTCTGTTTCCCACACATTTAACTGAAGTACAGCCATACCATCCACAAATGGTTCAAGTCTCTCTTTACTTCCTGTGGATTGGGACCTAAAATATAACCTACCATTAAGCCAATACTGGGAATGGCTTTTCTACCACTGTCCACACTTTAAAATCCATCCAACAAATTTAGGTGCTTCACATGGTCTCTGAGCTTTGTTTTCTTGTAAAGTTGCTACCTAAATAGTAAAGTCTTTAGTATCATGAACAGAAGAATGAGAAAGAACATTTCTTTAATTTGCCCTCCCTTTTCCCTGAGATCATTTTATGGCCCACACAGTGGAGCATTCTAGACTAAGAAGTACTTTTCTTTTGAGAATAATTTAACTTCTAACAAACAAACTTTTTCCCCATCTTTTTCTTATGATACAGCCTTATTAATATTGATCCCTTCCTACAGTAGCTGAAGCACTATCAAGAAGAAAAGAGTTCTTAGGCAGCCATGCCAAAAATCAATCTCAGTTTTTAAACCACATTCATTGTCCCGAGTTCTGAAGTTCAAAGAAAATGGCTAGACCAGATGCAGGTAAAATCTTGATCATAAAGTCTGTAGCACAGTCTATGAAGAACAGTATTGTGCCTCCTTATTTTGAAGTAATCATTTTATACTGCCCGCAGAGTTATCTGAAGAACTATTTTAGAGCACCATCTCTTGATGTATTACTACAATAAAACATTTGTTTAGTTTATGAAGTAATACCATTTGTTAGGTTTAGCAGTGTCACACAATCTAAACACAGTGAACTCACAGCATTTCTTAATTTGCCAGGTGCAGTTTGGAAGGAATCTTCTCATGAAAATGAAAGCTTCTTTCATTAAAGTCCTGATTACTAAAATGGGCTGAAATTTCCCTTCAGCAACGTGAAGTATGTGGAGCACACTGACATATCTACTGAGAAAATAGCTGAGCCAGTTGGAGGCATGTCCTCACTCGCAAAGGTCAGCCAATGTGAAGCGTAACAGCTATTATTTTGGGCTTTCAAAGACTGGGAAGTCTGTACACTGTTTTTTCCCTTCTCTCCCTAGAGAAGGGATAAATACCAAATGGGCCCAGCTGAGATCTGTAAACTTCACAGCTAGAGATGGGGAATAAATGAGCTCAGATCAGTGGTCGCCACAGATTTTTGCTTCAAGATTAATTTAAGGGCACCTCTTCATGTGGGCCTGTTTTCCTTTCTCTTTTTACCCTCAGGAATATTTAGCTATGGGATTGTTTGTGGCCTCTTGCCCTGCATTTGATATCATCTTGTTTTCTTAATTTTTATCAGAGAAGTAGCTTTAAATTCTTTGTATATCTCCATTGCAGCCTTATTTGTAGAAACTTTCTATCTATTATACTAAATTAACACATATGCTATCCCAGCCAGGCCAGAGTTTGGCCCCAGTCTGGATTGGTAGCTGTGACTGTTCTTAAGACTTAATGCACATCAGAACACAAGAAGCATTGTCTAAGATTCACACTGTACTTAATCCTAAAATAGGTTGAGCTTTCAAGTGCTCCTGTCATCAGAAAAATCTTGAAAGGTATAGTAGAGGCTTTAATTATCCCCTTCGTATTCAAGCAAAATGCCACAGTAGGTAGCCCTGACTCATCATTTTGTCATGCCTTGATGCAGATATTCTCATAATGCTTGCAGAAGTAGTTTATTAGGGAGACATTATTTTAGCTGTATGTAAACTCAGGTAAATATGTGTAATATTGAAGCAGGTTTGCAGAAGGAGTGGAGAGGTTTTCTGCTTTCTCTATTCTGTAAACAAGTTTAATTTTTGTCATTACTTAGACACAACTTCCAACAAAATGAATAAGAAATTAAGATTTTGCTGTATAAACTACACCTGCAAGATCCAACAAAGTGCTCTGAAGAAAAAAATCGAACTGTTCTGTCTAGATAAGCAAGGTATATTCAGTCTAAGAGAATGCTGTGTTCAGAATGCTCCAAAAGGGAAACTGACTTGAAGCACTACTTTCTTTCATTGAATACATTTGTTTGTTCAATACCAAGCTCTTTAAGGTCTGGCCTTCAAATTCATCCCTTTGACAGTACAGAGCTAAATAAAAAACTTTTCAAGGAAGGTATTTCCAGGAGAGAAAGAAAATTCACGTTTTGGTCTATAGTGGAAAAGATGTTACTGATTTAGTGGCTGAAAACTATGGTTTTCGTACCATTATTCAGCATTTTGCCTGTACAGCAATACCTGCTTGTGACCTTTAACTAAAAAGTTCTTGTATGACATAAAGATCATTGTTGACTTGGTAGAATTACCAGCAATACTTATTAATTCTGTCACTGCTGTTTTGGGCAGGGACCTTAATATCTTAGAACTTGAAGACCAGCTTTCAACCAGAAGCACACAGTAAGAGCTAACCAAAGGCTTAACTCCTACTTGCCTATGATATGGTGTTTCTACCCTATGTCACCACCAAGCTGGTATTTCATTCCATTTCTTTAGGTTTTGCCACATAGGCCACTTGGTAACTTTTATTTTCTATGACCTAGAAGCCATTGCATAAAAGGCATTTATTCTGGGAATGTCACCTTATGAAGGGAGCAGGTGTTATTGATGGTAGCACAGATAACTTCCAAAAGAGCATGAAAGAAAGACAGCTGTGGTTTTCAAGTCCCTCACAACCATCCCTAAAACGGTTTGACATGTTGAGGGAAATAGCACACACTTTTCAAAGGTACAGAGACACATACTGCAGCAGTGGAAAATTTCTCTCTGCATAGTGCACAGATAGTCATTATGAAGCTAAATACTCATAACAGCTTCATAAAACAATTGCATTGTGTACTGTTAGCAAATTACTTCAAGGATTGCGAAGAAGAATGAAAAAACTTTACTCAAATGCAAGCTAAATCGCTTTTTATACAGAAAGGACCCTCAGGAAGAATATAATTTATATTCATATGTATTTTTTACCTGTCACTCTTTTAGCTTGATGGATGTCAAAATACCACATTTTTAGTAGACTTGCAAATGCTGGAGAACTTACATACACCCTGTGATTATACGCTACAGAGTCGACAGCTGAAATGCCAAGTGGCCATTACAATGCTCCTGGAAACACTATTCTTCCTTTGCGGCAAAAATTCAGGTGCTTGTCTTCGGCTGCAGTTAGCATTTAAGGTTCAGAATAGGTTTTGGTTTCTCTCCCTAGCTCCTTGTTTGGGTCTCTTTTTAGGCCTGTTGATACAGTCAGAACACTGAACAAGTTATAATTTCAGCCAGGTCAGAAAGCAGGTGTCCTGGTATATTATTTCATGTTATGGAATTTCTAATGCCTTTTCTGTTAAGAAAGGGCACGGTGAACTTTCCAAACTCATAACCTTATCAAGATATTTAGGAAGTACTGGCAGTGTATCAATAAGAGAGAGTGAAATTAATATTTAATTGACTAGCAGGGCACCATTGTAATTACTGATAATGGAGTGACAAAAATGTTGCAAAATCTTTTAGCCCAGATTAAGCATATATTATAGATAAAAATTATATATGTAGTAAAAGTGACAACTGTTTTCTACTTACGTCTGAAAATTATTACATAGAAAATGTACAGGAATTTTTTTTTTCGTAAGTGAAAAGAGAACCAGTACATGGCAAAATCAGCATTTGTATTATCTGTAGCTTTGTCTGTTGAGATATTACGTGGACCTTGATGTCTGAAAAAATAAGCAATCTTAATTTTATCTTTTAAATCAACTCTTTGGAGATATACTAATTACCTGCTGGTCTAGGAAAATCTGCCAGCTGCAGTTCTGCTACATAAGGTGTTTTGTACTACAGTGATATATATATAACAAGCTATATCATGTACATGGATTTTAGAGGTGTAAATTTACCATTTAGGTAGGCACTAACTCTAGAAGTTCCAGTTAAAATGTTGTACATCTTCTTGGAAGTTTTGTATCATGCATCAACGTACTCAAACTTAAACAAAATCAATGATGTATCTAATTGTTTGTCACCTAAAGCACTTTAGCTAGATGACACTTGACTGTAATCAGGAAAGAATATGTCTAATCAGAAACTCAGCGCTGTGTTTTATTGTTCACAGGTCTGACAGCATAGCTTAGAATATTTTACTGTTCCTGAGAGTACCCGTACTTGATAACTAATGATTTCCCAAGTCTAGGCGAAACATCATAAACTTAATACCATCTTTTTTTCTTCATCACTTCAATTCTCACTTTATTTTTGATGGCTCACATTTTGGAAAACCTGAAGAAACCAGTGCTTTATGGAGAGTAAGTGTTTGAAATACAGCTGACAGTTGTGAATGAGTTTTAAGTTGTGATCAGACCTAAACAGTCAGGAAGATGAGGATACATTTAATCATCAAATTTCTGCAGGTTTTATGTATCCTACTCTGAACCATTCGGTTTTGGTTAGAGATCAGACAATGAGATGGATTCAGTGGAGCAATAGCCTGATTTAGCATAACGGTTCCTACATCAATTTTCCTGGTTTATTGAAAGGCTGAGAATAAAAATTGTGATAGTTCCTTAGGATGAGAATAAAAGCAAATACAGTGATGTATGACACGACAAATCAGGGCCTCCTCTAACATCTCAAAAATAATTTCATTATTGTAATTTTTCTTGCCAAATTGGCTTCTTGTGTAAAATAGAAGAGATCTGACAGAATTTAAGCAATATTAGGGTATTTTTAAAGAACAAGTTGCCCAGTGAGTGGTGCCGGGCTGACAACAATCGAGGACCGCCCCCCCCACCAGGGCTCTCTCCTTCCCCGCTCCCGGAGGAACAGGGAGGAGGATAGAAAGGGTGCAACTCCCACGGGTTGAGACAAGAACAGTCCAGCAACCAATGTACAACACAAATCACCACTGCTACTACCAACTACAACAATGATAAGGGAAAATAACAAGGGAAGAGAATACAATACCACTTGCCAAGAAACGAGTCCCACCCAGAAGCCCGTGTCCTTCCGGGTAACTCCCAGTTACTCCCCACCCCGGGCATGACATGCTGTGGTATGGAATACCTCTTTGGTTAGCTTGGGTCAGGCAGCCCATCTCTGCTCCCTCCCAGCTTCCCCTCCTCCCTGGCAGATCATGAGCCTCACAAAGTCCTTGGTCAGGGTAAACATCACTTAGCAACGACCGAAAACATCGGCTTCACCAACACTGTTTCCAGGCTGGAAGTCAAAACACAGCACTGCACCAGCTAGCACATAGGAAAAACATGACTGCTACTGCTGAACCCAGGACATTATCCACCCTTTATTCCATACCATTCACGTCATGCTCAGATCCCACATTTTCAATACACCATTGCTCTCCCACATATATACATCCATATACATACAGACCAAGAGGAAAAAAATCATTTTCTTAGTGCATGGACCAATCCCTATAATGCTGCCGAGTCCATTCGGTCCATGATGTTCAAAGTTTATTCTCTGTTGGGATGATGGTTTGAGGGAAGTCAGGGCCAGTCGCTGGTGACCTGGAGACATCTAGTTGATGGGCTATAAAAGTATTACACAGCAGGCAACAGCATACAATTGAGTTCACTGGCTGTTTTCCCCTAAAATCAAATCCCCTTGAGGTATACATCGGACTTCCCCATCTTCCCGCATTACCCACCAAGTATATCCAGGTCCCTGAGCAAAAGCAATCCCACGAGTGGGTTTGCCTTTACCTGAAGCAGGAATAACCCAGACTGTCTTCCCCAGCAAATTCTTCATATGCACCACGGGAACTTTGTCCCCCTCTACAATATGTAAAAGTTCTGACTGGGCTGGGCCAGCCCTGTTGGCAGATCCTCTGGTGTTGACCAACCAGGTGGCCTTTGGTAAGTGTGTATCCCAATGCTTGAAAGTTCCCCCACCCATTGCTCTCAGTGTAGTTTTTAACAGCCCATTGTACCGTTCGATTTTCCCAGAGGCTGGTGCATGGTAGGGGATGTGATATACCCACTCAATGCCATGCTCTTTGGCCCAAATATCTATAAGGTTATTCCGGAAATGAGTCCCATTGTCTGACTCAATTCTCTCTGGGGTGCCGTGTCGCCACAAAATCTGTTTCTCAAGGCCCAGGATAGTGTTCCAGGCAGTGGCATGGGCACAGCGTATGTTTCCAGCCACCCGGTGGTTGCTTCCACCATGGTAAGCACATGGCGCTTGCCTTGGCGGGTTGGTGGCAGTGTGATATAGTCAATCTGCCAGGCCTCCCCATATTTATACTTCAGCCATTGTCCTCCATACCAAAGAGGCTTTAATCTCTTGGCTTACTTAATTGCAGCACATGTTTCACACTCATGAATAACCTGGGCAATAGTGTCCATTGTTAAGTCCACCACTTGATCACGGGCCCATCTGTATGTTGCATCTCTGCCCTGATGGCCTGAAGTGTCATGGGCCCACCGGGCCAAAAATAATTCACCTTTATGTTGCCAATCTAAGTCCATCTGAGCCACTTCAATCTTAGCCGCTTTATCCACTTGTTGGTTGTTCTGGTGTTCCTCAGTGGCCCGACTCTTGGGTACATGGGCATCTACATGACGTACCTTCACCACCAGGTTCTGCACCCTGGCAGCAATATCTTTCCACAGTGCAGCAGCCCAGATGGGTTTACCTCTGCGTTGCCAGTTGCTCTGCTTCCATTGCTTCAACCACCCCCACAGGGCATTTGCCACCATCCATGAGTCAGTATAGAGATAAAGTACTGGCCACTTTTCTCATTCAGCAATGTCCAGGGCCAGCTGGATGGCTTTCACCTCGGCAAACTGACTCGATTCACCCTCTCCTTCAGCAGTTTCTGCAACTTGTCGTCCAGGACTCCATACAGCTGCCTTCCATCTCCGATGCTTTCCCACAATACGGCAAGACCCATCAGTAAACAAGGCATACTGCTTTTCACTTTCTGACAGTTTATTATATGGTGGGGCCTCTTCAGCACGCACCACCTCCTCCTCTGGTGACATTCCAAAATCTTTGCCCTCTGGCCAGTCCATGATGACTTCTAGAATGCCTGGACGACTGAGATTTCCTATTCGAGTTCATTGTGTAATTAGTGCAGCCCATTTACTCCATGTAGCATCAGTTGCATGATGTGTAGAGGAGACCCTGCCTTTGAACATCCAGCCCAGCACAGGCAACCGGGGTGCCAGGAGGAGCTGTGCTTCAGTGCCAATCACTTCCGAAGCAGCTCAAACCCCTTCATAGGCTGCCAGTATCTCTTTCTCAGTTGGGGTATAGCTGGCCTCAGATCCTTTGTATCCCTGACTCCAAAGGCTGAGGGGTCGACCTCGAGTCTCCCCTGGAGCTTTCTGCCAGAGGCTCCAGGTAGGACCGTTCTCCCCAGCTGCAGTGTACAGTACATTTTTTACATCTGGCCCGGTCTGGACTGGTCCAAGGGCTACTGCATGAACTATCTCGTGTTTAATTTGCTCAAAGGCTTGTTGCTGCTCAGGGCCCCATTTAAAATCATTCTTCTTCCGGGTCACATGATAGAGAGGGCTTACAATCAAACTGTAATTCGGGATGTGCATTCTCCAGAACCCCACTGCACCCAAGAAAGCTTGTGTTTCTTTCTTATTAGTTGGTGGAGACATTGCTGTTATCTTGTTGATCACATCTGTGGGGATCTGTCTATGTCCATCTTGCCATTTTATTCCCAAAAATTGAATCTCCTGTGCAGGTCCCTTGACCTTACTCCGTTTTATGGCAAAACTGGCTTTCAGCAGGGTTTGGATTATTTTCCTCCCTTTCTCAAAGACTTCTTTCGCTGTATTGCCCCACACAATAATGTCATCAATGTATTGCAGGTGTTCTGGAGCTTGCCCCTGTTCCAGTGCAGTCTGGATCAGTCCATGGCAAATGGTAGGGCTGTGTTTCCACCCCTGGGGCAGTCAGTTCCAAGTGAACTGGACACCCCTCCAAGTAAAAGCAAACTGTGGCCTGCACTCTGCTGCCAAAGGAATGGAGAAAAATGCATTGGCAATATCAATCGTGGCATACCACTTGGCTGCCTTTGACTCTAGTTCATACTGAAGTTCTAGCATGTCCGGTACGGCAGCACTCAATGGTGGTGTGACTTCATTCAGGCCACGATAGTCTACTGTTAGTCTCCATTCTCCATTAGACTTTCACACTGGCCATATGGGGCTATTAAAGGGCGAGCGGGTCCTGCTGATCACCCCCTGACTCTCCAGTCTACGGATCAGCTGATGGATGGGAATCAGGGAGTCTCGGTTGGTGCGATATTGCCGCCAGTGCACTGTTGTGGTCGCAATTGGCACTTGTTGTTCTTCAACTTTCAGCAACCCCACAGCAGAGGGATCTTCTGAGAGACCAGGCAAGGTGGACAGCTGCTCAATTTCCTCAGTCTCCAAAGCAGCAATACCAAAGCCCACCGGTACCCTTTTGGGTCTTTGAAGTACCCTCTCTTGAGGTAGTCTATGCCAGGATGCATGGAGCCTCTGGACCAGTCACAATAGGGTGCTTTTGCCATTCCCTCCCAGTCAGGCTGATTTCAGCCTCCAGCACAGTCAACTCTTGGGATCCTTCTGTCACTCCAGAAATATAGATGGGTTCCACCCCTTGACAGCTTGATGGCATCAGGGTACACTGTGCACCCGTATCCACTAGAGCCTTATGCTTCTGTGGGACTGATGCGCCAGGCCATCTGATCCACACAGTCCAGTAAATCCGATTGTCCCCTACCTCCACCTGGCTGGAGGCAGGGCCCCTCTAATGGTCATCACAGCGTTGGACACTTAAGTCATGGTAAAAGGGATTATTCTTCATTATCACAGGAGCTGGAGTAAAATCAGCTCTTCCATTCCATCTGGGAAACTGCTCACCAGAGACTGAAGCTGTAGCTCTCATGGGATGATCAGTCTTGGCCCTTGCTCCCCTCTTCAGTTCACTCACCCGTTCCTCCAAAGCTGAAGTAGGTTTTCCATCCCACTTTGTCATGTCTTCTCCACGATTCCGCAGGTAAAACCATAGGGTGGCCCATGGCGTATACCTCCTGTATCTCCTCTCTCGAATAATAGGATGCCTTTTGTTAATAGCTGAGACGTGTGTTGGTACACGTGAGGAGCTGGATAAATCAGATAGATCGTCCCTCAATTGTTTGAGGTCCTGGGACAGTTTTTCCACAGCTGAGATGATGGAAGGGATGAGATTGTCTTTGAACTCTCAAAGTTTATGAACCATTTCATCCACTCTTAGTGGTACTATGTCATTCCAGGTTACTGTTGCCAATGAATGGGCATATGACACGGTGCATTCCGTGTAAGTTTTCGCCACATGGGTCGTGTACATTCAACTTCATCTGGATCTATAGGTGTATCCCCGTTATTTGGCTTGATGTGATAGAGCATCTCTATGATGGTCGATTCCCTCAGAGACTGGATGCCTTTGTCTAAAGTAGTCCACTTGGCCGAACGACTCATAACATCATCCTTGTATGGAAACCTTTCTTTCACAGCTGCCAAGAGCTGCCTCCAAAGGCTGAGGGACTTTTTCTCTCTTGCAATCGCTTTGTCAATTCCCCCTTCTCTAGCAAGTGATCCCAGCTGCTTGGCTTTTGTACCTTCTAGTTCGTGACCATCGGCCCCATTGTCCCAGCATCGGAGTAACCAGGTGATGATGTGCTCCCCTGGTTGACGGGTAAAATCTTTTCGCATATTCCGCAGCTCGGTTGAGGTCCGAGGTCGAGAAGTTACCTCTTCTTCTTCTTCTTCGTCATGTGATGATGACTCCTGATCAGATTCTGGACCGGGTGGTGAATTCATTGTTTCTTCATCTCGCTTCACCCTTCTTGCCTCCTTTTTGCTTGTTCTCTTACATACAGGGGCAACCGACATTGGTACGAATTGGTCCTCTGGTTTGGCTGCAGTGATTATCACTGTAGTTTGAGTAGCGACTGTTCTTGTTGCTGGGGGTGATGCAGCTGCTGTGCTTCGAGCTGGGGCAGCCGCGCTGTCTGTTGCAGTCGAAGTTTGAGCAGCTGCTGTACTTGCCACTGGGGTAGCTGCGCTGTTCATTGCAGTCAAAATTTGAGTAGCAACTGTTGCTTTGCCCTCAGATCCGCCGACATTCTTTTCCTTTTGAAGGTGCTGGATAGTGTTGAACAAGGCCCTGTAAGCATAGGCCAAGCCCCAGCACGTTGCCATGATTTGTCCATCTCTGGTATGGCCAGAATGACCACACACCTCATTTGTTTTACTAATTCTTCTGGATTTTGCAGTTGTTCGGTAGTGAAATTCCAAAGTACTGGAGGGGCCCACTGACCTAGATACTTGCCCATACTATCCCACACACCCTGCCACTCATGGCTGTCCAGCCTCAGGGAAAATCTCTTGGTCCTCCTACATCGTCGTTTGACCCCAGACAAGACCCAAACCTGACTCTGCTTAACTCTTGAAATCAGTCGTGGGCAAGACACACTCTGTATGCGTGTTAGCATGGTGATTCCCATCACCATCAGCAAACAAGTCTCAACAGCATTAAAAGGCCATTCAAAAAATTCAAAACTGTCAAATGTAAATGGTCTGGGGGGACGACTGGGAGGGTAAAAGGATGTCTCCTTCACAGGTTGAGCACCTGAGAAGGAGAAAAAAGATGTGTAATTGCTAAGCACTTCTATTATATACCTCCCAAAGTATAAAGGTGGTGACCACACTGGGAACATAAGCCAGATCAGTTTCATGATCAATGACTCTATTGTATTACAAGTCATTACCATAAAGTACAATGAGACAAAAACCTTAGCCCAAGCCCCACACTTGAAAAACACTAATACAGCAAATACTGGATGGAAGTAAGATACGATATACTGAAACTGTGAGATCAAGAGGAACAACCTTGAGAGCCAATAAATCAGCATTGTGATGAGTGACTATCAATCCAGTCAGATCCATCGTTATCTCAACCCCTCGTGCCCCACGTTGGGCGCCAAAAAGAACTGTCATGGTTTAAACCCAGTCAGGCAACTTGTTCACTCACTCCCAGTGAGTGGTGCCGGGCTGACAACAATCGAGCCCCCCTCCCCTTCCCTGCTCCCGGAGGAACGGGGAGGAGGATCGAAAGAGTGCAACTCCCACGGGTTGAGACAAGAACAGTCCAGCAACCAACGTACAACACAAATCACCACCGCTACCACCAACGACAACAATGATAAGAGAAAATAACAAGGGAAGAGAATACAATACCACCGACCAAGAAACGAGTCCCACCCGGAAGCCCCGTGTTCTTCCGGGTAACTCCCAGTTACTCCCCACCCCGGCCATGACGTGCTGTGGTATGGAATACCTCCTTGGCTAGCCTGGGTCAGGCGCCCCGTCTCTGCTTCCTCCCGGCTTCCCCTCCTCCCTGGCAGAGCATGAGCCTTGCAAAGTCCTTGGTCAGGGTAAACATCACTTAGCAGCAACCGAAAACATCAGTTTCACCAACATTGTTCCCAGGCTGGAAGTCAAAACACAGCACTGCACCAGCTACCACCAAGGAGAAACATGACTGCTGCTGCTGAACCCAGGACACATTGGTATTGGATCAGTACGAGATTTTCTGTTACACTCTAAAAAATTCCATCAAAAAAAAACCAAAACAAAACCTGTTGAAACTGATACCAGTATGAATAAGAACTACTGCAAGGTCACTAGTGATAGTTCCACTATATTTATTCTTTTAGATATACACTGTGTATCAGTATGAAACCTAGGTATAGTCAATAGTTGCCAAGAGTATTTCTATCCATTTATTATTTCTATTTATTCTATTCCCTGTTCAAAGTTGCAAGTGTCTAGACAATCATGAAAAGTTTGCTTTGCTTGGTCTGGCTTTTAAATCTACAACTCAGAAAGTTTCTTGCAAAAGGTAAAGAGGAAGCACAAACTACTCTAACTTCAAGCAGCTCTCCACCTTCATGTTACACTTTAATACACACTTTCTCAAGGATATATATTTTCATGTGGCTACAGTGAAGAAAATGTCAAATAATTCCATGAATTTCCAGTTATTTTAATAAGATTTAGAACAGTTACCAAGAACATAGGAGTGATGACAGACTACTGCTTAAAAAGAATGCACATTATCCCAGACAAACTTTAGACATGTTGCTTTGATTTATCATCATGATGCCTCTTAGCACAGTGAAATCAATTGATCTTTTCACATGCAGAGTTTTTTTTTAATTCAGATTGTATATTATTTCCTGCTAAAACAGACTTCTGAGAATCAAACTGTTACTGTACCATCAGTCAAGATTCTAGGAAATAATATTATTCAATAGTACTAAAGACAGACAAAATGACCCAGTTTCTCTGGACTAGGGTTATAGCTGAGTCTGTCTATGAAGCAGGACAAATTTATGTGCACTAAAACCATAAAACCAACATATTTTCATTAAATATAGGCAAAATATTAATTCAAGTGACTTGAACAGCCTGTATTGATTGTTTTCTTCCTCCTCAAATGGAAATGCCCATTAGGATGATGTTCTTTATTAGCTGACACTTCTCTTCCATTTTTCTTCATGCTGAAATTCACTCGTAGCTCATTATAAGTGATTAGCACAATCCTAAACTTCCATAGTGTGCATCGGCTCCCTTATAGCATCATATTTCTCTGTCCTTCCTTTCCTTGCCATTTTTTAAAATGGAATTGAATAGTCTTTGGATCCATCATGGTGAAAAAAATCAGCTTTTGCATCCACCTGTTGACCTCTTCAAAGCCCAGATAATACCAAACAACTGTGTCCATATAGACTTGAATAATTTAATACATAATGCATTTCAGAAGATAATGGAAGACAGTAAATATCGTTGCTTGCCTACTTTGGTTGGTGTGCAAAGGTGATCATATGTGGAAAAGCTAACCGTACTTCCTTTGGAGTGGTTAGCAGACCCTGAATAAATGTTAGGAGCAATCCTGACCTTTTCATGTTAAAAGAAAAATTCTCAATAAACTATTTAAAATAACACCAGCAGCTCAGCAATAAGAGTTTGTATTTTGAAGTTCATGCATACACCACTACTGTAGGTTCGTCATAGTTCAAAATGACAATGTAGGAAAAGCATGATATGAAGATTTGGAAATTACATAAGCTAGGATTTTATGTCAGTGTTTTAACATTATTATTGATTCTCAAATCTGTGGTAACATGCCCTACTTCTCAATTAGCAAAGTATTAGGGGTGGAGGAATATATAAAGGACTGATCTCACTCACCACAGAAATGCAGCAAACTCTCTGCTTTTAGCTGCTTTTAAATGACATGGAGGAACACTGTACTATATTGACTCTTTCAGTTTTTTTCATCTATTCATCTTTTGTAAATGGAAAAGGTTTGCTTTTTCCACTGTCAGTGTATAATCTCACGTATGATTAATATCCAAGCAAGATCTATTTCTCAGTCACTCTTTTACTGTTTAGGTTAGGGAAACAGCAGAAATAAGGAGATGCTGCTGGAGTGTTTTCATATATCTAAAAATATTTTACTCGGTACTCTAGATCTGTTTGATTTTTACAATATTTCATGCAGCTTTTTAGTTTCAAAGCACCTATTCTGCCTGCGCTTCATTATCTCACCTTCTGTTCTTTCATCTTGTTCTCATGTTGGTTTAAATGAAGCCTTTACTATTCCTCTCCTTATCTATCAATCTATTTGACAGTTTAATATTTGGATAACTTTATCAACTACAAATAAGAAATGGCTGATTTTATTACTGGTATATGTCTTGAAGACAGAGATTTTGTATCTTGAAAAAAGAAATAAAATTTATTTATTAAGGCCAATATTTATACATGTGCTCAAAAGACTTTACTGTCCAGCTGATGCATAGTTTCTGATCACTGTTATATTTCTTCCTCTTTTCCTATTCTCTAGAGGGTGCAAATGGTTGCCTTCTAAAGAAATTCCATTAGTGTTCCCATATCTGTATTACTACTGCAGTGAGCCAGCATTCAGCTTGACACAGCACATACCAGAGCCCAAGGGCTCTCTGATGACCACTATTCTTCCATGTAAGGAAGACTTCTCAACTTCTACATTAAAAGAAGGTCTACAGTTACTTTATGTAGTCATGTCAGGGACTGGAAATCTGACCCAAAAGCGACTGCATTATAGGAAAAGTATTTTGAAGGTTGTATTGCTGTGGTATTGACTTGTATTCCTTAGAATGATTCTGGCTATGAATCCTAAGTCATGCATGGAGTTAAGTTAAGGAATCTTTACTGGTGCAGAGAAATGTATACGTTCCATTGAACACTGAAACAAATTCTATTTTTTAGATTTGACGTATGCCAGTAGCTGTGGTAACTCCTTATAGAATTCCCTTGGTTTACGCTTTCTAGGTAATGGAAGCCAGAAAGCACTTGTAAAAACTGTAGCGTTTCCTGCAGTCTGTGAACTGTTACTGAATCCAAGCTTTACACTGTTGTATACTGCTGTTCAGATCATAGTAATGGTCTACCCCAAACAAAGCCAGTCTCCTGCTCAGCAGCACAGTATTTTTGTACAAGTAGTTGGGAGGGGTCCAGGAAGTTCTGGAGGTGGGAAGGAGCCTGGGAAATGTCAGTGAGAGTTTTAGCTGGTTGGAATAGTTCAATGGAGGTCAGGATAAAGAAAAGGGCTGGGAAAGCTTGAGGGAGCTTCTAGGTGCTCAAGACATTGACAGGAAAGTAGGATTTCAGAATGTCCCCCCTGGAAGGATGGGAAAAAGCAGAAAAAAGTGACTTGGAGTTTCAGAGAAAAAAGTGGAAACCCCCCTCTTTGTTAGGGGTTTCAAAGCAGGAATTTTTTCATTGTTTAGCACTACTCACCTGTGCTTCAGCCTGTCCTTCAGAGGGACAAAAGGTGTGAATTAGGTAAAACATTACTATGAACAATAGTGCACTAAAACTGTTATTGGTGTTTACAATATATCCTGATTTTTTTCCTAACAAATTTGTTGTTCATACTTGCATTGAACATTATCTAGCAAATGAGCATAGAAACAGATTTTATAATTAAGGCTAAAGGAAAAGAAGCTGTATGTGAAAATGAAGATGATTAATTAATGAAAAACATCTTTGTTTATAAAAACCAACACTCCTGCTAGCAACCAAAACAAGAGTTAGTACAACTCAGCAGGTACTCACAGTTAAGTTGTATTCCTCTGTTACTCTTACATCCAAAAGCCAGCTGAGGAGGTGGGGGAGAGGAAAGGGACAGATTCTCTGTATGTCAGCAATCTTGGTTTCAGGCCTCCTATATTGTTTTATTTTAATGGAAATGCTACTGACGACAGAGAGTGAAGAAGAAATACTGGTTTGGCTACTGCATTGGTTTACCTGAAGACATACTCAGATTTTCATATATAGCCCCCATTAATGTTACTGATTATTAAAGCTCTCTTAGAATCTGGTCTAAGAATCTGGATACACCTAGAAGTGTCAAAAATATGTGACTTACTGTAGACACCATTTTCATTCGAACAGTAATGATAATAGAGCCGTTTCCCTCAATTATTTAATGGATTTTTGTCCCTTAATTCTCTGATTCCTTAGCCTCTAAATTTTAAATTACAGTATGTATTATTACACTCAAGTAGTATATGTATGTCTTAAACCAGCTAAAAATAAACAGATACTTCTATTGAAGACAGAAACGAAATTCAGTACTAACTCCTGACACTCCAGCCTATGTGAGTTGTCATTACTCTTATTAGCATCAGTGGTCCTGCTCAGGTTAAAAGATCTTGTCCTTCTGACAGCTTAAAGCAGTTGCTACATTTCTCCTTCTGCACATTCCACACAGTGGCTTTCTTTTCCCTTCTTTTTCTTTCCTTGGCCCAGGAAGGAAGCATTACTGTTTCTCCTAGCAGTCTGCCACATGTGCCTTCACAGAGCAGGCACTCCACAGCCCTCAGTAAGTGCTTGCCTCCCCAGTCAACTGAAACATGCCCTTCATCACACAGTTCACTGTGCTAGTTCTTTGCATTTAGAATGTAATGAGAAGGGACATGAGGTAAGTATAGAACAAACTTTGTTTAGGATTTTAAAACAAAAGTATATTTATACATTATTTACATTAAATTCACATTTTAAAAATCTCACAGTAACCTATTTCTCTGTATTCTTTCCACAGCATGCTAAAAAAAGCATCTCCCCAGAAGTCTGCTGGGTCCCCCCTCTTTCTCTCTCTCTCCTCTCACCTTCCCACCCCACCCTTTCCCTTCCCTGTTCCTCATTCCTCATCTCTCCATCTGTCAAACAGGAACTTCTGCACTTTTACACCATATAACATCCCCACCTCTTCCTGACCTAAGCATGTACTAGCGATCACTGTCATTGCTGACCCAAACAGTCTCTGGTTCAGAAAGTCTTACAACAGCCCTTTTTGCCTGACTTGGGGATTTTCCATGCTGTAAAACTGCAAAATTGTCTTTGGAGAGAAACATGGTTGGCCTAGTTCACCAAATCTGTAGCCATCTATTGTCCCAAGGCATTTCCTTTAGATTCCACAATTATAAGGCTTAATGTTTGATTTTTGTAGGCATATATAATAGCCTTGTCATTTCATCGTACATTTAGGCATTGAGGCACTTCTTACTATCTCTGTGTCATAATATCAAACAGAAATTTGTGACAGAGTTGTTGAACTGTAACAGGTTACTTTAGGCTATAGGACAAAGGATGGAACCACTACTCATCTCTGAGCTGCAGGAGAGACAAGGAGAGGGCACAAACAACCTTTCTAATAGCTACCCAGAAGTATGGTGAAAATTCTGCAACGCAAACTCCACCCAAAGGAATGGACATGCACTTCCACCACTATTGATAAAACAGCTGTCCTCAGGCTTGGTACCTGCACAGTTCCTCAGGTGAGACAAAACACTCTCTCCTTTGTTCAGAATAGTATTTCCTTGACAGATATTTGTCAAAGAAAAGAGGTAGACTAGCTTTAACTTTTTATTTTCTGTTAGAGTTAGCTAAACTAGAAACAGCCTGGCCGTCCTTTAGCTCCTGATCTGTTTCCTTGGCAGATAATTCCTAGATTTATGATTTCTTCTCCTTAAAATGATCCTCTGTTTTTTACCAGCATTATCTAGAGCTGTGTATCCAGATCTGAAAAGTTTTACAATTCTATGAGAAGGCGATTAGGAAGACAGGAATTACTACTTTATTTCCAGATACTGCACAGCCTTGGGAAGTAAATAAAAATGGTACATTTCATATTTCTTGATTTAATACATCTTCTTCACTAAGATGATGCTGCCTGCCCTTGCAGTGGATTTCAGAAATATTTTTAATTACCGCTTCCATTATTCCAGCTGCTGCTGTTATTTCTGCCAGTGTCTTGCCAGAAATAAAATTGAGTGTTAAAAGAGCAAACAGCATTACAAATGAAGCAAATCACTCACAGAAACACCCTAGCAAGTATATTACTCTCAGAATAAACAAAGAGAAATCAGCATCCTGCATTACAAAGCTGTTACATACAGAGAACTCCAGCAAGCTTACTTTCTCTATTCTTCTTCCAGCAACCAATTTTTAAACACAAATTAGAGTTTCATGCAGTTTTGTGGTATGTATCCCTCATGTGGATTTTGTGGTGAACCTAGCTCAGGCAACGATTGTTGTATCAGTTCTGTCCATTACTAGATCATATGTCTATACAAATTTGGTTAGAATTGCACAGCTAGCAAAATCCACCAGTCCTGTCTCTTGGAGGAGTCACCATCTCTCCTGCTACTTAGACTGGTTCTTGTTCACAACTGCTCCTTCTTCACAGTGCCTACAGCAAGAAGTAGAGCTTAAGGTTCAGAATTGATCTCCCAGGTGAAATACCTGCTTCCATTATCTCATCTCTCTGTAGCTTCTCTGTATACCTGCATCAGGACTAATATATACTTGCCTACGTCTTGTACTTGCAAAAGGCAAGGTTTTGGTGGAATTGGAGCAGCCTAGCGGAACCTAGTGGAAGGTTTACTCTTACTCCATGTCCACAAGCTACTCCAGGTCTGTCTGTGTCTGAAAAAGGCTTCACTCATAGATAAATTCTGCTTTGTATCAGCCAGGAACATCAGTGCTTCACTTTCTTCCCTCTAACTTGCTACTGTGTGACCTGGATATTATAGCATAAGTGACTAGGGAGCTCCAGGAAGCAAAATGCAAGAAAATGCCTGACAAAGTTCAGCTTCCAAGGAGCACAGACTGGAAGTACACTCCCATCAAAAAAGTTTTGTACAAAAAAAATAGAATGTACTATTTTACCATATCAGTGTCAGAAAAATCTTTTACAGCAATGCAAGAATGAAAACCGAAGACAATATTGCAATTTTTTCATGTTAAATGAGGAAATTCAAAGAATCACAGAATGGTTTTGGTTGGAAGGGTCCCTAAATTCCATCCAGTTCCAACCCCCCTGCCACAGGCAGAGACACCTACCACTAGATCACGTTGCTCAAAGCCCCGTCTAATCTGGCCTTGAACACTTCCAAGGATGGGAAAGCCAGAGCTTCTCTGGGCAATCTGTTCCAGTGTCTCACCACCTTCACAGTAAAGAATTTCTTTCTAACATCCAATCTGTACCTATCCTCTTTCAGTTTCAGACCATTACCCTTTGTTCTATTTCTTTCATTCCAGCACAGACCTCCTGCTTAGCTCTGAAAACCTCTCAGACTCCTACAGTACATCATTCTAGGCCAGTCCAGTTTCTAACCACCCATGGGTTAAATTATAGCTGCAGGCAAAGCCTTAGCAGATACACTTTTCATGTTGCCTCATATTTAGTCTATACACCCAGTTAAAAATCTGATAGTAAATAAGAACTCTGTTTTTATTTTAGAAATCACTGCAGCTCTCCTCCTAGAAGACAAACAATGAAATGGCTTTTTGCATCCCTGAATGTTGAAGCACCTGGGAAAAGGTGTAAAATGTTTTTATCCTGAATGCTCAAATATGGAGTTATTCACACAGTGCTTTTTCAACAGTTAACAGTATGTATTGTATCATTTCAAGAGCTTACCACAGTGTTTATTTTGGATGCAGCTTCACTCTCATTGTCTTAAAATCATGTTAGTTTATTCAAGGTCTGGCACTGTTTAGCTACTTTCACTTCCAATTTAATTAACTTGAACAAAAAAGAAACACACCCAAACTCATGAACAATTTCCAAGAAAACATCCAGCAAATTTTGATACTGAAAAAAAAAGGATTTAATGAGTAAAAGAAAGAAGTACTCCAACTAGAGGAGAAGGAAACAATACCCATACATATCAAATCATGGTCTAGCTGATACTAATGGATATCTTCCTAATAATAACAAAGGTAATACTTTCATACCATATATAGGCATAGAAAGATAACAGAAGGTAGGCTTCAATTCCCCTAGCTTTAACCTTAGCCTAAATATAATACTCTTAGCCTAAAACGGCAGGTAGGCTCCCTCTAGAGTTGATGGAGAAAAGAAGGTACAGGAGAGCTATAGTAGCTGCTGGGAAAAGTAGACTAGATATGGCTAGGGGGGTACTTCATCTCACTGACTGTGAAATGAGCCTTGACAAATGGTTTAGATCAGACAGACATATTTTAAATGCAAAAGAGATATCTCACCACAAAATGCAGTGGCATGACTCAGTAAAGAATCCTCTCCAATACCAAATTTCAGGGTCATGGCTGTTTAAGAGAAAGAGAAATGAGATCCAAGACCCCTGTATCAGGTATGCATTGTATTGGCACTAGATTTCATCCAAGCGTGAATGTAATTTATTTGTGCCTGACTTTCAGATTTAATGCCCCTTTTCCAGCCTTCAAAGGACCATATTTTTATTTCACTTGCTTGCATATGAGAATTCTGAATTTTGTCCTATAATTTTATCGTGTCAGGTGAAATTTAGCCTAGATGAAACTTTATAACATTTGTGCACATTTTAAAGATAATTTATTCTTTAAAGGCAAATAATTACTTAAATATTCAATAGAATGAGGGTTTTAAAAAGTTAAACTTTCATTTTGAGGAAAAAAAAAAAAAAGTTGTCTGACTCAGTAAAAAACAGATCCAGGGAAATTTCATTAAACTGATTTTATCTCTTAATTAGAGAATTAGTTTCCACATTCCAAGCAGTTTGAAAAGCTTAAATATCCACTACATGATGAACTTGAGATGCAAATACAATCATTCAGTGGTCAAAAATTCAAATTTCTCCAAACTTCAATGCCTTTACGCATTCTTTTTAATTCACCTATCTTTTACGTAGACTTCTTCAGTGATATTTATTTAAACAAAAAAGACTAAACTTTGGCCCTTCATTTGTCTAAGATAACTAAAATCCCTGTAAGTGTTAGACCTGGGATAAAGAACTGTGGTTTCAGAGATATCATACAATGCACTGCCAGGAAAAGGCGTGGATAGCTCACATACGAAATTTCCTGAAAACTATGTTTACAAGGAATTTGCTTTGTTATAAAGCTTTTAAATCCATTCCACTTCCTACTCAACACTGTTCTTTTGAGAAGATACGTCTGCCAATAGTTTTGCTTCCTATGGCAAAATATAGTATATGGTTTTCCCTCAGGTAGTTCTGTTCTAGGTAGAACAAGCTGGTATGAAAATCTGCATTGCCTTTCACAGGTGGGAAAATATAATTCATTAATTATTACACCATCTGCTTTTATACTGACCTCTGTAACAGGAAATAGCACAAGTGACCCAATAAAGCTGATGATAAAAAATATAAATAGCATCTTGCTTTATTGCTATTGTGTTGGCTTTTCTGCAGCTCTGAATTGCCTGTGTCACATAGTCCCACTGCAGAAAGACACTGGAGGAAATCTGTATGTTTACGTGTAAATTGCTGAAAAAAGAAGCTGTTAAGCTGGACCTGAAAATTAACTTCACAAAACTACTTCATCAGCCTGGTAATCAAACAGTACACAAATATTTTTAGAAATACAATAAAACCCTTCACACTATATGTAACTATGTGACTCTCACAAAAAAATACATATTACAGTTATGCTTCTAGTTATAGATGCGGTGCTTCAATAGTATAAAAGTACTTTGAATTCAAATTGTGTAAATAAGTATTAAAACCCCACATACTGTAATCATACTATTGAAGTTATCCTAGTCTTTTAATTCTAAATTCTGTCTTATATTTTTTTACTTCATATTGTTTCACTATTTCATGGGGAAAAGCACCCCACCAACAGACAAAACCAGAAAAAAAACGTATCTCATACATCAATTAATGACTGTTATTTCAAAATAGTATCTTTAATTGAGCATTAAAACTATCAGATTTTTCTTCAGTATCATAGGTATAAAGAACAAGATGTCAATATTTCTTAAAAATTTTACAATATATTCTCATTTTCCACAACAGTGACTGGAAAATCACAACAACTTTTTTCACCAGTCTACCAAACTATTTGGAAACTTTGAACAGATAGCTGTGACAAGTCAATTCACAGATGCTGCCCAAGAATTCCAGAAAATTTACTACAAGTTTCAGTCTTTTACTGGGTTTCTTGTCAAGGGAACAAAATTCTTTGAGTTTCAATATCTAACTGAAAGTTGATTTAAGCCCAAAAGAGTTTACTAGTTTGGGACTAAATTTTTAAATACAAATCAGGTGAATTATTTGTAATCTAAACAAACAAACAAATAAATAAAAATTTCTATGAATAGCATAATGAAAAACAGCTATTTTTTCATCTTTCTTGTAAATCTCTTCCCCTATCGTGACTACCTCAATTTCTGCTTCCTTCCATTTGCCCACATCTGCTTTTTCCATGCATGAGACAACCGTGATGTTGCTACACTGAACTTTTCAGCATGAAAATTAGCTATCTGGTATAATACATACTGCTTGATGAGGCTGTAATTTACCCCTACTCATGTGACTAATGCCCACACTATCCCACACTTATGAGACCATGTTCAGTCCTTTACTTCTCCCTCAAATGGGAATCAGCTCAAACTGACTGCTAGGTTCAGAGATTGCTCAGGAAAATGGCACATATGCAATTGAATTGACAGCATAATCGCACCATCTTCAGTTCTAGACTGGTGATTAAAATCAGCAAATTAAAAGCTGAAAAAGGAATATGTCATCTTTCGAAAATACCATTTTCTTGACCAAATGGGGTCGCCACAGTTACTAAAAATTATTTTCTTGCATTTTAGCAGGGCCCTTGTAAGGAAAAAGAAATGAAAATTAAGAAAATTCCTTTAAGTGATACAACAAAAGATTAGTTACTATGACCATGAATTCTGTCTGCCATGTATTTCATCTAGCAATACAGACAAATAAACATGTAAAAGAAGCTGAAAGGAAAATCTGATGGATTTCCAATGCCTTTCTTTTCCACGTCATGATACACTTTATTCCTTTTAATTCCCTTTTTTTTTTTTCTTTCTCTCTTTCCCTAACAGGAGAGCTCTCTGTAAAACATTTAAACACTTAGCCAATACCCATGTATTCCAAACAATGAACACTGATGCTATCAACCATCATAAAGATATGTGAAAACAGTAGCTTTTGTAATCGATCTTGAAGCAAGTGGATTTTTCTTTCCTCTTAATTATGGTGACAATTCTTCCTTTGTCATCAAAATATGCAGGAAAGATTGGTAACTACTATAAATATATATCAAGCACACTTTTAACTTATCTCTCTGAATACACCCACTGGCATTCTTTGAATAAATCATGTCAGAAGTGGTTTCTCTCTCTTTTGACTATTCTTTAACAAGGAAATCTCCATGCATTTATTGTGTGGGCCACAAAGTAATAGAAAGATTTTCTCCCTAGCAATGAATGTATAATGAACATTTGGCAGTTGCATCAATTGTGTGGGTGGAAAATTAGAAGTAGAAAACCAGTCTTTCTAATCCTAGTTATCTTTCATACATGTATATGTCCCTTTCAGAATGCACGTTGACATTCTCTCCTTAATGAAGGCATCAAAATTTTTGTCATCAATATTTCTAAATATATGATTTCATTCCCAGAATAGATTTATCTCTTTAGTCTATGTCTACGGTGCATTCTACATCTCAGCTATCCACCACAGAGCCTTACAGACAGTAAAGAGAAAAAGGGTGTTTCTGATCATAGGCTATCTAATCTTTTTTAGACATCTTAAATGTTACATCTTTCACACATTGTGAAGGCCTGTTTCTCTTCACTGATTATAAGAAAAGCTAAAATTACTAGTTCAGGTAAAGATACCTCAATCTGCTCAGCTAAATATTACTCACAGGACTTAGTTCAGCTGTAAGTAAAGATAGCCAGTACTACTAAGTTCTCCATGAACTACAAGTATCATCTATCAATGTAAAGTGTATACTTCTTTGTAACTGGTTTTCCCTTCTTTGGGTAAAATGGTCACAGTTTTCCTCGTCACAGCATTTTAACTGTCAATCCTAAGTAAACTTTGTAATTTAAACAAACCAATAAAAAGAAACAAATAAATGAAATTCTAGTTCACAGGAAATAAGAGGGATCCTTTCTCTTGGATGCCATGACTTTGTTGATGTTCACATTCCATTTTTTAGGAACTCATTTTGAGAGACCATAATAGGAGAAATTGTTAGAACTACGCACTGTCTGTTACATTCATGTCTGCAAATCTATTTCCTCTGCTGCTTTAATAGAATTCTTTTACATGTGGAACTGATAAACATTAACTCAGGTTAAGTTATTGCTTACAGTTGTGGTTTGTTTTATTTTTTTATACTGACAAGTCGATAGAAAACAGTTTGATAACAGGAAACTAGGTTGAGTTCATAATAAACACAGAACTAATGATGTTACTATTTATAGCTTAACTCTTTACATCCTGCTATGTCAAAGTATACTGCTCTGCCCTTTTTTCACAATAATTCTTATATTTTTTAAGATATTGTAAAACTTATCCTTTAAACTCTTCTCAACTTCCCTCTTGAAATCCCTAAGACCTACTCCAATACAATCAATTTACCCTTGTATTCCAAAATATATTGTCTATCCGTTATTTCTGTAAATTATGATTTTGCATCTTACCTCCTAAAACCAGTCAAAATACAGCCATAACTGAACTCAGTTGTTAATAATAGCATGAAACATGATGAAGTAACTTACAGACTGATTGTAATATTTTAATGCAAAAAGCTGCATTTCAACAAGAACATACCATGCCTTGTTGTACTTTTAAGCACGTATATGTTTTCATAAACTGGCGGCTTGCCTTCTGAAATCCATGAAGAAGCTGCAAAATAGACCTAAATCAAGCTTACCCACTGCTTCCTTAGACAAAGTTTTTGCCAATATTCAGAGCAAGGATTGTAATGAATGTATAACAGCTCTAATTCTGTTTCTTTGTTGGTTCTCTAACTCTTCTTCAACCCTCCTGGCTTGACTTGAATCCGCATCTGTAAAATTCTCAGCTTTGTTGCAAAAAGCAACAGTTACTGAGTTGGGTAGATCTAAGATGAAAGAATGAATATGTTTTATTAAATTGGTATAATTGTATTTTGTCTGATAACACATAAATGTATTTAATAATCTTATCTGACCTAAAGGGAATATTAAGTCAGCACTCTATGCTCTACAGTAGGTCAGACTAAACAATCATAATAATAACCTTAGCCTTAGGTTCTGTTCACTGGGAAATATATTTTGGGCCATCCCACTGGAAATGCAGGTTATGACACGTGTGTACACTGTGACAGGTGTTCTTATGTATTTTTCAGGCCTAGAGATTTGGACAACGTCAAGAAAATATATCTAGGAACATGTACAGTAAACTACTCATGTAATGTAAAATAACAGCATCTCACGACTGCAGATAACATGATATGCAAAATATCAAATAAAACTGACTGAGTACCTTGAATCCTTATGCAAGTGAAAGAGGAGTCGACAAGGACAGATGCCATTCTGGACCTCTTGATCACCAATGGGGAGGGGTTGGTGGGGAATGTAATGCTCCAAGGCCGCCTTTGCTGTAGCTGTCATGAGATGGTAGAGTTTGAGATCCTCAGGGCAGTGAGAAGGGCACTCAGCAAGTTCACTGCCTGGGACTTCAAGAGAGCAGACTGTGGCCTCTTCAGGAATCATAGAATCATAGAATAGTTAGGGTTGGAAAGGACCTTAACATCATCTAGTTCCAACCCCCCTGCCATGGGCAGGGACACCTCACACTAAACCATATCACCCAAGGCTCTGTCCAGCCTGGCCTTGAACACCACCAGGGATGGAGCATTCACAACCTCCCTGGGCAACCCATTCCAGTGCCTCACCACCCTTACAGTAAATAACTTCTTCCTTATATCCAACCTAAACTTCCCCTGTTGAAGTTTTAACCCATTACCCCTTGTCCTATCACTACAGTCCCTAATGAAGAGTCCCTCCCCAGCATCCCTATAGGCCCCCTTCAGATACTAGAAGGCTGCTATGAGGTCTCCACGCAGCCTTCTCTTTTCCAGGCTGAACAGCCCCAACCTTCTCAACCTGTCTTCATACAGGAGGTGCTCCAGTCCCCTTGATCATCCTCTTGGCCCTTCTCTGGACTTGTTCCAACAGTTCCATGTCCTTTTTATGTTGAGGACACCAGAACTGCACACAATACTCCAAGTGAGTTCTCACGAGAGCAGAGTAGAGGGGCAGGATCACCTCCTTTGACCTGGTGATCATACTCCTTTTACTGCAGCCCAGGTTACGGTTGGCTTTCTGGGCTGCGAGCACACACTGTGCAGACTGCCAGCTCATGTTCAGTACCTCTTCAGGAACCTATTCAGTAGGGTTCCATAGGGTAGAGTCTTAGAGGGCAGGGGTGCCGAGACTGCTGGTTGGTATTCAAGAATCACCTGTTCTAAGCTCAGGAGTGTTGTGTCCCAACAAGAAGAAAATGGAGCAAAAATGCCAAGGGGCCTCCATGGATGGACAAGGAGCTGCCAACAAAATTCAGAACGGAAAAAAAAAGCTTGCAGAAGGTGGAATCAGGGACAAGCTGCCTAAGAGGAATACAGGGGTATTGTCTGGGAAGCTAAGTATGAGGTCAGGAAAGCTAAGGCCCAGTTAGAATTGAGCCTGGCCAGGGATGTCAAGGATAACAGGAAAGGCTGCTACAGGTATGGTGCCACTAAACTGCACATTTGCCTAAATTTTAAATCTTTTCTTTTTTCCCATCAAAATAGTCTCTGAAATCCAAACAGTACTAAAAAAAATGTAAAGATTTAATCTAATATAATGTATTGATAAGGGTTAAATCAAATTATAAGAAGCCAGTCTTATTATATAATGTTATCAATCACAGTGCTTGTATCATTATACGTCTTACATCATTATACTATTGCTTAGTATTGCTTTAATTCAACTAAATGCATAAATTTACTATCAATCTGATTCATAAAACAATCCCTTGCTAATTTGCCAATCAAGATCTGTATGCAGACAAATTTTGGAAAAGTCAGTAACAAAAAAAAAAATAATCACAAGGTTCAGAATGTTCTTGACGTTCATTCATGGCTTTATTGGTTCACAAAAAAAGAACATACACCTATACCATGTACAAAATTTCAAACAGCAAAGAGGGTTTCATTAACTGCAAAATTCACGCTTTTTAGAAAATCTCCCTGTGTACCTATAATACTACTACTATGTACCAAGATGCATAAATCCCTTTGGCATTGTACATATGACTAACAACAGTAACAAAAAAAATTTGCTCTCAAAGCTTCTTTCTCTTTTAGTTTGAGTAACTTTGTTCTGACAGCTAGAAATCCTGTGACTTTTCAAGGCCCTCTTCTCCACAGCTTTGCCATTTCCCACATGAAACACATTGCTGAATCAACATTGTAATCCCTACTCTGAATTTTATTGTCATAGCTGCAGCTAAGGTGGCCATTTAATGTCAGATATTTTGACTACAAGGCACAGCAGCATGGTGATTACTGTGATCTAAATTGCCGTCTTTCTGTATTTCTTTCTTTAGCTTACCTTTTAGGAGGGTTTCCATGCTGCTGTAAGTACTAGCTGGCTACAGGGCTCAAACACACCAATATACCTAGTTTAAATGCAACTATAAAACTAGCTATAAAATGATTCCATGTACTACATGAGTTACAGGAATTGTTACAGTATAGACACTTATCCTGTATAATTTGTTTTTGTTAAAATTCACCACCCAGATCTTATAGTCCTCCAAGAAGCTATGTCATTCAAGAAATTATAAACCTGGAAAATGGAATATACAAATATAGCTCCTGAAGTTTTGTGATGGCTGGCTCCAAATCAGCTTACAAAGCAGGCTGGACAATCTGGTGACATACCAACTTTGGCCCGTTTCTGGAAAAAAAGTCTCATTTGCAGAATACTTCAAAATCTCAGCAAAGACCTACCAAAAATATTTTTCTCCTAGCCTTTTCAATCAGCTTCACAGTAACCATGACTTAGCTGAGAACTGAGGCAACAGATTCCCAGAAGAAATAAAGTGTTTACATCTGTAAAAACGTGAGATCTGTATTCTCCCCCGGTTGGGTAAAATACTTTCATGAAAGGCCATGAGACTTTAAACAGGAAAAGAAATGGGAATGAGAACAAACATGGTCAAGGATATAACCATTCATGTCACTTTATGACAGTACTCATCTCTTTATTAAGAGCACTCATCAAAGCAAACAAATGCTGTTCTTGCAGTCAAAACTACAGTATGTCCTGGTGACACAAGACCTTACATTAGAGCCATAGAAAATTTCCATAGACAATTTCCATAGACAGTAAATGCAAATTAATCCAGGCATAACACTCATGTCCACTGACTCACCAATAAGCATACTATTATTAATAAAATTAACCTGGCCTCTGACAGGTATGTTAGTTATTTTAACAACCCCACTGTGATCACTTGATGCTTGGACTCTGCTTTAATAAGCCATTTTTGATGAAACTAACAAAATTTCTTTAAATAGAAAGCATATTACACAGTATGGAGAGACAGGTTGATTTTTTCATGGTTGTTACACTGGAGAATAAGATTTTTTTTTTTTTTTTCCTTACACCTTACAAATGTGTATGAAATAAGATATTAACTTTTAGTTCCACCTATGTACAAAAGACAGGTCACACTGAAGCTGCGTCTATTAACATTGTATCATCTGAGTCAACACTTACCTGAAGCAGAACATCTGCCCATGGGATTCCTGGTTTATGACAGTTGTAACCATGTGTTCTGAAAATTTCCACCTAAGAGATAACTTTCCTCTTACCCCTTGTGTTTTGAGTTAGTTCTCATCTCTAAAACCTGTTACAGTTTCCTGCAAGCTAGAGGAAATATTTACATCTTTCTTTTTTTTTCAGATTATACTTTTATAGCAAACAGAAAATATTTGGATATCACACAAATGGCATAACAATGGTACATGTATAGTATAACTTCTATTAATCTCTACCTCTGTTGCTGATAAACTACAAAGGAGAATAAGATAGCATGAGCAGCTTTGTTGTATTTCAAAGAAGATGAGTTTTCAGACTAAGAAAAAGTTACTCATCACAAACTCGTCAAAGCAGAACTTCCTCTTTCATTTTGACTATATAAATAGTTTCTAGGAAGTTCTAAAGTTACATCGGTTATACACATGGTTCATTTTACAGAAATGAAACACAGCTTCTTAATGTTTGTATCACCAAATATTGCCACCATTTGATTAAAATATGGTAAGAAATCTCTCTTTTTAAATGAAACCCAAAGATATGCTTGCCCCATGACCTAGATCCACAAGTACTAGTGAAGAAAATCCTAAATTAAACTGGGTACTTAAATCCAAAATTCTGATATGAAAATTCTTCTTTCACTTCTTCTTTATCCTTAGCCATAGCTACTCTGTTTTGGTGCTAACATGTTTCAGTCCATAAGGTTCTCCAGATATTTAACATTTCAGTTTTGCATGGCTAGAACTGTGCTTCAAAGCAGTTTGGTGTCTGATCTCCAGACCAGGCATTTCCCCTCGATTTTACTAAGAGCAGATCCTAAGAGCAGATACTCAGAGCACACCTAGCACAAACTGATAGGATTGATTTCCTCACAAAATGCAGTTGCCACCAGTTCTTTTAAGGCATCAGTAGAAGAAAAAGCTGTCTGCCTTTTCTGTAATAGCTTGATGTTAACAGCATCTGTTGGATTCATTTCCCTTCACCACATGGGAAACGTCCCAGCTTTTGAGTAGTTTGACAAGATGGCTAAGTTGTCATCATGGTGATAAGACAGTTCCTTGTCCTAGGACCACATACATTCTGTATGATGCTCAGAACTCTCCTATGTAAGTGAACTAACCTAAAATGACTAAGTAGATCCAGAGCACCAGAACATTTTAGTCATATTTAAAGCCCTCCTTCTGCATAGGAGGCTGTTTGGATGCCGTAACAACCAGAGTAGGCAGCATATTAAATGGACTCTAGCCTGCAGATGGCTAGAGATGCCTATATCTATGTCTCACACTAAAATACCTAGGCTTGAAAATGAGGCTGGATTTCAGACTCAAGCATGTAATATAATCAACTTACTTCTGGAAAACCCAACATGGGATAATAAAACTAATACGGGCTTCATAGAAGGACTGTCTTCTTACCAGAGTGACCTAACCACTCAGATAAAACCATCAAAGGGTTTGAAACCACAAAATCAAATTATTCACATTGACAGGCAGGTGGAGCAATGGGATCTAGAGTACAGGTTTTAGCAGGTAAAAATTACTGTAGTACCCCTGAAACAAAGAGTTATAGCAATCTACAGAAGCTGGAATCCCAGCAGAAGTCTGGTTTGCAACATTCACTAAAAGAGTAGCAATGTGCTGTTTGAGGTTTGGGGGGGGGGGGGGGGGGGGGGGTTGGCTTGCTTTGCTGTTTTGGGGGGTTTTTGTTAATCCATGCCATAAAACATACACTGGCATCATGACCAGGGTCATGCTCCTGCAAAAAATCAAGATTTTTTTTTTATGATCATGAAGATTAAAGGAAAGTCTGGGCAGCAATCTATATTTACATGTTGCTTTTGTTCCAGCTGAGCAAAATAATAGAAATGGAAGAGGAATGTGTGCATGCATCAAGGAAAAATGGGAGAGTTAATGTTTTTACCTATGTAGAAGAGAAAAAAGAACAGACCGAGAGTTTTCACCATGGTTATTGCAGTCACAGCTACCTTTTTTTTCTGTAACCAAACAGCAATAAGTAATTATACTATGCAGACAAGCTGTGAAGGCAATGAACGCAGTGCAATGCAATACAATGTAAAACTCTGCAGACAATGTAATTATTTTGAGAAATTACTGTCATATACTGGTCTCCCTCCACAGCACGCTCACAGTAAGTTATTCTTTTATACAGTTTCATAGTTTAAATCTATCTGAACAATAAATAATATTGGTTATGCAACATACCAGGAGAAGCATGTTAAAAGAAAGACAATTGTTAAGAAGCTGTAATACAAAGAAGCGCGGATGGAGTGCAGAAAGCCCAAAGTAATAATAAGAATCAATTAATCCTCCACCCCTAAATTCTGACCTCATTTAAAATATTTCAGTTCTATAATGCAGTGGAGCTAATGGACCAACATCCCAAGATGGGATGTTACGTGTACCTTTAGTCAAAAACCTTATAAACAGATTTCGATTTCCAGTTCAGCCCCTTGATTTTGTACAGTAAAATATTTATTTCTTTCATCTCCCAAACTTGCAGTTACCAGTTCCATTCTCCTCAGACTCAATGTCATAGCTCAAATGACTTCAGTGCTGGAGCTATGAAATACTGAAAAAAGGCTGTAATACTCAGGACAGAGAGATCAGTATCTCATTCAGGTGGAATAGACTGTTTTTTTCTAGCCTTATTTATAGCATATACTTTGAAGAAATACATAGTAATGTTAAAGTATGGAAATATACTACAGGGCTCAAAGATGTATTGTTGACATAGTAAATAGATAAATAGGCAAGTAAATAAGAAAGTAGACAATCTCCTCATGTTGCAGGAGAAAACTGTGAATCAGGATGTAAATTGCAAGGAGCTGGCTCAAATAAATAGCAAGAGCCTAAAAAATTATGAAAAGAGTAGAGGTATCATCTGCAGGAATCTTAAATTCTATTCAAATATAAAATTCCTTCTACATGAGTATAAAGCAACAATCATAAAATAAAGAGATTGGTGGAAGAGTTACAACAGTAAATTATTCCATACAAATTAATCTCTTTGATGTCTTCCTGTATTTTTGTGATACAGCTGGTTTGGATCTCTACCAATTTAGGATGAGTACTGAAAAAAATGCATCCAGAGAAAATGAGGAAAGAAAAGCAGCATGACTGAAGATGTGAGATACTTGAAATCTGTTAAGGAGGAAAATCAGATTATTTTTTTCAGTAAGAACACAGACTGTATATTAATTTGGTTCATAACTGCTTCACAATAGTTGGCACATAATCCAAAAAAGACCAACAAAGACACAAAAAGGTATTGCAGAGAACAAATTTAACACAGAACATAAAGGGCATTTTTCATAACGTTTTCTACCAAGATTAATTAAATTAACACAGGCTGCAAAACAAATTTTTAATGAAGATTCCATTGTATAGTAAAAAGGATTTTTGGCACATTTGTACCATGGTTAATACAGATGGAGCAGAAACATGGGCATTCTCCAAGAATATCAAGTATCAGCTAAAAGCTGAGCTGTAAAACATGAAAAGATTTATGCATAGAGTATTACTGGAACCATACCAAATCCTGCTAGGTCTTAGTTCTGGTACTTGAAGAAGGAGCCCTTGAGTATCTCAGACATAATAAAAATAAGACTACAGCCCCACAAGTACTGCCAAATGAATTCTACCATGGTCCTAGAATCAGACAGGAAAAAATGGAGACTATGAAAATGAACAACAGAGTAATCAAGGTGAAAGACATCTTGGAGACTGTGAATAAGCAAGTGTAAGAAAAAAATGTAAATTATCACTCATCTACAGTACAATGTGAACCATCAAAGATGAAAATAAGAGCTTTCACTGATAAATCTTCACTTAGAAGGTATATGAACAACCTCTGCAGTATTTTCCATGCAGTGCATAATACAGTGTAATAGCAAAGAACATTGCAGAAACATGTTACGTCTCTCTTGCAATTATTATTGTCATACTATTCCTTTAATGGAAGTAAGTTAAGCGTACTTCTGCTATTTGAAGTCAAAGTCTTGCATTACTCATTGCTCTTTTGTGCTAGAGGTTGGAGAACCTTTTTACCTCACAATCAAAATGAATCAAAATTGCTCATATCCTCCATAAGAATAGAGGAACAATTTCCATGGAAAATGAGTTCTATGTACATTACAGTCACATTATTTAGAAGACTGCCTGGCATTGAAACTACTTGCAAACCTCTGGTTCCTTCACCCTCACCTTTGTGACAGAACACATTTCCACAGTTCTTTGGGGAAATAATGACCTCTTGAAGAGAGAATTGGGTCTTCGTGCTATCGTAAATTTCTGTTGTCTTTTCAAAGTCTAGTCTTTGGAAGTCTTTAACTTAATCTTTAACCACAAATGGTTCTATCAGATTCCACGGAGTTACCAGCGTATTTATTCTACAACCTGTTCTCTTCAGTACTTCACTGAAACTGAAGTGGGAGGCAAAGTTCAAAATGACAAATCATGTTTAATTTATAGCACTAAGACTTTAAACTAATCTTACCTTTTTGTTTTATTTTTCATTATTGCTAATGAGCAGCAAGTCCAGGGGAGGGCCTCAGAAATGATCAGAGGGCTGGATCACCTCTCCTAGGAAGACAGGTTGAGAGAGCCTGGAGAAGAGAAGGCTCCAGAGCAGACCTTAGAGGAGCTTGCAATACCTAAACAGGAACTACAAGAAATCTAGAGAGGGACTTTTTGCAAAGGCATATAGGGATAGGGCAAGGGGTAGAGGATTTAAACAGAAAGAGGGGAGATTCAGATTAGGTATTAGGAAGAAATTCTTTACTGTGAGGGTGGTGAGGCACTGGCACAGGTTGCCCAGAGAAGCTGCCCATGGCAGGGGGTTTGGAACTAGATGAGATTTAAGGTCTATTACAACCCTAACCATTCTAATCATTCTATGATTCAGTGATTTTTCTATACTATTACAAACCACTGAAACTAATAATATTTGTTATGTAGATACTGAAATTACCTAGTATCTACCTGTGGGCCTAAGAGCACCTCATCTAGGGATTCCTGCTTAAGATACACAGGTTCCTTACTACCAATGTATAAAACTTCAAACTTTGAGAAGAGCATTTAGCAATATGTTATGAATAGTTGCCTGAATGAATGCACCCAGAGCAACACAGACTTTGAAAAGGTGCAGCAGCTATTCTACAAGCAATAGCAGTTGGCTTTTTTTCCTGAATTAGTTTGGCATTCCAAAATAAATAATGGCCTGTAAGTCTATAACAAACACCACAAAAATCAAAGAAGAACAAAACAAACAAAAAAAACAAGCAAAAACAAAGCACCACAAAAATAATTTGGAAGACATTAGGAATAACCCCACGTCAGAAATGTTTCTCTTATTCTCAAAAAGTCTTATTCTTCAACATGATGTACATTCCCCACATACATACTAAATATCACATATACTTCAAACAGGTTTGAACTGATTATTTTAATCCATGTGAAAGTCTTTAGCTTCCCTGTAAAAACTAGCAGCAGTAATACACGCAAACACCAAAAAAAAAAAAAAAAAAAAAAGAAATTACAGCTTTTTCCATAATCTCAGTCTTCTTTTAGTTTTGAATGCCATTTTGGTTTCCTTTCATTTCATGCATAAAATCTTCAACTGGAAAAATGTGTCTAGTCTTTTAAAATGGTACCAACAGAGCTCAGATCCTCATTCAGCAAAGGTTATACATGTGCTTAATTTCACCAACTTCAAGTAGCCCCAGTGTGGTAATTAAACAGATTTTATACTGTGTAAAGGCAAGCATACATGTGTAAATTATTACTGAATAAGGACCTTTGCTCTTAAACCTGGCTTTCAAATGTGCACTCTTTTCTAAAATTTCCACAGATCTACAAGTAAAGGTGTACCCAAAATGTTCTCATAAACTTCAGACTTAAGTTGGAAGATGTGTTGAACTATTACAGTGATGATTAACAGCTGCAATTTATTAGCCTCAGAGGAATTTACAAAAATTCCACTAACTTCCACTTATTCATCAAATTCTTAGCTCTAATTCAAAGAAAAAAATAGGGATTTTCCCAGTAGCACCACGATCTCCAAATCCTTATATTTTGATTTCTTTTTAACTTGTTTGATGGACTGTGGGTTCTCTTGCTTTATGAACAATAAAACGATATTTCATTGATCCAGTGCAAGACCTCATACATCGATGAAGTCGCTCCACCTTGAGCATCACTTTGCTAAACACAGAAAGTCCTGCAAATTGCTCTTTTACTGCGTGTAATGAATGCTGAAAATCCCTCCTCATGGGCCTGAATCTGGCTAATTATTACCCTTGTGATTTATTCAGTTATTTATTAGTGAAGTCATTCAGGGGCAGTGAAAGAGGGGAGAGGGATGCCATGCAAATGTTCAGTAGATGAGAGCAAAGGCTGGCATTTCCTTTACGCAGCAAAACGCAGGGAGACTCAAAAGACGTGAGAAAATCATCTGAACAGTTACTGTATCCCCGGACCCGTAGAGAATGGGGAGGGGGTGGCTGGCTTCCTCCTGCAGGCAAATGACCGGCAGTAGAGTGCATTTTTAAGGGGTGATGTAAGAGAAATTAAACCTGGCCAGCCAAAAACGCGCCCTACCTCAACGATGTGTTTCTCATGAAGAGAAGGGCGAAAGAGGTGGCCGTGGAGCACGCCCAGCTTTCCCCTGCCCTAGCGAGGGTGGCGCTGGGCGGCGGGAGACACGTATTAATTAATTATGAGCGGGCAGATGTCCCTTTAAGGTCTGCTGTGCTCGCCGAGGGTTGCAGCCGGAGGTTTGAGGGGAGAGATTTAACTTTATTTGTACATCTTAGGGCTAGGCTAGTTCTACGGGGAGGTTTCCAAAGCTCAGAGGTCTTTGGGGGGCGGGTGGGAGGAAGCTAAAATCTTCTTGATGAGAAGAAGCAACGTAAAGACTTGAATAACAAACAGGAAATGCCTGACTCGGCCGTGAGGCGGACGGGAGGGCAGAGCACTGAACTCTACTCGCAGCGAGCACCGCCGAGCGCGCCGGCGGCAGGACCGCTCCCGCCACTCCTGCACGAGCCCCGGGCCGCGGCCCCGGCCCGCAGGAGCCCAGGCATGGCCGTCTCCTACTGTCTGCTGACAGGTGAGAAAAGCCCCTTTTCTGTCGTGAAGACCCAAGCCCCAAGAGCGGCTCTACTCCCTGAGGGAGGGGGGTGAAGCTGGGGGGGGGGGGGCGGCACCCGCGGGACCGCGATCACCCTCCCCACTCACTCCACCTTCACCTGCCAGGGAATGCACTCCTCGGAGCTGCCTTGCCACGGGAGGGGCTTCCTCGGTTTGCTTCCCTCCGGAAACCTCAATCCCTAAAGCAACCCTAGAACCCATGGGGTAGCGGGAAGCCTGCCAGATGAGGATGAATGGGTGAGAATTAAAACTACAGCCGAATCAGGCTTGGGAAAAGAAACTTCTAAACTAGGGTACCTCTTCGGTTTCGCTCCATTCGGCTTTCAGATGTACTGAGTGGTAAAAGGAGAAGTGAGGAAGCAGTTAACTGCACCCAAGTAACTTCAGAAAGATGAGTTCATCCAGACTTGCAATATGTAATATTTCCTTTTAGGGTTTCATTTATTGTTAGGGACTTGCTGTTTGGTAAAACAAATACACCAAAGTAATAATCCCCCTAGCTAGTCAATCTGCAGTAACAGTTTGGATCTGAAATCAGGGGAATCTAAGGAATGGGAAAGAGGCTAATGCAATGCTGGGATTCATGTGCTTGCAAACTTGGACACAGGGCTCTCCAGCAGCTCTTGTGCTGGCAACTAGGACCTAAGGCAGTACTGAGGAAGAAAACAATTTCATAAGAATCGTCAAAATGCGGGCGACAGCAAGTGGGGAAAAGGCTTTTTCTCTCTTCACTCTGTGCTTATTGTGCAAGAAAGAACAGATACAGGAAAATGTGAAAATCTGAATGTAGTACTTGGTGTGCCACATTTAGGTCATTTTTCACAGATTACTTTATTACTCTTCACTGTGATAGTCTCCAAAATATGCTTTTGTTTCTGTTCCTTCATAAAAGGAGGCTTTGTAAAGTGGCAACAACTTAGTGGACCACAGCTTCCCCTCAGAGCTGCAAAGTTGCCACTGGTACTGCTGACAGATAACTTCATCAATGACAAAAAGGTTGGATAGAAAAACATCTAAAGGGTGGGTTCCATTTAGATCTGTCAGGAGCTTACTAGCTTTTGTTGAGGTTTTTTTGTTTGTATACTTGTTTTTTTCTTTTTTAAAAAGTTGTGAAATATAATACACTAAGAAGTATGAGGTGGCATTACAGACACCAGGAATAGGATTCAAATTGTCTCAGATAAATAAGAGAAATAGTCCTGCATAAACAAGTCAAAATGTCATAAAAATAAGGACAATGAGTTTTAGAATTACTATGGAAAAATAAATAAATGTGAATTATATGCTCCTCTCTCTTTAAAAAAGAAAAAAAAAAAAAGGCAAATAATCTGCCATGTACTACCAGACAAAAACAACCTAGAATAAAGGAGGTGCATAGAGCTGTATGTTTGTGTATTTACAGAGTTGCGTATTTTTTTAATTCAACTTGGTGAGAACTCTGAGAATCCTCAGTACAGGAAGTTTGACAGATGCAGACAAACAGGCAGATGTGCACAGAGAAGTGACAAGCCTGATAAGGGCTGATAAAAATGATGTATGAAGAAAGACTGAATGAGTTAGGCTTCTTTATCTACAAGAGAAAAAAGTAAGGGCAAAATGTTGATAATTTAAAATGCATATTTTTAACACAGTATTATTAATGAGAATATTCTTCCAATGTCAATGTTTTCTATCTTTGTTTTGTGAAAGCACTTGATTGTGACTTTCTCTATCGCATATATTAATTTATCAAGAGACTGATGAATAGTTGGCTCTCCATGTCCAACAAAGGACAAGAGAAAATCAATGCAACACACTGTGGGAGGAAAAAAAAAAAACACAACAACACCACCAAAAAAAAAAACCAAAACACCAAAAAAAAAAACTTGGCTAATATTTAGAAGAACTTTATTACTCTTCAGGTAGTGAACTGCTAGAACAGGCTACCAAAAAAACTCCATCCCTGCATAATCTCCTTCACTAAAAGTTTTGATGAAGTTGGATAAACACCTATGAGGGATGGTTCAGATTTACTTCACCTTGCCTCGGTGTAAGTGGTTTGACTACAGATCCAGCCCTCTGTTTCAACAGAAAAAGAAGGAAGAAACCAGTTCAAAGGGTTCCATTAGTTTTACTTTTAGTTTTACACATAGCCTGTCTGCTCCTGGGATTTTTTCTTCATTGGTGATGATCACATTGTTGGTACTGATTAAAGAGTACTTGTCTTTATAATAGAAAAGACCAGTAATCACAGAAACAGAACTGTATGCAGAAAATGAAGTGGTCTCTGTCCAGAGTCTGCAAAGGTAGAACAGACACATAAAGTGATAAAGGGGAAAACCACATTTTCACCAGTTTCTCTCCCCATCTTTATCTCTTCTTTTGCTCCTGCAACATTATGCCCAACATTTCTAAGCAAATTTCCACCTATATTTGAGGCTCTTTCCCCCTAGTCTTTCTTATCTAGGACTTCAGTGTTGTTTGCATGAATTCTACCTAAATTGGTTACAATGCAGGGAGAAAAGGCTTCCTATGAACATGACCTCTCCTTGTTTAAAATCTTACCCAACCCATCTTCATAAAGCAGCTGATTAAGACTGGGAGATGTATGGCAGTCTGTCCCACATGTTTTCAAAATAATCTCACAAAACCAGCATGGCTCCAAAATCCCTGTGAATGTATGCTATCACCATTTTTGTCTTCTGCTGTGCTTAAGAAGGTCAGAAAATGAATGCCAAATTGCTGCAATAATTACACCTATAACACTGTTTTTAAAAAGTGATATATGGCAAGATATTACACATTTAAGACTATGGCACTTAGTCTTAAACTTTTACGAAGACATTAAAACTATATGTAGAGTTAAAAGTACCCACTTGTTTTGGCTCTACTGGACATTAGCAAAATTAGTATAAATTTACAAACAGTTACATGGTTCTTGAAATGTTCTTTTTCATATACTGCTCATTCTTTGACATAATCGAAAAAGTACAATATCCACTACTTACTTTTTACCAGAGAAGGTGAAGTACCATCACTAGTAAATGCTTTCCTTTGTAAGTTGACAATGGTCTTGCTAACTGTGGATACATCATTGAAGTTCACAGTTGCCACTAAATACTTACAGATCACTGTTCATAACTGGATGAAATCTTATGGTGATTTGTTGGAGAAGGAACTTCTCAAACAAAGCCCAGAAAGCCATCTCAAAATATGTCCCCTTCTGTCAATTTATTATGTTGAGAGGCAACTTTGTTGCAAGGTGGTGGCTCTTTCTTCTTGGTTGTTTCTTTTTTTTTTAATGGTTGGGGGAGTGGGTGGCTTTCTTGTCATGCAGCAAGTCAGCTGCTTTTATGAACTGAATGTTTATTTCCTACTGGATGGTACTGGATGCCAACTTGCAACCTTTATTGTAAACATATGGCTTTTTCAGGGTTGTGAGGTTGCTTGTAAAAATTTGACTGGAACCAACAATACATAGCAGCAAACTGGGGGGGGGGGGGTATAAGATGGAAGGTAAATATGCACTACAGCTAATTTTTCTTGAAAGAATAGCATGATGTCAACCCTTGTAATATTATATTTGCAAATAAGAAAATTCACTGTAAATTCACCATGCAACATTTACATAGATAAGTGAAAGGAAGTCTTAACAAAAAGCTGAATGCATGCTCTCTGCCTAAGCCACACAGTACTAATTCAAAATTATAAGTATGTACAAGCCCAAATTAAACAAACAGTTATTTATACATGTGCTTATGTTATATCCCCTTGGGTGGCCCAGCTTCCGCCTGTGAAACTATTCATGCTAACAGAGTTAAGCATGTGTACTCACAGGAAGAAAGTCTGAGGTCTGATATGTAATCCTATTATGTAATATCTGATAAAATTGTTTTTACATCAGTATCAAGCTTAGAAACAAGGAACACACATTACAGGGCCAGATCTGAGTTCAATGTCCCTTCACAATTGACAAGTGCTACATTCTTGAGACAAAATTTATGAATGCTATAATGGGAGATATGAGATTTTTGCTCACAGTAGCCTTGTATCTCATTAAATCCTTGAATCTGAAGGCTTTCCAATTCAGCAATTTCTGTAATCTACAGTGAGGTGGGTTTTGTTTATTTGTGGGTTTTGATTTTTGATTGTGTTTTGTTTTTTGTTTTTTGTTGGGGTTTCTTTCAGGGTGGTGGTTCATTTTTCAGAAAAAAAAAAAAACAGAAATAACTAGAAAAAATCAGAAACTTCCTTTTAACAATTCTAAATTTGCCACTTTCTCATCTCTGAGAGGATGTCCTCTTGCTTTTCGGTTATCATACTAAGTGTGTAGACATTCCAAACTTACTGTATCTGTTCTGGTTGCCTTGATACAGTCAGTCATCACGGCATGTTAGTTTGCCTACTTTCTCAATTTATTTTGTTGTTTTGAATCATTCTTTATTTTTTTTTCCATTCTCCATTATCTTCCTCATTTTTCCTGAATTTACAACATTCATTCTGAAATGGTGCTTTCAGTGTCATACACAGCTTCAAAATAAGCTGCACTACTTGCACAATGATGTTACATTTATTATTATTCCTAGGTTGTTAAATTTGTCCAGGCTGTAAATTGAGCTGCGTAGTTACTGGTCACGTCTCTTTTTCATGCAAGTACCACTGAACTAATCTGTGTGGTTTTTCAAGGCATGCTACTTACATCTGTCATCACCAAACTTTGTTTGAAATGTGCCTATCTACTCCTGAAGCTTCTCAAACTGTCTTATTCTAAGTAACCAGTAGACACAGGAAGCAGGTGAAGTTTCAGTACAGGCCAAAGTGTAACTCAGAAGTTTAACCGGAAACCTTTAAGCCGAAGTTCAGTTCAAAAGTAATGTCAAAGTAATAGCTCAGGCGGTGGCTTTGCTCTCCTCGCTGGAACGCACCAGCCGCTGTCCGGTACCACCCGGCCCTGCCGGGCTCTGAGGCACCGCGGCTGCACTGCCGCGCCCTTTTACCCGTCCCGTCGTTCCCGGTCTGTAGCCATCACCTTCCACAACTACTTAGTTTTGGGGATGTTCCTCTCTTCTCCAACGTAAGGGGACGTGTAAGGAACCTCTGTAAGTCTGAATCGCGGACGGACCACTGCAGGCTCCGACACACCCCCTACCCCCGCCGCCTTCAAGAGAGGCCACACCAAGGCACAGCCCGCCCACAACACACGGGAGCATCCGGACGGCTTCTAGTCCCGGCCGCACAAAGTTTCTCGCGGAGCTCTCCGAGCCTGCGAGACCCCCGACTTGCGGCATCCCCCACTTCAGCACCCCACACGCGCCTCAGACACCACTCCTACTCACAGGCACGCGGGAAACACCCGTGCGCATGCGTGCCAGCGCAAATAGTAAGCGGCTGGGCCCGTACGCGGCCAGCCGGAGCTGATGAGGACTGACTGTGCGCATGCGCCGTGGGACGGCGGAGTGCTGCGCACGCTCGCCGGGAGGCCGGCTGTTCGTGTTCCGAGGGGCCGCCGCACTTCAGGCTCGGCCTAGGCTTTGCCGCGGGTGTGTGGCAGGCCGGTGTACCTCACGGGTTGAGGGAGGCAGCCAGCCAGCCAGCCAGCCAGCCAGCCAGCCAGCCAGCCAGCCAGCTAGCTAGCGGGAGTGTGCGGATTCCGCCGGGTCCCGCCGTCAGGCCTCCCGGGACAGGACCGCTGGCCGCTGCCGCTGAGGGAAAGTTGTGGGGACCTGTCGGCGCAAGGGACCGCCAGGATGAAGCTGGTGAGGAAGGACCTGGAAAAGGACAATGCGGGGCAGGTGACGCTGATCCCCGAGGAGCCCGAGGACATGTGGCACACCTACAATCTGCTGCAGGTGGGTGACAGCCTGCGGGCCTCCACCATTCGGAAAGTGCAGACCGAGTCATCCACGGGCAGCGTGGGCAGCAACCGCATCCGCACCACCCTTACCCTCTGTGTGGAGGCCATCGACTTTGACTCGCAGGCTTGCCAGCTGCGGGTCAAGGGCACTAACATCCAAGAGAATGAGTATGTCAAGATGGGGGCCTACCACACCATCGAGCTGGAGCCCAACCGGCAGTTCACTTTGGCAAAGAAGCAGTGGGACAGTGTGGTGCTGGAGCGCATCGAGCAGGCCTGCGATCCAGCGTGGAGCGCTGATGTGGCAGCTGTGGTCATGCAGGAGGGGTTGGCTAACGTCTGCCTGGTCACTCCAAGCATGACGCTTACCCGTGCCAAGGTGGAGGTGAACATCCCTCGCAAGCGGAAAGGGAACTGCAGTCAGCACGACCGAGCCCTGGAGAGGTTTTACGAGCAGGTGATGCAAGCCATCCAGCGGCATATCAACTTTGAGGTGGTGAAGTGTGTACTGGTGGCTAGCCCAGGCTTCGTGCGGGAGCAGTTTTGTGACTACATGTTTCAGCAGGCAGTCAAGACTGACAACAAGCTTCTGCTGGAGAACAGATCCAAGTTCTTACAGGTAAGGAGCTAAACAGTCTTCAGAGTGGGTAGAAAGGCTTAAGAGCTGCCTTTGATAATAGAAGATCATTACAAGGGTGATGGGAAATAATAAACTTGAGAAAATAAATTCATGTCTGAGCATCATAAGAAAATTATTGAAATTATTCTCATGCCTCCCAAACTGTAAGGTAGTTATGCAAGATACAGGGATGGTTCTAGGATACCTTAGGATATCTTAATATGAAGTAGAGAAAGTATTAAATATTTCATGCACTGTATAAAGACATATTTCATTTTCAACTAAGAGTGAAATAAAAGTTGGGAAACAATTTAACTGTAGTGTTGAACTGACATACTGTATATCATACATATTTTTTGCTTTTTGACAAAGCAAAATGACAGCTTTTTTAAAAACCTTTTTCTTTAAAAAACCTTTTTTTTACCACTTACACAGTTGTGGTATAGTTTAGTAGTTCTGTTGTTATTTTTGTACTGCATGGTTAAATATTCTGCAGACCATAGCATTTCTTCCTCTTCCTTAGTCATATCATTGGTTGAGTGGGGTTTTTTGCCTGTCATTGGAATAGGCAAACTTGGAGCCTAAAATAAGTTTTCCTTTTCATAAGGATACTAGAATAGTTTTTTGAGTTGGCTTGTAATTTACACTTGCGAAAGGCTGGCAGGGGAGAGTAGAGTGAGCTGTGTCCCAGTGTGCAATGGTCACAGTTATGTAGAAGACACATTGCACCAAGAAGCCTCCTTTTGCATTTATAGCAAAGTGATAATAGTAAGTGTGAAAAGTTTTAATGTACTTCACAGCTTAGCAAGCATAGTAGCTATGCAGTTTTTCAAAACTTGATGCTTCTGTACTTATGTCAGTAGTGTTTAGAGGTCTTCTGCTTCTTGAATGTTTTAAAAAGAAGGTCCGTAAACCTTAATTCATAGTAGTTTCAAGTAGCTTGGGGACTGTCTGCAATAGCTTGCATATTTAACCCAGGCTTTGAATAAGAGGAGCAGCTTCCCTGCACTTCTTAAAATATATTTTAAGGGATTAGACACATGTTTTGGGTTGCAGGAAAGATCCTTTAAGAAAAGAATCAGGTAGGTTTCAAGAAAGAGATATAGTGGAAGTTGTTTATGATTGGCTAATAAAAATGTCCTTTATATTAAAAAAAAACCCAAACCAAATAAAACCAAACAACCAAACCTTTGACTTTTTTTTACCTTAGGTCCATTCTTCTTCAGGACACAAATACGCACTGAAGGAAGCCCTCTGCGACCCAGCTGTAACTAGCCGTCTCTCTGACACTAAGGCAGCTGGTGAGGTCAAAGCCTTAGATGACTTCTATAAAATGCTGCAGCATGAGCCTGACCGGGCTTTTTATGGTGTAAAACAAGTGGAGAAGGCCAATGAAGCTATGGCCATCGATACCTTGCTGATCAGTGATGAGCTTTTTCGGCACCAGGATGTGGCTACACGTGCTCGATATGTTAAGTTGGTAGACAGCGTACGGGAAAACATGGGCACAGTACGCATTTTCTCCAGCCTTCATGTGTCTGGAGAGCAGCTTGGCCAGCTGACAGGGGTGGCAGCCATTCTGCGCTTTCCTGTTGCTGAGCTCTCTGACCAGGAAGATGAATCTAGCTCTGAAGAGGATTGATAACAGTGACTTCATTTCCAAGTCATGTTGAAATGGCATTAAAGGCTCTCCCTTCCTAAATATGGTGTGCAGATGTGTAATGACATGTAATTTTAAGTTTTTGATGGTATTTTGTACAGTACATAGCTCTGCTCAGCACACTAATGCATAATGATTATTGGTTCTGTGGTAATGATTATTGGCATACTGTGCATTAGAGCTGGCTGTTTTTGCAAGCTACACCTTGGACCTCCAGCAGTACAAGAAACTGATTTGACTCCCCAAAGTTGCTCATTCTGTATGTTGAGGCAGATTGGCAGCTTAGTGTTTTGGAATGTGTATGAAAAGATAATAAACTAAGAGGAAGAAAATATGTCAGACCGTCTATTTCTATTCAAGTGCTTGAAAAGAGTATTGCAGAACAAATATAAACTTCATGCAAGACCCAGGAGAGCTGTGCTTGATCTTCTTGGGAATTCAGCATTCTTCCTAAGATGTGGCAAAGGAATGGGATCAACAAAATCTGTAGGGGGTTTTGTGGTGTTATGCGTCTAACCACTTAAATACTCCTGTAAAACACTTGAAACAATCTTTCACAAACCAGACCCTTTAAATTAACCACTTCCTTCGTAATATCATAGTAGATGCAAGACAAACTGTGAATCTCAGTGCACTGATTTTGATTGTCTTTCTGAATGCTGTTACCTTTGGAGATTGTCTTGGAGGCTAGCAAGGTATGGTGTATCTTGTAATTGACTGTATTCTCAAATTTGCATTTTAGCACCTAGTTCTGACAAGGTATATGAAAAGGCTTACAAAATCAGGGCCCTAGTTTACATGGGGAATCTTCTGATAGGAAATAGTTCATAATCTGATATTTTTCTATTTGTGAACCTCTTTAAAAACATACGTAAGCTGTGATACAGAGGTAAAGATTTATACATTTAACTTTAGCTTAAGGTAATGAGAACTGGAAAAATCAAAATTACTTTTCTAGTTATTTGATATGCTCAAAGTACTGAGCTACTGTGAGTTTTGTTTCTTTACTGGACTATAAATTTTAGACTGAGGAAGCATAATCTACTTTCAGATTCTGAAATATGTTCAGTTTAAACCAATGCTTTATGGTGTAGGTTGTATATGTAGCTAGGTATTCCTTTTTTAAATGTGATGGGAGAGGGGGAGCAGGAAAGACTTGCCAAAATTAAATTTCATTTAAGCAAGCCATGGAATACTTGCAGAATATGGAAATGGACAAAACAATGGAAGATGAAAAGCACTAAGACTTTGGGTGGAATAATTTTAGGAAAAGCATTTCTAATGGTACTCCCGTATGCTGATGGGTGCCAGCCCTGTGAATTTGATACTATCTTTTGCTAGCTGAAACATCTGCCTACACTCCTTTATAGAGAAGTACTTTTGAGTTAAAAGCTATCTTCCCCATCATACAAAGAGTCTGTAAGGAATGCGTGAGCAGAACTTAAATTAGAGCTGGACTTTTACCACTTTGATTCTTCTCTCACTGAAGACAAGCCCAGTAAGATGGTTGTTTAGAGTCAGCTTGTGCAGATATATTATTTAGCTTTATGTTTTTTGTCTGGAATGGTTTTGAATGCCAGAAGTCATAAGGTGCTCAGGCAGGCTTCCTTCAGCAGTTAGGACTGGTTAAATTTCTTTTTTTTTTTTTTTTTTTAATATGCCTAGGTAGATTTGCCAGCTAGAAATTCCTGATTCCTGCTATGTACAGAGTTAAATATAAAGAACATATGAAGCAGGTAAAATAATATGACCTTCAAATGCTACTTAGGTAAGCAAATTATGGCTTCAATCAGACTCATAATGCCTAAACTATGGGTTTAATTTCTTTAAAATAGACCGGTATGCTAGTGTTTCCCTTCTTTTAAGTAATGTGCATTTGTTGCAATTGCACACAAATTATACTTACATTCAAAATTGTAGTACCCCAGGGGATTCTTGGTTTTAATTCTCAGTAAACTGAGAGACAAATTGAACTGTTCCTTGGCTGTAGAATGTTTTGCTATTTTATGAGATGGTAATTACAATTTAAACAAAAAATTCTGAAGATTTTTTGCAGTGCACTATAATAAGGTTACAATGAAAATTCTGCAAGTCTTGTTTTGTGCTTGTGGTAGTGTCTCCAAGGAAAAAAGCAGCCGTTTTGCTGCTTTTTGGGTTTGATTTTTTTTTCTAGGTGTAATAGCAAACATCTGGAAAAAAGTATGTTCACAGTGATTCTCTGAATTATTTACACTAAGAATTAAAATCCTGCACTGAGTTTACAATTTATTAATTTATTTTTTTTTTATTTTTTTTTAGCTATTGCTGCCATGGCATTAAGCCAGTGAAAGAAAAAAAAAAAAACATTTAGTTGCCCATAGTATGGAAGGGTGGGATTTTCTTTTTTGGTAAGCATTTTTGTAATAAAATAAATATAAAGTCACTAGGTAGACAAATGCTTCCTGTTTCAGGAAACAGCTTAGGGGCTTGGTATTGAAAGTAGTCTGTGTTCAGTAGTTGCAGATGCTTGACCTGGCAAAGTTTCAGGGTTGCTGGTATCTTTTACATTTAAAGGAATTTTGAATAGTTAAGAGAAGTCCGTATTGACAAAAATGCTTGCTTAAGACAGCCCTTAATATCTGTGTGTAGATAACACCTACACAGAAGATGGATGTTATCTGCAGATCAAATGAGGAAGTGCTGAAGCCATGGGAAATTTTTTTTGTGTGTCTTTGGAAGTAAACATGCATGAGCTAAAAGCTGTCCACAGCATGAAAATTGTTCACTTGCGCCATGAAGTATTTAGTAATTTTGAACAGTATCTCAACATATTTTCTGATTATGTTCTGACAAATTTTGTGAATTAGTAGCATGGTTTACCTTTCCATTTTTCATTTTTCAAAGTAAATGAATACATCCTGGAGGAAGAAAACTGAAATCAGCCTGATCCTCAACCCTGCTGTGCTCTTCAAAGATTCAAATAAATTAATTGATTTAGGTCATAAAACTCCTCTTGCAAACTCATACTTGGAGAAGGCCCCAATTAGTTAGTTTTGTCATCTTTTTGATTTAAGTTCAATTACTACATAGTATTTTTGGTGGTTGTTTACCAACTTTGTTGCAAAACATGAGGTCAACTTCAGCAACAGACCAAAATAATCCTTCTAGTTACAAAGCAAAACTAAAAAACCTTTCAGTAAAACTGTGAAGCATTTTACAGTATCTAACCTAGGGAATTCCTCATCTCCCTCCTCCTGTCTTTACCCTCTTACTGGTAATAAATGATTTTTTGGCCACTACCTGGCCACCAGTGTAACAAAAGCCCATAGCTCTTCAGCTTAATTTGATAGATAACTAGCATGATATTTTTAAAATCATGTGAATGTCTTAAATAATTTTCCTTTACTACTTCTTTCTCAAAGGTTAAGTAGCCCTGAACATTAAACCCGTCTTACTTGCCCTTTTTAAATTTCTCAGTTTAACTTCTGGGCTGCTGACCTTGGTTTTCCATTTTCTGTGAGGGTGTGTTATAGCAACATTCTTGTTTGATTTGTAGCTTAAGCTTCTCTAATTCCTTTCTGAGGCTGCCTTATCCATCCAGCAAACGTGCCCAGTTTCATAGAGACAAAGTGGGAATAAATGGTGCACTCATGCATGTGATCTTTTCTAGTCACCCAGTCCAGTAATTTTTTTCTCAGATTTTCATATCTCTAACTTTGTAAAGAAGAAAAGCCTGTTTCACAAAGGAATAGATGTCTAGCTTTGCAGGAAGCAGCGTTCTTGGAAAGTTTACACTATTGTTTTACTTGAAGCCACATTTGTGCTGTGTGTGGTCCATTGCTTTTACAAAAAAATCTAAGAATGCAATTTTTAAAATGCAAAACTGCAATTCAGAATCCTTGTTTGTAACCCAAAATTGGAATTCCTGCAAGACATGTAATAGCAAAGAAACAGAGGGACTTAAGAAAACTACTTATCTATGTCCTTTTTTCCCTTTTTTATTTAAAGGTAAGTTAAAATGTTTATCTTAGAATGAAGTTCTTAAAATGTAGAGGTAGGTGCAATTGAGATGGTTCAGATTGATGACTATGAAACGTTTCTTCAAGCTGTGTTAATGTGGGGCATGATACAGATCTGGGATTCTCGGTTGTTGTTCAATATGTTATTACATACTGAACAAGTGAATGATTAAAGTTTTGATGCAGTTAGAACTTAGGATTTCTCCATTTTGATTTAGTAGATGGTGGGAACAGAAGAGAGACATGGCATTGTACTAGATTATTTTGTAGTGTTGCTCATATAATGGCCACAACTTGCTTTCAGAGACTCTTGTATTCAGGTTTCATGCAGAAAACTCGTATTTTCAAACTCATTATTTTGCCAATTTAGAGTTAAGAAAATATGTAACCATTGTTTGAATTCTTAATTCAGAGTCTGACTTGGACTGAGCCCGGTCTTTTTCAGAAGTGCAAAGAGTAAACATAGGCTGTGGAGCTTCTTGTGCTACAGTTGCCCAAAGACTTGCGTAATAAGTGTAATGTTTAGTCCTGCTACTTTTTTTACGCTTGACTCAAGCACAGGGCATTGACACCAATTTGAGGGTGAATGCTTGCATGGTACATAATATAAAGGAAATAAATGTCTCCAGTCTAAGAACCAAATTGTAGCGCATATTCTCTGTGAACTTCTGAACTTGACTGGTTTATAAATTCCATATAGCTTTTCTGTGAAAAAAGTCTCCTAAGGTGTCTCAGCCTAAAATAGAGTGTGACGAAAAGGTCTCTGAAATCATGTTTGTTTATTCTGTTGTCTAAAAAGAGTTCTTCCTCTTGTCCTACTTGAGGGCTGTACAAGAAACAGAGAGGGGACTGATACCAGAGCAGTTCTTGCTTCCAAGTCAGTGTCTTCTGGGACATGCAACATGAAGCAGCAGCTTTCAGGCTCTGCCAGCTCTTGTCAGATTTTGCTATATCGATCTCTAATTTATTGCCCTCTTTTTGGGAAATGCTGTGTTCATAGCTAATGTAATTACTGTCATGTTGCTCTGATAATGACTTAGAAGTCAGATTAGAGCTCATCATGAATCCTCTGACAAAATAGCTGTTCCATTACAGAATGTTAAATTAGTTGAAACCAATCCCCCATTTTAGGAATGTACATACCAGACTTGATTGGAAATTTTTTCTCTGATCCAAAGTGGAATTTCTATTCAAAGCCAAGCCTATAATAGTGAAAAAAGTCTAGGAGTTTAAGGAGTCATATGGGAGAGAAGAAGATAAAAAGCTTAAGACTATTTTCTGTTTCATTGTTAATACTAGGCTAAAGTTGCTTGCTCTCTGTCGGTGTCTTTGTTAAGTGCAGTTCCACATTGTATAAGAAAATATATTTTGGCTGAGATAGGTAAACAGCGAATGACTTAGATATGATGTCTCCTGGGATACGGGAGAGAACTTTCAGATTTTTGATCTGAAAGGGACAGCACAGTGATTGAAAGCTGGGACTGTGCTTAGCTAGCACACTCCAGCTGTATTCTTCATGTTTCAGAAGAAAGCCCTTGAGTAGGGTTCCATGATTCAAGAAGATTTCGGACCTACTGTTAGCCAAGCTAATCTACTTTTGACGAAAGGGAGATTATTTCCCATGCAGCCTTAATACAAACCCTTAAGACTTTTACTTAGAACAAATGTTTTTAGCTGATTTTTACTGGAAGGACTTCAGAACAAAGAAATGAAACACAAGATGTCTGTAAAGATATATGTGTGTTTGTGCGTGCATGTGTGTATAAAGATGTGGTATCCTCAAAGAATGTATATTCATGTGAAAGAAAAAAGCTAATTTAACTTCTCTTGTAATTGCTTTGGTAGTTGAAGGAATGACTCAGGAATCAAGCTTATAGTTGTCTTCTGGCCTCGAGAAGGAGAGTCTTGGTAGCAAGTACTACATGTAGGATGCCTAATAGTTGGTTGTTGAATGCTCATGAGTGTCATCTTTAGTGGTTTCTGAAAGCTCTAGTAGGTTTTGCAGAAGAGAACTGCCTTTTTGTTGACCTGCAGTGTTCAGTCTGGTGACTTCACCAGGTGTAGGTGACCTGTATATACTGGTACAGGTATTTCAGTTCTGGTGTGAGATAAATTAATTAATTGCATTTGTTTATCTTACCAGAATAGTTGTCATGAGACCACTTCCACACCCTTTGGTAAAGAGAACTGGTTTACTGCATATAATTTACTCCTTTCCTGAGTGGAAATCACTGTTCTGCAATAGGATGGCAAAGAGATGCTGAAAGGGACTTTTTTCAGATATAGTGCTGGGAGAACATGGAGCACCAGCTCTCCATGCTGGAAGGCTGTACCTAGGAGCAGCTGGGATGGCAGTGATGAGAGGCAGAAAAGGAGCAGCTGCCTCATGAAGGAGCTTTTCCAAGTTCCAGAGCCATGAGGAAAGATGAAAAGCTATGGTTCAATGGAAAACATGAGATGATGTGCTGGGCATGTGACTTTCCACAATAAGAGGTGCAGTGGATGTTTGAAGTATCTGTCCTCAGTTCTAACAATTCATCTGCAGTTGAGGGTAAGATGCCAGCTGTTGTGATTAAGCTGGTATCCGAGAGGAGGGAGCCCTGAGGCTGTGGCTTGAAATTGAGATATTGAGGTCTTGCTAATCTTGTCAATATGGACAAAGTAATTTCTTACAGGCCTGCTACACAAATGTAGCATGTGGAGTCACTGGTGTGCCTTGAGGCTTGAGAAAGATAATATTCCTTTTATACCTGTCTGAAAGTTGCCTTCTTTTTCAAAAGTACTATGAAACAAACACCTTGATGTGCTGGGTTGCAGTCAGTGTGATAAGCAAAGGAAAAATTTCTAGTCGGATATTAAAAAAAATAAACCCACCAAAACCAACATAAGCTGTTAGAAATAAACCTTCCAGTTTTTGAGGGGATGTTTAGTAAGAAGAAACAGTAAGAGAAAGCCAGAAAAAATAATGTTAAAAGGTTTTGGGGGGGGTTTAAGTGTTTCAGACTTTCAACTAAAGCATTTTAGGTTGTTTCAACTAAAGCATTGTTTTTTTAATACAACCAGATTAGTAAGACAAGTCAGTCATGTGGCAAGTTTTTAGACTTTCTCGTGAAGGCCTCAGAAATCAGTTATTAAAACTGATTTTTATTAATACAGATTGATTTTTTTGATTTATTAATATACAGTCAAGCATGGGAGATTGATTTACAGTTGCTTAAACAATTTCAAGCCATCTGCATATGTTTTATCCAGGTCTGCTGGCACAGTCTTGTGTATTTTGTTGTGAGACAAAAGTCCTTTGAAGTGTTCAGAAAGAGCAAAATTAATGTTGACAATTAATACTGACAACTTTAAGTTTGACCTTTCCTAATCTTGAAGACTTGTCTTTCTAGCCTTTTTTGGTTTTTTTGTTTGGTTGGTTGAGGTTTTTTTGTGCCAGGGAGAGTACTGTAATTGTCACTGAAAAAATGTATTTTGAAAATGAAGTTTTCACTTTTACATCTAGAACACTTTAAAAACTACTTTTTTCTAGCGTAACCACTTTTATTTTGACATAAGAACTGGCACGAAATAAATGTGTGTTGGAGAGCAGAAAGTTCCTACTACTGGAAAAATGAGAAGTTGGAACACCCTGCTAATCAGAAAAATCAGAGCAAAAGGTTGCTTTTATATGGAATTTGTTAACTCTGAGAAATATGATGTAGTTGCCAGCAATAGATAGGAATCAGTTTAGAAATCCTGTACCCTATGAACAGAAGCAGAGCGCTTACTGCTCCTACTCTAGTGAAGCATTATGTTGTCCTGTTTATATCAGTCCAATTCTTAGTACATAAACTTGTGCCACATCTCCACAGGCACACCAGATTTCACTGCAGTCCTGACTATGTCAAACAGGGATTAGCCAGTGCAGAGGTGCTTAGGTTAGGTAGTTGATATGGCTTTAACTAATACTTTTCTTTCATTCTCTGCAAGTTTGATGTCCTTTAGGAGCTTAACAGATCTATTAAAAAAATAATTTTTCAGTGTTCTATTTGTAAACAAGCATCAGACTCAAGTCATTGATAATTAAATGTATTTCCTTTACAAATCATGTTTTCTCCAGCAATTCTGAAGTGACCTGCTCTGAGCTGGTCCTCTGGGTATATTGGCACAGCTTGGAAAAGTGTTTCAAAAGCAGCTGTAGTATCCAAAGAGCTGTAGACCAAAGAAGAATAAAAAGGAGAGTGCAGCATCAGCACTGCTGTGCTTCCTCACAGCTGGGCTGGAAGCAAAAGCTGTAAGTGATCTGTTGCCACTCTCTATGCTGAAACTGTAGTTAAGGTGCAACTTGCATAAAGCCTGATGTTAATGATACAGTTGCATGTATTTGCAAAAGGAGTATTGCGAGATATAAGGTACTGGCGTGAGGTTCTTTTGTGATCTTTTAGGAGGTCTTTTTTTAACATTTGCAGCTCCCTTTAGAAGACTGAGTCACTCTTAAATAACACCAGAACTGACCTTAGCTTTGCAAACATCGATTTAGCCTGGAGAAGTCACATCTACATAGAAAACTAAAATTTGCTCAGTGTTAAGCTTCCATGGTACTTCTGCGAAGTTGATGTAGATGTTTGAAAAAAAGAGTAGCAGGGTCTTTATGAACTCCTGGTAGTACCAGTATACTTTCCGAACAGGCCTGAGCTGAACCGGTATCTTAAAATCATAAGTGTACTTCATATGCTGTGGGTGGGAAATGTTATTAGTGCCAGTAATTCATTTAGAAAGCCTTATCTTAAACTGCATCAAAAAACAGGATGTTTTCTACCTCTAGAGCCCAGCTTAAATTTGGGGGGGGGGGGACGACACACCTTCCTTTTATGCTCTTCATGGCTAATTCCAAATTTCCCTGAATTGTTTATTGACTAGTAGAAAAGAACAGTTACAGTAAAAAGACTTGGGATTAATTCCATACTGCTATCAAGTGGTTTACCAGTAAAATCCTTACACTAATGGTGCAGCAAACGAGGTGCTTATGCTTTTACTGGTACTTAAGTGTCAGGCTTTAAAAATTAGTAGATATGGTCGATGATGCATATTATTATTATGCTTAAGTTTTCAGTGCATTGGTATTCAATATTATGGAATCATAGAATAGTTAGGGTTGGAAAGGACCTTAAGATCATCTAGTTCCAACCCCCCTGCCATGGGCAAGGACATCTCACACCAAACCATGTCAGCCAAGGCTCTGTCCAACCTGGACTTGAACACTGCCAGTGATGGAGCATTCACAGGCTCCCTCAGCAACCCATTCCAGTGCCTCACCACCCTCACAGGAAAGAATTTCTTCCTTATATCCAATCTAATCTTCCCCTGTTTAAGTTTTAACCCATTACCCCTTGTCCTGTCACTACAGTCTCTAATGGAGTGTCCATCCCCAGCATCTTTATAACTCCCCTTCAGATACTGGAAGGCTGCTATGAGGTCTCCACGCAGCCTTCTCTTCTCCAGGCTGAACAGCCCCAACTTTCTCAGCCTATCTTCATGCAGGAGGTGCTGCAGTGCCCTGATTATCCTCGCGGCCCTCCTCTGGACTTGTTCCAACAATTCCATGTCCTTTTTATGCTGAGGACACCAGAACTGCACACAATACTCCAAGTGAGGTCGCAGGAGAACAGAGTAGAGGGGCAGGATAACCTCCTTCGACCTGCTGGTCATGCTGCTTTCGATGCAGCCCAGGATATGGTTGGCTTTCTGGGCTGCAAGCACACACTAATGGCTCATGTTCATTTTCTCATCGACCAACACCCCCAAGTCCTTCTCCACAGGGCTGCTCTGAATCTCTTCTCTGCCCAACCTGTAGCTGTGCCTGGGATTGCTCTGACCCAGGTGTAGGACCTTGCACTTGACATGGTTAAACCTCATGAGGTTGGCATCAGCCCACCTCACAAGCGTGTCAAGGTCCCTCTGGATGGCATTCCTTCCCTCCAGCGTATCAACTGAACCACACAGCTTGGTGTCATCTGCAAACTTGCTGAGGGCGCGCTCAATCCCACTGTCCATGTCAGCGACAAAGATGTTGAACAAGACCGGTCCCAGCACCGATCCCTGGGGGATGCCACTCGTTACTGGACTCCAGCTGGACATTGAGCCATTGACCACAACTCTGTGTGTGCGGCCATCCAGCCAGTTCTTTATCCACCGAGTGGTCCATCTACCAAATTGATGTCTCTGCAATTTAGAGACAAGGATGTCATGCAGGACACTGTCGAACGCTTTGCACAAGTCCAGGTAGATGACATCAGCTGCTCTACCCCTGTCCATCAGTTCCATAGCCCCATAGTTCCATAGAAGGCCACCAAATTGGTCAGGCAGGATTTCCCCTTAGTGAAGCCATGCTGGCTGTCACCAAGCACCTTGTTGTTTTTCATGTGCCTTAGCATGCCTTCCAGGAGAATCTGCTCCAAGATTTTGCCAGGCACAGAGGTGAGACTGACTGGTCTGTAATTCCCTGGATCGTCCATTTTCACCTTCTTGAAAATGGGGGTTATATTTCCCTTTTTTTTCTATATTGGTAATTCATAGTGATATATGGGCTTTTGGATAATTCATTAGTTTTTTTAATTAAAGAAAAAGTATCTTGATTATGAAAATATGCAACATAGAAGAAGAATATTAAATCCCCATAAAATTGTACTGCAGTTTTAAAAATCAGCTTGTTTTCCAAACTGTACTGTGAAATGACAATGGTAGATGACATTCCGCATGAAGTGCGACACATCTGATTATTTCATGGATTAAGGTTCTAACATACACTAGAGGGTTATATTTCATTCTCATTTCAACTGAATGATGCTGGTGTGAACCTGGCATTTTAGCTTTGTCAATTTTTCTGATGGTCTTCAGTGGACGCTGTCTGTCACTTACTGACTTACTGGTACAGGAGTGCCTTTGCAGGAAGTTCAGTTTTAATTGTTGCCTGTAAACTATCTTCACAGCCAGACTGGAGTTTACCTACTAACATATAAAATGGCAAGCCTGTGAACGCCCCTGTGATTTTCTTAGTGAAATGAATAAAGCTGATTAAAGTAAATCAATGTGCATAGCAGCAGTTTGTGAATTGCCTAGTGCAATACCAGTTGGTTTTGAGGGGGTTTGTTGTCCAAATGAACTAACTTTTGTATTCCTAATCTCTAGTTTTTCTTAGAGTGCAGTGTCTTTTATGATGTGTATGTGGTGGTAGGTTTTGTAGCCCTTCCTGGTTTAGGCAGCTATTTTGTGGTTGTTTATGTTCATTGAAGATTGGATTTAATGACCACTGTGGTCATTTTCAGTCCCTCCCACATTCTTGTCTGCTTGGGTTTCTCAATTAAAAATGTAAAATATATTTACTTATATTTAAACTGTCCAGTGCAATAAAACCCCAGATTTCTTACTACAGTTAACAATTTATCAGTAGAAATGAGTAAGGAGACATTCCAGCTGAGGATTATCTTTTTTAGCAGTGACCACTCATAAATTTCAAACCAGAAAAGCTATGTGTGTCTTGGTAGAGAACTGATACCGTGATTACCCATGCTGGTACATACATGCTTGAGACAAGTTCAGGGTTTTGCTAGTGTGCAGGTCACAGCTGATCTGTAGAAACAGGCAATGTCAGCTACCCGGTGCTATTGCAGGACAAGCTGGTATTCCCTGAGGGCGTTTTGCTGCTGTGCAGTTGGGGATGAAGAGGCACTTCCTTCTGACCTTGCAGTGTGAGAGCGCTGGCATCTGGGGACCATTCATGGTGGAATTCCAGCATTTCAAAGAATATGTGACTTATTTTCCATTACTGGTTGTGGCAATCTCTTATCAGCTATATTCTCATGGGAGGCATATTTCTAGTTACTGATAGGAGAAAAAAAATTTAAAAACATCTTGAAAAGTATTATCAACAATACAATTGCTTCATTGCAAAAAATAAACATATGCAGTAGGAAAGAATTATTAAGACAGTGGTTCTTTTTTATTTTTCAGTCTAAACTCAAGCATTTTTAAACCATTCAAAATTTGCTTTTAGCAACAGTAGGTTTCATCCCTTATTCTCCAGTTCTGCTGTCAGAAAACTGCCAGTTTAAACTTTACTAAGATACTTACGTTTGTGAAAGTGTTTTCTATCTTAGACTATTGTAGCATGCCCCTGTATCATTTAAATGGAGTTCAGTTTTATAAATATCCTGATTTACATTTTGCTGGAACCTCTTAGATTTATATAATGAGTTTGTCTGAAAAATAATGTAGTTTTTGTGCTACGAAGCAGTTCAAAGTTTAAGAGTTTTCAAGTCCCTGCTGCAGTACGGGAGTGCATATTGTAAGCAGGGAAATACGGAGTTCATCTTTATGTAGCAATGACATAAGAAACTGGAGCAAAATAGTGGTTCCCTTTTTACTCTACTAAAAGATGGCTCAAGTACAGAAAATAGATGTTCTATTGTGTTCCAGTGAAAATTATTATAGGTGCTTGTTTTGTTTTTTTTTTTTTCCCAAATCACTGCGTAGCTGAGTTTGTTTGGCATTAAAGGACAAGATAGATATTTGTAAGCTTCTGTCTTTTCCCTTCCACTGCACTTACTACAGTTTCTTGAATCAGAGCTGAATTGATATGCCTGCATTTTATAGACATATGAACTGTTGGCTTTTAGCATGCATGTTGGCTGCATATGTTTTTGATGTACTACATAAAAACTGGCTCAGATTTAAATTCTGTGGTGTTCTGGCTAGCTGGGTGTGAGAGGGTCATATCAGGATATTTGCACTTCCTTTTGGAGGATTTCATCTCTTCTTGAAGCCTAAAATGGTTCGGTTGAGAGTGAGCCAATGATTATACTCAGTATAAGGTGATGAAAGACAGCACTTTATAGCCATTGTGAAGTAAAGAAATGGAAAAAGTTGCTGCCTTTCAGAAAGCCTTTATTGCCACCAAAGCATTTCCACTCTGATACTAGCCTTAAGACTGCTGTCCTTTGAGAAAATTGCCCAACAATCCCTGAAAACAACTGGGGGGAAAATTAATGACAAATGATACCAAGTCAGGAAGGGAAAAAAAAAAAAAAAAAAAATTGTTGTCCTTCATCCTTGTAGGGATATAATAACATGAGTTTTCAGTTGGGCGTTTTTTTGCAACAGTTCTCAGGTTACTGCATTTCCCAGAATGTTCAGGAGTTTCTGTCCTGGGGTGTTTTATAGATTGTTGATTTTAGTTTTGCTGGGGTAGACTGAGAAGTGTCGACAGATCCCATAGTCTGTTTGAGGTTATTGGTGCTATGCTTCACATTCTCTTAAAAGAAAATAGACTATGTTATGTGTAAATAGCAGTATAGTGAGAATATCCTCTCTCAGAAGTGCATTAATTTGCAATGTTTGGCAGTTTTCTCTGATTTTTAGACAGAATATTTTTATTCTATTCTTTGAAGATAGCTTGTTAGCTGACCAGGAGAAAACAAAGGGCAAAGCATGGATTTAAAAGAAACTTAAAATAGATGACCCAGGGAATTACAGACCAGTCAGTCTCACCTCTGTGCCTGGCAAAATCTTGGAGCAGATTCTCCTGGAAGGCATGCTAAGGCACATGAAAAACAACAAGGTGCTTGGTGACAGCCAGCATGGCTTCACTAAGGGGAAATCCTGCCTGGCCAATCTGATGGCCTTCTATGATGGGGCTACAGAACTGATGGACAGGGGTAGAGCAGTTGATGTCATCTACCTGGACTTGTGCAAAGCATTCGACACTGTCCCACATGACATCCTTGTCTCTAAATTGCAGAGACATCAATTTGGTAGATGGACCACTCGGTGGATAAAGAATTGGCTGGATGGCCGCACACACAGAGTTGTGGTCAATGGCTCAATGTCCAGCTGGAGACCAGTAAGGAGTGGTTTCCCTCAGGGATCGGTGCTGGGACCGGTCTTGTTCAACATCTTCGTCGCTGACATGGACAGTGGGATTGAGTGCGCCCTCAGCAAGTTTGCCGGTGACACCAAGCTGTGCGGTTTGGTTGATTCGCTGGAGGGAAGGAATGCCATCCAGAGGGACCTTGACACGCTTGTGAGGTGGGCTGATGCCAACCTCATGAGGTTTAACCATGTCAAGTGCAAGGTCCTACACCTGGGTCAGAGCAATCCCAGGCACAGCTACAGGTTGGGCAGAGAAGAGATTCAGAGCAGCCCTGTGGAGAAGGACTTGGGGGTGCTGGTCGATGAGAAAATGAACATGAGCCATTAGTGTGTGCTTGCAGCCCAGAAAGCCAACCGTAACCTGGGCTGCATCGAAAGCAGCATGACCAGCAGGTCGAAGGAGGTGATCCTGCCCCTTTAATCTGCTCTTGTGAGACCTCACCTGGAGTATTGTGTGCAGTTCTGGTGTCCTCAACATAAAAAGGACACGGAGTCCAGAGAAGGGCCATGAGGATGATCAGGGGACTGGAGCACCTCCTGTATGAAGATAGGTTGAGAAAGTTGGAGCTGTTCAGCCTGGAGAAGAGAAGGCTGCATGGAGACCTCATAGCAGCCTTCCAGTATCTGAAGGGGGCCTATAGGGATGCTGGGGAGGGACTCTTCATTAGAGACTGTAGTGACAGGACAAGGGGTAATGGGTTAAAACTTCAACAGGGGAAGTTTAGATTGGATATAAGAAGGAAATTCTTTCCCGTGAGGGTGGTGAGGCACTGGAATGGGTTGCCCAGGGAGGTTGTGAATGCTCCATCCCTGGCAGTGTTCAAGGCCAGGTTTGACGAGGCCTTGGGTGATATGATTTAGTGTAATGTGTCCCTGCCCACGGCAGGGGGTTTGGAACTAGGTGATGTTAAGGTCCTTTCCAACCCTAACAATTCTATGATTCTATGAAAATTATGGTGACAGTGGCATTTGCAATTCACATTTGAATACTGACAGGTAGTAACTTCCTCCAACTCACAGGATTTGCCAGAGTGATGAGTATTCGGTCCTTTTTCCTTAATCCTGTATTTTTATTGTGTAATTATGAAATTTTAGGCCATGTTCCATAATGACAAAAGTCACCAGTCTCCCTTTCCTCAAAATAAACCTCCTTTGAATGGAGAGTAGGCATTATACTTACTATTGAACATTACTACATCTCTGCCTCAAAATCTCAGAGGGATTTGTACAAGCTTTCACATGCTTTTATCATGAGCTTCAGCTCTGATATTGTAAAATACATCTCTGCTTCAAAAATGCATTTAACTGATTATTAACCAAGATAGGATGTCTCTGCGTAAGGATGGTCATATCATTTTTTTAAACCAGGTATTATTGTTGATGGGCTGACTGTTTTAACCAGTTCTACTCCCTATCGCACAATCCAGCTGTTTCTTGGACTGAATTGTAGGCATAATGTTAAAGGAACTGTTGCTTGAAGTTGTTTATGTTAGTTATATGTACTAGAAAAGTATGGGAGCTACTTGCTTAAGAATTGAAAAATGATTGGGTTTTCTTCCTCCCATTAAGCAAGTGATACATAATTTAATTACTTTGAAAATCTGAAAAGAACGCTTAGAAATATTTAGGAATTAATTTGGATTATAAGAATGATAATGTTTTGGATACTCAGCTTAATGCTTGTTTAAAAGAAATTGTAAGATTCTCATGGGATCTGCTTGGCCTTTCACTTAGCCTAAGAGAAACAAAATTAATTGGAAATATATAAAGTAGGTTAATTAGCATAGGAAAAGCAGTCCAGTTAACAATGTGAAGTCAAATGAAAAATCAGTACTGAAGAAATGGCTTTGGGGCTTGCTGAGGGTTTTACAGTTTTGGTAGGTACAGCAGTAGCTATACCTGGCTTCCCATGCTGCTTTCACTAAGTCTGCATAGTGGAAAGCTTACAGTGGCGGGATGTCAGCCTGCAAAACTGGCATCCGATGTGTCTGAGCAAGTAGAAAACAACTGAAACATACCTGACTCTTCTTACCAACCTAGAGGAATTTTGTGCAGAGTTAAACCTACAGGTCCATGAGCAGTTTTGGAGAGAATTGTGAAGAACTTGGTTTTCTTTAGGTTAAAGAGTCCTTGTTTAATCACTTTTTGTGTGAAATTAATCTCACTCCTTAAGCTTCTGGGTTTTATGTAAGAAAATAATGTACAGGTTCATTTTAGCAAATCTTTCTGTGTGGAATCTGAGTTAATTATAGATGACTATAAATATCTTCTGTCTCAAAAAAAAGGTCAAGAGGTGAAGCGTCCTGGGGGCTTATCGATAAAGCTAGATGGTAGGAAACAACAGTTACAGTGGGATATTAAGGAGGAAATGGTCTTTGATAGAAAAGGAAGGTGGGCCTACATGGGGACATAAAGACTGTAGGGACTTGACTGGAGTTAAATGTTGATGAAAGAACTACATCCAAAATGTGGACTGGAGATCACTGAAGACAAGCTGAAACATTTTCTAGGAGTTGTTTCACTTCCATCAAGCTTCTAAATTTGCTAAGCCTCTGTATATCTGTACAAGTCAAGTAGCTGACCTCACAGTTTTCTGTATGTGACTGAATATTTCTAAGGCTTTTTCTCCCTTCTGTGAGAAACTGCAGAGTGCTAAGGATTGCGCTGATGAGAGGACTACTTTCCAAACTTTGAACATAATAGTTATATTCTGATGGCTGTGAACTGAGAGGGGCATATATTCTAGGTCTCTGCTATTGCACTTCCAAAAGTTTTGCATGTTGCATTGTGTTACTCATTTGGAGCCACATTACAAAGCATTTATTCAGTATATTTTCAGGCTTGACACCGCATTATAAAGCTATTTTCCAGTACAAATTATTTAGTACAAAACAGCAAAGACAGCTTTCTTCAATGGGTTGTACAAAGCACTTAATTGGTTTTGAAAAGCATGTGGCTACTGAATTTGGAACATATTTCTTGGTCTTTTGGGGATATTTATATATTTTTAATAAGAAGTCTTTTTTCTTAATTATTTGGTCTTGTGCCAGAAAGTCAGTCTTTTGCTCTTCAAAGGTTAAAGATTAAGGAAAAAATGCTAGAGGGAAAATTACACAAAGGTTCTTTTGTAGCCCTGAAAAATAAAAGGCTTGATTTAAGTAGTAATTTCAGAAGTTGAAACTTTTTTTTTATATACAGTTTGACTTCAGATGCGCTGATATTTAGCTAAGCAGTACTAAATGCAGCAGCAACTCCTACCACAGGCTCCATGGCCTTCCGCTATAAGACCAGAGCACTGTGGCCCCCCAGCCTCACAGATGGCAATTGTACCATGCTGTCGTATTTTCTTCCACTGGGGATGTCTGTGACTAAATCTGCTTCTCATAAGACAAGATGGTATGATTCTGCAGTGACATTATAGCAAATGAAGCAAAAAATAAAATGTGAAGAAAATCCACTTTCACGTGTTTGAGCCGTGATTTCATAAATAGCGTTTTTAAAGGCACATCTTTGCAACCACATGCACATTTAATCTTCCTTTGCTACCATCCAGATGCAGTCCTGAACCTAAATCCATGGTGCCGCTAAACGATGCACTTTTCAGGAGGTTTTATTTGCTGAGGCTCAGTGCTGCACTTGCTGAAGGTTACAGTTTGTTCTCTGGTGCAGGCTTGATTCCAGATAGCTGAGAGCAGCAGCACAGGCTTGCAAGGGCCAGCATGCAGTGGTATTAGTTTCCTGAAGTGACAGTTTTCTGACTGAAGAGGATGATATTGTTTGTCACCATTTTGAAAATACATTTTTGTGGGAGACCAAGCCAGTGCTCCCAGTCCTGCTCCCCTCAATGAGGGTCCCAATTGCTTACATTCATGGTGTTTGCTTCCTTCTAGGATTACAACAGAGACAGGTAGTCTTTTACAATATAAACATAAAAGACTTTTAAAGGCAATCAGTTATTGCCTTTTAAACTAGGACATCCTTCCTAGTACCACATTTTGATTAGATTCACTGTTCCTTGTTGCTATATTGCACTCCTTTGTCATTTGCAGGTCTTTAAAATATCCTCACAGCATCACTGGTTGTAATATGTACTGTACAAGACATTTTTTAAAATTTATTTTTAAAATTTATTTTTGCAAGAGGTCCAGCTATATGAGAACTCCGTTTAATAGTTTTATCTTATGTTAGTCGTCAGCTTCAGTTTCTCTATCCTCTTTTATTTTCCAGGGTAGAAGCAGGGTTTTTTGAGTTTTCCAATGTTTTCCAGTTGTGCATACTTTTGTGAGACATTTCTACTTGGTTTGTTGTTCTCCTTGATTGCATTTAGACCCCCTTTGTTTGTCAAAATGCAGAGGAAATTGGTAAGGACACCTGAAATGCTAGAGCAGTAGGTGTCAAATGGAACAAAAAATACCACTTTGACCACATGCTGGTGGGGAAAAGTGGGATGCAGCCAGCGTGTAAGCCCTCTTCAGTACAAAGTGCAAATTTGTCCTTTCACATTTTTTTGCAAAAAACAGTTGTATATTCAGGATAACCACAATTTGTAGAGGATGCAATTGTTTTTTGCTACAGACCATGTACAGATAAAATATCCTAACTGAATTTACTCTCTTCTCTTGGCTAAATCAATCTTCATTATGTCATTTATTGTCGTGATTTGTGGTGATCTATTTTCCATCAGTAAATAGCCAGGTGTTCAGCTTTGTTCTCCATTTTGGGTTATGTTTATACCCATCTGTTTTAGGAAAGTGAGGGAATCTATTCTGCAGTTCTCTGTTTGCAAATGTTAGAGTAGCCAGGCAATACACATGGTTGAGTCCCAGGGAAATCTAGTTTTCCATGAAGAATAACAAGGCAGACAGCACGAACGTTTGGTTAAAAGATCTCATTAAATAAAACAGAAAAAAATTTATTAGTGGCTACTGGACAAGTATGAGCTACTACTCTTGAGTCTGTAATAGAACTATTTGGGTTGTTGTCTTGGTGACTGAGTGTCAACCTTTGACGTATAGGTACAAACTGTGCTCAACAAACAGTCCTGCATGCGTATCAGCTAGTGTTCTCAGTTTAAGTTGGTAGTGAGAGGGACATTGTCCCAGGTTTTCTACAGTGCCTTGTTTCTTGTAGAACATGAAGTTAAAAGCTGGAACTTCAGTTTTATCCTCTGTTAAACATTCATATTCTGAATTTTTGATCTGTATTTTAGTCATTCTGATCGGTTTAGTCATCCATGTCTGAAAAAGTAGTGTTAATTTATCTACATTAATTGTGATTAAATATATAGTCTAATACCATGTACCTTACAAAAAAAAAATATTTTTTTTTTCCTTAATCCCCATGTCTGAATAGAAACTTCTTTAATTTCCTTGTAGCTCTTCTTTTTCCACTGCTTTTGCCAATGGTATTTAATTCATATACACAAGTTTCCTAGGAACACATGAGAATGCATGCATTTTTGGAAGTGGAAGTTTGGAGGAGTGTAAGCTAGGTATTGTTATTAATACAAAGTATCATTTTCATAGTCACAATCAGTGATCTTTTTAAATGTTCTGAATCGTCAGCTTATGCACAATGTTCTTCGGTACTGAAGAATGAAACAAAACGTAAAAGCCAGGTTTGCCATAAGCCAGTAGATTATTGTTAGTTACCAGTGTATCGTGGGTCACTGTAAACTCCACTCACTCCATTTACCACCTGCAGATCTAAATATGCAGATCTGACTATTAACATTTCCTTTTACAGAATCTGTGGAAAATGTAGTATGATACTTTTAAATCTACTACTTATAAGAAGTTAATCTTACACTGCTTATCATGGCCCTTACTTTTATTCAAAAGCTTTATGCTCATAATGTTTCATAGCACATGGAAGCTACAGAAGGTCATGTAATGCATTTTCTTATTAAAATATGCCCCAGAGTTTGTGTATGAAGTCAAACTTCAAAGCATCTGATTTCCAGCTAAGATAGAATGAGAAGATGAGACACCAAAAGGATAGCCGTCCTGGATTAAATCAAAGCTGGTTTTTGCTCAGTATCATGTCTTCAGGAGTACATGTAAGCTGATACCCAGAGACAAAAATAACTGAGCAAGCATATATAATATTCCTTTCCCAGCTTCCAAATAATTCCAGCTGAGGGGATTTCCTGAACCAGATGTGTGCTCTGCATAGTTTGTAAACCTGCAGTGGTTTTGTCTGCCACTAGCTTACTCAGTTATTCACTGAATATGTAACATTTAGCAACCAAAACGACATTGTTGACGAAGGATCTTGACAAGTAGACCTTGTCAGCAAAGTCTACTGGTAATGTTCCTTACTGTATGGAGTCGCTTCTTTTTTTATTTCTGACTAGTCTGGTCCATCTAGCTTCTTTGGATTCCTCTAGCTTTATTTTTTAGGATGTGTTATAATTGCTGGTTCTAATTTAACCTTCCTCAGAAGCACAAGGATTTGGGTGGTTAGTAGCAAAGAACTGGCGTTTTTTATTTCTCTTCTAGTTTTCTCACTTTAGCATTTCATATTTTCAAACTTTATTTTATAACTATGAGGATTATCTTTTCCATTTTAATGAAGTGTAGTCATTAAATGGCAAGATTCTAGTATATTGCATAACAGATTCAGGAAACTTCGAGACCATTTAGCGTAGTCAGTGCACCATGCAAATCACAAGAGTTGTCAATATTGCATCATTGTGACAAAACTTGTCTTGTGCTGAAGTTTACAAAACACGAAGTGCACGTCCAACCTTCTGTGGCTTTATGGGAAAGTAAATTGGAACAGATGAGCTGAAATCTGTGACCTTTAGTATTTCATATCATAATAATTTACAAATATCATTGTAAGGTGAGAAAAGGGGAAAAATTTGAACCAGTTACAAGTGAATTTTCTAAAATTTATTTTATTGATTTTAATTATGCTTTGATGACCAAGAGTAGAGGATGAAAACGCCTATTGCAAATGAACAGGGATAGCAGAATTTCTTTAAACATAAATGTTTAAGGAAGACAAAAGTTGCATGGATTACTCTTCTGGCAAATTATTTCCCATCAGACTAACAGCCATGAATTTTTTCTTATCACTTGCAATGAATCTTTTCTAAAGAATAAAAATAAACTCTGTTTTAGTTTGTTCACTTCTTTATATTTCCTGACTGTCTGGAGGAGGAAAACCTCCATTTGCGTTATTTTTAACACAAAGGAAACTTTTCCTTTTTGGCTGTCCAGTGAAACTGGAAATGCCTACTGAGTGATAAATAGTCTTCTGTGATAATTTTGCTGCATTAAGCAGGAAGCAAGATGCTAAGAGAAACGGATTAGCATTGACCACTTGGGAGCTTAATTATAGTAACAAGCTTTCTGGGAGAATATCATCTCAGTGGTGAATAACCCAGATGTATTTTAGTAACTGAACATTATTTAGGATCTTTGACATGCAGCAAGTACTATGGATTTGGCTGTTTTTATGTAACTTTTAAATGTCAGCCAATTACCATAAAATGCTTCTTTGAAATGAAATGGAAGTTGTGTATAATTGTGTTTTTAAGTAGTCATGGTGTTCTACAAATTTAAATAATTTTTGGCTCTTGTGAATTAAATAGATCTGCAGCAGCAGTCAGTGGTGTGTTTTGAAACTGACTTCAACAAGACAAAGATGGAAGAGATCACTGTAAGAAAAAAAATAAAGATGATTAGCCTTATTTTTATGCATAAATAGTAATTTTGACCTCTTAATAAGCCTCACAGTGGCTTATGATTATTGCTTCAAACTGAAGTTTTCACCCCAGATGCCTCATTTTCTCTGAAACTTGCTATACAGCCATATTTTTACAGTATTTTCCCTGATGAGGGTCACTGAGCTTTAGAGTGTGGGAAATCAGTCTGAAGAAGCAACTGCTCTCATGGCTGATCTCATCATAGTCCAACACCACTGTTGCAGAGAAACTTTTCATAAGAGGGTGAATGTTGGATTTCTGCAAATAGTCACATACAGGTGTATTTGAGATAACAACACCTGGTTGCTTTGAACATTTATTTTAATCATTTCCAAATATGAAAGGTCTGCAAGTACTCTACAATAGAATAAAGAGAAAACTGTATATTTTTTTTGTCCAATATAGATTAAAATTAAATACATTTAAAAGCTTTTCCACATTCTTTTCCTGTGTATGTCTTCTGCGAACAGTTGAAAATTAGTTAATTCTCAAATTTATTAATATTTGAGAACTACTACCTTGAATGAGGGAAGGAACATTTTGTGTATAATACTTATATTAGAAATGTGTGGAGCTAAAAGGAGTAAAAGTAACAAAAAAATATTTACTTTTAAAGGTAATAATGTTTTATTTAATATTATTTGAATTGTGATTTACCAATGAGTGATGGACTTTTCAAAATAAGTTTTGGGTACAGAAGTCCAGTTGCTAACATTTCTGAATTTAGCTGCATACATATGTATATGCCACTTTCAACCCCTGTCTTGTACCCTCACTTAAGTATAACTGAACACTGATTTCTGAAAAGTCTGGGGTCTTTTTTTTTTTTTTAAAGCTCTCTTTCACCTCGTTGGCTCTTCCAATGTTGATGTGAAAAATGCAATGACCTTCAGTGGGCCTCTGGAAGACATGTTTGGGTACACCGTCCAACAGTATGAAAATGAGGAAGGGAAATGGTAAGCTGTTTTTCTTTTCTTAAATGGAAACTCCAAATTATCAGGGTATTCACTGACTCAGACATTATACTATTATTTATAAGTATGCCTGACACATAAAGGTCAGATTCTGACAGTCATATTTCTTAAATACACAGTCGTAAGGAAACATAAAAACATTGGGAAGCTGAAAGATCCAAATTTATATCTACATTTATTTCCTCAAAGACATAAATGTTTTCACAAAATGGGTAAATTTCCTCCTTGATGGAGCTGAGAAAGTTCTATGTTTTGCCTGAGCCCTCTTTCTTCCATTTCCCAAATAAAATCATTATCTTTTCCTTGTGCTTATGTATTGGCAGTGAAATTGCCATTCTGTTTTACCTAACTAATTCTTTTTCTGTTTTACCTAACTAATCTGTATGATGTACTTTTCTCTTGAAGTTTTCTGTTAGAGGTTGTCTGAACTGAGATTTTAACTGGTGGGAAGATTTCCCTGTCAAAATATTTATTAATACAGTAGTCTACCCTTCCTTTTGGAGAGCTAATTATATCTTGCAACTAATAATACATTCATATTTGGGACTTGGAGCCTTCTTAACCTGTCTTTTCCTTCTTGTTGTTCTCCTGAACTATAACTTACATTTTGGCATGCTTACTGGTATCATTTCTTCTTGGCCTTCTGATAAATACCTGCTTATGCTTTTCTCTTGTAAAAATAAACTTCACAGGCTAACCACTGGGCTGGAGGACTGAAATAACAATTTCATGGTAAAAAGGTTTGGGAATCCTGAGGTCTGCATGATTATTCGAAGATTGCTCTGTTTTTCACAGAGCTTTGCCAGTAATTTGATATTCTTGGTAAATCCAAGGACTCCCATGGGCAGCCTGGGACAACAGGCATTTGACTGTGGGACAACCAGGTTGGACTGTTCTTCAGCGCCCGAGAAATTCCTCACACAAGTGCAGGGGCTGCCTGATGCCAAGAGTCTGGCCACTACTGTGACACAGTGTTAACCATTAGTCATAGGCAATGTTCATAGAATTGAAACTGCAGAGCCTGCTTTTGAAAATACTAGCTCTTGTTTGCATCCTTGTTGTAGGATGAGGGTCATGGGAGCATAATAATGACCTTCTTTGAGCTAATTTAGACCTTCAGGAAATGATATCTGTCCTAGGAGCTCGGATTTTGCAGAGTTAGCTATATTGTTGTAAACTGTCCTGAAACCATTCAAGACCAAAAAATAGTATGAGCTGGAAATGGTAGCTCTTCCAGTAGCTGAAGGAAGACAGGAATCTAAACTAGTATACTAGATCTGAACATCTCTGAAATTAACTCCAGAGCTGCTGTTAAACTGTCAGGCTTCCAAGTTGCTTTCAGCATAGCACCATCCAGAGCAGGAAATCTGAAGGTTGACAGTTTAATATATAAAGCAGCTTTGTGGTGCTTTGTCAATTGCTATAATGCTACCTAGATACCACAGATAGGGCTTTTCAGCAACAGAAGTTCCGTGAACCTGGCTGTGGTTGTTTCTCTATGTAACTGTGGTCCCCTAAAAAAATCCCCACTGCAAAACATCAAAATGGCCTTTCAGATCTCTTCTGTCTTTTCATTGCACCCTTTTCTTCTGAGTAAAGAACAGCACAGGGACATGATCCTGTTCAGCCCTGACCAACTCCCATAGGATGTCAAGCTCACTCAGCTTCTCTGCAGTTAAAGGGAAGGCTGTGGTGCCCCTTTCTATGTTTGGTGTAAAAAATGGACACATTACAGCATATAGTTGGAAGAGCAGTAAAATCTAGTATATATTCAGAGTATGTAATTTAGAGTTAGTAAATCTAGTAATAGTGAAAAAAATTTTTCCTGTCTTTCTCTTTTTTTTTTGTAGGCTACATTTTACATGTTATGTCATTCTATTCAAGTATCTTCTGTCTGGACTCATTAGTTTATGATTAAATGTTGAAATGGTTCTCTCAATAACTCTTCACCCTTAGGACACTTATGTCCAGGAGCAAAACTTAACCCAACTACTACTCATAAAGTACACACTCTTTCCTGTGTAGCCTGTAATTTCTAATTTAATCCAAGTTCTTCCTTACACATGTAATGGAGCCAGTTGTTATCTGCTGGGTAATGCTGGACTATTTAGTGTAGCCAATAAAGACTTGGGAACAAAAACAGTGTGCACCTCTAAACAGTGTTTCCTGCTTAAAACTGGATTTAAGAGTGGATGCTAATTTGTATTGCTTACAAAGTACTACATGAGAATAGCGATGTTTGATCACACCAAATTTTGAAAAAAAAAATGCACAGGATAAAAATCCTTACCATTTTTAAAAATTGAGATTTCTTTTAATAAGACTTTTAATAACATTATTTTTTATTAAGGAGGTAAAACAATGTATTTTATGCTCCTGGCTCACATTACTTTAGACTGAATTTTTCTGGATGCTTGTGAGCCTCTCCTTTTGCATTTGGTCTCTCAGCATTGAAAATACAATTTCTTCTAAAATATATTAAAGATCAAGGAGCTATTAAATGAAAAAGCTCTTTCTTTTTTTATTACTTTTAATACTTGTCATCCACTCACCAATATTGCATTCATTTTCCAGTGGAATTTTTAAAATTGTTGGTCTATTATGTAATTTGTTTTATAGACACATTTCTTTCTGTGTCCTTGTTAAAGAGAAGATTGTCTGCTTTTGCTTTTATCTGAAGTAACAGATACTTTTCTTGCTGTCCATCCTGTACTCATAGCACAGCAGCTTGCTGTAGCTGTGCTCTCTAAGTTTTATTTTCTGACTTTCATGCCTTTCTTAACAAATAAGAAATTTCAGGTAACTTATTTCATTTCCAGGGTACTTATTGGTTCACCGTTAGTTGGCCAGCCTGAAAAAAGAACAGGAGATGTATACAAATGCCCTGTAGGAACGGACAGCCAATCACCCTGCACAAAACTAAACTTACCAGGTATGAGAAAAAATAAAGCTGTGTTGTGTGGAGGGATAATAGAGGTTAAATCTTAGGAGATTTTTAGCTAGTAAATATGCATTAGAATTGTTTCTACAGAGAAAATTTACTTAGGACTCCAGAGCTAAATGTGAAGGAAGTTGTGTTTGCAACATCAAAAATAAATGTATTTTAAAGATTCTCATTGTCCTATGGAAAACATGCTCATAATTTTAGAATAGGCATTTGGCTGTGGTTTTAAAACTTTGTTATGACCAGCATTAATTGACTGTGGTTGGTAGTCCTGGCCATGGAGCAACAAAAGCCATGGAGCATGGACTCATGGGTTACCCTTTCCAAAGAGCCTTCGTAATGCCATCAGTAAACTTTTAGCAAGATGTAACCAGGCTGATGCATCTTACTTTGATGCGGGTAAATATTGATCATTTTCTTGCTCATGTCAAGAGATACATGATGTAGACAGGAATATGCCCAATTAATATGAATTTCACTAAGTATACCTGTTGTGGTATTTTTTGTCTCCTCTTTTCCCTTGAAAGCCTAAATGTCAATAATGTAACCTGACAGTAACAAATATAAAACTGTTAAATCATTTATAGCAGGACAGGGTAAAAAATGAATGTTTGTTTTCTAATTATCAAAACTGTGGTAACAGTAATCTCTTGCTTTCATTGTGCTGTTATTTTAACTTCTTTCTTTTTTGCAGTTCAAGAAAACTATTTGAGACAGCAACCCAGACATTTCATTTATTTCTGGGATAAAAGCCAGAATCAGAATTTTTTCTTGATTATTGTAATTGAAGAAGGAGGAGGAAGGGTGCTAAAATATTTGATGAAACCAGTATCAGTCTGGGTTTTATTTTAGAAGCTAGAAGCTCCATGGTAGGGGATATATACTTTAATATTTTGTTTTCATGTTCCCAAATACTTAACATTTTAATCTATTTATAGCTGCTACTTCAGTTCCTAACGTTGTGGAAGTAAAAGAAAACATGACACTTGGAACAACCTTAGTGACTAACCCAAGAGGAGGCTTTCTGGTAAGAAAGTACTTTTTGCCAGCTTTAAAAGAAGTCTGTTTTTTCCTCAGGTACCACAACAAAAACCTTTCACCCTTTTTCATCTTTTAAAGGCATGTGGACCACTTTATGCTTACAAATGTGGGCGTCTGCATTACACAACTGGAGTTTGCTCTAATGTCAGTTCAACTTTTGAAACCATAAAGGCAATTGCTCCGTCTGTGCAAGGTATGCAGGCCACAGGAATTCTTTTGTGTATCCAGAAATATGAAGTGCCAAGCAAGACAAATGTATACACATAGGCATACAAAAAAATATGAACTGTTTAACTTAGCTACCAGCATTACCAAGTTAAGTAAATGTTTTCATTGTCCGTATATAACCTAAATTCTTGCTACTTTTGGAATTTATCTCAGTATAAACAATCATTAGAGCACTATGTAACATCCAAACACAATTGCTAAAAATAGTTGCTTATGCTTTTTACTTATGGCCAAAGGTCTTTTTAAATAATGACACCATGTTAAGATCTCATACAAGCCAAATTTAGTAGTATAGATAAAAATCTTAAAGACCTGGTCCTTTGGAAAAATCTAAGAGGGCTGATGTTGAAGAAGGTAGGGGTCACTTCAGTTATGTGATCTTCTAATCCCATTCTTAAATTTCTGCTTACAAAGAAGTGCCTTGCTGGCAAGGGGAACACAAAACATGTAAGTTCAGCCCAGCTGAGAAGGACGTGCATTTGTTACTGATCACAAAAGTAACTGGAGCTCTGAGATATAATTCATCTTTGTTAGTATCAATTCTTATATGGCAATTTGCATTGCAGAGTGTAAAAACCAGTTGGACATTGTCATCGTCCTTGATGGATCCAATAGCATTTATCCATGGGAGAGTGTCACAGCCTTCCTCAACAGCCTCCTGAAAAACATGGATATAGGTCCTCAGCAAACACAGGTACCACCATAGATATTTTATGATTGTTTAATTTGCAAATTAAAAAGGATATGCAGGAAACGGGATGAGAGCATCCTCTATGGAACTCTTCAATTCCAAGAACTTACAGCGATGGGGTCCTAAACCAAAATAGCTGAAACCACAACAAGGACAGTATCTGCCGCCAAGTAGCAATGTCAGGGAGGCTCTCCCTTACCCCACTGCTCAAGCAATCTGGAGAAGCAGACTGTCTAACCTAAAGACAGAAGTTAAGTACGTTAAGTGAGGCTATTAGAATGCTGTCCTTTCCCACTTCCTTCCTCTCCACAACCACTTCTTGTCTCCTTTTGTACTTCACAGCTCAAAAGTCATTTCTGCTCCTCTGAGGCACAAATGCGTGGTTCAGACAGCCTTTGATTGTAAGCTTTTTGGATTCAATATTTTGTACTGTGTAACATTGAGCATATACCTTTTAAACATTTGAAATCGTAATTAACGAGTGGCTGTTAAACCACATTATTAATGGCAGAAGCTGCATTTATGTAGTAAGTGGAGAGGGCCAAATTCCCAGCTGCTATAAATCAGCATAGTTCCACCAGAATTAACGGAGCTACAATCAATTACCCCAGCCAAGGATCTGGATATGTTTCACAGTCTGCTAAACAGAGTACCTAAATAGCAATATCAGCAGAACTCAGGTAAGGAGGAAACGTGGACGCTGGGATACATTTTAACACAGAAAGCTGTAATAACAGCATCAGAAGGAGCCAGGTCTTCCTTTCACTTTTCCCTTTTTCCCCTCTCAAAATCAAGGATTTTATGGGATCCTGTATAGTATTTGATATGCTGCAGGCCAATACTTGGAGGGTTTGCTGCTTCAAGTTCCTCACATTCAGTTACTGCATTCACAAAGGAGACTGTGAGAAGATGTAAAGGATGCATTTGTCTGCAGAGAGTATTCCTGTCATTTTCCAAGTCAATTGGGATTTGTTAGTTAACTACCCAGCTCCCCTGTTGGCTGTACTGAACAGTGGCTGATAAAATTTTTTTATAAAGTGTCCACTTTACAATCATGTCCTGTTATTTTAAACATGCTGTTCTTCCAGATACTGCTTCCAGAAGCAAAAATACTTGGTCAAATTTAGTAGAAAGGAAAAAAAAATTTCTTCCTGGTCCCTCAAGCCGATCATTACTCAAACATGTGCCATCTTGGGAAAATACTTAAACCTGAACTTCCCAGTACAGAGCAATGGCTGCATGGAAATCATCACTGCTTTCTACCCACAGGGCTTCTTGGGAATAGTACACAGGGCAATCAGCTGTACTACACCCTAACCCCTCTTTCTCACCCTGCAATTCCTAAATTTTTACATTGTCACACCTCTGTTATGTTTGGTTTTGGAATCCTGCCTCATGTGTGGGTCTCAGTTTGTGCACAAAAGGTCCCTTGCTGGCCTGCACTCCAGCAGCGTCCCATCTCCACCTACAAAATCTATTCTACCCGCAGCTTGGCATAGCTGCCCCTCTTCTCACACGTACACTTATTCATTTGAGAATGTCAGCTTTGGCATCTGATTGCTGCAGAGCAGAAACGCTTGAGAGGGAGATAAGAATGGGATAAGGTGGAGAGAGGCTGAAAAACTGGAAATGGAAGGCAAAACTAGGTGGAATTTTCTTGGTTCCTCTTTCCTTCCCCATTTTCTTAGAACGCATCCCATTGCTCTCCTCTCCTCCAAGCCCTTTGCTTGGGAACGCTGGCACAGCCCAAGGTAGTAATGAGTTTCTACTGTCTCCTCCACCCACACTGTCTCCTTTCTCAGACACTGTGTTTAAGTGACTGTTGAATGGGGAAGTGGAGAAAGGACAGAACAGGCATATTTCTCCCCTCTCCTCTGGAAGCACAGAAAAGAAATATAGGAAATGCTGTTTTCTTTCTGTCTGTTTAAATTGATTTTTCCATGTTCCTCTTTTGAGGATTGTTGAGCACGTAGGAATCAGTGGATTTTCACTGACTTCAGATTGTTTTCCTGTTGCACGGGAAAGGAATGAGATTATTACAGAATAACTCCTTAGCAGCTTGGGTGTGACTTGTTTAAAACCATGTTTTGATTACAGGCTTGTAAGATTTTTTTTTTTCCCACTTACCCCTTCCATGAACAATGGTCATTAGATTTGTGATAAGTCAGGACTGAAATTTCTCATGTCCCATGTTTGACAAATTTGAAAGTGAAAGCCAGGAGATTCAGATGCAACCAACCAAAGTTTATGGTATATTTTTTTCAGAAGTATATCCTTCCCTTCCTCTTTCTGTTCTTCAGAAAATTCCAACACCATACTCGTAGTTAAGCTGCATACCCTGAGCTTAAGAATTAAAGAAGTAAAGGGAAAGTGATGACAGAAAAGTAGAAATGGAAGAAGGAGTTAAATGGGGGGGGGGGGAAGTATAAGTGGGAGCAAAATATTTCTGCTGGCCTTATTCCGCATTTTAATGTAGCTGCATAGAAGATTTTTTTTTTCTTCTTTTTTTTTAACATTTGTAGAGGTAATTGTCTTTAATACGAGAGTATGGTTTCTAATTCTCTACATATGAACAACATTCTGTGGTAGGAGAATATCAAAAGAGGAGAATGCTTCCAGATATTTTCAGTTCCAGCTTTAAAGCTATGTTGGAATGGCCTTCAGAAATTTTCAGACAGGTTTTATTTTTCCATTAATGTAGGACATAGGCAGTGTTTGGTCTGTACCTTAGTTTATCTCCAAAGGGACTGTATGAGTGGATGAATAAGTCATGCCATGTCATATCTCATGATCAGTTTTGTCTTCAGAAGAACAGAAGAGTATTGAAAAGGTATTAAAAAGATTTGGGGTTAAGAAAGATGTTTGCAATAGTTTATAAGTGATTTCTGTCTGAGTCCTTGCAAGGGAGCAAAATGTAGCAGAATTAATTCAGTTTTGCTTAGACTCAGGTATCTTTAGCACGTTCTCTGTATGATAAAATGCATTATCCACCAGTACTTCCCAAGGCATCTATGCTTTTCTTTTTTCTTAAATACAGCCAAAAATATTTCTTATTTTCCTCCACATCCCAGTGGTAAAAATCCTAGCATATCATTTCCATATACTAAATGGTTTTCCTTTCCTTTTTTTTTTTGTGTGTGTGTGGCGATGTTGTTTTTTACCAAATAGATCAGCTTAGTAATTTATTGAGAAGGCCAGAATGTACTTTCCAAATAAGGGGCGGTATTCACTTATAGAACAAGAATAAATAATTGCCCTCAGAAATGTTTTGTCCAAAGTAGAACAGCCCTTCACTTGCCTGTTCTCTTGTACAACACTTTTTCACAGGAACTGGGGACAATTAAAGAATTATTCCCTTGTGTAATATAAAAGCCATGGAATGCTAGGGAAGGGAACATTAGTTTAGGCATTACAAAGATGTTCAGTAGATTATGGTCAGTAATGCTGGGAAAAATAGTAGGTTTTCTGGAGCAGAACAGAATTATGTCCTTCTGTATAGTACTATTGCATTTTCGAGGTTTAATATAAACAAGCAAATCAAAACATATAAAGCCTGTAAGCATCATTCTTAGGGGCTTGCTGAAGTGTGAAGAGGTTTATTGTCCCACAAAAGCACATTTGCATCATGTAGATGTGTCATTTATAGTTTTCCATTAGATTAAAAGGTTGCAAAAGCTTAAAATTTCATTGCTATCTGATAGAACATGGTTCTAATTTCACAAGGTGGACTTGATTCTGTGATTCTGTAGGAGACTGGAACATGCTGCCTAGTAGTATTTTCTCAGTTCTGGGAAGTTTTTCATTACCGTTTTTGAGGAATGGCTCATCTTTGATGCCATGAAATATGTAGAACATGATGAGCAGTGTTTTCAAAACTAGTACTAAGGAAGGGTCCCTCAGAACAACAATTGTATCCCATAAGATAACCACATGCCCCCCTTCCTTCCTGATTTACAAGCTATGCAACACATGCAGACCCAGATGTTCTTCCCATTCACTTCCTGAGAAGGAAATGCTCAAAATGTTTACTTACTGTGATCATGGACAATGTTTCCTTTCAAATAGGAAATGATACAACTCAATGTCAGCCTGTAATCCTTTTTTAAGATAAAGACAACACCAACATAGAATCATAGAATAATTAGGGTTGGAAAGGACCTTAAGATCATCTAGTTCCAACCCCCTGCCATGGGCAGGGACACCTCACACTAAACATGGGTCTCTAGAATCATGAAAGACTGGCAGGTACTTTTCACACTGATATCAGTTAATAGTTGATTTAATCCTTGATACCAATAAAATCCTCTTAGCTGTAGATAAGGAGCCCAGGAATCCACAGCACTGGACTCCCTGGCATACAATAGTTTCTGGCCACACTTGTGCGTGGTCCTGGAATACTAAGGCACTACTCCTGCACCAAAAAGTCAAAAATAATGAAAATCCCTTGTTTACACCAGTTAATGTCAGTCTTTTAAAATGATTAGCAACATCCTGTTCAGGTTATGCTGTAATTCACTTTTGATGCATGCCATAGAATTGTTGCCTTGGAGGGAACGAGTTAAAAATGTCATCTTCAGCTTGGGGTTTAGTCAGTGCCACATGACTGCTCTGAGTGGTAATAACAGCATGTGCCCCAGCCTGTTGTGTAAACATTGTGCAGGATTAATAGGCTGCTGCCCACGAGAGCATGAAGTATCTGGATGTTCTCAGCTGCAGGTGGAAGAGGGCATGCCTTCAAGAGAGAACTGAAATACCTTAAAGGGAGCAACTTGTCATAGCTTTCAACTTAAATCTGTTCTTGCAGATTTGATTGTATTTTCAAAAGGGTACAGAAATTGAGTGGGATAGATTTTGCTGCCACATACCATTGTGATTATAGTTCCACATTCTTATGTAACTAGCTCTTCATAATGATTGTGATATTGATGTTTAGTATCAAATATTTATCCAACTCTAACCCTTCTACTGCAAGTAAAAAAACATTGTGCAGAATCTGAGGGGCTAAGAAAGTAACTGAAAAAAACACCAATAAAGCAATTGCAAAGTCACTTCTAAAATAATGTAATAGCATAAACATCCCAGAGGTCGTATTGATCTCTAGCAGCTAAATGCTAGAGTGCTTTTAATAATAGATGAATGAGATATAAATGCCACATAATACTGCATTATCCTAAATAACACCTATAAATTGCCTTGTGTAACATAAAATTGAAATATGCTAATGGAACATTGTGTGGATTCTTCCCAGTAAAAGCTGTCAGCAACCTGCTAAAACATTAAAAGCGACAGAGATGAATGAGAGAAATTAATTAATATTTAAGAATATTGCTTGTCTTTTTATTTCACACATGCTTTTGCAGCAGGTCCCCTCAGGCATCTGTGGTTGGGTTTCAATCCCATGCACTGATATTTTTCACAAAGATTTGTCTTGCTGAGGTCATCTAAAGTCTTTACATCATCCTGCCCCATTCCAAAAACCACCATTTTATTCATTTTTCCCCTCTGGCACTTGTCTTACTTTGGCTCTCCTCCTGCTGGGAGAACACCATGTCTTAGACTGACCTGATATCTTCATCAAGAGAAGGGTACTTGAATCTTCCTCTCACCCTAGGGCCTGAATTTGTCATTGCAGTGCTATTTCTAGGCTAGGTTTATGGTAAATAAACTATCAGCTATAGGAATAGTATATTTGGAGGGAATGAAGAGAGTTGTGAGTGAACCATGGCCCTGTATGATATAAGGAAAACTATTTTGAGAAGTTGTGGCTGGTGGTTAGGGTATTGGTCTGCCTTGGCTTAGAGTTGAGCAGAGCTGCAGCATGGATTACTTAAATCAGGAAAAGCAAGGAGGTGGGCCTGCTTTTGGCTTTGCTCCTGTGTTTAATAAAACAATTTAGAGACTTCAAAATGTTCCATGAGATTCAGTTTTCAAGCCAGACTTTATCAAACGCTTATAGGTGTTTCATACTGAGGAAAACATACAGATTTAAATTCTTTTGTAGGTACAGAGGAACATACCCCAGTGCAGGAGATATAGATGTTTTCTCTAAGAGTAGTTGATTTTTAATATGGACTGTGTGTTTCAGGTTGGAGTTGTTCAGTACGGACAGACTGTAGTCCATGAATTTTTCCTGAATACATACTCGTCAACAGAAGATGTGATGGCTGCAGCCACAAGAATACGTCAGCGAGGTGGTACACAAACTATGACAGCCCTGGGGATAGATACAGCAAGGTATGCTTACAAAATGTTGTCCTGCATATGACAGAAGCAAACATAAGTAGATATGGTGACAACTCTGATTTTATGAATTAAAAATATGATGTGGCTGACATCTGACTTCATTTTAGCTGAGCAAACAAAATTTAAGAGGAGGGTGGATAAACAGACCCTGTCTGGCAACTAAAGCAGTTGTATAAGGCACCCTGGAAGGGCAGCTGTTTTCTGAATGGAGGAAATAGAGAAAGAAAAGAGACATGGATCAAGGTTGTAGTCCTAAGCAAAGAGCTGACAATCTTTGATGTCCACACAGAACAGGTAGGAACTATATGTGTAGAAGGATGAAGGAAATAAAGTTTTCAGAGAAAATGCAAAAAAAATAAAACTTTTTAATGTTGAATTGTCTTCATACTGAAGTTAAGATTAGTACAGGCTTTGAGCACTTTTCAGAAAGCCAATAAATTTTATATCTGAAGTCTTTGAAGCTTCTGGATTACTGGTAGTTTGAAGATCTGTTGTAACATTAGCATTATTTAGAAATGCTTCCCTTATGAGAAAAATTAAGGCTGAATTTTGTAAAACAGACAGTAAATGCAAAATCTCTAACACTTTCAAACTGTACAGTGTTGTGTCTTTTTTGTTTTCTACTGCTTTTTCTGGCACCACAGCTTTACTTCTGTAAAAGATTGCATTAGCCCTTTCTAAACAACCATTTAGTGAAATATGCAGCACCTTTTTGATAAACTATTTGATTATCTGATTATCTCAGTAAAGTTTTGTTGAGATGATGTCTGAAATCCAGTGAAATTCTTACATATTCACCCGTAACAATTTCCTTAGAAACAAGTAGAAGCTTGAGGGAGTCTGAAAAAGTTTCTGAAAACAGAGCCACTTGAGAATTGCCAAATACCCAGAAACCACATGTGGTTCAGAAAGTTTCTGTGCACCACAAACTGCTGCACACTTATATATACAGGAACTATCAGGAAAAGCTTCCTCTGTTCTTGCCATCTCTCTATGCATCCACTTTTGGCCATCTTCAGTGGGACATCTCAGCTTTCACTCATGTGGCCAGGCTGAGGGTTCTGTGGTAGTTTACTAAAGAGATGAAGACCTGCTTCCTTCCTTCTCTTCCAGAGCCCTAATCCACCCTTGCCTTTTTGGGTCCCTTGCAGAGCCTGGGGACTCAGCAGCTGCCCAAAACTTCAGTGTCTGCTCATCTGCAGCCGTAGAATTCAGCCAGTCATCCCAACCTGACAATGCTCACCTGAAACCTACTTCCACAAACAATGAGTTTTATTGTAAATATGAAGAGGTGTGCTGGTAGCTGAGTAAATACTTTGACCACCTGAAGTGCTGCTATAGGGTGGAAATAGGTCTGGCGTGAGGGGGTATGTGGGTTTTAGGATGGGGATCTTCGTTGAGTCTTTTTTTAAGCTACCAAAAGCTGGTTTAAGATGCCAGAAATTTTTTGGAGGAGGGAAGCATTTTTCAGTTCCACACTGTATTTTCCACTCTCAAATAAATGAATAATGAATGAATGATTGGGAAACTCTTTGGCTGTGAACTGTCCTCTAAGTTCCAACTGTTTGTATTTGTTCATGGTTAACATTAATCTCCTTTTCCTGCTCCTTAATCAATACAGAGTGCTTTAGTTAATGGTTGACTATGCGAATATGATGCATGTGCTAAATGCTGACATTGCCTTTCCCCAAACGCTTTATGCTCCCTTTAGAAAAGAGGCTTTTACTGAGGCTCACGGCGCAAGAAGAGGAGTACAAAAAGTAATGGTTATTGTGACTGATGGGGAATCACACGACAACTACAGATTAAAAGAAGTGATTGATGATTGTGAAGATGAAAACATTCAGAGATTTGCTATTGCTGTAAGTGAAATTTAATGGGAAAATGCGGAATCTTAAAAGTATGTTTCATCTTCCAAATATAATTTCTGTTTGAAAAGTTCATTTCATAGCATCTTTATGGAAATACAACCATTTCAGAGAGGAAGAAAAGAAAGAGGCTGAAAAAAAGAAAAAAGACATTAAAAATTTGCTTTCTGATTTTATAGCACATAAGAAAAAGCAATCTATCTGTCTTCCTGGTGATGACAGGTCTGTATGTGTGTGAAGAAATGCAGAAAGAGTTTGAGGGGCACTATAAAATCAAATCTTTTTTGTTAAGAGCAATACTGAACAGAATGTTCAAATCTTCTGAGCAATTTCTATGAATGCTTTACTTACTTTAAAAGAAAAAAGGCAAATGTAAACCATAAACAAAAACTAGGTTTATTACAGCTGTCCTGTGTGCTGGCATTCTGAAGTTGTCATTTCCATGTTGAGCAAACTTAGTAGCTGAATGAGAGGAACATGTCAAAGCTGTTTAGCCTGGAGAAGAGAAGGCTGCATGGAGACCTCATAGCAGCCTTCAGATATCTGAAGGGGCCTACAGGGGTCCTGGAGAATGACTTTTCATCAGGGATTGAAGTGATATGACAAGGGGTAATGGGTTGAATCTTAAACAGGGGAAGCTCAGGTTAGATATAATGAAGAAGTTCTTTACTGTGAGGGTGGTGAGGCACTGGAATGGGTTGCCCAAAGAAGTGATAAATGCTCCATCCCTGGCAGTGTTCAAGGCCAGGTTAGACGGAGTCTTGGGTGACGTGGTTTAGTGTGAGGCATCCTGGCCCATGACAGGGGGGTTGGAATTGGATGACCTTAAGGTCCTTTCCAAATCAGACTATTCTACGATTCTATGATTTGGTGTAAACCCAACATACCCTTCATGCTGTATTTGAGTATTCTATTCTCAATCTGTTTTCTCTCATGAGTTTTGAAGATGTTTGGGATTGTTGCTTCTCTGTTCCTGTCTTTCATTGCTTTGATACAATGAAATGGTGTGGAACCATGCAACTTCAAGAAGATACTGTCTTAAATTTAAGGAAAGACATAAATAAAAAGTTGAATCCAGCGGCATACAGATTTTCAGTTATTTCCTTCCTAAAGCTAGATATCTTTAAATAAAATTTTCCTTGAAACTGGAGTAATCTTTAGCAATAAAAGCCCTGTTTAGAACTGAATTTGAATTACTCTAGTGTCCAGTTGGACAGCGGTCCAGCTCCAAACATGGGAGGGATTTTTCTTTCTTTCCTCTAGGTAACTTAAGTGTATAGAGCACTTTTTCCTCTTACCAGTACTTCTTGGTCTTGGAATTGAAGAAGTGAGTCATTTTGTTCTGAGGCATCCTGAATTTTTGCAGCAGTGGTGTTAAAACTGAAAATCAGATGTAAAGTCTTGTAGTGTGATGGTGTTATTCATACTGAACTCAACTGTTATGTAGGATTCATAAGAAAAATATGCACACCGACAAAGAATTATTCTGTACCTTATTAACTTGTCATTAGTTGCTTATATACCAAGTTGTGAGGAGAACTGGTGGTATTTATACAGAAGTGAGTGCAGTTGTGTTTTGTTTTGGGGATTGTTGTGTTGTTTTTTTCCTAAATTAAAGCCTGCTTCAACAAATCATAGAATTGTAAAATAAATCATTCGAATTTTGTGAAGAAGGGAAAAAAGGACAGTTGAAAATTGCAGATGTTACACAGTTGCTTTGTTTGCTATTGATTGTATTTTCAGAAAAACAGCTGAGCCTCATACAGTTGTGTTCTTATTGCGAAAGAATGATTTGAAATCAATTTAAGGGAGGTTTTAACAGAGCAAATTAAGATTAGATATGATTTCCCAATATTACCTGACAACCTGCCTCAAAGGTATCTATTTTTTAAAAGAGGTTAAAACAGGTTATAAAATGTTTCCTTGACTACTTTTTTTATTTTTAATTCTCTTTAGATTCTGGGCAGCTACAGCAGAGGAAATTTAAGTACTGAGAAATTTGTAGAGGAAATAAAGTCAATTGCCAGTAAGCCTACAGAAAAGCATTTCTTCAATGTTTCAGATGAATTAGCTCTTGTAACTATTGTTGAAGCACTTGGAGAGAGAATATTTGCCCTAGAAGGTATGCTCTTATTTAGAATTTTACTTCATGGCAGCATTATAACTGAAGCAAATAGAAGACCATCTGCTTTTATCTGCCTTTGCAATGTATTGTGCTGTATAAAATGTGTTGTGCAGTAATTTTTTCATGCTGATCATAAGAATATTTTACAATTAACATCAAAACCATAGATAATGATGTAAAATATATTCAGATGGGTTAAAGCCTGTGGAGACAATAGCTTAAAAGGGTAACTAAGCATCGCTGGTTTTGCTGGGGTAAACATGCAGTTCCCATACCTTAGATAAAAAAACATTGCCAGACGATATCCTGATTATATGTTCATCTGCCTATACTTTCAGGTTGTCTTTTTGGTTAGTTGCTAGTTACAGGATATTACTTTGCCATATAAGCTAATATGGACTTGGTGTATATAGTTGATAAGATGTATTTTTCATTTGGAAATATTCATGACACTCAGATTTTAGCACAGCAAAGTCATTCTCTCATAATGTCTGCTTACATTCTCCATTCAAATTAAGCAATGCTTTCCAAATCTCTGTTTGGTTCAAGAGCTCTTTCGGCTATCTCTGAAAGGATTCATGGCATGCAAAGAAGACACCCATCAATTTGGACTTTTTTTTTTTTCAACATCTCAACTCTCCAAGTAACTGGAATAGTGTAGTTTACAGCTGGAATAAAAAATAATGTTGGCTTGAATTTCAAGATGTAGTACAAATACGAGAGAGTATTTTGAAGTGTTTTGTTTTTCATTTTTATTGGAGCTATATCAGACATGTTTAGTTATTTTTTTAGGGTATCATTTAGCTTGGTCAACTATTACTATTTTCAGCAGATTAGTACTAGATATTTCTTCCAGTTGATATGTTTTTATCTTTTTCTCTCTGGAAGGTTTTGTTTCCTCAGTTGTGAAATAAATTAATTTGAGGAGAATTTAGTAAACTCACGGAGTACTTCAAAGTTCATTGACTAGGGGACTTTTCTGTTAAGTCTTTGTTTAGTTCCAGTGGAGAAACAGATGTTCAAACAGAAATTGAAAACTTCATCTTCAATTTGTGCTTTGTACTTCCAGAAAAGTGAAAAAAAAAAATCATTGTCTTTCATTAGTAAAATAAAATGTTAGTTACACCTATTAAATACAAAGGATATAGAATAGAAAGTTAATCAACTGCTAGTCATGACAGCTGAGGAAGTATGTAAAACCTAGCATGGCAGTTTATGGACATCTATATGCTCAAAGTCGAGGTTTCATGCCATAGCTCAACCCTCTCAACACCTGGATGCCAGTGGAAGAGATGGTCTTACTTTGTCAGAATCCACCTTGTCCCTTTTAGCAATCAGTAGCCATTAGGTAGAGCCTGCCTGTCACAAAAAAACCTAGCCTCCAAATAGTGGAGTAAGTTGTGCTGGCTTGAAATCCCTGGTGGAGGGGAATGCTTTATATCATGACCTCTAATCATTCCATTGACTTTAGTCATTGATTCCTCTAATCATATGAAAAAATTACAAACATTTAATATTAAAGAAGTTCTGAAGCTTAATAAAATATACAAACAAATGCAGTTATGTTGATGGTGGCAAAACAAACATTAAATTGTTTAAATGTTTAAATTGTATGAATGTTATCTGTTTGTATGACAGTCCACTCTTGAGATGACTAATCTTTATCATCATGTCCTTCAGTGTTTTGGTCCTTTAAGCATATTGTACCTCTTCAAGTATCAACCAGTTTTGCCGTACTCTTTGAATTCATCTTTCATTTTCTGCAAAAGATGCAGTAATAAATATGTACTTCTTGGATATTCTGATTTTTTAACGTAAGCCTACTATAAACTGTTTGGATATTTGCATCTTTATATATTTTACTTATTTTCAATTTTTATTTAATACAGACTTGTTTGTGTTACAAAAATTGTATATTTGAAATGAAAAATTTGGAAAATTATTGCTATCCACACTGTAAGAGACAAGCTAGGGAATTTCACCACTCCCAAAAGGCTTCTTGATTTCCAGATTTTCAGTAGGAACTCAGAGATGTGCTAAGATTTCTGTATAAAGACACCTGTGATGTAAGACAAGAAATGTTGCCTCCTCCACCTGTAAAAGTCCTAGAAATCACGTAATCTGGCTGCAAGGGAATCAGAATAGAAATTGAAAATGGAATCTTAGCTTTTTGTCAAACCATAGCAAGTTTGTGCTACTCAAGTTGCTCCTTGATTACTCCATCTCAATTTCCAAGGTTGAGATGCTAAGTCAGTTTCTGGCATGGTTTCCTGTCCCCTCACAAAGCATTGCAGGAGCTATTCTAGATCTGCTATTCTAGACTGTGTCCATGGATGTATTTTTGTGGCAGGGGGAAAAAGCAGATTAGTTCTGTTACACCCAGCTTCTGGCGACAATCCAATTTATTGAATGTGTGCCATGTGGAAAAGATTAGTTAAACCCCATACACTGTAGCTGAATTAACTTATGTGCATAACATGGTGATCACAGGAACCTTGATTTTTTTAAATTCTGTGTCTAAGTCTGTTTAAAGTCTCAATCTAAATAGCCTCGTACTAGTATAGTAGTACATTTGGATTTTTTTTCTTGGATTTCATGTTTTCTTTTTGGTTTTGGCCTTTTAAAAATTGCAAAGTAAAACCTAGAAAGAATGGAAAAATGAAATCCAACGAAAACCCATACTTGACAGCCAGTGAATTTTTACATATAAGCTTTTCAATATGCCTCTGTGTTTCATGGCATGGACTTCTGGATTTAACAGCATTTTATGTTTTAACCAACCCATAGGCAGGCACAAATGTTTTTACACAAAATATCCTTTGTAGGATGCTTGGCAGTTTGAAACTCAATGGAAAGTTAGACTGAGGACCACTATCTAAGCAGCATTCAAAGCTGCACACACCAACAGTACTGGCATTGTCCTCTGCCTTGGACTGTGAGTCCTATCTTTCTCAGCTCACCAAGGAACATCCTTTACTGTATGAAAATATTGCTTATTAGCAAATGTGAAACTTAAGAGGTTTATGGTTAAAAGGGCCTTTTTCAGACCTTGCAAAGCAGCTACGTCTTGTGAAACATGATGGCCATATTTGTGTGTAAAACATTTTGTGTCTGAGATCATGTCTCCTTCCTATGACTGGCTATAAATCGAAGCAATTAGCAAAGACATTGTGTCCCAGGAAGCAACCTCTGTGGTTTAGTTGCTATCAAAAGTTCAGTGTTATTTAATAGTTCAGATGCCTGAAATTCATGCAGCCATGGCTCCCTATGCCTCAGTTTTCATTCACACAATTGGAGGTTTGTCTCAGCCCTTAGCTGGTAGCAAATTATGAACTCTTCCTGTAGCATACAGCCTGTTGCCACATCTTGCTCTCAAGAAGGAATCGGTATGAAGAATAGAGTTACCTTACTTGGCCACTTAAAGTGGCAATATAGTGTTCTTGAGTACTGCTTTAAGTAGAAGAAGGGGCAGACCTCTCTCTTTCCTGATGATACTTCAGTGTACCTGGGAGCAAAGCAGCCCATCAGAGTTTAATAACTAACATATGAGTAGCTGACAAGACACAAACTGGTACTAAATCAGCTGATAACCTTTTTATTCAAAGTCATCAAGACAATCAGGAAGATTTTCATATAACTTTCTGTTCAGGATTATAGTTCCCAAGCCATTTCCTGGGCCTTATGAATCTGGAACAGCTGAGATTTTCCTATGTTATTTTTGTGAAAGTTCATACAAACATCAAGTGTTTTTCATTTAAAGTTTCTCCAGCTGCCTACAAATTTTTGGTTGCTTGAATACAAGGCCAGGCCTACATGGCTGTTGTTTTATTGTTCACTTAGCTCAAGTGGAAAAAGGCTTAACCATATTAATCAAACATTCCAAATATATTTGCCATCAGCCTGAGGTCAAATGTGTTCGGTTTTAACTTAGAAATATTTGTTGGACTAGTTCTGAGACATGATCTTGAAATGGAAACCTTTGTACTTAATGGTAGCAGTTAACGCATCTTAATTTTTGTATTTGTTATAAGAATTTATGGCAAAATATGTTCACCAAATATTCTGGTTAATTATGCTATCCTTTACTACCATATAAGCATATTTATTACACTATTCAGATACTTTTTCAGATTGAAATGAATTTATTTTTGAAACTTTTTTTTTTCTGTTTTATAGCAACAACAGACCAGCAAGCCTCCTCTTTTGAAATGGAGATGTCTCAGGCTGGTTTCAGTGCTCATTACTCTCAGGTAAATAAACTGTTTGAAAATACAAGTTCTTTTACAAAGTAGATTTTGTTGGTGATGGCATGAATTTGGATGAGTGTTTCAGAATTCTTTTTACAGTCCTGTTTGCTGTTTACCTCATTTCTTAGGGGGTAAATATTTATTAAACTGGGATGCAAAAAAACTTTGGAATTTGTATTAGCAGAAAATCACTTCCTAAGTATTTTATTTATTCTTGAAAATCAAAAAGTATCCATTGATACTGATGATCTACTCAGTGTACATGCATGAAATTAAAATTTAACATGAGGTGAAAAGAACAGGAAGAGTTAAGCTTTAAAGACACAAAAATGCACTGATAGTGGAAAGGAGCACAGAAGGAGAATAACTGAATGGAACTGAATAAATGCTAAGAAATCTGAGATAAATTCACATATATATTCAATATGGCTTTGTATAGAGCTCAACATACCACTGGGAAAAAGAAAGAATAAAATACCTTGGTGTGATTTAATATAGATACATTATTGCAGAAGTACTCTCTGTTAATTTTTACTCTCTGCACTACATTACACATAATGTTCCAGATGGTGTATCATACCTTAAAAACAGGTATTATCCTGTTAGGGAGTATGAGGATTATTTATAAGATTATCTGTTTGGTAGAGCATATTCTTAAAGTTCACAAACAAATGACCTGCTGTCATCAGAAGCTCACTTCAGAACCTCTCTTCAGTCCTTGGTGTCTTGACAGACATGAGGTCAGTGAAGTTTGTCTTATCTGGAAGGTTACATTCATGCCTTTAGGCAAGAAAGGCCAGCAAACCATTTCTCATGGGCAAAAGGCTCCTGCATAATATACAAGACTCAGAGATTCAACAGAGTTCAAGTTTGAAAGTTTGTTTGGGAAACGTATTCTCTCGTTACCTTTTTAAATCCCTTTGCCTTTCTGTTTGTCCTGGAATGGTGGGATGAAGTTAAAGGAGCTGCATTTCTTTCTGCTGCTTTTCCTGAATGTCCTGAATGACCCTTTTAAGTTGGGTGCATTTTTAACAAAAAGTACAAGATATACTATGATTGTAGTAGCCATACTATAATAGAAAAAACAGGGCAAAATAAGCAAGTATACAAGAAGCATTACCCAAATGTAAGCATCATGATCATTGAATGTCTTAAAGATAGGTCACACAGCTTTTTGTTTTTCTCTGCATAAGGATTGGATCATGCTTGGAGCAGTTGGAGCATATGACTGGAATGGCACAGTGATCATGGTGAAGGACAGTGATATTTCAATGCCAACTAATGGCACTTTTCGTGACAGGCATTCAGAAAAAAATGAACCCCTTGCAGCCTATCTAGGTGAGAGAAATAGCACATCTTATAACACTTTTCAACAAATGCTACAAGATCTGTCCCAAATCTCATTCAGAAAGAGTGTCTTACAGAATAATATCTTAGATTCTAGGAGTCTGGGAAGATTTCTAATGTATAAACATGTCTACTGTATGATTTTCTTGTTCTTAAAAAAAAAAAAATTGCTCCTTCTGCAATAAAAAAGTAGTCCAAACACTTACGTACCTATGTATATCTATATTTTCCCTAATAAACATGTCTAATCTGTTCAGAGATTTCACAGATTAGTCTAGTATTCTTATAAAATTTTTCTATGCCTTGATATTTTAAAAAATGTGTACAATAATAAGTCTAAATCTTTGTTTAAAATTAAGCTAATTTCTGTCACTCAATGGATAAGAACAACCATTTACCACTATGGTTTTTTTTAACAATTGGCAAGCTTTTGTTTTCCTCTCAGCCTTTTCTACAAAAAAGCACTGGTGGTCCTGTTCTCTCCTGTAGGGCTTGCTTTCTACACCTCATGGTTCTGTTCACTCTGCTATCTCCTTTAGTTCACATTTTTGCTGATGAAGAGACAACACTAGAATAATTTTTTTTTTTTTTTCCCCAAGCACTCTATTTTTCTTCTTTGCAGAATGTGATTAGAGGGGTTTTTCATATCTCAAATTCAGTAAAGTAGTTTTAAATTTAGATCCTGTCCTCTATAATACTTGCAACCCTGACACCACTTTGATTGATACACAATTTTTTTAAGTCTTTCTTCACCCAAGTTGATAAATTGTTGTTAATATTAAACAGAGCTAGGTTCAAAATGTCCTCAGAATCACATCTAGATAACACTATTAGTTTGACAGTGAAACGATGTCAGCTGTTCTTTGAAAGTAGCTTGTCAATCAGCTACTCACGAGTTAATCAGTACCATTATATTCCTTACACTGTGTGCGGATGGCAAAATGAACATGACTCACCGAGCCTGCAAACAGGTTCAGTAACAGTTGTGCTCATGACTGAGACTGTAGGCAAATGCATATCCAGCCCCTTTGACAAACTCTGCTATTACTCTCTAGAATATTTAGGGTTAAACATCTAGTTGTACAATAACCCTTAAATTATTAATCAGAAGTTATTTCTAATATGCATATGCATTTTGTGTGTACTGCATCTTAAATTCTGCTTCCTAGGATATACTGTGAATTCAGCACTGACACCTGGAGGCGTGCTGTACATAGCAGGACAGCCACGATACAATCACACTGGCCAAGTTATCATTTATAAAATGGAAGGAAGAGAGGTACAAGTACTTCAGAGGTTAAATGGAGAACAGGTAAGTATGTATTCATGATTAACTACCAGTGGAATATGGCATGAGAAGTAGATACTATGATTTCAAATGAGAACTCCTCACCAGGAGAGTATTTGAAACTGTGAGTTGTAAGCAAGATTAGAAGGAAAGGTTAGGTAGATACTCTGGTATAATAAATAATGGAAAGTGGACTATATAGTAGTCAAAGGCTCTTGGAAATTTTCCCGTTGAGGGGAGAAGTGCTACTCCCCTTAGCACATAGAAGGCACCATTTGTACCTTCCAAACTCAAAGAGAGTTGAAAGTTGAATGGGCCATTCTCAAATTAAAAAATCTGACAACAAAACCTAAAACAGAAAACAAGCTTCAGCAGCAAACAGACCAAAAAGATCTTCTAAGTGACAAAGAAGATTCCTGCTGAATGGTTTTCATTTGGCACAGTTGTAAGCAATTGTAGAACCGGTCTCTGAAAAGGCAAGGTGCATGATGTTACTGACTGATTTATACCTTATATTTTCTCACAGATTGGATCATACTTTGGGGGTGTTCTTACCACAGTTGACATCAATAGAGACTCATTTACAGACCTTCTTCTTGTTGGAGCTCCTATGTATATGGGAACTGAGAAAGAGGAGCAAGGGAAAGTATATGTTTATAGTCTGAACAAGGTAAGGATGCTCCTTATTGTCTCATATCCTTATTTTAAAGATATACGATCATCTAAGCTGGGGAAGGTGAGCTGCTGAATTTAGCGACACACGATTTTGTCAATTGAAAGCATTACACAGATTGATTTTGAAAACTTCCTTCTCGAAGTCTTGTTTTCTCACATTTTTTTTTCTAACACACTATATGCATAGACAAGCATGTAACATATAACTATATACAGCATATATATATGTAACTATATAACATATAACAGCGTAACTATATACATATATATAGTGTGTGTATATATATATATATATACACATAGATAAGACATCCTGTAAGCGGCAATACAGCATAGACAGAAATTTATAGAATTAGTTTTCTATCATATTTTCTTTTTGCTTTCACAGATTAGGGAACTGTAGGGCTCATCCATCCTAAAAGTGTGCTCCAGTATCCTTGTGACTTGCTTACCAACCTAGGGATAAACACATCCAACAGCTTTTAAGCATGTCACAGCTAGACTGAGGAATATGTCAACTACACCACAGCTTCTTCATTTGATAAGTCTTGCTTCCAATACATACTTTTTCTTCTTTTTTTCTTCTTTTAAATTGATGCCATTGTATATTGTTATAACAATATATATTATCAAAATATGGCCTAGCAATGGTGGCCTCCTAAAATGCTATTGTAAGAAAATGACATGAGGAGGCTGGATCTATTTGACAAGGAACTCTTCCAGTTTCTACATGCATGTTGCTAACAACAAATTGCTGGTGAAGAGGGTTGGCAAGAAAACAAGAATTCCATGTCCTCCAGTAATGTGAGGTTTGAAATTTGTTTTTCCTGTGTTTCCTTTTATCCATCTCCAAATAAAGGAGATGCAGCAACTGCTTGCTGCTGATGAACTCTTAACATGGAACTCATGGGACCCATCTCTTTGAAAGATCGGTTACATAGCATACTGTCTATATGGTTTTAGTCTAGTGTGCACATGGGACCAGAAGGATACATAAGTTAGGCCATGGAGTATACGTCTACTGAGGACAGAATTCAGTCTATACAAGATAAATGCTGGGTTTTATTCTGGAATAACAGTATTGCCATCTGTGTTTCATCGGAAACTTGGCTAACTTCTCAGATTAAGAGAATGCCTTTAGAAAAGCTCTTTACACTGTCTTAAAATGAAGTGGTCTACTTGCAATGACGACCAAATATGGTTATGATACTGTGCTTTCCTGCAAACCACTAACTTCAAGAAGTACATTGAAGCACCTAGATGCAGAAAGAGAGCAAGAATGTCTTTCCCACCTGCTTCTCAGAAAGAATATTTGAATTATATTTACGGACTCACAGTTTCCATAGTGCACTCAATCACTAGAAATAGGATGTAATTGTTTCATTTAATTCATCAAGTTGTCTTCCAGACAGGATCTCTTAAAAACCTGCATTGCTAAAATGTTGATGGAAAACCACAAACTTTAAATCTGCTCTTTCACAGACAAAGTTTGAATACCAGATGAGTCTTGAACCTGTAAAGCAAACATGCTGTTCGCCACTAAAACAGGACACCTGCAAAGTCCTCAAGAATGAGCCTTGTGGTGCGCGCTTCGGGACTGCAATTGCTGCAGTGAAGGATCTCAACCTTGATGGATATAATGACATTGTAATAGGTTCTCCATTAGAGGATGATCATCGGGGAGCTGTTTATATTTATCATGGCAGTGGCAACACAATCAGTAAAAAATATTCGCAGGTATGAAATCAAACTTTAGATTGTCAGCTGCTGTAACATAAATCCGTTTCCCTATGTGTTCCCAAAATATTGCCAAACTATGACTTGACTGGTCATAACAGCTTGGTTTTTGAAAAGCTCTGTACTTCCAAACTGTCACTGATTTAACTGAATTTCACTCTGTTAGAAAATATATTTGCTTGTTTTTAATAGAAACCTTATGAAATGTTCTGTACAGCCAGAAGAGTAAATATTTGGCAATTCCTAAAATTTACAGTGTTTTCATCACCATGGTAACTGCTTTAGGGGTATCATAATGAAAATGTAACATATTTTAAGAATCTAAAAGTCACCAAACTGCCAACAAGTGCATCTTGAATGTTCTTATAAAATTCCTCAATATACACTGCATAAACCTCTTAATGCTTTTCACAGCGTATTGCATCAGGTGGAGATGGGGAAAAAGTTAAATTTTTCGGCCAGTCTGTGCATGGAGAAATGGATTTAAATGATGATGGACTGATTGATGTTACCATTGGAGGCCTTGGTGGGGCTGCCCTCTTCTGGTACGGATACTCACAGCAGCTGTCAGGCCAGAAAATAACCGTTTGTATTGGGAGATCTGTGTTACTTGCATGCACTACTGTTTGGACTGTTGTGAGGGTACTGGTTTCATCTCACTGGCTGTGAATCTTTGTCTTTTCACGTGTTTCTGGAGGAAAAAGTATAGAACTTAATGGATAACAGTAATAAATACAGGAATGTTTTAGAAATCTTGTTAGCCTAGTATGACCTTGTTCTACTAGGCCATATTCAAAATAGAAACTGATTCCACTTGTAGCACCAACTAAAAGAAGTAAAACCCAAGGTCTTTTTCTTTTTCATGCTGTATTGCATATTATCTTATTAGCAATATCAAGCACAGGTTCAAAAACTTGGGAGTACTGGCTGACAAGAAATTCAACATGACCCAGCAATGTGCACTCACAGCCCAAAAAGCCAACCATATCCTGGGCTGCATCAAAAGGAGCATGACCTACTGCTCTCCTGATGCAGGAGACAGGAAAATAGATATCTTGCCAGCTAAATTTTCTGTTGGTTTAGAACCCTGGCACCCAAAAGCAAAGAGCAGAATATACAGAGCGTATAGTTAATTACTTGTCTAGACCATCAAATATGTGTATTTTAATATTGAATGTTGCATATTTTGTAAGTTAATTCTCAAAGTAAAAAAAAGTTCCTGCTGTTATTTCCGAAGCACTTTCTCTGTGGTGGTTTTTTTTTAGGTCTCGCGATGTGGCTGAAGTAAATGTTTCCATGCAATTTACACCCAAAAGCATCAATATTCAGCAACAAAATTGTCAGATAAATAAAAGAAAAACAATATGCATAAATGCTACAATTTGTTTTAAGACCAGACTAAAGTCAAAGGAATATACATTTGAATCCAGTAAGTAGATAAGTGCTAAGCTTGGAATCTTTATGCTATAAAACTGCTGTGCTTGCTTTTGTGTATTTCTGCAAAAATGGAATGCAACCTCTTCTAAATTCACCATTCAAAGTGCATTTAAGATATGTTAGGAAAAAAAGAATGTGTAAAGGCAAACTGCTCCATAATATTGATCTCAACTTCCTTTGCAGGTCTGCAGTACTGGATTACTCTTGACTCACAAAGACAGATTTCTCGAAGCTTGTTCACAGAAAGCCATGAGAGGAAAATGCAAAAAAATATAACTATCAAAGGGTCAGAATGTATTAAACATAACTTCTACATGTTGGCAAGTAAATCATTTAAAGTGTTTGACATTATATTAGCCCAAAAATATTCCATTAATCTGCAGCCAGAATTAATCTTAAGAAGTGTACATAAAATTTGTTTACTACTTGAGAATTTATGTATTTGTATAGGTATAGAGATGTAAGCTATTTACTTAAATGTACAGTCTATTTACCTTTGTCTCTTTCTTTGTGTCTATCTTAAGAAAGAGCATAACACACCTATTGGAACAAGCAGCTATCCTGGTTAGTAGCTTAGATGCATTCAAAACCAAGCAGGAGTAAGTGAGCTGGAAGTCTAATCTGCATATTGGTACAATTTCTCCTACTGAAATGTAGTAGAAAAACATGCAAATTACGTTTGGGATAGAGAATACTTACTCACTGCAAAACAGAGATGTAATTAACAACTGTGAGTATTAAATCGCCTAGATTGTAAGTAATGTGCAGAGTGAATAGACATGTGCCCACATTTAAGATGTTTAGTGACTTCACAGTTGCACCATAATGAAAATGAACGATAAATGGTGCCCAAAATTTGCTTGAATATGCAATACATCTACTAACAACAGGCCTCAGTTGACTTAACACAAGGTGATACTGCTGCGGTTGCTACCTTCACACAAGGTGATACTGATCCTTTAAGCATGACTAAAAGAGGAAAGTTTCAGAGTAGGTTGTTCTGAGACATTTTCAAATGCAACTGTGTTGGATATGCTCAGGCTATGTGATATTTTATGATGAGATGAGATACACAAAAGTATTAATGGATATTTGTAAGGATTGGCTTGCACATTAAATGCTTTATCATCGATTGCAAGCATTCAGTTGCTTCTCTAGCAAGGACGGCAGCAGTGTGAGTGAAAAATATTATGTCTCAGCATTGTTTGGGATTTTTAACCTGCTTAGATATTAAAATGCATGTCTGTAACTGCAATTTTGTTTTCATTATGTTCTAGGATAAGCCTGACTTTCAGGACTCTGTAAAGGTTTTGCTGGAGTTCAATTTTTCTGATCCAGAGAGTGGACCTGTTCTCGATAGCAACCTGCCAAGCTCAATATCTGAATATGTAAGTCAGCAAGACTGTGTTAATAACCAAAGTTTTTAAGGTAAAATTCATAGCGCACACAAGATCTGAAAGTATTAGCCACAAATTGGCTAAAGAGGGAGGGTCCTTGAGCTTGTCCAGAAGATGTTTCCTCTAAATGAGTCTTCAGGGGTGAAGAGCTTGATTCAGTGTGCTTGGGAAACAGCCTGGGATTTTAAAGCATCCAGAGTTAACTGAAGATAGAGGACAAGCAACTTTTATTTTTTTTTTTTTTAATGTAGATAGAGCAGAGGAAGGCTAGTCATTTACTTTGATGGTGTTTGGCATCATTCATGCTTCTGCTATTGCCTCTTTTTCTAGTCTAGATGAGTCACTTAGAAGGGAATAGGTAGAAAGCTTACATTTTATCTGTGCATTTTACAGGATATTGGCATAATTAACTGATTAATATCAGGGAAGATTGGTTGTCAAACAGAAGACCTTATATAAAATTAGATAATGAATTAAAATGCAAGTATTTAATTTTAATAATAATTATAATAAAATTGAGAATAAAAATACTATTGTTGCAGATTCCCTTCACAAAAGATTGTGGAGCCAAAAATAAATGCATTTCAGATCTTGTTCTGAATGTAAAAGCAAGCATAGCTGGAGACAGGTAACTACACTGGGTTTATTGTATCCATTGATATCTGTATAAAATTTCTCTCTAAATTACATACTCTCTGGTCTAATAAGATAATGCTGTGACATAATTTCCAAATCAGAAACAGTATAGTCTGGACAATGAAAGAAGTTCCTCTTTATGTCAAAACAGATTAAAAAGTTAAGGTGTCCAACATTCTTACTTTATTTTACAGCTCTTCTCCATTCATTGTAAAGTCACGCAATGATAAGTTCACCATCCAGCTCTCTGTGAAGAACAAAAAAGACAGTGCCTATAATACCAGAGTTTTGGTTCAGTATTCTCCAAATATTATTTTTGCTGGCATTGAGGTATGAATTTTTCACTATGTCACATTTATCATAACCTATATTGCTGGAGAGATCTGAGGAAACCTTTTTGTTACACCCAAATTCCACTCCTCTGGCATCATCAGTTTTTTTGAAAAATGCTGTCCTTGCTTATCTTTCAAAAAGAGTGTATTTATTTTGACCTGAGTGGACTTTTGCCTCATCTCTGTTAACTACAGACACAAGTTTCACAATGCCACTTAGACAGTAAGTGCTTGCATCTTAGATGAACATCAGCACCATGAACCATCTGTACATCTGCAGAGCCAGAAATGCTTTTTTATTTGTCAGTACAGCTCCTGAGCCCCTAGAATTCTTGCATATGCACAGAAAAACCTCTTGTCTTGGTAAAGCAGCACAGAGCAGTGCCTTCCTCATCCCTATCTCAAACAGCATTTCTGCCTGCCTCAGCTATGTTACACATGCACCTCATTGCAGGTAGGAAACATTAAGAGAAGTTAGTTTTTCTATCAACAGTTGCACATTAGGAAAAGTCAGGGATCCACAGCACCATTGTTGACCCTGTTGCGGTAATTTACAGAGTAAGAATGTCACTATTATTGCGAAGTTAGAAACACATTTACAAAATTACTTGTAAAGACTGTAATAATGCATATGTTGATCTGCTACACCCTATGACTAATTTGCGTGGTGTCCAGTTTGCATATAACTGTTAATGTTCCTAACAATTTCACTGGAAGGAAATAATGGCTACTAATTTATGTAGATTTCTATAGGTGGAAATTATTTTCCAGAAGTTGCAGCTTCCTATTCCCATTCAAGTTAAATTAAGGCTATGACTCTTAAGACGTGATGATGAAAAGCAGCAACGGTATATATGTTCAACAGGTCTTTGATGCCTAGTGAAGAGTCTGCAAAACGCCATGATTTCACCTTCTTTTTTTCTATAGGATATACAGAAAGATAGCTGTGAATCTAATCACAACATCACCTGTAAAGTGGGATATCCATTTCTAAAAACTGCAGAAGAGGTAAAAAGTCCCCCTGTATTCTCCTTGCTCAGTGTTGTTCTAAGGCCAAGGCAGTCCCCATCAATGCTGAATTTCTTTTCTCTTGTGTTCACTCCAAAACCTATCCATGTATGTTTCCTAATCTACCATTGACATGAACTGCACAGACAGGAAAACATCAAATTTGGCCAGAAGGGTCTCACTCCAGGTGTACAGAATATTGGTTAGGATATGCTGATAAGATACTTTATATACTTTGTATATAAAACTTACTTGGTTGAAAAGAGAGTAGGCTGGTATTTGGAAATGCTAAACTGGATCTGCCACAGACAGGTATCAGGTGTTCACCTCTGTTTAGTGGGGAGTGAGAGGTGTTTCCAGCAAGCAGTCCGCTTAAAGTCAAGCTCCAGCGTCAACAGCTCCAGGAATAAGTCTGTATCTCCTGCTGGAATAGAGAGCGAGCTTTAGATAAACTAAGCCTTTGAAAATATGCATCTAAACCTAACTGAAATAGTTCTGGTATTGAACTGGAAAAGGCCAAATTGCATGCAAATGAGACCAACTGTCTTTTCTGGCAGTTTTTTGTCTATTCCTCTGGCATATGAGATCTGTGTTGCAGATACAAAACAGCAGGAGAGTTGTTCTCTTACATTGCCTTCGGCATACACCTTCGAGCTTGTGTCTTGGACTTACTCGTAGGAATTAAGTGAGCTGTTAACTTTGTTGCAGCCAAATAAGCATAATACCCAAGGCCAGTGCCCACAGTGCTCCATTCACAGCTTTACGGGATTTTTCACATTTTCCTTTCATGCTTTTTTGGTTAGTTTATCTGTGGCTGTAGATCCCCAAATTTAGAAATATTATATTCTTATTTGCATTCAGAAATCAATCAATATCTGATTCACTGATAAGCTTCCCTAATAAACTCTTTTTTAAAGACACTCCCAGCTCTTTTTGCTGTTTTTTAAATGTGAAGAAATACGTAAGACAACTTTCTCTGGGTCACTTTGTAGGAAAGATTTGTTAATATTAAAGAAAAAAATGAAAGTCTGAGCAAAAAAATCCATTATAGTAACAAATAATAAAGCTTTTGCTTCATATAAAATTATCCTTAAGTGTCAGCATATGAAGGACATGTTTAGCACAGTGTTCCCAGATTTTGTATACTGCCAAATTGTGGTAGATTTGCCCTAGTTATAATGAATAGGGAATTTTTGTGAGACCTAGTAGTCATTTATTTGCATTGTGAACATTTCTGTTTGGTATTCTTGGTGTTTAACTGTATATTAATTGAGTCCAGTAGCCTTCCATAGAAGCTCATCTTCACTGTCGTGGTCAGGTGCTGAAGCTTTTGTTTCTTCCTCATTAGAGAAGGGGAAAAAGAAAAATATTTTTTTTTTTATATATTGCTTGTAAGACCAGTTGGTTTCTGTTAAGAATTATTTAGCCATGGATTTCTAATATACTGTAGAGTAAGTTTTACTGAGGCTTCTTAGTTCTAAAAAATTGAGGATTCCCTTACAGAAAACTTAAAATGTGAATACAGATTCTATATATAAAAGTAGCAAAAATGTGCCCATTTTTCATCAGATCAAACCATATCAGTATGCTTTTTTTCTCTCTTCTTTTAAAATGTGTAATGTATTTCCCTAAACAGATTTCTTTCAAAATATCGTTCCAATTCAATGCATCGTATCTCCTCGAAAACGCTACCATTCATGTATACGCAACAAGGTTAGTTGCAATCCTTACTTGTTCACCTTCTGATTTTTGGTTTGGTTTTGTTGTTTTTTTTTTTCCTTAGAAAGCTCCACAGCTTTGTATTTCATTATAAAGCAAGGATGACTTTTCTGAGCTCAGAAGTAGAGTTAGAACCTTTACAGAAGTACTCAGTCCAGCAGTAGAGTAATGGAGTAAATAAATAGTGGTTTGTCTCTAGAGACTGAGAGTCACAAATAAGGCATAATTTCCAATATGTTTACCTTCAGAAAAGATTTATTCTCTTAAAAAATTACTACCTATTTTAGCAGGAATCACAGTTCATGCTAAACAAAAAGATCTGGCCTTCAAAGTGGAAGAGCATTGCAGAAGTTGTCTGTGATAAAGGAATGAACTTGCCCCCAGTGTTTGTTTTCCCTGAAAAATCCAGGGATGGTGTGAGATTAGTGACCCTTCCTTGGCCCATTTTCATTCAGTCAACTGCAGTCTGTAATTTTAACAAAGAGCTGGGGCTGATGCAGGATTTAACTTTTCAGTTACTGGAAATATTATTTTGAATTTATTGTTAAAAGGTACTAATTAACTGGAGAGGAGTAGTGATTTTATACCTAGAGATGTATTTGTTTCTTAAGATCCCTTCAGACTCAGTAGTCATTTTGTGTATGCATAGTCTGATCTCAGTGGCATGTGTTGATTTTTTTAGTGACAGTGAAGAACCACCTGAGACCTTGAGTGACAACAGAGGACACATAACAATTCCTATAAAATACGAAGTAGGATTAATATTTGTAAGGTATGCTTCTGTGTGCTTTATTTACTAGCACAGTAAATAGCAGATGTTCAAAGAGAATATAGGGTTGTTGTTGAGCTGTGCTGAATATGTACAGATGACAGCTTCTAGTCTCTTGAACAGGAAGCACAGGCTACATGGAAAAGAGCAGTTACATGAAATAGTGGAGCAGTTACTGTCCCTATCTTGCTGCATCTCCATGTTATCTATTTAGATTTATCTGCTGTTTGCAAGTACAACAGCAGCTTTTGTTGATTCTTGTACCTTGCTCTCTTCTTTCAAAGGCATTTCAGGTATGTAAGAAAGCAAATACTTGCATCTTCCTGATGGTCATGAGTTCATGTCACTATAATATTGCATGGTGTGGTGTTTGATTTCCAGCTTCAAAAATTACCTTTAATTTTAGATTCTCAGGTGCTTGTTTTTATCAACTCAAACATAAACTTTAATGCACATCTTGTAATACACTTTATTTTCAGAAATATCTAGAATGCAGTTAAATTCCATCTCAGAAAAACATTATTAATATTATCAGTAGACTACATTGCATGGTGAACAGGTGTAAATAATTAAGTCAGATTAATTTTGGATGCATTTCATGGTGCAAATCTAGACTTCTTTTGTCCTGTAGGGAATAAGGATGAATACAGAAACTGATTTTGTTCTCTTTTAATTTGGTTCTCTCTTTCTTAGGACCCTCCCTATTTCACGTGGCAATAGTCAGGATAAGGGATTGCATGGCTAGAATAACAACAACAAAATTGGGCCCTGTATATTCTTAGGAACAATATTTGCTTATTTTATAATTTCATGAGAACACAACATTTAAATGTGCATAATAAAAAGTTAATACTATTCAAAAAAATGGGGGGGTTAAGCTCCAATGGAAGTAGTAGTGCATTCTTAATTGCGAGAGTAGTCCTGGGGGTTTCATGAAATAATGAAAATATCTATATTATTAAGTGCTGCAGTTTTTATGAAGTTTGGTTTTTTTGGTTGTGTTATTTGTTGTTTTTTTTTTTTTAAATCCGCAGTGTTTTCAAAGAGCACCATGTTATAATTGCAGCAAATGATACTGTCCCTACTGCCATTAACACAACAGAGCAGATTGGAGATGAAGTTACCCTACATTATAGGGTAAGAAACCATTACAACCATAAAAATTAGTTTGCATTACTTAATGTGATAGCCTGTTACTTAAATAGAAGATGTGCAGTATGTTAAACCTTCTACGTGGGTATTTTGTGTTCAACAACTTTTTTTTCTTTTTGCTTGCTTTGGAATAAGGTGAGTCAGAGGTTTTCAGAGTGGTCCATCCCTGTAGAATAGTTCTAATGGGGTTTAGAGCTGCTACCCTCAGCAGGAGAAAGCTAACATGCCGTGGTAAATGAGAACTTGACCTATGTACATTGCAGTTTAGAAAAGGTATTTTCAAAATCCAGTCAGCTTTGAAAAAGGCAAATGCCATGCTCGAAGAATGTTGTCTTCCCAATGGAATGAATACTGCAAACTAAAATCACTTGTGAAAGATACTTAATGTATTAGAAGCCCAACCTCAAGTTGAAATAGGATTGAATTCAATTACATTTAGAGCTGCCAGCAGCTTGTCACAAATGATGTCGGAAGAAAAAGGTTCTTTATCTTTACTGAGCTTGTCCACTTCAGAGTCAGGATCACTGGTTACCCCTGCCAGTAATTCCACCTAGGAGTTTTCTCCACCTTTGGCCACAGCAGCCTGGTCAAAAGGAGCAGCAGCCTACAGATATATCGCATGATCTTCTCAGGAAAAATAGGAGAGAGGAGCAGGTGAGCAGGAGGGCTGCTGTATAAGCACACCTGAGGAGTACCTGGCAGGAGCCTTCGCTGGTACAGTGACTCCTATCCCATCTTAAAGCATTTTGGGTCTTTATTAAAAATTAAAATGAAATTGCTGTAGGTAGAAATCCCAGATGATAAAGAGGATGCAGTAAGCAAGATAACAAGAAGAAATTTATTTCAAAATTGCCTCTTTCATCCTGTTCCTTTGATTTTCTTCAATAATGCATTTTATTACAAAGACCACGAAAGAATACATTTGCTAGTTCACAACAGGCTGTTCTCAGGGAAAAGAGTTCATCACACCACATTTTGTATAACTGACTATGAGAACATAAAAAAATAAAAATAAAAATAAATCACAAAAGAAAAGGAAAACCAGGAAAGGGAAAAAAATCACAATCAAATACCATCAAAATAAGGAAAGTACTAATCAAAACCTTTTTTTTTTTTATAGGTTGAAAAAGGTGAACATTTTCCAATGCCAAACCTCACACTGCAAATCTTATTTCCCAATGTAACTGCAGCCAAGAACACTCTTCTCTACCTTACTGCATTGTCACATTCCCAAGTAAGCTAGGAATTTATATTTTTATAATTAATTTAAATTTGAATTTTTTTCTTGTAAGGAATTACATAATGCAAACATTTGTGGTTATACCTTGCTTCAAGGTAGATGCAGCTTTTAGTCTAAAAGACAAGATGGTGGTCTTTTAAGCATATGTACAGATATGTATGACAGAAATTTATTTAAAAGAAGCAAGTGATTTTAAAATGATGTTGAACAATAACTGTACTATAACAAGGTTAATCTGATATATTGCCAAGTGATTAAAGGTTCAAACTGAGATAAGAGCAACAGGAGTTTCTTTCTTAGTTTTGTCTACTGAGCCTCAGATTGTCTCTACTGCAGTCAGTGCTTATTGCAGTGCTTAGTGCTTATTGCTGCTGTGTACATCTAGAGCTCAATCTCCTGTTTAGTCCTCTTCTTTCTGTTACTGAAATTAGCCTTCTTGCACGTCTCCTCTCCAGCACTAGCAGTCCTCTGGCTTCTTCCTCCTCTGGGGCACTGAGACATCTTGAAGGGGATGGTAGGTCATGTCTTTCAAATGCTCTTCACTGCAGCCCTCATTTGAGTTTTTTCCATTTCACTCCTCCAGAGCAACTGAAGGAGATCCCAATTCCAGCAAGTCACATAAATTCAGTTCAGAGCTATATGAGTAGCTGGATGGCTGAAGAACCCAAATAACAATAAGTGATGACCTAAATCTGTTTGGTTTTTTTAATCTTCCCCTCAGAAACAGACATGCATGTGCCTCTCTCCAAATATTTAACTTAGTTTTGAGATGTTGCACCACTGAAACCTAAATCACATGATCTAAATGAAAGCTCAAGCTTCATTTTAAAACCAAAAAATCCCTCAACCCCAAAATATTTCATGTTTAGAATATAAAAAATTGCGTCTGTTCTTAAATTCCTTTCCCATTAGTTTCGTTGCTACAAAATCACACATTTGACCCATGTTTGCACGCAAACTCAACAAATCTGTACTTTTCCTGTGGGTATAATTCATCTACCACTACTTACGCTGTATTGATAGTAGTTTGCCAAAGTGCTCTGCAGGGGTTTGCAATCCTCTTCATGCTAGCAATCTGAAAGTGAATGACCTGACTAAGAAAACAAATTCCCCTATTCCAAAGACACCAGAAGATTTTCCAGCTGCCTTTGAAGGAGCCATGGAGTTCTAGCAGTGCTCCAGCACCTGCTGCGCCTCCATGGAGGCTCCTGAATCTTACACTTAACCTGCCTGTCTGCTTGCTAAGGCAGAACCTCTGTGGATTCCTATGCAAAAGGTATTTAGCTTTCCTAATAGCTAATTCTTGCTGGTTCGTGTAGCAGTCATCTTGCAGGAAGCTCTGGTTTGCTTCTACATATGTCTAGGTAGCTGGGTAGAGTTTAAATTAAATTATCTCATAAAAAGCTCTTTTGTTGTTTGCATAATGATACTTTAGTACCTACACCATCTGAGTTTCCTATTTCACTATCTTGCAATATGCAGTTTTGTTACATTTAGCAGTTTGTAAATATTATTGATATTATTAAATATTATTGTTGCCCTGTTTGCAGAATATTTTTTTGTAATAGATTGTATATGCAGGCAATAAGAGTAATATTTGTATTTCTACTGACAGAATACCATCTGCCAAGCTAGTTACCCTGTAGATCCCTTAAGGATCAGCACTGGGAAATCATTTGTGGTGCCAAAAATAAAAGAACCTACAAAGGATACAATTATGGTAAGACTACATATAGTATACATATTCATTCCAGATACTAACCTAGATCTTGGAGCTGATTACTTATGCAATAAATACATAAAAGCTTCTCTCAAACTGTATACTATGGAAACATTTTGTCTCAATAACCTAAAAAGCTATCTTTATGCAGACTAGCTGTAGATTTTACTCAGCTACAAAACTGTATGTGGAACTGAATTGTTTTGTGGTTTTGGTTTTTTTTTAATTTAGCAAATGTGTAAACAACGGTAGCACATTTGACAGTTGAGTAAATCTTCACCTTCTATATTCCCACGGTAATTACTAAATAGTAATATTTTAAAAGCTTCTCATCTCCCTTGCAATATTTTTAGATATCCAGTTGAAAGTATTTTCAAATGCTGGCACTCTGATCTGACAGATTTTCTGTGCAGCTGGTAGAAATATAATTAATGATCTCATCTGGAAAAGATTAGCCTTTCACATTTAAATGGGAGAGTTGCAAAGTAATTTTGCTGCCAGAATTGTGTTGGCATGTCAGAGGGAAACCTTCATACTACCTCCTCAACATAGAGGTACAAGTTGAATTTCTTATGTGAATGAAACCATGCCATAAGAAGAATATTTTGCCAGCTTATCATAGTCCTTTACAGTGGTGATAAAAGTCTAGGCTGTGCAAATATTCCCAAGTGTTGAACATAATTCTGCTGCCCTCCCAGCTAGCAAGTGATACTGGGAAGTAAAAATACTTACATTTTCTCTCACATATCCTCCCCTGCTTGAAAGATTCATGTGTAATATGATTTGAAAGGATCAAGAAATACTGCAGAGAAGCCATAGGTGTGTTAGCAGAAAAACACTGGCTGTTATAAACTATGCCGCCTTTAGGAACCTAGCTGTTGTCTTTCCCTATGTACATACAGTAACAAAGCTTTCTCAAGGCTAAGCAAGCCTGTGATAGCTGAATGTATTCTACCGCAGCATGAATATCTCAACTCAGTTTATATATTATATACTGCAGTGTCATTTTTACATAAAAAATTTTACATAAGAATTTTTACATATAATTCATATCAGGTTAGTACTAGTGTCATAGCAAGTCTATGATCTGTATATATTCTTTTCTGTGAGGGTGCTGAGGCACTGGTACAAGGTACCCAGAGAAGTTGTGGATGCTCCATTCCTGGAAGTGTTCAAGGCTGCATGGGGCTTTGAGCAACCTGGTGGAAGGTATCCCTGCCTGTGGCATGGAGCTGGAATGAGATTTTCTCTAAGGTCACTTTTAACCCAAACCATTCTCTGTTTCTATGCTATATAGTAGTATACATGTTTTTGTTTTAGTAACATGAAGTATCTTGCTATTGATTCTTGCTGGTGCCTTTTAAACAGGACTGTGATACATACAGCTGTGCATCTATTAATTGTGCCCTGGTCCCGTCTGACTTATATCAAGTGAACATTTCATTAAGGGTTTGGAAACCTACCATCATAAAAGTAAGTAAATCCTATTTGTATTCAGAATACTCATGGGTTTAAGAAACTTGAGTTTCTGATGTCTATTAAAATCATACATTTCATTTTCTTAAGTCTCCACAGTCCCCTAGTATTTGAAACCATTTCTGTTGCTATTTTAAGATTTCCTCAAATCTGAGTTACATGTATTTTGCTATCCTTAAAGAAAGTACTTAGAACCTAGCAGGAATTTCTTACCTAGCAGGTAAAAAGGCACCTTATTCTGTATTAATGGTACTTTTTTGAATAGTTGTTATTTATACACCCACAAATTCTAATTCAGCATATATAAGGAGGGGTATATAGAAGAATATAATTTTAAAATGATTTCTAATCTGGAAAGATTTCTCAAGTCTTAAAAATATTTTTTCATCAAACAGAGCAGAGGAGAGAAAGTGCACTCCAGCTCACTACTGTCTTGATGGTTACAACAGTGACCAGGCTGTGGTCCATTTTGCCCAGTGATACTGAGCTCCTGGTTTGTGTCTTTTTTAATGGAAAGGACAGGAGGGGAGATACAGCAGAATTTTTATAAAGCCTGAATCTGCCCCTGTTTACAACGTAGTATTCCAGAATTACTTAGTATTTAATTGAACTCTCTGTGATCGACTCTTTCAAGTCTTCATCGCTGTCTTGTAAACAGTGGTATATATGCTGAAGGTGTGACACACATAAGCAGCTTCACTGGCTTTCACATTTTTCAGCATATCCCAAAATGCAGCATAAAGTTTTGCTTTCACCCTTCTCTTCTCTGCTTCAAAATACCTAATTATAAGCCATAGCCATTTCTTACTTTTTCCAGGCCAGTATTCACAGCTTAACCCTTGTTGTGAAAGCGTTACTTAGGAGTGAGAACTCGTCACTGATTCTGAGAAATGACCATCAAAAACTAGAGGTAAGGACATAATAATTCATGGGTTTACTTTCATTCACTTTCATTCATTCCTAGTGAACTGATTGTTACCTGTTTTATAGTATTATCTCAGTCTGAATAGGAGTGTTTTCATTATTATCGTAGAAATGTCAGAATTAGTCAGATAATGATACCAAAATCCCACTACCCATCAATATACATGGGAGAGAAGTACTATCTGAAGTATTTCTGCCTGCTGCAGTATAAATGCTTCCTGCATCTATGTAAATTAAAAGCAATTCAAATTCTTTTAAGGAATCAATAGTATTTTAGAAGTTGTCCTGGGTCATTTAAGAGTGCTCTTACTTTGTGCATTCTATTTTCTTTATTATTTCTTTCTTTGTTATTACTTTCCACTTCAGCACCCTGGTTATATATTTGAAACGGGATCTTTTATCTTTTGGAATTTCCCTGTCATTTTCTTAGAAAAAAAAAAATTATAGTAGTGGTGTCAAGTATAAAGAGAAACATCTTTAATTTGGAGTTGTTATTTATCCTTTAAGACTTGTTATTCCAACACATTTATAGTGGTTAATGCATTGCTTTTCTGCAATAACTTATACCTGCAGCACCTTATTTACTAAAATGTACATTTTTAAGCAAAAGACTTAGTATGTTAATACCCCAAAATTTAGAGCAAAGTAATAATATGAATTACATCTTGTGCAAAATATTTTCAAAAATACAAATATGACAGGTCAACTAATAGCTGCTATTGTATTTGAGCATTTCTTTTAAGCGATAGATTAAAATTCAATCCAGGAGTGAAACACATCTGTGAGACTTGTGTTTACGCACCAAGGAATTTCAGAATTAACTTTTTTAAGACATAATTTCAAGTTGAATATTTAGTGTTCAACTCTTCAACTTTTTTGAACTTTTTTGAACTCTAATAAATTCTTAAAATAATTCAAACTCCCATATGGTCACATTTATTTAAATGTGAAAATTCCTTATTTCAGTTTAGTTTGCACCAGATGTGCCTTGTTTAAAATCAAATTAGTATCTACACAGCCTTCTGCACTTATTTTGTTTAACTGGTTTAGAAGGTTGTTGATCACTGCCACCTTTTAGGGAGGCTGGCAGTGAGGGATCAAGAATATCCTAAAGAAAATTCTCAACATACACTTCATGTATTCATTTTTTTGCCCTGTATCCTTTATAACAGTGATTACTGACTTACAGCAGGGCTTGCCCTCATGAAATGCATGCACTTAAAAGTGCAAGATACTATGTAAATATCGGGGTTTGTGTTGCAGATTATTTTCCCATTCCCTCCTACAAATTCCTGTACTTAAAATGAAGTACCCATGAAAATCACTGCATGCTGCTAAAAAGTCACACTGCTTTGTTGATATGTTAGAAGGAAAAGTTATTTACTGCTTATATTCTGAACAATTTGCAGACCATGATTAAGATTTCCAAAGAGCTTCCGCCAGGTACAGTCCCCTTATGGGTTATCCTTCTGAGTATCTTCGCTGGACTCCTGATTCTTGCACTGCTTATATTTGCTTTGTGGAAGGTAAGCTGCATGTTCTTGTCTTCATGAAAAAAATATACTTAAATTTTCTGCTCACAGATACCACTTGAAACTCATATTGCCAATACGTTATGAAAAGAAAAATAAAAGATATTTTACTATGATTAAGGGTTTATTAAGGGCAGTTTTTTTAGCTTTGGCTGTGGCCTTTGATAACCAGTTTTTTAGTTTGTGCAAGAGATGCTAGGCCTGTGGTGTAAGTATTGCCACAAGTGGGCACTCCAAGCTAAACATTTAGCATAGGAAGGTTACAGTTTATAAATTTCAACGTACCTAACCTCTTGAAAGATTTGACAAGTATAAAATACAGTATTATTTATACAAATTAATATCAAATATTATTAAGCATTTTAGCTTTTGACATTATGTGAGCATAACAATGGTTCAGCAATCACTCGCTGTATATTGTTTCCTTTTGTCGGCTTTTGCTACATGTCACTTTAGCTTTTCCATTCCAGGAAAAGCAATGCTGTATTAAAGTGACAAAATATTAAATCACTTCTTAACTGTACTGAAAGTATTAAAAAAAAAGTATTAAGAACCAGCACATGAACGCAACCAATATGGGTTGTATGCTTGAGCATTTTTTAGTCACTTTTTTTTTCTTTCCTTCAGGCTGGATTTTTCAAGAGACCACTAAAGAAGAAAATGGAGAAATGAATTAAAAACAAAAAAAAAAAGCAGAAGTTTTTGCTCAGGTCTGCCTCTAAAATGTTACTGTAAAATTATAAACTTAGATGCAGTGGTCAAAATTTTCTAAACTCTAAACAAGAAGCAGAACGAGAAGCAAATCAAGCACATGTGCAAAGGAATGATGCAAAGAAAGAATAAACACCCTTATGGCATTCTGTGATACTCAAGGACATGCTATAAGTGTTACTCATTTTTGGAGAGTAACTGAGTTCAAAGATTCTAACATTTTTTAATATGAAAAATGCATAATCATATTTTTATATACAAATGTATATAGAACAATTTTTCACTCCAAATTATGCAAAAGTCAGCTTTTATGTAGCAATCCCGATCTTTTTTATCAACTTATAATTTTCAAAAGGAAAAAGCATCATTTTCCAAATTTCCTCATCAGTTCTGTGAAAGCAAACTGCTAGTTCACAAAGCCAAACATACCAACTTTGAGAATGCACCAAATACTGTATCGTAACTGATGTAATAACAATTGAGAAGATAGAAGCACATGCAGAATTTTGGGTGAAAATTACTGAAGTACCTTGGCTTTCTTTTTCTGCTTGTTTTAGTGTGTCCAGCTGAACCCAGGATACTTCATAAAAGAGATTTTTGTGGTCAAGTGGACCATAAAGGATTGATCCATTAAACTGTGTAACTGTTTGAACTTGAAAGAGATTTTTGGCAGGCCTAAAAATGTATGCACAAAACCTATCTGATTGCACACTGTACTCAAATAAGCAGGGCACAATTGTATCTGCAAACTGAAATATCCATATTTATGCAGAAAATGTTTAGAGGTACCCTGAAAGTTTAACTCTTGCTGTATATCTTGGAGTAGCCAGGAGGGTGCTTCATAAACTGTCACTGTAAATTTATCATGTATCTATTTAATCCAATGAGTTCAACGTGTACAAAATTATAATTAACAAAAGAGCACAGATAGGAAATTCAGCGCTGGCAAGCTTCTAGTAAATTAAGTCGCACCTCATCTTTGTTACTTACGAGTTTAAGAAGTAGTGAAGAATTTGCATACTAAATAAGCACTTAACAAATTATGTTTATTTTTTGTCAAAGATTAAAAGTTTATATGAGACCACACTGAAATGTAGATAGCAAAAGATTTAAGAAATGTTTTCTTTCTAGTTACACTATTCTGTTTTTAACTTTCGTTCACACACTTGTCTTCCTTCTATGAAGATCTCTCACCAGGGCTCTGTCTATACCTTGTCCTTAAGAGCTTCCTATATTACTTACAGCCACACAAAATTTACAGAAGAAAATAGAAGCATGCTGGCAAAGTGCAGTTTTGACTTAGCATGAGATGGCTTGCTATTGATTGCCAATAGGTCAGAAAATGTTGAGGAGACATCCTGAGTTTTATAAGACATACTGGTTTGTAGAAGAGTTTTGCCTTGCCAAGGAAGCCAGGAAAAAATGTTCCTTCTCTTGATACAAATGTCATCGAAGTGAAACCAAAATCATTGTAGGTTTCCTAAAGGTTTTAATCCAGCACTGGCTTTATAGCTTAAAAAGCAGTAATACATTTTATAAAGAGTTTTGTTTTCTTTCGGTTTGGGTTTGTTTTTGTTTTTTTTCTGTAAAAAGAGACCATAGATTGGTTTGAACATGCTGGCAAGTACAACTCTGGAAGTGTGCCATGAGGTGCTTTACTGTTTGAAAGATGCTGTCACTCTTAAGTTCCTTCTTAGAGAGTAGTTCTTTTTAAGAAGTAGTTCTTTTTAAGGAAAAGGCTGAGACTATGTGGATGCAGCAAGTAAGATTAAGTTTGAAAGTGTTTGCAGTTTCTCCTTGTGTCTGTGGCAAAGGTGGTTATTTCCAGCAATAGTCTGCTGAAGGTAGCAGCATGACTCAGAGAGGGCAAAGCCCTCCATGGGAACACTGTGGGTGGCTGTGCTTTGCGGAGACTGTGAGAGCCACTGAGTTGGCAGACTCCCTGGCTGTGCTCATCTGAGCACCTGGAAGTGCTCCCTCCCTATCTGGAGGGGCATGAGGTGAGTTGTCCTGGTTCTGAGCACAGAAGGAAGACTTGAATGGAAGAAAAAAGATGACATAGAGGAGTTGTGTATAGAATCCTTATTTCATTCCTTGTTTGAGTTTAGCTGTCCCTAAAGGGAAGCAAAAACCCATTTGTTGAACAGTGAAGATAAATTAATATTCATCAAGGCGTTTCAGTCCCATGTGAGATGCAGGTTTATTTTAAGTAAAGGTATGATTTTTCCAATTTGGTTGAAAGATTTAAATGGCATTTGTCACTGTAGTATCTGAATGCCTCAGAATTGTAAATGTTTTTTCCTTACAGTATCTCTGTAAAGGCATAAAAGTGCTGCTACCCTATTATGGTTTGTAAAGGAACAGAATTATGAAGGAATTGTGACTCACCTATGCACACATAGAAAGCCTGTGGCAGCAGAGGAAATACTTATATTTATTATTATTCAGGCAGTTTGTTAACCATGAGGTCATTTTTCCTGGCTTCATAAAATTACTCACAGGTTATGCAAGCCATACATAATTTTTATGCAGCATACTTTTATTTTAAGTATTTTAATTTTCAGTTGTGATAAGCTGTTAACCAGAGCTTTTTCTTTTCTGATGACACTTCATGTCTTATTTTAAAGCATCAGCCTAACTGAAAAAATATGTCAATAAGACAGTCTTTTTCCCTAAATAAAGGCTACACGAAAATACGTATTTTATCAATGCAAAGTATATTTGAGATCAGTGTTCCATTCTTTTTAGATTTGCTTTGCACTGTAAAAACAGTAATAAGCTTCATATAACCACACTGCTTCCCTTTGTCATGATGCTTTCACCCTTTTCACATTTGTCCTATTATCAGATTTTCATTTATAATATCTATTTAAAATGTAAGTATCTAAAGGGGATAGCACTATAGCACATTATTCTTACACACGCTAAATTAGTAAAATTGGGGATATCACTATAGCATGTTATTCTTACACAAGCTAAATTAGTAAAATTGATATTTTTATTCATAAGAGCCTTTCTACAGAGCACTGCAGGAGGAGTATTTTACTACTTTTCACTATATCCAACAGAAGAGTCTATTGAAAGCAATATTGCAAACATCGGGAACATCTCACGGAAATTTGGCAGGCAGAAAATATATCAGAACAGTGTGTAATCTATTTTGTTCCTATAAAAGGACACATTAGGGTTGCAATATGATTCTAATAACTAACAAGCTAAAATTTTTTTCATTCAAATTAAAGCCTATAGTAAATATATATATACATATACAGGGTTTATAGTCAGAGCTTAAGTGATGGAGGGACTCTGGTCCAGCTCAGTTCCTAATTTCAGCACTGAAGTAGCTAATCTTAAAGGGAATGGACAAACTACATTTCTATAGCATAGAACTTTTCTGCAAAGGAGCAAAAGCTTTAAACTATCACTCCTGCTTCAATTTGAGACAGTTCTAGAGGTTGCTGATCCCTTATGTAACTTTGGAAAGCTTAGAAAATAGCATGTACATTGGAGCAGTCTCCCTGGGCAGCTGCTTATGTTCCTGTGCTTGTCTGGTGTCACTCTAAGTCTGTATTATGAGCCCTTGATGCAGATGCAACCCACCTATCCTGATAGCTTACCTGAGCCCTTTAGTACATCTGTTCTGAGTCATTTTGAGCATGGTGTTCCTCTTCTGCAGAGCTTGAGTCAGGGGAATCTACCTTAAACTGGAGCCAAGGGTTTTCAGCTCACTTGGCACCCAGAGGCTGGAGTTAGGGTCATACTCGTGTAGTGAATTCCACATAATCTGATTGTTTTAATTCTTGATGTAACTATTTTATAGATCATGAGCCATTCAAAAGTTAAAGCAGAGCAAGAGAATCAGACTGTACCATCATTAATTATACTGCTTAACGGTAATATAAGGGAATTTCCATCTTATTTAAGAAAATCACAACTTCTGCACAGCAGTTTCTTTTTCATGTAAAATTATTCCATGTGTTTTACTGATTAAAATAAAGAGTTCCTGTAAAATTATTCCTTGTGTTTTATTGATTAAAAAAATATATAATTAAAAAGTCTAGCAAGGCTCCTTTGTAGTTTGTTTGCTTCTGTTGATATAAGAATAATATAAAGGCATCTCAATACCTAAAACTGAATCCATGTACCTGCCTATTGTAGAAATCAGCATTCTTGCACAGCATAACATCAAGGAAAGCTTAAATGTGGTCAAGCTGTCAGAAATACATTGCCATTAATTGTACGGGTTCTGTACTTATAGCTACATTTGAAAGCTTTTCAGATGACCATACGACTTCCTGACACTTCATTAAAAAAAGTTGAAGACACATTTATTCATCTAACCATTCCTCCTATCCAGTGATTTTTATGTACAACTTATTCCTCTGACCCAGAATCCATTGTCCTGTATAGTTGTAAATAAGTCACATTTTCTTAAAGGCTAGTAAACATTTGTATCAAAACTTCCTAGAAGACAAAGATTACACCTTTTGTATCACAATTAACTTTTAGAAAACATTGCAAACCATGTAATTACCTAAAACTGTTAACTCATCAGAGACTACTTTGATGGTGAATCACAATTCTCTAAGAGCAACATCCTGTTTAGTCACAGAGGAGTGGTCACCAAAAGTCCTGCTCTGTATATACCTGAGTTTGCTGGACATTTTCCATGGGACTGTTCCAATGAAAATCAGAAAAAAAAAGCCAATTCTATTTTTTGTTTCTTTTAATTGCTTTTCAGTTAAATTTACAAAAAAAAAAAAAAAAAACAAATTAGAATCTTTTCTCACAGCAAGGAGTGTAATATGTGTCATTTTTACAAAACTGGATTATAATTCATTGCATTTAGCAGAAGCAGCCCTAACACTTTAAAGGCAATAGCAGTTTGTACGGAGAGCGTGGTTTGAACCATGTAAGAATGAAGATTCATAAAGATTAAAGCACTGATGAAATTTTAGTAACAACTGACTGATACCACAGTTTAGACAGCACAACTGAATTCTGTTTAAAGAAGCAGATGATAAGCTGAGCTGTGTTCAATGTAATCATGTTTTAATTACAAAGACTGAGGACTGACAAAGACACTGGACTTTGCTCATTCAGTCAAAAAAGAAAGGTGAGACCCTAGACCCTCAGGCAGATTTTACTTCTGACTCTACTACAGTGGGGCATAGTGCTCCATTACTGCATTTCCTCTCTCATGCACATACCCTCCTGCCCCTTTTTCTCAGTGTTCTGTCTTCTCAGAAAAGACAGACATTCCTCAAGGGCTCACTGAATGTTGCACCCTCTAGGGATTTTCATAGATAGGAGAAGGGAAGCAGAAGTATTCAAAATGGATCGCTCATTTAGATCTAGCAGGCCACTTGTCTTGGCATGCTTTGTCCAAACCCTTTGCACACTCTCTGTTTCACTTCAGCGGTGGCCATGGTGAAATCTCACTTCTCAGTTATGGTTCAGCTTGATTTGATACGGAAAGTTAATATTTATTGCAAAGTTTCACGTATCTGGTTCCAATATGGTCCTTAAGGTTTATTCGTTTATTCACTCGTTCTCCCTTCTGGAGTACAGAAAAAGGATATCTCTTCTAGTGGAAGTTTCTTCATACCGTCTTCCATTACAGAGCCTTTCCATCTTATCAGAGAGGATAAGACAAAAAACAGAGTATCTCCTCAATTTTCCCTCAAAAGCATTGGAAGTTTTGCAATTTTGTGACAGTAGACATAGTCTGAGAAAAGTAATTCATATTCTTTCCTTCTGGGGAATTGTATACACAAACCTTGCTGAGTATTCTCATCTCATGGCCCAAGCTAATAGCCATTAATAGCTCATTGTCTTTTTTGCCAGCTCGTAAAATCTCACTGACAAGAGCCTCTGTCATTTTTACACTATGATGCAACAGACGCTGTTACAGCGTTACAGAACTTCTGGGATTCAGCTGAAACTTTGCATGACCCTGTTAGCCAAACAAGAAAAGTTCTGGTGCTATTGATATTGTAGATTTTGAGACTAATGACTTGCTTTTCCCTGCTTATTTGAGTGATATGACAAAAATAATTCACAGTCTCTGACCTCCTTTATGTCATGAATTTCCAGTATTTGGAAAGATGCCTATAGCTCTCAGCAAACAGCCATTGGCAAGTATATTTAGAGAGCAATATGTCTTATAAGATACTGCTGCAACATGGATCATACTTTCATGTAAAGAACCTTCAGGTTTCATTCCACTTACTGAGATCTGGCCTGTTTGCTCCCTCAAGAGAATTTTTCTTATAGAATAAGATTTCTGCAACCTGATAAGGAACACTTTTGTACCTCCAGTCAACTAGATGATACTTGATCCCGTACCACATTTTATCCCCTACCCACCTACCTCATATTTCATTTGTAACTCAAGGTTTAGTAGCTACTGGTAAATATTGTAGCAAATGATCAGTTGAGAATTGGTCAAATTCAGCAGCTATGTATATTCAGTATTATTTTTCATTAGCTTATTACATTTACCCTGCAAACAATATGAGAAAATGAAAAAAAAAGGTAATGCATTAAGACAAATTTCTCTCACATAATTAATTTAAAATTCAGTGAGAATTGTGAAGGGAGTTAGGTTTGCTAAAAAAATGCCTACCAAATGATTGAGCAACTTTTTGTTACAGGCAAATAACAAGGAAGAATGGATAGGTCTTAAATCCATGAACCAGAAAACAATCACTGTTTTCAAAATAGAAATGGTCAAAAATGTAAATAAAGGCATATTTTGAGGAGATGAAGGTCTTCTCATTATGTAGTCACAGCTCCTATCTGAGAAATATTTTCAAGATGATACCCACTATTTTTCTGAGTTTGAGCGATTACTGGCGCTTTATCAAGGCTAATGCTTTGATAAAAGGGCGTAAATTGCTGGGTTAGCACATCAGCAGCTCTAGAGGGCATGAAATCACATAGGCTGCATTATCAGGCTCCCCTATAAGGCCTCACGTTTGGGGATCAGAGGTGAGGGGGAACATTTCTTCACTGGCTGCCTTATTTCCTATTACTTTAATTTCCCCCTGACAGCCACAAGCTTTGTTCACCCAGAAAAAAAAAATCCATAGAAACATGTATATACTCTGTGGTAGGTAGAACATAGTTCAGTGAAAATAGCATGAAATAGCTTGAATGTGTTCTGGTACATCTAGAGTACAAAGCAATACTGTACATCAGGAGCAAGACTGGAGAGTGATACAGCTGTTGCTGAGGACATGACACCCACACTATATGCCTTTTGAAGGTTTTACTTTGAACCCTGTCCTAGATATCAGTTTCATATTTATTTATCAGGAGACGTGAGGACATGAGTATTATTCCTGCAGGACTGCTCTTCAGGTCGGAACAGTGGCATACTTGTCTTCACCTGCAGTGAAAAGGAGCATTAAACTGCCTATGGCTGCTGTCTTTTCTCCCTGAAATCTTAAGTTCTTAAATTTTCAATCCCATTTAGTCCCTCAGAGGTTCATATTGCCTGGTTAAGAAACAGAGCGCGTGCTGACCCAGATGGACTTTCAAATGTTTTACCATGGTTTAGGTTGAGTATCATCTCTACCAGCCCTTTTCTGTTCATTTTTAAGTCTTTGTGGAAAACAGATTACTTACTTTAAAAATTGTACTCTAAGATGGAACAAGGTAGGTTACTTTTGATCACCATGTGAGAAAAGGAGGTTCCCAAAGTGAATTTGAATTCTCAGAGGAAGCATCAGGAGGTAACAGAGGCAACTCCACAGCTTTTAAACTGATCTGCTTTTGTCTGCTTTTGTAACCCATCTGCAATTTTCTTTGTGTGTGTGTCTGTGTGTGTGTGTGTGTGTTAGTTTTTAGCCACAGTGCCCCAGCTGCCTCCTTACCCCCTTGTGCAAGTGCTAGTGCAACCACAAGAGCTGGAGTTGGGAATGCACATGCACAGCCAGGCAAAGAGGAGGCTGAGTCCAGACTTCGCTTGGCTTAAAAGCACAGCCAAAGAGTGAGACAGAAAGAATACATCAGCTGTGGAAGGTGCATCCAGTAACTGCTGTTCCTTGTTAACCTCAACCATGAACACTAAGCTTGAGAACAGGCACTAAATGTGGGGCTCAGTTTGCCTCACAGGGGAGTGTACGTGCATGTGTGTGCACTCCTGGGGAAGGAGCTCAACACACCACTTTACATACTACCCCATGTATTACACACTACTTCAGCTGTCTGACACGCCAAGCCTCCTGAACTACATGACTACTTTTGCCTTCAAGTCAGCACTATAGATATTTCTGAAACTTACACAGAAGTGTTCTTTCTGCCTGTGTTAGCTGTCCACCCTTTGCATGCAGAGGCTTTCAAAGGGCAGTGAGACTACAAAGTATTTTCAGGTGTCACTGACATCTTCTCCCTCAATGCAGATTCCCAGTAGGGGAAAGTATGTATTGCGTTAATAATACAATGTTAAGACTACAGAAATATAAACTTAAATCAGAAATCATATTTTCAATAATGGCTTAGAATTAAATCATAGAATGACCTAACTACTAAAAATAACCAATCCTTACACACGAAGTCTGTCTTCCTGATTATTTGCTATAATTAAATCAATTGAATAGAAAACTAAAACCTGGTCCAATAGCAGAAACAAATAAGAGAATCAATACTGTGTCAGACATGCAGTTCCAAGTTCTGTGTCATGTCAGCCAAATCAGAAACATAAAACATAAGATTAAGACAGACAGGTGACCAGCATCCCACAAGCACTCTTCAAGCCTCCTGCCTTTTGGCAGCTCAAGATCTTCGTCAGCTGGGAAGACTCAATGTGTTTAGTAATTGTAGGTGGATTTCTCTTCCCTGACCTTGATGGGGAATCCTGGTTAGCTTTAAACATCCACCACCCTACAGCACTGCAATCTTCACCTGTGTGCTCTTTGGGAGAAGAATCTTCTGTTTGTCCTGACCTTGCCATGTGATAGCTTCATCAGACATCCCTTTCTCCCTTACTGTAAAGACAAGAGTACAACTGACCCCATCAGCCTGATCCATGCCCCTTCTACTACATATTTACTATGTCCTTTTAGAGGCATCACTTTTAGAGAGCAAAGAGTACTGATCTAATTGATTAGTCTTGGTATCGAAGCCATACTCCACCTTCCTTACCGTGTCTTAATTTTTTTCTAGTTCTACTGTAGTATTTAGAGATGATTGAACCAAAATTGTACAAAGTGATAAAAAATAGTGGTGTGGACAGAAACATAGAGAAGTGCCCTTTTATTCTCTACTTACTGCCTAAATAATTCCTAAAATCTCATTTGTGTATTATTTTTGACCTTTTCCAGCTTCATACAAAACTGAATTATTACTAATGTCTAAACTACATCCTCACAGCTAATTTTAACATTTCCTTTTTAGTTGTGTTTTTTGTGGTTTTTTGGTTTTTTGGGTTTTTTTGGTAGCTTATTCTTTTTTCCTTCAGTCCAGCCCTTAACATAACATTTTTGTTACAGACATCATGTGTCTGTGAAAAATAACTGATACTTGGTAGCCCTTCCATCCAAAATCTTCAGACAAATCATGTCAAATGAATGGCCTGGAACCATGCATCTTGGCCTTCTGTGTGTAAATTACATCACCTTCACAAAACTTCCTCCCAGAAATACACTAACAAAAAACTCCCCAGTTTTGCATACCGCAAAAACTGATTCTGGGGCCACTCCTCACAAGTGACAAAAATATAAACACCTGAATATACTTCCAACAAAGTTGGCATTGATTGTACATTGTATCATCACATTAAAAAGCTAGGATAACACATATTGTTTGTAAAATTCCACAATAAAATTGATTATTAATTATGTGTTCACCAGAATATCTGTTCAAAATTTGCTCAGTACCTTCCTTCTGCTACTTGTTAGTTTTTCTTGAAAATGCAAAAAATATCTTTTTTTGTAATAGAACTGACCAAGCAACTTGCTTCCCACAGTCCTTGCTGTGAAGAAGAATGTTTATTTGGCTCTTGCCAACAAAACAGTTTCTTCTAATGTGCAAGTTATCTATATTTGCATAGAACTGAGCCTGAAACTTTGTAAACCAGTTCAGGCAGACACTGCATTTTTGGCAAGTGTCCCTGTGATTACTAACAAGCAGACACAACAGGGTGCTGTAAAAAACATTATAGACAGCAAAGACATGTAGACCAAAGGGTGCATATCAAGGCCTCATTCTACATTGCAAAGATAAAGAGCACTAACCAAACTGTTCCCTGAGTTCCCTGACTATTTTTTAATCAGTGTAGGTGAACTATAATAAAGAATAATTTTTCTGAATAAATGTAATACCTGTAAAATAGCTGAAGAGAGTAAAAACGATGAAATACTGAAAAAAGCAGAATATCTTGTTTTCTATAATATACAGTAGCAGTTCAGGATTATATGAGAGGGTTGTTATCAAATGCATTATAATCCATTTGAAACAGATGTATTCATCTAAAGGAATATTGTTGAAGAACACAATAATTTCCACAGTATTTATTCTTCTCTGACCCATTCTTTGTAGGTACAGACAAATGTTGGTCTGAGAAGCAATACCGTGGGAGACAGCCTTTGTGTGTGAGAAACTGTTTTTCAACATTGTGTCTGGATAAGGAAGAAAGTTTCGTAGCCTCAGGGTATATTTATAATTAGAATGATGTAACTGAATCAAAGACATTGTTTCTTAGGAAACTGAGACATCTTAGTCTGAGGAGGTTATTTTAGGGTGTGGCACAGGGGGCCTCTAGGTTCATTTCAACTATTAAGAAACTATTTTTCTCTATTCTGTGGATGTTTGTTGTTGTTGTTATTGTCCTTTCATTAGTATCCCTTAATTAGTGTTCTTCTTCCTCCTTATGGAGACACAGATTTTCCTCCTTGTCCCAGAGTGGCACACATATTTGTACACTCAGTGCAGATGGGAAAAGAAGTGGCTAGAGCTTCTCTGCCCATTACAAATTGCCTGCTGGTCACTGGATGACAGTTGGTACTGAAGCTGACATCCCTGCCTCAGGAAGCTGCTCCTTGAAATGTCTGTTTACAGGGCTTCTGTGACATCCTGAGCAGGAAACCCAGGGACTGCTCTGACAGACACGTCAGACATTTCTGGTAATGCTTGACCAAGAGCTTCAGAGTGCAGGACCGACAGTGTCTTGGGAAATGCACATAAGTGCAAGTCCACATGTTAGGGTGAGTAACATGTCCGTATGTCTTAACAGAGTAAAGATATGAAAGAAATCAACGTGAGTTATACTGGGACAGCTCCCTGCTGTACTTCTATCAATGGTTTTAATGTCCTAGAGGAACTTCTTGAACTACATAGAGTCATAGAATAATAGAATAGTTAGGGTTGGAAAGGACCTTAGAGATCATCAAGTTCCAACCCCCCTGCCATGGGTAGGGACACCTCAAAATAAACTGTATCACCCAAGGTCTCATCCAACCTGGTCTTGAACACCACCAGGGATGGAGCATTCACAGCCTCCTTGGGCAACCCATTCCAGTGCCTCACCACCCTAATAGGAAAGAATTTCCTCCTTATATTCAGTCTAAACTTCCCCTGTTTAAGTTTTAACCCGTTACCCCTTGTCCTGTCACTACAGTCCCTAATGAAGAGTCCCTCCCCAGCATCCCTATAGGCCCCCTTCAGATACAGGAAGGCTGCTATGAGGTCTCCACGCAGCCTTCTCTTCTCCAGGATGAAGAGCCCCAACTTTCTCAGCCTATCTTCATACAGGAGGTGCTCCAGTCCCCTGCTCATCCTCTTGGCCCTTCTCTGGACTTGTTCCAAGTTCCATGTCCTTTTTATGTTGAGGATGCCAGAACTGCACATGATGTCCATAAAGAACCAAAGACCAAATAAATACCTGTTAAATAATCCCACCTATTGAAAGGCTTCTTCATTTTAACCTATATTAAAATATTAAAAAGAAATAAGAAACAGAGCACACATGTACTTTTACAGGACTCCTGAAATGAAAGGTAGTCTGTCTCACACCTAAAGGATCATGACCTAAATACTGAGAAGGGGGAAGTATTTCTATTTCAATTTTCCAGGCAAACTGTCTTTTTCATTACACAGTGTTAATGCCAGGAGCTAAGAATTATTCAGCATAAATCGTTGCTACAAAATAGAATACATTCTGTACGAAAAGGTAGTGCCACATATTTTCATGTTTACCAGAACTGTGGGATGGAGAAAATGAATGTTTGTCAAATAAATATACAACATTCAGACAGTGCTGACAAGACGGGATAGGCTGGAAGTTGCACAGCACACAGGTACCCTGCACTTTGCACTTCTTCCTGATTTGTTAGCAAGTTGAAATCTTGAGTTTTTACTGGCTTTGATTCACATTGTCTCTCTGGATATTGGCATGACACCTCAGCCAACGTAGGCAGTTATTCTGCATAGGCAATACATCCTCTCCACCGCTGCCAACTCTGGATCAGGTTTGCGGCATGGCTCCTGGATCCTGTTGCACTCCTGCATAGCAGAGGACATATTCTGCAGGAATTTCATTTAAAGAAGATACAGGGTCAATATCATTAAATGGGCAATTTAATACTGGAGGAAGACAGAGACTTTATGATGTTACATAAGCCCACGTCTTACCGTGGTTCCTCATTTTCCTGACTTCAAAACTCGGACAGAAGCATCCCCCCTCCTCCAAAGCACCGTCTCAGGACACCCTGGCCCGGCTCCCTCGCCCCGGAGCCCTCCTTCCCCCGCGGCGCAGAGCAGTGGGCAACCCTGCTCTGTGCAGCCCCAGCGGGAAGACCGCGGGTGTCCCCTCTAGGGACTGAGACGGGGGAGAGCCGAGGGGCACAACCCGCAGCGGACCCCGCAGGGTAAAGCCGGGACCCCGCCGCCCACCTCCCAGGGGTCGGGGGGGCGATGGGGGAAGGGGGGAGCTGCCTCCGGCCGCAGGGGGCGTGGAGGAGGAAGAGGAGGAGGAGGAGGAGGAGGAGGAGGAGGGGTATTTCGGGGCGGCAGGAGCAGGTGGCGCTCAGTGCCGCGCTGGGAAACAGCCGCTCGGAAGCGGCAACAGCGTGGCTTTCACTCCGCACCTCTCCGCAGCGCGCCATGGGCTCCGCGGGCGCGGCGCTTCCGCCGCTGCTCCTTGCTCTGGGTAGGTCGGTCTCCTCTCCCCGGGAAGGTCGGTGTCACCCGCGAGCGCGGGGCGGCAGCAGCGCGGAGCGGAGCGGGGTTCGTGTGGGACTGGGTCCGGCTGCGGCCGCCGCCTCTCGCCGAGGTGTCGGGGATGGGGTAAAGCCGGGTGGTGGGTGCCCGGCTGCCAGCGCCTCTGGGGTTTCTGGGCCAGAGGCGTGTGTGGCTGTGGCTGCGTGTGGAGTGCAACGCATTGGCGGCGTTTTTAAAGCAGGTTAAACCCCGAAACTCCTGGACAGGCGCGGGGTTCGCCTTCCCGTGAGATGGAGCGTGGGTGTGCTGGGGTGGAGGGAATGGGTGCCGTCCGATGTGTGAATTTTCGGGTGTATGCTGGTTATACCTTCTTTGAGAGGAAGATGATGAGAACATCGTGAACGGTGTTCCTAGTTTGCAAGAGTCCTCTAGTTCTGTTCCCACCCCATTGAGCAGATGTCACTCCTTGGAAGAGGACAGGGAAACTTCAACCATCTGCTCCGCCTCTTGGCTGACTAAATTACCATTGCGTATATTTTCCTGGGAACTATAAGCCATCATATTCACTTGCCATGAGCAAATTCCCAAGTACTTTCAGAGTTTTAATATTACTGTATACTCTCACAAACCCTTAATTACCAAGTCACTGAAGAAGCAGCATGAAAATGAGTTTCACTCATGATGAGCTGTTCTAACTTGTTCTTTCGGTAAGTATAGCGAGCGCTGCAGTGGAATGTGCAGCTGCAGGGTATGAAATCGAATACAAAAATATTAACCTGTGATGAGATGCACGGTATACAAACAAGCTGGTAATTTGGTTTAGAAGAAAAATCCTTCAAAGTGGCAATGGGCAAAACATTCACTCTGCATTTTGCTTAATCAGTCGTTTATTCTCCTGGCTACAGTCACACCAAGACCATTAACATGCCTGTAATTCATGGGATTTTAGGATTTACAAAGATCTGTAGAGTGATGCTGAAAGCAGAAGATAAGGACTCATAGTGAGAGTAGGATTCCCCTGGCAATGAGACTGACAGATGTGGGATAGGTCTGCTTTGTTCAGGCATTACCTATGATTTGTCTTCATTTTTACAGTTGAAAGCTGTCATGAATTTGATTTCAGATGTGTTGTGACATTTGATGTTAGTGGATGTAATTGCTTAGTTAATACTGGCCTTTTTGATCTTGAAGTAGCAGTAGGGAAAAGAAGGTTTCAGGGGAGTTTTCCCTGAGTGACTTAAGAGTCCTGCTGTGGTGGTGCTGTTACACCTCTCCCATAATAATTTTCAAATTGATTGAATTCTGATGGACTGTTTTACTTTCAAAGACAATATTCTTGAATTTAAGTGGGCTAACTTGGCTGAATTAGTCAGGACTTAAAGAAAATATTCCAAGTTTATTTTAAACTTGATTTTATGTCAGTATATTTACTTTTGAATTATCAGCTGTATTAAGTGGACCACATGGGGTATTGTTCTATTGTGTTTCCAAATTCAACTAAAAGTAATGCAATGGTTAGTAAAGGTCTGGGTTATTCATTGTTGTTCTGTATTTTTGTATTTGGAAAGTCATTAAAACTTTGTAGATGCTACAAGAAGAAAGGAATAGAAATGCAATAGAACTACCATTTTGATAATATGACTTTGCTACCAGCCTTGTTACTTGTTGACCAAAAAGTATATAGCATACAGAAGTAGATTATATTAAGAGGAGTAACAATAAGAGAAGGACTTAACAGGACACTCTACAACTAAGCCTGATGCTTCTGTTGTAACACACTGCTTATAGCTGCTTATAGGTTTGCTATATGTAGTTCTTTAATTACATTTTAAGCATCCATTTTTTTCCTTAGACTGTTGTTAAAAATCAGTGCCAAAATAGCTCAGCTCTTTCTGAGAGTGAGGCCAGTGGAAAATACAGTAGCTTTCCTGGGCTCAATTCTAGTTAACATTTTCTTTGGAAAGCCCTCATGCTTCAGAAGAGATATTTGAAATTTGGCAGGAAGGTGCTATTTGCATTGTCTTGAATATCTACCAAAATTTGGCCAAGTAACAAATCTTTGGAAAGCTGAATTTCTCTGCAAAGAAACATTTTTATCAGCTTGATTCTAACATACATTCTGGCCATCCTTGGTGCAGAGCTTGGTCAGACTGTTGGTGTTGTAGTGGGATGGAGCTGTTTCTGTGTGAGGCCTATGTCTACACCTGCAAGCATAAAAACTCTCTCACTTGTGTTCTCATGTTATCTGGTGTTTTTACAGCATTCTCCAAAGTTGTTTGAGACACTGCTTTCCAGTTTGCTTCTGGATCCTGGTCTTCTGATTGTCCATTCTGGTTAGCTGATTCCTGGGCTCTGGGTGAATCTGCTTGTTCTCGTATATATGAGAATAATTTACTTCAGGGTCAATTCACAAGTAGTAGTGTTGTAGGATCATGCCTAATGAAGGAAATCAAATTCAAGCCCTTCAAGCAACCATGCACCTTCCTCCCATAACCCAGGAAATTAATAACTCTGATATGTTCTTAAAATCCCCATTCTGTGAAGCTTGCATCCCTCATACTATTTAACTCTGAAGTGAAAATCACACCTAAATAAGGGTTATGCACTTTTGGTCACAGGTACACCACCTGAGGACCGTGAGTCCTCAAGCCTCCCTGTGGGATGCTGGCACCCCGGAGGAGAAAGCAGCTCTATCTGAGATGGGGAGAGGAATTTCTCTGAAACTTTGGCTAGAATCTGGAATTTCCAAGTGTAACCCCTTTTTCTGTTTGGTATGTATCTGACCCTTGCTGATGAAAAAGGTCATGTTGTCTTCAGGACCGTCTTTGCAATGGGCTGTAGAACTGTACAGAGGATTAGGAGAGGACCCTACTAACAGTCTTTCTTAAGATCATTTTTGTTAAAACTGGGATGGAAGTTGTGATAAAAGAGCAGAGTTTAACGTGCAAACAGTAGGAAGTGCCTGACATAAGTTAATAACCATTTGTTAGGATTTGTCCCTTCTGCACACCAGTGCATCATGCTATTGCTGGCTATGGACAGGGTAAGGCAGTGTGATCAGAGAAGAGTCTGAGACTCTTGCCTTGCTTAGTTTTGGAATTAGAAGGTGCTCTTTGAACAAGAAAGGTGCAAAGAAGAGAGAGGAATATTTTGCCCCCTTTGTAAAATTGGATTCTTTCTCTCCATTTTTGTCACAAAAGCTGAGTGTGATTTCAGGCGAGTCATTTAAATCAGATCTTTGACACGTGGTTGGACCTATTGTGCTCTTCTCTTTCTCTTTGCTCAGCCAGGGGTTCTCAAAACTGAAGCTGCGTTTTCACGATCTGGTTAAGCTGACCTGAATGTGGGGCTGACGCTGCAAGGACATTTCGCCCATCCCTGATAGTATGTTCCCACCAGCTTCCTGTGCTACCACTGTGGCTTGATCTGGGGAAGAGGTCAGGGACCCATTTGCCCAAATAATTTTTTCCCTTTTTTGGGCCAGGTCAATTTTGGATATGAGCTAAACTGATCCTGTTCATTTGAGCAATTTGTTTGTTAGCGCTGGTACAGGAGACAGTCGGAACTCATGACCAGAGGAGGGAGGGAGGCTGGAAAAGTCCCTTTCACTGGATTGAGCTGATTGTGGAAGTGCATCTTATCATTCAAAGCTGTTGTGTATTCACAGCTGTGAATGAAGTAAATGGAAATTGCATTTTGAATGTGCTAAGTGTTCTGAAAAAATAAGGTTTTAGCTGTGTGACTAGATAGCCAAAAGTGGTAAATACTTTTGACCTTTTTTTTTTAATGGAGTTAAAGATGATCTCTCATTTCACTAAATGCTGAAAGTAGTTTCTCTAACATTTGCAAATACTTACATGTTAATGGTCAAGATATGAAGAGGTGAATCCTCAAGGAAGCTGCTAATTCAGTAGGTTGAAATAGCATATGTAAAAAGTACAAGGCCATGTACTGAGCACCAAACGCTAAACTTATAACTGAATAGGAAGTGGAAATTGCACATTTGGTGCAATAAATGAAACCAGAAGTCCAGGTGAATGCAGTGTATGATTTAACACAAATGCACACACATCAACTTAAAGTTGTACAACCCATCTTAATTTCTTCCTTTCTCCGTATTTGTGATCATCTTATGTTACCTTGCTGGTTAATTATTGTGTTTACGAGTAGTGTTAATATTAAAAAATAATTATAAAATCTGGAGATTTTTTGAAGGCAGGACTTTAAAACATGAATTTTTCTTAAACTAAAACTTTCTCTAGTTTTCCCTACTCTAAGAGAGTTTGTCAGCTTGTAGGGGCAATATTATATGTTATTTTTGGAGTTTTGCCTTTCACAGCATTGCACTTTGAAGTAAGGCTTCGTTCATACTGTATTACAGGACTAGTATTTTACAAGTGATGTTTATTTTGGAAAGCATGCGGGGTATTACCATCACACTCCTAAACTCATTAACAGTTAATATTTATTTGTGCATAATTTAGGCAAAGTCAATGTTAGACCTTACCAACAAGTTTTAACTGTGTGCTGTCTGGCTCTGGAGCAGTTTTTGAATTGTTATTTGCTTTTTTGATTCAGTGACAAAGAATTTTCATTTAAGAAGACAAAGAAGTAAAAGGACTAATACTACTTGGTTTTATTGTGTTTCTTACCCACAATATATATGTTACTCATTGCGGTCTTTCCTCACTATTGTTAATTTTGAACGAGTGAAAGTGGGGTTTGCATATGCTTCATGTAATGTATTTTTGTATGTATTTTGTAATGGAGATTGCCAGTGGCTTAACATCGAAACAGCTAAATGTGAAAAAAATACTCGGGGTTAATGCAGGTAAAAGGGGGTTTCTGCATCTTCAGACAAGTAAAGCAAGTCATTTTCCCCAGCAGGAATCTTGGGCAGTCTCTATCCAGTGTTGCTATTTTCATTTGAAGGTTCCCTTTGTTAGGCTCTGTGCAGGCCAGTTCCCATTTCCATGGTGACCATGCCGAAATGCAGACGGGACACAGGCTGGATTCTCATCGGCATAGCCGTGCACTTGCATACCAACACATGTTATCTGCTTGGCTTAGGACATTTCCATTAGCAGTTTTAATGTTTAGGCCTTCTTTTTCACATAGTGATCTCTGGCCCTTTGATACTGCACTGTGTTAGGATTTCAGACCCTGCACAGCAAGGGAAAGCAAGTTGATAAGTTTAGTTTTGTGTAAATAAATTGGCTGTGCTGTTCCCATTGAAATTAGACAAGGACATCAGAGAACTGTCTCAGCCTTGGTTTCCATTCCTGTAGAAAAAGATAATGGAGAAGGATTTTTATTTATAAACGATTAGGTGAAAGACTGACATGTATCTGTGCTAAACAGTTATATGAACATACCCTTTTCTCTAGGCACTGATAAAAGGATCATAAAAATAAATTAATGTGAATTACACGGGATAAATTATACCTTCTGCCTATATTAGCTATAAAGCAATATGTGATAACATTCTTCCTGCTCATGCTGCACTCATTTTCTGGAGGTGAAGAATACTAAAGACATCTAGTAGAGTCAACATAAGCTGTGTGAGCCTTTCCATTGCTTCCAAATCAGGCTGGGAGTTCTGAATTACCAAATAACTCAATATTCTGAGTGCTAGTAATTTTTACTTTGAATTAGTTCCTGAACAGCATTATAGGACCTTCAGAGCATTAAGTTAGTTTATTTTTTCCTGGAGAGGCAGTTTTGTTGTTTTGTTTTTTTTTTAATCTAGTAAGACTCACATACTGTTCAGGACTTAAAAGAGGTATTATACAGGCAAAGAAGTAAGATCAACACAGGCTCTTTGAATGCAGGACGAGCAAAGACATCTTGTGTGTAACCAAATGACATCTGCATGGTTGAATGTCACACATGATGAATGTCACGGATTCTTTTGTCCCTTTCACATTACTGGTAGACAGGATGAAGGGCTTGGAAGTTATGCACAGCCCTGGTGGAACTCTCGTGCCTTATTCGTGATCTATTTTGCCCTTTGTATCCTGCTTCCAAGTTCATCATTCTTTCTTTATTTCATACAGGATATTTTTTAATCATGCAAATTTTCTTGGCTAATACTGTTCGTTATTTCTGAAGAACAGACAAAAAAGAAACCTTGAGGAAAATTACTGTTAACAGACTCTTTGGAAAGGAACATATTGCACAGTGGAAATACCACGGGAAATAATGGTGATTGAGGGTGGTGGTGGGGAAAGATTGCATTATGTTTTTACCTTACGTCTATTTATCAGTCTAATTCTCTGCTTCTCTAGAGAACTATTCAAATATAAATATATAAACAAATAACTGTTAAAAAATTAAGATTAAAAATAAAAATAGATAAATAGAAAAAATAATAAAACAGAAAATAAAACTATAATATAAAAACAAGGAAGCTGGCAGCAGTTGGTGCTGTGTTAAGGCTGCAACATAAAGCTGTATGCAGTAATAAGACTGCAGATGCCCAGGCTGCCTTAACCATTGGATTATCCAGAAAATAACTACCTCAACTGATGGCAAGATCAGGTTTTTGTCTGAATGAGGAGTAGCTGACTCACGTTTGGCTCACGAGCTTACTGCGGTGATGGCTGCCATTATTAGAAGTAGTGAACTTTTTGGGGGAAGTGTTTGTGTCATGCTTTGTGCTGCCAGGAGTAAGGCAGCTGCCCACAGGTAAAACAGCTGGATTAGCTAACAGCCTGTTTACCTTTTTCACATACACAGCAGTCACTTCTCATAACTTCTTAGTTGTTGTGATTGTTGCATTTATGTCTCCCTTCAACTGCAAAAGTGCACCGAGTAAAAAAAATAAAAAAATAAAAATTCTACTTCATTGAATAATTTGCTAAAACAACATATCAGGAAATTCCTGGATTTTAAGCCTAAATTTACTCTTGGCTGGCCCTGTTCTTATAGTTAGCTGAACATCTATGTAGGTGTCCAAATCAGGGCAACCTGTGTCAAGGGTTACTGGCCTCATTTCTTAATAGCAACTTGCTACAATAAGGAAAGTAAACCACAGAAGAACCCCCTTTATGTACACCTCTCTGGACAGAAGCAGATGGGATATCTTGTCCCATGGCAACTAGTGTGACCTAGATGGTTATGATTGCAATGGAGGGTGTGTGACTCAATAGTTTCTGTGCTTTTATCCTTATTTGCATTTTCTATTTGAGGAGAACGGTAATTGCTAACTGAAGAAAGGCACAACATTTTCTTAAATAGTTTGTCATTGATTCTATTTTCTTAGCTGTAAAATATAAGACAATAAGAGTAGAGCTCTAATAATGAATTTGAGAGCAATTTAATCCAGTATGCCTACTGTGTAGCATAAAATTCAGTTATCTTTATATGCAGTGCTTCAAATGCACATAGAACTGATTGGATTGATAGATGTTAAACTCAGATTTAGCTGCAGTTTCTCAAATGAAAATTTTCTAAGTGGAAGAAAAGTTTAAGCGTCCTGACACAAAGTATGCTCACCAAATAGAGTTCTCATTTAAATATGCCTAAAATACATATAGGTCAAATTTAGGACAGTAGAAATTACTGAAAAAAAAAGTAATTCTTTTATTAAAATAGGCAAAACAATAAACAGAAGAAAGGACAAGCAACACTGCTTGTATAGTAATCCTTTAGTAGCTCTGCTAATAATAGTTGTTCGTTTGAATGCAGCAAAATATCCTTTAATTTCACTGTCGCTACTCGCTCTTTTTTTTTTTTCTTTTCCAAACTGCCCAAGGCCAGTTCATCATATTGAACACTAAAAAAGCCCAACAAACTTTATGAGTCTCTGGAGTTGTCTTTCTGAGAAGTTGACAGGTACAATAGGCTTCGCTTCTCTGAAGACAAAAAGCAACTGTTCTGCTTTTGTGGAAGCAAGCATTATCTCCAGAAAGCTCTTCTTAAATGTACTTGGGTCCTTTTCTCTGACCCCAAAATGTACAATGACTGCATTTTACAAAAAAAGATAACTTCTTTCCGTACCCTGACTAGAGATAGCTAGTCACTCACCTGACCACAGGCATGCAGTGTCTAGTGAGCAGGCTGAGGACTGTGAGGGTACGTGCTGCAGTCCCACTGCACCTGAAACCTCATTCCTCTGCCCCACAGTGCAGAGTTAGGTGCCTTGGATGCAGCAGAGACATTCAGACACTTTTAAAGTGCATGAAAAACATTTGGTTGCAAAGCAGGAAGGCTCATGCAATTAAACAGTGGGGGGGTGTTTGAACTCCATCTGTCTCAGGCACCTGTGTGAGGTGCCTCCTTCCTTTGAGGTCAAGGGTGGGGAAAGAATTCTGGGTGGTAGGTGTCCAGTTCAGCTTTATCAGGACGTAGCTGCCTTAGAAGTGATGGTAATAGTCACCTGGGAAACATCGGCTTAGTTCTCCCTTAAGGCTCATGGCAGTGGACCCTCACCTCCCAGACTTTCCCAGAAGCGTCTTTGCTACAAGGCAATAAAATAGCCAAGAGAAACACTCTCCAATATTGAAACCAGATCTCTGCTCATCCTGGGATGCACATTTATGTTTCCAGACAGACAAGCAAAACCAAATCTTGCCTGTGGCCTAATGTCTGTGGCACTTAGCTGGGAGGATAGGGGTTCTGAGTTGGTCCTTTTGGACTGCTAATGCAATTCACGTTTGTTAAGTAGACAGTGCATAAATTAAGTTATTTAGCTATTCAGTTAAATCACTTAGAGGAGAAATTATTTAATTGGGAAGCATTCATTACCTCTAGCCACAGGAGGCAATGCTTCTACCAGAGTGAGTCTGCAGTAGGGTAGGATACCTTGCTCTTAGACAGGGGTGCTTCTACAACTGTATCATATTCTAAATTTTTATGCAACTTTTCACTATGCAACCTATGTGTCAGATAATTTTGAATTCATTCTAGGTTAGGTAGCTACCAAAGCCTGGGTTTCTTGGATTGTTTTCCTCATTTTATTGAGCCTAAATTCTGCCTATACACTGCCTGGTACCAGAATTGATCATTTCAATGTGTATTAAAAAAGAATTTCAGACCATCTACCTAACATTCAGGCTGCCAGGCCAAGAACTCCCATTACGATCGGGGGGGGGGGGAAGGAATAGTTGTTAAGTCTGCTATAGGAAAACAAAAGTTCTGATAATTATAGCTCTTCCAACTATTGTATTATATATCCTGTGGAGGTTTTCTTGTTGCAGGAAGCTGATGTAGCAAACTTTTTACAGCTGAGACTGTTGTTGTTTCTGGGGTTCTCTGGCTAGCCCTTGAGGAGCTGTGAGGGAGGAGCAGGGTTCTAAACACCATGTCCTAAACGGTGTGATGGTGGTGTCCATCTCGAGCTACTGCAGTCTTCCTGCTGCAGGCTATGATACTGGAGTGGCAGAGGGGGGTGATGGCAGGTCCCTCAGCCTTTTTCTGGTTTAGCCTTTCCAGGTCACATTTAACAATGATATAATAAATATAATACAATATACTAGTATGGTATAATACACTGAAATTTTCAAAAAGCCTAGAGTGTGATATGGGTAGGGAAATACAGACACCTTTGGTTGCCTTCCTGTCTTCTTGAGACCTGTGTGAAGTATGCATTTTTGTCTGTGTACAAACATGATTTCATAGAAGTTGAGATGAGCAAATGTGGCAAATAAAGTATAGAGATAGCAGTCACATTGGTTTCTCTGTGATGACATGCATTTCCTCCCTTACAGTTGTAACGTGGTGCATGATTCTCTGTGACTATATTTGGAAATAATGGTGGTTTAAAAGAAGGGTCAACAACTGATAATATGGACACAAGGGAAGAGAATTTGCTGGAGTGAAATGCCAGTTGAAAAGTCAGCTTTTATCATGGGGAAGCATGCAAAGTTTTTTAATCATTACATGTGAAGTCAGTGACATAACTTTGTATATAACATATGTGTGTACAGATTGTTAGCCTCATGTACTTCTAATCTCTTTGTGGTACTGTTGAGAACAAATTGTGGTACTCTAAGGACAAAGTTGAAATAATCCTGTTTGTTGTTCCAAGATAAAAGAAAAGAAACACTGCAGGTCATGTTAAAAAGATGCCATTTATGTGAGTTTTCTATAAAAGAAAGTTTTCCCACTGAAATTAATGATGGAAACATGCCAGGACAATAAATTTGAGTAGGCTTGAATACTTGCTGTCTATATTAAAAACATACAGGAAGTTGTCAGTCCTGCAGGAACTGCTCTTAAGCATTTCTTTGGAGTCAGTCCTTGTATGTACAGTAGATAGTTGAGATTTTTTAACTCCAGATGAAGAGCATTTTGTTTGTATGCCCTAAGGAGAGCAATGTGTGGGCTACAAATAGGGAGTTATCAGGAAAAAGACAAGTCTTTTGGAGTAACTAATGCAGTCATGGGTAAATTTAATTAGATCTCTTACTGTGCAGCAGTGCCAGAACAGTAAAATAGACAGCACCTAGTCATGTTATCCCAGTCTCTCCAACTTTTCATTCACAATTTATGTGTCATATCATGTTTGGATTGCTTTTATAGCATGTTATTGGTAACACTTCAGTGCAGCTTCTTGGATCATAAACAGTTGTAATTGAAAGGCAGTGACTCAGGCTCTCACATGCTTGGAGGCTTTCAGCCTGGAAGCTGACCTACTTCCAGGAAGAAGAAGTTGGCCAACTAAGCCAAGAAAACTTGATGGGGGGGGGGGAGTGGAAGAAGAGGGGCAGGAGGGAGTATTATTACTAAATGAGGCATTGTTTTTCCTTTGTTCTGGGTATGTGGGTTGGGTTTGGTTTTGGATTTTTTCTTGTTTGTTTGTTTGGTTTGGGGTTTGTGGCATATAATTTATTTCTACACTGAGCATTATAATCTCTATTAATTATTAAATAGCTTGAGATACTATTGCTGATGTGAAAAAAGTGTCAGTCTTAAGATAAAAGAAAGTAAAAGAAATAGGTGAAGCACTATAATGAAGACTTGCCTTTTAATGCTTCTGCAAACATAGTGAAATATCAACAAAGTAACTGAAGTGAGGATTGTAAGAAACTCAAGAGTTTTAGTACGAAAAGTCCAGATTCTTGCCAATTGCATTCTCTGCTCTTTTTGATTCCTGTCAGAGGTTCCTGTTGTCTTTGTTTAGAAGGTTGTTCTCAGTAAGAAAGCTGTTTGATTTAAAATAAAAACAGATTAACTGTGATTGTAAACCTGCTATTTCAGTACATGAGCTGGATACCTACTAGCCATTGTTTGTATATACTGAAGAAAAAAAATACCAAAAATAGAGAAGTAAATATACAGGAGATAATTAATGAGAAAATGTTTTTTACTTGTATTAGCCATATTGGGTAAAGGGTAATATACTTTTCCGTTAAGTGGGTTGGATTCCCTATAGCCCTGACCGAGTATACTAAAGATGTATTGAAAAGGTCTTTCATATTTATGCTTATTTACAGAAAAGCCCCAAACATTGCAACCAGTATAGAATTCCTTTACATGAGCTTGATTTTATGTCATTGTCTGTGCATGTGCACAGTGCATGTACCACTACAGTAAAGCAGATCAGGCTCAAGACTTACACGTTGTGGGGGGAGGGTGGGTTCCTTTTTTGGGTAGACTTGCTTCTTCCTTGAACAAGGTCATTGCAGTGAAAATTGCTCAGTGGTTTCTGAAAAAAGCCACAAGGAAGAGTATCTGTACTGCAGTTCAACGGAATCAAGTAACTGCATGCTGTTTGTTTTGTCTTCTATATATTTACAGTCTTGTCAGTAAAACCTTCAAAACACAATGGATTTATTAAAACAACCCATAATTTGAAAAGCTTACTCCGGAAGAACAGTTGACTAATTACAGTTGGATTATTGGTCTGATAACATAGGTTCTGAATAATGAGAGTAACTTTACTCTTACTCTTACACCAAAATATTGTTGCTGTTAAAAAAAAAAAAAAAAAAAAAGGAAGAAAGAAAAAAAAGGAGAAAAGTAACAGTAAATACATTTAACATGAAGCAAATACTACTTGACTGCCCTCTTTCATAACTTAATTACTTTCCCTTTCTGCCTTCATTCCACCTTCTGCCTAATATTTCAAGGACAGGAGGTGATTATAGTGCAAATGGTATCTGTAAGTGCCTGTATTCCTTTACTGACTTTAGAACCTGTGAGCTGGTTTCTGCAAATTTTTGCAGAGGGATGAAAAAGAATAAATAGTTGGGTATGGGAGAGAGGACAAAAGGTTTTTTTACAAGTTCCCAGACAACTGAGGAGATCCAGTGTGACCTTGTACGGCACAAACCACCAGAAAATCCACCTCAAAGGGAGCTCTTAGATATACTTCAGTTATGATGAAAGCTTGAGCCAGTGTTCACAATCTGTTGTGAGATGAACCCAGTAGACAGCAAGAGTTATGACTTCTCTCAGCTCTCCTACCCCTGTCTTTTCTGTGTCGCCAGCAGGGTCTGACAGGCTTCAGGGCCATGCTGATACGTTATTTGGAGGAAGAAATCTTTGAGATCAAAGGGAAAATTTTCATTGTGGAACTTGTAGTGGCTCTCTAGGAGCATACTAACATAAAGGGTAAAGTAATGATACCCTCTTCTGGAAAGAATAGCTACTTTAAAAACACTAGACTGAGCAATTAAGGCAATGTAGGCTGTACACATTTCACTGGCTGCTAGTCTATGAAACTGCTTCAGGAAGCAGATAATAATCCAGTCAGATTTTCTTGACACACTTCTCACACCCCCGCCTCTTCCAAACCATTCATGGACTAAAAAATCTTGTGCAAGGATGTGTGTAATTCTATCTTGGTTTTACCCTAATGCAAGGTCATGATCTTGCTCTTCTGTAGTGACTGCATGCTTTCCCCTTCCACCCTCAAATCCCCTAGCATGCTGATGACTTTGGGTTTGTCAGGGTCTTCTGTCCTGTTAGAGATGGCAAAAGGGGCAGTGGTTGTACCTGTGGCTGTGATACTGAGCTGAGGGGAGCTGACAACAGAGGCTCTTTCTTTTCCCTCTTCTGGCATTATTAGTGGTGTGAATGCTCACTCATAAAGACAAATGGTTGCTTTGCTGCATTATATAACAAATTTTTTTTCTGTTCTATTGCTAATACTTGTTGAAAGAAGCAAACACCATACCTTTAGGGAAAAAAAGGTGATGAAGTTTCCTTCATTGTAAAGTTTCTTACTGGCAAAGTTAATACTAGATAAATTTAAAACTAACGTGTAGTGTGAGGTGGATCCTTAGGACTCAGTGGTCAAATTCCATCGTGTCTTCTTTTTAATTTATACTGTGATTGCCAGACCTGTTTGATGCCAGCTATAAATAACAGCAGCAGTGAATGCCTCTATTTGACCGGGTGATTTCCTGAGAGATGAGATGTGGCATAACTGCGTCTGTATGATTATGGGATTCTGTCATATATTGCCATCTGAAATTGGAGCATCACCTTTGCAACGTAGTATAAAGTGACTGAAAAGTCAATTTTATTATTTAGACTGCAAACAAAATGATGTGTTCATTATGACACTTATGACACAAAATGCAAATTAATAAAATTCTTAGCATATTTTATTAAACTTTTATAAACTCATTTTGCAAACCAAGTAATTAAACACACAAAATCTGATTTCATTTTTTCTCATCCAATTAGATTAATCAGTATGGCGAAAAACTTCTTTGAATAAGGGGTTACAATCAGATAGTTATTATAATTATGACATTAAATGATTGATTACCCAACAGACATTTTCTGCTTGCTCACTTTAAGCTGTGAGCTTTGCTTACAAAATCAAACCAATTAGGAACTGTGTGTACCTAATACAAACTATTACTTCAATAAACTTGCTTCAGCTTGTACTTCAATGGCAGCGAACAAAGGCATTAGAGCCATCATTAGAGATGTCATTTATAGTTACAGAAGAATTCCCACACGTTCAGGCTTAAAGGTGCACAGTCAGAACATGTATTGGTTTTTATCCTACTAGGAGCAATAAAATGGTGGTGCAGAAGTATATAAGCAGCTATACTCCTACATTGTAGCTCTGCAGGTATACACTGCAATAATGCAGTTGCTGAAACATGGGAATTCCCAGAAAAAAAAATACAATGCAAAGAGATAATGGAGTTTATTGGAAAGGTTACGGATCCTTTTATCTGTCCCGTTGATGATTTTTTCCTAACTTTTCATGTCTGAAAGTTTTTGGGAGCTATTCTGCTTGAGGAAGGTGTCCTCTTTAAGCCAAAGCACCCAAGCCCCCTAACCAGCCAACAGAGGGAAACTGCTGCTTTTGAAGTCTTCAGAGGGGCCTTCAAAAGCTTTAGGCTTGTTTCTGGCTTCCTTTGTTCCACTCAGTCTGTTTATGTGAGTGTAAAGAAAGTGCCATTTACAGACAAAAGTTAGGAAGTGGATTTTTACTTGCCCAACTAATCTTACCATGATTGTTAGGTCACATAGAAGTCTGTCACCAAAAGCTATTAAAATCCGGATAGTGAATTAGTTTTCTCTATTTCAAGATTCTAAATTATCAAAGTTCATTGCCTGAAGGCAGCAACAGATACTGAGTATTTCCAGCCTAGAATATACAGTAGTTTGAATCTAGATGCTTCAACGATTGGCACTCTTTTAAGGCATAAGAGACCCTCTTATTCTGGCTCAGGCTTAAAATAGGTTTCAAGGAAACTTAGCATTTTCTCTTTTTTTGGCTACAAATGCTTGAATTTCTTGTTCTGAATACTGTATTTAGATAAATGTACAAAATGGATAAAAGATTTCCTTATAGTGTAAGCACTATATAAGACAGAGGAAAATGGCAGGAAAATGCCTAGTGTGTTATAGCAAGTATACACTAGCTAGACCCAAACTAAGTAAGATTTTTGTGAAGTAGATCTAAATATTTAAAACCTGCTAATGATTATAAAAATGTGGAATATAAAACAACTGTGACTGAAATATGCTGAATGTATGGTTTATCTTATAATGTTCTTGGTGGGTCAGTGTATTTTCCAGCTTTTATACTTTGATTTTGCAAAGCGGTCATGAGCAAGAGACAAAGCTGATCCATAAGAAGATTGTCAATGACCTCACATCTTCAGAAGTGTGTTTTTCTGGTTGCTTTTTAGCTCTTTTCTTTTTGCTCTCTTTGACTAGCTCCCTGGCCAGCAAGCGAGGGTGATAGAGGAAGTTTTGAGAAGAGACCTGCCCAGCAGACACTTCTCCCATTATTCTAGGTAGAAATTCTTGCCCTCAAAGAGCAGTGCTCTGACGTTGCAGTAGTGCAAATTGTTAAAAAGAATACAGTCAAGCCCCAGTGTAAATTGGAAAGATGGGTGGAATGGTTCAGTGAGGAGACAGGGTGAGAAGCTGGGGAGAAAAAAAGAACATTGCTTCACTAAGTCCTGAGGAGCTGCAAGGAGCTGAAAAATCCCCAGTCTGGGCCAAGCATTATCTTTGCTCCTTGGAATCAGCCCCCATCTTGGAGAAAGCAGGACCAGAAGAGTGTCCCTGGAAGGGTTGCTGCAGTGCCTGCAGGAGGACAAGTGGGGAAGAACGACAGGCAACCCATAGGCCAGCATGTGTTGTGTTGCCCCTGTCTGACCTGTGACAGCACCCTAAGGAATTTGAACCAGCAAGGGAGCATCGCTTCAGGCCGTTGGTTGTGATATCTATCTCTATAGTTTTATCCAGTTCTGGAAATTTCTGCCCTGGCTGCAACATTTAAAAACCCCTCACCTCTGACACAATTCTAAAAATCTTCTGTGCATTTGCACTGAGGTTGCCCCATGCATTTAGACAGAAGACATTTAGCAAAGTTACCACTTGACTAGCAGTGTGAGTTGCTGCTGACTGTAATAGTCCAGAGATTCAAGAGTTTTTCCCTAGAAGCCATTGGATTTGAGGTCAGCCTAGAAATGTTTATCATTCTTGGATACTTTAGGCTTTTCATTCAAAAGCCAGCATTTATTTCCATGTGCACCATATAACTTGGAGAGTTACTCTTTTCCTTTAGTTGTATGTGGGATGGCATTGCAGTATATTCTCCTGTAGCCTCTGAGAATGGGGCACTGGTAAATTGTGCTTGATTTCTGACTGAAGATAGTATAATTTGGAAACATCAATCCCAGAAATAAACCTAGGATATCACATAAGCAAAATAGTTTGATAAAATGAAAGTATATATTAGATCATAAAACTCTTCCCTCCCCAAAAAATGAGACACAAGCTACGAATATATGTGGTTGTGTTTAATGTCCGAAGTATTGAAAACACGGGATGATATGTCTGCACACATTCTCTTCCCCAGTCTTAAATAACATGACTCAGGAAATGTATTTTTCTCTAACGATGTTTCTCAAGGAACCATACTTTTAGCAAAGGGTGATTTCTTGCTTTCCAGAGGCTAGCTGCAGATAATGGTTGTTTGAAATAGCTAATACGATTTCCTGTTATGAGTTTGTGGTAAAAAAGTAGTAACTGAGTGAGCAGTATTTAGTCTTCTGCTAGTAATGTTTGTATTTTCTATTCTGTGGGAAAAAAGGTACAGAATTCATGGAATTTTTTTACATGTTGTGAACTTTCCCTCAAAATTGCTGTTATGATTTTAATATTCACACTAGAGTTGTGATGTTATTGCTATTACAGCTGAGCTACTTAATGGGCTGTTTTATGCTGATATAATCCCATTTAACTTCTCTTCCAAAGGTGATGTTGGGACCTGGAAGAGAGTTACGACAACGTCTTCTCTGCCAGCAAAATTAGAGGAACTCTTCAAATTTAGTCTTACATTTGGAGATGCCAAAGATCATAGAATTATAGAATAGTTTGGTTTGGAAAGGACCTTAAGATTATCTAGTTCCACCCCCCCTGCCATGGGCAGGGACACCTCACATTAAACCATGTCATCCAAGACTCCATCTAACCTAGCCTTGAAGACTGCCAGGGATGTAGCACTTACCACTTCTTTGGGCAACCCATTCCTCACTTACCACTCTTTGGGCAACCCCTGTGCCTCACCGCCTGCACAGTAAAGAACTTCTTCATTATATCTAAGCTGAACTTCCCCTGTTTAAGTTTGAACCCGTTACCCCTTGTCCTATCACTACAGTCCCTAATGAAGAGTCCCTCCCCACATCCTTGTAGGCCCCCTTCAGATACTGGAAGGCTGCTATGAGGTCTCCACACAGATTGACACGTCTCTTTAAAGGGTCTCTGTTATAGGAATTATCGTAAAGGCTGCCAATTTACTACAAAATGACTCAGACTAAGTAACTATGGTGAGGCATATTTTGTGTGTAAACTCATTGTGACTGGGCACACAGGAAGGGAGGGGAAACATGGAGGATGCTGTCTAACCAGTGAGCAAAAGTGTGAACCTGCCTCACCTGTGAACCTTGGGCAGTAACTGCACAATGCAATCACAGGTCACAGAAAACATGACCTGTGATTGTTTCTTCCACTGCTGACATTTTTGAGGGGTTTTCAGGAGCCCTGAGATGTTCCTCAGCTGGGCTGTGGCTTGTTCTTGGGATCCCACTGTTGTCTCAGTCCTGGCACCTCTGAGCTGGAGGAGGACTTATCTACTCCTGGCTTTTAGGGGACTTTTTTCCTGCAGTTTCTGTAGTGGACATTCTCCTAGATGTTCACCTACGGCTCTTGATCAGAAAGAAATCAGGCCCTGCAAACTCATGATATTTAGGACCTTGTCCCTAGCCCGCACTTTCAGTACCCCCCCCCTTCCCCGAATGACATGAAGTGGCATACCCTTATTCCCAGGGACGCAAGTGCCCAAGGAAAAAACAGTTAATGCCATGACAAGAGCAAAGTGGAGTTTCAGTGTTAAGTGTCATGATTTATTACTGAAGTTATATCTTGCATGTTTGTATTTCTAAGTTTTCCTGTTTGGACAACTGTTCAGACTGTTTGGACTGAAAACAAAGGCTTCTGGAGTGATAATAAAATGACTCAAAAGTGTAGATTATCTGATGCAGTAGAAGATCTGGTTTTTCTTCCAGTCTTTCAAACATTAAGTTGAAGATAGACACTAGAATATAAAAGTTATTAGCAGTTATAGTCAGTGCATTTTCATTTTGATGAAAACTAGCTGGATGTCCAGGCCCAAATAGTTACGGTGAATGGAGTTAAATCCAGTTGGCAGCCGGGCACAAGTGCTTTTCCCCAGGGCTTAGTACTGGGGCCAGTTCTGTTTAATGTCTTTATCAGTGACCTGGATGAGGGGATCAAGTGCACCCACAGTGAGTTTGCAGATGACACCAAGTTGGGCAGAAGTGTTGATCAGCTGGAGGATAGGAAGGCTCTGCAGAGGGATCTGGACAGGCTGGATTGATGTGCTGTGGCCAATGGTATGAGGTTCAACAAGGCAGAGTGCTCGGTCCTGCATATGGGCCACACCAACCCCCTGCAATGCTACAGGCTTGGGGCAGAGTGGCTGGAAAGCTGCTCATGGAAAAGGACCTGGTGGTGCTGATTGATGGAGCTGGGCATGATCCAGCTTTTGCCCAGGCAGACAAGAAGGCAAACAGCATCCTGGCCTGTGTCAGCTGTGGTGTGGGCAGCAGGGCCAGGGCAATGATCATCCCTTTTACTGGCACTGGTGAGGCTGCACCTCAAATCCTGTGTTCAGTTCTGGGCCCCTCACTACAAGAGAGACATTGAGGTGCTGGAGCAGGTCCAGAGAGGAGCAAGAAGCTGGTGCAGGGTCTGGAGCACAAGTGTGATGGGAAACAGCTGAGGGACCTGGGGGGGTTTAGTCTGGCAAAGAGAAGGCTCAGGGGGGACCTTATCACTCTCTAAAACTACCTGAAAAGAGGATGAAGAGAGGTGGGTGTTGGATTCTTCTCCCAGGTAGCATAGAACAACATAAACCAGCTTAAAGTTGTTCCAGGGGAGGTTTAGATTGGGTATTGGGAAAAATTTATTCACTGAAAGTGTTGTCAAGCATTGGAACAGGCTTCCCAGGGAAGTGGTTGAGTCACCATCCCCGGAGGTATTTAGAAGACATATAGATGCAGAACTTAGGGATGTGGTTTAGTGGTTGACTTGGCAGTGCTAAGTTAATGTTGGACTCAATGGTCTTAAAGGTCTTTTTCCAATTTATGACTCTTTGTACCTCAGCAGGCTGATGTTGTGTTTGCTGTGCCATAAGCATAACTTATGCCTTAAGATAAAAGAGGATAACAGACCTCTGAATCATATTTCTTGCCTCCCTTCAGCTAAAACATTCCTGTTCGTAATGCTGCAACTTCTGTTAAGGCAAACAATGAATGAGTCATTTGTCTCTATCCACAATATTATAATACATGTAAAGAGTGCTAGACAAGCATTACGCATGGGCAGATGGGTGCTGTAGGCAAAAGGGCTGTGTTTTTTTTCTTGTATGTATCAAAGGCTACGTTTTATTTTCTTGCACTGGGGGAGCTGGCACAGATGAAGAGGCTTTTTCACTGGGATCAAAATTCTTCTTTAATTGCTTCTGTGGTAATCATAATGTTTCTGTTAACAGGCATTCTTCATAACTGCTGTGAAGCCTACAATGTTGGGCTACTAGAAGCAAAAATATTTTCTGGTCCATCAAGAGAACAGTTTGGATATACAGTTCAACAGATTATAAATGAACAAGGCAAATGGTAAGCTTGAACAGCTTGTTATATGTCCAGTTAAAGGTAGCTTGAACAGCTTGTTATATGTCCAGTTAAAGGTTAGGGAAAAAACTGTTGAAATTTACTTTTCTTTTATTATTCTGCATTTCATTTAAATGTGTTCTGATTAACTCATTTTCATATTAGAATAAATACTTACATTATTAAAACAAAAGTTGAAATATTTTAAAGATGGGTGCATTTGAAGGTTCAGGCTTTTTTCCCTTTACACTGTGCAATCTGAGGTCTTCTGTTAAGCTTTTACTTTCATGTCCAGTACACCAGTTTCCTCAGACTCATGATTTCTGTAAAATTTTAACTCATTTCATCCCTTCCTGGTTTGTTACACATGACATGTACACGGGATATTTTTCCATTTTAACATTGTTGAGGTAAAACAAATTATTAGGGCTGAGAAGTTCTAATTAATGATAATATTAATATTAAAATAAGTGAGCTTATATCATTTTGTGTATGATACAGCATTAAACATTCACTTCTCAAGGGATGGCATGTTTGCTTGTATGTAATAACAAAATCTTAGTAAAGGCCTTGTTGTCTGCTGCATCTCTTCGGCCATAAAATTTGATGCAAAATCCACTGTTGTCACAACATTGGACTTGATGAGCAATTAGTAAAATATTTTTAATAGTAATGTTGGTTTCGGAAAGAACTTGAAAATACTAACCCAGAGTAAGTCCATTCAGTGGAAGACACATTATTTTGTCCTCTGCAGTCTCAGCAACCACAAAACTTAATGTGTCTTTTATGGCAAGGACTGAATTACTATAAATAGTTCAGTGGTACTTAACTACTTTGAGTGGTTATTTGTGTATGCACAATATTAAGTCTATAGCAGAAAGTCGCACAAGTCATGTATATTATCATAGGCCAAGACAATATTTTGATGTATTATTCTCTGTGGTTTGAAACGGTGTCAGAACCAAAATAGCGACAAAGTGGCATGTTTGCTCAAGTGATGATCGGAGAATAGTAAGTAGCTGAACTTTTTTCAGTAAAAAGAAAGTAAGATGTCAAAATCTGAAATTCACGGAAATGCATTTGAAAATATATTTTACAGTAGTTTGCAGAAGACAACCATACAAAAATATTGAGCTGAGATATTTATGCATAGCTGTGCACAGAGACGCTGTGCAGTTGCAATTGATTGCGTATGTAAAGATGTAAGACTACCTAGATGTCACTGCATCTCTGGCATTACTGTTTAACACCAGTGACCAGGAGGAAAAGTAAGAGGAGAGCAGAGCTGTGTCCTCTGAACTGAGAACTCATTGAGTAGGCTCTCAGCCTACCCCCACTCCTTGACTGATGTAGCAGCTTCTCACTGTGTTTCTGCCTGCTTTAATGATGTGTTTAGTCACCCATAGATCAGAGCTCTCTTCCTTTGAAACTTCTTTGTAAAGCCATTGAAGGAGCTCAGGAATGTCTGCTGAAGTGAATTGAATGCTTTGGCTCATAGATGGAGAAATTATGTCCTATGTTTTAGCCGCCTTGTACGTTTATCTACAAGCTTGCAACAGGAGAAATAGGTTCCAGGATTAGTCTGGAACCTATTTCCGTTTTGTATTTCCCTATTTAATTTTTACTTATAATAAAACCCCTCCGCTACCACTTTCTTGGATCATGTGTGATAAAGTTCAGGAAATCGAGTAAGTTTCGGTTAACTTTTCCTATTATACAGAATCATAGAATCATTTAGGTTGGAAAAGACCTTTAAGATCATTGAGTCCAACCAATCTCTTCCCAAGCATGAAAATATTATGAATCTGGAAAACTTCTGTAGACAGGCACTTCATTATTTGTTCATTCACTGCACAGTGTCTGATCATAGCTCCAAAAATCAGGGGAATTCTAGCAGCTCTTGTTTGAGTAACCGTGACTTGTTAGAGACTCTTCAGTGAAGAAAAGGTCTTTTCAGCATCCCTCTCAAGAAATCACTGAACAACCTTAAAAAAAAGTCAGTCATGGTTTACCGTCTTGTTCTCTTCATTTCTAAGCTATTTTCCTTTTTTTCCTTTTTTTTTTTTCTTGTGTGCAGTATTTAAATTTAAGAGCCCAACACCACTCAAGCTGTTCAGTGGAGCTGGTTTCTTCTACAAGCAATGCAGAGGCTACAGTCTGTGTGCAAAGACCTTGTTGACATGGCTGAGTTAGGAGTGAGATAAACAGTCTGAGCTTTGCATAAGAATGGGATGCTGCTTTCTGTTAGAGGGAAGTGTTTATCACTGTATGCTTTTATGGAGACCATCATTGTGCACCAAGAATGTGATGCACTTGAAAATGTCGTTCAGGCACAGTGGGGCTGCTCACAACATCAAATGTTGCTGGAGTGGCATCTTCCTCCAAAGGAGAGGTTATCCAGAATCTGAGATCTTCCAGAAATTTCATCACTTCCTAGACCTCGCTTCTGTTAATAAAATAACATGCTGCTATATCAAATACAGCTTTAAAAATCCTCCTGTACTCTCTCAAAGATTACAAAGGAGAGATACAGAAAAAAAACCAACAGATGCTAGTTACATTATTCAGCTGTATTTCTGGGAGGTACATCTCCTGAGGCAATAAAAACTATAGAAAATGATAAAGAGAGGAAAATCTTTGCAGAAGTTGGACTTCAGACAGTGGTATGTTATCACTTTTGTTGAAGATGAGTTCAGAGAGAGAGAGTGAAGACAGTCAAACCAGCAGCACAGGTCTATAAAGGGGGCTTATACATGTTGGAAAACCATGACACAAACCAGCAAGGGAGCCCTTTTAGTTTAGAGTCAGATGATCCAGGATAATTGGACACTGAACTGCCGTGCACTGATGAGCATTGATGGCATGTGAGGCTCATAAATAAGGACAAACTTGCAAGTCAAGCCCAGCTCAAGCTTTTCATGGTGTCTGCTGGGATTTTCTAAACAGAAGCTCTTTAATGAACTCAAGGAAAATTGTGAACACCAAAGAAGCTCATCAGTAAGAAAAGTTTAGGCAGCCCATCACACAAGTAATTACAGAAACATCATTCAGTTTACACTCTTTCTCCCTGTCGTGAAATCACCTGTATTTGAGCCTTAAACTGAGATCAAGTTCTGTCATTTTATAAACACAATATTTTAGAAAGGCAGATTGTACCCTGTCAAGTTTGTCTTGAATGTGCATGCCCAGAACAGAAGCTGATACTACATTCTGCAAAGATAGCAATACTTACTTCATGCTCATACTTGGTTTTATATCTGTCCCAGGTGAGGAAGATTGGATAACGGTATATAACTAAATGCATTGTTCTACACAAATGTGTCTTCAGTCTGTGGGTACATCCCACAACAGTGCTAAAGTCTCAGACTGCTGCTGAGGAACTGGTTGGTATCAAGTTGCAGTCACACTGCTCAGTTGTGTCTGTGTGCTTATGATTTGGATTTTTTAAATTTTGTTTTGGAATTTTTTATGGGATTTTTCTGAAGTATCTTGTTTCATTCCGTATCATGTCAGTAATGACACTTTACGCTGCCCTTGCTGGTGTATCACATAATCACTGCACTACTAAATAGTTTTAAAAATCACCACATACTTCCCACTAGTCCTCACAGCCCAGTGGCCTTTCTCCCAAGGTGGTGTCCTGCCTCTTCAGACAAATGAGGTATTTTTGCTGAAAAGACACATTGTGTAGCAACTGTTGTTGAAATCAATACATTTTAAAGCCTTATAATTTTAATGAGGAGGGTAATTTCTGCCAACTTTTTTTTTTTCTTTAAGAAAAAGCTGCTATTGTTACAGCTCTGTCTTTTCAGAGCCAGGACCACTGCTAACACTGAGTTCTTCGTCCAGTTTTTGCTTAGTCTGATTGCATGCCTTACAGTTTGCCTCTTCACTGCTTGGAGCAGCTCTGCCTTCTGTCTTCTAGACCTTTTAAGTTTGTTAATTAAACTTTCTTGCCCTAGCTCACTGTAGTTTTTGAAGTTTTGAGTATTTTCTTCGAGAGATTGGAAGTTCTAGATGGTGACAAGTGGTTCAGGGTGTGCTTAGAAGCATCTCTGAGAGTGAAGAGTTTTCTGGTTTTCATATCTATTCATCACTTCCTGTAATTGTAGGGGAAAGGGCCAGATGATTTAAAAGGTCCTTTCTACTTCTGTTTTCCTATTTCCTATTAGCCATCTTTGTGTTTAGAAGACACATGAAAGAGAAAATGCATGAAAAAAAAGAAAAAGAAAGGAAATGAGAAAATATAAAACTTGCTCTGACAACAGCTGGGAATTCGGCCCTTCACTGTGAATTCTGATTTTGTTTTCTGCTACATCACACTTTGCCAGTTACTAGCTTTGTCATGGTGTAATTTCCCAGAAATAATTCCTGTTGCACTTTGATCTGCCACTCCTGCAGCCTGTGTGGTATGGCATTGCTGCTGAACTTTGACTTCCTGTAGTTCCATTGCTTTGTGTACAGTGTTGGAGCCTTATTAAGGAGCCGAATAGTAAAAACAGTGGCAGTGTTACACACTAATCACTATAGTATTGTTTTAAGACAGTCTACAAGGACACATAAGAAAGTTTTGTAAAAAAAAATATTTAACTCATGGCTGAAAAGGATCCTTAATTAACACACCATACATTATACAGTTTATTTGGAAACAAGCATTTTCAAGTATTTTAGTGTTCGTTTCTTACATTCTTTCCTGATCCATTCTGTTTCATTCTGCTTTATGTGCATCCTGTTTAATCACAGTAAAAAATACTCTGTAGTTAGCAGGATGCTACCCAGGTACTCTTCTGCTTTCTTCACTTCTGATGTTTCAGAAAGATACTCGTGCATTTTCACAGATATTGTGTAACTCTCTATTGTAATAGTTTATGTTACTTTTCAAAGGCAAGAAGAACTTGCTGATTTCTAATATAGATTAAGGTTAGTATTAAGTAAGGCTCAGGATATGAAAGAAATAATAATTGAGTTATTTCCTAGGACCTTTGACAATTAATACCAAATATATAGGGCTAGGCTTTGCAAAAGTTGGTTGGTAACTTTTTCTCAGGAGAGTATTGATGGCAGGACAGGCTAATTAAGTCAAATAAGGGAAAGCGGTTAATAACTGTTCATTTCTGAAAATCACAGTGCCAGTAACAGTTCTAAGTGTTAAATTCTGTGTACAGGGTGGCATTTTTTGGCTTACAGTATAGTTATAGCATTGAGATTTCTTCATGCTACAAGTCTACAAAGAAAGCTAATACAACAAAGGGGAATACAGTATAATAACTTGTAAAGTATGAGGAGTGCAAGCTAAATGAAAGACAAAATTAAGTTTGCTTTGGACACAGGTGGCATAGATTTAAGTTTGGGTTTAAGATTAGAAGAGTTTGCCTTGTTTGGCTTACATTTTTCTGTCTGTATCACACAACAGCCACAAGGGTAGTTCCAACAAAAGTGTAATTGTTGTGAATATTGAGTCCTAGAAGTGGGTTTTGTATAAAGAGTGATAATTCCTTGTTTTAAATAGATGTTTAGGTTGGAATTAATGTTGAGGTTGGGGGAAACATGAGTTTCAGAGCTCACATAACTGCTGAGCACCTTAAGGCCCAGAGTGAGCATAAGTATGCATGCTGAAAGGGAGAGAATTGCTTCTTCTAAACTCTGTGGATAGTGTTTGTCTCCAGACGGAGTGGTGCATGGGTATTTCATAGAATCATAGAATAGTTAGGGTTGGAAAGGACCTTAACATCATCCAGTTCCAACCCCCTTGCCATGGGCAGGGACACCTCACACTAAACCGTATCATCCAAGGCCTCGTTCAATCTGGTCTTGAACACTGCCAGGGATGGAGCATTCACAACCTCCCTGGGCAACCCATTCCAGTGCCTCACCACCCTAACAGGAAAGAATTTCCTCCTTATATCCAATCTAAACTTCCCCTGTTTAAGTTTTAACCCGTTACCCCTTGTCCTGTCACTACAGTCCCTAATGAAGAGTTCCTCCCAGCATTCCAAGATCTGTTAAGGTCATTCTTTGAACAGTAGCTGTCCTCAGGCAAGGACTCTGGAATACATTTGGCTTCTGGGAAACTTAGAAAAAACATACAAGTATTTATAAATGTACAGTGCAATGTTCAGCTTCACAGTTAATGTGGAAAAACTGTTCCAGTTTCAGATATTACACCTGCAGTGCTGCCATCCTTTTTTAAACTCTTTTGTGTTTCCATGAAAACTGTTAGCCCTTTCTCTCTCCAATCAGCCCACTTAGTGTTTTATAACAGTAATCAACTCTATAGTCCCTAACAAGGGGGAAGGCTGTATAGCATGTTTTCCTCCTGACAATCACTACTGACCAGTCCTCTGTGTCACTGTAGGTATTTGTTGGTTGCATCATCTATTGGTGCATGACTGATGGAATAGTTTCTCATGAACCCTGGTTACTGGGTCCTCAGCTATGATGGTTCTGGTTTCCACTGTGCAGAAAAGACTGTACGCCTCAGAAAGTAGCAAGAAGATAAGAAGCTACCTCACAGCTAAGGTAACATACAGTGGTTTTATATAGAGAGTTATTTATATGAACATGAATGGCATGTTTAGAGATGGTAGAAGTACACAAAATCCTGTTCCTGCTGCCTGTGTAATCACTGTTTTTCAACAAAGTAATTGAGAAGGCAGCAGGTATTTTTAAAATATTCTGATACACATGAGACAGAATCTGAAGTTACCCCGAGCAAGGCTTTAAGTGAAGTGGTGGACTTGGCAGTCCTGGGGTAGCAGTTGGACATTATAATCTCAAAGGTCTTTTCGAATCCAGCTGTTTCTATGAAGTAAACTAAAATATGCAACTAGCAGTATTTTCTTAGAGAAAGCTAAGACGGATGCAAACTCTTACTTGTGCTTCTAAAACTATGTGTTTTTATCAAAGCTATTTTATCCAAACTAATTATAAACTTGCAGCAGTAAAATCAGAGGACTCCTGAAAAGTTTGTATGATATGTAGCAATTGCTTTGAAACACAACAACGCGTTCTTTTAATAGTACAAGGTTCTTGCATTGGAATTACAGAATCACAGAATGGTTTAGATTGGAATGGACCTTATAGTTCATCCAGTTCCAATCCCATTCCATGGGCAGGGACACCTTCCACTAGACCAGGTTGCTCAAAGCCCCGTCCAGCCTGGCCTTGAACGCTGCCAGGGATGGGGCAAACACAACTTCTCTGGGCAACCTGTGCCAGGGACTTACCACCCTTACGGGAAAAAATTTCTTCCTGATACCTAATCTAAATCTACCCTCTCCCAGTTTAAAGCCATTCCCCCTTGTCCTGTCACCACCTGTCCCTGTACAAAGTCCCTCTTCAGCTTTCATAGAATCATAGAATAGTTAGGGTTGGAAAGGACCTTAAGATCAGCTAGTTCCAACTCCCCTGCCATGGGCAGGGACACCTCACACTAAACCATGTCACCCAAGGCTTCATCCAACCTGGCCTTGAACACCACCAGGGATGGAGCATTCACAACCTCCCTGGGCAACCCATTCCAGTGCCTCACCACCCTCACAGTAAATAACTTCTTCCTTATATCCAATCTAAACTTCCCCTGTTTAAGTTTTAACCCATTACCTCTTGTCCTATCACTACAGTCTCTAACGAAGAGTCCATCCCCAGCACCCTTATAGGCCCCCCTTCAGATACTGGAAGGCTGCTATGAGGTCTCCACGCAGCCTTCTCTTCTCCAGGCTGAAGAGCCCCAACTTTCTCAGCCTATCTTCATATGGGAAGTGCTCCAGTCCCCTGATCATCCTCGTGGCCCTTCTCTGGACTTGTTCCAACAGTTCCATGTCCTTTTTATGTTGAGGACACCAGAACTGCACACAATACTCCAAGTGAGGTCTCACGAGAGCAGAGTAGAGGGGCAGGATCACCTCCTTGGACCTGCTGGTCATGCTCCTTTTAATGCAGCCCAGGATACGGTTGCTTTCTGGGCTGCAAGCACACACTGCAGCCGCCTCATGTTCATTTTCTCATCGACCAACACCCCCAAGTCCTTCTCTGCAGGGCTGCTCTGAATCTCTTCTCTGCCCAACCTGTAGCTGTGCCTGGGATTGCTCTGACCCAGGTGTAGGACCTTGCACTTGTCATGGTTAAACTTCATCAGGTTGGTATCAGCCCACCGCACAAGCGTGTCAAGGTCCCTCTGGATGGCATTCCTTCCCTCCAGTGTATCAACCAAACCGCACAGCTTGGTGGCATCGGCAAACTTGCTGAGGGCGCACTCAATCCCACTGTCCATGTCAGCGACAAAGATGTTGAACAAGACTGGTCCCAACACCGATCTCTGAGGGACACCACTCGTTACTGGTCTCCAGCTGGACACTGAGCCATTGACCACAACTCTCTGTGTGCGGCCATCCAGCCAATTCTTTATCCACTGAGTGGTCCATCCATGAAATTGATGTCTCTGCAATTTAGAGACAAGGATGTCGTGTGGGACAGTGTCGAGTGCTTTGCACAAGTCCAGGTTTCTTGGCTTGTTATCTTGTAGCTACTTACTTAAAATTTCAGAGAACAACAATTTTGCTTTTAGCAACCTGTTGACCTACTAGAAAACACGTTTTCTTGTGATACTCCACGTTCTACACTGGAATCCCATTTCTTGTCCTCTTACTGTCCCATAAATGAATTAAGTATAACCATAGACTAATCTGTATGAAAGGAAAGCCATATTGCTGCTGGAGTGAAAACCCAGTCTCTGCTTTCTAATGAACTGTTTCACTTTTTTTTCCATATATCGTGAGATCATCTTCTTATGATAATGTTTTTCCTTACCCTTATTTCACTGGACATTAAACTGTATAATGAATTGTCTTTGCCAGCCCTTTGTGGCCCTATACTGTCTGCTGGTTTTACTCTCTCATAGACTTATGCTGAAAAATAGGTATTCAAGCAGTATTCCCAGCTTTGTGAAGGCTTTCAGGTAAAATTGAAGTGGTCTTGAGGAACAGATATTGGAGGGAAAACCTCATGGCAGACACAGAGTCTGAGAAAATGAATCACTTTGTATAGTAGGCACAAATTACCCTAAGTCTTAACTTTCTTGTTCAGGATTAAACACTTTGTGCAGCAGACTGTTACCACCTGCAGTGTTTTCTTTCTGACTCAGTGTGGTCAAGGTGTGTTAGTGCTCAAGCTCAGACATAAGCATTTGACTGCTGCTGAGCAGATCCTGCAGGAAATGCTTCTTATCGGCTAAAATAACAACTCAAAAGGACTAAGTTAACTATTAACTGGCGAGACAATTTTTTTTGTGTCTCAATCGCCAATGTATATATTTCAAAATTTATATGCATCTGTATGTATTGGTATCTTGGCTGTATTTCTTCTGACACTGTGACAGACTGTCACAGAAACAACAGTAAATGCATTTGAGGCAGCCTAACCCCCAGAGGCTCCTCCACCAAAGCTGTCCCTGCGGAATCCACTGTATTTACATCAAGTAAAGCTTCGGAGCAGCTCTGGAGGAGACTCTTGAGTGCTTTAGGTGCTACATCTGGTAAAAGCCTTTTTATCTGTTGCCTAAAGTGTGCTATGTAGTAGTGCTACTGAACTTTTCCAGTGTTACTAAAGACCTAACGAAGTTCCTGTTACTTTAGGTTGTTGGTTGGTTCACCCTGGAGTGGCTATCCCTCTAACAGAACTGGGGATATCTATGCATGTCCTGTTGGTACATCCAAAACCACATGTAAAAAACTGAATTTACAAGGTAAGTTGTAACAAATAATGCCTTGCTACAGTTGTTCAGTTTTTTTCTTGGTTTTATACCAGGCCTATCTATCTTGTTAAAAGTTTTAACTATCTCTCTGTTTGTATATGTGTGTGAATGCTTCAAGGACTCACTGCCAGCTGTAGGTGAGACCTGTGTGTATGCGAGCCAAAATTGGTGCCAGCTGCTGGAGTCAGGCTGGGCTATGCGTGTCCTGACCTCTGATCTCAGCACCAGATACTGCAGCAACTGGGGTCTTTAACCTCAAGCTATGGGCTGGGAACAGTATGTGTCCCAAAACCAGCTGATGGCAGAAGGACCAGGGCTCTGTGTCACGGAGGGCCCCATGCTGGCAGCTGGAGCAGAACCACGGATCACAGGCCAAGGGACTGGTGGGGGCTCTAGTGCAGTGACTGTCTGCATCTTCCCCAAACCTGGCATCTGTGTGTATGTGCACTAGCAAACTGCTCAGCTGGACCAGCCAACGGAGGGGCGCCTCAGGTCCAGGTATCATGCAGATGCGAGGTCCATGCTGGGATACCCAGGGGGAATTGCCAATGTGGATTGCGTGAGGGACGAGTGTGTGAGTGCACAGGAAGCCTTTTCTGCCTCTCTGTGTTTGCAAACTGGGCGTGAAATAGGATTCACTTTTGGATACAGTAAAAATACAGGGCAGCAGCGTGTGCTGCAATGCCTGTTTTATGTTTATATGTGGTGCAGATCATTTCTGTCCTCCACCACTCCTTCCACGTTTTTGTCTAAAGCCTGATACTGGATCGGAGGAGTCTGGTGTCCTGAGGAATGTAACAGTAGCTGCTCAGCTGCAGCAACTCAGCTAGTCAAAAATACACAAAAATACCATTTCTTCCTCCCTGTTGCTCTTGGCTCCCTCAAGTGCAGGTCCTCTAAATGGACATGCTGAATTCATGTCTATAGTTAACAGTTAGTAAATTTTTGATGAAGATTAGCTTTTGTTCCTTTCGTGTCAGAATCATAGGCAGCCATTTGGAAAAGGAATCTTAGATCCTGAGAAATCAAGATTTTGAAAATGAATTCTAACTTACTAAATTGCTTCTATATCTTATTTACTATTCTGTCATTACTTAATCTTTTTTTCTTTCAGCCCTAATAAATATTTCAAATGTGACTGAGATAAAGGAAGTCATGAACCTTGGGTTAACTCTGATACAGAACTCAAAAACCGGAGGATTTTTGGTATGTATCAAGGACATATGCAATACACACAGAAATTCCTGAGGACAATGAAGAGACTAGAATTCTCTGCATTTTTTTTTAATAAGTCCAAGTTGAATATATTTGATTATGCAGCATAGATTAGTACATATTTTGCATATTTTAAAATATTCCATCCTACTGTCATTACCTGTTTAAAAGTCAGGAAAATTATGGAATCTTCCCATCATTTATATAAATATCCTGTGGAAGGGCACATAACTAAAGACTCTGTAGTGAGTCAGACAACATAGGCAAGAATATTTCCACCATGTATCTAAGACAGTCTTGTATAGTTCTGGTTACACTTTCAAAAGACAGCATGGAGTCTGCCTCCCTCCATATGTGCTTGCACAGAGGCTGTTACCCTGAGATGTTAGCATTTCTAGTTCCATGGATCTGCAATATGTTTTATTTGGTTGGTAAGCTGGAGGATATACACAAAATATGTGTATGTTTTGCAAACCAGTCTCCTTGGGGCCTGTAAAACAGACTGCATAACTGAAAGGAGGTTGATGCCTTCTTAATAGTCTTTTTTACAATCCTAACCATAAGCATGAAAACTGTTGCAGTGTAAGTGTATTCCAGTTTGATGCATCATTGCAGTAATTAAGTGAAACAACAAATTGCAGGCAGAGGAACTCTGAGATTCACTTTCAGCTTCACATTTATGTGTTGCATCTTCCTAATAATTGCAAAAAATATTCAAATGTTTATTATTTTCATTACCACCTAGCTCAGTTCAGTGAAGTACTTAAGTCTAATTCCAACCTTTCCAGCAGCATTCTTGGAGTTAGTAAAGTTAATCAGAACTTCAAATACATCAAGTTTTCTTCTTGATGGTTTTTTTGAGAAGACGCTGATTAGAAAAGTCTTATTCTATCTCTTGGATAATACCTTTGGTTGCTGTTAATGCAGCCCTCCTATGCATACCCACTTTTAACCAGTATCAGTAATTGCAGTGATTTTAAATCACATCTCACGCAGGAAAACTTGTATTTTCTAATAGTACTTGAACTTCTCTCAGTTAGAAATAATTTCTGGATCCATACATTATTGATTGACTCTCCTTAAATTTCATAAAGTAACAAAAAATTGCGCTGAATGGTAAGACATGAACAGTTAGCCATGTCTTTGGCAACCGGAGCTCTTTTTGACATAAGGAAAACGGGGTACTAGACAGGTGCTTATTTGTGACTTAGCCTCAACAAATACCAAAAGCTCCAGGACTTGTTGTCTAATTCTTGCCACAACTAAGAGGAGACCGTCTGATTGTCGCTGCAGGCTGCTGTCAGCCGCAGCTTCTCTCTGAGACACAATCTCTGGCAGCTGGCCTCTGTGATGGACTCTTTGGTTTAGCTCAGAGCTTCTTCCCCCCCCCGCCCAGATTACTGTGCTGCTTCCTCCCGTGGCTGCTTTTCAGCCTCCATCTCAGCTTGCACATGTCTGTGCTGCATCCTTGCACTGCTTGGCTGGAGCATGACCCAGCCTGGCATGTCTGTGCTGTAGCTTGTGAGTCCTGCTGGTTCAGCTAATTTGATGCCATGTGATTGCTTCCCACAGGTATCCTAAGTACAGGGCAGCAATTTCCACATTACATTTTTCTGAGGCATGCTTAGTCCTGTTGGAAAGGTGCTTAAGAATTTCACTGATGGTTAACAATCTTCTTTCCAGATTTCTCATCTGTGTTTCTGTCAGTTTGGTTCTGGGGAAGTACTTTGTGTTTAGTTGAAAGGAACAGCTCCTGTCTCCTACATGTAAAATCTCCTTTCTGTATTTAACATGTGAAATCTCCTCTATGTATTTAATGCCCCACAATTGCTCGTTTGTCCTTTGATTTGCTAAATAAACACAAATTTTTGCCGTATTCCATATGAGTGTTTCTAGGGCACTATATAGTGTATTTTTAACTTCCCTGTCTCAGCTGCAGGTGCTTCTTTTCACGTATCTTTAGGCCATATTTGATTTGCATGCTCCCTGCAAGCTTACCTCACCCTGCAATCAGCCAGTGCCTGATCAGTCTGCTGTTCACTTTTCCACTCAGTGAGCAACTAGTTTATGTCAACATTTCTTAACATTAGTCCTTAAGGACACATCTATGCCCCTTTCTACTATTCCAGTTTTCAACTTCCTCGGTTCTTCGTATGTGATCTCCCAGGTTTCCCCTGTATCAATGTTGCGTCTTAAGTCTCTAACTGTTACAACACTAGAACATTTGAATGTGGGGTTTTTTGTTGTTTTTTTTAAGAACAGCGAAGTTTAGTAGAACATTTTAGAACATTTCTATTTTTTTATTAAAGATTAACATCATAATTTTGAGTTACCATTAATATAAAAGGAAACTAGAAATAGGCAAATGAGATTAATCTATAAAGAACTTTAAATTACAAAACAGCTTTAATTTAAAGATTAGTAGCACTCTTCCAGCTTCACAGTTACCAATATAGAAGTTTTATGTTACCTGTGTTACCGATATAGACATTTTGTACCTCTCACCTCTTCAAATACCTATCTTTTCCAGTAAAACTAATCATGCCCCATGTAGCAGCTAAAAAGAGCACTTATCTCAAGATCAGATTATGTAGATGTATTTCCTTTCTCTTGTAGAAAATCTGCCATCTTGTCAAATATGTTAAGGTAGTTTGATGTGGCCCACCACTGGTAAACCAATATGTGATTTTCAACTTACTTCTGCCTTTAATTTTCTTTTTTCAATATTCTTGAGAAAAGGGTAATAGTGCCATTCACTCTCTCTTCTCTTCCTAAATAGAGATGGTGCATTTTCTGTTCCTAACATCTTTTTTATTCAAAAAGAAAATCCCTCCTGGTCCCCCAAATATCCTCATTAAAAAAATACTGTCTCAGTGTCCATCTTCTTTATCTAGGTACTTTTGCACCTATCCTTCTAATATCAGAGGTGTGGCTGTCATGCAGCCAGTTTCTTTTTACAGAGATTATTTGCAGCAAAGAAGCAAGATTATTTTCCCTGAAAGGCAGTGAAATATGTAGCTGAGGGCTAAATGGGACAGTGCATAACGTGTGGCTGCACCCTCCCTTGAGACGATGAAAACATTTAGGTTGTAACTATTTTCACAAAGTGAATTTCCCTTGGGAACAAGGCTTCTCAAACTAATATATGTGTGTGTGCTCACTGATCACTAAACCCTTCAGTCTGCTCGCACTGTTGGAGGTAATCGGATTTACCGAGAGAAAAACAAGAAAACCTCTTGCATCTTCGCAGCGTCCTGCATGCTCGTGGGTCTGGTGCCACCTCCTGGTTAGTAGAAGAACTCCTCTGCAAATGTGCTAATACCAACCCAAGATTTAAACTACAGCTTGTAGAGCAGGTGGCTTCAAGCAGCGCCGATTGCTTGCAGACCAAGTCACACTCCCTAGTTGTTAGAATTGTGCATAGTCTGGAGGGACCAGCTTGCAGAAGGAGGCACTAAGATGATCATGAATAGAATATCCATTCAGTGAGAAAGCCTGTGAGAGTGATACGCTGTGATTGCAAGGGATTTTGCTTGATTACCCAAGAGGGCTCCTCTGATCCTATATGGCTGTAGTTCTGCTTATTGTGCTTTTCTGTACAGGTGAAGTAAGACAAATATTTGTCATTTTTATAGTTTCTTTTTGTTGTTACTTTTAAGACTTGTGGTCCTTTGTGGGCACAGCAGTGTGGAAGCCAATACTATGCAACAGGAGTCTGTTCTGAAATCAATCCAAGTTTCCAGCTCCTACGAAGCTTTACTCCTGCTATTCAAAGTAAGACAACATGTGCAAAACAGATTCTATTAAAAAGGCATATCAAACAAAATCAAGATATGTTCTGTCAGGGACTACTAATTTGTGGGGGTTTTGGGGTTTTGGTTTTTGTTTTGTTTTGTTTTGTTTTTTAAAATATATGTGCAAGTAGCAAAGTCCTGTGATTCACATGTAAGGACTTACAAATTGTGACCCAATGCCAGTATAAATATGGACTCACTCCTCTGAATTAAGAGGCACAGCACCACTGCAGGCTCAAAATCTGCATATGCTTCTGTTGAGTCCTCATTCTGGGGAAAAGCTTCCTGATCTGAAGTGTTGCCTGTGTGAGACCTAGTTGTGCACCTCTGAACTTAGACAAAGAATTGTATTGAGACTGAAAGTGTATTTAATGTCCGCTTTTTATTTTTTAGAGTGTTCCTCCCTTATAGACATCGTGGTGGTTTGTGATGAGTCAAACAGCATTTATCCCTGGGATGCAGTGCGGGCATTTTTGAAAAAGTTTGTACAAGGCTTAGACATAGGCCTTAACAAAACCCAGGTAAGTCACAGACCTCTTAGAGAGAGACCAAAAAACAAAAAGACAATGGGTTTTGCTAGCAAATGTAAAGGAAACCAAGTGTACTACAGTACTCCCTCAAAGCCACAGGTTATGCTGTTTCCTTACCTTTCAGTATTGTTATTTCACAGCTAACCTGTTTCGAAAGGGATTAGTAACTTGATTGAAACATAAACCAACTTAAATAAAAGTCTAAGTTATAGCTAGGGGAGTCAGATCTCTTTCATTCCTTATGTGTGAAAGTAATTAAAATACAGTCTGTGTGCATGTGGTGAAAGTAGAATAGATTTTTTGCAGGTTTTTCATATGGGTCTTACTTTCAACTGCTGCATCTTTAAAATAGTTTTTCCTGCTTGGTTACTCTCTGACCTTTGTGTTCTTTTTTCTTTTAATTTGATGATGGTAAGGAAAATTTTACTACTTGCTTTTTTTTTTTGTTTTAAACATTTTCTGTCTTTGCAGTTATCCATTTTCCATAAACAGTTCTGGGAACAAAGACTGGGGCACTGGAAATCTCTCTCCCAAAGGCTGCCTTCTTCCTTGGGCTAGTTTGGAAGTGAGGTGCTTAAAAGCTAGGCTTCCTGCTCAGTCCTTTCTGAACCTCACCTTTAGCATTGTCTCTTTTTTTTCTTTCATATTAAATGCACTTAGCTTATGTCTTTAGCTTCACCTCTATTAAAAATAAATAGGGTTTACAGTGCTGTCAAGTAACTAACCTTTAGGATTTTCTTAGAAGAGATCAGATTGAGGTGCTGTCAGCTTGTAGAATTTTTGTTATTTTCTCATTTTTCCCAGAGCTCTTCATACTGTCGCTATCCATCAGCTCTTCCAGAAGTAACCAAGCAAACATTTAATGCCTACTATTTCAGATTGTTTGCATTAACGTAATGTAGTCCATAATAAATGACATAAGGTGCAAGAGCATTATAGCTTTCTTCGCTTTCCAAACCTGTTAATATTAATTGGTTTTATATGCGTTGGAAGGAAATTATAACCCCATCCCATGTGTTCTGCAGATCTTTTACTCCAACATGATAGATAAATAAGTGTCATGATTATATGTAAATGTAATGCATGATGATCTAACATAATTTCTTTATTGCATAGGTGGGTTTAATTCAGTATGCTAATAATCCCCGTGTGGTGTTCAACTTGAGTACATATGAAACAAAGGATCAGGTTGTTAAAGCAATGGCGAGAACGTATCAGAAGGGAGGAGATCTCACTAATACTTTCAAAGCCATTGACTATGCAAGGTAAAACATACTGATGATTACTGTGCAACTGTTGTAACTTATCTTACAAGACAATGAGCATATCCTGAATTTCATTCCCACTGGGAGTGCATATCCTTGGAGCCTCTGAGGAGGTTCTCAGCACCAGGCAGAATCATTAAGGTACATTTAGAGTGCCACATGCAAAACAGTAGAAGGATAAGTAAACTAAATTTGCTCAAAACTATTGGGTTAAACCCTACACTAAAGTAGTTCTGGTACTGAACAGAATTGTTTGAGGTGTCACAGATGTCTAAATACAACAGTTCATTGAACACTGTGGACAAGCTTTTAGGAAAGATACAAAACCATTAAAAGAAATAAAAGGTTTATCTAGGGATTCAGTGGGACCACTAACATTGGTGTTCTGTTGTCAGTTTGTCATTGCAGCACCAGCAGCATGCAAAATGTGCTGTGCCAGAATACGTATACAAACCAGGTCTGTTTCTCAGTAGGAAGATGCTGTTTTGCAGGACAGAACTCTAGGCCAAAATACGTAATGAATCAAATGGCCTTGAAAAATTTGTTTGGGAACATACTCAGTCTTCAGTGGAGTTGATGTTTGCAGTAGTATTGAGGAACCTTTTATTAATACTCTTCTTATATTTGAACTTGGTGGACCCAATTCCTGGCTACTCTGGTGTTATAAAACATTAATAGCTCTGACAAAAAAAAAACACCCTTTGTTACTTAGAAGCACTTGTGCAGAAAAAATATTATTTTCCCTGGCATGTGCATTTTTATCAGAAATAATGCCCAATCCTAATTGGATTTTTCTCTACTTCTTTGATTACATTTCTGATGTAATTCAATTACAGGAATTCTTGTTGCAGATTGTTAATTTACAAATTAAAAAGTCAGTGATGGACACATTCATTATAGTATATATACTGAATTCTCTCCATTATAAATTGACATGTGATGAATCCAATATTTTGTAACAGACAGCATGCCTTCTCACCTGAATCAGGAGGACGTCCAACAGCCACAAAAGTAATGGTTGTTGTGACCGATGGTGAATCACATGATGGCTCCAACTTGAAAGCAGTGATAGGTAAATGCAACGAAGACAACATAACCAGATTTGGCATTGCTGTAAGTAATACTATAATTATATATATTATTGCAGTTTTTGAAAGATTATTTTGTTGTATATGTATGAAAGTACACATGCTATATAGAAGTTGTATATAATGCACACATTATTGCAGTGATGACACTGAAACTAAGTTAGCATCAATCTCCATGAACTAGCAAAATACTGGTTGTCTTCAACTGATGAAAAAGTAAAAAAAAAAAAAAAATTGGAGTTAACACCATGATTTCCTTCACTCTTCTTTCTGTTTTCTTTTTTTACCCAAGGTTTTGGGATACTTAATCAGGCATGAGCTTGATACTAAAAACTTAATTAAAGAAATCAAAGGAATTGCTAGTTATCCAACAGACAAGTATTTCTTTAATGTGTCATCTGAGGCTGCACTACTGGAAGAAGCAGGAACACTTGGAGAGCGCATTTTTAGTATAGAAGGTAAATACTTCTCAATGTCTCTGAAATTTTCCCAGCTGATGAGCTAAAGATTTTATTTAGCTCACCTCAGTGTAGTACTGTGAAAGCAAGGGACACCTGGAACTGCAGGCTTATCCCTGCTCCCCAGGAGGGCTCTGGTTTGTGCAGGTGTTCCCCCAGCTATCCCACCCCTAATAAGCATGAGCTTCAAGTTAGTTTCTGCAGTTTGTGGAAAATACTCTGCAGTTGATGAAAACTTCAGTCATGGGCTTCAGGGATCCATTGTGGGCTTGTCCATATGGCTCCAAATGTATTCAGAGCTATTACCACTGGAGGAATAAAGGTAACTTTATGCCTGTCAGATTGACCTGTGTGAATTAAAGCAAGTGTAAACTTAAAACACAAATCAGAAGACTAGGTGTACTGTTTGGAGGAAGGTGCTGTAGAAGTGACTAAGAGACACTTTGTCACCCCTAAACTCAGCTTTTTTAATGTCAAATTTAGACCTTCCTTGAGAGACCTGTGAGCTGCTCTCAATCTTCCCTAAGGAGCTTTTCCTGGCTGCAACCTTCCTGTGCTCAGGATAAAATCTTCCCTTCTTTCACCTCTGTCCTTTACCAGGCTTATGATGCATATCACAGAATAGTTAGGGTTGGAAAGGACCTTAAGATGATCTACTTCCAACCCCTCTGCCATGGGCAGGGACACCTTACAGTAAACCATCTCACCCAAGGCCTCGTCCAACCTGGTCTTGAACACTGCCAGGGATGGAGCATTCACAACCTCCCTGGGCAGCCCATTCCAGTGCCTCACCACCCTCACAGTAAAGAACTTCTTCCTTATATCCAGTCTAAACTTCCCCTGTTTAAGTTTTAACCCGTTACTCTTGTCCTGTCACTACAGTCTCTAATGAAGAGTCCCTCCCCAGCATCCTTATAACACCCCTTCAGATACTGGAAGGCTGCTATGCGGTCTCCACACAGCTTTCTGGAGGGTGTTCAGCCTGGAGAACCAGGCTGAACAGCCCCAACTTTCTCAGCCTGTCCTCATACGGGAGGTGCTCCAGTCCCCTGATCATCCTCGTGGCCCTTCTCTGGACTTGTTCCAACAGTTCCATGTGCTTTTTATGTTGAGGACACCAGAACTGCACACAACACTCCAGGTGAAGTCTCACAAGAGCAGAGTAAAGGGGCAGGATCACCTCCTTCGACCTGCTGGTCACGCTCCTTTTGATGCAGCCCAGGATACGGTTGGTTTTCTGGGCTGCAAGCACACACTGATGGCTCATGTTCATTTTCTCATCAACCAGCACCCCCAAGTCCTTCTCTGCAGGGCTGCTCTGAATCTCTTCTCTGCCCAACCTGTAGCTGTGCCTGGGATTGCTCCAACCCAGGTGTAGGACCTTGCACTTGGCATGGTTAAACTTCATCAGGTTGGCATCAGCCCACCTCACAAGCGTGTCAAGGTCCCTCTGGATGGCATTCCTTCCCTCCAGCGTATCAACCGAACCACAGAGCTTGGTGTCATCTGCAAACTTGCTGAGGGCGCACTCAATGAAGTCAAAGGAGTTTGACCTCCTCCTCTTGAGTTTTGCTGAGTACTCCCATTGAATTCCCTTTACTTGAGGCTCATCTGTCTGGTTTAGGAAATATTCCCGGATGTCATAGGATTTTTCAAGACAATTACAACAGGTTTTTATAAGTTTTATATGACAATAATAATTCATACTCTGTTTGAAAGTCATGAATATACCAGTTATTAAAGCTGCTAATTTCAGTGTATTATTAGTGCTTCCTGGGAAACAGAGAGGTTATCTACAGTGACAAGACTGTGCAAGCAGATTCAAGGCATCTTTATCATGGTCTTCTGCCTTTTTTGGAAGGGACTCATAGTATTGTGGTTGTATCTTATTAATTAATTTAAATTCTCCAAATATTCTACAGTTTATCAGGTCTCACATTTCTGTTGTTTGTAAGCATTGGAAATATTTTATCAAAATTGGTGGATTTGGAAAAAAAAATAATGTACAGCAGTATGTAGCTGTACTGAGGCAGCAAGATTGGTTCTCTTGTCTGGTTCTACAGGGTTAACGATACATGAATATCTGTTTTACCAGGTACAGATCAAGGTGATACATTCCAAATGGAAATGTCACAGGTGGGGTTCAGTGCATATTACTCACAAAATCAGGTATGTGATTTTAATTATTTAATGATAAAGTGTGATGTAATTATCTCGACATGAATGTTTAGAAGTGCAACAAAACAAGACACAAAAACCATTCTGACTAATGTTTTTGCAAGCAGAGGAATGTCAAATTATCATCTTTTCTTTTAATTGTATACCACAAAAATTACTTCTAGTAGCTTGTATATCTCTAAAATTTAAAAAATTACGTTAACTTGTCAACTTGAGTGTTTCTTTTATGCAATGATTTTGAGAGGTGTTAATCCAGTGATTTCAGTGATTTCTGATTTCATGTAGCATGAAAAATTCAGTTTCCCCAAGTTAATAGTTTGCAGTTGAGTAACTCATAGAAATTGAAACCATATTTTAAAGCTGGTATATTTCTAGGCAGTCACCAAGATATAGATAAATCAAGTCTGAAAAGAATTTGCCTAATATTTATAAAGTTAATAAGTTCTTAAAAGAATATTTTACTTAGAATAGTAAAGCAGATATATTTTTCATGCTAATAAATTTTAAGATTATCTTGACCAAGTAGGTCCTCTTTGTAAAATTCTAGTGTTGTTCAAACAGCTTTCAACTGAAAATACAGGGAGGTTGTTTCTTTCTTGTATCGCTGTATTTGCACAAATTAAAGTTTTAATTTACCAAGCATTTGATGGTAGGAAATGGCAAAAATTAAGACAGATATGGGAGTTTCTTCAGAAAAATTATATATCCTATTTTCATTGCAGTTTGCTATAGCGACCTCTCAGTTCAGTGAAGAATTTTAATAATATGAAAAATCTAGACTATGTTTCTTTTCCATGTACAAGTCGAAGTGTTTCTGTATGAAGTATTCTGAATAAGAAGCCATAGTAATTTGGATTTTATCTTTAAGCATTCTCTCAAGGACATCTCCTTACTTAAGGAATTAAATTTTGTATCTTTTTCCATCAGCTTTTGTGTCCTGTCATTGGCACTGTTGTTGACAAAAAGGGGGGGTTTGCTTTTTCTTACAGTTTTGTTTTTGTGATCCTCAGTCTCCTGAAGATCATGAGTGAATAAAGCAAGATCAACATCAAGGTGGACATGTTTAGAAAATTATCAGTGTTTAAATAAACCCATTTCATCTTGAGTTGGAGTGCCATGGGAGCTAAAGCAGTCACTTACCTTCTTGCAGTAGAGGGGTGATAAATTAATGCATGTGAGTTGTAACAATAAGCAGCTCCAGTAACCTGCTTCCATTAGATGGTAAATCACTGCCTTAAACACAGCAATGTAGGAAATTATGCATAATGACTTCAGCTTTGCTAAAACTTTTTCTAAAATAGGTAGTTCTAAAATGTTGATTTTTATTTTTTAAAGGATGTTCTGCTGCTGGGCGCCGTTGGGGCCTATGACTGGAGTGGAACAGTAGTACAGGAGTCTTCAGAGATAGTCACCACCTTTCCAAGCCACGTGTTTGAGAAGATCCTACAGGACAGAAATCATAGTTCTTACCTAGGTAAGGAGCTGAAATACAAATCTGGACACGTATCAAACCTTCATTGAGATTCTGAATAACTTAGAAAATTCTGCTCTAGCCAGATTCCTGTTAAGAACTGATTTCAGAATTAACTGAATTGACTTGCTGTTGTTTCATCTGTTCTTATGCTTTTCTTGGCCTTATCCAATTCAGTTTAGTTTCAGGAGTATTGCTGCAGATTAATAGAGGTCTCATTTACAAGGCCCATATGTTTTCTGACATGTGTTTTTGTGACCCAGTAAAGCCAGTCAGTTTGTCTTCTCAGATCATTGAAATGTTTTCTGCAAACCTATAATGTGCCTGCTCTGGTGATTTATCCCTGAATAATGCTGCTACATTAAGCACATATGACTAACTTATCCTTCATGTTATTTAATGAGATGCTATTCTTGCAAATAACATGCTGTTTTCCCTATGGCTTAGCATTACTTGTATCCAGCATAATGAATAAATCTAAATGTAAACTAATGAGCAGTTGCTCTTCTGCCTGTCTGATCTCCTCAGAATTTCTATTCCTCCCTTTTTCTGGAGTAATTTTTAAAAGATAAGGTAATTTCCTTCCATCACGTCTCCACAAGGAACTTTTAGAATACTGGCCTTAATATTTTTGAAGCAAACAATGCAGTTGTCTTTTCTATCTCTTCATTTTCCTTCTAACCTCCTTCTATCCCCAGCCAAGAGCTCTCCATACCAGGTCTCTCTCGCGAGCTTGGGGAAGCCCCTTCTAAATCATAGAATCATAGAATGATTTGGGTTGGAAAGGATCTTAAGAGATCATCTAGTTCCAACCCCTCTGCCATGGGGAGGGACACCTTCCATTAGGGGAGCTACCATATCACAGCTTGCTAGATTAGCCCCTGTTCTGTACTGAACCCTCACACTTGAAATGGCTGTATGCTGTCTTACTTAGGAGCATGTGGCCTTATCTTTCAGAATAAAATCTTGTCCTGTTATTGCTTGTTGAACTTCAAGTTTCCAGTGGTGTTCTTTCCCTAGAAAAACGGTGAACACACACCTGAATTAGGCTGGTATATGTAATGATGAAAACATAATCCTTTTAGACTGTGGTTCTCACATTGTCTGGTAGTTTACTAAAGACCTGCACATTCTGCCCAATTACTGGGATTTTGTTATTCAGTTTATAGTCTTTATAAAGGATGAATTTGTTTTCTTCTGTTAAAATAAATTTGCTGTAATTAAACCACAGAAATGCAAAATATGTACTAATGCTAGATTTATAGTGCTAATACATGTTTAAAATATTTGCAGGTATTAGAAGTTTCCTGAAAGCAAATAATGTTAGAATAATGGGAACGAGGATTAAAATGTTCAAAGAACTTCAATCAAACTAAGCCCTTCAGCTGACAAGTACTAATATAGCATGTTCTATTCAGCCAAAGCATTGGGCTGTGGTTTGGTGAGCTGTGGGAAACTGCACTGCAAGCTTTGCAGAAGCTAGGTGTTCCTCCCTACTTTGAAGGCTGGCCCAAATGTTCATCTCATATTTCTTCTTTTTTTCTTCATTCTTTGCACTCTTTTTCCTACCTCCTTCACAACCATGACATTTTTGTGGTCTGTGTAGGCTAAACTATTGTCCATGCTATTCTGCAAACCTGTTTCAACTTGATCTGTGTGTCATTGTTCTTTCCAGAAGACTATTGCAAATTTGATGCATATGTGACAGCTTCACTTCTTGTCTGGAAGCATCAGTCTCTTTGACTTAACATACCAGATTGACTCATCCTCTGCACCTTTATGGATAACCAACTGACAGCTTCTAGTTAACGGTCTCCTACACATGTTAAATGTTGGCTTCTTTCCCTAGGTTATTCTGTTGCTGTTCTCTCAACTCAGAGCTCCGCCTATTTTGTTGCTGGTGCTCCAAGATCCAACTACACTGGCAGAATAGTGATTTATGATGTTGACAGTGATGGTAATATCACAATTGTGCAGTCCCAGAGAGGCGAGCAGGCAAGTGTATTTTGGTCATGAATGCGGATTTTGGCAAGCATCTGTTCTTATTGACACAGCAGTAAACTGCAATTTGTTTTGAAAATTCCTTTCTTGCAATGCATTTAGAATCCACTTGAACTTTTTTCTGCCTCTAGACTATTTCAATGAAGTTAACTGTAATTCTTAAACAGTATTTTAGGAAGACATCCAGTTAGTGGTAAAAGATAATGTACAAAGCTGCTTAATGTCTTATTTGTCAACACTTCTGATTGGGAGAGGCTCAGTGAGCTCCACTTGGCCCAAGAAGTTGTGAAATAGATGACATCAAAAGAGAGATTTAGAAACTCATTCTCTTTTTCTCCATCTGGAAAATAGCAGTGATTTTACATTATTTTGGTTTTGTACGTTTGTAAGACAACCAGAAATCAGGTTGTTTCGTGCACACAGTTTAATATAAAAAACCCATACTTCCCATAGCTTGTTCTCTGTTTACGTTCTTATTGCCGAGTAGTAAAGCCGTAGCAGCCACTACTGGGCAGAAACAGTGGACACATTATAAGGATATGGTTCTTCAAACACTGAAGTATGTTATATAGTAATTTCATTCCAATGGGTAGGTTCACTCATTAGTATTGGACTATTTCTGAGTGTAAATTTTTTGAGTAAGGTGTTAAAACATTATGCTTTTCAAAATCTCTTACTACTGATTTCAGATTGGCTCCTACTTTGGCAGTGTAGTGTGTTCAGTGGACGTTAACAGGGATTCTGTGACAGATGTGCTGCTTGTGGGTGCACCAATGTTTATGAATGACCTGAAGAAAGAGGAAGGGAGAGTATACATGTTTTCCATCACAAAGGTAAGAATGGCACTGTAGCAAAGCTGGCATAAGCATCTTGCCTCTCCATCCATGATAAGTGCTGATACGTAGCTGGAGGGATTTACTGCTTTTCCCTGGACTACAGTTTTATCAAGGAAAAAGCGGTCCAAATTGCCACAGTACTTAGTGGCAATATCTATTCTGTTAAATCAGAGCGTGAGCGGAAGGGTGATCTGCACTGCAGTTACATGTTGCAGAAGACTGGCTCAAGCTGGCATTGCTTCGGACTAGCTTCTTCCAAAGCAGACTGGCCACGTGCATGCTAAAGCCTCTTCAGGGCCTAAGTCGCTATTTACTGTATCTTTTTCAAAGCATTAGAAATACTGTGAGTGGTAGTTTTGTAACGAGAAAGGAGCACGTGCTTTTCCCAAGCTGTGGCACAAGGGCAGGGTTAAATTGTGCCAAGACTGCCTGGTTAGAGGACTGTGGATGGAGCCCTTTCAGTGCGATCTTGCCTATTCTGCTTTCAGGAGCAGCTGCAGACTTTCCCCAGAACTGTTTGCGCACATAATCTGGAAATAAACCAGCTGGCACAGGCCAAAATGGAGTCAATAAGCAAGTTAGTAGCTAATCACTACTAGTGACCAGGGGGCTGCTGTTCTAGGTGGCTTCCTGGTCCTGATTTTAGGTGCTGTGGAAGGCACTGTACACAAACACAAGATTGACCATTTCTCTGAAAAACTTAGCTCAAGCTTTTTGCTAATTAATCATTTTCCATTTGACTTTGGCAAATCTGTTTAACACCTAACAGTATTCCCCAAACAGTTCTAATAAATGCTCTTTTGCCAGCTTCTGTATTGTTTGTAGACTTTCACACTGGATGGTTGCTATTACTCATGTTGTCTCCTTTGTTCAGTGTTATTTGTCTGATGCTTGACTGACTGTATTTTTTTATTCAGACCTGTACTGTTTTCAGAATATCTGTACTAATAGTCCTCAAGCCTCTGGTACTTTTGAACAGTCTTTCAAGCAATCACTGGACATCTGGATATCAAAGTAAATTAATACCCATCATCCATCAGAGAAAACAGAACATGGTCTTTTTAACTAGGTAGATCATAATCAAATGAATAGAGAAGGACCATCCTCTTCAGCAGCATCTCACAGAGCCACAGGAAACTGTATATGCTAAAGAAACTTCAGGGTAGATGGAGGTGCTGGAAGTGGTGCTGCTGGCAGTTGATGTTGGTCTTTGACTGTGGAATTAGACACAAAATGGGGAAGAAAGATGAAAGGGTTTTTTTTCCATGTTTTGAAACTGAATAAATGGGAAGACTATCCTTACAACTTTTAGTCTTTGTCAAAAATAAGGTTTAAGATTATTTAAAAGTATAATGAAAAAAATATTATTTTATTATTTTTAAGGAACCCGGTTTTGTGTGCAGCTTGTCTGTGTTGCGCAAATAAGTTTTCTGGTCATTTTTCATAAATGACTTGGCCTGTATTTCTAAAATTTTAAGCATAGTATGATAACTGAGGTTAAAGATGAGAATGATACTTGCCAGAGAGCTGAATTTAAGCTAGTGTAAATGTGATTATTTAACTATAAAGATCTCCAATCTTTCTTTCTTTCTTCATTTGCACTGCAGAGGTCAGGAGTTTAGCATTTGGACACATGTTTTTTGCATTAGTTTAGTTAGGAAATTCCATTTCTGTTTCAAAGAATTATGTCCAGTTACATAATTTCTATTCCCTTTGCATAAAAATTGTAATCCAAAACTGGAAACTGTATTTTTCAATGTATTGTGAAACTTTCAGAACAGTCAGATGAGGACAGCGAGAGCATTTAAGCTTCATGCATATGGTTATATTTGCTGTTAGTGCTTTGCATAGCATGCTTTGATTTTGCTGTGTAATGCTTGCCAAGATTCTGGGACATAATGCAAAGTGAATGGACAATACAATGGGGAAGGAATTCAGGGTTGAGCAGTCCAGGGGGAATGTACTGGAAAACAGAAACAAGAAACAATGCACATAGATACTACTCCTTTGTCTAATCTGGTGCAATGATAGTGATTTTGCTGTTTCTTCTTTTTCCTTTTTTAAAGGGAGTTTTGGATCAGCAAGCACTCTTGGAAGGTCCACAGGGGTCAGAAAATGCTCGCTTTGGATCAGCAATCACAACACTTGCAGATATTGATTTGGATGGCTTTAACGATATTGTAATAGGCGCACCACTGGAAAACCAAAACTCTGGAGCAATTTACATTTACAATGGATTTCAAAAGACTATACGTACCAAATATTCTCAGGTAAATAGCTTTGTTGCATAATGCTGTACTCAGTGCCTTTAATTCTGCTAGATGCAAACAGAAGGATTTTCTGTCAGTTGGCTATTATTTCATCCTCTTAAAGGACTAGTGTTATTTTCCTGGTTTATTTCAAGTTTCGTGCCTCAGCCCATTCTGGTTGATGTTGTGGTGCTTATAACTGAAGCATATAGAGGAAAAGATGCTCCATCTGAGCCTCTTACCACTTTTGGTGTCTGTGTATGAAGTAACCTAATTTCCAATGCAGTTTTGGACATCCATTATTCAGGTTTTTAGAGCTGATTTACAGCAATGAAAATTAAATAAATCCCAGCTCTGTAAATTATAAATATGTAGTATTAAATTAAAATACTTTCAAGAGCCTTTGCATATCCTATATGCTAATATAATGGCAATTTTAATGTCACTTTTCCATGCAGACTTTCTAGTTGCAGAAAGCATTTGTTAGAAGTTCTGTTAAGCTTCCTATTCCTTGAGTTGCTCAATGTAAGATTAAAAAGTTTCCAGTAAGTACTAGCTGGCATACAGCAGTCAGTTAGTTGATCTGCTCCCAAGACAGAAAAATCCAGTCCATTGTCTGCTCCAACAGAGGAGGAAAAAGTGCTTAAAAGCATTGGAGAAAACATCCACAAAAACACTTCATTTAAACAATACATTGTATATACAGGGAGTGTGAGTGAAAATCTGTTGCTTAGGCTACTATCTACAGACTTAAGCATGCTTGTGGCAAACTCAGTATCCAAACTTTCTTCCCCAGAAAATTTTAGGATCGGACTCTGCTTTTGGACAACGGCTCCAATTCTTCGGAAGATCAGTAGATGGCCATAGAGACTTAGATGACAATGACATTACTGACTTATCAGTTGGTGCTGACGGAAATGTGATTCTGCTATGGTTGGTAAACTTTTTTAGAAAGGAAGTGCTTAATGATTCAGATGCAAGTTGAGCATTTAGTTAATTAAACAGCAAAACAAACAAACAGCTCTTTTATTCCATGTGTTCAGAGCTAACACACTTAACTGCCTCACCAGTGCTGTCGTAGGTATCTGAAAAACACCATTAGACTAAACCTCTTTTAAGCATGTATCATCAAACCATTGAAAGCCAAGGCAGCATGGGGAGGCAGAGCTAGGGCATTCAAGGAAAGCCAGATGGCAGAGACTGCCAGGAGTGTCCTGGGCCCAGGTGAGGAGGGCCAGGAGACACCCCTACCTGCTGCTGCTGCTGTGCAGACACATGGTCCATAGGGAAGGGGCAGCAGCAGGGAATAGGGCTTGCTTGAGAGTTATTTGTGGATCCATTTTGTGGGTAAGGAACTGGCTGTATGGTCACACTCAGAGTTGTGGTCAATGGCTCAATGTCCAGCTGAAGACAAGAAATGAGTGGTGTTTCTCAGGGGTCAGTGCTGGGACTGATCCTGTTCAACATCTTTGTTAGCGACATGGACACTGGGATTGATGTGCCCTCGGCAAGTCGGTCAACAACATTAAGCTGTGTGGTGTGGTTGACACACTGCAAGGGATGCCATCCAGAGAGACCTTGACAGGGTCAAGATGTGGGCCAGTGCCAACCTCATGAAGTTCAGTTAAGGCCAAGTGCAAGGTCCTGCACAAATACAGGCTGGGCAGAGAATGGATTGAGAGCAGCCCTGAGAAGAAGGAGTTGGTGTTTTTTGATGCAAAGCTGAGCATGAGTTGGCAGTGTGCACTCAGAGCCCAGAAAGCCAACCATATGCTGGGCTGTATCAAAAGGAATATGAGCAGCAGGTTGAAGGAGGTGATCCTGCCTCTACTCTGCTCTCATGAGATCCCACCTGCAGCCCTGCATCCAGCTGTGGAGCCTCCAACACAAGGGGAACCTTGTGGACCAAGAACAACATGACCTGTTGGAGTGAGCCCAGTGGAGGGCCACAAAGATGACCACAGAAGGCTGTAGTACCTCTCCTAGTAAGATCAGCTGAGGGAATTGGGCTTATTCAGCCTGAAGAAGAGGCGGCTTCAGAGACCTTATAACAATCTTCCAGTACATAAAGGGCCTACAAGAAATCTGGAGAGGGAACTTTTTACAAGGGCATGTGGTGCCAAGGAGAGGGTAGATTTAGATTAGGTATTAGGAAGTTCTTCCTGTGAGGGTGGTGGGGCACTGGCAGAGGTTGCCAAGAGAAGCTGTGGCTGCCCCATCCCTCACAGTGTTCAAGACCAGGTTGGATGGGGCTTGGAGCAACCTGGTCTAGTGGAAGGTGTCCCTGCCCATGGCAGGGGATTGAAACCAGGTGGTCTTTAAGGTCCCTTCCAACCCAAACCATTCTGTGATTCCTTGTAACAGCAGGTTGTACTTCAGTAGCCATAGTGGCTTTGATAGCCGAGCCTGAGACAGGTGTTACCACTTTCCAAACAACCTGCATGAACTTTACCAGCTGGCAGGCTGATATGGGGGAGAGGCTAACCTTGTAGGGTAAGGACAGAAAGCAGTGAAAGAGTTGGCACTTATTTCTGGCGAGAAGCCCATCTTTTCTGGCCTTTGCCAGAGCAATCTGAGTACTTTCAGAAAATAAAGAAAGGCTTCACAGAACCCAAATCCTCTGCCTCCCTAAGTACTGTGTGTTTTCCACTACTTGCTTGAGAAGCTAAATTAAAATACAGCTTGCTTTACTATCTGTCACCTGTCTTTTCACCTGAGACTCCCCACTGTAAGAAGAAAAAACATCACTAAATTGCTACTTATTTCATAATGAAACAAGATTATCAAAAATGGTCAGTTTGGACCTTCGGTCCACAATAAAATGCTGCTGGTGGGCATTTCATTAAATAAAATGGTGCTCCTTGAAGTACCAGAATTTTTTTTTTAGATTTGATTAATGAAGATGCTCATTTTTCTTTCACACTAGCATTTGGTCTGATTAATGCATTTCACTTTTGATTAAAGTGTTTGGTTTGGTTTTTACATGCAGGGTTCCTTTGAAACTGTTTTTCAAAATCTTGATTAATTACATGAAATTTGTTTTTCTGGAAAATTAGATTATTAATTAAACTAAAGCATTACCTTATTACCCTTCTTCACCCTCCCAGAAGAGGTCAGTAACTTCCCTAAAGGAGCAGAAGGTTGCTTGTTAGGCAAACAGGACAAGGGCTCTGTCCTCTGTTATCTTCAGGGAAGGATTAGAACATCAGGATAAACACATTGATTATCCATTAATTTGACATAATGAAGTATTTATTGTCATTACCGAAAGCTATTTTATTAAAAAAAAATCACTTTTATGCAAAGAAAAATAATTCTACCAGTGCCATTAAAAGATTTTTACATTGGGACCCAAAAAATACTTACATTTACAGATAGTAATAGACAACAGCTTCTACATTACCCAGTGCTCTTGGCAATGACATGCAACCTTTTAAAAATATTTTTCAGGTCACGAAGCATTGCAAATGTGTCCATAATTGCATCATTTAAACCTGAGAAAATCAGTCTGCTGAACAAGAACACAGAAATAACTGTCAAAATATGTTTTCAGGCTACATTTAGACCTGCTAAGAGAAATAATCAAGTGGGTAAGAGTATTTCAATGACTTGTCTTATTTTTTCAAAAGTCCATTATTCAAATGAGGAGTGGAAATTCTAAACACATATTTGAAGGTCAAGAAAGGCAAAAGCAGTATCAGACGCTAGAGAAAGTGTTTTTAAGGCCTACTTTAATCACTGGCTCCATAATCTTTGAAAACTGAGGAATTAGCAGTATAAAGTAGAGCTGTATCCTTGCTGTTCAACAAACCCCAGAACAGGTCATTAGTGAGAAGATGAACCAAATATTTTGGAGACCAACACTGGCGTCTTATGAAGCTATTTAGTTAAACGCCATGGATAACACCAGTTGGACTGTTTTGGTGCTATGTATAGTGCTTTTAGGAACTTATGATTTGATCTGTAAAATAACAGTGAACTTCCACAGCATATTAGTCATAATATGAGCAGAAGAAGACAGAAATTATTATGTGATTGAAGAGAAGATGCAGATTCTTTACAGTCTCCTCAGAGTTAGCTTAATCCTGGCCCTGCTGCTTGGCCTCTTGCCTCAGCTGCAGACTCAGACATCTGCACTGGAGACTGGATTGATTGTCATTTAATGTGCTGTCTGTGGATGAGAAGGATTTAAACCTGGTTGACTGCTTTGAAAAGCACAAGAGCTTTTTTTTATTTTTTTTTTTCATTTTGAGACTGCTCTGTGTGCAGCAAGCTACGAAAAAAGTAAAATATTTAGTGTGGTTTGGAAAGCCTGGTCACTCTGTAGCATTAAGCGTAGTAATGAGATCATAGGCAGTCATACTCAGCAAAGAATGTACTGTTGTTCTTCTTGTAGCTATAAAGTACAATGCAACACTGGATGCCGATCTCCAGTCCTCTAGAGTGTCTTCTAGAGGATTGTTCAAAGAAAATAATGAAAGGTACATGCAGAGAGATCTTGTGGTACGTCATGAGACTTGTGTTCATGACATCTTCAACGTACAGGTAAGTGCAATTGTGACAAAAATTATCAGAGGAAGATGATGATGAAATTTTTGTCTGTAAGATGAAATTCATGTGTGGTGTACTCAATGATTTACATTTCTGAAATCCCCCACAACTGAAAAATACTTAGTAAGATTTTGATTTCAAAGAAATTAATAACTGTCAAATTCAGCACAGCTTGTTAGGATAGAAGAGGCAGTTCTTAATTATGTAGTTCAACTCTGACAAAACACAGAGCCCTTCGTCCATAGTTTCAATAGATTTTACTTTCCCTCTGTGGAGTAAATTCTTCTGTCAGAACATACATGCGAATGTTTTCTCTCAAACTAACAACTTTTCAGGCAGATTTCTGGTGAATGCTAGCTTCAGGCATATATATCTAGGGAAAAAATACAAATAAGCAAGTCTCCATCTTTCTCTAGAACCAAAGACTGAACACAGCCCTGAAAGCTGCTTTAAGTTGTCTGCATAATCCTAGGTCCAGTAGAGGACTTCAATTCCTGCTTTTCTTTGCAATGCAAATATCTTCAACTTGATCACATTTAGTGCTGTTGTGGAGCCATAGGGCTAGGCAGGTATTCATTCAGTACTAAGAAACAGAGGAGACGAGGTATATTGTGTTTTGGTGTTGCTCAGGCCCAGCTGCTCTCTGTGATAAGGCAGAATGGAATAGGAATTTGACTTCTGCAGCCAGGTGAGAATGGAATTCAGCTGGTTCTGGCTTTTGAGGACCAGCTTCTGCAACAGAGAATCTGCTTGTTCCTTAGTTCTAAAAGTGACTGTGCTGAATAGAGCCTCCAGGGGTGATGCTAGAAAAATGAATTCTATCATGGAAGTGGCACTAAAAGCAGTTTAGCAAGACGAGCCCACACTTGGCAATCTCAGAAAATTATTTCAGTCAAGAAATGTAGCTTTGTATTGTTGCTTTTGTTTAGAGGAAATATTTTACTGTGCATTCTCAATTTACAGTAAAATTACCAATTTTACTCTGTTTGCTGTGCTGACAGCTATCATTTGAACCATATGTTTTACAGGAACCTTCTGATGCAGTGAATTCACTTAGTTTGCGCATTGACATTGGCCTTGCAAATCCTGTGTCCAGCCCTGTCCTTGATATATATTCTCCTGCATCCGTGGCCTATAGCGTAAGTATGCAATGTTGCTATCGAAAAATGCATGACTGTACACATGTAAATAATGTGTGGGCCCCGCAAACACCCGAGAGGTACATGTAAGTGAAAACCGGTGTTCTAGTTAAGTCAGTGGTCTGACAACAGGCACCTGAGGGTGTTCCCTGGTTCATTTTGTACCTTTGTCTATATTGCTTGAGCTTGCTTACACGCGTCAGCCACCATGGCTGATCAGCCACAAGCCTGTTGATTGAGCCATGTCACTCTTGATGTGCACTTCCAGGTGATGGCAAAGATGAACTATTTTAGGTTAGCTTATCCTACACTAAAGGAATACATAAAAGAGGGATGAAACCCCTTTGATTACATCCTGTTTGTCATGGGTTAACTGTTTTTATGGATTGGTTGAGGTGTAATAACATGTTAGTGTTAACTTGTTCCTGTGTCAGTATTTAATGCCCTTCAGAGGGATTTTCTTACCTGCAAACCAAGAATGTGCTTCACCTCAAAAGTGTTTGCACTCCACTATCAGCACACAATTTTGAGAGTTGAGCCCTGTCACTCAGGAAATGTTTTGTTTTTCATAGATTCCGTTTATTAAAGACTGTGGTGAAGATGAACTTTGTATCTGTGATCTTGTTCTGAATGTTCAGCGGAAGGCGGATGATGGGTAAGAGCTGAATCAGTGGAATTGTGTCAGGTGTTAAGTTTCCATCAGCTGGTTTTCCTGTAGGCTCTCAGTGAATTTCTAGATGAGAATGTCTTTCTAGTTCAACATCTACTTAGAAATGGCAGGGATAATAAAGCATTTCTGTCTGAATATCTAATCAAGAAAAAAAGAGGTATGGTAGGAACACAGATATAGGAGCAGGATTCTTGTCAGCTTAGATAAATCCAAGTTTTGCTGCCTTAGGTATGAGGACACAGTGAGCATTCAGAAGATTCATGGCTGGCTGGCTGCTGCTGGAACAGGGAGCAGCAGCAGTGATTGCTGCAGGCATCTTGGTCCCTTCTGTGGGGAGCAGAGAGGATCCTGCAGCAGGCTGTGCCACTGAGGAGCCAAGGTCAGCCATTCAGTTAGCACATTTTCCAAGTCCATATGCAGATACATGTGTACATGTGCAGCATGCAGAAAGACAGGGCCGGCTTTTCCTGGAGCTGCCATCCTAGCCTGACACCCACTCTCTAGCCACATTCCCATGAGGGCAGAGCCCTTGAAAATTCAGCAAAGTGATTTTGACCATACATAGTCAAGGTTCTGCACTTTGAGAAGACACAAATTCTATTTGGTTTTAAGAAACACCATCACAGAGTCTCTTATATCAACGGGTTTAGAAAGCAGAGTGCGTAGAATGGAGGAAATGTCCTGTTGTGCTTGTTATTTGTTGTTGGCTACAGGCAACACATTTTTCATGATCCACAGCTGTTCTAGTATCTCTGTTTACAACAATGGACTTTATTTTCCAACAGCAAACAGCAGTTTGTTGTCAGCAGCAAAAACAGAAGGCTAACGTTCAGTGTAAAATTGAGAAATAAAAAGGAAAATGCATATAACACCAGAATCCAGGCTACATTTTCAGACAACTTGTTTTTTGCTTCATCGTCTTTACCGGTATGTGACACCCAACCTCACTGTTTCTGCTATTTATGCTAATTTTTAAGGTTCTCAGAGAATTCTTACTTTTTTATTTCTAGTAGTGCCTATCCGAGGAAAGAATGCATGTGCAAACCTCTCTCCCAATTTATTTTCTTGGATACAGAATTATTCCCTTCAGCATATCAGTTTATTTAGGTCAAGGAGAGACACTGCCAACTCAGCATGAAAGTTGGCAACTCGTTGAGTTTGACCTCACCTCAGTATTTCAGTCATCTTTTCCTCACTTCAGGCCTTGGCACCCACATCTTCTACTTGACTCCCAATAACATGCCTGAATGCAGTTGCTGTGCCACAGGGAATTTGTATTTGATAAATCAAATATGCAGCATCGATGATGCAGCCTTAAAGCACAGACTTTGGATCTAGAAATAGTGTTACTGCCAAGGCCATGTGTTCCAGCCATACAGTGAATCATATTGAAATGATTGCTGTACCAGAAGCTCTTCTTCTAATGAATTTTGTCTTAGAAAAGGGAAGAGAAAGGCATTATACATACTATTTTGGGAAATGCAGTAAATCTATAATCTCAGCTGTTGCTTCCAAACAGTTAATGAAGGATGAAGCCTGCACTTCAGTCCTTGGTTTAATCTATGATCTCAACTGTTGCTTTCAAACAATTAATGAAGGATGAAGTCTGGACTTCAGTCCTTGGTTTATGTGGTCAGGCCACTACTGGAGGAGTGCGTGATAATCCTAGGGGTGAAATCCAGAGCTATCCCTATAGTAAAGAGAGAGGAGGGATAGGAGCATTCATCACTGCCCCAGAGCAGCATTCTCCTGAACAATGAACTGGCAGAAGTACTCCATGCAGCACTGAGGGTGCCCCTCTATCTTCCCATCCTGTTATGCAGCAATATTGCTTGTTCCACTCATGCCAAAAGACCACACTGGAGCTAGGATTTTCTTTTGCTTTAAAATCACATTTTTTTAGAAGTATTTCATCCTGTAAGTGAGGACCAGAAATGTACCTGCTTCAAAGCAGGAATAAAGGCATAAACTGAGAATGTATGGAGGGGTTTGGGGGTTGCTGGTTTTGGGGGTTGTTTTTTTTGTTTGGTTGGTTTTCTTTTTTTTGTTCTGTGTTGTTTTTTGTAGTGTAATTCCTGAATGGCAAATATCTGCTGGGATGCTCCTAACAAAAGGCAGTGCATTTTAATGAATTATTTTTAAAGTGATGGTAACTGGTCAGGTCTACAAGTTTGTCTTTGATGTAGAATGATGACACGCTAAACGTTCTGCAAAGTAGTATATAAACTTTTATGTATTGTAGATTCCCCTGCAAAAGGTATGATAGGGTCCCCTTCTGCATACTAACTTCTACAGTGAGAGTACTTAAGTAGCCCTCAGGTCATGTAAATATGTCTGGAAAAGTTCTGTAAAAATGCTGCAAAAAACCATGGTAGGAGTTAACGCTAGAGTTGACTTGTACTCTCCAGCCAGTACTCTTTCTTCAAAGCCCAGCACAAAAGTCTAAGAGCTCACAAGAAATCACATGGGACTGGTCCCACCTTTCTCCAGCCTCTCTCCTAGCACTGCCTGTGCTCAACCCATCTGCCGTGTCTCAGGAATTACTGCCATAATACCTATTTATACTGCTACTACTTAGCATCATACATGCCCTGTTAAAAACACAGGCTGAAAACTTCCCCTGTTCTTTATCAAAACCTGATACTAGGATGACTTTTCTGTCTGTTTCTTCTGCAGAATGATGGGACTGAAGTCTCGTGTGAGACAGGACCAGCACAAAGTACAGTCATTTGCCAAATAAGCTATCCTGTTTTCAGAACAGGACAACAGGTACATCTAGCACGTTTAAATAACCTTGAATGATACCAAAAGCTTTTTTGTTATTTTCCCCTAAATCTGCATTTACTGCTGGTGAGGCTTTCTTAGATATGGCAACAGTTAACTTCCATTTGGGTTTCAGAGGCATTAAAAGAAGCAAAGTAAGGGCTAAGCTTTTGTGACTCTTGCCAGACCAAAAGAAAAAGCACTCCTGAAGCACATTTGTCACTGCCCACAGCTTTCAAATGCTGCTGTAGCTTTGTGACTCTTGAAAGGTGAGGGTTGAGGGCAAAACCAGAGAGCATCACACATAGCTGCCTGATCATTCCACTCAACCCCGTCCTGTTGCACGAACCTGGGGTAGCTCCTTCTGCTCTGTGAATCTCATCCCTTCAAGAAGGCAGTATACTTTGACAGGAGATGGGTGGTTTACACAGCAGAGAATTCAGATACAGATGATAAAATTCTAGATTGTTGCACATACAAATAATTATGTTGCTATTGGGGAGTCCTTTGGATGTTGTACCACCAACTCATTTACCGTGTGTTCCTTGCCTCTTCCATAGGTATCCTTTGATATTAGTTTTGATTTTAACCTGAAAAATCTTCAGAATGTGACAGTTCTAAGTTTTCGTGCATTGAGGTAAAGTATATAATAATATGAAAGCAAGTTAGGTATTAATATCTCTTTTGTATAAAATTATATTATAAAACCTGACTTTAAATGTGTTTTGATGAACAGTGAAAGTAAGGAAGAGCAAGAAGTGGACAACCGGATTAGCTTATCAATTCCTTTGCGATATGATGCAGAAATTCACTTCACAAGGTATGCTGAATAATGCAGAATCACTGTCACTTTTGCTAAGGCATTTGAATAAAGTAACAGTATTGAAAGGCCACTAAAAAGACAGTAAAACTTTAATTTTGAAATTCATAAGCAATTCCCAAGACATCAACAATAGCAGAATTTTATGTTCTTCTGATAAACTTACATGTAAAAAAAATGGAATGCGTAGTATGAAATCACAGAACCATGTTTATCTCTTCACAATTGTTATAATGTTTATGCAACTAGAAGTGGTATAAAACCGAAACAATACTTGTAGTTTTGATAATATAATTAGTATAAACTACATAATAAGGTTGGGCCTCTGGGCTCAAATGTAGCGACATCAGATCAAATCTGGAGTTAAAATGATCAAAAGAAACAAAAGAACAACTGCAAAAAGAAAAAAATGCCCCAGGAGAAAAAAAAATATTAATGCCCTTGAAACCTCTTATCTTCAGCCCTGGAAACCCCTGGTGATTTGGGATGCACTGAAACAGTAATTAGTCTATTACTGTTCCAAACAAGAATGATTTCAGTTACAGTTAAATCAAAACTGAAACAAAAATACACTGGTTTGACTCTCAGATCAAGAGAAAATATTTTTCTTTTCATCAAAGAAAAGATGTGTTTCTCTTTCCCAGTTACTGAATTTCTAGGATAAACTACACATAGTTACATTTGATACACTTGGTCACCAATTCTTGGTGAAAAATTGCTTTCCGTTCCAAAATTTGTAACCATAAACTGATAGAAAATAAATAGTAATTATTCAAAGAATGACAAAATTGAAAAAGAAAGCTGCTCCAAAATGTACATTAACAATAAATTCAGGAAATTAATATTCAGAGATCACCATAACTACAAGAACTGTTGGCTGCATAGGATGACATGAGCAGGAATAGGGACCATAGTACAGATTAGTTTAATAACCTGCTGTGCAGCAGCAGATTCAGAATATTCGAGGCCCAGCATTCATCACAGCTAGGTACACCAATTCTGGAGTCATGCAGAATTTCTCAGATTATTTTACTTGCAGAGAAGCATTTGTGTCAGCAATGCAAATTATTTCAGCTCCCTGAGAAAGTTGCACAGAACTTCAGGAGAAAGAGAGTATTTGTTACTGAAGTTTGCAGCAGCACAAGAGAATACACATCATCTGTACAGGGGAATAGTACAGTAACTTAAGCAGCCTCCTAGGAAACTGAGGTGGTGCAAACCTGAATCGGCAAATTTAATTAGCTGAGAAATATGAACAGAAACTCAATGCTTCAGAAAAGGCCAGGCATGGAATTTATAAAAGAGTTACTCAAACAAAAACAGGGGGTTGAATTTGGGTGCATCTCCCGAGTAGGAGAAAATGCAATTTCATATGCAAGTCAAGGCATGAAGGAATTCTTACTGCCAGAAAAGGATTGTTATTCTTGGAGACAAACTAATTTAGAAGAATTAAAGGAAATACACATTAACCCAAGGTGTAATTTTAAATGCTTCCCTTAGAGTTAGCTCATTTTTACACTCTCCCACTAGGAAATAACTATCTGTAGGTAGTTCCTTCTTAAGGCAGGTAATATAGCCAGAGACCAATCTCTTAAAATACACAGGTTGAGAAAAAAGTGCTGTCTTGCTGAAGTGAAGCTCTTCTAGGGAAAATTTCCTAATCTGAGTTTCCAGTAGAAGGGGTAGGAATCAGTCTTACCAGTGATTCCTGCAAGGACAAGGAAGCTGATACTGCAGTTGTGGAAGGACTGGAGATTTGAGCCATAAGGAGGCCTTGTGCAAGTCCTTTCAAGGAAAAGACCCCTTGGAGGAAGTATGGAGGACTGAAAAGGATCCACAGTGCAGTATGGAGGAGCACATTAGATGGGGAAGAATGTCTGAGACTGCACACGTGTTAATTTGGGATTGTACGCATAGATGTTACCCAGGTTAAACAGGGAGAGCGGCACTGGTAAGGAGTATGGATATGCACCTTGTGCTACAGGAAGAGCTTATGTAACAATCATGATAGCCCCTGCTCCTTGTTAAGTCGCTCCTCAGCTTGCTTTTTGACTGATCAAATTAGCCTCCTAATGAAAGCTAATGAAGAGTTGGCACAGTTCTGGGATGGTCCAGTGGAAAAGCTGCTCGCAGATAGCAAGCACATGGGTCAGATGCACTACACAGGGATGCTTTCATTGTCATTGAGAATGATGCCAGCTGGCTGAGTCTCTCAAGCATCCACTGGCCCTCACACACTTGCAATGTCATGCTGTGGTGGGCTGCAACCACCCTCCCATTACTTTGGAAATTGTGTATTTTGAAACCCATAAATACTATAGAAAGTGGCCCAAAGGAGACCAAGGGCACACAAGCAGTGTGCTATATGTGTGTCCATATCCAGGCAGTGTGGAAACAAGCATTAGAGCCCAGGGTCTCCCTCAGAATCTGCAGGTATCTGCTGTTACAGATGTACCAAGAGGGACAGTAACGAGGCCCTTCCTGAGGAGGGAGGCTGCTGCAAGGGTGAAAGTCACAGTGTGTGGCAGGGTTTGCCGTATGGCACTGAAACACTACAGGATGCAGGAAGCAGACCCTACGTCTCACACAAACCTCCTGTCTTACCTTCACATGCCTCCTCCAACTCCAGGCTTCAGTACACCGTGTAAGTTCTCACCCAACTTTGTAAAATTCAAACAGCAGTACAAGTGACCGATTTTTCCTTTGACTGTACTTCTAACCTGTTTCATGAAGGCACATCCAGTAACATATGTTTTCAAAGCAGCTGCCAGACTGAAATGGATTGTCTTATGGTTGTTAACTAGGCTTGCCAACATCAACTTTTATGAAGTATATTCTGGTCATAACATTCCTTCCACTGTGAATAATTTTGAAGATATTGGCCCCACGTTCAACTTCTCAGTTAAGGTTAGTAAATGTTTCTGGTTCAAGAAGCTGCCTTACCTCCTCCTGTAGCCTGCTCCGAACATGTAATTGAATGTAATTGAAAAAACTTTCCTGATTTCATTGCCTGATTTTGATGGTTTTTAATCAGTTAAAGAAAAAAAAATAAATAGCTGGGGGATAATTGCTTACAGTCTTTATGAGGTTAAGGATGAAATTTGCACTTACTGCACAAGAAGAATGGAGGAGGGATTGGTTCTGCACTGTTTACATACTTAGGAGATGGTTAATGCTTAACTTTAAGCCAACTTGGACTGCTTTTTTCACAGAGTGTATTTGTCTTCTGCCAACTTCATGAGGAAAAGCAAGTCTTCTCAGGCTTGGACTTTGAAACTTTGGAAGTTTAGCAAGGGTTAAGTCCTCAAACCAGATACAGGAACTAGCTAGATCACAGCTTTTATTACAAAAGTCAGAAAAACTTAGATCTGCCACGTAGAAGAAACTTATGTTCCATTTACATTCCTGTAACTGCTACTCTAAAGGACTAAATAACAGGTCTGTTGGCTGTGGCAGAGTATTTGCTTTTCAAAACATATTTCATGCCATTAATATGAACTATGTATTAAGGAAATGGTCAGGGACCTTAAGCTATACAATATACTTTCTGCTTTACTGTTGGCATAATGTAATTACTACCCTAGTAAGTGTCATAGTACAAAAAACGATGTGCAAAAGAAGTCCAGTTCTTCCATACTTATCCATGATTTCTGATTTTCTTGTTGTATCAAGTAATTTATGCATATGCAAGTATAGCTATCTGAATAAACTGTGAGTTATTTGCTTTGCAGGTAACAACAGGAAGTATCCCAGTAAAGATGGCATCTATAAATATCTGTCTTCCAGAATTCACCAGCAAAGACAATCCACTGATGTACATAACTGCAGTCACCACTGATGAAGTAAAGAAATTAATTACATAAACTGCTGTGTTTGGGGGTTTAATCAGTACCATGAACATCAGTTACTTCCCTCATGGTGTGGCTGAGCTCCAGAAAATCTATGCCCTTTCTCTTTGTTCCTTCCTCATAAAGGGAAGGAGGAGGACCACAGTGTCATCAGTATACTAATCTATTACGTGGATTGTCTTTACAGTCCACAGCTGACTTTTCATTTTATTCTGGAACTTCTCCAAGTTCCTGGGAATGTTATAGTAAAAATGGAATTTTTAGATTGAGACAAATCCTACAGGTCAGCCTATGGGGTGGGGGGGTGGGGGGAATTACCGTATGACCCATTTAATTCTGTCCAAACCCACATAACAGTCTCTTAGTTTCCTTAAGTATCCAGTGTTATATAATTCATAATCTAGCCTTTCACAGCTGCCATCTCATTCCACAAATGTGTATGATGACTACAAACTCCTGAGTATGATGCCATCCAGTTTAACTCCTGATGTCTTTCCTAGGCCAGAGGTGTTACTTGTCAAGCTCAGAAAAATCCACTGCAGATAGGGAAAAGACCTTATTCTGCATCCTTCACAAAAGAGAACTTCAGAACTTCGAAAGAACTGGTGAGTAAGACTAAGTGCTGCAGCACCACAGGTCAGGGGCATAGAGCCAATCCTTAAGAGCCTGCTGCTGTACCTGTGGGTACAGCTGTGGTGGGGGGTGGCCTTCCTCATTCACACTGCAGGAGTGCAGCCTGTGGGTGGTCTCACACATACTGCATCTACCTTAGATAGAAGAGAAGGTGCATGTTCTTCACAGCCAAGCACTTTGTATGCAGCACAGAATGGCAAAGGCAAGTGCAAAAGATATTAAAAGAATGTTTGTTAAAGTGTATTTTTAACACATGCTCTCCTTGCTATTTCCCCTGGAAGAACTGTAAGAATGTGAAGTGCAGTACCATCACATGCAAACTGGAAGATATTATGCTGAAGGGAGAGTACTTTGTGAACGTGTCCACCAGAATCTGGAACGGAACATTTGCTGCTGTAAGTATTACCTGCATCTTCATGACAGATCCAATACTCAAATATTTCCTAACACCTGGTATTTTTCAAAGTGCAATAAAGAGACCTTCCGATCTAGAAATACCCTCCTTTACTTTACATGTTGTGTGTCTTTCCAGATTGAAGACTTGAATCTTAAAGTAGGTATTGAGGCTGCGTAATGGAGCTGTTAACCTTCAGTCCAGCATAAAACCTAAGAAAATACTGTGAGAATACAATCTTAACAGCTGAAACAAAACATTCTCTGCATCTGTTAAATTCATTCAAGGGCAACTGCAGTTTCCACAAACTCAACATAGGATAGCAAAGTACAGTATCATAGCCTGGAAAATAATATTCTTTTAGCTTTTGAACATCACAGCCTACATAGTGATCATTTTCAGTCATATCAAAAAGCCTGTTAGTGTGGCCAGTTATATCTGCAAGAAAAGGTGTGGAAATTTTTTTAATTGATTTTTTTGTTTTATTAGAATTGCTGTCAAGTAAACAGTCCTTGTTTAAAGACCTACAGGATGTTTAAAAATCTCCATCAATAATATCTTGACTTTCCTAATTCAAACTACTGTGTGTCCTCCAGGATGTAACTCATGAATTAACAGACTTTTGAAATGAGACCATGTTTGCTCCTTAGCTAAGCAACCAACCAAACTGTCTTGGAGTTCTGGGTTTGCCTACAGCATCAGGAACATGACACAGTCTCCTTAGTTTGTCTGGCGAGTCTTATGGCAGGTACTGACGTTTAACAGCAGGGCTGTTGTCAGCTTTAGCGTTCAGCTCTTAAAAGGAAAAGGTCAGATTGATAATGTAATACACTTATGCAAGAATGTGAAAGCAAGCATCTGTCTATCTTTAAAATTCATAGTTTTCAAATTAGCTGGGTCAAGACTACTTGTTAGTGCTGTCAGGTACACAGAAGGTGGAGACCTGAATGAAAGGTTGCTAACCTCACATAAAGGTGGGTGGAAACTCTTTGTTTACCACTGTGAGATTGGAAGAAAAAATCATGACACAGTTTTCCTCTCATGTTACATGTTCTTGGTTTCAATTTGATTGTCAATATTCAGTGCAAATAATAATGCAAGCGCTCTAAAATGCATGTAATCATACTTTTTATTTACTGTCAGTTGGTCACTGTCCAAGAAGGGGATAGCAGGCTTGCTGGTACCAGCTAAGCAAAGCAGAGAAAGATGCGTTTAGGAATTAATGAGGTGCTTTAAATAGTGATTGGGCAGGTTTCTAAACATTTAAGAGTGCAGAACAGACCACTTGGGCAGATGGCCACGGTGCAGGATGATCTATTCAGTCAGTGTGCACTGGCTCCTGCAGACCCACTGTTGTGCACATCCTTTGTTTCAAGCCCGCTGTACCTAGTCCTGCCACAGAGAAATGGCTGAGGAGGCAAAATGACTGAGCAGGCACTGCATTCGGTATGGTTGGTGAGTGCTGTTGGACTCCCACAAACCTGAGGCTATTCCTGTTGGTGTTGTAGGAAATGGGGCTCTCCATGCCTGCTGCATGGGGAGAAGAGCATGACTGAGCTGGCAGTGTGCACAGCTGTGCTTCTCTCCTCATGACACATGCACAGAGGGCAGTGGGAACTGGCACAAGGGCCCTTTTCAAATGGGAGTAAGATGGCTTAAGATTTTTGTCATCATCTTTGTTTAAGCTGAGGGAGTGATGTCAGAATTTGGGCAGTGGAGAGGAACAGATAATGATAGGAAAAAATAAATGGAGAAAAACAGAAGCACTGGATGGGGGAGGGGGGGAGGAGGAAAGGAAAGAACATTCAGTTTCCATTTCAAAGGCCAGAGATATATCCCCATCTGTATTTGCTGCTGAGCTCTTTCTTTCTCCCTGTTACTTTACGCCCTGTCTCTTCTGAGCTATCAGCAGTGACAGCTTTGAAATAACTAAAAAAATGGATATAGAATCAAGTCCTTCTTTTTGCATGAACTGTACGTTAAAGAAGAAAAGCCAATTCCCTAGTTTCATTGCAAGTAAGAACAGCAAAATTAAACCTGGATTACCGATACACTATTACCTTCATTGACCTGTTAGCTTGGGACCAATAAAAAGACCATTTTAGTTTTCTTAATACTGGGATTTTTTTTCTGATTCTGAAGTCTTCACTTAAAGGTAGAGAATTATTTTAGGACGTCTACATTCTAATTGATTTGCCCTGTAATACAGCTTTACATTTTTTATAATTTTCTCTTTCAGTTAACTTTCCAGACATTACAACTCTCTGCAGAGGCAACAATCAATACACATAACCCTGACTTATTTGTAATTGGAGAGAATACTCTAACTGTAAGTGACAGATAAGTATATTTTTTCAAATTCTCTATATTTTACTAGTTTAAGGTGATAATATTTAATTTTCAGTGTCCTTTAGGAGTACATGGCAAATTACAGACTCTGATGACATTTGATTACATTGAAGTAATGTATCCTTTTGGCTATAAACAACCTCACTTAAGTTACTAAAATATTTTATATATAGCCAACTGCTATATAAACCAGACTTAGAATCTGCAGATTTCAGATAGCTTGTAGAACTATCAGCAAAATTCAGAAACTTCTGAAATTTATTTAGCTTCCTGTTCATGGAAAGATCAAAATTTGGACTTCTTTCTGAAACAGAATTAATTGTTGTACATGAGTGAGTTCTGGGAAACATTTTCACAAATCTGATTTGTAGTCTTACTTCTGTAAGTGCATTTAGTTTGATATTTGTAGACAGATGTTTGGCACAGGTCTCCAGCAAATATCCTTAACTTCATTTGTAAAAATATGTGGAGTATTTTTTGCATTTGGAATGGCTGTCATATGGACACAGCTGATCTCAAAAATATCTCCAAACAACTGCTTTATTAGTGTAGAATTCTTCTTCCAAGGTTTTCATCTACCACATACAAACATAAACAATACGTGAAGAATACATTAGTGCTATCGTGCTGTTGTAATATAAAGATACATTGTTCTCTTGGCCTATCTAGGAAGGAGTGTTCTAGAGGAACACTATTCCATTTGTAATATGGAGTTTAGATTTATTTTTACAGGATTTACCCGCCTGCTTTATCCATAGAGATAACCAAGGCCACTGAAGACCAAAATGCAAGTTAGTCAAATCTGTGAGAATGTGGAGCAATTCATAAGCAATGGAAAAATCAGTTAAATATGTACACAGGTAGTTATTGGTTGATCTAGCTTAATGCAGAAATAAGAAATTGTTCAATACTATTTTTGACATTGTTTCCTCATGGATCACACAATTTCTTGTGAAGAACCTCTCAACAGACCTATTTGTATTCAGGGAAACATCCAATGCCTGAAGAAGAAAAGAGAATATGTGTGTAGCTCTGGAAATAATGTGATGGTTTTTGCAGAAAAATTATATGCCTGCGTTTGAAGTGTCCTGAGTGTCTCAGATTTGTGGCATGGTATTATTTCTGCTAAAGGATGAAACTCATTAATACACAATGCACAATACACAATTAATATTCCAATTAATTGCACAGGATGTTTGGGTCATAAGCTATGTATTACTAGGTATTTTTCCACACTTGATGCTGCCAAATTTACATTACCAGCAGCTCTGTTAGTGATTTCAGGAAAACCAGAATTTAATTATTCAAATGACTGTTGATTAATTCACTTGACAAATAAAAGGCAATTCCTCAGCCAGCCATTGAAACATCTGCAGCTGGGACTTTTAGAGCTCTTAGCTGAACAGATCCTGAAAGTTATCCACAGGGCTCTTAAGAAACACAGTGGCTTCTGGTGAGTTTTACAGCCTGATTCTTACTCAAATGCTTCTTTCCATTGAGAAGTCTTGGAAAATGTGCCAGCTGGTGGAGTTATGCTCTTCCTAGGGCAGACAGTTCGCTTTGACACTGCAGTAATGAAGTCAGTACCCAGCACTGCATATAATTCTTGTGACAACAGTGACACCCAGTCTTTGCCATTCACACTTTCTTGGGAACAGGACAGTGCAGAAGTGACAGTGCAGAAGCAATCTGAGTTTATTTCCCTCCTTACACTGTTATTTCAGACCAGGGTGGTAGGATTCATTGAAGTTAAAATCTACATTAGTCATCCACATCAGAGTTAGCCCTTCTATAAACCCTAATCTGCAGAAAGGCAGAAAGAATAGGTATTTCTAAGGTGCAGTTCCTCTTATCCTAAAGACAATTTTGAAAAGAGTAAGTAGGGTGAATTAGGTCCTATAAAAGCATGTCCTTCTCCATTGGAAGCTAAGGAACCATACTGTGTACATATATATATATATATAAAACAGTAGATGAGGTAAATTGCACCTGTGATGTCTTACTGACCACAGTTTAACTTCACAGAAGATACTTGTTCTTGCACATTGACTTACCTCTCCAATAGTTCCACTTCACTATTAATCTAATGGAGAAAGCATTACTAGGCAAACTGCACATACATATGATATTGGCTGTCTAGTTTGGATGAGTTGGGTTGCTGTGTAGCCAGATGGATTAATATTGCCTTGTTATGCTATGTGGGAAAGCTGTTTAGGTACCTTTGCGTAAAAGCTTTCAGATTTTTTCCAAGTTGGAAAGGACTGCCAGCTGGAGGACAGAACATTAACCTGCTATAATCATCATTATGGCTATTTGGTTAGAAAATACACAAAGCCATCCTGCCTCAGTGAAATGAATACACATAGCCACGCCTAGCACAACACTGGAGCCTTCCAGCAGAAATGACTTAAATCACTGAGATGTCAGTCCAGCAAGTTTCCCAGAAAGCTTAAGATTAAATTACACCAGACAAATTCACTGAGCAAGCAACCCTGAGAAAGTAAACCAGTGTGACTTCTTTCATCATGTTTCAGGAAGGAAAAAACCTTCATGCTAAATGCATGTCATTCCAAGATTAAATCCAAAGATTTGACAGTTCATAAATATTACAGCAATGTGTCCCTGAGCAACCATGTTATACCCAACTATGTAGTTGGTCATACCCAATACAACTAGATAGGGTATCACCTGAAAACTAACTTCCAGACACCATATGCTGTCCTGGGAGCTCTCTGGTATTGCTTGTTCAGGAAGCGTATGTGTGCTAGAAAGACTTCTGACTTGTTTGACCCATACATCTTAACAGAAAAATCATGCAGTTCTCTCAGGAGAACACAGATTAACATGGAAAGACCTAACAAGTTGTTAGTGGCTACCCAGAAGGTAGGGACAGCAGGCAGAGGAGGCACTTGCCCAGCAGGAGAGGAGAAATTTCAGCAGTTGCAGTGAGTGTATGGTGGTGTCTGGCCTCCATGATTAGTGTTGCCTTCTGCAGCTGCCCACCACAGGTAATAGGCTCTGACAATGCTCCACTGGAAGTAGGTGTTCTCCACCTGATGCAGCGGAAGTCTGTTTTGAGCAGATGGGGCTTTACACCAGCCTATTCCCCGCCTGCATGTAAGCATGTCTGGCTTACCTAGTGATGGTGTGTCTGGGCACTGTAGAAACATCTCTGAAAGACCTCCCGTTACTGGAGAGGCAGAAAGCTTGTAGGAATACATTGCTTCTTTGCCTGTTGTTTATGGTCAGGAGTGATGAGGGCCCCTAATCCTGAACTGGCACTGCCATGTGTCATAGTGGTGCAACCAGGTACCTGCAGACACCAGTGAAAGGGCTGTAACTGCCTGTTGTGTTCCAGGTGTTGATCCTGGAATGTGTGCAGTCTAGCTATGCTTGATTAGTGAAGTATTTGACTTACAAATCCTACTTCATATGCAGTTAACTTTAACCCCTAATGCACAATCCCTCTGTTTTCAGATCCCAGTTACAATAATGAAGCCAGATGAGAAAGCTGAGATACCAGTTGGTGTTGTTATTGGCAGTATATTGGCTGGACTTCTTCTGCTGTTAGCATTGGTTGCTGTTTTGTGGAAAGTAAGTAGGTGTTTATATTATTAAAAAGAAAAGCAGAGGGACAAACGCATTTGGGCTGTTTTCTTTGGAACTTCTGGTTGCTGGAACAAAACTGCAAATGCAGTTTGGTGGTATGAATAATACTGTATTGGCATCACACCCTTGATGGGAGCATTTAGAAGGGCTTTAAACATCAAAATTCTGAAATGGGTCCCCATAGAAATTGGCAATGCGAAGGTGATAAATGATTTTTCAATAGTTCAAAACAGGGGCTGTGGCATTGTTCTTTCTTTTTGACACTGCCTGCCTCCTTCTGTAAGTCTCCAGCTGGGGTCTGAACTCCCATAACATTCCCAGTGGGCAAGGCTGGGGAACAGAAGCAAGGAAGGAGAAGATATACACTGAGCAGAGAAAAAAAGAGAATAAAGAAGGGTGAGGACAAAAGGTCATTTACAAAGGATACCAAGATTAGGAGGAGAAAGAAGTTCTTCCATATGCCAGGGCATTGGTGTTTGAGGGGCTCCTTGGTGCTCCAAGGAGATGCTGGCATCTTGGCAGGGAGTCAGCTGGCTAATCAGCACTGCTGTTTTGACATTTAGTTTCACCAGGCAGGAGTTTAAGGCCAGCTCCTTTTATTTTAGAGTTAGGAATTGTCTACAAATCAAACACTGTATGTGTGTGCATGTACACATACGCATTTCTACCACCACACTGTTTAGCTTAGCTGAGTAAAGTAACCATCAATGACTTACTGTGATGTGGTGTTATTTTAATACTTCTCACAGCTTGGCTTCTTCAAGAGACAGTATGAGAAAATGACACAGGATATAGAAGATGTTGATGAAATTACAGAACTAACAAAGGACAAAGACTGAAGAAGATGAGTTACATGGATAAAGAGATCTGAGCCACCAACATTAATTGTGATCCAGTTGCTTCTTCAGCTGGAGTGCCTTAAAGCTTAGTAACATTTAAACATTTTTAAGAAAAGTGTCTTTTTATAGATGAGAATATTTTACAAATTCTACTCTATTATAAGAGTAACTGCAGGACAGTTTGTTGGTTGTTTTTTGTTTTTTTTTTCTCTTTCTTCCCCCAAAATGATTTATAGTGCCTTTTCTTGGAAATTTTTGCCTTTTAAACAAACTTAGCCCTTAGAACTGGCAGGTCCGGAGTTTACAGTAACATATTGTGCCAGCAGTCCTTCTCCTCATCCACTGCAGAGTGAAACAGAGCAATTTATTTCAGATTATTGTGGAATGGCATCAGTTCGTAATTCAGTTGACAAGTACCATATGTGTAAAGGACATTTTCTATTAAGTTGATGATGAATGTGTGGTGAATACTGCTTCCAGACTGGGAGAAGAAAAGTCATTTTTTTCATTGACTAGCTCCATCCTTATTGTCTTAGAGAAATAATTTGCACCAGCAACCCTTTGTTTTAACTAATCTATAAAGTGGGAACTGCATATGAAGATGCCTGTCTGGGTGCTACAAGACAACTGGATGGGCAAACTCTTCCAAAAGTTCACTGTATTCCTTGCACTAAGGTCACAACTACATTACTGAATATATTGTTTGGGGGAAATACTGCCAAATAGTATGTATAGCTGCCTTCTGCATACTTTCTCTCTGAGAAAAAAAAATATTAATTTCATAATTACAGCATGTTTTCTGAATGTTGTGATTGCTTTTCAGACTTAAGCTTGAGAAGCACTACCACTACTGTTACACTGGGCTTTAAGCTCACAGTCCCTCTGACGTGAGTTTGGTTAGGTATGCATAAATAGGGAAGACAGTCAAGATCTTGCATTTCAATTCTGTAATGAAAGATTCTGCAGGACTTGACTTAAAGTACGGAGTGAATTAAAGGGGATGATCACTGAGGAAGTATGTGCATTAGGACAGGGGATATTGAAGATCTAAGCTCTGTAAATTGTTTACTGCACTTGTTTCTTTAGCATCTCAGTGCCCTCCAGGAGACCAAAGTTCAGTATAACATTCTTACCTGTCACATTTTATTTGGTCCCTCATGTTCATGCCATGATGAAGTTAACTTATGTTTTGTACATTAAAGTACTGTAATGCTCTGGAAGGAGCTCTGAACACACCACTTGGGTGACTGTGTTGGTTACACACCTCAAGTTTATCAGGTGCCATTAATGCTGCTGGTTTTAATGAAAGCTCAGTCTTAAAAAGGCACATGCTGTAAGACTGGTAACAGTCAGGGAAATTGGCATTTTGGCTGCCTGTCTCTCTCATGGCTGGCATTTATGCTTATAATTGATTGTGAGAGAAGATGTGTGTTTTGTCTTTATGTACACTGCCATGCAAGTGAGATTGTTTCTAAATTACTTGAAGAGTAAAACATTTAAATGTGCCTGAATCAGAATCCAAAGTCATGTTTTCTTTCCCCCAAAACTAGATTGTAATTATGCTTAGGCACCTTTCAGATTATTTTCTGAGGGACTCGTCAAAAACTAGTCTTGCGATTGTTTCAAAGTTTTACTCAGTTTCTTTTGAGCAGTAATCAGTTGGGAGCCAACCATCTCTTTGGCAAATAATAGCTTCATTTGCAGTGACAGCTGGATTGTGATCAGTGTACTTTTATATGAGTTTGGGATTTGTGTTGTAGCTATGAAATGTTATGTTTTGGGGTGTTTTGTTGTTTAGGTTTTTAACATTTTGAAAAACAATCCAGATTCTAATCTTGACTGTCAAGCAAGACTGTTGCCATCAGTTGAGTTTATGCCCAAACAATTATTTTAAAAGTTAAAAAAAAAAAAAAAGTATGCAGCAATTTCATTCAGCTAAAAAATAAGCTCCTGACTTTATAATTATAAACCCTGAGGGCAGATGCTCTGAAAGAAAAGATAAAAAATTGTCTGCCTCAGTTCATGTATAAACTTGTGTGTGGAAGAAAACACCCTATACCCCTATGTGTGGGAAGCTCCTTCATAACCAGGGTCATGCACTGCAGGCCCAGAGGGGGAATTTCACAACGCAGCAGATGGCAGCATCCTTCACTTCTGGTGCCGTCTGCAAGGGAAATGGAGGTATCCAGCCAGATTTCCTTCTTCGACCTTCAGTGGGAGGTTCAGGTCAATATCTGACATCCATCTTTTTTGGGGATTTTACAGTTTATTAGTTAGGTAGCAATGACGCAATTCACCAGTCTTCACTGGGTTTGCTTTGTCCCAGACATGATTTTCCCCCAGCCTGAACACAGTACTTTTTCCCAAAATAAAGGGAAGGCATAGAAATAGGTAAGGTTTTTGTATCCTAACCACTTCAAGTTACTAGTTTATTTTTCTTTTACAATTAATACTTAAATGGCTAGTTCAGTTTATGTAATGGTGAGTTTATTGCACTTTTAACTTGGCACAGCCACAAATAATGCTGGAAATATTATGTATATTTTGTATTATGTGCAAGGGGTTTGTTGTTGGGTGTTGTTTTTTTTTTTAGGTCTACTTTTCTAAATCAGCATTTTACAGGTGAAAAAATATTCTAAAATGCTGAGCTTTGGCATGTGCTCCCGTTTGTGCTTGCAGCAAGAAAAGTCAGGAATACCTTCAGCAGACTCAAGTTGGATCTGATTCTGGTCTTGAAGTCTAGTTGCTGACTTCTTGAAGTACTAATCAAGTCCAAATCAGACTTAGTTCCATATGAGTACATGTATAGATTTGGGATGTACAACAACATTTGTAGTCAACTGACTTCTAAAACCTAGCATGTAAGCTCTATGGGAGCAGGGACTGTACCACTGCAGTGCCCACCTGAGGGCCCAACAGTGTTACTACAATAAAAACAAGAATACTGCTTAACACAGACTCATTTATTTTTTCAAACAGCACCCTAAAGAGAAGCACGGCATAAAATGGGGCCAAATATGTCTTTGTTCCAGTAGCACATAATGAAAATCCTAAGGGGATGACTCTGCTAGATATACAAAGAAGCTGCACTTCACGCCTTGATTGTTACAGTCATGAGTATAACACTACTGGTCAGCTATACTGTAGTCTAAGTCAGTTCACAGTAGTGCAAACTATCTATATTTGGTCTGGTTGAATAGTTGGTGTTAAAACCTTACCATGGTCAGGTCTTCCTATATACATGGGGTTATCATCACTGGCATCTAAAATGACACTGCATTTTGCCATTCTTATGCCCTGCACTTTATAATATGTACAGAATTGGTCACCAGTAGCGTGTCCTGTCCCTGTGGTAACACAGGGATGTTTTAATTACTGCTGAGCAGTACTTACACAGAGTCAAGGCCTTTTCTGCTCCTCACACCAACCCACCAGCAAGCAGACTGGGGGTGCACAAGGAGTTGGGAGGGGACACAGCCAGGACAGCTGACCTCCACTGACTCAAGGGATATCCCACACCACATGACATCACACTCAGTATATAAAACTGAGGGAAGAGGAAGGAAGCGGAGACATTTGGAGGGATGGTATTTGTCTTTCCAAATAACTGTTATGCATGACAGAGCCCTACTTTCTGGAGATAGCTGAACATCTGTCCAACCATGGGAAGCAGTGAATGAACACACACATTTGCTTTGCGTGTATGGCTTTTGCTTTATCCATTAAACTGTCTTTATCTCAGCCCAAGGCTTCTTGCTTTTACTAGACCAGTTCCCTTCCCCATCCCACCGGGGGGGGCTGAGTGAACAGCTGTGTGGGGCTTCGCTGCTGGCTGGAGTTAAACCCTGACAATGTAGTACCCTTTATATCCAAAACTGAGGTACAACAAAAACTCTAAAATCAAAAACTAAAGAAAATGAAGTATGAAAATGAATCTCAAAATCTGTAGCTACTTGCCGTAACTTTTTATTGTGTTTAGTGTACATAGTTTTAACAGCCTCAGAATAGCCAAGTTCTATCTTGTAAGTCAACATTTCTGCCCTCACTTGTGATCAATTATTAATATGCAATCACAGGCTTTGCTGTACTAAGTCTTTAAAAGGTATTTGTCTCTTTCTCTTAAAGCAGTCAAAATAGAAGTTTTAAAACAGACCTGCATTAGGATGCAAACATTCATACCACTTGATAAGATGAACTTGTATGGTTGGTTTGACTAGTTTGTTTTTAAAGACAGGCCTTAGGTACTCAAATTTCTGACTTATAGTCATCAACCTATTCTTAACTCTCCCTCCTTAAGTGCCTCCGCAGGACACTTAATGGAAGAGCTCCAGTGAGTTTCCAGAGCTTTTTAAGAGGGAAGGGGTTGCACTTTCTGCTTTCACACACAGTTTCACTTTGTTAGTAATTAGTTCTAGCAGTTTTTTCCTTTAATATTTTTGATGGAGCAAATAAATGCATTAGTTTATAAAAGTACAGATTCTCTGAACGGCTGTGGGAAAAGCGAGGTGAGGGAAGAGCCGAAAATCTCATTTGAAGCTGAGCAATATAAAGGCTTCATTGCTGAGTGCGACAGTGACACTTCGGTGAGTGACAGCCGGAGCCAACGCCTTTATTTCCCAGCAGAGCCAGCACCTGGGCAGGCTGGGAGCGGCTCCTACCGCACAGCCGTCTCTCGGCTGCCATCTCCTGGGTAGGCTCCTCATAACACAATCCCGTCACCCTCCCTGTTTATTTCCTGACCATCCATCAGTAACTGTTTTCATAGCATGCATCAGGCTGAGCTTCTCTTGAGAACAGAGCAGAATAAAAGATCGAAATCAGGAAAGGCAATTCTTAAAATTAAGCAATGTTGAGATATGGACGTTCTGCCAGAGAAAGGGATGGATCAGTGCATTCATATGTTGCCAGCAAAGACCAAGACTTCTCTTCAGAAGGAAAAATTCTCATTCTGAAGACATGCTCTTCCTTTCCACAAACACCCCTCATCTGGGAGATCGCTACAGGAATCACAGGATGATCCTCCGGTCCTAAGCATCTGGTCTCTGGAACATGTCTACATCTGGAGCCACCACCACCTCTGCAGCACACTGTGACACACCTGGGAGAAACCCAGAGAAGTTGGGATTACCCCTCCCCTCCCAACCCCCATAGCCAAGGCAGAGAAACAGCTCTCATCCCAGAAAGCCAGGACTGCATTCATTATATATGGATTTGCACCTGCTTATCATCCCACTTGTGGACCTCACCAGAACACAAGCTACCCCTCATCTGCAGCCTAGTCCTGCATGTATGGAAACCAGGACATGTGCAGCTGCATCCTTCCCTGACACGCAGTCAGACACAGCTGGGATTCATCCCCTGGCCTGGAAATTTGGAAGCACTTCTGGGTCGCTCCAGACACAGCCTTAGGCAGCTATCTTAAGAGTAATCTGCTGTTTTACAATAATACCCTAGCAGAGAGAGTAGCCCTACAGAGGGAGCCAGTACACTGAGCTCGAGGCATGGACTTAAAATTTCAGTGAGATACATTTTACCTCTGATTATGCACATCATCCCTCCTAAGGGTATTTCCAGTTCGCTTTTAGATGCCAGCTGAAGAACCCAAAGTTACACAAGACTGATACATCATTGTTCCAGAACAAAGCACTACTTGCCTCATGCACAGCTAGGGACACAAAATGACATTTCATTGTTTTGACCATGGCAGTGTACACACATTGTAACACTCAGCTGTGACTCAGTACAACATGTCTTCCATTCATTGTTGCTGGTCACTGCGGGGAAGTACACAATTATTCTTTCCCTTCTTTTCTGCACCCTCCTTCCCAGCTGCATTGCTGATGGAGAAGGTGCACTTAAGGTCACCCTGGAGAAATACTCCAGGAGGCTGCAGCAGTAGAGAGACACTAGTGCAACACAGGAACTGCCCTTGGTCACAGGGGCCTGAGTATAATTTAACGGTTTTAATACCACTATTTTTCTGTATAAGAGCACAGCACCAGTATGCAAGCACTGCACAGGTTTTACTTCATTTATGAACAGTCCACTACAAGGCAAGCTAGCCATTTATTTTTGTGAAGTTTGTATGCTAATTAGTTGCATAGTAACAACAAACATGAACATGAGAATATGAATACCAAAAATGGCAAAGTTTGTGTATTTATTTCTTTTCTAAAACCAGAAAGAATTACTTGATAGTTATGTCCTGAAACCAGGACATACAAGAACTGTGTATTCAGGATTCTGTACAAATGTCATTCAAATAGCAGAGGGCTTCCCTCCAGCCTCCAAAGCAAAGGAAAATTCAACTTTGAATTTGCTCAGCTATGCTTAGATAATAAGGCCCACACTGTCTGGAGGCTGCACATGTGTAAGCATGCAAGGAGCAGCGGCTGTCCTGCAGAGGAAAGACTCTCACTTCACTGAGGAAAGCACATCAATAAGTTAATAAGCACTTTTAACCATGCTTCTGCCTGAAGTTGTATGTTTCATTGGGGTTTACTTATTTAATTCAGATACAGTAACCATCACTAAATATTAAGACTGACTTAAATCACTGGGGAGAAAAAAGATCATCACCTATTTTTCTCATTTTATTTTGTATAGCTAGCAGCTGTTTGTAGATTTTTACTGCAGACAAAATGGGTTACACAGCTGAGATTTAAGTGTTGTGTGATGTAACCATATATAAACTTGAGCAGATATTTTTACTTTTCTTTACCTCATTTCCCTTGCTTTGTATCCAAGTTGTCTACATTGTCTACATTGATAATGATAGATAAAACTGTCTCTCAACATCAGTAAAAATGACATACACAATGGGACTTTGAACTCTCAGCACTGAAACACTATCATGGCACATTAAAATAACATACAATCCTGAGTAATGTGCTTTAGGTGACCCTGCTTGAGCAGGGAGGCTGGACTAGATGGCCTCCAGAGGTCCCTTCCAACTCCAACCATTCTGTCATTCTGCGAATAACGTAAATAAAATTCTCTTACTCAGATGAGCAGCCCATTATTTCCAGTGGAAGCACAGGCATATTATGTCAGTCTCTTTATCTTTTAACTAGGTTTCAAAACATTAACAAGAGGAGAACTGTATTAAAATCCTAAATGTGTATGTAAATGCATATATAAACTGCAAGAAGTTCAGTAGACTTGCTTTCCTTTAAAAAACTAATCCACTTTGATGACTTTGAATCCTAACATGTCTAAAGTTGAGCTACTACAACTAATTAAACTTATAGTCGTCTATTTATCGTAATAGCTGGGGGATTTTTATTTCTGCAGCACCATACAATTACACAGCCAAAAAATCTCCTTCGAAATTAATCATGTCTAGACATCATCAAGCAGTTACAGGTTTGCATATTATTGCTAATGCAAGTTTGCTGCTGGTAGAATATTTGATCTAACTTTGAATCAAGGTCTATCCATATTTTTTTAATGCAACAGACTTGTAGCATGAGCTGCACAGTAAAAATGCTGCCATGAGACAGAGCTACTGGAGTGCAACCACTACTAAAAAGTTAATAACTCTTGAGAATAGTTTGTATTTGCTTCTCTGTACCAAAATGTTTCATCTACTTCAAGCAGCTTTCATGTTACAAGAATGTCAAAACAGCACAGAGCTTGCAAAATGACTCTACAGTCATATAAAATTAAACTACTAGTGAATTTAAGATTAAAAAAACCCAAACCCATGATTGTCCTGTTTTGACCTCCCATACAGTCAGTGAACAAAGACTACCAATGTAAACCCATTAAAGCAGTATGTATCACAGAAGACAAAACAATTCACAACCAAGAATTTTAGGTAAATTCTATTAAAAAATTACTCCATGTCAAAAATGCACAGAGATGGTCTCAAAGGAGAGTTAAGAACACCTAATTAGTACTCATTTATTTCATTTAGTCCTAATCAAATTACTGATTGAAATGTCTAGTACACCTGTTTAAAAATATATAGATTCTTTGTAAAAACAACTCAAAGCTAAATCATGCTCATTAGAAACAGTAACACTTTATTTTTAAGAGTTAAGCTATTTTTCTGAATTTGCCCAAAAGCATTCCTTGTTCTCTTTCCAAGAATATTCGTCCTCATAAATCTCCTGCAAATACAAACAAAGAATGGGAAATATTGTGGAGTCTGCTACATACAGCCACAAGCCAGGCCAAACAACTCAACAGCCATCCTGCTATTATTTACTGATCGCAACAGGACTATACAGCACTTGTATTGCAAATAGAAAAGAAGGCAGCACCCTTAGAACATACCGATTTACATGCGAGCAGATTATGACCGTCAGGCTGAGCCCTATTAAATTTAGGAGGGCTCATCCGTACTGAAGTCAATTCAAGAAAGAGATCTAGAAGAAATTATATAAAAGCTGTAGAGTCTACAGCACTCATATCTGAAACTGCCCGTTTTGCATGCTGCCATGTTACTGTACCATCACTTACAGGGATCATTTAAGTCTATATAAGATGTCAGTATTAAAAAAATAAAAATTACAATACACAAAGCACAGTGAGTGTTTAACCTCCAGGACTTCCCAGCAGCAGTCCAGTCCTACCCAGCAAATTCAGCAGGGCTCTGAGCCTCTGCTTATTTTTTCTGGGACCACAGAACAACCTGTCTCCTGAAAGAAGCATCAGAAAAGTGGAGTAATGAGGAGAACATCACACTTACCCCATGGCAAATTCTGCCTGGGAGAGAAGGCAGAGATAAGACTCATTATTTGCATGCAATACTGTGGTTATACAATGAGGCTCTTCTAGACCCAGGCTGGTCTCTTCACACATTGTTGTGTGCCCATACTAGCTTTGGGACCTCTGCTCATCCCTTCATTATGTGCTGTTGCTTAATGCTTTGTGCTTTCTCAAAGCCACAGGGATGAGGAGAAAACAGAAATACAAGAAAGCCACTTTTACTTGCAAACTACAATGCTGTCAAAAGCAAATCTGACTCAAAGCTCTTAAATCTGACACAAAGCTCTTCCACAAGCCTGTGCAGAACTGTGTTCTGCCACTCAGAAAACCTCAGGGCTCCTTCTCTTTGATCCCAGGATGACATTAAAGGAAGATGAGCTGGATGGTACAGGCAAGGGAGGGCCTTCTAGATGCCCACCTGCCACAGGTGCATCTGGCTGCATTAGAGGAAATCCACTGGTGCTAGACATTTAGCATCCATCAGGAGCAACTGCTGCTCGCAATGCTTCAGCAGATTCCCTTCAGAGCAGCAGCAGCCTTCAGACCAACTGTCCAAGACTCTGACACAGGCCTAAAATCAAGTTTTGCCCCAAACATACCTTTTTCCATATTGGGACGGATGCTTTTAAGGTATTGATGCAGTACATTACAGCTTCAAGGGATTCTGCTCTATGTGGAGAGGAGACTGCAATAATTACACTTGCTTCAGTTATTGGAACCACACTAGGGAGAGAAGAGGAACAACAGCAGCTTTAGCTAATGCTTAACATCAAGAGCACCCAAAAGTTGTGGCCATGTCACGTCAGTATTCTGGCCACACACTCTCCTGACTCATTCATACTGAGCAAGTGTCAAGCCATGTTCAAGATTATACACTTTTTAAAAGAAAGAAAACCACAACCAAAATCAGTACCAGATGTGAGAATTCCACAATTCAGAATAAATAAACCCACCAGACATAGGCTTTTTTCTCCCATTCTTTTTTTTTTATTATTATAATAAAACTTATGGAATTAAGTGGGGAAAATCACTAACTTGCAAAAGGACATAGGAAACTCACTGGATACTGGCTTAATAACTAGTTAGGAACAGCCAGTTCTTATCTGAAAACCTAAGAAATCATCTCAGTTTGCACAAGAATTTGTGAAAGCAGAAATTAAGTGCTTCAAACTATGCAGATTTTGCAATGAAAACTTTTTGACAAATTTGAGTTCTAAATTATGAAGTTCTTCCTGTTTGGTGTGTTATTAAGAGAACTAGCACAAGATTTTGTTTTGTGCCTCACAAGAGTAATATCCCCAAGAGTTGCCTACCAACCACCCCTTTATAGTAATACTCCTTTGGCAAAGAGGTCATATGAAAATCTAAGTTTAAATGCTTTCAGCCCTCAAGAGAATCACTCCCTCTGTTGCCTATAGAGGAAATCTAAAGAAACTATCCCTCAGAGCTAATATTATCCATTATTATCACCTCAAGTTCCTTCTGCTGAGAGAAAAGGAAACAAGTGCTTGTACCATACTCTGCATACCCTGTTAGTTTCAGTGAGAAATCTAATGAACTGTGAAGGTTCAAGACTATGTCAGACACTAGCATTGTATGTTTTGAACCCAAGAGAAAATGCTTATCCAAGACTCAAGGAACAACAGGAGGCTCTCCAGCAAACATGGCTGGCAATTACCATGCCTCTCCCCTTCCCAGTGTTAAGCTTTCCCTATGGCATAATTTAACTTAAATCTGACAATAAGAACATTCCGTGGTACCTCAATGGAAAAGAGGAAAAAAAAAAAAAGTGTTGCCAACTTCACATCTTTAAAAAAATAAACAAATAAACCAACAGCCTCCCCTTTCCTAGAATGAAATCTAGTCCCTTCTCCCCACTTGCAAACTATCACACCAGCATCAAGGATCCTGCTGGCTAAATGTGGACTCCAGCAAACGCTACCTATATACACATCTTTGAAAAGACAATTTCTAAAACTTATCTCACAGTGCAAGTTTGATTCTACAGCCAGCTTTGCTGCATCACAGTTTATAAAAGACTCCTGCACATCCTGCAACTATGTAATCACAGCCACGCACCACACAAGGATTAATATTCCACATGCAAAAGGATGGGGTCTGGCCATACATACCCAAGTCTATGGTGCACTGCAATATGTTTGACTGACGGCCATTTCTGTCTAACACCTCTGCAGATTTTCTTTATTTCAGTCTCTGCCATTGACATATATGCTTCATATTCTAAGTGAATCACTTTCTTCCCTTCAAAATTATTTCTTGTAGTACCTAAAATGATTTATCAACCAAAAGCACTAATAAATATATATGTTTATAATACATTACACATTTATTATATAATAATATATTACATATAAATACCAAATAAAACCCTGGATCTTCTGTTACAGTCAAGATCAGCACTGTGCAAGTACAGAAAACCTCCCCTAATCATGGCTGTGTAAACAGATTCTTTGAACAAGAGAAATCTTTAATAGACAAGGAAGAATTTAGTTTATACAAATCTGCAGTCTATAATGCCCAAGGCTGGGACATCTCCTGTGGCAACAGCTAAGGTGCTATTACTGCATTTGCCCATGTAACATTTAAGTGCTCAGTAGTTAGAAAACCAGTAGCACTACGGTTTAAACACAAAAGGGTTTCTAGATGAGTACCATTTACATTAAGCAACAGGACAGAGCTATCACCAAAGCTTAACCTTCACCCTCCCATGGGTAAAATGGTAGTTTACATTCGACCAAGACCTGAGTTGCAGGAGCTTTCATACAGGCTTGGACCTGTGACCTGCTTAGCCACAACATCCCACTTCACACCTTGAAAAAGTTATGGCCAATGGTGTGGAAAAAAAAGCTCCCAGGCAATCCTGTAGTCCAGAGCTGTTGTTCTGTTCAGCCCTAGGACAGCCAAAACAGCAAGAAAGCTTCTCACCACTTTGTCCCAGTGCAACTGTTCAAGAGCTGCCATGGTCTTGTTCTAAATAATTCAGAACATTTTTTCTAAACATCCTGGGTTTGGTCCAGGAATTTATTTATTTGAGAAGCATGAGTTTGGGGTGTGCACAATTAGAATATTTACACATCCAAAGATCCAGCTCAGAAATATTAAACTCACCAATGAACAGAGACACTGCCCCGCAGCATGGTGAAATGACCAGCTCTGACACTTCATCTACAGAGAGCTTTTCAGACTTGAGCTTGATAAAATCTTTTGGCACATCTTTGCTTTCATCCATAGCTCACTAGAAAAGCTGAAACCAGACAAACTCTGTTGTTGGTTTTGGCAATACTAGTGCTGGCCAACTGCTTTATATTCAGTGCTGATGCCTCAATTTATACAGAAAACATGCACCATCTTCTTCCTTGCCTCAAGAGACCAGTCTCCACGGCAAATTCACTTCTCAGCAGCCTTGCCTCAACTGCAAATATCAAGCAATGACCTGGTTTTTAAGGCAAACAAGTTTCTTTCCTGATAAGAAAGCCTGTTCCAGTAGAACAAAACTAGACCTAGTCTGAGGCCTCAGTTTAACAGTACAATCAACCAGCATGGACCACTGTGCTAGTAAATTTGTGGCAAGACTATCAGCCCCTCCTCCCTATCTTATCCAGAAATCAAACAAAACTTAAAATACAGATTACTGATAAATACGAATTTGACTTCTAATCCTCTCCGGGACATTTATGACCTCATATTATCAGTCTGTTCCAGTGACACAGGAGACACTTCTAATTTCTCTGAGCAGAAACCAGTCATCAGTTCATGTAAGAATGAGAAGGACACAAAGTATTTTGAGCAGCAGGAAAGGAACAAGCTGCAGTAAATCACAGATTGTTAGGGTTAGAAGGGACTTCAAAAATACATGGACTGCCACTTCAATGCATGCAAAGAAATGAAGCTATTCTAAGGACACCTGTTCCTTTGACAGCAAATTCAAAAAAAAAAAAATAAAGAAAATAAAAAGAATGCAGCAGTCACTTCCTTTTCTGTATCATCTCTTCTGTTAAAAAAGTGGCATGAGGTTTTTCATTATTATCTTACTTGGCAAGCTGCATATCCACTGGCAGACAGAAACAACTGCAAAAGAATAGCAAGACCTAAAACCCAAATTCAAAGCAATGACTGACCTCTCTGGCAATTTTCTTTCATTTACCGTTTATGTGTTAATCATTTACTGGTGCACTAACTTGTGGTTTCTGGTCAACGTTTTCTGCAGCAGGAAAAACAAGTTATGCTCTCTCAAAAGAGTATCAATATGGAGGGACAGAACTGCAATAACATCTCTGGACCTAAACAAAAATAAAAAATAAATAAATTACTGGAACATTACATAGAATCCATGACATATTTTAGCACAGGATGACACTCCACAGGAAACTAAGCAAGAAGTGATACTTACTTAACAGAACTTCGGTAGATTCATCCTCCGCTAATTGGTGGGATGATGGCAACCTCGTCTCCAGGCTGCAGGACCAGGAGCTGATCTCCAAGAAGCACGTACTCCTGCCTAACAGCAAAAACTACTTGATCCCGGATGACAGCAAGCCTGAAGGGAATTGGCAGGAGCACAAATAGATTTCTAAATAGAGTGTTTGCATTTAAACATGAGATTTCATTAAACAGCAAAGTGCTGCACTATCTAGCGCCGCTGAGGTAAACAGCATTAAGACTTACACAACCCAGCCTGCAATACACTTTCAAAAATACAACAAACACCCACCTCCTACTCAGGTTCTCTTGTGGTGGCTATGCAGAAACCAACTCAGTGTAACTTTCAGAAGTCAAGAACTGCATCTGTCAAAGGCCTGCATCAGAATGAACCAATGCATACCAACCCCACTTCAGCACTTCAGCAGCTTCTAGCAAAGTAGGCAACTCAAGAGGTAGCAATAATCCAATCTGGGATCAGAAGGAAATGCTCCCTTGATTCAGCCTGGCTGGACTACAGCAATTTTCTTACATGGCAAGAGGCATTATGGGATGATGTTTGTGAGATCTCATGAAGATCCACTAGTCAGACAGTTGCTCTTGTACAACCCCACAGTTTATGAGGCTTTAGGTCTTTTGTACTTACAGGTCTGAAATTTACTATTAATAAGGAGTGGCTACAGAACTAAGAAGGCAGATATGGTGTGTTTTCTGGCAGATCTTCTACATAATTTTGGATTTCACATCTGTGAGACCTTGCTGTGAGAGTCTACAGCTCTGGATACCATGAGACATGGACTCACTTTCATGACCAAGTGCAGTCAAATGGTGAATATGAAGGCAACACCAGTAAGACACCAGAAAAAGAATGCAAACGTTTTTCTTTAGAAGGTGCAGGTGTGGTAACTGCTACTGTCTGAGACTCCAAAATCTCACACTGACAGCAGAGAGCTGTATCGCCTAGAAACAAGCAGGCATGCCAAAAGCAAAAATTATCTTATTTCCTACCAGCCAGATAGACAAAAGTAGGCAAGGCACAGGCTGTGCAAAACACAGTAGCACTGTCTCAGAGTGCAGGGGGAAGGGTAGGACTGTAGGGAAGTAAAGCAAGCCACTAAGAAACTGTGTTTCAGCTATGAAACTGAAGTGCCCATTAGAAGGATGGGCTCTAATTAATGTCATTTGTGAGTTAATTCACTGGGGAAAATGGGTGGAACAGAAAAGCATTGTCAAGTATGCTCAAGCTGCAGTCTCAATATCTATTAGCAATGTGAATAGAAGTCTGTGGTCAATACCCTACTGTTAAGTTGAGGTTTTCCAGAAAAGCTAGAAGCAGAAGCATTTTCCAAGAAGGCCACTGTGAAGTATATGCACATGCAAAATGTACTGCCCCAAGTCACCATTCATAAAAGGACAAAGTTGACAAACTATGGCAAACTGACAAACGGTGCTGCTGCGGCTTCTGACACAAAGTAAAATACACAGGATGCAAAGTAAAATACATACACTCCCTACTGCCTCCTCCCCAAAACCACACTTAGACTCAGTTCTTTGTAAGAAAAAGGTCCCTGGCCCAACAAGACTCAGTTCTTTGTAAGAAAAAGGTCCCTGGCCCAACATTTGGTTAGAGCATGACACTTGAAAACAGATGGCATTGATAAATGGTTAATTTTATTCATTGCCTTTGAGAGCAGGCCAAATAAAAAATGGTGGTGCCTAAAGGAAGACTCTGGCACCTAAGTCCAAAGTTTCAGAAATTCCAAGGCATTAAGCATTAAATCCTGAGGACCTCAACCTCTGTTATACCATACTTTTATTGCTTTTTTTTTTTTTTTTTTTTACTCCACCTTCCAGAACAGTGTTACACCTTTGTCCCTTTGTCTGTCAGACTCATTCTTGACAGGACTGAGCACTTTCCCTCAGCCTTAACCTGAGGGGGAATTTCTGCTGACACCTCCAGAGAGCAGCAGTAAGTGCTACATGGGTCCTTACAGTGCACACCGGCGCACTCTCAGGACCAGACTCGCTACGAAATGCCACCAGCAGTGGGTGTTTGTGCGGTTTTTTCAAAGCAGAGGAGATAAAAAGTGGCCAAGCCTATTTACTGTGTAAGTGGCTGAAAACCTGTGGCAGAGCTTCAGCTCCTTGCCTGACCTGCCTTCTAGAGCATGCTGTAAGCTCAGACCAATGGCTAACAGTTACATTAAATGTAAGTGATCAAAAACACCTGCTTGTTATTATTAATTTCTTATTTATTGCCCTGGCTGTGTTTGATTCTTCCTTGAGCCATCTCACCTTCTCCACAGGCTAATAACACAGCTCAGTTCTCACATGCAGCATGTTTACCACACTGTGGCCCTCCTAGACAACAGGCCACATGCCTCAAGGTACCCCTCAGGCTTAACTTTCGTCTACATTTATTGGACCTAGCCTTTCCCTGTTTATACCTAAAGCTACAGCATTTCCAGCTGGCCAAAACACAGCACATTTACTGCAGGTTACGAGAACAAGGTAACGCTGGGTTTATGGTACCGAAGTACTGATACGTGTTCCAGCTCAACTCCAAATGCTGAACCTGTGTTTACCAAAGAAGCCGCGGCACCAGCTCTGCCGACTACCTGGGGTGCAACTTGACGATCTCCTCCCAGAGCTGGAGCGCGGTGATCTCGCGTGGCACCGAGAGGGTCTCACTCCGCAGCCCTGCCAGCTCCGCGCTCCGGGCGAAATACAACACCGAGACCTGCCCGGGAACAAACGGCATCAGGGGAGCGGGGCCTACCGAAGGAAAACAACGCTGTTGCACGTTAACTTCTCCGATAATACCAAAACAACCGAAACCAAACAGGAGTGAGGAAAAGCTTTCCCTGGGTTTGGTTTTGTCGGTTTGGGTTGCTTTTCTTTTAATACCGATAAAGCTGTGTGGCGTTCCCCCGGCTGCCAGAAAGAGCATGGGAAAGGGCCGAGGGAGGGTGTCTGTCAGCGCGGAACCGTGTACTGCTCCCGCCGCGCAGGCCTCGCCCGCCGGGCGCCTCTGCTCGCTGAAGAGCGGGGCTGAGTACGCCCCGCCGTCCCCCTCCCCCGGCACCCGCCTCTCCTGCAGCCGGTGCCCGCTCCCCAGAGGTACCGGCCGGCTGCACGTACCTGGCAGCGCATGGAGCCCCGTCGCCGGGCGGGTAGCCCTCCGCCGCGGGCTCACGGTGGCGCCTGCGCCCGGCCGAGAGGCGTCGTGCCCGGACCGCCCCTTGCGGCCTAGGCTGGGAGCGCGGCGCCTCCTCGCTCCGGTAGGGTCGGGGCGGGGCGGGCTAACCCGGCCTCAGCGGTGTGGTGCAGCTCGGGATCGCGCCGCTTCCCGACGGTAACAGAGGTGTGAGTCGGAGGTGGGAGAGCAGAGGGTGAGAGGCTGTGTGTTTACCGCCCAAACGCAGCCTCTAGTTTTTTGCTTAAAGGCGGGTTATCATATGGGTTCTGTCTGCAGAGTGCGTAGGGGTTGCAAGTGGTTTCAAACGTGTCCACTGCCCTGCGCATGTTATACATGCACCACACAGGCACTTAATAGGTATACATAACATGTAAAAGCTAAAGACCCTCCAAAAGGCTGATACAGGATTCTGGGTTAGGCTGTTTTTCAGTGTGGAGGTGGTTGTGGCATCTGTCTCTCCCTGGCCGATCATGCACCATCAGGAGCTCCCTGCATGGAAACGTGGTGGAGGAACAATGTCCAGCCTCCTGCCGTTGTGCACCACGCAGGAGGAGAACACAGCATGGAGTATGTGGTAGATGCTGCGGCCAGGCCCACAGCAGCTGTACTGCAAAACTGCATTTTTGTGGGTGGCCAGGGTTATTTCTGTGCTTGCCTGGTAACACTTGTAACCCTACAACAATAAAAGAAGAGCTGTTCCTGCCAGGTCAGCCAGGGAAACTGGTTTTTGAAATCATTGGTTACTGTGATTCAGACAGGTGGAAAACGTCTGTCCTAGATGGATGCAATAATGTCAGAAAAAAAAAAAAAGGGGGGGGGCAAATAAAGCACCTTCAAATACAGGATTACTATCCAATCATTTCAAAAAAAAAAAATGGCTAAGAAACAGACTTTTCTATGTAATAATTCTTGCCTCTGAAGTACAAAGGCAGCAAAAGTTACAGTGATAAATTCTTCCAGAAAAATATGCCCTAGAAATACTGTTATTTCCATGGAGTTTGTACACCACATGGTAATCTTCTGTTGTGTGGAACAAATAAGTGATTTAAACTGTATTCTTTTTTTTTTGTAAATGATTTACTACTATTACAAATTGAACTCTCCCCAAGACAGCATGTGTCAAGTAAGTAAAATGATTGCCTTCTTTCTTCTCTGGGCTGTTTAATTTTGGATCTATACATCTTAAATGAAATAAATTACTTTGAAAAGGTATATATGACCCAGCTAGCAAGTGGCTGGCATGTTTGCCCTGTGCAAAAGATGTGCCACAGTTGTCTGTCCTTAAAGTGAGGTGACTGAGTGCTGGGCTTACCTGGAGCAAATTAGCCTCTAAGAAAAAAGTGAGTTTTGAAAGATTTATCCTTGTATTTAGGGTTGAATTTAGAGTTAGGTTCACTATGAAATAAGGAGAGAGGAGCTACTGGCAGTGAATTTCTGGGTTTTCTTTATTTGAGCTCCAATTAGTAACTCACCTAAGCTAATTCTGGAGTATTTTTCAGAGGATGGCTCAGTCTTCAGACCTTAGTTAAAGGCAGAATTTGTGCCTAGGAAGGACAGCAGTAGAGTAGGATAATCTGTTAGCTATGTTCTAGAACATACACAGAGAAATTAAATGTTCTTAACAGCATGAATTAAGCTGAGGTGTAAAATGAATGTGTAAACCAAAACTCTTCCTAGATACCTCTTCATTCTGGAGGTCTCTTCTTCCAGGAATACCAGCCTCAGTGAGAGGTGTAACTACTACAGTGCTGAGTTTGCAAGAGTGAATTTCGGTTCATATTGCTTTCCTTTATTTGTGTGGGGTTTTTTTTGAGGAGTAGAGACACCTGCATAAGAATGGAAGCTGTTTCTGTAGTTCTGGAGAAGATACGTTAGCTCTCTAGAGACTGGGATTTCAAATCCGTCTCTATGATTTCTATAGGCTAGCTCCACGTGATTTTCTCTTAAAATATTTTCTGGTTTGGATCCTTCTTTCAGAGCCATTTTCTTCCTTCAGCTTTCGGTGTAAGTAGCTACAATGTATGTAATCTAGTTTTAAGTGTTATTTACTGAGTCTTACCCTTTAAATTAAATCTTGTCCAGAGCCATGGGGCCTTTGCTTTGTCTAACAGGTGTGTATGCATTCTCCCACACCACTATATGTGTCAGCCTCTCATAATGCTGAGATGAAGCTGTGATGAAGCCCTCCAAAGCAGACATTTCATATTCTGCTTTTCAACCTTCCTTTATTTTAATAATGTTTAATACCGAAAAAGTGCTAATCTGACTGTATGGAATTCTCTTACACCACCCAAATAGACTATGACTTAAAGAAATTCAATTTTAATAATACTAAAGAGAGTCAAACAGTTAGGATTCCTATTAACTTATTTTTTACTTACCAGCAGCAAACTTTGAGCTCTACTATCTAGCTGGAGTATACCCAACACTAAGCTTACACTTACACTGTTTCTACAGTGTGCTGTTGAATGGATAGAACACAGCAAAGTCAGCAAAACTTAATTTAGGTGGGGTAGACTGCAAGTCCTAAGCTGTTTTTAAAATAACTTATTACAAAAATTGGTATAAAACATGACTCTATGTAGGGGGAAAAAAAAAAAAGAAAACACACAACGAGAAGAATGAACTGGAGGCATACTGTTAATCTTTTTTTCCTTTTTACCAATGATTTACTTAATGTCACTGCAGCAAAAGTGACTCTCTGGGACTGCAAAAGATTGTGATTGTCTAACCTCTAGTAGATTTTCTGTTTCCTTTTGTTTTCATTTTAGACTTTTTCTCAGGACTGTTAGGTATAAATCATGAGTTACTGCTCTAATGTTAAGATTTATGCTTAGGAAGTCTTAGGAGAAATTCTTTTACTTCAGTTTTACTGTTGTGAAGAATTTAAGTTATGTTGGTGCTAGACATGCATCTTTGTTGTACACCCGAGATGTAGATATTGATGCATAACAGTATTTAGAAGACAGACACCATTTCTTTACTTCCAGCTTCCTGAAATAACCAGGAAAAATAAAAATTACCATGATCTGGAATAACCCTTCATTACCTGTTGAACCCTTTATTTATCTCGGGCAACCAGCCAGATCTGAAGTCAGTTTAGCATTATTCTTCTTCTAGTGAATTCATTAAGAAAAAAAAAAAGGGGGGGGGGGGGGAGAAAGGAAAGCCAAAGCTGTTTGGAGTAATCTACAGAGCTCCAAAAGTGTGGCAGGTATAAGAGATATGTCACCATGGATTCCAGTCATTCCATTGAATTCAGCTCTGAATTTGGCCTCATCTTATGTCAACGCTGGTAATAATCTGGAAAACATCTCCTTCCTATTTTGGGAGGAAGGAGAGCTGTTCCTTTAGTTTCCATGGTGGAACAATGGAGAGAAAAATGTGAAAATATGAATCTGTCTGAGGCACTATGACCTTTAGGATTCCTGTGTGCGAGGTATATGTGGCCATTTGACCAATGATTTTAACATTCCCCTTGGCACTCTTTGAAATTGTCTATTACAAAACAGATGGTGCAGTAGTTACTTTTTGAAGGGCTAGAAGAGCATGACCACATCTGGAATTAATCGTTAGCTCCCTAAGCCAATAGATCACCCAATTTAAGAGGGCCTTCCAGTACGAATTCATTGCACAAATACAGAGAAAGAATACAGAGTATAAGCAGTCTGAAACTATAATTCATAGGCACACAACTCTTTCTGTTCAACTGTCTCATTTATGGGCATGTCTTTCCTACAAGAATTTCTTTTTATTTTCGTTGCACAACAGCAGTAAGTGAAATATGTAACTTCTTAAATAAGGTTTTTAAAAATCCATAAATTTTCAGGTTTTGCATAAAGTATTTTCCTTTTCCATTGACAGCTACATTATTACTAAAGAGATGACCTCTTTTCATTTCCATACTGTCCTTTACCCCAAAGGATAGCTAAAGATTATATTAAACCAACATGCATGCCAGCATCATTCAAATAAAGCTACCTATGGGGGTTTGGATGATCATTAAGCATGCTCTGAAGAATGCAGGGAAACGGCGTTAGGGCATTCAAAAATAAATGGTAAAAACTATTTCTGCAACATTCAATGCCAAAGGAAAACACAAGTTTTAACCCATAGAATCTCATATTTTAAAGTGCTTTTTACTGGTCTACTCAGCTGTCATTTGATCTGGATAATCTAAATATTAAAAATATTAAATGTGTTATCTGTCATTATAAAGAAAAAAATTGTAATTCCAGAAGTTCATTATTAACTACAAAAGCCCCAAATTCATGTGACGAAGTAGTTGTAAAGGCAAAGAATTTTGAATGTTACCCAATCGACAGGTCATGTCTCTGATACTACATTTAGAAAGATGAAATTTCTTGTCTGTAGTATTTCACTTGGCTTCTGTGCTCCTTTACAAAGCACCTAGCACAGGGAGACATGAAATGCCTGCAGATAAGAAGTACAGTTTTAGTTTATATTCCCAGATTAAATTGCTGGCCTTTTAATTATCATGATGTGTAAGGATTTGAAACATTGCACAAGGTAAGAAACATGTCATAATATGAATTTGCTGAAGCCAGTGAAATCCCACAGGAGTTACCTGATCGGTGGGTGGCTGATGAAAATAAAACCAACCTCTTTACTAACCAGTTCAGAATTTTTGTCATACCAGATTACAGATCGTGGGTACCCTCCTTATTAGTTTTTTATAACCATTGTAGTTGCTTTGCTCAACTTGAAAATGGAAGTTTTGTTGAAGTTTTAGCAGTATTTCATATACTGGGAGTACACACAGCATAACTGTGATAGGATATTCTGCAAATGGTAGTGTACCTTAGATTTAGGTTCTGGTTGTATTACCTGCTGAATTCTTTTGATACACGTTAAAGTGTTCTAGGTGGTTTGTCTTCAGTCTTTTCGTGATTCTGTAGAATACTGGGCTTGTATTTAAAAATGCTGATTAATTCTACGCTTAAACTTTAGCATTTTTGATAATAGAGTGAAAAATGTGTACACTTTTGTAAGCACTCCAAAGAGACAGTGACACAAGAGATACTAGGAGAAGATCTGCACTGACCCTGCCTCAGGGTTTGGCTGCAGTTTGCTTCATGCTGTGTTCCCATGCCTCCCATATCTCTCATACCTACTTTCTATGTAGTAGCCTTACTGACAGTCTGCAGATGTTAATCATCATATAGTCAATGATGTGTTGAGCTGACTGAATTAGTCACTACAAAGTGAATTAGTATTCCTATTGGACATGTTTTATGCTCATTACTTGCCTATTCCACACATTTCCAGAAAAACGTGGCTAGATCCTGACTTAAAATGTCTTCCACTAAGGTTGATTAAACAGGAATTATTTCCATCAGCCTGTGTGGCCTGTGCTTATTCAGTTCTTCTCTGTGTTCCTTTATGACTGGAATGCTTTCTTTGTAAGTAAAAAAGACATTTTTTTTTTTTAAGAAAGATTTTAGTCTGTTGAATTTTTTTTTTTAAGACCCTGGAAAAAAAAAGTAATGTGATTAGTTCTGAAGGCCAGTGACCTGATAACTTTTACTTTTTAGTATGAATCAATAGTTCTTGTCGGGAAGATAGGTTGTGACTGCACAGTTAAGAATGAATTCAGTTTTGCACTTCATATTTACGTTAAAAGCCATGCTACAATCTGCCATCCAACTAGCAAATTCTGCTTACAACTAAGAAGTATGGGATAGACTGCATTGCTAGCGAATAGAGAAAGCATACCTTAATCAAACCATCCAAATTCTGTGTGCAAAACTGAGATCCTAAAGTTTCTATGGCATTGTTTTGACTAAAATTTTCTTTTTCTATTATAATATAACAGCACACATATCCACATGAGGGCACCAGCTGACATCTTATTTTCAGATCAATGTGTAGTCTGTTTCTGAAATGAACATGTCAATAAATGGTCACTCTGTCATTGTACTTATAGAGCTAGAGTAAAGAGTGAACTGTTCAGTGTTATAGTTCTCAAATTATGTCTTACTCTTTTTCTATTCTTAGGGCAAAAATATTTTTACTTTCCCTAAACTCTGCATTCAACAGAAATATTGAAATGAATTCTAATCACAGAGAGATCTGGGGATGTTAAGATTTCAAAAGAAAAAAATATTCTTAACCTGTCTGCATAATGGAATGTAAGTGAACTCTCTTAATGTTGGTGAAGTTTATTATTATTTCTTAGCCTTGAAAGGAGAACAAAAATCCCAAGGTTTTATCCTAATTTTCATTAAATACACAAAAATATGCAGTCAACACCCATTTCATTTGTAGAAGTTATACAATGTTTTTTAAAAAGCAAAGAGTGCTGTACTGTGGGTTAGGCTGAGGATTCAGGACCAAGATTGTCCACTTCCTTTCCCTGCTGAGCTCCAAGAACATTGACCAACATAAATACAGTACAGGAACAAGGATCAACTGAAAAGCCTAATGCCTTGGAAACACTGGAAGATATCTTAAGGATTCTGGCTAAGTGATTTTAACGTAGGGCAGACCTCAATTTGGCTCAGTGTAGCTGGTAACGTAGGAGAAAAGAAAATTTCCATGTCCTGAGAGATAACAAAGCTAATGATGCATAACAGGAAACCTGGGACTCCAGCATGCACACTGAGACAACAGAAATAATGCAGAAAATGTAGCTTTGTTGCTGAGTAAAACCCAGAGAAGTACTCCAAGCACCATAGGTGTGTGAATACCTGAGAGGAATTGTGAAGCTGTTGGACAGTCTTCGTGCAGGATCCATTTGGTGCTTTTGAGTCACAGTCTCTTTAAGTCTAAGTGGTACTGACAACTCATAGGAGATTTCAAAGGCATCACAGGAACTGCAAGAACTAAGATAAAAATGAAAAATAAAAGACTAAACTGGAGCTTTAGTGGAGAGAAGTTGCAAAGCTGCTACAGTAGCAGCTGTTTCTGTGAGAAGGTTCTGAGCTGAGGTCTGTCAGAAAGGATGGAAGTACTTTGACCTAATTTTAGCTGTCCAGGGGTTACTTAATGAGTCCTAATTTGTTGGCTAGGCATCTCCTATAGCTAATGAAGAGGTAGAGACATCTTTAGAAAGCAGATTAGGTCTTACACCCGCCTAATTTTGATACTTATCCTAAGATACCTGCTGTCTAGAGGCAGCTGTAGAGCTTCACTGACTATAGGAGGATCATCTGGGAGTAGATTAGACACCTAAATCTTATCAAAACTTAACTGAAATTGTCCCATCAATTTATAGGTGTATTGTGCATTTGCTGTGCATGTCTAAATAATGATCACTTCTGCATATTTTAAAACTCCAAATAAGAAAGTTTTAATAGTTGAACTCTTTCTTATATTTAGTACATGGAGACCCAGGTACTAAAACCAACATTGAAATAGTGACACCAGTGTGGCACAGGAGAAAGCAGTGATGTAGACAATCAGTCCAGACATACGGTAGCACATGTGTGAACAGAATGCAGGCTTTGAATACACAAGAGTCCTTGTACTGGGAAGTGGCAACTCTGGGAAAAATTTAGAACTACAGAGGTCATGTGTGGTATTTTCCTCATCAACTTGCTCTTGCCAATAGATATTCAGTGAGAACATGGATTTTAAAAGACTTTCTTTTCCTTAGGCCTTCAGTACATACATAGGGTAAATTGGTTCAAATGGATGATTTCACAAACTGAATCTGAATTTGTTAATAACATGAAAGTTGTGTGATATAAGCCTTAAAGTCTCCTAAAAGGCTTCTGCTTATCCACTACTGTATTTGGAATAAAGCTATTCAATAATTAAAATGAAAATTAACAGAACAGTATAATCCTTCCATGAGCAGAAGCACTATCATGTTTCCGTGGATTAACTCAGATGATTTACCAGGTTATCGCTACCATGGAGATTGAGTAGTGGTATGCTTGGTAAAGATATTAGGGAAAACTGCAGTTGTGGCAACTTTTTTCCAATTAACAGCTAAAGACAAACATTTACTATCATAAATCCTATTTGAGTAAAATACGGTGTTACCCTTTTTCTTTTGGGGTTTTTGGTGTTTTTGTTTTGTTTTGTTTTGTTGGGTTTTGGTTTATTTTTTGGTTTAATTCAGGGCATATCCCAGTTGTTTTACCCCAGCACATTTCAGCCTCAAGACTGCCCTCTGGCCTCCTTCTCTTCCTTAGTCAGGCCTTCTCCTATCCTCAGATTTTTATTTTGAATAAGTACTTTTAATTTTTGAAATTTTATTTAATAAATATACATACCCACAGCCAGGGATCTGCAACCTCTCTTTCCAGGCAGCAGTAGGACCTGCACATACTCGCTCCTGGTTGGTGTTTGCTCTGAAGGACAGACATCAGCAGCCCTTCTTTTCCTCACCTTTGCAATGAGTCTAGATACACTGCAGAATGCCTCCAGAATGTGTGGTAAATGTGCTGCCCATCACAGCTTGAGAGAAGCATACTCTGTGCCGATGTACAACAACTTCGTAGGGCTCTGGGAATTGCAAACCTTGGTCTTTCTCAGAGCGCTGATGTCCCTTACTCAAATTTTGCAGGATTCATACAAATGGAAATTGAATGTTAATTAAAATAAATGTATGTCTCTTTGCCTTTCTGTTTTAAATGGAGGGATAAAACCACTACTGAAATTCAGGTTTTCCTGGCTGGCCAGAATATATAGCTAATACTAAAAATAATCTTGTGAGGTCCCCTTAAACCTATATATCTAAACCGTGAGAAGTAGTAATAGCTGGAAAGTTTGAAGCATACCATGTCTACTTAATACATGCAGTGTGGTATCTGCAGGCTTGAGTTTCATGCAGCTTTATGTGCTTTCTGCAGTGAGGACATTTACAGTCCCTTTTGAAGAATTTACACTTACAGGTCTCGCAAAAATTCATAATACCCTTAAAGTATTGCAGATAATGAGTTATCAATTACCTCTTTTTATTCATAATGAAACAATAAATAAACTTCAATAAACCTGATCCTAATGATTACTGGCCTTGTATTAAAAGGCTAACAAAAGAATTTGATGCCATAGTATGTACATGTGTAACATTTTTAATTCTGCAAGCGCTTTCAGCTAGTGTAGCCAGCCTTGCCATCAAATGTGGTAACTGTTGAAAGCTGTCTAGCAGCAGCCAAAAAAAACTTTACAAAGCAAGTGTATCGGTTCACCATGCAGCTGCACCAACATTGATGCCAGCTTCAGGAGAGAAGGTGCAGGTGGGAGCAAGCAGTGGGAAAGTGGAATCATTTATTTCAGAAGCAGTGTGGGGTTTAAGCCAAAATAAACTGCTCATGGATCTACTAACTAAGGGTTGAGAATATAACAATGATATGTAAGTAGAACTCAGATTCATCAAGTCTTTTGTTATTCATTTATAAATTTAAGAGCAGACAAGTGAACCCAGATTTCCGAAGAACTCCAGGTGTCCAATTACAGAGTTTAATTGTTCTCTCAATATAAAAATAAAAAAGAAAGTTTTAAAAGTTGTGCATAAAGATAGGCATGCTTTTGTCAAAGAAATGAAGTTACAAGTTAATGAAGTCGTGCATTTCATGTGCTGTCCATGTACATCATCAGCTGACCTATATAGCTGGCGTCAGGGTGCTGGTACCCCCATACACAGACCACGATTGTGGGCAGACCTAGAGGTGATTCCTAGGAAGTAAAATTGTCCTGTACTTCAAGACTAAGTCTAGACCCTGTGATTAGTTTATCAAATTAAAAACTCACAAGTGATTAGTTGAACTAAAGAAGTGGTATTTGAAGTTACGAGAAGAAATCTCTTGAATATCCAGTAACCTCTTACCATGAAGTGAGGGCCTATGGATTACTCAACTAGTCTGGAATAAAACTTCCTTGTAAAAGTAAACTCTCCAAAGTAGAAATTGATATGGAATTTCCTTTGGGCTCAGTACTCAGGTCTCAGACCTGGGAAATTAATGTGATCTATAACAAACCTAATAGGGGCTCAAATGCTACACAGACTCCTCCAGTGACCCCAGGGTAATCATTCTTTTCTTCAGTGCTTCTGTAGCTACTTTTCCTTTGGTAAAAGCATCTTGGGAATGCTTCTCAGGACTGAGGGAAATGCCTGTTTTCAGACCTGTCTTCCTGAACTCCCATCCCAGTTTCACACAGCTCCCACATTTGTCCATTCAAAACTGGTTATGTCCAGTTTTAGCCTCTTTATTATGAAGATTGAATGAAGCACATACTCATCTACACAGAAATAAATGGGGTTAGTGGGAGCCTGTAGCTTACAAGCCTGTAGTAGACCTAAGCTTTTGCTTTGGATCTTTTCCTTGGATTTGAACAAAGAGAAAATGGAGCAACCTTTTTCCAGAAGTTGTTGTTTAATCTAGCAATGCTTTTTCTATGCAGCAAGATGCATATGAGTTGTTAGTTATTTTTACAACCCGGCATATGTATGACAAAGAGTATAGTGTACATGAGGAACTCTGGTTTGGGAATCACTTCTACTGTCTTGTCTGTTTTGTTCTCTCTTGATATGTGATATTCCTGGTTTGCGCACTCTCTTGGGATCTCAGAGATTGTGAAACGGAAGGTAACAGGGCCAGAATTAACTTCAAGTAATTACTGACCAGTCTCAACCTAGTTTTTACCTCATGTGTACCTGTTTTAGTTTTTCACAATTCTCTTTGACCCAGCAGAGATAATGTAATGCTTGATGCAAATTACAGCACCACTTTAGCTATACATGCAAGCTGTGAAGACTTCTCATCTTTGGCATTGCCTTTGTATGTGGCTGAGCAGAGATTTGTCATTTTGCCTCTTGCAACTATGGATTATTATTCTTTTTTTTGTCTCTTCAGGAGGCCACCGCAAATTGTAGCACACTGCTTTTAGCAGCCCTGAAAGAAAATTCATGTACTCACATTCAAAGACTGGTATTTGAAAGGACTGTATATAGATCTGCCACTCATAACCAACACATGAATGAGATAGAGCAACAGTTTCAAAAATCAGGACCTGGTATGGAAAAGCAGAATATCCTTCAAAGACTTTGCATTACCACTGGTTCTACATATTCATCTTGGAACATCTTCAGTTCTGTCTTGACCACTGTCAAAATGTTTTATTGTTGAAGTCAGACTACTGAGGTTTCAGAGACATTGCTACAGTTTAGTAAATGTGGGGGAAGGTATCTCAGCTTCAACTATTAGGATATAAAGGGGAAAACTCCTGTAAATTATCAAGAACAGATTGTATTTCTATTCTGTAGGAACCGAGGGACTTCAAACAGAGTAAACAATATTTTCAACTTAGTATTTCCTAGCGTATGAGAGCTTTCAGAGTACTCTGAAACCCAAAGGAGAAGCTTTAAATATGGTTAGAATACATAAAATTACTCTAGGAAGTATCCTTTTTAAGACCAGTTTATATAATTTCATCCCCACGCAAACTAGATCTCGTGTACTAGATCACCATAACCACAAAGCTTAAAAATACGTCAAGGTGGAAAGAGGGCATGACAGGACAAAAGTCCCAGGCAACAGAGCCACTTAGCATTAATGAAGGGTGTGGTTCTGGGAGGTGTTCTAAAGAAATAGAAATCACTCAGATGCCTTTGGCCACCCTATTAAGTAAAGCATCTATATTTTTGCAGGAGAAACATAATACCGCTCTGTAGGTGAGAAATCTGGATGGACTGGTGTGTGCCTGTCACTGACATCTGCTGCAAAACTCTCCCAGAGTTTGCCCACCTTGGTCATTTGATGTGCTGGGAATTAGCTATATGTCTCTTGACTTTTCATGTTCTAATTCCAGTGCACAGTGCTGAGTGTAAAACATAAAATTGTAGGTTACTCTGCAACAGATTTGTCCAAAACCCCCCAAAATATTAGTAGTTCCATTATCTGCCCCTTTAATTTTAATTTTGCTCTGGTATCTATAGATTTTCCAGCTCCCCCAGTTCCCAGAGAGACTGCTCTTCCACTAACAACTTTCACAAGGGGTAAAAAGAAGGCATCTAATTTTGTAGCATTTTTTAAAAAAGTTTCCAGAAAAAAATATTACTTTTTTCATCTCTTCCAAAGAAAGGCTTAGGCAAGACTTGATTTTCTTTTAATTTTTTTTTTTTTTTAAATCTGGGAAGCAAGCACTCTACCTCTGAATCAGTTCAAGATAATTGGACACCTGCTGTGGGTGCCATGAAAAACATTTTCAGAATGGTATCAGGCAAGTACTGGAACAATTTGCCCAGAAAGGATATAGAATCTCCATTCAAAGCTTACCAGGGCACTGGGCAGCCTTACTTCACATTGGAAGTAATGCTTCTCTGAGCAAGTGCTCAGACTGTGTGATGTCTTGAGCTCCCTTCCAGTGTCAATTCCTCTATGATTCTATTATTTTGAGGATTTCCACGGGAAGTGTAATTCTTCAACACTTCAGTTCTCAACATATCCCTGTGCTCAAGACCACACATTTATTGCCTGCCTCAACTTGTCAGCCGATAAATGGTCCCTCATTAGTCAATAGAATAAAATAACTAACTGTGGAAGAGAAAATGACAGAGCCAGAGGATTTTTACATATTAAATAGGTATTTAAAAAATGGGACACTTTAATAGGAAATTAAGTAAGACCTGGATAATCTTGGTCACCAATAATAGAAGGTGAATTTCTTTTCAGAAAAACTACCCTAACACCAGCCTAACACCATTTTCTTCAATGGGGTTAACACTATTCTACATATTTGTGAGATCAGAACCAGGTAATTTTTTCTTAATGGTCTGGATGCCAAAACACTTCACTGTTCTGAGTGCAGTGGTATTAAATGTTTTCAGTCAGCCCTGAAAAAAAAAACCACATTAAGTTCATGTTTTGTCTCCAGCCAAGGCATGGTCTGCTTTTTTTCCTTTCTGTTCAGGTATTGAGTTTGGAACACAAAATGCTGATCCACAGGTGGAAGTAGCCCAATGGTCAGGGCTCTTCCTATCTGGATTTTTTTTTTCTTTTTTTTTTTTAACCCACGAGATTGCATATTGCTCAGGTGCAGAAAATTTCTGTATTTGTGTATGTTCCTTGAAAAGCAGGAGACCTGATTCCACTATTTGACCCATTTTGGTGGGTTTCTTTCAGACATCTCAACATTGTTTCTTACTGGCTGAGTCTCCGGGGATGTAAGAAACAAAGGCCGGCACGTTTCTTGCCTGTAGCACTGAGCTGAGCTGTGGCTTCTCTGTTTACCATATGTCCCAACAAGCAAATGCATGGTGCCAGCTCATGCAACAGCATGCACTATGTTAACTGGCTGTATAAAAGCATCACATAGGATTCGGCTGCATCACTTTCTTGTCTGTAGGTTTTTACCTCTCATTCTTCCTCAGTTTTATGGATGTAGACTTAAGGTCTGTGTGGCATAAGCTGAATGTGAAGGTCTGATTTACCCAGTTTATCTGAGGGACTTAAATTAGGAGCATATTTGCCATAGGCTACCTTAATGGTCTATTAAGAAAGAGAGACATTTTTGAATGGGGTAGAGGGATGGGGGTTGCTAGAGCTCAGGGTGAGCTGAATAACACTCGGGAAAGATTTTCCCTTCTTTTTCTAGAGGGAGTTAAAAAGTAATACATTCCTAATTAAGGTACTTGTCCAGCTCCCTGGGTTTAGGTGGGATGAAACTGGCGAGAATGCAAATGCTAACAAGGCTAATCCCAGGCAGGCCAAACAATTTTAGTTTCCTATCAGCCTCTCAGATCTGGTTTGTTTAGCCTTTCTTCTGTCTTTCAATTATCGTATGCCAAAGCAATATGTGGGCTTCTACCCCACAATAATTCTTTCCTCTTTTATAGAGAGGTTGGCAACAGCAAGCTACCTGGCATGTTCCATGGTCCAAGCCTGCCTGCAAACAGGTGCTACAGACCAGAGAGGATGGAGCAGGTGCAGAGGCATGGAGCAGGTTAGGGAGGCAGAACAGTAATGGAAGGAGGGGAGACAAAACAAGGTGCTGAGCTGAGGGTGTGAAAAACAGGAAGTTGAAGAGAGGAAGATGAAGGAAAGGTAGGAAGTCTTGGGTAAGGACAATATGCATCTTTAGTGGAGAATGTAGAACCCCTAAATCCTGGCAGGGGCCAGAGCTGTGGGAAGTCTCCCTTGGTGGAAATACATGCTCTGCACATCACCCTGTGTTCCAGTCCTTCCAACCTGTCCTGGGTTCAGCAGTAGCAGTCATTTTTTCTCCTTCTTGGTAGCTGGTGCAGTGCAGTGTTTTGACTTTCAGCTCGGGAACAGAGCTGATAACAAGGATGTTTTGGTTTGGCCAAGGACTTTGTGAGCCTCATGTTCTGCCAGGGAGGAGGGGAAGCCAGGAGGAAGCAGAGACAGGACACCTGACCCAAACTGACCAAAGAGGTATTCCATACCACAGCACGTCATGCCCAGGATGTAACTGGGAGTTAGCCGGAAGGGCTGGGAGTCTGCGGGGTTGGAGGAGGTATCGGTCAGAGCTTGGTCGGGCTTGGGGGGCGAGTTATCGGTCAGCTGGTGCTGAGGTGTTGTATTCTCTTCCCTTGTTATTTCCTTTATCATTATTATCATTGGTGGTAGCAGCAGTGATTTGTGTTATACCTTAGTTACTAAACTGTTCTTATCTCAACCCGTGGGAGTTGCATTCTTTTCCATTCTCCTCTCCGTCCCTCTGGGAGTAGGGGGAGGGAAAGAAAGGGGGGAGTGAGTGAACAAGTTACCTGACTGGGTTTAAACCACGACACAACCTCTTACAAAATGGGGTCCAGCAGTAGCTCAAAGATGAGATTCAGATCTTGATTTGAATTTGATCCCACCACCCCCAAACACTGAGCAATAAACTAGAAGTACAAAAAAAAGTGAAATATGAAAAACCAAAAAAAAGGGAGAAATGCAAAGTTGACTAAAGAGGAAAGGGGAATTACAACTGATGTGCCCTGGATTCTGTATGAATTTCTTTTTGCTCTCTTGGTTAAGTATTTCCAGATCATGTACCTAGCTATCCTTTTGCCAGCATTTAGTAATTGTCCACGAGTCAATACCAAGTGCATCTTTCTAACCTCCCACACTTTTGGGGTCAAAGAGAGCTTTCTCTAGCTCCTGCCAGCTTTAACAGGTGTTGCCCAATTTTTTCTAGGAAAAGGCTTCAGTCTGCTGTAAAACAGGTCTTGCACTGGTTTGGGATTCTGTCTGCCCCACTGAGGCTTGTGTGCATGAATAAGTGCAGTGCATCTGGTACACTTATAACTGCTGAGCTCACATTCAGGGCCATCTTTTATCTCATTAGAGACAGACAGAATCTTTTAGCATTTAAAATTTCAGTGTTTTCTAGAAGACTTTTTGCTTCATCCATAAAATTAATATCCTGGCTTTACGTGCCAGACTGGCTTATAGAAGAGGGAACAGGGTCTAGCAATACTGTTCCAGCAATTAGAGGGTTCCTAGTTTTTCACTGATCATCTATTTTTCCTATGATTATTCCGCTATTAACCTTGTTATGATACCAGATTAATTTTATAAATATGCAGCTAGAGGTGACCCTTCCAGCCTGAACGTTTGTGTGTATGTTTGTGTGTTTATCTTTGCCTCTGTGTGTGAGGCGTTTCCAAGGAATCCAAACCTGGCTCCAAATCCAAAGTCCTCAGATGATTCCTGTCACTGCAGAAGGCTAAAACAAAACAGCTGAGCACAACTTTGAAGACATTTAGATTCTAAATCCTTGTCCAAATGATTTGAATTCCTCTCCTTCTCCCATCCCTTTAATCTAGGTTAAAGATAAGATCTTGAGAGCACGGGAAAAAGAAAAGAGAATATCAACAGTTGATATTAATTGCCCTCTATCAATCCCTGAAGAGTTCTCAAAATATTTAGACAATCTAATGTATCAACATTAATAAACAAAAAGTGAGAAAGAAAAAAAGTTGTAATTACAGCAGAGTTTGAACATCACATCTGATAAGTAACAAAGACGTCTAAATAGAACAGATAAAAAAGGTGAAACAGAAAGCATAGTAAAGAAAAAAAAAAAAATCAAAGCATTGTCCTCAGTGCTATAGAGGTCACATGAATTAAACGACTCTCATGTCTTTCCAGAAAGAAAACATCATTAAAAGCCTGGAAGAACTGAGTTCTGAATTAAATCTGTATCAACATTCAAAGCACTTCCCCCTCTCTTCCATCCAGCATTTTTCCTAAGGCCTCCTGCTTGACCCATAATAACCATGTAATTGTCATAAACAAAAAATAAACTTCTGACCATTAATGGAAGATTAAAATTGTGTAAGAAGTAGCATGGATTAACCAAGTCTTAAACTAAGAGTACATTCCAGGTCTGAAAGAAGCACTATAAATACGAATATATGGAATTTATTGATTTAATTATTACCATTATACACTGTGTTTGCTAGTCAGTTATATTTATTGTCAGTAACTAACAGATTTATTTGCTTTAAAGGTAAAATAATTGTTAATTCTTTATGATAGTTCTACAAAGTAGTGAAACCCAAATTATTACCAACAAGAACACAGTGCAATTTGCAAAAGCTTACCCCACCTTTTCAGAAAATATAATTCACCATATGTGATTAGTCTCTTACTGGTCTTGAATGGACAGGTATCTTAAAACCACCTTTATTCTGTCCGTACAGGGCACTGGGGCCACACAAGGCACTGGGGCAAGCAGCTGTTCAACATCCTCTGCCCAGCACTCCTCCCTTCCACTGGAACATTCTCACCTTCTTTCTTACTGTGTTACATCTGTTGATCTTCTCCTTCATCAGTCATTTCTAACAAAATGAATGAGTGGCATTTAATATACTTCACTCTAGGGTAGCAAGTATGTTTTTTCTGGTTTTGCTTGAATTTACTTATAAGAAGCTATATATTTCAGTGCAACCCTACAGTATTTTCATTAAAATGAAACACTGGGGGCATTTCCATTGAGATGGAGGATATGTCACAAAGACTGTTTCTCATGTGGTTCTTCAGTGACATATATTTTTTCCTGTAAAAAAATAAAGACTACAAAGAAAAACAAAAACCCAAACCACAACTCAACAAAGGGAATTGGCCTGGGGAAAATGCCACTGAGATACTGTTAAGAAGGCTGACTTAAAGCCAAGCAGCATAGGCACAGCGAATGCCTCAGTCCACCCATTGTGCTTACAGCCACAGGGGGCTGAGAAGAATGCCCAATAAGATTTTAGCAAAAGTGTGGTAAAAATATTCTGGTATAGCTGCCTTTGTTTCAGAAATCAGAAACCTTAGTTTTCAATTTAACCTATACTATCCTACTGTAACATAGATTTTTATTTCTATGTTAACACTGCATTATTATGCATTTAAAGAAGAGCTGTGAAGAGAGTACAGCCTGCCCCGTAGTGTACAGCAACAATAGCTTTAACCCAGGTGCCACTCTTATTCCAGTGACTGTGATGGGCTGCTAATAAGGAGTTCACAGCTGCAGAGGTTATGGCCATGGTGCATTTGCTAGCTGGTGCCTTCCCCAGAAAGCAGTCTAGGAAAAGTTATTTCAGTCTAGTCTAATTTCGAGCAATTTTTTGACTTTTGGAAAGTGAGAAATTCTGCTTTTCAGGCAGACTTACCCCAGGACTGCCAAGACCACCTCTAAACCATGTCACTAAGGCCCTCATCTGCACAATTTTTGAACACTTCTAAGGGACAGTGATTCTACCACTTCCCTGGGAAGCCTATTCCAATGCCTGACCACCCATTCAATGAAGAAATTCTTCCTAATATCCAATCTACATCTCTCCTGGGGCAGGTTGAGGTCATTTCCTCTTGTCCTATCACTTGTTCCTTGGGACAAGAGAGCAGCCACCTTCTAGCTCCATCCTCCTTTCAGGCAGTTGTAGGGAGCAATAACGTCCTCCCTGAGCCTTCTCTTCTTCAGACTAAGCACCCCCAGGTCCCTCAGCTGTTTCCCATCACACTTGTGCTCCAGACCCTTCACCAGCTCCGTTCCCCTTCTCTGCTCCAGCACCTCAATGTCTCTCTTGTAGTGAAGCATCCAGAACTGAACACAGGATTTGAGGTGCAGCCTCATCAGTGCCCGGTACAGGAGGATGATCACTGCCCTGGCCCTGCTGGCCACGCTATTGCTGATACAGGCCAGGATGCTGTTGGCTTTCTTGGCTGCCTGGGTACAAGCTGGCCCACATCCAGCACCCCCAGGTCATTTTCCGTGAGCAGCTTTCCAGGCACTCTTCCCCAGGCCTGTAGTGATGCATGGGGTTGTGCGGCCCATATGCAGGACCTGGCACTCTGCCTTGTTCAACCTCATTCCACTGGCCACAGCCCATCATTGCAGCCTGTTCAGATACCTCTGTAAAGCCTTACTACCCTCAAGCAGATCAACAGTTCTGCCCAAAGAAGAATCACCCTTGTTAAGTTTTAACTCCCCTGTGCCCAGAACAGTGTGATTTAAAAAACAATCTGATCCATCTCTGACAGGTTTGCTTTTCCTTTCAGTTAAAATAAGAAAAGTAATTTAGGTCCATCTGATAGCTTGGAAGTGTGAAAAGTGCAAAGAGAAGAGGAGAGAGCATGCTGTGCTGGCCAGTCTTCCATATAACGCACCCTTTAAGGGGCAGAGATCTGATGTAATCACTGCCTCCTCACATCATCGAGGTGACCAGAGCAGAAAGTGGTCCCCAAAATTGCAAGCACATCTCTGGTCTTTGCTAGCGGCAGTGCAGCAATGCACTGCCTTTTTCTTAGGATGTGGAACAAATCTGCCGTTCAGCCTTAAGGAAAGTGTGTTAGATGGACTATTAGCTACAACCTTCAAAAAAAACTTGTTATTATATTGTCACAGAATGCCTGTAGATTTATGAGGCCTTGTAAATACAATAAATTAATCACAGTAGTACTTGTTTGTTTGTGTAAGAATTTGTAAAACCAGTAATAAAGCGCTGATGTGAGTTGCTTTTTTTTTTTTTTTTTACTTGAAAATCCATTAGATCTGGTTCTGGGTCTAACTTCCTTCTTTAAAATGACGTGTTCTGGAATACATTCAAAAAGCTAGGAGTTGGTTCGGCATGATTAAGACTTTAGGAGTCACAGTCACAAGTGTTATAAAAAATCATTCAGATACTAAGTTTGACCTTCACTGTATTTGTTCTTTAGCTGCAATGGTCTTCCATAATTTTTACAAAAGCTACATGATAAAATTTATAGCGTTACAGATAGCTAGCTAGGGGGGGAAAAAAGAGGATTATTGAAGGAAAAAGGCACTGACTTTCCAGTAAAATAAATGAAAATAACAAATGGTTTTATTTTATCTCTTAAAGTAATGAAAAATTGAATAGAAGCTTTCCATTTAGGAAGACTCAGATGTTTTCTATTAGAGCTGCTAAAAAGCTTAAACAACTGTTTCAGAACTTGCCAAATGACATCCATCTGCATAAACTAATGAAATATAAATGATCATTTCCAGTAGTTCTAAAGAGGTATTAATTCAAAAGTTGATATATTAAGCATTCTTCATAATCAGTTCTTATCCTTCCTCCTTCACAATTCAGTTGATATCCTTCATCTCACTGTACGTTATAACACACAGTGTTTCACACCTAACGCACACTGAAAACGCAGATGTCCCTACATGCTCTGACAATGCCAGCCTGAACTCCTGGGGAGTTCCAAGCTACCTGCATGCTACATTGCCTCTTGAAGGAGTCTGTTTTCTCAATTAATGAAATTGCACAGCTTTTTTTTTTGGCAAGGCTTTTTCAGTAGAGTGACATGATGTGAAATAGAATAACCTGATGAAATACAATAAGTTAATAATAGTGTTGTACACAGAGCACCTTTCATCATGACAGATCCCAAAGAGTTTTACAGACTGTATGTATAAAAATCATTCTTCACCCACCATTGAAGTGCAGTTACTGCTGAAGAAGAATAGGGTAGCCATACCATGCCAGGAATAACAGCTTTTTTGAGTAAGGGAAGTTAAAAAAAAAGTCTTCATCTGAAACAATAATGGGAATATTTAGGAAGGCCAAATATAATTACTAGCATTTGCATTTGGGGAACATGTTTAAAGGATTTCTTGTAAATACATGAATCAGTAATAGGGGTATGGGTGTCCATAATCATTTCATTTGCCACAAGCTCTTATGGCTTCATTTTGCCTTTTCTCAGAAACAGCACCTTACCCAGTAAAAAAGAAAAGAAAAAAAAATTATTTAAGGAGTATTTCAAAATTTACTCAGAGAATGCCATTTAATCACTAAAACCTATCTTCAAAATACTCATTTTTTTCTCCAGAATACTGAACAATTCTAGCTTTTTCATTAGTGTAATTCAATCAAAAACATATTCTGAGTAAGTCCAGGTAGAATTAAGTCACATCAGAACCTGAATCAAAGTTTCACTCATGCAGTACAACTCAGAGGCAAGACTGGTGTTTTATTTGCTCTCAGTGGTTCATAATAAATTTGCATATGTCATACGTATCAGAATATCAGAGACAATGGAACTGTGAGTTATAAGCATTTACAGTATGGATCTATCATGCTCGATTTCAAAAATACAATTAAATTGCCATAAGTAATCCAAGCCATGGCAATTGACTGTATGTATTCTCTAAGCCTTTACTAGTTGCAAAATCATTGAAAAGAACTTAAACTTTTTCCTTTGTAGATTTAAGTGTATTTGCTGTGAGCTAATAGCACTTACCATCAATGATTTCATTTGATGTGATGCATACTTTGCAGCCTGAGCATGTGCTCTTGCATCCCATGCTTGCATCATCACATATCATTCATGTGCAAAGAATTACTGAAAAATGAAACCAGTCCTATCAGGATAGTCAAGGAGAGATAGAATAGCATCCTCTGTTTATTGGTACTGGCTGCAGCATGTAAATCAGCATCAGTGATTTGTTTGATACCATCTATGGAGTAAATCTAGCCATATATGAGAGCGGAATTTTTCCATTTCTTCTTGAAAACTTGGAAAATTGTTCTAAACTGACTGGGAAGTAAATAAGCACGGGGTTGGTACATTCGTTACCTGAAGGGTTATAAATGAAGAGTAACAGTTAATGGCAGTAGGTTAAACTGGCAGTGAATTATCCATACTCAGGGATTATCTCACTGCTTGTCAATATTGATTCAATGGAAAAGGAAAGTAAACCTACAGTAATTAGGTTTGTGAAGTGAGCGTGAAGGAGGCCAGACATAACAATAAGAAAGTCCACACTGAGAGGTAAGGAATATGGGTTGGAAGTACCAAACTGATTCAGCCTGAAAAATATGCAACCTAATACAACTGGAGAATATAGAATTTTTGGAAATTAGCAAATCTGAAAGGCAGTAACTATGGGCAGTGGTTTAGATACATGTAATATGTGATCTAGTACCTAAATAAAAGGTATGTTTCAGGCCTAGAAACTTGTAGAAGAACAGAAAGCAATAAGGGGCAGCAGGGGCTGAGTTACAAATCAGGCTGAAAAACTAAACTGATCTGCAGCTCATACAGGAGAGCTGACGGTGCTGGGTAATAGCCACATAGTGCTCTTAAATTTGATACAATCTGAAAAGTGAAGAGCATCACTCCTGTGGATTTTTTTTTTTTCCCACTGCTATAAGGAAATTCTCCCATCCCCTCCCTCCTTGAGGCCTTGCTTCAATTCCAATCTTACTGATATCAAGGAAGTTATCTTCGCGCTATGTTTGTAAACCTATTTCACTTGTGTCAGATTTCACTCTCCAGTGCCTTCCAGTCTTCCAATCTGCAAAAAAGTCCTATAGACTGTGAAAAAGGAAATAAATCTTTTTCATAGAATTTTTGCCAACTCTACAGAATTTCCTAGCTTGAAAAAGCTCTCAGAAAAGACAGTACTTGGTGGGAAACATGCAGTAATTAAGGCTTTAGTCTATGATCATTAAAGCTTCAATTCGTACCCAGCTCAAGCTCAGATCACCTGCTTGATCCCAGCATTGTTCTGGCTCTCATTCCTCATCCTTAAGATGGATTTAATAGTCCCTCTTTACATCACAGAGGTCTTGTGAGAATAAGTATGCTACAGATGGTAAAGTACTCAGACATTAGAGTCCTGAGGGCCAGAGGAAATCAAAAGTTATATCCATATGTCTTTGGAATAATTTGAAATTGAATGGACGTAGCTTTCAGAGAACATGCTAGAGACAAATTGCCTAACAGCACATATTTTAGTCAATTAATTCCCATTATGCTTATGAATTGTTCATGAGTGGTTTAGGTACACAAGAATTCCCACCCTATAGGAATATTTAGCAGAAGGCAGCCATTGTGGCACTGCAGCAGGGAGAGCAGTGCAGTGCACAGCCTTCCCCAGTGCCAACCTCCCAGCTCTTCCCTGTCCATGCAAGGCTGCCTTCCACAGCTAGTTGGGTTTGCGTGTATACATTGTTCAGTTGATCGCATATGAAGCTTAATCTGAAATGTAATTTTCTGGACTGTTTTCCCCTTTTTAGATGTCTCCAGGTATGCCCTGGGACTTACTAGAGGGTTGAAGATGCCAATGGGAAGGATGGGATGTTTTTCTCAGAATAGGAACCAAAATGAGCCCATTACCATAAAGCTGTTGCAAACATGAGTGGAATTAACGAGTATGTCATCCCACAAGAAGTATCTCACCATCAGCCTGCCCATCTAATATATTTTAGCAGTGATGCTCTGTGTGTGGTAGTGCTTATCCATATGTCAGCTAGTACATTTATACACTTAACCTATTTTCTAAGACTAGACGGTTTCTGTGTGTGAGTGGATTTGGGATTTGGTGCAACTATTAACAAATATTTACAATCAGGGGCTTGCTTTCTTCCAGTGAATACTATGTCTGCATTTCTAATCTGGAGCTTCATCTTTCAGTAATAGACTTTCTATTTTTCAACACTCTGGTTTGACCAAAAGGCGTTTTTTTCTTGATTAAATCTGTTTTCTTTAAACCAGCTTTTCATCAGGAAAAGACTCATTCATGCTCAATATCACTTTCTTGTTACAAAACTGCTAGTTGACCTTATCAACACTCTTATTGTTGTTAATTAATTCTTACAACAAGCTTTGAGATCATTATCCTCTTACTAAGCAGCTAGGATGTGGAAGCAAAGGCAGGCAGAATGTATGATACTCAAAGAAATCCACTAGCAGAAGGCAGATTAAAATCCAGATTCCTTGTCATATATTTAGATTATGCCTTTTCCTTGCTAATTTACCCTGTTGTTTAGTATGCTAATGCAGTACAGTGCTTCTTACAGCACTTGAGTTTTGGTCCAGCATTTCAAAGGAACCTAACAACTATAATAATTATGGCTGAACCTTCTTGAGTTTTGTGCAGAGGCCAAGAGAAGAACTGAAAAGACAGATAAAGCACAGCCCTGGGAGCAGTGAATGGGTTTGATCTTCAATAAGGTGAAGGTGCCCAAACAGATCACCAGGCAGTAGCTAACTAAGCTTAAACCTGTCTTATTTTACAGAAATAATCTGAAATTATCCCCCTTTAATTTGAATGCTGTTTTTTTCTAGGAGAAATGGGGATGGCTTCTGCAGAGAGTTATCTGCAAAACTCTACAATGTAGTATAGAATCCTTTTTTATTATTATTATTATTCTTTATGGGAAAAAGAAGAAAAGGAACAACTTTTGTCTTGGCTACTTTTTTCTATTAAATATGTCTTGGCACTTGCCTAGATTATGGAGTAATCACTTGTACAACATCATCCTTTAAACAGGTCAGCCAAAACTCTATATCCAAATACACTCTAAGCATTGGTCAGATCTCAGAGTTTTACAGTTGTGTTCTGTCTCTCTAAGGTCTGAATCAAAACTCTGGATACATCCAAATACCCTGAAGCAAGGGTATTGCAAATGCAGATCTAGTCTATCTGGCACAAGTGTTTCATTTTTAGCTAAGGCTTCTTTCTTCTTCTCTTTTTTTTTTCCCTTCAATTAAAGCAAAAGCACACTGTTATTTCATGAGTTCTAGAAGAGTTTATTTTCCAGGATACTCATATGTGGATGATACTCGTATGCAAAAAACGATAAAGTGATTAACTTGCAATGCACCTTGAGTGAAACCAACAGAGAAGAGCAAAACATGGAAATTAAGCATGTGTGTTTTGTAAAGAAAACCCATTGTCCTCTCTGAATGGTTTTATTTCCCCAGGTTTTTAGGTAATGTTTTGCTGGCCCATAAATCAATGCTGACAAGGTCCTAGTGCTCAAGCCTATTTTATGAGCTACAGTTGTGGAAGGTTTTTATGTGTAGAAGGATGAGCACCAAGGGTTTGAAAGAGACCTCTCAGGAAGTTACAGCAGTTGTGACTCTTTGAGGTTATCGCATTATGTACAATGCTTATTGTTTTGTTGTGACTGATATTTGGCTTTCTATTTTAAAAACAGAGTCAGAACTCTTAATTAATCCTGAACCATCACAGTGATAATTTTTCCAGAGGATATGCAAACTGAGAATAATATTTCCATGTTTTTTTAAAGTCTCCCCTTGACTTAATTTCTTTTTTAACTCTGTGTTGTTGCCACAGACAAGTATAGGATAAGATCTCAGTATTTGTTATGTCTTGCCCTCCAGGATATAATTTTTCATAACTATCTTTAATTGAATGAAATTAACTTTCCTTTATAAGTCTACAAAATATGAGGTGTGCTCAGATGCCTAAGTGAGTACACTAACATTTGTGTTAACCCAGGTCTAGTTTTGTGACTGAGCTGTCTGGAACAGCATACCAGAGCTTGGTTTTGGCATACTGGAATCTGTCTTTTGGCTGCAGGTATTTATATTCCAGCATTTCCTTTAATGAAAAAATTAACTTCATATTTACAAATTATGCTGTGCATAATGACAAAAAGGATTTATAGATACTTTCTTCTTCCATTGTTACCATTTTAATTGCCTGTTGAGCACTTAAATTTGCTCTTTTTGCATTGCTCTCTCCCTCTATCATTCTTGCACTGGTAGCTTGGGTGTCCCATTCACCTCACAAAAAAATGTTTGATGTTGCCACAGATCTCAGCTTCACCTTTTTCTCCACTGTGCCTTGATCCATCCTCAGCACTGTGTCCACCAGGCTGCCAAACGTAGGCTGGAGTGTCAGCTTTACTTCTGTGAAGAGTGGTGCCAGGAAATAAAATATATCTTATCCCAGCCTGGTCACATGTCTTCTCTAACAACCAGCAATCTCAGTGCTTTATCTCACTCTCTATCTTCTCTTTTCACCACTTCTGTTTTCCCTTTTTTTCTTGTCCCATCCAAACTCACAGAACAAGCGGTTCATGCCAAAAGCAGCTTTCTCTGCTTTAGCTCTAGCACACCTGTGGGTGTTGATAAATAAATCCCATTCAGGCAGATAGGAAAGGATGGTGCTGCCCAGAGGACTGTACTGGCTGAGGGTTTTAACTATTTTGCTGTCCATGGCATGCTGGCAGAATGATGCTTTCCCCCACAGCTGAGTACTGACTCCCATGCCTGGGGTGGAAGACTTGTCAAGCAAGGCTTGACCTTTCCATCTGATTTCATTGGTGTCAGAGCCAGTGGTAGCACTTTTGTACTGGGGTAATGCCTGCAGTTCCCTCTGAGCTCCTGTGCACTAAGTACTCTACCTAAATTGAAGTGGTAGATTTAGATTAGGTATCAGGAAGAAGTTCTTTCCTGTGAGGGTGACACTGCAACAAGTTGCCCAGAGAAGTTGTGCCTGGCAGTGTTCAAGGCCAGGGTGGATAGGACTTGGAGCAACCTGGTCTAGTGGAAGGCATCCCTGCCCATGGCAGGGGTTTGGAAATGGAAGATCTTTAAGGTCCATTCCAACCCAAACCAGTCTGTGATTCTATGATTCTATGAAGCACTGTACAAAAGTAACTCTCACCCAAATAAATCAATCTTTGTTACTATGTGTTTTTTAATTTAGCCCAAGTCTCAAAAAAATTAGTACAGTCTATGCATGAGACCATGAGAAAGGAGATACACTTCTTACATTCCCATGCTGGAAAAGCCAAAATCTGACCATAAGTTTTGCTGCTTTTTTTTTTTTTTTCTAAAGTCCTAGTTGTTATTGGCATGATTCATTTTTTTGTTTTGTAATAGTACCCAGATGTCCCAATCAGGGTCCCGCTGTGCTTAACACCATACAAGCATATAAGAAGAAACAGGCTTTTCTCTGCAGAACTTAAAATTTAATTTAGGAAGCAAATGTAAGCTCTTAAATAAGGTGAGATGGGCACCAGGATGACTGGTTACTGTAGGCTGGCACTGTTTGCCGAAGGACAGAGATAAATAATGCAGTGGGACTGCTATGATACAGGAGAGCATTGGTCAGTGCCCACTGTGGCTCTGTCATCAGCCATCAGGTTGATGTACCAGGAGTAAGTCCTGAACCAGAACTTGAACTTGGTAAGATTAATTCAGTAGACAAAGCCATGCAGACTGAATTGAAGGCATATAACTTGATTAGGGCTTTTTTTTGTCTATGGCCATAATGAAGGGACAAAGTAATGTTGATAGACGTGAGGAACAAAAGCTGTAGAAAAGTATTAAAAGGGAAAAAAAAGGCTCCCTGGTGCAGCAATCAAGGGGTAAATCCTCATTCAGACAGGAGATATTCAGCTTTCAGTGAGGACATAGTAATAAAGACTAGAACTTCATTCTAGAAAGAATGAAAGAGAGGAATGGGGTTTCAAAAGGTTAGGCATTTTTATTTAATCCAATAATAATTTCCCTTTGGATCTAAAACAGCTAATTTCCTATTTTCTATTCATGAAACACTAAGTACTATATCAAGTTTATTATTTTATTAATAAAAACATGTTCTTCTAACAGACCACGTAAGTAATTTCTGGGAACACATCGTTTTGGCTAGTGTATGGGGGAAAGTGGTGCTTTCATTTAATTGACCATTTGGTGGCAGTACACGTTAGCAGCACTCTCATTTTTTGGGATGATACCATGTTATTCATTACGGTTTTATCTCAACTTTGTTCCTCTCAAATGTATCAAATGCAGGAGCCAAATCATGGTATACAAACTTTTCTTCTAAGGGATCAATGCCTATTCTTAAAGCCCACTAAGAGAAACGGGTAAATGGGACATTCATGTGAAGAAAATGCATGCTGAAATGTTCGTTAACATTTCATAGTAGAGCTTTCAGCTGCAATGAAAACAGTTCAGTTTTGCTTCCTACCATTGTCCCTTCTAAGGGACTGTGACATATTTTCATAGGAACTGTGCTTATCATGAAGAATCCACAGTATGCCTGAGTTGCCTTTTAATTAAAAAAAAAAAAAAAAGGAAAAAAGAGGGCAAATTAAATAAAATTAAGTCATGCACACAAAGAATAAAGTCCACCTATATGGAAAAAAACATGGCCAGGATTTCTTCAGGGGCTCCCTGCAGTCCTCGGTGAGAGTGTGTGTTACCACACTCCTGCAACACAAAGTACACTACACCCTGAGTGAACAGTTTTATCTGGTACAGTTTAGAGAGACGCACAATATCCTGTTTTTAATGCAGCACAGGTGTTGGCAGATCGAGTTACCAAGTCTCATTAAATCATATATATATAGTCATGAAATCAATTTTCGATTTCTTATACTTGCATACTAGATCAAATTGTTAAAATTAAGAGGAGGGAGGTGAAAAGGGGCAGCTATGGTGCTTGCAGGGGTTGATACTTGCTAATCTCTGTTTTGATCCAAGCAATATTTCATTTGACTGTTTATTTTCACTAAAATGCTTTTTGAACTTATTTACTGAGCTATGGTACATCTTGGGAAGTGTTTCTGGCTGTGGACAAATACCATCTGCACTAAAGTAAACTTGTATATAAAAAAACTCATTAGTACAAACTGAAGCCAGGAAAGGATCCTGGAAAGGGTCTGAAGAGGGAACCTGTAAGAGTAATGGCAAGATGGAAGGGCAGAAGGACACTGAGCTTCAGGATTTTTACAACAGTCCAGGTTCAAACCAAACAACATGAAGTCAGATTTTATTAACATTACTGTGTGCACTGAAGCAATCTGTAACCACCTGCGTATTATTCCTGGAAGCAAGAGAATTTCTGTAACACAGACATGGAGGAGCAGAATGCACAAATTGTGTATCGCATACATATGATATATGTAAATATATAAGCACAGTAATACATATACATATATATATAAACGGAGAATATAAGCTTTGCATTTTCAAGTCTCTATGAATTTAAAAAATTTAATTTGATATATGAGCACCCAAGTTAAGAGTCTTGGGTTTGGAAGCCCCTCACTTTTCATCAAGAGCTATAGGTGCTCACTGGTTTGCAGTAGCTGTTGGCGTAGCTAAGCGCTTGAATAAAGAACTGGTTGGTTAATTTGATCGTCTCTGGTTTGACAGTCCGGCTTCCTGTATTTTATAGTGTTTACATTTTCTTAGTGCAGAGCATTTATAAAACCTCACACCACCACTTTGCAGTAGACAAGTGTTACCACTGCTGGGTTTAGGGTTCTAGAAGTGAATGAACTAAGCTGTTAAAAAGACTGCAATGCCAGACAATGGTCAGAAATCTCGCAACAGCCACATTTGTAGGGTGGGAAGCTACAGTAATTTCTGAGTCACATCAATATCCTTGCTTTCACATCCAGTTAGTATATTATACTGAGAACACCATCTGATTTGGTTCAGATTCTAGTCATTAATTTAAAGCACAGTTTTTTCCAGTAACAACACAATTCAAAATACTGGATATCCTTCAAAGTCAATCAGTATTTTCTGAAGAGATTTGGACAATGCTTATCTTTATTAGCAGTAGTTGTGGTGTTTGAGTACTACCTGCAAATACTTGTTACTACCATTGGGAATATCCAAGTTACTGGAAGTCAGAGAAGGCTTGGGAGTTTTCACTGAAGATTTCAACTACAGAACAAGTGGAGCTGCTACCTTCTCCTCAGCATCAGCATCTGTAAAAGAGCTCTCTTTTGTCTCCTAAAAATGAAAAGATTTTACTAGCTAAAGAAAGATTATTAAAGATTACAGTTTCAACAGTTAAAAGTAAGATAAGCAATCTAGCAGGCACTAATTTAATTTGAGCTGTTGTTTGTAACAGATGGTGCCTGATTTCTTAATATGCATGTACTTCAGTCAAGAGAGTTATTTGTGATGTAAACAGGGAGGTCACCCTGGAAGACAGATAGACCCATTGCACATTTATGCAGTTGTTTTGTCTTCATAAGGAAGAAGGTGAGTTCCCTGAGCTGGGCTATGCCAGGACTTTGTCACATGAACTCATTATAACAGAGCCGTGTGTTAGCTTGGCTGCTCTGTACTTGTTCCTTGCACACCACACTCTCCAATAAGTACGAACTTCTGCTCCATTAAGGAGTGAATTTCCTGAAGAGCAGGCACTAGGATAATCATGAGCAGTCCTGTACCCACATCATGCTTGCAGTGGCTTGATCATGTGCCAGAACCAGAATAAACTTAAAATCCTGCTGAAGACAACCCAGCTTCTGTTTCTAGCATGAGGTGGCTTAGATTTTCCTGCTGTCTGCCCAACCTACCAAAATGTATGAAAACTATAAGCTGCTTTATCTTCACTAAGATTTTGTATTGTGGTAGTCATAATGGTTAAGAACAAATCAATTTTCCTAGTAAAGAAGCACTTTGTATCTGTTTTTCACCTTTACAATGATATAAACCGAAGAGTTTCATATGTATTTTTGTCATTTGCACACTGCTGAAATACTGTAAATAATCACAGGGTTTGTTTGAGCTTTCCCAGCTTTATTCCCCAGTTTTTCAAATTAGTGAGTCTGTCTATGAGAATTTGTAATTCCAACATGTATCTACTGAGTTGGGGCACAGGTATATTTAAGTAATATGATTCTTGATTGAGGGATAGAGAAACCACAGACTTTTACCTTGGAGGAGTCCTGGTGAGCAAAATTATTTTATGTTTTAAAGAAATCCTTGTCTTCTCAGCTATAGTCGCCTCATAGGCTTGTACTGCTTGTGCTTTGCTCTTGCTCATGGTTATAAGATTGTTGGGATCAATGCTGTAAAGATCAATTCCTACCACTGTCTCAGCAGTGAAAACATGTGTTGGTTACTGCTGTTTCTGCTTTAAACCATCCACATCACATTGCTTTGATACGTGGCTACGTTGCTGTGATGAAATACATGTTCCTTTTGACTATGGAGGTCTCCTAAAGGCCATGTTAAGGACTGCAGTTAATGATCAATGACAGAATGAAGTCTGTAGCACGGTTCTATGAGTTGTTACGCTGGCCTGAGGTTTTTCTGATGAATCAGAAAACAGTCTGAAATAATGACTTGCCTGGACAAGAAGAGCATGCATGCAAAGGCATGGGCTTAAGCTCCTATATTCTCTCCGTGTGGAGAGACACACTGTCCTTGTATACAGCAGGAGGGAAAGTGACCACCATGCACCCAACTTTCAGCCTGAGCAAGCAGTTATGTCCAGTCACCAATGGGAGTATTGCATTGGGGAGTATACCACCCCATTTATGTCTACGTGGGAAAAGAAACATAAGCACTAGGGTCTTCGCTTCTGCTACTGTTTTGTTTAACCTTGAAGTAGGAGGTTGGGCCTCAGTTCAGGGATGATACCAATGAGCAGAGCCAGAAAGTGCTCTGAATGACCCCATTTTATAATCAGTAATTAGATAGTTTTAATACTCCTGTTGGACCTTTGTTTGGCTAATACTGGCTTGACACGATACAGAAAAAGAGGTTGCAATCCAATCTCTCTGCATGTACATTTTAATCCTTTTCATTACTGTAAAGGGCATCCAGTACATCTGTCTCTCTACCCCTTTACTACTCAACCAGGTGGGACTGAAGGGCTTTTCTGGTGACTATGGTGACTCAGAACTCATCCAGAAGTGTTGCTGCTGTCTGTACACTTACAAGATTTGTATGAGTCTTTAAGGGATCAAAAACTCTGGCTCTGCAGCAGCCAATGCAAATGCCCAGTGAGGTGGGGACATGTCTTCTCTGTGTGGCATCATTGTGGAAGCATTGTGTTTTACCAATAGGAAGGGTAAACACAAATGAGGAAAGTGGAGTTGCCTCTGCTGACATGATCTCCGCTGCTTTCACTGAGTGGGAGGGGCGAGGTGAATACAAAAATGAAGGAAAAAATACTGGGACAGAGACCAAGGGACTTGTCCTGAAGGCCATTTATGCCTACATTCTCCCTCTCACTGGCCCATGGCATGACAGGAACAGGAAAGGCTGGATTGTCCAGGAAAGGGGAGAAATTTCAGTACTTATATACTGTATGCTTAATCCATTTTAGATAAGGGGTTTTCAAAACCTTTCAGATGTCTAGTACCTCACTGACATCTGGTATCCCAGCATGAAAACCAGAACCCCAAATTAGTTGTCTATTAATTGTCCATGCAAATTTAGGCATCTTAGAGTGAGAGCAAAAACCTAAGAGTAAGCTAAGCCAGGACCTACCTTGTGTCAGCTGCTAGGAGTCAGCCAGAAATGAAACCCCAAGGATATTGTGTATCTTAGATCTTGCCCTTTACTCAGGGCTGCAAGAAATTGCTTTCATGTACTTGATATGTACAGCCAGGACCCTCTCTGAAAGGTGTATGTCTCTAAAGAACAGGGCAGGGCTTATTTGCTCCTTCTAAAATGTAGCCAGAGCTTGTTCTGTGCCCTTCAAAAGTAGTGAGAGAGCTCAGGGGAAACAGTCTCAACTCTTTCCTCATTTTAAAATACTTCCATTCCTCTTTTCCCACTTTACACAAGATAGAGATCACTAGAAGTTTACCTAATACTGATAGGCTGATGTGGGGGGTAGAATCACTCACCTCACCTTTTGGGAAAATGGGGCTTCTGTGCAGAAAATATGAAAGACTATAGTATAGTGGTTAGGCTTAGAGCTAGGGAGCCTGTTTCCATGATTCTGCCTGTATTTTATCTATTTTATCTATTTCATCTACACAGACACTGTTTGGAGAGGAAGAAACAGAACTCTAAACTTTTCCTACTGAGCTGAGGCACTTAACCACTTTATTACTGAATCCTGTTTGGCCTGACAGACCTTGAGGTCTTGTCAGTGCAGTGACATAGTGGTGGACATTGTATCTGCCCAGGCCAGTTTATAGTCTGGTGTCAGGACACTTCCCTCTAAAGCCCTAAATCATCTCATAAAGAAGAGGGAATTAAACTTGATTGTCCTTGTCAAGATGGGTAAATGTAGATAGACAAACTGAGCAATTTTGGAGAAAAAATTAAATTGAAAAAAATCAAAAACTGCCTTTTAAGCTCAGGCTCCAGGTTAACCTATGTCTCCAGGGGTAGGCAGGTATTTTCAGTGTCATGTTTTAAGCTCCTATATCTCAAATAAAGTGCGTAAGTCCTCTTTTGGATCTGGCCCAAAGTCATGGTTAGATCTGAACATAGCATTTACATTAAAAGTCACTGCTTTCTCACCTTAGTTTTGGGTGCGAAGTTCACCGAGTTCATGAACATAAGCCAGTGATCATGAAAGTTTGGCACACACAAGCTAAGGTGGTTCAGAGAGCTGTGGATCTGGCAGACCTACAATGCTCAGTTTCTACAGTTCACACATCCTCAAAGCAGGCAAGGTTATATTCCGCACCTCCCCCCCCCCCACCAAGCATCAGCCTGAGCACAGCTCCATGCAGAGAGCTGGGAAGAAAGTGAAAGATGGAGCTCGCTGGTAACAGTGAGCCTGTAAATGCTCACCATAAGATTGAAGATCCGCCTGCTAGCACTGCCTAAACCTCTGTGCACATGGAGTTGCAGTTCAACCAACCTGTGAGATATTTGTGAGCACAGCATGTAATATCCTGGCACTGCAGGTGATGGCTTACAGGTGGCAGAGGAGACCCTAATATACACGTCGAAAGCACCTTTGCACAATATTAGCCACTGCGGCACACAGTGCAGACAGGTGATAGAAATGCACCTGCAGTTCTTACTTACATGTCTGTATGCATTTATGAGGAAGCTGCAAGGGTGAATGATAGAAACAGCAGCTGGAAGGGTTCTCTAGAGATCATCCAGTCACACCTCCCACCTGAAGCTTGAAACTGTGGGGCTCTGTCCATTGCTTCACCCTTACTGCTCCTTTCACGCTGACAGACTCAGAAATGTAGAGTATCATTTGGGCTGCATGGTGCAAAAGCCAAATAAATGCCTAAACGAAAAATAGAGAAGTCAGGAAAGAGCCTTTAGTTTTAAAATGCATTCCAAGGTTCCCAGGTAGTCTTGCTGTGACTGGAGTATGTGGAGCTTTTTTGCTATTAACCTCAAGATGAATGACTTGTTTTAAAGACAGTAAAAATGCCACATTGTGCAGGTGCCTGTATGTGTGGCTAGATTTCTCAGGAGGACATCAAGGGCTGTAGCCACAGCGCTGATGCTCCCCAGTGCTCTGCGCTGTCTGTGGTGTGTGAGGGGGAAGGAGGTGCAGTCCTGTTCAGCCCTTTCTGCAGGTCCTCCACCCCATTGATGCCCTGTTCGCCTCCAGACCTCTGTACCTGAAACTGCAGACTGGAGGTTTTTAAACAAAATGCCAACTGAATAGAGCAGAAACTAGTAAATGAGCAATAAAGGAATCTGAACACCAGAGGGCAATTAGAAAAGAAACTGAAATGGGAATAATTAGATAATATAATTCTACAGGAATAGTTGATCTTAGTTAATGCTATTGACTGTTTATGATAAACAGAACAAATGGCTTGTCAAAGTACTGCTTGTTTTTCTATGGCTTGATAGATCAAGGTTAGTTACTGTTAGAACCACAACATTATGCTTTGTTTCCAACTGATGAAGGAATAAGATTGATTCGAAACATATGGTGAAAAATACTGCAGCTCTTTGTTTGCATCTGTTATACTTTTACTTGTTAGTAATTGGTTCACAAGTTGCTTTTCTATTTTTTGCTGTATTTTTTTAAATATATTAAGTGAAAACAGAGACTTTTTAGCAGATGCACAAATGAGAGGATAAACATCTCAGAAAGCTTTGAAGCTGTGTTATGGTTTTTTCTCCAGTTTGTTTTTTATCTCTTGGACTACACAGGATTTTCTGCTGGTGAACATGGGTGTAAAGCCTTTTTATTTGGTCACCTGGACCTGATGAGATCTGACATCCTGCAACAGCATTTTTCAGAGAAATAAGCTTTTCAGAGACCCATAAGTAGTAGCAACTTTTCTGTGGCATGTCTGTATTTTCAGAACGGCTTGAAGAAAGTCCCAGACTGTTTAGTTAAAGACAAGGCACTGTCACATGATTAGTCCTCTTAAAGCCCCTTCAAACTGTGAGTAGCCCAACACTCGAAGGCAATTCTTCAGGATGCAGTGCAGTGTATTCACAACATTTTCATGTCTTTATTCTCTCATTAGGCCATGAAGAACAGCTAATCATAACCCCATGATCTGAGTGTATACCACAGCAAGCCTAAAAGGCAGTGGAAATTACAATGTGTGTGCTTCAGTACAATCAATTTTGTTTGTTATTTTAGAGGCATGATTCCTGTTTATGGCAATCAAGCCATCATGTTACACAGAGTAAATCAATAGGGTGATAATGTAGATGTTTACTGTACTTAGAGACTTGCCTGTGACCATGTCTAGGACACACTATATCCTACAAGGCAATGCTCTTCATTTTTATTTTTCTTTGGATCAAGGTTGACATAACTCACAGGTACTAGCAAATCCCACCATGCTACAAAATGCAACATTCTTAAGAGATACATCTGGTACATATTTATGGTGAGCAGAATAAGGACTTGTTTCAATTATGCATGTGGATTAGCTCTTTGAAGGAAAAAAAAAAAAGTAGGTGTTACCTCATGCCCATATAAATCCAGTGGTAAAATGTGCCTAAACCAAAACCCCCTTTATGTGCTGTTACTTGTAAATGGACATTAACATGTTTCAAGCACAGTTCTGATCAAGACACGTAGACATATGTTGCTATGAATCTTGGAGAACATACTGTGCTAGCATTTTTAAGCTATACAACAATTCCTGTGACAGATTTATGTTGTGCCAGAAAGGGACAATACATGGATATCCTGTGGACACAGAACAATGTATTTTCATCAAACACAGACAGGTAGATGAGCAAGTTACTATTGGCTAACTTAAAATCATAGAATAGAATCACAGAATCATAGAACAGAATCAGCTAGGCTGAAAGGAGCTTTAAGATCATCAAGTCCAACTTTTACCCCAGGACTGCCAAAACCACCACTAAACCATGCCACTGAGGGCTTCAACTGCAGTTTTTGAACACTTCTAGGGATGGTGATTCTGCCACTCCCCTGGGCAGCCTGTTGCAATGCCTGAGCACCCTCTCTGAAGAAATTTTCTCTAATATTCAATCTATATCTCCCCTGGGTCAGCTTGAGGCTGTTTTCCCTTCTCCTATTGCTTATTTCTTTGGAGAAGAGAGCAGCCACCTCCTGTCTCCATCCTCCCTGCAGTAGTTGTGGAGAGCAATAGGGTCTTCCTGAGCCTTCTCTTCTTCAGACTAAAAACCCCCAGTCCCTCAGCCGTTCCCCATCACACTTGTGCTCCAGATCCTTCACCAGCTCCATTGCCCTTCTCTGGATCCACTCCAGCACCTCAATGTCTCTCTTGTAGTGAAGCATCCAGAACTGAACACAGGATTTGAGGTGCAGCCTCCCCAGTGCCCAGTACGGGGGATGATCACTGCCCTGGCCCTGCTGGCCACACTGTTGCTGATACAGGCCAGGATGCTGTTGGCTTTCTTGGCTGCCTGGGTACAAGCTGGCCCACATCCAGCACCCCCAGGTCGTTTTCCATGAGCAGCTTTCCAGGCACTCTTCCCCCAGCCGGTAGCGTTGCATGGGGTTGTGTGGCCCATATGCAGGACTCAGCACACATCCTTTTCGAACCTGAGTCCACTGGCCACAGCCCATCAATGCAACCTGTTCAGATCCCTCTGCAGAGCCTTCCTATCCTTCAGCAGATCAATGTTCCCACCCAGCTTGGTGTCATACGCAAATTTACTGGGGCTGCACTCAATCTCATCCAGATAATCACTGAAGATATTAAACAACACTGGCCCTAACACCAAGCTCTGAGGGACACCATTAGTGATTGTGCCAACTAGATGTGACACCATTCACCACCACTCTTTGGGCTCACCCGTCCAGCCAGTTTCCAACCTGAATACACCTATTCAGGCCACGAGCAGCCAGTTTGACTAGGAGAACACTGTGAGAGACAGTGTCAAATGCTTTACTGAAGTCCAAATACACAATGCCCACAACCTTTTCCCTCATCAACCAGGTTGGTCACCTTGTCATAGAAGATCAGGTTGGTCAAGCAGGACCTGTGCTTCATGAAGCTGTGCTGACAGGGCCTGATCCCTCCATTCTCCTACACGTGCTTTGTGATCTCACTTAGGATCATCTGCTCCATGACCTTCCCTGTCACCAAGGTCAGGCTGACAGTTTCCAGGGTTCCTTCCTGCCCTTTTTTTGTCGAGAGCAATCACATTGGACAACCTCCAATCCTCTGGGACCTGCCCACTAGACCAGGGCTGCTGATAGATGATGGGATGTGGCTTGGTAAAGTTCTTTGCCAGCTCCTTCAGCATACAGGTGAAACCCATCTGGCCCCATAGACTTGTGTACCTCTAACTGGAGCAGGAGGTCTCTAACCGCTTCTTCCTGAATTACAGGGACTTCAGTCAGCTCCTGTCTCTGCCATCCAGCTCAGGGAACTGAGTACCCTGGGAGTGGCTGGTGTGACTATTGAAGACTGAGGCAAAGGCAGCATTGAGTACCTCAGCCTTTTCCTCATCCTCAGTCACTATGTTTCCTCTAGTATCCAGCAGAGGATGGCAGTTCCCCTTGGCCCTCCTTTTATTTATATATATTTGTGAAAGTACTTTTTATTATCTTTTATGGCAGTGGCCAGATTTAGTTCCATCTGTGCCTTCGCCTTTCTAACTTTCCCTCTACTAGAATTCTTGTAGAGAAAGGCTCAGAACTGAACACAGGATTTGAGGTGCAGCCTCACAGTGTACAGGGGAATGATCACTTCCGTAGTCCTATGCTGGACTGTAGTTCTGATACAGTCTGGGAAGTAAAGTTGCAGTGGTTTAGATGTTTACAGCAGCCTCCCATGCACACACTATTACTATTTACTTATTACTGCATCTTGCAGTCTACCCAGGGCATCCTGTCAGTCTTTCACTGAGATGTAAATATCATCTCTTGTAGAGGACACTGCAGAATCACGATCTGTTGTAACAGAGTAAATGCTTTGCTACATATTTACTCTGCAGCAGCCAGCTCATTAGAGAAAAATTAGCAACAGTAAAATTGGGTCATCTAACTGCTACTAAAAGTTTGTGGATGTCCATTCTATTGAATGTAAATTGCGAACTGTGGACCCATATCCCTGTTCTGGGAGATGCAGTGGGATCAGGGAGAAGGAGGAACAGGAGGTCATCTTGCAGAATAACCTCAATGCAGAATATAATTTCCTAGTTCACAAAATTCAGCAGATAATGGCATTGCTACAGGCTCAGATTGTCGGGTTTTTGGGGAGGGTTATCTGCAGCCACTTTCTAATCCATGTTGTGTCTGAAAGAAGGGGAAAAAAAAAAGGCACAGTAAAAAACAGCATTACTTTTCAACAACATGGGGGAAAAATGGAGATTAATGATGACAGAATTTCTGCTTCCTTTGTCTGTAACTAAGTTACATTTTCTAGGGAAATGGAGGAGGGGAAATCTTGAAGAAGCCTCTGTGTTATTTGCGGCATGAGCTTTTTTTGAAGTTAGTGACACTGATTCTCTCTTCCTGAATCTCTCTTATTTCAATTATTTCTAGAGTGCAGAACTGCTGCCTTCACAGTGTGCCCATGGAAAGAATCTGAAGCGTGTCATGGTCTGAAAACTTTACATTCCCCAGAGTATGCTAGGTTCAGGCCTTCTCCCTCTGTCTTGCACAGACTTCCAAATCTACCCTTGAGGGAAGCATTCTTTGGCAATTCCCCAAGTAAACCTTGCCTTGTTTCTTGGGGTTTCTGCCTCCCTGCCTCAGGTTTTGCTCTATGTGGATGAATTATAGTTTTGAGACTCTTGGCAGATGATGGCCCATTCCTACAGATTCCTGCAAGGTCTCTTTCAGGGTATAGATCATAGCAGGTAGCAACATTTTATTTTAGTTTTGTGATAGCTTTTCCATAATAACTTAGCATAATAAGTATTTTTAAAATCAGATTTATGTGTTTAATAAAATGAATACAATTTTTTTTCAGAAGATTTGACATTTTATGGAATTCCATCTATTTGTGTTTCAATTAGCTTTGTTAACAATGGCAAAGTTAGTAATGATGTTTGGCAGTCAAAACACGTTATGAAGTATTTGAACAATACAAGGTTAGTTAAGTTAAAGGAGATGTTGTGCAGAGCATTTCAAATTGAATTTGGATAGTGGCAAGCATCTGTGTGTTTGGAAATCTCTAAGTTTCTGCCTGAAGGGTAAATTGAAGCTTATATAAACAAGAACTTGTGATCTAATGTTTGGGCTTTTACTGACACAGACACAAAGACACACACAGATGCACACAAATAAACCTCTATGGGAGGTTACAAAAGATATATTAAAAAAAAAATAGAAGAGAGAAGAGGTAGAGGAAGAGATGAGACATGTTAGCTGTCTATTTAATGTTTTTCACTCATGTAATACAGCCTGGAAAGCCTTTTTCCACAGTTCCACCAAGCCAGACCTGTAAAAGCAATTATCTGTCATCATAATGTGAATCAAGTTTGCAACTGCTGTGGTTCTGAAAAGCGTGACAAAGTTAATTGAAATTGAAGAGTTTTCACTTCCTGAGATAAGGTGTGTTTTCAGGGGAAGTTTGTTGCTATGTTGGCTTTAGTTAACTATTCTTAAGTCTCTTGTTAAAGGATTTGTGTTATTTCTGTGGGTGGATCATAGTCTCATCCAATTATGACTTCAGTAGAGCCAAACTTTGTGTCATATGCTTTACTAGCCCATACTGGTTTGCACGTTCCTCTCGCTTCACAAGAAGATTATAAAAAAAAAAGAGGCAAAAAAGTTTATCTCTCAAGTGATTGCAAACAGTACTTTGGAAGTATCAAATTTTACTGAAAGTTTGTTTCACTCCAAAAATATCATTTTGGTGGCTTAGTGGTGTATTGTTTTAGTAGCTACAATAAAATTGTTTGAAATCTGGCAGAAAATATTTATTCTCAGCCCAGAAGCCAAATGTGAAATATTCCTAGGTTTCCTTGGTTAGTTATCTTCTAATCTTGATTATAAAGCAGCATGCATTTGCTTTCACCTGATTTACACCCTTTTTAAAGTGATCTCACTATTAACATAGCTTACTGTTAACAATTGAAATTCTGAAGGAATTCATGGCCTTGGTACTACTGCAAGTAATGTAAGACTATGCAGAGGAAACTGGAACTTTCTGAGTCTCCGGGGTATATTACATGCATGATTCTCTTTTTTTTTTTCAGCCCAGTTTTGCTCTAATATCATTCCATTGACTTGCAGTGGAGCTGTTCCAGAGCATCTTGTCAGATGCTCAGCATCCTTAACCCTGACTGAAAGACTGCACAAAAAAAAAAATTCTTTCCATTTTGGTTGGGGGTGTGGGGAATGGGTAGTGAAGAGGAGGCATTTAGAACTTCTTGGTGCCAAATCAGTGGAAATACCAAAAATAACATTTTATTGGGGGGGGGGGGGGGGGGGGAAGTTTTTTAAGAACTGATTGTTTTGATACGTTTGAAAATTTTGTTCTAATGTTGGTTCCTGCTCTTGATGTCATTTATTTCTCATTATATGGAGAAATTGTTCAGTCACTTTAAAGGAAATTTAAAAAAAGTTTGAAAAAGTGATTCAATGTTCCTAAGAAATCTGTTTTATAAAAGTAGAATTATTATTTCAGTGAATGTTTCCAGGCAAGGCATACAAGTGATACAGATAGGACCTGTGTCTCTAAAGACATTTGCACAGTTAAGCCCTAAGTAAGAGGAGAAGGAAGCCTTAGTCTTCCTGTCAAACTCCATATAACATAAAAGGCCAAGGTGGCATTAAATAACAGTTCTAGGAATATTTTCTCTCTGGAAGACTAAGCCTCTTTATGGCAGCCTGCTGCAGCTCCCATTTTTATTTCACTTTGGCCTCCAGCATTCCCCAAATATCTCTGAGGCAAGACAGAAACCAAGAGTGAGGATGCAAGAGAGGGTCACATCAGACTCTAATCGAGAAATCTGGAGCAGTTATGATACTCCCAAGAATAGTGCAAGACCTGGCATCCCTACAAGAGGCTTAAATTTAATCTCACTGAAGCCATTAACTTCCAAAACAATGCCATGGAAGTCAATCTAGCTTTTAGGGACAGCAGAAGGGTTTAGACTGTACAGAACAGGCCTCCATGACCTAATAATTTGTCCAGAACAATATTCCTGGATTTTCATTTTCTTTTTTCTTTCAGATGAGTCTGTAGAAGACATGCATGCCTCAGATCTACTGAACTTCTTGGGCGTCTGGGACTAAAGCTCAGAACTGAGCATCCCCAAATTAATTCTGAGCCTGAGAAACCATTGGAATTACACCTGAAGAAAAGTAACATCTAGCATTTGAGCTAGAATACGATGAGCAAAAGGTGGGAATGCAGCTAACCCTGCAAGAACAGCATTCTCCTCTCTCACTGCTCTGCCAAATGCACATATTTGACTATAAAAATTCTAATTAGGCTCATCATAATGCAATGGAAATTTCCCAGGACAGTCTTCATTGCTAGAAATAGGCTAAATGAACCTTACTGGAAGTGTTCTATCCCTGTACACTAGTTAGATTGTCCTCTCTTTTGTTTCTGGTACAAGTTCTAATTTTGGACATGTAAACAGGTTTCCAGTTTTCCTCCATCCTCTTTACCTTCTCCAAACTGTTGCATTTTTGAAGACTGAAGCACACACATCATTTAAGTATTACATTTCTCCTATCTGGCCTGCAGCCATGCCCCCTTAGGTGATGAGCTCACTGGATCTCATAAGCCACAGCAGGGTTAGGCTAGGTCAGCAAGTACTGGAGGGGATCTCCAAGGAGAAACCGGGTGCTGTGGGAATCACAGGTGGTGGTTCAGTAGGTGGTACCCTTTCTTTTGAAGTTCACCTGAAAAACCACTGCCGGCTGCCAGATGGATCCACATGTGGAACGCTGTCCTCTTTCTTTCCCAGGGTCAACATTGTGGCTGCTGAGTTCCATGTGGGCACCACTGGTAACGTGTCCATCATCGAGATGCCATCCCTCTGTGGGAGGTATCACATGTAGGCTTAGGGATGGCCAGGTCCATATGCTCTACTGACTGATACACTCACCTGCCAAACAAAACCTCTTGAGGAGCAAGGGAGAAGAAATTTAGGGAAGCTCTCCCTCGAGGATATTGGGATCTCACAGGAGATGGGAGGCATGGAGGCAAGATTAAATGTGGCCTGAGTAATGAGATCTGACTGCTCAAAGTATCCCCTAAGTGTCAGGCAGATAGAGCTTGCATGGCTTCCAGCCTCCTTTGCAACTCTTTGGTCATGTTGCTCTGCATCATCTACAGCTCTGTTTTGTCTTCCCTTGCAAGGGCTTAAAACTTTCTGACTGCCCTAGACACTGGCACTGAGAATGTAAACCAGTGTTCAAAACCCAACTGTTAGCATTTCTTTCCCACAAAAATTAAACAGCTCCACAGCCCAATGACTTCCCAGGTTTTCTTGCACAACAAGAAAAATATCACCTTCTGAAGCACTTCATTACCATCCCCAAGATCTGTTGGGTATGGTGCAGCTCCCAAAATATTTAATTTCCCAGACCACCTGGGAGAGCCCCACAAACCACTGGTGGTCCACAGACCGCAGTCTGAGTGCCACTGTGTTAGGCTACTGGTTAAAGAAAGGGAAATTAAACACAGAAAGCTGTTAAAATGACATTGCATGTGAGTCATGGCTCCACATTAAGTAATGCTCTTACAGAGCACTTGTCCCCCAGGATGAAAGCTTCCCACCTTCTGTCTCTAGTCTACCTCTTAGTAATAAATATCATGTTTTATTATTACAGAAGTGAAAGAAATGCTAATGCTTTGTCTGAGAAACAATGAAATGTTAGAAATAGAAATATAATGAAAGGTGTATGACTGAATACAGTGTACAACTGAATACCATATTCATATTTCTGCTACGGACATGCAATGAATTCTTTAAATTTCCACTGAAGCTCATTTAAATGAAAGTTGTCGAAGAATACTTCTTTTTCACATTGTCTCTTTCCAAAGCACACCCTACTGCAACCAGATCCTGTCTCTTTGTTCATTTAATATTGGGCTGTAACAAGCTTGCTTCAGCCCTGCCTGCTAACTGGTGGGGTCATGCAGAGAAAGGGTCTAGCAGCCACAGGTTTGTGCAGTCCCCCGTATGATATTTAAGCCATTTTTAATGAGCTAATTTTTATGATTGCAGATTCACTTGGGCTTAAAAAAAAATGATTCAGACCTGGGGAAAGGCTGCCATGCAACAGTGGTCCATTACAACTGCAGTCTTATTATGGTTATTCGTCCTTCATCATCAGGTTACAAACGTTGTCCCGTCAAACCCCAGCTCTGAAGGTGCACAACACAGAATACAACCCTATGGATGACAGCAGAATGTGGCTTTTTTCCTTGTCATCCTCCCACTTTCAGGTTTTGGACACAGCAGATACATCTAATTTGCAGGGCTCTTTGTGACATGGGCACACCGGTATTTGGACTTCGTGGTTCAACCACTGCCTGATGATATGCATAGAGCATGCAGAGCTCTGGATTTAGCTGATTCCTCCGGAGAAGCAAGGGGCCAAGGTCTGGATCTGTCATGCTTGGGATTTGCTCCTCGTGCTGGGTGGCATGATCTTGTGCAATACATGGCAAAGGGGAAGGGTCAAGACAATAACTGTCTGCCAGCCGGGATATGAAAAAAATGAAGCGTCAGAAATATGGGTAGTGATGCACATAGGATTACTGTCAGCCCTTTGAAATGGTGAAGCCCAAACCTTGTATTTTCAGATCAGCACCTTAACCCTAAGTCTGTTGGTTACCCTGTCTCAATATTGCACTGGAGGTGAGGATAGACAGCTCAAGGATGCCAAATCCCTCATTTGCACGAGGCACACAGAGCTTGGCAGGCTGTCAGGCAGCCTGGCAAGCAGCTGGCTATGCTATCGCAGCAGTGGAATGATGATCCCTGCCCTTCCCACACCAGGGCTGGGATCTTAGCAGCTGCCTGCTAACAGGCAAGTTTTCTGACTTCTGTGCTTTCACGTATCTTCACATGAGCTGCTGCTTTTGTGTTTTGAAAGCGTGACTTGGTTCATTTTTATGGTTTAGAAAAGAAGACTTGTTTTTAAAGCATCCCCTAGCAAATTGACTATAATGGCAACATTTCAGCAAGACCTGGCAGCATACATCTGGACAGAAAGGAAGGAATGATGTAGGCAGGACTCTCCGGGAAAGCTGCTGGTAGGAGTGACTGGCACCTGAATGGTTCATCTGATATTTGTGGCCCATCTCTCCAGCAACAGTTACTCAGCATCCAGTTGACCTCACGTTGGAGACCACCAAGACGGATCCTCTGTGGTGTGTGTACAAAAGGCTGACACTGGGGAATTTGAGGGAATTTCCAGAAGCGTGTTGGCCACTTCTGAATTCTAGTATTGGATGGTAGGCCCATGATATCAGCTGTCAACAATAACATATTGCATTAACAGTAATAATAATAACAGGAATATTTGGTGATAATAATACTAAGGAATAGTTTGGGTTTTTTTTACCAGAATTCTCAGAATCACTTTTCAGTATGCAGACACAGAAAATTTCACTATGCCTCCAGCAAAGTGAATAGGATATATTCTAACCCTTCAGTATTAATGCTAGAATATTTTTGATAGTACCAAATACACATTTTCTTTGATTATTTTCAGCAGATTCTAGTATTGGTGTAATGCAAATGAAATGTCGAACTGCTGTTTGCCACCAGTTTACTATTTACACTTGAAGAAAAGATTCAGAAAGTAATTAACCTGCGTTTCTAATTTTTACTTTGATTAGGCATTTGAGGTATCTTAGTAATGCTGAGGTAGAAAATTAATTAAGAAAACATTGAAAAAAAACACTTCCAGAGCTTCTGGCATAAGGAGTGGGACTTGTTTCCCTGTCAGGTAGGACAAAACACAGTATTTTCACACAAAACTGGCTTCTGGATATGGTTGGCTTCCACATGAGAAATCAGCATTTGATAGAGCAGGTGGAGTACCTGAGAGGTCATCTGTAAAAAGACAGAGATCTGGCCAGAGCTGCATAGAATACACAGAACATCCTTTCACCACAACTGCTGCCCAGATTAATACCAAACGTGAGGCTGAAAGGACAGGGATGGAGATCCAGAATCTTTGCACATCTCTGTGATCCAGCAACGTGTCCAGAGCAAGAGCAGGAGATGTTACTGGTTGGAATTTTACGTCTGGTAACTTCTATGTCCATAAGGACATTTAAGAATGTCAGAACTTGTGTGATGGCCAGACGCCTGGGGAAGCCAAATAGCTTAATACAATGGGGGTCAAGCTCCAGAACAGAAATTTTATGCTAGTTGGAGACATTGTAGTGTAAGCAGAAACACTACTAAATAATTCTGGAGTTTGAGAATGGGTTACAAACTGCATATGGATATAGCCCACAGAAAAACTATTTGATGGACATTTAGCACTTTCTAAGTTAGTTCCACCATCTTCCCTATCCTAGCACATGAAACTCTTTGGGATTGGATGGTCTGGATTATTGTGTGAGTTAAATGAACCTTTAACCATAATAAATATGGAATGGCGCAGTATTCCCTTGTTTATTTCATGGAAAACAAGGCATGATAGCACTTACGATTTTCTTGCTTTTTTATATAGCTCTGTTCACTCTATCCACCTGGCGCCTTTTGATGATTCATTTTAATGTGTTCAACACATGCTCATACACAGACTGAGATCACGATAGAGAAGTGCTGCAGTGTGAGTATCCAGGAATCTATGCCCAATCAGTTGTTGACAGTGACAGAGTGACAAATGCTGTCAATATTGTATGATGTGAAAAAACCTACTGGAAAATTCAGTCCTAGAAAATTCTGAAGAACTTTTTTTCCAAGGGGTTGGTGATATAAGCAAAAAGTCCCCCAAGCACATATTTCCCTTGAAGAATGTAGATGGTTTCAGTATTTGAAGTCAAGCACACGCATATGTTCTGTGGTGATCCAAAGCTGTTACCACTGAATGTGTATGACTTTATCTGAATTCCCCCTTTACTATGATAATTTATGTCAGTTTTATGATTTACTGTAGATTTATGACATACACCAGACTGTCATTCTTCATAACTAGATAACTGAAGTAACCTCCAAAATATTTAGCATCATACCTAGAATGTGCATTGATGGTACTCAGTAAGTTCTGCTCAAATTTATGTAATTCCTTCTAAGAGTATCCAGTACCCAACACTGAGGATGTATCCAGGGATAGAAAACAGTATTTCCCATTATTCCAAATTACTAAAAGCTGGGTTTAGAGTGCATTTTCAGTCTTATTTCTTTTCTTTTAAGAGCACAGATTACTTTTATTAGATAGGCAGACAGACAGACAGACAGACAGATAGATAGTTATGGCTAAAAGTACCACAACAGAAAAACAATGTTTTTCATTTAAATTGTTTTGCTTTTCACTCAGCTTGTCTTACTCAAAAGCAACAGAAGACCCTTGACTTCATTTATATTTCAAAGCATAGTCACTCTTAGACATCTGTTTTGATGGAAGTTTAAACTACTTTGCTGACTTTGTTACTTTATATAAATGTTTAAAGACAATTCAATAAAGTGCAATTTCTTTGAGACAGGTACTATCATGTCAGTTTGAGGTAATCATGGCCATGCCTGCTTACATGTTTCTAATGCCATTTGATAGGTGTCACTGACTTTTATGAAAATCTTTGAGGCACTTCCTTATAGACTGTGTTTGGAATTACTGTACATATCTCTTTCCTGGCCTCTGGCTTAATCTTACAATGTAAATAGGTTCATATGGCTGGCACAGAGAGGGATAAGGTGTGTATTACTAGAGCAAATACTTCAAAGGGGTATGCATGGTTTCAACCAAAATTAAGAACAGGAGAGCCCTGTGTAGACACTTTCTTTTTTTGTTTCCCTTTTTTCTCATTCCCTCTTTAAATGAAGAATGTCTGGGGTGAAGCTTTCAAAAAACATTTTAAAAAATTTAAATAATGTTATATGTTATCCTACTTGAGCTTTTTTATGCTTGAAATTGATGGTATTGAAACATAACAGCTTAGCAAACAAAATAGGGATGTTGAAACTTATCGATGTATCTATTATAGTATTATTAGCATGTGAGCCAGGAAAAGATAAATGCCAGTACTTGTTATTAACAAGGATAAAAAATGCTTTAAAAATAGGACTACCAGTGAAAAATATCACCTATACTAATGCTTTTAAAACACTGAGAAGCTGTATAGGGTAAAAAGCCAAACTTGTCACATGTAACCATGCTACTGAAGCAACCTGTATTCTTTAGTATCTTATTCCCATTTAGAGGTAAGAACTGCAACTAAATTCATGACATGGAGTTCGTGTAACATATAATATGAATTTATGCACTCTTAATGTCGTTAGAAGAGTGAAAACAAGTATTGTGTTGTTTCATTTCAGGCTGGGAACGAAAACTGCAACAGCAAATATTTCTTAAAATGCTTTCACTGCAGCTAAGGAGACACAACTGTTTGAAATGAATTGCTCTTGATCTCAGTAACACTGAATTTGGCTTTTGAGCACCAGTATAATGGATATGCCCAAATGCTATTAAAGTTATTTTGTATTGCAATCATAAATAGCAGCTTTTGCTTAGGCAAGGCAAGAAAAAATTATCTCAAGTTAGGAGTGGGTAGATCTTAGGCTACAGGAGAGTACCATGCTGTCATGTAGAAATGACAGGAATTGCAAAATGTTTAAAAACTTTCTTCCACAGTTCACACTAAGTTATTTGATGCCAAATGTGTATGCATCTGGATTTTGGCTAAAGCTGTACATTTAATAGCTTTTTCCTTCTCTTTCCTTCCTCCAGCATGTAATTTGGGCACTACTTCTGGGTTATTGTTGCAACACCAACTTACACTTTAAAGGAAAAAAAAGGATTTTAGTTCTGAAACCCCAGTGGTTATGAGGAAAAAGCCCAGATATAACCAGTTTAAGAGTGTCTTTTCAGATGGAGAAGAGCAACCCTACAACAACTTTTGTCCCATAATACAGACAGTATGGGGGCAATCCTATTCCCCTGCGTAAATGCATACAACATTTTACAACCAAGTTTTTCTGGGACCACTCTATTTCAGCTAAAATACCACAGCAGATGAAGAATATGCACTACCATCCAGACAGTAACACCTCTTGTCTGAAAGAAATTTGTTGGACACAAATATTGCAACACTTTTTTTATCTCACAGATAATACATCATACTATTCTTACTGCATGTAAACAAAACAAAAAAGCATCAGACTGGTTTTCCTTAATAGAATTATGTGTAAGATGCGAAACCAAGTGAATAATAATTATGAAGTGACAAAAAAAAATAATGATGTTATGCTTATATTTATAGAAGGTGAAAATCCTAAAATACCATCTGCACATTGTGCTTCATGAAGCATCTGATAGCTTTGTGTTTTTCTCTGAATATTAAGAAAATATGGTTACACCAGCTGAAAGCAAATCTTGACTTAATGTTCCATATGCTGTTGAAAAGAAATCATCTTTGGTTGCAGCCTGTAGATATGATCTATAGTCTATTGAAATCTATAGAAATCATTATATCATTTCAGTGAAGAGCTGCATCAGGCCCAAAAGCAGGTATTATTTGAGAAGAGCAGTAAAGATAGGATTTGATGGCATATTTAAGTCAGAAAGTCATGAGAACTTGACTTAAAGCGTGGTAAAGAAAAGTAAGTCTTCCTAATGGTAGGAATAAATAATATAAGGAATGTCTGTCAAGACAAATTGGAAAGATGCTATTATACATACATTGGGCAACATAATATACCTAAATAAATTGTGTAGAGGACCACTCACACTAAAATCAGATGCTGAACACAAGTCTGAGTATATTTGAATCATTAGAAATTGTTTTTAAGAGAAACTTAAAAATGAGATCACTTAAAAAAGTAAAATGTAAAAAAAAATTATTTTTTTTTAATTGGGGAAAGTAAATCTGTAATACTGTAAATCACTGTTTGCCATTTAAGAAAACACTAGTGGCCCTCACAATTTGCTACATAAGATTCTGTTCTAGAAAGTTATATGAAAATTTTCTTGCAATACAGACAACTCGGAAATTAGGAGGGTCCAGAACAATTAACATTATTGTGTTTTCTATCTCTTAGAGTGCTAATTATGCCATGGGTTTGTTTAACTAAATTTTGACCTTTTAACTGTGTGCATCAGTGTTCCCATTAGTTCTCAACACTCCTATGTTCTTTCATTAGTCAGTAACAAAGCAGTTTACTGTTATTTTGAGTTAAACCTTGACTTGTATTTTGTTGATATTTTCCTTGATAAACATCCACAAAAAAATTCTCCTCCACCATAAGCCCTGTTTCTAATTCATTCTGTCCTAGGAGACTAATGACTTTCTTCTTTCCAGCAGCCTAATGAATTCTTCATGCAATTTATGTCCAGCTACCTGCGAAGATACAGGATTGCATTCAGTGTGGCTTAAATCTGAAGGTCCTGCATAGCTGGAATACTTCCTTGTTGGGCTGGGAGTGCTAGACTTTGCACTTTCATAGTCCAGAACTGAATTTTTTTTGAGTCATCGCCTGCCCTTTGAAGAGGTCTCTTTCCAAATGACTATGCATCCTGCTCAATTTAACGCACCAGTACAAGATCAGTAAGACTTCCCTGATGTTTAATTGTTTCTACTACTTAATTTAGTTACTTTAATTTACTTTAGTCTTAATTAAGAACATTACTAACCGCTTGCACTCAAACCACTGCAAAATCTTGACATGAATCCTTATCCAGACCCAGCCTCCTCTTATGGGTATACAGGAGCAAGCTGGAAGTGCACCACTCTGAGGCACCCTTCTTTTGCATGGGTCTTGCTGGTGCCAGACCCTGCCCTGAGCTCTGTGGTTCTGTGAAGCAGTCCCAGCTGCAGGCCGAATTTTGTTGTTTTTCCATAGCCTGTGGACCTTCCCCCATTACCAGAAACACTGCAGCCCCCACTGAAACCTTTCTGAAGTCCCCTGTCAGTTGTATGGACTGCCTCTGATCTCAGTGTGAATGTTGCAACTTAAAAGATAAATCCTGTCAGGAATCACTGTGGAGGAATTACTCAGTGTTTATCATCATCTTTATGCTTACAAGAACACTGGACCATTTTAGCCAGACATATTGAAGAGAGAGAGAAAAAAACAAATTTATGTTTCTTTTTTAATAAGAATTTAGAAATGGAAGAGGCTGAATACTGACCCAAGAGAAGATTCCCACCTTGTTTAGTATGCTTCAGTACAACAAACATAGCATGTAAAAACATAATTTAATAGACAGATATTCAACATTCACTTGTTATTGTTGGCTTTCAGGGACATATAACTGACTTTTCTGTCACACATTTTTGTTTTCCAGCACTTAGGATCCCAGAAAAATTACTTGTTAAGTGACTATGTAGCTGAAATACCATTTTCACATTTATTAATGAACATGGTAGTGAGGTCCTTTGGCCAGCTGTCTTTTATAAGTTTTCTAAAAATTACAGCACAATACTGTATTAGATTGGATTAATTTCTTTTCTCATCATACTTGAAGAAGTGTGTAATAAGAACTATATATAGGAATACTTTACAGTATGTAACTCACTGAAAGTAGCAGAATTCCCACCCTAGTCAGAGCAAGCCAATAATTGCAGCATTAGCTTTGGTACTATGGAGAAGACATGCAAGAGCTTTTTCTAAGAAATTACTCTTTGACAAGCATTTCTCATGGTAACATAAAGAGTTGTTTCCATCATGCTTCTGTGTAATAGATAAAATGTCCCTGGACTTTGCTCCTAGACCCGGACCTTTTAACCTCTGAATTCTGGAATGCAGAGATTTTTCTTATATTTCAAGTAACTGGGTATCTTATGTCACAATTACAGAGGTGCAGGTTGACATATGTATTTCAGTTTACTTCCCATAGGGTACTGTTGATGTCATGAGGAAAAGGCAGGTGTTTTGCACTCTTTCACTGAAACCGCTGTTAGTAGATTGGTCCAGTTACAAATGTTCTTTAATGCCTCTTTTGTTAATACTGAGGATTCACTACTGAGTGTAATTGGAAGGTTTGTGTTTACTGCACATGTGAGAAAAATCCCAGGCAACATAATTTGGTCTTTAAGTTTTCCCTGATAAGTTTCCTGGCTTCTTCACAGCAATGAATTAGCGAACATCAGTTTGCCTTCCAGTTCTTCCTAGGTCTCTGTTTTGCACTCTGTTTTGAACATTAGAGTTCATCTCTCTAATTGCCACCTCAGGGTACAACTTGCTTTCTTATTTTGGGGGCCAGAGAAATGTGTGTACATAATAATTCCCACCCCCAGCCTATGTGAACTGCAGTAATATAAAAGAAACCTGTATCACACAGATCTGTTCATCTTTGGTTTGAGAAGTTATGTCAGTGATTCAGTGCTGAATTGGTGTCTTACAGCACTCACACAGTTGCAAGCTGGAGGCACCATATCTCATCTGGACAAGATGCACCACAGAGGTCTGATCTACTTTGAAGTCAATGAAGATCAGTCTGTGAAAGAAAATCAAATGTTGGGCATTAAGCCTAATGTCTCAGTTACCTCCTAACTGTGGTACTTCCAGATGCACACACACATGTATACACATACATACTTTTAGTGTTCACATTTAAATGCTTCTTTAAAAACAAGCAGAGCACTCTAATTCCTAAATCTGATTATTACTGTGATTAATTTTAAAAGCTAGCATTCTTCCAGATAAAAAGTTTATACAGAAATGTAAATTTTTCCACTTTTTTCTTTCACAGGATTTGGGGCCAAAGGGGACCATTAGATCCTCTAGGTTCATTCTCTTTATGTCACAGGCTGTTAAATTTCTCCAAGTTACCCTTGTATTAAGCCCACTAATTTGTATCTGAGTAAATCACAACTCATATATAGAATCATAGAATCATAGAATAGTTAGGGTTGGAAACGACCTTAAGATCATCAAATTCCAACTCCCTTGCCGTGGGCAGGGACACCTCACACTAATCATATCACCCAAGGCCTCGTCCAACCTGGTCTTGAAAACTGCCAGGGATGGAGCATTCACAGACTCCCTCGGCGACCCATTCCAGTGCCTCACCACCCTAACAGGAAAGAATTTCCTCCTTATATCCAATCTAAACTTCCCCTGTAAGTTTCAACCCGTTAACCCTTGTCTTGTCACTACAGTTCCTAATGAAGAGTACCTCCCCAGCATCCCTATAGGCCCCCTTCAGATACAAGAAGGCTGCTCTGAGGTCTCCATGCAGCCTTCTCTTCTCCAGGCTGAACAGCCCCAACTTTCTCAGCCTGTCTTCATAGGGGAGGTGCTCCAGTCCCCTGATCATCCTTGTGGCTCTTCTCTGGACTTGTTCCAACAGTTCCATGTCCTTTTTATGTTGAGGACACCAGAACTGCACACAATACTCCAGGTGAGGTCTCACAAGAGCAGAGTAGAGGGGCAGGATAACCTCCTTCGACCTGCTGGTCACGCTCCTTTTGATGCAGCCCAGGATACAGTTGGCTTTCTGGGCTGTGTGAGCACACTGAAGCTGGCTCATGTTCATTTTCTCATCAACCAACACCCCCAAGTCCTTCTCCACAGGGCTGCTCTGAATCTCTTCTCTGCCCAACCTGTAGCTGTGCCTGGGATTGCTCCAACCCAGGGGTAGGACCTTGCACTTGTCATGGTTAAACTTCATGAGGTTGGCATCAGCCCACCTCACAAGTGTGTCAAGGTCCCTCTGGATGGCATTCCTTCCCTCCAGGGTATCAACCGAACCACACAGCTTGGTGTCATCGGCAAACTTGCTGAGGGCGCACTCAATCCCACTGTCCGTGTCAGCGACAAAGATGTTGAACAAGACCGGTCCCAACACTGATCCCTGAGGGACACCACTCGTTACTGGTCTCCAGCAGGACATTGAGCCATTGACCACAACTCTCTGTGTGCGGCCATCCAGCCAGTTCTTTATCCACCGAGTGGTCCATCCATCAAATTGATGTCTCTCCAATTTAGAGACAAGGATGTCGTGTGGGACAGTGTCGAATGCTTTGCATAAATCCAGGTAGATGACATCAACTGCTCTACCCCTGTCCATCAGTTCTGTGGCCCCATCATAGAAGGCCACCAAATTGGTCAGGCAGGATTTCTCCTTAGGGAAGCCATGCTGGCTGTCACCAAGCACCTTGTTGATTTTCATGTGCCTTAGCATGCCTTCCAGGAGAATCTGCTCCAAGATTTTGCCAGACACAGAGGTGAGACTGACTGGTCTGTAATTCCCCGGGTCATCCATTTTCCCCTTCTTGAAAATGGGGGTTATATTTCCCTTTTTCCAGTCATCGGGAACTTCACCTGACTGCCATGATTTCTCAAATATGATAGCCAGTGGCTTCGTAACTTCATTCGCCAGCTCCTTCAGGACCCATGGATGGATTTCATCAGGACCCATGGACTTGTGTATGTTCAGGTTCTTAAGATGGTCTTGAACCAGATCCTCTACTACAGTGGGCCCAAGGTCTTCATTCTCACAGTCCCTGCGCCTGCCTTCCGAGACTTGGGTGGTGTGGTCAGAGCCTTTGCCAGTGAAGACCAAGGCAAAGAAGTCATTCAGAACCTCAGCCTTCTCCAAATCCTGTGTAGCCAGTTCTCCTGAGAGCTTTCTGAGGGGGCCTACATTCTCCATAGTCTGTTTTTTATTTGCTATGTACCTGTAGAATCCCTTCCTGTTATCCTTAATATCCCTAGCCAAGTTTAATTCTAACTGGGCCTTAGCTTTCCTAACCTGGTCCCTACCTTCCCGGACAACATCCCTGTACTCTTCCCAGGCCACCTGTCCTTGCTTCTACTTATTATAAGCCTCTTTTTTCATTTGAATTTTCCTCAGGAGCTCCTTATCCACCCAAGGAGGTCTCCTGGCCCTCCTGCTGCACTTCCTTCTGGTTGGGATGCAGCACTCCTGAGCTTGCAGCAGGTGATACTTGAATATCAACCAACAGTCTTGGGCCCCCCTGCCCTCTAGGGCTCTATCCCATGGAAACTTACTAAGCAGGTTCCTGAAGAGGCCAAAGTCTGCTCTCCTGAAGTCCAGGGCAGTGAGCTTGCTGCACGCTCTTCTCACTGTCCTGAGGATCTCAAATTCAACCATCTCATGATCGCTGCATCCAAGGCTGCCCTGGAGCGTCACATTTCCAACCAGCCCTTCCCTGTTGGTGAGCACGAGGTCAAGCATGGCACCTCTCCTTGTCAGCTCCTCTATCACTTGCAGAAGGAAGTTGTCTTCCACACAATCGAGGAACCTCCTGGATTGCTTGTGCCGGGCCGTACCGTCCTTCCAACAGATGTCAGGGTGGTTGAAGTCACCCATGAGGACAAGGGCCTGCGAGCGTGAGGCTTTTCCCATCTGTCTATAGAGTGCTTCATCCGCAGGTTCTCCTTGATCAGGCGGTCTGTAACAGATCCCCACAGTAACGTCTCCCATCGCTATATTCCCTTTAACCCTGACCCACAAACTCTCTGTTGACTGCTCACCTGTCCCCAGACAGAGTTCCATACTCTCCAGCCTATCCCTAACATAAAGGGCAACTCCCCCTCCCCGCCTGCCAGGCCTGTCTTTCCTAAAGAGCCTGTAACCTTCCATTCCAACACTCCAGTCATAGGAGCCATCCCACCATGTTTCTGTGATGCCTATTATATCATACCCCTGTAGACATGCACACATCTCTAATTCCTCTTGTTTGTTCCCCATGCTACGGGCATTTGTATAGAGGCATCTGAGCCGAGCTCCAAATGAAGCCGGCTTATTGGCTGGAGAGGCTGGGATATCTCTACATTGCTCCGTGCATTTATTATAGGTTCTGGCAACTGACTGGGTGTGTTGGGATGGAATGATGCCTCCCTCCCCTAACACATCTAGTGTATGGCTCCAGCTAGGCACTTCCATCTGGCTGGTGTTGCAAATCCCTTCCTGAGTCCCCCATGAGCCCATGTGGGCTTCCTACAGAAGTCTTTTTGCTGCCTGTAAGTTTGTCTCCACAGTTATTATTCTGTAGAAGAAAAATATTGGTTCATAGACTAAACCCAGACCTGACACTAGTTGCCCACCCCAATATTTTTATTTGAGTTTGTCTCTTTTACACATTCTAGTCCTATGTCTAGGTGTTTAACCTCTACTCATGACAAACATGTATTGCCATAGTCTTTGAACCAAAGTATGCTTCAAGGTAATTTTACAGTGACCTCCTTTTCTCTGACCTCTTTTCTAGCCTATTCATTGAATATTTGTCCTTGTGGCTTTGAGATATGTAGGGCAGCACAGGCAGCAGACACCCGTGTGCTTCATGTCTGAAAAAACAAACCCTTGGTAATTAGTGGTTTAGTATTGAGCTGGTAATCCAGTGAAATCCATATTGCAGCATTTGTTAGGACTCTGCTGACAGTATTTGGGTTACTGAACCAATGGACTCACTGCTCACTGTAAGGTGTGGAGAGGATGGGTGACTCCTGTGTTGCATCATGCTCAATTCTGCTTTCCACTTCCTGTTGTATGAGTTCCTTCTTGCAGTGTCTGCCCATTACTTTATTATCTTAGAAGGGGCAGCATAATTAAAAGCTTCCTGTCCTGGAATCATAAGATATCCCCACAGATAAGCCAAAGATTGATGACGTGGCTGGATCAGCTGTCGTTGTTGATGGTTGCAGCACCCTGTGTATGTATCTGTCAAACAGCCATCTCAAAAAATAGTGAATATTTCCCTTGCTATCATTAGTTGATAATTACATCTACATGTGTAAAGCACCCTGAAGCCACACTCCAAAATCAATATAAAGCAAACACAATTTAGAAACCTAAATGAGATATTCAGGGTCTGCTTTTAGCATTTAAGGGAATGATAGGTCAAATTCAGTTATCTGCTTTCCAGATGATAATTTCCATTTTACTAAATAAACCTCTATTAAGGCTGGCTAAAGCTTCTCTGTTAGTGGGTAAGGGATAGAAGAGAGAAAAGCAAGAGTAGCTGGGAGGTATGACCCTGTCTCACCTTTTCTGACAGAATCAAGTAGCATTGCTAGATTGGAGACAGGATCTTGCAGGTCACCAGACACTCTTTTCTGAGATGAGATGTAGCTTTTTTCATTCAGAACAACTCTCACTTCTAATGATTTTTATTTTTTTTTTACCTTGAAAAAGCTTTCAGCTCTCGTAGCTACATCAGAGGTGGAGAAACTTCATGTTCACTGTTGTACAGAGTATAAGGTCACCTGTTTCTTCTAAATAAGAACCTATGCTGAAGAGCAGCTGTAAACAAAACTGTGAAGAGGAGCTCCATATAACTGGTGCTACATCTGCATGTAAGGCAGGGGAGCAATCACACCAACACAGCATAGTCTAGCAAAGTCAGATTTTTGCCTGCATAAAGTGATAGACCATGCTAAAACCCTGTATGACCACCCTGAAGACTTGGTCCTAGCTTAGGTTAAATTATTGCCACTCTCATTTGTGTGCTTCACTAGCATATTCCCAGCTCATATAGTGCTCACAAAATAACTGCATCAGATGTAGGTTTTAAATAATTAATACGTAAATGTTGCTTATGGAAAGACAAAATCTCTGTGAAAAGATGGGGATCTCAATGATATTTGCTATCCACAAAGTAGCTGCCAGTGATGCCTTATACCCTTTTCCTCTTTTAAAGACAGAGGGATGATTTTCAATTGTCACCACTCATCAACTTTTCATGGCAATCAGAAGATAAATGGATCCAATATTAGGAGCAAATTGTCAAAATGTTAGCTTGTTGCCGATGGTAAAATGGTCACCTATGAAATCACAGCCCTCAAATAGCTTAATTTGCTGCAGACTTTAGCAGAAACATGTGCTCAGCAGTTATTTCATAAGATTTTTCTCTTACTAGAGGGAGGCATTTGTTTTAAACAAATCCACAAATGATACTTCATAAAGCTGTGACAATTTAAGGAACACTATAATTACGTTACAAATTATACCGCCATGGAATTACTGGAAACATATTTATACCACCTGTTTCAATGCAGACAGACCCAATTTTTCATTCCTAACAGCACTGTATGTTCCTCTCATCATATTACCTGTGCAAAATAATCAGGGCATCATTGCTGGTCAAAGCAATAAATAGGATTGATCAGTCAAATTTTAAAGGCAATTTGTTGTGTTGTCTTTCTGTATTTACTACCAAGAATCCTTTATATTCAAAAAGAGAAAAAAAGAATGAAAAGCAAAAATTTTCGCTGTTCTTTTTGGCACGTCTACCTCTGAGTGCCAGCCAGCATCAGTCTCTGGCAGAGTGCTCTTGAACCATTCTCCAAAATAAATATAGCAGATGTCAGTCAGGTGTTTTTTCTACCCATGTCCAACCATTTGCCAAGAGATGCATTTTTATTTTAGGCCCATATCCTAGTAATTCAATTAATTTGTTAAAAAAAAAAAAAAGTGTCCTATTTAAATAGAAGAGTCATGAAATACTTGCTTTCAACATCTGATTGGTAAATCTGACTCTGTATCAGCTCCCTGTAATCTCAGTCCTTACCTTCTCCAATTGAAATGATGAACTCTCTAAAACTCCATTTAGTGATTAAGTTCCAGCATTTGCAATATCAGACCCATCATTCTCCAGCACTTGTGAAGCCAGTCTGCGTGTCAGCATCACCTTACCCTTGCAGAGCTCAGGGGGGTTTGATGGTATCAGCCCATGGGATGCGTCTACCTCATCCACCTGCAGCTAACTAGCCTCCTCCCTGCTGGTTACAGTGCGCAGCCTCCAGTGAAGGTGAGCAGAGTGTTCTCTCACAAATCTTTTACTGCAGCTCAAAACAATGCGTTAATCTGCTTGTGTTGCTTCTTTCTTAGAGTGATCAAAATGTTAATTCATACACACAGAGGCACCAGAAATGGAAATTAGAGATCCTAATGAATTATACATATGGATTGCCCTAACATGGTTCATATATACACCAAATGGGGGTTTTGCCTGCTGTGATGGAGCTATTGTTGCATGCTTTTTGCAACAAGTAGGCTCAATCACTGCAGTTAAACTTATTGCTATCACAAGTTTCTCACTGTGCAAATGTAGCTGATTCAGCACTACAAGCCAGACCTCTCCCATTTTTAACAGATGTATGATGCATACTTTCTTATCTTTGCATGTTACACTGTGTACCAACAAACTATTATATGCTAATTTTCCACATCCTTTACACAAAGATATACATTGTTCAAGCAGGTTACACAACATTTCAACATTACATTCTTCAGTTTCTTAATACATATGTTTTACTACATCTTTTACGCTAAGGGGGATACTGTTTCCATGGCAAGTTTCACTTTATTTATTAGCCAGCACTGCTGAAATGCTGGTTGTATGACCCTGAGACATAGAGTCCTGAGAAGCATTTGGATCAGGGCTGCCTTACTGTACCCTCTGCGAGTCACTTCTTGACCCACAGGAGTTACATCTACAGTCATGTCTAGGAGCCTTCCAGGCACCAAGGCCAGCTGGCACCAAGTGTATCAAGACTATGCCTTTCCCTCCAAAACAGGTTGGGTGCAGGAAGACTGCCTCTTGGAAACAGTCCCTGGATCACTGAATTCCCAAACCGTGCCTAGGAATTGCTCAGAAGAACAGAGGTAGATAGGTCAGGTTCATGACCAGGACTGCTGTGTCCATGTCCTGCTGTCTGGGAATGTTTTGAAGCTTGCACATATTTACCAGCTTAGGCATAGCCACCAGGTCTGGCTTCAACAGTGCTCCTGAAGCAACTTGCTCTTGCCATTTAGGTCACCTGCAGTTTGATCTGATGTGTGTAAAAGTCAATGGTTAGATATTCATTGACCCTAATAGACTTTGGCCCAAACATGCCGTTCTCTGGGATTTCAGATGTCTCTGATTTGCAGGTTCATGTAGGGTGGCAAATATCAAAAGGTGACATTTGCACCTGACAGAAACCATTAAAAAAGAAAACCACTGCAATGTATGCTATTTACTCATCTACATATTTGATATGCCAGCCCAGTATGGTAGTTAAACATTCAAAGGAAACATATTTGTGGCATAACTTATTTTAGTACAATTTTGCTTTTACTTCAGTGACGTAGTTCTGTAATTTACAGGTACAAGTTGAAAGGATGAGTTTTCAAAATGTAGCCCGACAGTTTTATATTTTGTTTTTAGTATATTTTAAATGCCAAATCAAAATTATCATGTTTAATTTACTTTATTCTCAGTGGTTTTGCTTAGATTTATGAATTACCTTGGATTAATTGCTATATAACATTCTGGTTTTATAGTGTAATTGGGTGTGTCGAAGTGCATTCCATTTTATGACTTGCTTTAGGGTATATTTTGGATGAACTGTATAATATAAAATACATTTGGTGTTATGTTTTATATAATGCCAGAGAAAGCACAAAAAGTGCATTTAAGTTTCTGGGTTTATGGGTTCCATGTCTGGAAAACTTTGGAGGACAAATCTGCGCATTTTCAGTTTTTCTCAAATTGTTCCGAGTCTTTTCCATTTCAGTTTTTCACAATAACCTTTGAATTATTGAACCTTTGTGTCAATAATTATTTTCAGTCAGGACAAAATAAACAGTCTACCCTGGATGATAATATAAATAATGGTAATCATACTTTCTAACACTCCCATAGAAAAAGTCAAATCAGAGCAAGTCTAACTAAAGCAAAACAAATATCCTCCACTCTTTTGCACAAACCACAGGTGACTACCACCTGTGTTAGAACTTTCTGCTTTCTGGTCTTCGGAGGAATCAGAGTGAAATGCTTTGCATTAGCTGGCACAAAGTAATTGTTAACATCTGGAACTTCTGATTAGTAAAGTCCAAATTGTAAATCAGAGGCTTCTGTATGGACTGCCTTGAAGAGCCGTTGACTTTGTTTAGTACTTTTGATATGCTTACCCCAAAATTACACATCCTTGTAAATCTTAAGGTATGTTCCCTGAATCCTTTTGAGCCATTTAATTCCATGAGGTCCTCTCTTTTGCTGCATTTGTGCTGTTATGTCTCTCCCTTCCTCTACTCTGCACAGACAGAAAGAGAAGCAGCTTTGTGCTATTGGAGTGAAGAAGACTAAATCAGAAAGACCTTTCAAGGTTTGAAACTAGCACCTTCTTTTTATCATCTTTGTGACTCCACGTCCTGCCTTTGTTGCCATTGCAGCTTCTATGCTTTAATACATTTGTGAATGTGTAGTCAAAGTGCTACTCCAATGAACCCCTTTGCAGGCATATAAACAAAAAGCTGCTTCCCTAAAGCTGCTGAGCCCCCTCATCTGCCCCATTTTCAAATGGTTCAGTAAATGGTGTTTCCTTCCAACATAACATTGGACATTCATGTTGGAATATAGCAACCATTGTCTGCAAAGACAGAAAGCAATTTAGAGAAACCAAATTACAAGGTGAGAACTCCATTCATGAATCCCTGACAAAACTGAAAAGACAAATCAGTCACTAATGTTATGTTAAATGAAAACTGGAGTGTACTGAACTTTTGAGCTACTGTACTAACAAAGAACAGAAGTTTTCCCTACAAATGTCACAAGATTGGCTTCAGCATCAGAAGTCTGACTAATGAATCACTAATGTGACGTAATAGTGGTTGGTACCTGGTCTTGTAACAAAGTGCTAGAGAAGTATTTGTTTCTCAGACTTGATTCAAAGTATTAAATATGAATCACAAAGAATAAAGATCAAAAATTTGATTAATTAAAGAACATGTGAAACAACTCAAGGTATATTTTATAGGCCAAAGACAGACCCAACTAATGAGTTTCCTCATTTATTTTGGAAACTGAAATCATTATAATATCATTCTACAACTTGATGCAGATACTATAGTCTCTTACTAATGCACTTTAGATTAACAGGATCTATATTTAGTGTTAACTAAATACAATAATCATGCAGTGTATTTTCTATACTACTCTCTCCTCTTTCTTTTTGAGCATCTAAAAAGTTTCACTGGCAATAATGAACTGAATCTCACAGTGTATGAAAGTACATGATGAAGCTGGCTCCCAGGGCAGAGAGCCGGACTGAGCATTTATGTGACTCAGCCTAGTATCACTAGGGACATACCCTAGTATGTTGCTAGTATCTCCACATGCTGGCTATCTCCACATGCTGGTGTCCCCATGAGCACAGGCAAACTGAGCCAGGTAATCTAAGGAATGGCAAATACATGAAGATGATTGTGCATCCTAATACGGCTCAGTATCCAAGAGAAGTTAGATCCTAAACTGCCTTTGGACCTTTTGAAAATCTAATTTGATGCTGGTTTGCATTGGAAGTATCTTAGAGCCTTTGAAAATTCTATTTTAAGCAATTTGTTCATACACATCAACAGACTTGTAACAGGATCTGGGCATGCACAAACAGCAGAAATAGCATCTCTAAAGGATATAGAGATCAGCAACTTCAACTAGTTAAGTTGAAAAGAAATCTATAAAACAGTAACATTATAAAAAAATGAAATATCTCTGAGATTCCAGAATACTTGAATATAAAAAATGGAAGCATCTGCCTGCTATTGACTTTACACTCCCAGTGATCTCTGCAAGCCTAAGACATTTCCATTTAAAATTTAAGGAGTCAGTTGTTATCAAAATACAATCTTCATCACACAATCTTTACATAGACATTTGGTCTGAAATGCTGCATGTCCATTGGTCATATATCCACAAAATACGTAAAAATGAACATCTGTACAAAGGCTGTGAGGCAATGAAGATTAAATGCTAACTTTATCTGTGAGCTTTTCGTAACTCCTACCAAATCAGCTGCCCACAAACCACAGGAGTTTACCGCATAAGCAGATAGAAATGTTGTTTGGAAAGAACAGGATGATGATTTCCAGTTCATGAGATATTTATCCCAAGACACATTCATTCATCTGTTGCACATTTAAAAGTCTGCTTTTAGCCACTTGCTAAAGCAATACTGAATCAAAAGAGCATCTCTTTCTAATAACAGCTTCATTCCACACTGACTTACAAGCAGTCACTGTATAATCTAAAGCAGTAGAAACAAAGTGTGAGTTCAGGAAGTCTGAGCCACAAGGAACGAGATTCTGCACCAAAGATGCAGCTACATTGGGATGATTAATGGGGGTGCAGAGCCCAAATCCTGCAGGAGGAAAGGAAAGTAAAAGGCGAAGTAAGGTTCTCCTTTTTGCAAGGAGAGTCTGTGTGCAAACCTGCCTGCCTGCTAGTTGTTGAGGGCTATGTACATATGTTTCCTTAGCACATCACCAGAAAAGCCTTCATCAAGGATTGGGATGTAATCCTGGACTGGTCCAATGATAAATGAGTTTTGGTTGTTTTAAAGAAGAAAATTAGCAGGAAGAATATGAAGTAGCTTTGTAAGGTTTGTGAACAGATTCAGCTAATGCAGCATGAGATATCTTTATAACAATTACAAAATTAATTAAAATTAATTACGATTTTTAAAATTATGTGGGCATTTAAGACAAAGAATACTTGAAAATCATTTATCTCAGTTTGAATGCTTTCAAACTGCTTTTAGGCATTTATTAACTACCAATAGCCTTCATTTTTAAGCATTACGTATAGTCATGCATGAACAATTGCATCCTGCAGTCTTTCATTTGATGGAATTTATTCACAGACATCCTTCCTAGGATGGAACATGTTCCTGGAACAGGTTACAGTTTGATCTAAACACTGTCAGTTTGGGTTCAGATTGATCACTTCCAGTAAGGAGTTCAGTAACAAGTTCCTGAAATGAGAATGCTTCATCCTCGGAGACCACTATTCCAACTCGGTGCTTTGTGCGGCAGCCTCTGTGAATGTGACTGTTTAATTGCATTGTGATGGATGCTTCAGGGACTGCAAGACTGCAAGACCGATTTATTAGGAGTTTTGCAGACTAGTCCACAGCTACGTGTTTTGTTTTTACCTGAATATTCATATGTTTCTAAAACAATTCTTGTGTTGACCATAACATTTACTCCTGACTGATGCTCTTGATGTCAGTATTTCTGCTCAGCAGTCTCATTAAGCCCTGAACAGACCATAAACTGCCTTTGACTAAGATGCAGATAAGAAAAGAAATCCTTTACCTAGTAGTAGCTGGTCAATAAAGTTATAAATATTTTACATACCCCTGAGAAGCTTATTTTTCAATTTCTTACTCTATGAGTTTCCTATCTCTTGGTTGTCAGTTTGTTGGGTTTTCTTAGATGCATCTTGTCTTAGCATATAAGACTAAAGCAGTACTGTAAAAATTACTCTGATGATATTTTCTTTCAAGTGATCTGTGATATTGACCTTTAAACTAGAGAAAATTTGCAGTATTTTAAGGGCTTTACCTGTGTTTTTCTGTTAATGCTTTTATATGAGTCTTGCCAATGTGTGGTGCCAAGTGCTAAGCTAAACTGGCAAGGATAATTGGGGAAAATCTTATATTCCCTGGGGAGAAAAAAATCAAGTCCCAGAGGATAGTCACAGTCCCATATGATTTCCTTATGCAAGATGATATGAAACATATACTTTCTATTGTCTTAGCTGCCAAAATCATTGTCATATGTACCACTTTGGTCGTCTGGAATAAGCATTAACTGCAGCTAGGCATATTGCTAATTCCCCTCTGTGAAATCAATGTAAGATCTTTGCCAAGAAGTAGTATCCCACAAAGTTGGCTTTGACATATTTTCACTATTACCAGGAGGTTCTGATTGCCTCATTAGAATATTTTGGCCACCAGAAGGACATTTTGTCAAGTGCCTCTATACCTTCCTGTCATGTGTGTAGGTAGGTTCGTATGTCATCTACCTTTACATCACAACCTATGCAATGTGGTGCAGTGCTCCCAAGCAATGGAAACAGATTCCTCTAATCCTTTTGTGTGGTGAGATTCCTGTCATCTTCTATTTTCCTATGTAATTTTTTAATTGTTTTAGAAAAGTAGCTACAGCTCCCACCCTTGATCAAGACCCATTAGGTTAGGGACTGCTTAAAATCTAAACTTCTGACTCCCTGCTCAATGCCTGAAATTCGGTATTTTTCTTCTTTCTTGTCTGTAGTCTGGGCTTCCTTCCTTCAGCTGGCATGTGTACTGAGATACTCGCCAGACATTTCTTATACACATAGCTAAATCCACTAGTTTTTCAAGAATTTACAGTGAAATATATATGTCTGCATGAGGAAGTTTGGCTTTAAGTCTTTAAAAGCATGTCACTTCAGTTTTCATATTTTCTACCAGCTCATTCTGGAAAGAAAAGTATTAATTCTGCAAATAATTGGTTTTCAGTGTCAGGAATATGGATTTCACTTGCCATTCTTTAAGTCGTTATCATAAAAAAAATTTAGTTTGAACAAAAGCCTTCCCAAATAAGCCTTTGAAGACCTCTGTCTTTCCAAATTCAAAGGATCAATTTTCCTTTTCAATGATATCAAAAAAAAAAAAAACAAAACTATTCACAAATCCTCTTCTTAGGGCCTCTTTCTTACCTGCTATCTCCCAGCTACATATTTTGCTTCTAAAGAACCTGGCTAAAATAATCTCGTCCTTATTGCCAGAGGTTTTCTTATGTCTCCCAGAATCTTGATCAGACATATGTTGTTTAAACTGGCTGGGGCCAAACGTGTGAAATGATTTTTAACAAAAATTTATCATCCAATGCTAACTCTATTGCTCTGTGAGTCTGTGTTTTGTTTGGCAAAGAAACTGTAATGGAGATCAGAATGATAAGTGCAGAAGATTATTAAGAATTTCTTAGATTTCTAAAGAAACAAAACTGGGCTCAGCATCTTGGGGAGCACAAACTGGTCCTTGGGAGTAACGATAGGTTGTACACCAGATACCTTTATTGATAGTCCAGAAGAGATTCCATCTCCAGGCAGACCTCCAGGAGCAGATGTGCCACAAAAAGGTAGGAGCCTTTCTGCCTTCAAGGCATGCATTGGTACAGTTGTTATCTGTACTTTCTTACAAATAAAGGTTAAAACTCATCCCACAGTAGGTTCTCATTGCCAAGATAATTTCAACACAGTGGACTCAAAAGCTGCATAATGTACAATGCTGGAAATCCATGTTTACCTTCATCAAGTGCCCTCCACCTCCCTACCCCACCCCAAGAGCACATTGGCAAAAGGCAACAGAAATATTTCTTTCTCTTTTCTGAGTTTTTTCTCTTTTCAAATCTAAGGCCCAATCGGCTTTTATCGGGAAGTTAGTCATATAGACTTTAATATATGTTATTTTGGAAGAATTCAGAAACTGCCAAAATAGAAACAGCCTACCTCTTTTTATCCAAAAGAAAGCAGAAACGAGGGCATCACTCCTGTGTACCAGGATAGCTATTTTAAGCCGGGAGGAAAATAAGGGTGTTGACCTGCAAGGCTATCACCTTCCCTGTCCTGATAACTTCCTGCACACTGTGTGTCCTTCTTCTAATAAGAGAACAGAGATTATCAGTAAATAATGACAGGTTCTACAAGCTGCCTGCTGCTCTTTCTGTAATGATGTTTAATTTACCCTTGCTCTGTCTCATCATGTTGTCTTGATTATGACTGCCTCAGGGCCAGGTCTGTGTGTGGTTGTATGTTTAGAAAGGCCCAAGCACACACCAAGCGCTACCAGAATCCAACTGTTGTATTAATTTTTATTGTTTGTGATCAGCTTTGTAGGCTGGGAGAGATCAGTTCTATATTTGACTGGAAGTTCAGGAAGGAAAAGGCTGGGAAACTGCAGGTGGTCCCCAAACCTTACTTTCTCCTCAGAGTCTGAGCCCTCAGCCAGGCATCGGTGGGACCAGAATGGCTCTGTTTTGACTGTTGTAGTGTTTGAGATACATAGAAAATGTCTGCTCCAAGCCAAGCTAGGGTTTGGGGATTTTCAAAAAATGTCATGATATTTCACCTTGAAATGATGCATTTTACTCAGTTTTGCAGAACCGTCTTGAGCATTGTTACTGGTATTTTATCAGTTTAGCTATGGATCTTCATTTGTGTCCTCCAGGAAAGTCTGGGAACAGATGCACTAACAGGTGAATACTCCTGGAAATTTTGCCTGGATATGTGTTACTTGACTTTATTTGGTGTTTTAAACTATCGAGTACTGTATTGCTGCTGTACTCCTGAATAGCTGCTGCCTTCTAGTCAAAATAAAGATGTATGAAAGGCCTTGTGAGTAATTTGGAAAGGGATGGGTTGAGGATGTGAAATTATATTGACGGTCTTAGGGTATATAACCTGTGCCTAAGGCTCACTCTTGCTTTAATTAAAGTAACACTCTCCAGGGATTTTAGGGCTTGGTTGCCTTTAGTCTCAGGGTGATTGTGGATTCAGTAAGCAAAAAGGGCCCTTCTCATGTGAGGATCTCATGAAGGTCATGGCTAAATTCCTGTCCAGCAGTCACTAAACCAGTAACTTGTGAACAGTAATTACATCTTTATGATATATAGTATGTTAGGAATAAATGTGTGCTGTTATATTGCAAGAAGAAGCATCCAGTCATGTGAGGGTTCCCCCTCATCCTACGCTCAGTCCACCCACCACCTCAGAGGCATAATGAAATCCCCAAAGGGGTAGAAGGGCAGCGCAAGGCAGCCTGGAGAAGGACAGGGAAAAAGGAGGAATAAGGACAGGTTACCTATCAGTCCAGGAAACCTCGAGCTTCAGTTAAGCACCATTTACCCAAGTGTGTCCCTTCTTCAGAAGCTGTGTTCAATATGGACTGTGCCTTATGTGGACATATACTTCATATTTCATATTGATCTCATTCTGATTTATTTCCTATTCTTATGCATTTAAACTGCTGATATGAAAACTTAGCATTTGTTTAGGAACATTCTCTGGGGACAATTCATAAATATACAGCAAGGTTTCGCTTTTCTAAAAAGAAAAAAGAAAATTAAAAAAACACAAAAATGTCCTAGACCGTATTCCAGGTTCTCTTAACTTTTTCCATGCTGTTACATCCCTAGAGCTTTGTCCTGGGTTCAGCAGTAGCAGTCATGTTTCTCCTCCTTGGTAGCTGGTGCAGTGCAGTGTTTTGACTTTCGGCTCGGGAACAGAGCTGATAGAGATGTTTTGGTTTGGCCAAGGACTTTGTGAGCCTCATGCTCTGCCAGGGAGGAGGGGAAGCCGGGAGGAAGCAGAGACAGGACACCTGACCCAAACTGACCAAAGAGGTATTCCATACCACAGCACGTCATGCCCAGGATGTAACTGGGAGTTAGCCGGAAGGGCTGGGAGACTGCAGGGCTGGAGGAGGTATCGGTCGGAGCTTGGTCGGGCTTGGGGGGCGAGTTATCAGTCAGCTGGTGCTGAGGTGTTGTATTCTCTTCCCTTGTTATTTCCTTTATCATTATTATCATTGGTGGTAGCAGTCGTGATTTGTGTTATACCTTAGTTACTAAACTGTTCTTATCTCAACCCGTGGGAGTTGCATTCTTTTCGATTCTCCTCTCTGTCCCTCCGGGAGCAGGGGGAGGGCAAGAAAGGGGGGGAAGTGAGCGAACGAATTACCTGACTGGGTTTAAACCACGACAAGCTTAAATCTCTACAATATAGACTGTATATATACTTATAATAGTACCAGTGCTAGTGTGATTTCTGACTACACGCAACAGCCTGCACCAATTCTGCATTTATCGTTATTCCCTCCTAGTGAGGCAAATTTTCATTTACAGATAGTTGTGTGCCCACCCCTGCTTTACAAAAGGAAGGACAGGGAAAATTTTCAGTGTAAAGGTTCATTTTAGGGGGAAAAAAGTCAGTTCTTAGGCTTCGAAAAGCAGCATTGTTATGTATCTACAGAACAGTAGGAAAAGAAACAAAAGTGCACAACATGCCATGAAGATTATCTGTAACAAAAGATTTTCAACTGCATTGTGCTCTGTATGCTGCTCTTGGTGCCCAAATGAAGCAGGGCCCATACAGTGCAATGCAGGCACATGGTGGCTGACCGCACTGGCACCCAGCCAGCTCACCGTAAAACACCAGCCTGCACTGAACTGCAGACAGCGCTTAGCCCAGCTTTTCTTCCAGCTTGTAACTCCTCAAAGCTCAGAGGTTTCTCACCACTACAGTTTATCATCAGGCAGATCCAGGAGGTTTTGGCTGACATGACTTTGAGCAGTCGTAAAAACTGAAATGAAAATCAGGAAACGAGAAAGAAAAGTTTATGTCAAGCTCCAGCAAACCAAAACATGGCAATCTTCAGCAACTGTGTCTGTGAAATTGTTGCTGAGAACACAATATCCGTTAAAAACATGGTGAATCTTTTACAACTTATTTGTGTGTGCCTGATTCACAGTTGCCTTGTATATATGTACAGAAGCCTAATTCCTACACAACAGTAATATCTTGGCTATTATATTTCTGGCTTATATCTTTATACCCAGCAGAAGGACAAAGCCAGTCTTTTGCAAGGAGGGTAATTTTCATCAATAATAAGCAGAAGAGAAATATTTCAGCCTGACCTACATTTCTCTGGGCCCTTGCATGGCTGGGATTTTTCCTGTACTCCACACGGTTTAGTTTAGTTTAGTGAAACCAACTTTTCAGGAAATATCGTGTTTTCTATATCCAAGCACAGAGAGTGTTGTGAAATGCTGTATTTACCATGTTCAAGTGTACTGGGACTGTCCAGGCTTCAGCAAATATACATTGTGGTTAAAAACAAGAAAATTAATGTAGGCAGAAAAACAACTTGTGAAAGTGCAAGAAAGAAATAGTTTGGGGCAAAGAGGACAGGACAAGTGAGGCTAAAATGCGTTTTGTGTACACACAGTTCCCAAACTTCCACAAGTAACCCTGTGTTGCTGTGTTCAGTCACTCTTCGCCTTTCATCACTGCACTCTTCACTCGTTTGCAGTGTTGAAGAACAAAAGGCAGAAGAAAAATGGGGCAAACATGCAAGTTTCGAGAAACTTGCATCAGGCTTCAGTGAGGTAGTTCACACAATATACTGGAGCCTTTAATTCTCAGTTGGTTTTACTTCTTCACAGTGGTTCTGGCCTCTGTTAAACTTACTTCAGCTTTGGACTTTGAAACAAAGCTGAGAAAAAAGGGTAGCAGTAAGTCTAAGACACTTTTGTCCTCTCATGGTCTCTGGGACTGTCAGGTGTAACTTTGGACCTCTCCGAGTGCTGCCGTTTTCCAACCAGCTTTTTATGCTAGCTGCAGATCACTGGGGTGCAGTGTTCCCCAGACACAACCTGTCATGCCCTGGCTGGCTGACAGACTGTGTGTTACTTGAACCAATCGCAGTTGCATCATTAACTTCAGGATGTGTTGTTACCCACTAAAGTAAGCACAGAAGGTCCCAGACAGGTTTGCATAGCCTAAACCGAAGTCTGTGTCAGCACATCTTCACAGTTTACCAGATTAATTTAGATTTGGTTCCATATGTATGTTTACAGCCTCCACATCCTGACTGTAATATAGACCTACTCATAAGTCAAGAAAGACTGATTTTGTCTGCTTGCCATCTCCCATAACCTAGGAGGACCTTGTGTTATCTCTAATCTAACCGGTCTATCTAATCTAAACAAGTTTTTCCCCATCCACCTCAAACAATCATTAGAAGAAATAACGTAACATATCTGTGAAGGGGAAACATGCCATCATAATTAAGATTTAGCCAACCGTTTATATTTGTTAATATTCAGAGTAGAGGTACATAAAACTTCCCGTTTGTGCTTTGAAACAACCTCCCAAACTTTTGTATCAGACGTACAACAATTCATGCTTGCCCTTGCAGCTTCTCAGACTGACAACATGGATCTACCATCTGTGTTCAGGTCTTAATGACCATCCCATACTATGACAATACCATCTCTGGAACATACTTTACTTAGTGAACAATAGCTCAGAGCTACTGGGAAATTTCCTGCTTAAAAGCAAGTTTTAAGTTCTTCATAAATATTTTCTATTTTCTACTTTTATTCTATTGTCTGCCTGGGACATGAGTAACTCTACTTCTGTCTCCAGATATGAGGAAGTTGTATAAATGCTTATTTTCAGCAAATGTGTATTCTCTGCTAATCTTTGAGTGGTTTCTTATTTCAAGTAAATATGTTTTTTTTTTAAATAATATTATTCCAGAGATGCTGCTTTATTGCTTATTGGCTTTTTTTTAACTTGTTGTTGTTACTACTGCTTCTATCATTACTACCATTATTATCAGCCCTGCTATTATCATTATATTGTCATTGTTACTTATTATAGTATAATAATAACACATCAAGACAAAGACTGAGTCACTGTAGAGAGATGCCTCTGGCAGAGATCCCGTTTTTGGTTGGTAGAGAAGTCTCTGACAATTAATTCATAGGAAAGCTGTCATCGATCCTAGGAAGAAATCAGGGGATAAAAGGCACAACAGTTATTTAGCCTGTGTGGGGAGCCAATTAAAGGAAATGTGGCAGAATTCTCTGGTCAGAAGAATTTGTTGATCACTAGTTACCATTACATTTACAGTTATATTTATCTGTAAACGAAGATGTCAAGAAAAATCTTTTTGAAGAGTCTTGCAATGGCCAGGCAGTGACGTCGTTCAAGATATCCACTTGCTACCTTCAAGCAAGCTCAGCTGGGTTTTAATTTTGGTGAAACAATGCACCCTAGGCAAGGTCTTAGGGCAACCATTGCTGTTTGTTTGACACAGGGCTTGAACCAGAGGCCAGTATTTGAGTTCTTGAGAATTATTTGAGTTCTTGAGAGTTCTTGAGATCTTTGCAAAGTTCAACTATGGAGTGAGTCTGAAGCTGTGTATGACCACCTAAATCATACATGGACCCTACTGGAAAGAGGATAGCGAGATTACTCTCTTGACACAGGAATAACTGAGAAAGGCTAAGAAAGTTACCTGCCCTAAGTGGGAAGAGTGTTTAGAATGTCCATTGGGCATAGCCTATTCCTAAACTCTTTGAATTTGACATATGCAGTGAAATATAGCATTCTTATAAACCAATATGCACTTTTCAGTCATTAGTGTAAAAAAAAAAGAGATTTTAAAAAATTACTAGCTCTCCCAGTCATCTTCTTAAACCATCATTAACTGATTCACTTCCAACTGGCACTATAGCAGAAATTGTTACAGCAGAAGAAACTTAGGAGAAAAGTTAACAGTGGCTCTACCAGTGCCTATCTGGTAACACAAATTCCACTTCCACTCAGTCATATGGGTCATCTGTCAAGACTTAAATGCCTTTATACTCGTGGTTTCTGAACTGTCTTTTACCGTATCAGCAACCACAGCAAACAGTAAAAACTATCAAACTGACAATTTTTTCTGGTTGTGGCTTAGAAAAGTCAGAATCATTAGGCAAATTTAGTTGAGGTCCCTTTTCAGTAACTGCAGTAAAAACCAATTGTGCTCTACAAGAAATGCTCATCACTGGTCTAAAATGCTCGTGAAATCTTCATCTAACAAACACTCCTTTTGAAATGCAATATCAATTTCCTTCACTTTTGAAGGATCAAATTCTGCAAATACATTAATGTATACTGATGTTTATTAATGGCTATATTTAAATGCAGATGTTTAAGTATGTGTATATATGTATGTTATATATACATTTTATGATTATGTATATAAACCTTCATACGTATGTATACGTATATACAAATACATAGCTGTGAGTAGCTCCTTAGATGTCAATAAAATTAGTAAAAATTAAAGACAGTCAAGAGCTAAAGTATTTTGATAAATCAGACCCTCAGCCTGATCCGTATAATGAAATTTATGGACCAGAATTATTTATTGCTAAAAATGCAGCTGGAGCAGAAAGTTTTGATTTTTCTTATTATTTATCTTTTTTTCTGGAGTTTGAACCTTCCAATGGAAACACAATAATAATGAAGATATTTACAGTCATTTATAGTTCTATTTCCTAGCAGGCCACATGTTCCATATATAGGTTTTTATTTGTGTAGAAAAATATACTATCTATATATGTGGAAGAGGTAATGAGTTGACAATGATGCTAAGCGTGAATACGCTTCATGGCAACTTAGATATGAAGTTCTGTAGACACATTTTTATGGCAATCAACTTATGATATCCTCCATCTTTGTCTATTATAATCTGTGTTACCAGAATAACAGGCTTCCAGGCAATGTTTTCTAGTGTCCTGAGATAACATGAATTTATAAGAGTGTTCTATATTGAAGTGCCTCTAAGTATTTAACAGTCAGTTTAGATGGTCATTCAGCTTGTCCTCAAACATTACACTGGAACTATAAACAGAAGGTAGTAGCAATAATTAAAGCTAAAAAACAAAATAGTAAAAAGACTTGTGTACTCCCTGTGTAAATAGGATACTATGCATACTCCTGCAGAATTAACAGCATTCAGAAACATCATTTTACAGATCATTTACCACTACAAAAATACTTTGTGACCACCAGCCATTTTAGGTGATTCCCATAATGGTGGAGTTTTCAAATCATTTAATCCCAACTGACATTTCTGAAAGGCCTATTTATTTCTTCAGGCAACAAAATACATTTGAAAATCTGACTTCGAGGAGTTAACTTTAGAAAAACAAACAACTTTAATACCTTCCCACCAGGTTAGTCACTCAAGTAAAATATGCAGGTATCACAGGAAGCTTCAAAATCCCAGGGCAGGTGCCTAATTACATGCTAGTGGGGCTATACCCAGCTGTAAAGCTTCTGATATGCCTGAGCTACCTGAACCCTACTTCAACCTCGCATTAGAATGTTCTCTCTTCCCTTTATGCAGGGCCTAGATGACAGGTATGTTCAGAGCACACAGGTGGGAATAGTCCTGACACAAAAGGCAACCAGAAGCAAGACTTTCTGCCTGGCTGGTATGGTTGAGTACCTTAATGTAGTTCACCAGTGGGCTGTGATATGAATATGGAAGACTGATTTTTAAATACTTTCTTCTTGATTTGGGAAACAGGACTTGAATATGACTCCCAGGGAAGTATCTAATACTCTGCTACAGTAAGTCTTCATTTCACTTCCTGCTCTTTATAAAGCTCAGCATCGTATTGTCTTACTCCAACACTTAAGATTCCTTCTTAATGCTTGGTTTATAACCTGTGTGGGAATATGGCCCAGACAGGTTGTGTTCCAGGGGACCAGCACAGCAGAGGTGCAGGGGCCAGACACAGCCCAGGCAGGAGGCACCAAGCATGTATGTGCCTGCCCCCCCACACCATAGAGCCCATACAGATCAGGGGAAAGCCAAACTACTAGAAACAGGGTTTACAGAGGTCAGGTCTTCCAGCAGGACGGGGTAAATACTTTTCTCTGTGGCTAGGGCATCCCTATTCACATTTCAACCATCTTCTTCAGAATTCTTTCCCCAGACAGGTGCTTTCCTCCAGTCTCTCAAGGTGCTGGTGATGGCAACCATATTTGCACAATACTTTAGTCACTAGATCTAAACTGCAAATCACCTGGAAGGAAATGGTTGTCTTTACAAAGCTGTTGTCACTAAGCAGACTTAGAAGGGGGTCTAAGACTAACTCAGCCAAAGAGGTATTGCACAAGAGAAAGCATGTTTCTGCAGCCCAGTGCCTGGGAGAAACTCACAGATTTTGACCTCTGCTCCTAGGACTGTTTCTGTACTTGCCATTAAACGATCATTAGGTTTGGTGCCGATGGGGAAAGAGTTACGTGCTGAGTGAAAGCAGACACAGCTGACAAGGGTAGAAATAGGAAGAACAAAACAATGTAGGGCTCGCCTATGCATGTGCTTGTGTGCATAGTGGAGATTATTACCTGTGCTGGAACTGGTGTGGTACTACTGGAAATGCAAGGCAGAATGGAGGGGTTCTGCATCTTTGAACAGAGGATTGATAGGGAGAGTTGGCTGTGCAGTGCAAATTAAATTAAAACATAGGTTGTTTGGGTTGTTTTTTTTTTCCTAATGACAGCTTGGTGAGTTGTTAGGTGGGCAGCTAGTGGGGAAGAAGGAGAGAGGGAGGTGGGGAAGGGTAATGCGTGATTTTACAGACCTAGAAATACATCCTGTTGAGTGGAGCTTAATATCGCATGCACCTCTTACTCAGAATGTGAACTGCAGACCAGATCAGATCAGGGAATGTTAGCCACATCCAGTGCAAAATATGTTTTGATTTGTTTGGTTTCTTTTAAAACAGAGAGAGGGAGCATAAGTTCAGGGAGGTAAGTGAAAGTTCAGTGAGATTTCTCCACATTCATGAAACCTGAGTTCATAGTCAAGCTATTGAGTCACATACAGATGAGGATCTTGTTTGGTCAGATGAAAAAAAATCAGCAAGAAAAAAAGAAAGAAAAAAAGAAAGAAATCCCCAACTCCTTTACCCTGTAAGTTCCTTGATGTTCCATAGGTGTGGTTGGGTGAAGAAAAGCCAGACCCATACCAACAGCTGCATGGAATCTTTCCACGGCTGAAAGGTGAATAATTAACTCTTATAACTGCAGCCCCTCAGGGGGAGATGAGTCACTAGCCCAACTTAGAGCTATGTTATCTTGTAATGAACAATAAGAGGGAAATCTATATGTGTCCTGACAGTTCTAGTGAGACACTGATGATCTGTGCCCCAAAAACCTCGGGAAGGGAGTTGGTCGAAATGCACCTCTAAGAAAATAAATAATTTTGTGCATACAACTCATCAGTGCTTCAGGATGATAATTTTTTCTAGGCATATGAAATTTCCTGAGTCTGATGCTGAGACTTAGGCAAGAAGGAAAAGAACGTGTCAGTTTTAACTGACAACATTACAGAATCATAGAATCATAGAATAGTTAAGGTTGGAAAGGACTTTAAAATCATCTAGTTCCAACCCCAGTGTCTAAAATCAGATACAGTCAAGGTGGGAATTAACTTTCTGCTACATCCAGTCATGCTCATACTGTTGCCTCTGGTCTCTTGGGATGGAGGGAGGGGTCCAAAAAAGAAAAATATGAAAAATAAGCCTGCTGCTAGGTGACCTAAAAAACTACGGGTAGATTTTTTTTTATGAAGGGTTTGGATGTTCACTGGAAATCTCCAGCAGTCTGCAAATCCAGAAAGCTTAAAGGCTGGTCTAAACGTGACAAATCTTTGCATATATTAGTTGCGCCCATGTGAAAAAGGCAGTATAAATCACTCTTCCTCATGCACAGAGGAAAGAGACTGGAGTCCTTGGCTCCCACACAAGGCACAAAGGAGTGCCCTTGCTGCTTCTTCTGAAGCAGATTTTTAAGGCTGCAGACTTTTAGGGCTCTGCTGATGATTCAAGTTCAAAAAGTGACTTATAGGCAATACCCATGGATCATTCTCTACTAAACCCTGCAAAAGACAAGTGACTCTATGCCTTCTCCTCCCTCCAATTAAAATGTTGATAGATGTGATATTACTGTTCCCATTTGGGTGTTCAGGGATAATTACCACCACAGCATGACAGACATAGAGGGACATCAGCCTCATGTGTCATGTCAATGTATCATACAGTCATGTTCCGATAGAAGGAGCACCTCTTGGGTTTTTTCTTTCCTCCAGCCAGTTCAGAAGTATCAAGTGATTCACTAGGGAGCTGTGTTTGCGTGTTCTTAGTGAGAAATGAAGCCAACTCCCTGTGCAAGGGGAAGCAAATGACCTGAGTAAGTGAATGAGGAGTTTCTTAGAGTTTGGGGAGGGGCTAAAAGGAGAATAAAACTTGCAAAGACTGTTTAAAAACTTGCAAAGACTGGTTGAAATTGTGCTGAATTCTGAGGAGCCATGCCTCCTCCATTATCTCTGCAGAGAGAGTTTGTAATCAGTACACAATGAAATATATCATTCGATAGGATAAAGAAAAAGAGGAAATAAAAGAACAGAAGCAGTAGTCTGATTCAAAGCTGCTCATCAGATCTTAATCCTCATTAGAAGGTATTAATTTTGATTACTGCATTGCTGAATAATTAGCGACTATAAAAGAGAAAACAACTCAAGATTCCCACGTGCTCTTCCCAGGGTAAACAGCTTGTCATTGGGCATGTTTTAATTATTGCTTTGTAATCATTATATCTTCAGTTCATTACTGCAGATGATCTAGATCTGCTGTAGAAATCCAGTGACCAGTTGTGATGTTTGGGGGTTTCTCCACTAAAATTAGAAAAGGCAGTGCTTAGCAAAGAAAGAAAGAATGATGATGGGAGGAAGGGAGGAAGAGAGAAAGGGAGGAAGAGAGGAAGAGAGGAAGGGAGGAAGGAAGAGAGGAAAGAAGGAAGGGAGGAAGGAAGAGAGGAAAGAAGGAAGGAGGGAGGGAGGGAGGGAGGGAGGGGGGGAGGGAGGGAGGGAGGGAGGGAGGGAGGGAGGGAGGGAGGGAGGGAAGGAGGGAGGGAGGAGTGAAGAGGGGGAGATAGGGATGGATGGTTTCAGGGAGGAATGGATGGAGGGAGGGAGGGAAGGAGGGAGGAGACAGACAGCCCAGCAAAGTCAAGCCAAGTCCCAGCTTTGTATATAATTAAGCTCTTATCTATGATATGTATTTTGATCATAAACATTCAGTGAGAAGCAACACAGATCTGAAGGCTTTATAGTGCAACATAATAATAATTTCAGCTTGTTCACTCCAATAATACCTCTAAATGGGACATTCAAGCAAGGTCTTTGTTTAGAATTGCCCCAGTTACTTGTCCAAGCTGGAGCTTGAACCCTGAGGAAGTCTTGCCGTGCTGCTTGTAACATGCTCTTACTTCAACTGGTATTTCAGTGACTTGTTTTCTCTCTGCAGCTCAGACAGTATTTTTTTTAGCCTTGACAGAATGGCTAGACTAGGTAATCCACGCAAACAGCTGCTGCATGCAATGTGATCTTTTCCCCAAACCTTTTTAACAAATACTTCTGAACTGTTCTTTAGTTTTGAATATGTTGGAAATATCCAGAAGATAAATCTCTCAATATGAATGTAATTGACATATTAACTGTCTGACTATACTGCTTTAAGCTTGAGAAGTGTCCAAGAAGATTAACAAGAGCTGCATGTTCACAAAACCACTCCCTAATCATAAAGTATTCATCAGAAAAATACCACTGCTTCAAACCACTTTCATAGAGGATTTTCTTCTTGAATATTCGTGTTCTTGTCTGTAGCTAGAAGATGCTACTAATTTGTGTAGTGTGAGCTTTGCAAACTTTCAAACCTCATCAAGGGAAATATAATTGGGATTTTTCAGTGTGATTAATTTTATAACTTAGAATAACTTTGTTCTTTGCTGATCATAGGCATTCTGTCTAACAGAACCCATATATGAGCCCAAGTAATATTAAAGTAAGTGTTACAAATATCAAAGATATAAAATAATGTTAATGGATCCAGGGAAATTTAAAAAACGACAGGAGAAAAGAGATTAAGGGTCAGTCTTTAAAAAGACCCATGAATATAAGGGAAAACACATTCAGAGGAAGAGAGGAATTTGGAAAACAATCACTTTAAAGAAGTCAAGAGGTGACAGTCGACAGAAAGTTAGACATGCATTACAAACATATAGTATCCAAAAGGGTATTACAGCTGTGAAATGCATAGGCAAGAGTAACATCCTCATTGGGAAGGATGGAAAAGTCCTTTTCTGAACATTGTAGGTATTATTCCATTAACAACACTCCACTACATTTTAGGAACTTATGTCCTGAAAAAAAAGCCAGTGTATTGGAAAGCATTAAGGGAACAATAAAATGAGCAGGGGTGTGCAGAATTGATTTTAATAGGTAAGATTAAGTACTAAATCTGTCAAATTTGGTTAGCTGGAAAAAAAAAGCCCACATGGATAAATATTTAAAAGGCATCTAATGGGAAAGGAATTATTTTAGGACAACCAAAATTCTACGAATAGGAAAGGAGGGTGAATGTGAGAATGAGGTGTATCAGACTGTGAAATGGTCCCCTGCCAGATGAGACAAAAACCGTTCTCCTAGTGAGAATGACTTTAAATGAGATTGGATATTATCTTACTGACCAAAGGGACAGGTGGGAATATCAACTATTTTTGAGATTTTGTAGGCAAGGATCCAAATGAAATAATTTTATGAAGGCTTTATTTTTTGCTGAGCCACACACCCTTTCTTTTTCTCAATCAGATCTGTTAGCTAGGGGAGTCTCTTTTAGTACTCTGCTATTGATGGCCACACTCTGAGTTAGTTAGGAAGAAGGCGTATGTCTGAACACTTTGCCCCCTTAATCTCTGCCTGCCCAGCATCCCTAAATAAAAATAATGACACTGTTCCATAGCAATAGCATTGCTTTGGACTATGTATTTCCACATCCTGTGGTCTCCCAGGCAGTCTGCCTACTGCAAGTTCACCCCCTCAGGAAACTGGAGAGTCAGAACAACCTAGGTAATGCCAGTAAATTAAACCTTTAGGCATTTCTTTGCTTTGATCCAGAGAAATGCATGTGCTGTGCTGTTTGTACCCTCAGAACAAATGGCAGTCTTGGGAACTAGCATGGATATTGAGAGATGGTATTTAAATAACATTACTTGGGAAATTCCCACTGCTTAAGAAAAGACCAACTAAAACAGGAGTTTTCTTTCCCAGAAGGCTGAGACAGGTATAATGAGGATTAGCAGTCATAATTGATATCATTTCTGTATCCCAGAGGATCATCTGAGTCATCTTCCTAGTCACGTCCTCCCTGTTCTTAGTGCTGACAGTGAAAACGTTGATGGGAAGTGTGAAGAGGCAATATAAACATACTGCGTGATACAAGCAACAGATTACAAACAAATAACTTCATTAAGCCATGTCCATAATAATTCCTTACTTTCATACAGAACTTTGCATCTGCAGATCTCTAAGTGCTGTGCAGATGGAAAAACTCAGGAGGTAAAGTGACTTGCTTGAGGTCATTCAGGTAGACAATGGCAGCCCTGGGAATAAACCATGCCGCAGTGCCTCACTTTGCATTATAAATGCCCCTCCTGCGCAGGCCTGGAAAGGATCACGGTGCAAGCCTTTGGAGATGGAGAGTGTGTAGCTGGAGCTGAAATAAGCCTGAGTCTGATCATAAGACCACTGTGTATTAGAATGGCCAAATTCCACCCTAATGTGCAATCTCTCTTAAAATGAACTGGGGCTTTATATTTAAGTATTTCCAAGGTTTTCCTTCCCATGGTGTCTGAGTACCAGCAAAATTACATCACACTAAAACAATCTCTGAGGATGACTCCTTGCTACTTTTTCCTATCAGCCCAAGAGCCACTATAGATTGTTTTAGTTTTATCACTTTTTTTCTAATTGCACATAAACACTGGTTCTAATTCACTAATCATAGTGAAAAATGGAGGAAAGGATTATTTACAACCTAAAACTACAGTAGTGCAGTGATGACTCAGGCCTCATAAACACAAAAACCAGCAAGAAAATATTTCAGTCTTGACTATGTATATTATAAAAAAAAATGCAGAAAAAAAAAATTCTGCAGGCATCCAACATCCCAAGTTCATGATAAGAGAAGCTATCCACAAACACTTCTTGTGATTAAAAAAGAAAAAAAGGCAGAATATGGGAGGAATCAAAGCACAATATATCATAAGTTCCAAGACTATAAATCCCATTATGCCTGAAATTTGGAAGGTAGAATACATCCTACAGATTCCTGGAAGGGAAGAAAAGGCGCTGGTCCTGAAGCCACAAGTCTAGAGTTCCTTGCTGGCTCGGCTGCAGGCTCCCTCTGTAATCTTGGGCATATTGCTTTACTTCTGTTTCCTCTCCCACATTGTGGGTGTGCCTACATTGCAGTAAAAGTGGGATATTAAAGCTTGTCATCCCAGCTGAAATGGCTTTAACCGAGAGCTTATGCACTGCTAGCACTGCAGCCCCAGTATGGAGCTGGGTACGGACTGAATTCTTAAGGGTGGATAATGAAATTTGGGAAGAACAAAATCTGAACGCTATCCGAGGAATCCCATTCATCTAGGTTTCATATTATTATTTATGTTCTGGAAAGACACTTTTAAGAAAGAGAAAAAACATATTTTCTGATTAACAAAAGGGTCCAAGACAGAGCTAAAAAAAAAAAAAAAAAGATGATGGTTGAAGTTTTCAGAGTCATTCAAGGGATTTAGCCACATGCTTCACATTAATGTGAGAGTGCTGCTTTGGGATACAGATCTTAAGAATGGGAATCTGTTCCTGAACTCCTTCCAAATCGTATTGTAACTAGGGTATGAAATGAGATGAGTTAGTCTTCCACAGGGGTAAGATGAGCTGAGAAAAAGTGTGTGTTCAAAACTGTAAGATATTTTAAAGCAAAGTTGCTTATTTTCATGTCGTTTGGCCAACTGGTAAATATAATTGTATTAGTCTGTAATGATACACATTTTAAGAAAACACTCATGCATTGTGGAGGAAAAAAAAATCTGCTTTTTTTAATGAAAGCATAATAGCAATATGACTTAAAGCTGTAGATCAGTGTCAAAAGTAATAAAACAATCTGGTATGGCACTTCCCCCCCACCCAGTTAAATTATTCTTATGTACTCTTAAAAACAGCTTGATAGTTAAGATACAAATAATGGGTATTATATGGAAATGACAGTTGGAAAGTACAAACACATGTAAGAGAGTTCCTTTAGAAAATACAGTGAGAGACAGGGTAAGAGGAAAAACTTTATTAATGTCAGAAAGATACAGTGAAATATTTACTGCACACATGTTTGGGATAAGAGCTGAGATGAGGAGCCAGATGCTCAGCTGGTGAATGTTGATGCAGGTCTGTTTAAATCAGTGGGACTATACTGATTTACATCATCTACAGATTTTGCAGCTGGTTTCAACATGCATACAAACTTTGAAAGTTATGCAGACCTACCTGCCCTCCACTCTCTGGAAACAAGGCTGGAAGTCTGGTGGAATAAGGATTCTCAAGGAGACATCTTGTGTTTCTGTGGGCTAGGAACATGGTGAAGACAAGTATTATTGTGGTTAGGACAGTATTTCTACATTTTCCTAACCCCATGGGAAATCAAAATGCACACTAAAAGTGAATAATTAACCTAACTTTGTAAGCCTTCATGAAGCATCCATTCTTGTATGATTCAAGCCGTATTTCATATGAATCAGTGTTCCCCTCCCTACTTAAATGTAGACACTTTATTTCTGTGGTCTGGAAGCTGAGATCAGATTTCACCCATAATGATTTTAGCTGCCACACAGCTCATCAAAATCGCAATTATAAATACCAGTGTTTTTCTGGAATGTAGACTGCATCATACAAGATCCTGCCAAAAGATGCAAAATTAGCACTGAGACGGATATACTTGTGCAACCTCCAGGGAAGGACAATTAGGGAATGAGAAATAAGAGGAGAGAGGGAGTTGTCACTACCCAAATGACCAAAAGTCTCAAACATCTTTGTATCTATCATCTCCTGCACTGAAAGCTTTTGATTCTGCAAAACCGTTGTGTAGCAAAACCATGCATCAACCTTAAAGGAGTGCTATCAGTTGACATGTAGCAAATTTTGAGTTGATTAACAATTGCCCAGTAATGTTCATTGGTATAAAGAGCACAGTGACAAAACCACCAGATTTTGCTTCTCTCTTTTTCTTTCTTCCTTAAACAGCACGTTGCTAGTGTGTCACTAAAAAACCTCTGCATCAAGTGGATCAGGCTAGAGTTAGGACAGCTGTCCAAATTCACTTGGGAGGCTCTGTCAAGAAGAAGCAGTTGTAATGTTTCACTCCTGTTTACATTCTACCTGTGCTGGCTTGTATTAGAATTAAATCTCCATTGAATCTATGACAGGTGTAGCAAGCATACTGTAAATAATACCAGACTCCTTAGCACTCTCACTACAGATGGTGGAGAGATAGGGGAAGCACAAGTAGATCAGACAGACATACCTGGAAGTGCAGTGCTATTGATCCTGCCTCCAGCTTAGGGCTGGTCCTGGGATGGCTAAGTTCCTCATTCCATTCCATGTGGAAATCAAATATACATTTCCCACCTGTTCCTTTTGAAGCAGTAGCTTTACTTTGACAGTGCTTTGAAACGTCTCCCAATCTGCATGAAAAATTCCTCAGTGCGCTCTGTTTAATCATGCTCAGAGATTTTTGGGAAATAGTTCTGATTAGTTCCAATATCATTAAGAATGGTAGAGCTATGCTTTTACATGTAGAATATATAACTTTTCCAGATGCACAGACTTTTATAAAATGACCAACTACAACATCAGTAGGGAAGGCAAGAGAATGGGGAAGAATGTTTATAAAGATTTTAACCTCTAGAAAAATAAAGATGACTGTGAGCCCTCAACTCAGCTGCTCAGTTCCCAGGCCAGATTTCAGACAGACTTGCAGGACACAGTTCCGGAAAGTTTTAGCACTAGCTCAAAGGCCATGAAGACTTTGATTTACTCACACTGTAGCTAATGGAAATTAGAAGCATGGGACACAGTTTGTTGCGTTTCAGGAAGACCAAGTCTGAACTACAGTTTGTCTGAAGACTTCAGATTCTCACTAAAAATATTTGTGTAATGTCTGGCTAGTCAAGTAGTTTCAGATGTTAATTGAATTCAGCAGCTCTATTAATGCAATCGGAAGGTAAGAGTACAGATGCAAGGGTTCAAATATATTGTATAATCTCAGTAAACTAGAGGACTCGTGTTACTACATATGAAATAAAGTTATGTTTATCGCTACAGTTTTACTCCTTGCTTCTTCATGATGACTGTACCAGCCAGACTGTGGAAATAAACCCAGCAGTTCCATTATCTGGATTTTGTCTACACCGCAAAGGGTTGTGTTTGGTTTGGTTTTTTTTTTGTTTTGTTTTAAATAATTGGATGCTATTAAGTTGGTTGTAGAGAGAACGGTAATTTGTCTATTAAGACACTGAACATTTTTTCCCTCCAAATCCAAGTAATTATAGGAAAATGTGAATATTTTGTGTGTCTGTCTGCTTTCCTTTCATAAGCAATTGTTTAAAACACAGAAGCTCTATTTGGTAGTTCTGGAAGACATTTGATATGCTGCTACATAACTTGTGATTGAGAAAAGAAGGAAGTGTGGCCTACACAGATTAAAATGGGTTGACTGATAAGTATTAACCTGCAAGTGTAATCAGAGGATCACTGTTCCTGCTGAACAGGAGGATTCTCTGTCACTACAGCCTCTTTGCTGTTCCTCTCATTAGACATCTTCTATCATTAACTTGAAGTGAAATATAAAACTCCTACCTTTAAAATTTACAGCCCATGCAAATATTGGAGCAGTAATAAATGGCAGAAACAGAGAAGTCATTGATGCAAATAAATTCTTTATTATTTGGTGCTGCATGAGCTAGAAAACTGTATGTATACAGTCAAATACAAAATCATGCATGTTTAAGAAGAGAACATAGGCCATGTTTAAATGAGATGGAGACTCCAGTTTGATAAGCAACAACTGAAAAAAGATACTGTGTGATTATGGAATAAAATCACCTGTTGGGGTAGACAGCAGCATCCAAGTTATTGCCAGCATACATTCACCTTTTGTGAATAACAGAAAAGAACTGCTACTACAGCAGCCTTACCTGCCAAATGGACAGGATGAGCGGGCACGAGCACAGCAAGTAGGCTGAGACAAGCAGACACAAAAATATGGAGATCTGGGGGAGCGCGGGGCAGCTGAGCACACAGCATTGCTGGGAGGCACTTCCACCCAGCAGCATTAAGCTTCTGTTCCTCAACTGAAGTTATCCCCCCAAGGCTGAAAACACCCCACAAGACATGGGCTGAGCTCTCCTGCAATGCTAAAAGTCGTAACTTAATCCTTGAATGTATTGCTAAAGGAATCACCAGCGGGAAGTTATTTTATTTATTCTGAAATTAGTGTGCCCATTTTTTGGACTATTTAATAGGACTTATACCACACAACTTAGATCATCCACATAGAATTACTCACCTCGGATTTCCTTACAGTAACAAGTGAGAAGTAGGCACTTTTATGGTGTGATTCATGTAAGGCAGTCTTCTGAAATCTGTCGGATTAATTCCATGCTGAAAGTAACTTGTCTCTCTTCAGTGAAATACAGATCTTGAGTGAGTAGTCCACATTTGGTCAGTTTGCTCCCACTTCCCAGTGCACACAGTTCTGAAAAGAAGATAGATGTTTCCCAAAATATTGCAGAAAGAACCATAAGGATGAACAGATAATTGGAAAATTTACTTTATATCGAGGGAGTGTAGGAGCACATGCTGTTCCTCTTAACCAAAAGAAAATTAAGGGTCAGTTTGATCATATTCTGTAAATCCACAACATACCAACAACCATTAACTCTTCAATTTAATAGACACCAGTGTAAGAGACTGCATTAGAAGACAGAAGAAATTCAGAAGAGAAATAAGAAACACACTCTCAACAGTGAAGCTAATTAAAATGGCAGCAGCTTAGGAAAATTAATCAAATATTAACTTCGTGACTTTCTGCATCACATAAAACAAGGAAGACAACAGGAAAAAAACCAAATTAAATAAGAATTAAGTGCTAGGCAGGGAAAAATGGTGCTGTTGTATATCACCACCTGGGAAATTCTAAGTCAAATCTTGATGAGCTCAGTGTACCCGTTTTGGAAGTTTACTTACTGGACTTCTTTTCTAATACTAAAAGAGCAACTTTACCGTTCTGGAAAAAAAAACCTTGTCTAGAGGTGTGAGCCCAAGTCAGTGAGCCAGAAACACTTTGTGTCTAATCCAGTTTTATCTCTAACGTTGTTGCCTTGGGCAAGTCACTTAAACTGTAAACTAAGAACAGTTAAAATTTAAGAGCTATATTCATGCAAAGTATTTTTATTTTCAAAAGCCTAATCTGTCAAAAGCCATCAGTACAAGCAGTACAGCGAAGAAGTCCAGCCTTGCAAAACTTGTAAGGAATTTTGGGAAGTCACAAGCAATGGCAAAGCCAAACTACATGAATTGGAAAAGGGGGTTTTGAATCAGCCTGAGCAAGTTGGGACTTATACTTTAACTCATTAAGTTTTACTCACCTGATACAAGATCAGATATTTGCTCAGCAGAGTACATAGTGAAGGTTTGTGTAATGAGGGGAAAAATCCTACATCATGTGGTTGTCATTCCAGTTGGATGAAACATAAAAATCATAAACCTACCATGGGTACACCAAAAAGATGGAACAAAGACTGTCTCTTGAAAGCTTTAATATCCTCCCACCAGGCAAGAATTAGAAAGAGTTGAGCTAGATTAATCATAATAATCTAAATTCTGCTCCTGATTACATGCATGTAAATCTGAAGCAACATAACTTAAAGACTTATTTGGGACTTAAATTGGTGTCTCTGTAAGCCTGGATTTTGGCCATCTTCTATTTCAGCTGGGAAGAAGAAAACATGTTTATAAAATCTGAGCAGCCTACAGTTTATCTGCCTTTAAAAAGACACACACTGTGTGCAAGCCAGTAACAGACTTCCAGCCGTACTGAGATGCTGAATTGTACTGAATAACATGTATTGGTAACAGCATATAGTCTGCTAGCTGGAGAACAGCTTATTATGTTCTCCTGTCTTTGTATCAGTGACAATTCAAAGGTGTCTGGGCAAGCTAATAATATGTATACATTGTGCTGAGCTTTATAAAAAGACATATTTCTCTCTGAAAGCAGCTAGCAGAAGCAGCTAGGTTAGCGATACAGAACTAAGAGGGTGCACTGTTTTTATGCGTCTTGTCTGATCATGGGCAAATCCCCAAGATTCACTTTCATCTCATCCAGCCCACAGCACTCAATCAAGTCTTCCCTGGAGTCCAGCTGCCCTACAGCCCTCAGAAGGGTAGAGAGACAGGCTGTCTTGGACGGTGATAAAATCCAGGCACATCTGAAGCACCTTCTGGCAATGCCTGACTTCCCCTCCTGAGGACAGGCCATCCTCACAGGGGCTGAGTTTCTGTCTTAGGTGCTATAAATGGCATAAAAGCAGGGTAAATCCTCCCTGGGCTGCTGGCTGATTTGACTGCTCAGCTGTACAATGGAAATAATAAGATCTGACAAGGGAAATGTGAAGATACAACAGTGACTGTGAGAAGCTCAAATGTTATGATAATAGATGTTGTACATGACTTTAAAGTAGATCAATATGAAACGAATTATTCACGTATCTTTCATTAGTCCATCACAGAGCCATTCTGATTCCAACACAGCTGCGATGACCCATACTTTTTTCAGCTGTTCGCTCTCCTTTTTTTCTCTATCTTTTCATCTTCTGTTTGCATTTAATGTGTTTTCAGGGATAGCTTTTCACTAAAGATGTATTATTCAAGAATAATAAATAAAAATTCTAATAAACTTTCCTTTCCAGTGAACCCCAGGAAATGTTCAGGTTTCCCTCTCCCCATTTTAAAACCTCCACCCTAGGAGTATATGCAGCACATGTGAAGAATGTCTGGATAATGAGTAATTCTGAGTCACGAATAATGCTTCCAGATTTGCAGTTTTGGCAGCTGGGAGTAGGATTCCCTGTTTGTACTGTGTCCAGTCCTTTCCTTCAGCTTTTCCCCCTCAGAGGCCCTGATTCTGTAGGCATATCTAGCAAGCAGGTCATTTTGCCTACGTGAAACTTTGCTGATATCAGAGGATTAACCCCAGGAAGCCAGGCAACCTGCTTATCACTGCAGGATGAGACGCTTTTGCCTTCTTCTTCAGTACTGCAGATGCTAAAACTCAAACAGATGCAAGACAGCCTAATCCTTACTGAAACCAATGAGGGATAAGTTCTTAGGCAAGTAGGTAGGTGCCCAATTGGTGTTAAAGCTTTTCTTTCATTCTCTGAGATGTGGTTCACTGTACCTTTCCATGCCCCACCAAGACTGCCTCTGTCTCCCACATGCTGTGGGGTGCTGGCTGCTATCAAGCACTTCACAGTGGCCTGTGTGGTGTCCAGAGAACTGCAGGGAATGATGTCCTAGGGGCTTGGCAGCAGCATTTCCATCAACACAGTCACTCAGGCTTCTGCAGCTTTTGGATGATGAATATAAGTCATTGCTGATTTTTATGAAACAAAGTAGCAATCTCAGCCCACTTTACATATGACCGTACTATAAAGCCTAAAACATTTGCTGATATGGTGAGAATACACAACTTCAAGTCATGACATTTATGATTCACATAGCTAGTTGTGTTCCTGTTGGCAGTTTCAGCAGAAAGGCCACACCACAGACTTGTGGCCTGCATATGGGGAAAGAAATAACCCCTGAATCCAGCTGCTTTAAGTCAATGTTCACACATACTGGAGAGAAAAGCATAGAAGAAATCTGCAGTGCTGCAGTTTGTGTGTGTGAATGTACAGAAAATGTATTTGCCATCAAATTTCCAGAGCAGCAGCCATAAGCCCTTTAACAGTCAGTCAGCTAAAGGCTGCACAAATGCAAATGTCGGCATTGGTTTTGGTAAGGTAGATCTTTACTCAGGAAAAGGCACCTCCACAGTCTTTCAGGGGCACTGTAAATTTGGCCTTTGCTAAAGGAAAGTCCATAACATTACAGGTATGGGCAGTTTTTACTCCCAGAGAAAAGTTATGTGCTACTACTCATTGATGCTTAAGTCATATGATTTCCCTCTTATGATAACTACCCTCCCATCTAGTTGGCTGACAAAACCAGCTCCCCACATTCCCATCCATGTGCTGCCTGATGATGGAGGATGCCATTGCCTCCCACCTTAACTGCCACATGGGCAACAGGCAAAAGAGCAGGGACCTTTTGGTTTCCCCATGCAATGTGACTAATTCCAACAGAAAAGAAACTACAAAGGTCCACATAACAAACCTAAAGAAAATCTGCAGCCAAGCAATGACTGTTCCTCTGGCCTCCATTTCAGTCAGCAGTAGGAAAAAAAGCACATACAGGTTGTGAAAAAATGATCCCTCACTACTATTTTAATAATATAATTGTATTTTTTGTTGAAGCAAAATACTTGATGGTTCTTAAGTACTGTAAATCTGGGCAAAATAATCCAGTAAGCAGGTACACTTTTTGTGTGTTTTACTTATTACTTAACTATTTCCTTCAGACTGAGCACTGTAGGGTCAATTCAGGGTCAAGCTACAGCTGAGTCAGTCTATTCATGTGACACAGCAGGCCTGTATCTGCTAAAGAAAATAGACAGGGAAAAGGGGCTCAGGCTTCATTCCTGAGTCACTGGCTACAGGCATTTAAAATATGCAGTACCTGTCCACGTCAGTAAGAGCTCCATGGGGCAGACACACAGGGATATTTTGCCCTAATTAAGAATTTTCCAGATACAAATCTGGAGGTTGGATGATCATATCTGGGTGTTCTCCATAGGGGAATTCACGTTCCAGGGCAGATCAAAGGAAGCTGACAGTACGACAACGCAACACTTTGAATGCAGTACAGCACAGGGAAGGGTTCCTGCCATCAGACAGCTCGTGCTGCTATGCCCATTGCTCAGTCACCACCCTTAGTTCCAAGAAAGGGGTTGGAAATGCTATGTCATTTGAGGCACATGCACAGTGACTTGTAAGCTCATCTGCTCATAAAATGGCACTGCTGAACTCAGCTGAGGATTTTTCACCTCTGTGTTCCTCATTGAACAAAAAAAGCAATAAATAATAAAGAATTTGGAAAATAATCATAAACTAATAATAAACTGGAAAGCAGATTTTTTTTTAAAGGTACCAATAAACATTTGCCATTTGTGACTCAGTGAACATGATGCAGTATGTCACACTGAAATACCACAAAAATAGCGTGTGCTCCCAGATCTATTAATGTTGCTAGCACCAGGTGGGTTTCAGTGGTGCCTCGTTTACGAATTGCCTGAATGTTAGTCACTCAGCTCTGGGAGGGGTGATCCTGTCCTTCAAAAATAACTGTCCACATTCACATAAAATCAATGGAGAAAAGTTGGGGTCTTAAAGAAATCCTGTAAGGGATTTAATCCAGCTAAAATATCTGTCTGTGTCTCCACTGATCCTGGAGATACCATAAGCATGCATTCTCATGGGAGCTGTTTCCAGCCAGAGAAAGCACCATCAGGAAGGTCCTGGGCCAATGTCAAGCTGAGAGGTTTGAGTCACAGCTCCCATAGCTCAGGCAAGTCCCTTGAACCCAGCAGGTTCAAGCATGCACTCCCCACCTTTGAAAAAACTACCTAAGTAAACGGGCTAAAAGAAGAAATGGCTCTCTCCTCAGAGGGGAGACTGGACATGCACAAAACTAAAATGGAAGAATTCAGCTAGGAGTAAGTATCAAAAGTCTTGATCCATTCTCAAGTTTGAATTAGAGCCTAATAACCTGATCTTCTGGATCCATGTATGCAATGCATATTCAAATTTGAGAAAAGAGCATTGCACCCAAATTACTACATAGTCAAATATCCTGATACTTCTCAGGATCAGGAGAGCACGAGAACAACCTCTTAAGGTCACTTTATAAAGACAGATACTTTCTGAAATCAAGCACAAAGACACAGCTAATTACCAGACAACTTTGGTTGCTTAAAGAAAACGTAGGCAGCCTTTCCACTGAAGCTATATACAGCAGGATAGCTACAGCAAGATATGGGCACTTGTGCCGAACTGTGAGCAGATGTAGACAACTGAAATTAGGCCCCTAGGAAACTTGCAGACCAGTCAGGGAGAAGCTTAATAGATTAATGTACCTCGACAGTGATGGGAAAACACAGTGATTGTTATATTATCTGCAACATAAGCAGATTTTATCTAAGTCCCATTTTGAATGGGATTTTGGATGCTACCTTCTTGTTATTGTTTATGTATATGAAAATAACATTTAAATAATTTAGATATTGCTATTAATTGATTGCATTTCCAACCACATCAGAGATGAAGATACCATCTTGATAAAGACTTCGCAAATAGAATTACGTACTTTGAAATCAAGTTTTTTTGTTAATTTTAGGGTGAATTATTCTTAAATTCTTTTAGAATTTTGAACAACTTACTTATCTTTCTACAGCTAAAATCTTCAGCATAAATTGCTTAACTTGGGCACATTGGAAGTTTCTAGTGTTTTCTTAGTCTCTCTTGAAAAAAATGGTGGGGTTTTTTTCTTCCCCAGTAGCATTTAGTATCGTGTCCCTTATATTTCTACAGTTCCATTAATAGGGCCTGTATCATACTACTGTTTTCAATGCTCAGGGCTGATTCTTCTGCCATTACTCATGTCATATGTCACCTTAATACATGACCAACAGAGATGCTTTAGGAGTGATGCACAGCTAAGTATGAGAAATATCAAAATTTTATCAAAAAGAATTGAAATTAACATGAAAGATGGGTACCGTGAAATCACCTGAGGACCATACAACAGTATTAAGTGAGGATAGATTAGACTACGAATATTCAAAGGCCCTACACCTCCTGATGTAACTTAGAAATTCCGTTTAAAATTATCCCACCAAATCAAGTTGTGCAGATGCGATTCTCTCGTTAAAACCACTGGATTTGTAAAATGCTAACAAAACCTGCAGGCAGCAGGTACATGCTTTTCTGAACCACAAACACAGAATTCAGAAGAGCTCTACCACAAAAATCAAAGTCCTTTATATCAGTTCCCCGATCACTGTTACTCATTTTTATCTAGAAACTGTCTTTAAATTATCTGGTTTTATGGATTTTAATTAAGAATAATTAAGAATAATCAATAAAATTCAACATTTATTTTGTGCTTTGCTTTTTCTTTAACTCAAAACTGGTAAATACAAGTAAAAATCTCTAGCTCAACCTGCCATGAAACTGAAAACTGACAGATCTATCACTGTTCTCACCACAAGTCTTGATGACAGAAGAAACAGCATTATTTATTTCTCATCCATAAAATGGATCTCTAAATTATCTGCCATAATTTAATTGTGTTTCTCTTACACGCTATGATGACTGAACCATATTTTTTCTAGGTAGGTGTACTAAGTGGATAACCAAACAACTGCGATACCACAGATGCACAGTGATACTGGAGTTTCTGATTGTTTATTTGGTGTGTCTCTTAAACTTAGATAAAAGTCTTTTCAGTGCTCAGAACACAAAACATGCGGCAGGAGAAAACTAAAGTCAGGAAGTAGCCATAGCAGCAAAAAAAAAAAGGATAGCAAAACTGAACTGCTGTCCCATGCCTTACATTGTGTTACACGCTGTAGAACTGAATTTGGTATGTTGCTCAGAGTTTAGTAACGTAACACACAAATATTTTCCATGCTGTTCTTTCAGCTCTTTTTTCAAAAAGAAGAAATAGGATAAAGTCTGGATGAAGGAAGAATAAAAAAAAAGAACAGGTTCTTATTATTATAGACATCTTAGAGCACTTTGTTTATTTTTGTTTTCTTTGTATAGAAAGGCTGGCTAGGTATTTTAAAGGCCCTGTTAATTCCTTTAAATCCTTGAAATCTTTAGGAACTTTCTGTGTTGTGAGACACTGAGATCCATCTCCTGTATGGGAGGAATTAGGGTGAAGTTATAATAACAAACAGATTTTTGAAAAGCCTTTTCTGTTTCATTACAGGACCATCAGAAAATGAAACAAAAAAAAAAAAAAAAAGAAAGAGAAAGGAAAAAAAAAAAGAGAGAGAGGAAAAAGAAGAAAAGAAAAAGAAAGAGAAAGAAAAAAAAAAAGAAAGACAAAAAAAAAAAGGCCTGAATGGCGTTGATTTGGTTTTGGCCTGAGCAAAAGTTCCAGAATTGTTAAGGCAAAAGTAAACAGACTTAATTCAAAAAATTACATAGGCCAGTGTCCCAGCTCAGGGGATAAAGACATTCTCAGAACTATTCCATCTGCAGTGAGAGTTCATTTAGGTTCCCACTGAACTTGTGCAATTGAATTCTTCATAGTGAAAAAAAAGAGAAGTCACATTGGGGTTGGAGGTAAGTGTCACAAATAAATGTATGTTCTGGAAAAGAACATGCAGCAGTTTCACTAAAGCTTCAAGGATGCTCTGCACAGATTCCTTGAAAAAGAATGTGCAGATTTTCATAACTAACAATTATATAACTGTTTTCAAATATACTTTAAGTGATAACAATCAATAAAATACTCACTCTTATTGGGAAGGAGTGCTTGTTTCACATGATTGCTGATCAGTATGTAACATGAATTTTATTTTTAACCTAAAGCATAAGTGTTAATTCAGACTATCCTGTGCCATATATAAACCTTTTGCGTCTAACATTCTGACCTCTTTCTTACTGGTTATAACTACAATGTAAGTTAGGATAATATAAATAGTTCTATAGATCTCTATTTCCACAGTCTGAAAGCATTAAGATCTTACATCCTGGCCAAGGGCCTCCTATAGAAGTTATTTGTCTGCACACACAGAAGAAAATGTGTTTTCTGCACCTACTGAAAAGTCATGTCTCTATAGCATACATGTAGGTAAAATTTAATTATCTTCTTTCACCAGTACAAATCCAGACGTGCAGGAAGTAAACCATGCAGAGCTATGACTGGAGACTCAGCTGTTCTGATTCTGCCTAAAAGCCTTTGCCTTTTGTTTCCAAGCACATGGCAGTGAACAGCTCACCCCTTACCCCCACTGCCCCCCATGTGTTATTATACAGATGACTTTCTAGCCAACAGGATGCTCCCCATACAGGAATACAGGTACAATTTGGTATGATAAATTTAGGCTCAAGGACACAGTGTTTGCTCTGATGTTTCTCACTCTTTGGTTCCCTTCTCCTCTGCCTATACAGCAATTTTACCCTTTCTTAAACATATTTCCCAGGGGTGCCACCAGTTTGTCTGGTGGCTTGATGGGCTCAGCTGTGGCCTGCCATGGGTCCATTGGCACCAACTGGGCTAGGGGCAGCCCCTGGATTCTTCCCACAGAGGCCACCCTGCAGTCCCCCTACCAACACCTTGCCAACTACAGCTGACGCAATACCTTACTGACATGGGAAGTGATGAAATAAAACAGTGTGAAGCTGCATTATTGATACTTTCACATCTCATTGACTGATCAAGTAATTGGCAGAACAAGAAACAGTTGTGTCCATTAACCCATGCCTTATGGAAGAAATAAATGGACAACTTTAACTCAGAAATACTCTTTCCTGTTCACTTGATGCTACAGAAGTTCTTTTCTGAGGACTGCTTCAAGAAAACCAGTAGGTTGAAAATTCATAAGGCATAAATAAAACTGTGTTGCGGTTTTTACGGCAGCTGTGATCTGTTGCAAGGTAATCCAGTCCTCCTTAAGCACAGATTTAGTATTATGGTGAAGGCTGAGTGACACATCACTGATGCTGTTAACAGGCCTCCTCATATAGGGCAAACCAAAGAAGCAATTATAGTCCTTTTTAGTGTAAGGCACATAAAACAGCTGAAACAAATGAGTCATTACCCAAAACTCCAGCCATATTTGGGCCAAATCAGAAGTTGAGCTAGATGGTTGAGGACTTTTGCTGGGACATATCCATAAATTTATCTAAACTGGGTACTGTTTGGTAAAATTATGCATGTTTATGGGCAGGAACAGCCAGATGCATGCAAAGACAAAAAAACCCAGCAAGACAAGCACTTTTTGAAAGAAATCCAATTCATGAATTTGGGGGACAGAGCATTGCATGAAAAAGTCTTTGTATCTCTGAGCAAAGGAAATGCTTTCTCTTTATGATCTTAACTCTGTTCCTGGAATCTAAATGTTTTTACTCTGTACACCTTGTGAATAAACAGGATCACATCAAAAAATATATGGCTATATAATGTATCTTCTGTCATAATAGAAACAGTCTGCAAAATGATGAATGTTGGCTACCTACTCTATAAAAACAGCAACAATGGTGTGAGTAGTCAGATCCTTTTTGAAGAGGAAATCAAAGAGTTCCCCAGGGGAAGAAATTGTGAGCTGAAATTTCTTTTGAGCTTGCTGAAGTCCAAGATAGCCAAAGATACTTTTTAGTCAGAGACTGAAACTTTGCAAAAGGAATTAAAACAGCATCTGGAAACTTCCCAGGAAGGGCTTTGAGAAAAACTGAAAAAAAAATGGGGGGAAACACCTCAGTCTATTAGTGACAAATTGTCTAGATTTATTAGGAAGAGTAACAACAATGTTCCCATCATTCAGCAGTAGAAATAAATCAAAAAGATAACAGCAAATTGGGTGCTGTGGATCAGAGGGTTTCCTGGAAAATAAGGGACACACAGAAAGGTGCAGCCAACTTTGAACTTGCTAAGAGTTGAGTTGCAGCAAGGACTCAAGGAGCAGATGGTTCACACTGAGAAGAAAATCAAAAGATCACAGACCTCACTGGCAGTCAGCCACCCCAAATGGCACTGAGCCAGCCACAGAACTGTAGTAAGACAGAGTAATCACAGTATTTTTCTAGCACATCTGTAACCCTCAGAAGGGAGAATTTGGATTGTCAGATGCTTCTATACCTCACTGTAAACTGTGTGGTGATCTTTGTTCACTACATCATGATGGCGCTCTCTCATGAACTGGTTTGAAAAGTGGCCAAGAAGGCTAATGGTACCCTGGGCTGCATTAGGATAAGTACTGCCAGCAGGTTGAAGGAGGTAATCCTCCCACTCTACTCAGCCCTGGTGAGACCTCACCTGGAGTACTATGTCCATTTCTGGGCTCCTCAGTGCAAGAGAGACATGGAGCTCCTGGAGCAAGTCCAGTGAAAGGCTACTAGAATGATTAAGGGTCTGGAGCATCTCTCATGTCAGGAAAGGCTGCAGGAGCTAGGCCTGTTCACTCTAGGGAAGAGAAAGCTCAGGGCAGATCTGATCAATGTGCATATTATCTGAAGGGAGAATGTCAAGAGGATGGGGCCAGACTCTTCTCTGTGGTGCTAAGAAACAGGACAGGAGGCAATGGTCATACACTAAAACACAGGGAGTTCTATCTGAACATTAGGAAGGACTTATTTACTGTGAGGGTGACTGGAATAGGTTGCTCATAGAGGTTGTGGAGTCTCCTTCCCTGCAGATATTCAAGAGCTACCTGGACACAATCCTGAGTAATGTACTCCAGGATGACCCTGCTTGAGCAGAGAGGTTGGAATAGATGACCCCCAGTGGTCCTTTCCAACCTCACCCCTTCTGTGATTCTGTGCCCAATGAGAAATCAAAATATAATAGCAGCAGTTTTCCTAACAAGTGACCAGGTCTAAGGTTTCAAACGTATCACCCAGAAATCCAGGAAAGATTCTTATTTTAATTTCAACTAACCAGGTTTTTGAAGTCAAGGGATCAATAAAATGTCCCAAGACTAGCTCTGAGTCTGATGGGTCAGTGAATAGGCTCAACAGCTGGCTAGCCTTTAAAACATCAACAGTGGGGCAAGTCCCAACACATCCCATTCCCTTGGTGGTTTATTAGAGCCACATTCAATCAGGGCACAAAACATACCCTAACCCTTCCAAACCTTGGTTATTAGCTAAGGAAAAACTGAAGTGGAAACTGCTGGAGTGGAAAAATGGCATTTGGACCATTCGTATTGTTTAGAAATGTACAATCTCCAGTTTTAAGAAATTTACAGCTTTTGCAAAATACAAACTAGGGACAGATGAAGAAAGTGACTGGGAAAAGAGCAAGATACAAGGTCATGCAAAGGAACTATAAAACTAGACCACGTGGCCTGTCTTCCTAGGGCAGTAGAGAGGGTTTACAGCCCAAGTTAAACAAATATTCGTTTATATAATCCTAGCCAGAAAAGCAGTAGCAAGAATATAGCCAGATTCCATTAATCCTTCAAGAATTGCATATGCAGGAACTACCATTGCTCAGGTGCCCATCATAGGCAATGTGGGCACCAGGACCAAGAGGAGCTGGGCAACTGACTGAGACGTTACGGTAACACAGTATTTGAAAAATACTCCATTTTCAAAGCATTCACAGTATTTTTACATTTTAAAACTAAATTGTTACATTTAAAATTTAAAATATGAATAAGTAATTTATGGATCACTTAAGTCTCTATAATCACCTGCTTCATTCAATACAGTACTGAATACTGCAGCACATTAATAGGAAATGACACGTGAAGAAGAAATGTCAGGACAGTCTTGTTTCCTGTGGGATATTTTTATTCCAGTTTACCTTTGCCCCTGTAAACACTACAAATAAAAAGAAAAAAAGAAAAGGGAAAATCATATGAGAAGAGAAAGAAATCAAAACAGATTAGTATGTAAAAAATATTGGTAAGGTTAATTAAGGTGGTTTTTTAGTTTGATTTTTTTTAAGAATTTTTAAGCATTTAAAAGTGGAGACAAAGGATTTTGCAAAGCATCAAAGCATGTAAGCCGAGTTGGTACTTAGATATGGGTGCCACATGAGTCCCAGATATATGAAATGATAGAATAGAGCACTGAAGTAAATATGGGATTCATTTTTAGTACTCATATCTAGTACTCTGAATGCTATACACTTGCCCAACATTATACCAAATAATTATGTGATTCTATGGTTTTGTACAAGGCACAATCAAAGAGGAAAAGTGCCTTGCAGGTATTTTGAGCATGGATAAAAGAGATACCTCAATCACCTAAAGCCTTTAGATGCAAGAAATTACACAGCTAATTTTGTGAGCAGAAATTTTATAAGTTAAAATGAAGGTGAAGCCCTGGATCACCATATGCTCCCACTGACTATTGATCAGGACTGCACCAATTTTTTCCTATCTCACATGATCAGCATTTAGGTGCTTAAAAACCACCTAATTCTTCATGTCTCACTTCTCATAATAGAAGCTGCATGGCGGCACAAAATGACAATGATGGCCAGGTTTCTAGATGGGCTGTGTTCACAGTCCTTTCAAGTTAGACAGCCTGCAAAGTCTAGACTTCCTACACCTTTGAAATTCAGGACTAAAGGCAAAAGTAAACACAGAAGCTTTTTCTCCTCTTCACTCTTTGATGAGCTGGATACACCCTTTTAACTGCAGCAAACCAGTCGTTCTACCCCCAGTAGTTTTCCCCCTGCAAACATACACACACCCTGGCCTTCTTCCACCACATAACCCAAATATGTAGTTAGCAAAAGGTATCAGATGTTCCCCAGATAGTTTATAAACAAAATTGTCTGATATTTATTAAATTATTTATTAAAATTCCCTCCCACTTGCCTGCAGCCATCAGAAGCAGAACAACCACTGGTAAACGTCTTCAAATATCCAAAGGATGTAAACACCAAATATGCAGTAATTAGGCTGAATTATGTACTGACATTGTGACGTATTAGGTTTCGGAATAATTCCCCTGGAGAAGTGGTTAGGCTCCTTGGAGAGTTTCAAAAATGGAATGAACTAACCCTACTAAACCCTAGAGACGTTAAAGTAGGAAACAAGCTGACAAAGGCAGGAAGCTGCATAGTTTGAGGTAATAGACTTTTCTCATACCTAAATTGTACTATTTTGTGAAAGTACATCCTTAGGCGTGTTATTTCTGTGTTAAAGTGGTATACTGAAGTGGGTGGAAAAAAAATGTAGATCATATAACAGTATACCAACCAGCAAACATTAAAAATTTCAGTTACAGAGATTGTGGGTTTTGAAGCGGAAGCCAGCCTGGTTTTTTGGGGAAAAAAAAAAGTCTCCTTTCTACAAATTGACTTTTAAAATATGGGCTACATCTGCATTAATGAGTGACAAGGAATTTGAGAAATCTGGTGCACATGTGGTTTGGCAGGTGCTTTATATTGAAAGGCACATGAGGTTTTGTCAAATTGTGTAGAGCTGCTCTAATCATAACCTCTGAGCATCAGTCATTGTTTACCTTAATGCTATCATAAGCACATCTGGTTAACTCCTTAAAATAATGGTAAAGGTAATTAGTCATGAATTGAGTTGGAAATCTGATAAAGTACTTATGACATCCATATTGGTACCAAATGAATTCATCATGGTTAACATTGTTACAAAAACACCAAAGGAATTAATAATAATTTGTGCCAGCATTTGAATGTGTTGCTAACATGAGACCAAGTATAGCAAATGCTTTTTTGTTGTTGTTTAAAAAGAAAGGTATAACAGAAGTGTTTCAATAGCCCTGCAAAACTTTATGTTTGCCTCTGATTATATGTCACTGGTGAAGAGCATAACTCTTTTTCATGCATTGCCATCCTTGGGGTAACAGGGGACAGGCAAGTTAATTTTGTGCATCTTGTCCAGTAAGTTTTCAAGGTAACTCTGAGGCTGCCCTACAAGAACTGAGCACTGCCTGTGCAAATTCACTTCCCATTGCAAGAGCTGCTGGGTGGAGGAAGCATACACAGTGTCCTGTCACAGAAATCCATAAATGTATAGTTATGGTAGATTTGATTCTTTCCTCTTTTGACTTGGCAGAGCTGTAGCTAAATTGGGTGAACCAACAACTGGCTCACAGCAGCTAAGAGGCCATCCCTACATGTCTGTGGCAGTGCCACTACCACATGAAGCTGGGGAAAGGCTGACACTGTAAAGCAGTCTGTGTGCTTTGAACCAGGTCAGAGGTTTTCAACAAGAATAGCCTGGTTTATTCATGCTAAATGTCTACAGCTTTCTGCATTAGCTGCATAAAAAGTATTAGCAAGTAATTTCATCATTCCACACTAGTAAAAGTAAAAAGGTAAAAAATTCCTGCCACAGAAAAAGAAGCTTTATTATGAACCTACTTATGAACAGGAGGGAAGACCCTGCTGCCTGGCATATGTATCTGTATGTAATGCATGTGCAATGTACAGTACAGTCCCACCACTTCTGTTTTCAATTTTGTCAATACACAGTAGACTTTTGACTCCCTAGTTGGGAACTCTGTTCCCAAGGGAATTGCAGAACTCACCGTAACAATAGTAGTGCCTGGTAGAAAATGGCACGGATAGAGACATCATGCTCTAGCCACCTGGGCAGCTGGGCCCAGAGCTTCTCTTTCAGATACTCAGGTACCTCCTTTCCTTATTTCCCATCATTTCCACTCCTCTGCATTGCCACACTGACATCTCCCTGACTATTTCCTGGTTACCACCTCAAATACAGCTTGCCTTATTTTTCTAACCTCTGCTTTCACACTTGCCAGTATTTTAATCAGTATCTTGTTGTACCACTCTCTTGGATTCTCAGACAGGATCCCAAGCCTTCAATAAGCTTATACCTTTGTAGCTCTGCTTAAATCTGCATGAGAGGGCTCATGTTCTGTGCATCTCTACCTGAATTCCCTTTGTAGACAAACTCCTGAAAAAAAAAATTATTGGTTTTCCTTCATGTTCTTCCAGCATTTATCCTTCCTTTCTCATTTCTAGCACTGATGCCTTACTTGTGCCTTAGTCACTCATCACACTAACTTCCACAGTATTTCTATCTTACCCTCTTTCTCTTTGTTCTCATTTGCCCAGACTCGTTTCCTATCCTCACTATTCAAAAACGCAGTGCTCATCCCTTTGAATTCATCAGAACCCCTTCTGTGCCAGGGTGCAGTCAGCCCTTCAAAGTTTGTACAACAGAGCTGTGGTTACACCTCTGCCCTAATACCCACTCTCAGTGCTTTCCGTCCTGCCCAGACTCCTCCAAATGCTTTCCCGCCCTCTGCAACTCCCTCAAAGCACATCCCATGCTTCAGTCACTTGTTCACGCTGATAGAACAGCTTTGTCTTTGCAAATATGAACTCACCCTATATTTTCTTAGCTCACCTTGTTTCTGAAGTGCATGAAATACCTCTAACTTCAGTAGTCCTCCAATCTCTTCTCTTTCTAACCAGCCCCTTCCTCCAACATACCTGCAACAACTGTTGGTCTCATATCTGGTTCAAGTCTATATTCCTGCCATGCATATTGCAGGTCACCACTGTAATGCCTCTGTCTGCACCAGGTCGGGAACTCTGTGAAGCAAAAAGAAAAAGCCTTGTTCTGTGCTTGTGTACCATCACACTGGTGCTCTGTACTCCAGAAGATTTATTTCTCCCATTTATATTTTTTTGAATTAGAGACATGTTTTCTCACTTGGAATGTATTTTATCCTCTCATTTGAAACTGTCATGTAATCATAACAGTGTGTTTGTGATAGTATAGTAAATTACATGGCAACAAACTGTGATGTCATAAATGTAGGATTTATATCTTTTCTGCAAAAATCAAACTGAAGAAGCAGATGGATGGAAAAAAACTCATTAAAATACCAACAGTTTCTAAAAATTGCAGTAAAAATATCAATGGGAACCCAGACAAACATTGTTTAATAGATCTCTTTTTATACATATTTCCTGATTTTTAAAAGTCTGCTTCTCTGAATAAACCCCTCTTTTGGGGGTGGAAATATATTTTAAAATAAGTGAAAAAAATAAGTGTTTGGACTCAAGGCTCTAAAATTCAAAACAATTGCCTCAGACAAATTAAATAGAATGGAAAGAAAAGGGCCACAATGGTGAGAAAGTACTTATAAAAATTTCTGGGCTACAGTTCTCAAAGCTGAACTGCCAGTTATTCATCAGAGTGCCTATGACGTATTAAGGATGTACTTGCGTAGATTATTTACAAGAACTAAGAAGTGATTAATAAGAGTATGGAGCTGAAAACATCCTCTGTGATGTTCTTGCTAACAAGTGGGCCCAGCTTTGTAATCATATGTCGTCAGAGAAAGCAGCACATCCCAAAATGGTATGAATCATTTCTGACTTCCTGCCCTCCCTCACGGAAAACACAGACAAGGAAAAACAAAACTTCCAAAGATAATACAGCAGTTAAAGTAGTAGCTTCCACAAAATCTTATCTTCTACTTGAAAGACAAAAAGTATTTCTCAAATAATTGTTCCTAAACAAGTAGGATCTTTCAAATGTAGCAATAATATGGTACCATGATTTATACTTTAAATAATTTATAATAGAAATATTTTGATGAAGACCTCAAAAGATGTTGCAAATGTAAGTTAAATTGTAAAAAACTGTAAATTTTGCATCCAGACTGATTTTAATGATTGAGTAGTATAAACTACTTCCAGCTTGCTTGTTCTTCCTACCCACTCTGTTTTCATCAGATACATGAGGTGTTAACCTTTCCCCACCTTTAACTGAAGAGAATGTTGTTTAACATTTGGCATTAGATGCATTTGGGGGGGGGGGGGGGGGGAAATGTTTGAAGGGAAAAGAAGAAAGATGGAAGGTGATACTAATATATGGACATTACAAGATCTGAAAGCTATTCAGAATCACTAAGAAGCATTTATCACTGTCATCGGCCTGGTTTGGATGGCCCTCCCATTCTTGGTGTGTGCAACTTGCATGGACTACCACAGTCTTCCTGGGCTGAGGCACGCCTGGCAGAGACCCTTTCTGCTGGTGATCACCATTTGAGACTCAAGTCAGTCAAGGCTGCAATCCGAATGCTCCTTCTATGGAGAGGATTTTTAAGCGTCGTTTCCTTCTCATGTACCCAAACACTTCCTTTGGCTTCTCCTGCCTAACAACATGGGGTATTTTCAGTTAGAGTTCCTCATATATTGTGATATTTCACAGTATGGATAATCATTGACTCCTACAATCTGACAACGTCTCAAGTTTATACTATTATTTTTTATGTGAAGTTAAACTTAGTATCCTGTGTAAGGATAAGGATAATCAAGACAATCCAGACTAGCAAGAAAAATAGATTTTGGGACAGCACTTTTGGGCCTTGTACGTGCCCAGGGAATGTATGACAAGTAGACAGTAACTGTACTTCTAAATAAAAAACGTCTACTCCAGCTATTCATTTGGTAGGTTTACCCAGCCTGACTTCTGCCAGGAAGTCAGATATGTGTCTTAAAATACAAATACTGTTTGTGCTCAGGAGAAGGAAGTCCTTTTTCTGAAACATTACTCAGGACTCTAAGAATGATTTTCAACATACATCGACATGCATGCTCTGAATTCAGATACAATTGTCACCCACAAGACCTGTGTGAGCCAACTCAAAGGCATTATAAAAAGCTGTATAAGTGATTGCACAGTTGCCACCAACCAGCCCTACAGTACTTGCATTTGGCCCTACACAGAGTATCACTTGCTTCCATGGAACTGCATTCAGTATAAGATAATGTTCAGTGTGGGGTGAATGTATTAATATTTTAAAAAATTTTTACCTCTGATTTGAAAGGTGCCAAAGAAATTAATGTTCTGCAAAATTGTGCCTAGCGCATCCTTAACTTCTGATATTCTCCTCAACACAAATCTCTAATTGCTCACCAGTTCAGATCAGCACTCTCTCAGTCCTCTGCTGGACTAACAGAGAAGGCTACAAACAGATAAAGGCCAAACCTCAGAAAAGGTTGCCTGTGCTTGTGACAGCACAATAAATGTTGCACTGAGCTGATGACAAGCAGCCCAGATGAGATCCAACTGGTCTGATGACAAAGTGAACCTCGATGGCTTTCAGAAGATAGCTTTCTGTAACTCTCTGATGACTCTACAAAGAAATCGACACTACAGTCAGTCAGACTGAGGTATAATGTGCCTAACATACTGCTGGCATACAACCTATTCAGTAATGAAAAATATGGTCATACATCTTTACGTTACAAACATTTCCTACCTACATTTATACAGATATAAAACTGTTAGTAAAATGGAAGCTATTTGAGGCTTGTAAAAGAAAGCAGACCATATTATCTGGATTATTTCCATTTTGAACATATTTTTTTACTTAGTCCAGCATGAATGGTTTATATTAAAAGATTTAAATATTGAAAGACGTTTTGGGTTACAGACTGATAGTAGTTCCATAAAAACAAATTATTTTTCCATTTCTACAAAATCTAATTAAATATGTGAAAACAAATGTGTTGTGTAATATTAGAGTTATTCTTCCTTGCCTTCAACAATAACGTGGGACCCTGGTAATTCACTATGGACAGAATTGTTTTCATAGCTATGTGGCTAGTAGTTGATTTCTTACCTCTTTGTGAAATATTTCTTGGTGTTTTCTCACTGTTTCTGCCCCCATTCCCCTTTTTCTGCTGATTTCAATTTAAAATACTTTCCAACCTTTATGAACTTGGGAAGTGACATATTGTCTGTTGGTCATTTCTAACAGATTATAGATCCAAAATTTCTGATAGTAAAGTATATAACTAACTCAATTACAATCATAGAATCATAGAATCGTTAGGGTTGGAAAGAACCTTAAGATCATCAAATTCCAACCCCCCTGCCGTGGGCAGGGACACCTCACGCTAAATCATATCACCCAAGGCCTCATCCAACCTGGTCTTGAACACTGCCAGGGATGGAGCATTCACAACCTCCCTGGGCAACCTGTTCCAGTGCCTCACCACCCTAACAGGAAAGAATTTTCTTCTTATATCCAACCTAAACTTCCCCTGTTGAAGTTTTAACCCGTTACCCCTTGTCCTGTCACCACAGTCTCTAATGAAGAGTCCCTCTCCAGCATCCCTACAGGCCCCCTTCAGACAACTGCACTACAAGATATATTAAAACATCCAGATCTCCTTTAAAGTATGACAAGCAGAAGCATGATCTCAAGACTTGTATATAAATGACAGACAAACACACAATCTCAAGTCTTGTCCATGCCCCCTCCATGCAGAACTGAGACATTGGCCCTCATTCATTACCATTTATATTAACTGTAATCTCTCATTTATTTTGACTGAAAAGAGAATGCAAAGTGATGGGATCCCTAACTTGGAGCCTCAGTTTGTCATTGTCACAAATACTGCCTACCCATGTTTAGGCAAGATGAATCTGGGCCTCTGAGCATACAACTTGAGACCCAGCAGCTTGGAAGTAAGGTAAACTCATGCACTGAAGGAAATCTGCAGCTTCAGAGACAGTGTTCCTCCTCAGACCCCAATTCACACCATAAACCTCTACCTCAGTATGTTCTAAGGGCAAAGCACCATAGTAATTTTAATCTTCATTGTTCTTCTAGAAACATTATCTTCATCTATGCCTTGTTCCTTCTGAATGTCTTTCTACCTGTGTTCCTTGCTGGCTCAGTAAGATGTTCATAATATACCCCATCACCCGGCTTTTTGGATTATAACATTTTCACCTCCTCTTTCTCCAGCTGTCTCCAAACAGTAGCTGTTGTTTGAATGGTTTCTGTTTTGTCAATTGTGCACCTAAAGAAAAAAATCATTCTTTCCTCACTATTAAATCCTACTGATAGCAGAATCACTTGTCTTCCTTCATTTCATCCTGTTTACTCACACACCATTGGCAAAACACCTGCCAACATCTACCACTGCTGTAATTGCTAGAACTCTTTGATAATCCAAGCCCTGTCTCCCAGTTCACAAACTAATCTGAACATCCCATATGCAGCAGTGGGATTTTGTATCTCTTCCATTCCTCATAGCTATAGCTTCTCTCCTTCTCCGTTCAGCGTCAATACTGACAATATTTCTTCCTAATTGTCTTCTCTGGATTCTCTTTTCAGTTTTGCCTGCAGCCTTCCGCCCATGAAACTCTTTATATCTGAACTCTGTCTGCCTCTCTGCCTTTCTATCAAAGCATTCATAGCATGCTTATCATCTCTGAGGTCAGGTTTCTGCTCTCTGGCTTTGCTACTGCTCACTTCATTGATTGTTCCAGAATGTCAGGGCACACAAGAGGAGAAAGGAAGGTCAGCTACATCTGCACCTCTTTTAAATGCCCATGGGCAAATATCTTAGTATTATTGTAACTGTTTACTAGATTGGGATCTTACAACATAGATCTCTGAATCCTCACAAACCTGCTTACAGACCAGTTATCTTCGATTTTACTGTCTGATAAGATATAAAGTTCAATTTCTGAATTTTTTCCTTTTTTCTTTTTTTTTTAAAAAAAAGAAAATCATTCTAGGAATAGTGACAAATAACTTTGCTGTACTAAATAAAATGCTGATTTGCCATATTCGTGTAGATGTCAAATACACCAGGATCCTTTATTGTGGGATGCCTGAAAAATATCTGACAATAAAGTTTAACTTTGAATAAACTTATATAATCCAGTAAGTCCAGAAGATAGATACAGAACATGAGGAAAACACAGAGAGGAAAGAAGCAAATGGAGTAAGCTGGTTTTGCAGGACTGATTTTGCTTTAATGTAGTGCCCCAGAGACAGCTGTGGGACAATAGAACAGTATAGTTAAGTGAACAGATGTGTGCAGCAACCATACGTTCATAAAATAAGAGGTAGCCTTTTTAGATGCATGTCTGCTAAAGGAATAAGAATAGAAAATACCATATTTCCTGTTCAGGAAAGGGTAAAATATTCAACCCATATAGTGTCTGGTCCTTAACTCTTCTTTTTTATTAGTGTAGTAGTAGAAATGGAAAAGTTCAATTTATCATCAGCAGTAAGATTACCAGTCTGCTGTATTTTTTACAGGCTTGGTAAGTGGTAAGATATTATTCTTAACTTTTGTTATTGTAAGTTGTGTATGAGGTCCTACAATTGTACCTGATTACATGATCCTTTAAGAGAAAATACAGAAGATTTGACAAAATAAATGCCTATTAAATAAACACAATGTCATTCTGTCCTATTTAAATAACAAAACTTGCTACCTTTCTAGAAAAAGTCTAATTGTATATCTGTCAACCTCTAACCTCATTGAAACCGCGAATACAAATAGTATGAAACATGAGACAGAACTGGATGTTACCTTCTCTGTGTTAAGATACTATCATCCCTCTATAAGAAGATTGATGGAACCATCTAATGAGCAACATTGTTTAAAGGAGAGACAATACTGTGTTAAAAAAAGTTTCTCAAAGTTTCCCTGTTTTAGAACTGGTCAATGGGAAAAGTAATACACAGTTATTCGTACCTAAAACTGTAGAAACACTTGGCTACCATGAATATCTTGTGAAGGGTGATTTAGATTCATGAGAAGGACATATTAATGCCATAAACTTTTTGCTAGCAAAACCAACATCAACAACAGGAATTCATGATAATAGGGAGACACTTTTTAAGTAATAAGATTCAAGCCATATTAAGCATTAAAGCCTTTTCAACGTAGTCCATGCATGTCAGCAGAGGCTCTGCTAATATCCATCTTACCACACGTTAGTAATTCAAGTGCAGTGTACTTGAGCTTCCAGTCTAGGTTGCCTAAAAAGTGCAATTTCTTCCATCCCAAAATCATCAGTAAAATGACTGCCCTCTTCCTCTTTGTCTCCCCTGGGAGGCTAGCCAACTTATGCATATTAAACACGTAAATTTTTAAAATAAAAGCCAGGTGATATTAATTCCAACCATCTTCTGAAGTCTGTCAAGTGTCACTGTAGGTATAATGAAAATTATAAACCAGCAGAGTGCTAGAATTGGTAAGCTAAAGCTCTCTATTTGCTTGGTGTGTGACACAAATTGGCATCACTTCACTGAAGTTCCTGAAAAAGGCTCATCCTCCAAAATGAAAGTGAATTGAATATTAAAACTGTCCAATAAAATGTACCCTTCCTGTATGTCTCCCCACTGATGGTTACAGTGGAATCCCTTACCAAGAGACATTCTGTTCATCCCACTGGGTCTGACTGATTGTTCACTTACAGCACAGTGAATAAGGCAATAAATGAAACTGAAATTATTATCAAAACATCAGAACTAATGAAAAAAAAATAAAAGGAGACAGAAGCACCAGGAAATCAGATTTAACTCAAGCTGAATTTTTGTTTGTTACAAAATTTTCCTCATTATTTCCACCAACTTTGTTCCTCATTCTCTTTTTATATTTTGAGTCTCTTTTCCTAACAAGATTAAGCTTATTAGCCTAATTATAGTGAGCATTCTGTGCATTTGTTTTTCTGTGTGCATGCTTATGCATCAGTGTATTTCTTTCTCACTAACTCTGGCCATCCTTCAAAGCTTTTGAAGCTATTACCCAGTTCAATTAACCAACATGGCAGAAGGGAGTTACCCTCAAACACGTCAAGTTTCTATGAGCTTCATTAAAACAGATAGCCAAAATGAGACAGTAGCTCCTATCAGTGTCCATGGAAAAGCTGTGGTATGAGTCTGTAACTTATTAGACACTAGGGAATCTAACCACACGGCTCTGTAAGAAAGTGCATTTCAGTAGCTTCACTGTTCATAGACCTACTAGGAATAAAGTCTACCACCTGCTGTTAAATTTCTCTCAAACTGCTGTGGAAATGCCTAAGTGGCTACAGTTGCATGATCTTATTTTGGGATTAATATGCTGAAGAGTAACCCCACTATCATCTACAGAAGCAGACAGGTAGAGGATCAGACTTGCCACCCAGACAAGCACCCATCCCAGCAGCAACAGAGTGCAAGCTCAGAGTATAGGCTGCATAAATGCACTCTCCTGCAGGTAAGGACAGTATCCTCATTCTCTGTGTGAAATAGGCCTGTTGCCTTATATAGAAAGGTTAGATACTAGCAACAGTGTTAATGTCAGTGCCTGTTTTGAAATTAATTCAGATCACCACATACACACAGTACAGCCTTGATAAATTTGAAACCAGTTCCATGCAACCCTTTAAGACCCCTTTTGTTTTAAATGCACAGCAGCAAACTGCGGCAAGCCAGGGACCAAAAGAATAACTTACATTGCCATACATCAGCACTGACTGAGAGATTCAAAACATCCCCATCCTGGTATCTCCCTCTGCATTTGTGCTTTATACTTCCTAGTCCAGGGAAACCAAGTAGCACATAGAAGATGAACAGCAGGGAGAAGCAGAAGTGTTAGGAAATATCCGGCCATTCTCTATCCCAGTCACTTTGTCATGACACAGTTTTTGCCAGTGTCTTTTCTATGATAAGGGATAAAACCTCCTAAAACAACAACAAAAAACCAAACCAACCAACCAACCAAAAAAAAAAAAAAAAAGGCACCACCTTGGTTTAACTAATGTTCCCTTTCCTACTTGTTTTATATTACACAACCAAGTGTGCTAACACTAAAACACCACATAGTCCGTGCAGAATGACTTAGAACAGCTGTAGACACAGCATAAGTGCCCTTGAACATGCTGAATTTTTCCAGTGTATCACAATTACAGAAACACCTGTGCCAAACAGCTTTCTTCTGATCCTCTATAAAAGTTCACAAAGAAACTTTCTCATTTCATACAGGTCTGCACTGCCTTGAAGGCAGCTCCATACGTCTCAGTGTGGGATACCACAGAATTGTTCCTTTTCATGCCTCAAAACATAAAATAAAGGGTATGTGCAGGTGCAGTAGTTGATGTGATTCTGTTACTTGACAATAAGGCATAAGGCACAACTCAACAATACTCACTTTCTTGATAAATCCTTTTCACACACAAAATTACTCTCTCAAAAAAAAAAAAAATCACAAATATTGTGACAACAAATGTTATCTGTGCTACACTACTTGGGAAACTATTCTAGATGTCTGCAGGTATACAAGTACATGTTAGCAATTGTTACGCACCATTCTTTGGGGAGGTCGTTAAATCATACGGGCACAGCATGGTAAAAGCCTCATGACTGAATGCATTTGGCTTGGTTATTTTACAAACAAGGTGCTATGGTTGCATTAGCCTTAGGAATTGCTGGCTAGAGTCTATTAAATTATTTACATTTAAAACTACTGGAGGTGTCTGTTTAAAAAGGGTCAGAAGAAAGTCACCCTTAGCAGTCACCACAGAAAGTGTGGCTGGCTATCCTTCAGGCAGAGCTCCAGAAAAAGGAAAGGGAAGCGGCAGAAGTCAGTTACCAATTCGGCTCATGAAGAATTGCAGTTTGTAGATAAGCGTGTCTTATGAAATATGAGGAGTGCATGGTAATTACACAACCTCCCAGGTCTTGGCTCTCTACAGCCATTCCCAGCTATTGGAAACTTCTCCCTGTCAAAAACTTCAGCAAAGAAAAGTTTTAGTAATATATTCATGAAAAAGGGATGATTTTTGCAGTCTCACAGAAACAAAGCCTTCCACCACCCCCATTTACATAGCCCATTGTGAAAAGTGGGTTGGTTGGGTTTTTTTTTGGCAGAGCATGAGCAGATAATAAATAATATTACTACACTAATTCAGGAAGCAATATACAATGGCAAGCATAATTTGAACCACTTCTGCATTGCTTATACACTCAAGAAAAACAGCTAGATGTCATTGTGTACAGCTCAGAGGAAACATCTGTTCCAACTGCCTTGGTCAGCAAGCAATAAGGAAAAATACTGAAAATATCTGAATGCTGTTATGCAAATCAATGGTATGCCTTCATGTTGAATATTATGTTCTGTTCTGATTACTCCACCTAAGCAAGGATTTAACAGAAACAAAAAGTGATTGGAGACAGCTGATAAGCATGTTACAGCCATGAGAAGGAATCCATACTCTTAAGTTGTTAGGACTATTTAGCTTGGAAATAAATAAAAACTAGCAGCCCTAGCGCAAGCATACACCATCAAATAAAATAGTATGAAGGATGTAAACCGAATACTCAGATTTTGTGTGCTTTTTTTGACATTTTTCTTACACTTCATCTGTCTGGTCTATTTAGATGTTGTGATACAAGAATTAGGAGCTGTCTATTACTCAGAATTTGAACAATGGCTACCACAACAAGGCCCCCAGATGGTCACTTGGCAATCCCATAACAAACAAAAAATAATCTTTTTTACCCTTTATCCTCATAGAACAAGAAGGAGACAATTAAATTTAAAAAGCAACCCATTTAAAAGGAAATGATCCTGTAACGTGGCCCCAAGTGTGGCAGTTTGGTGGCTCATGCACCCCTGGGAAGCATTCTCTGCTCACCCAGGAGGTCAACAGATATGGGAGCAAGCTGCCTTTCAGCAAGTATGTCACCCAGCCCTACTGCAGCCCAAACGCGTGACATTTTCAGACACCACCCTGACATAAACATAGGCTTCCAAAGAGGACAGCAAGCTTGTCTTTGGAAAGGACCTTTTCTACTTTTCCCTGGAGTGCTTGGGACACTACAAGGGACTGCCAGTGCAGAAAGTGAGGCTGAAGCTCCCCCACTCCCTCCAACCGTCACCAGGATCCTCCCTTGGCACACAGCCACCCCAAGCATCTCACGGCAACAAACAAGCAGCACCAAAGCATGGAGCTCCAAATGTTTCCAACTAGTACGCCAAACATTTTGTGCCATACATCATATCTTTCTCCACACTCCTTTCTGGAGAATTCAATGCTGGAAATGATCAGAAATAAGAATCTAAATGGCTATGGTCCTGAATTACATGTTTCTAATTCACATTTCCACCAAAATGGGAGTTATTTTTAGGAGTGATGAAAAGACCTGCTTATTTAAGTGTTAAACTCATTGCTACAAGATAAAAACCCAGGCACAGCATTTATGGGGATTCAAAAGGCTTAGACTATGTGACAGGTCAAAACCACTGCAGTTACATATGGCAAACAGATCCTCTCTCTGTAAGAGCAAGAGCATTGATGCACATTTCAGACACAGAGCTGACCACTAACCGATTACCACAATGAAGAATCTTCCCTGTGGTCACATTATTCTGTATTTGCCTGCCCTGGGGTTTCTCAGTCCTTTCATAGGCTTCTGGCAGAGGTGATCTCCGTCAGAGATAGTCTACTGCACTCAGGCATCAGCCCACTCAGCATCATCATTTCTGTGTCCCAGATAAAGAACTGACACTTCTTTCCTTTCTTTTACCCTTTATCTTCGTGTGTGAGACAGAGATGAACAAATAAAAGAGAGGAAAAAATCGCTATCTTTCATGCTTTCACATATTATAACAGAAGTATTACAAGCAAAACATCTGAGATGGGAATCTTAATGGTGGCAGAGATCAAAAATAATCTTCCAGCTGTAGTATTTATGGTTGCAGTTTTAGTTTCAGTAAATTTTGGAAATTTGTTCCAGCATCGTAAGCTTATCTCCATTTGTTATCTATTGCAAGTACTGGCACTTACTTTTAGTGTGAATATTGTGGATACAGTCTGTGATACATGTTGGCACTAGTTTTTCTGCAGCCACGGAAACAACTGCCTTCAAGCTAATTTATAATACACACTTATGACCATGGGCCACTTACAAGTTTATTGAAAAAGGTCTTGACAAACCATATAGGTAAGACTGTTCTTTCTCTTCCTATTCCACGTGACATAAGTTTGGCACTAATAAATCACATTTTTATGTCCAACTTTACAGATTGTTAATAATATGTAAAGCTACTTGATATATAAGACTATGGGTCAAATATTTCTCACTCTACTCATGTGAGCAGTCCCACAAACTTTATTTATACAAGTAGTCTGAGGAAGACAGTCATGCTTTACCTTCTCTGTAAAACTATTCTGCAGCATTATACAGCAGCTCTCACCATTACTTACAGTATTCTCATTAACACTGACGTATAATGCATGTCCTGCTCTTGAGATCTTCAGACTACATCCTGTAAGATGAAGTAGAGCTGTCCACACATAAAAAGAAACCTGATAATGCAGTAGGATGCCCTGGTTCTTCTCACATAATTCAGTATAGTCAAATATCATATCCCCTTCATGCTTTCTGGGTTTAACATATTCCATGTCATTCTACCTAGAAAGGATTATAAAAATCCATTCAATCACTATTTCTTTGACAATATTTTATCCTTTTATTTATAAATGACTGTGGAGAACAGGTCTGTAAATGAGTCACTGCCTTTGACTCCAGTGTGTTCACCTGGCATACTGTATCTTGGCCCTGTATTAGACCAAGGTGGTTTGTTTTTGTATAATTATCTTCTAAGTAATCAGGAAGTGGAATCTCCTCAGATGTTTATAAATATTACGAAGAGTCATTACTAAAAGTACCAGGAAAATCCTGTAGATGATACATCACATGGTCTGGAAAGCACAGAGGAGAAGTTCAGGTTGTAGTAGTTTTTCTCTTCTAACTCACACAGGAAAGAAAAGCACTCCATAAACTACAGAGCAACATAAACAACTCATTCTGATTCAAATCTGAATCCAAGCTGGAAGTGCCTTGGGTTTAGCATTTAGGACTGAGCCCATTTTCAACACAGAACAAACAGCAGAAACTTTCCGCAGCATTTGCAGTTTTATTGAGAATAAGCAGATGGTGCTTTCACAAGGCCCTTTACGAGTTTTGCTTAATGAAATATATAGGTAGCTAGGTCATGATGAAATGTTAATTTTAACCATCATGCCTGACTGTACATTGCATCTTAAAATCTGTTCATTGACCAAGATGCTTGCCTTTTGTTTAATTACTGACCTACCTGTAGAATGGGTGACTTATGTCAGAAGCTTCACTCCTGGATGACAGCACAGGTATTCAAAGTCTTTCATTCTACATCCACCGAATGATAAGAACAAATTGCATAGTTATTTTGCAGATTTCCTTGAAATCTAAAAATACTGACATAAGCTAGACTGAGAAACAGAGCCCTGCACAACACTAGAATGAGTATCCCACCTGAAGAGGAAAAAGGGCATCAAACAGGGGCTTGGGACAGATAATGACTGGCACTAGCACTGAACTGTTCAGGAGTAAAAATACCAATAGCAGAGGTGCAGCTGCTTGCACACTCACAGTCGATCTTGATTTCAGGAGCAGCAAGGAAAGTTCCTACATGCCTCCACTTGCTTGGTTTGTACCTCATCCTGCACAGATACCTGTCCTTCTCCTCTTCCCTTCTGCCCCACAGCTGGCAAGTAGCTGAGGGAAAAAATCATGAGGCAAAAGCCATTTGTGCACTATTTCAGCACATTCCACCAGAACTGCTAGGCTGTGACAGCAGAGATGGTGTGCTATTGACAGGCAGCATGCTCCTCCCGTCCTCAGCTGCAGGCTCCCGTTCCACCTCCAGCGCAGAGCACAGGTGGGTCCTCCCTCGACCAGGTTATCAGACAGGCAATCCCAGCACTGGTGACTGCATTTTCCCTGCAGCTACCTGGTGCACATTCTGTCTTTGACAGCAAAGCTTCAAAATAGCCCAGGACCAAATATTTCATTCATAATTGCACTCAGATTACAACATGCATGTATATTACCGTAAATTTACAGTGACCTAGGACAAAACAAATAAAATTAGTTTCTCAAAATGACACAAGACCAACAACTATGTTCTTTTTTAACCCCAAATTCATCTTTCTCCTTCGCAAATTAACCTTACTCGTACAATGTCAGTCCATTTATATCCAGTATTTTATTGCTTTAGCAGTGGATTCCTGAAAGTATTCTTGCAAAATGCTTAACTGCCTAAGGCCCTGGAGAACTAAAACCTGTTTCTTTGGTTCCCAACTATTTCTTATGGGATGAATAATCCCTTTAAATCTGGCAGCAGCTATTATACACAGTCAGTGGTAACAGTTATTTCCTGAAAGCAACTGATGTGTGTACATCAAATTCTGTCTTTCCTTAGAGCAGATACCTGGGGAAAGGAAGCCAGGAACAAAATAAAATGTTATCATAGTGTGAAAAGGTCATCTGGTGAAATTCATGGAGAAGGGAGTCAAAAGAAGTAGCTGCTGACAATATGAATTTAAAAGGAATCAGTTTCATGATCCTGAAGATGTCCCTCCACTCATCTCTCTAAAAAACACCCTAGAGTTTTCACTCGTCTTTCACCCTGGACCTCTGCCGTTGACTTTTATTTACTTACTTTTCCAAGGAATTCGGGTTAATAAAAGTTTGCTATTTTTCTGTTTTCTCCAAAAAGGGGAATGGCCACAGCAAAGCAGGTGAGGCTTCATGAGGGACTATAGAGCAAGCACATGCAGTCCTCGAGGTGATATGACTTACCCAGGAAGAAACACGACATTGAAGAGGGCAGCACATCTCATAGACCTCCGACCATGGAGTTCCCATGGTGGGAATTTTCCTCAAGGAACACAGCAGTAATGCCCATCTATGTAGCTGTCTTCTAAACATCTCTCTTCCTGCAGCACCTCTCAGGCCATCAGATCTTGGATAGATCAGGATGTTTTCAGAGTGGTGCATCCCTCGTGACATGATGTTTGGAAAACACTGGGGATATTTTCTACGTGCGACTGAAATCCCATCCTGTTCCACTAGAGGGTTATGCCTAACGGACAAGTCTAAGCAGCGGCAGTTACAGGCAGGATGGTGTGGTCTGCCTCAGTGTAATGTTGATTTTCACCGTCCAAATAAAAGGGTAAAGGCTATAATTTGCACCCCTGTTTTGTCTTGCAGAAACAACTTATGAAGCTTAAAACCCAAAAATGTTATCCTTTTCCCCTGCCTCTGTCTCTGAGCTTTCAAATCTGCCCCTAAAACTCAGTCTGGGTTTGCTGCCAATGCAACAAGAAAATCTGTCCAATTGTAAGACATTAAAACAAAGAAGGCTCTAAATTATGCCACTTCTCCTCTAATATACAGAAGAATTACTTTTTTGAAAATAAAGCATGATTACAGCATTAAGACAAATGAATTCTTGTGGAAGATTATGGCTGAAATAACAGGCTGTGCATGATAACCACATAATTGAGAAAGTCATGGGTCCTGGTCTGTAACAGGCATCACCTCTACCTGTGTATCTTGTCTGAACAGGAATGCTCAAAAAAAAAAAAAAAAGAGATCATATTTGAAGATAATCTCGATTCTGCATCTAAAAGGACATTGCTGTAATTTAATCACAAATATCCTACCACTTTAGCAAAATATTAAAATGCTAAAAAAAAAAAAGTTTATTGAAAATAAACCCCAACTACCTACCTTCTCTCCCAACATCCAGACATACTTTCATTTGTGACCATTCATCTCTGTGTTGAGGTGTTACTGATTTTGAATTTGGGACTGGAACCTGTCTGGGGTTTGACCTCCCTTTTCCATAAAAAGAATATAATTTGATTTCTGGAAAGCCCCAAGTATATTTTGGATTTTTTATCTTTTTTTTTTTAAGTAAGATTAATACAATGAACACCCTTATACTTGTCAGAATACTCTAGCAAAAGACAAAAAATACCTGCATCTGTCCTGCTGCAACATAAAAGTGATAAGCACGCTTTCAGGAGGCTGAAAGAAGAGTTTTTAGGAGGCTGATGGAAGATCTTAAAAGTTATGTGCGTCTTTAAACAAGACAGGTTAAAAATAGTGCATTTATTTCATTAGTAAGTGGTTCCAGACATTGCAAGTGACATTGTTGGTATGCTGTTATTTCCCTCAAAAGAGTCACTTGCAGTATTGAATTTTGGGATATTTCAGTTTAAGCCAAATAGCATGCAGAGTCTGATGCAAAAATGACTCTTTTACTGTCTAGATTTGTTATGTCTTCCTCTCTCAGATACTTCAGAGTGAATTCTTTCAAGGATTTGTGTTTTACTTGTAGCAAGTCACGAAAGCATGCTTCAAAATTTTGTGGATAAAGCATTCACCTTGCTGTGAATGTACTTTCTTCCCACCTAAAGATCAGTTTTGACTTAGGTCTTCTTAGGAATGCTTTTCTTTATTCTGTTTTCCTTCATTTTACCAACAGGTGAGCAAGTTACACATACATCAAAGACGTCTAAGAAGAGTGGAGCTAATGGAATTCATCCTTAGACCTCAAGAGGTCTCTCTTATTTTATGAATTCCTTGTAGATATGTCAGTCTGTAGCAGAATCAAAGAATAGTTAGGGTTGGAAAGGACCTTAAGATCACCTAGTTCCAAGCAGTGAACATTGTTTTAAATTATGTATCTTCATATTTTCAAGTTGATTTTCAAAAACTCCCTTACTATCTGTTTACTGCTAAGATCCTTTTTTTTTTTCCTCTGTCAAAGTACCACGAACACCCATAGCACAACATTTTTATTTCAGGTTTGGGGTCTGGTTTTATATTGTTTTGGGTTTTTTTTATTCTCTACTTTAAAGTTCTCTCTAAAGGTTCTAATTAATCCATTATTTACCCCATATTTCTTTCCCTTCTCTCCCCCCCACTGCTCCAAAAGCTCTTGAATTTCTGTAAATTAATATGAAGAAAAAGTGTCTTTCTCTGACAATCATATTTCCACAAAGTAGGCCACTTTTGCTATTGTGCTTTCACATCTTTCAAGGCCAGCACGGCCCCATACTTTGCAGACCTGAATTTTGTAGTTGGAAATTCTAGTGTCTCTATCAAGGCCATTTTTGATGTTCTTAAAACACCAGCTACTGGAATCCAGACATCATACCAGAATCTCAGCTTGCAAAATGTCATTAGTCTGTGGAAAGAACTGAAAACATGATTGCCATCTCAAAACCAGAACATAGGAAAGAAAGAGAACTCGATTAAAAACTACTTATTTAAGCTCACTTGTTTGAGTTAAAAATCACGGTATGTATATATCCAGGACACTTGACCTTGGCAATACTTCAGCTCACTGAGGTAAACAGCAAAGGCTTACGAGAACCTCTGGTGAGAGGAGTGAGATGTAAGGTACTCATTATTGCCATCACTATATACAGAAGCACGTGCCTGCCAAGACTCTCACAGATTTGCTGGTTTTGCTCCCATAGTGGATAACACTGTTACAGCATTCAGGATAAAGGTGTTTGGATACTCTGACACATCAGTTTTGGACTACAGTGTGACTTTGCTCATTTGAAGAGATGACCTCCGTTACGTACAAAGCTGGAAAGGAGAATACACTGCTTTCTCACTGGAAAAGAGACTACACTGCTTTCTTACTATCACCACCACAGAATTTCATCTTCCTTTTGAATCCTATGAAGAGTGCTCAAAAAAGTTCATTGAGCTCAGCAGGGTATAGCCAGTGAGAGTGATAATTCTTTTGTCTTAAAAAAAGTGATTCAACAGTAGATGTAATAGATATACATAAAAGACAGCCACCTAACACAGACCAGATCCTGAGTGTCAGGATTTTATGATGCACTCATCAAACAATTTTTCTTTTAAGAATCAACTTTTCTTTATCATTTCATATTTTAAAGCATGGAGCCAATTGATGGATTTCTGCATGTATAAATGAGATAAAGTAACACAGCAGTAAGAAAGGATGGCCAGTGGAGACAGATTTAGTTGAGATTTGGGGTTTCTCCCTGCTGTTCCATATACTATCCACATACATTTGGGCACATCATTTTGTACTCGATTCAGTTGCCTAAAAAAAAAAAAAAGACATTTAATGTAATTTGTAAACTCCAAGTATACCTAGGTTATTCATACAAGGCTAGCAGATGTGATGCCACACACTTCTGGCGCAGCACCTGCAGTCATATAGGATAGGTGCATTGTTTGGAAAAATGGTTAAAGCCCTCTTCATACTGATATCTATCTCAACTCCTCTCATTTGAGATGCAGATCATCTCCATGCTTACTCTTCCTGATCTTACAGCAGTCTTGTACAATGAAATCGTTAAGGGCTAAGAGAGCCGGAGGCCCCACGGGTATCAGCCCCACTCTGATGACCAGAGAAAACCAAAAACTTAGTAGAACATCAGAAGATGTAAGGGCCAGGGCAGAGACATGAAAGCAGAAGCTAGAACCCATCCATTCTGGACTATCCTGCAAACCCATGACTGAACTTGGTACCCTGTTGACAATACATGCACCACCACCGCTTTTTCCAGACATCTGGAGACGAAGAGAACTTACCTTACCCGAAGCAGCCTGGATATCAGTCCTTCTATTCAGAACTTCTGGCTCTTCAAGTCACTTCTTGATCAAGTGTAGAAGAAAGCTTATGTGAACAACCAACCAAGTTAGTGAACAGAACAGGAGCCACAGGGCTCCTCCTAGACAGGGGGTACAAGGAAGACACAAGCCAGTTTTTGTGCTACTGGAGGGAGACTATCCTCACAGTACATACCATGAAGCCAACAAACTCTGAGCATTGTATTCAGAGCCTCCACTGAGAAAAAAAATGTATGCAATGGGTCCAAAAGAAAGCACATATTACCCCGGGCTCTTCTGCTGTCCCATACTACTAACTAGTATTTATAGTCATACTTATTCCATAAAAGCCCAACTTCAAAATACAACTTTGGAAGGTCTGAAGATAATGCTATCTTGAACTGCAGTAAGGCAAGTCTACAGAGTTACTTGGCAGTGCCATTTACTTAATATAGTATAATACCTTCAATTGGTACTAAAACTTCATTTTTGAAATTCACTGTTGTTTAAGTGATAGCAGAAATGTTCTTTCTAATGGACTGAAAATTTTGATGACCTATGAAGCGTTGTCATACATATGTGATATTATGCCAGATCTTGAAATAAAAATGCTTAAGTATTAAGTGCTTTTTATAAATACATTTCATTACAAAAGCAAAATTTGAAAGAATCTGTACAATCATAAGACACTCATTTTCTGCTCATAAAAATAAAGCAGTTCATCACAAGTGCTTCCATCATAGCCATGACCTTAACTTCTCAAAAATTCTTTGTCACAATTAGTCTCATTTAGATCATTAGTTTTGCTGAGGGCTCTGTCTAGTTCATTTCATTCTTCACACAATATATATTCACCGACGTGCAACACTACTAGAAGGTGACATTTGGAATTTATCAACATGTATCCTGTAGGACAATTTTGATAATGTCCTGATAAGCTGCCACTGACTAAACAGCAGTCTAAAATCCATTTGGTTCCATTAATCTCTGAAAGTAAACCATTAAAACTGACCCTCTTCCTTGATGGGCAATAAAGTAAATACAAACCTCACAATAAGAAGTTAATGATCTGTCCCTAACAAGGCTGTAGCTTCGACTTACTCAAGCACCTACTCTCTCAGTCTAGAAAGAAGATCCAGTACATCATCAGATTCATGCACTGAGCTGGAAATCATCCGTTTGTTACCCTTTTTGCCATGCTATATTCAGCTTGTCACAGTTGGCTATGGGTATCCTTCCTAACAGTGATTTTTATTCTGTTTATTCTGATCTACATCAAAGCTTTTTTTGGATTAGAAAATGATGCGACTCCACATATCCCATGAATCAGATATACTCTCTGCATAAAGTTTAACAGAAACAAACTAGCAAGAAGAAATATAAAGTTAAAAAAAAAAAAAAAAAGTTTCCACAGTAGTTATTTACAAACTATGTCCATACCCACTTTAATCTTGGGTTTAATCTCCAATCCTATTCCAGATGTAACTGATTGCCAACTGACATGGCTCTTGAAGTCTGTCACACAAAATATTCCAGACCTTAAAAGTACAGTAACCATGCATAACCCCTCCATTTCTAAAGCACCATGCTTCTCACCTATAATTATAAATTAAAAGTTTGAAGTTTTATCACCAAGCATAACATAGTTCCAGTTGGCAGAATTGTGGAGATAGAAAAGGCAATTTGCCAGTCAGGAAGCTGGGCAAGAGCCATTCCACATTCAGCATATGACCTAAGACAGCCAAAGGTTAGCTTAACGCTGCTTAAGCTGAATTGGCCTTCCAAGGGCTGTACTATCTGTCAGCTCTGCCTTTTTCCATGATTCTTCCCACTAGGCCACTTCTTAAACCTCTACATGGAAATGGGTTGTCTAGAGGTGGTGGTGCTGCCTTTCTGTCACTTAGGCATTTCTTTAAAATGGTAGCATCCTAGGGGGCTGTTTAGGGCAGGTTTCCAGCAATAACTATATTTAAAAAAAAAAAAATAAAAAAATAAAATTCAAAATCTTATTTAGAAACAGTATCAGAATTCCTGCAGCTGCTGACAACATTGCTGTCCAAACAAGAGGAAAAACTTTTTTTCGCCCTAGAAATTCAGTGGTCTGTGAATGTTTCTAGTTGTTTTCTGTTCCATGGAATTACACTAAAAACTATCAGATCAACAGATCAGATCAGTAAAGCAACAGATCACATGCTCCTTTATAATTTTTCATTTAACTTCCCCAGATAGTTAATTATTTTATTACTTTTCTTACAAATTTTTCCACTCTTATTTTCCATTGGAATTTTGCACTTTTGTCCAAGTTTTCAATAACCCGGAAAGCTTTTGTAACTTTTTTAGAAACCTGTTTTCATTCCATTCACCCATTAAACCTCATCTTACCACATCACATCCTGTTTGCAGTGGGTACAGAGTAGTAAGTTTTGCTGCATTTCCTCAATGCTGGTTCATGGTACTGACAATACAAGAGAATAAAATGCTATTGGAGTGTCTGAGACAGCTTGTCTTGTTCTTGTTTACAACAACTTTGGAGGGATACACAATTCTGTTATTACTCCCTGTATCACCAATAAAAGTTAAGAAAGTGGTCAGTTTGGGTCATAACACGTACATGTCAATTTTATCTGACCTAAATTCTGAATGCCACCCATCTACATGTCCTTTCTACAGTATGAACAAAGCCACAAACACATAAAGCTGCTAAACCTCCACAGGCTCCCAAAAGCTACTTAAGATCAGAGTACTCAGAGTCACAATGTCCTTCTATCCTTCCCGAGCCGCAGTTCACAGAATCACAGAATCAAACAGGTTGGAAAAGACCCTGAAGATCATCAAGTCCAACCGTTCCCAGCACTGCCAAGGCCATCACTAACCCAGGGCACCGACCCCTCATCTACACAGTGTGTGACTACTTCAGGGACGGTGACTCCAGCACTGCCCTCAGCAGCCTGTTCCAATGCCTGAGCACCTTTTGGGGAAGGAATTGCTCCTCATCTCCATTTAAACCTCCTCTAGTACAGCTTGAGGCCATTTTCTCACGTCTATTACTTGCTACCAGAGAGAAAAGACCAACCCCACATCACTACAACCTCCTTTCAGGTAGTTGAGGAAAGCAGTAAGATCCTCCCTGAGCCAGGCTGAATCTTTTGGGTGCCTTCGAGACTATCTGAGAGTCTGTCATAGGATGGAGAGTTAAAACTGAAAATTGCTAGCCTACAAGAGGACTGCTTAATGATTCTCAATTCTCTCTTTCCATGGAACCACAGGGAGAAGTTTCAGACAGTGTACCTATTTCCAGCTGTCTTTGTCAAAAGGGATGACAGCTTTTCAGATGTGACTTGCCAAACACCTACAGATGGTCAAACTTATATTCCCTTTGCAACTTTTACCTGTGGTATTTTTTTATGTAAGATCTCTACTACCTCTTAATTCAATCCATTGCCCACTACTTGAAGAAATGACATCAATTTTTAGGTCAACTTAGAAAAATAACTGTGCAACATACCTGTATTAATCTAAAAAGCCCAACAGCATACAATGCAAGTTCTGAGTTTAAGAGTCCCAGTTAGGTGTGGGAACAGTTTCAGTGCAATAGCACACACATCCACTGCCTAGTATTAGAATTTAGTTAATGTATTTTGGAGCTTAGTTTTATCAGGAATTTATTTGTTTGATTTTCATGGAAAATTCTTGGCCAAATCAAGAAATGAACCTTTATAATGCAAATTTTTATGCTACTTTATGCTGAGAAACAGCATATGAAATTTCTGCAGAAAAGGCTGTTGTATTGCCCTACACATGGAAAGAAAAAAACAAATGTCGGAGGGAAGCTTTTCAAATGGAACAATACATCAGTGTTCAGAATAGTCCTTAAAACTGGTACCTGAAATGCAAAAAGAAGGGAACCTTCGTAAAAGTGCAGTTTTCCAGAAACAGGCCCTTCTTTTTGTGATAAGCCAGACAATTAGACGGGAACAAAGGTTAACAAGTTTTCTCTCCTACCAGAAGAGGACGTTCTACCTTTATATGAGTGCTTGGTCTGTGGGAAAAGCCAGTTGTGCGAGAAACCACATTGGATGATGCATGCATCCAGGACCACAGGAGGGTGTTTGAGTCTTTTTCCTCTTCCTTGAATGTTAGGTTAGAAAATGCCAGGATAGGCCTTCCAATTTTCACACGCCCAAAATCCAGATCCTTTCCAAATAACCAGTTTTTCCTTGGAATCCTGTCCACACCCTTGCAAAATGTTATGAAGACACACTCCTTATAGAAGAGAGGGTCTGCTGTGGTCCATTCTTGATATGAGCAACTGCTGTTGAGAGGCAGCTCATTGAGGAGAAAAGAGTAAAAGATAATACATTATACTAGTGCAATGAATACTGACTTATCACAAAATAAATATTCCCCATATGTTTATGTATGTGTGTGTGTGTGTAGATATATATGCATGCTAATAGCACGTCACACAAAGTTATTCTTGGGGATTATTTTTCCTCCTGCTTAGAACTTTGCTGCAATCTTCTTCAGAGACCAACCACTTAGCATTCTGGATTATGGAGTCCCTGTTGTAGCTACAGCTATATTACAGATAGGACAATAATATACATTTTATGTAAATTGAGAGCTAAATCTGAACTTTCTGAAAGTCTGACATGTTGGTATATATGGGGTTTTTAAAAGCCTTTATTATTACAAGATCATGGCCAGCTGCAAAGATTGGATTCACATCCAAAAACATGTATTAAAATGCATACACTTCTTGGGAGAAAGAAGTTTTAAAACCTGTCAGGCTGAGAACAACACTCTTTTTGTGTGCTGCCTGGCAATTCTATTACAGATCGACCCTATTGTATTTTTGGTAATTTAAATGTGATTGTTGGCAAAGCAGAAAGGGGTGGGGAGGTTCGTACAGGGAGGCACACAGTGAGAAAGAAGCAAGCATTTCTGATTATACAATATATGCCTGACATGTTGTTACACACAAGCCCAATATTTAGCATTTAAAAAAGAAGGGGGGGAGAGAGAAGAAATAAAAAAAAAAAACACAACAATAAAAGAAACAGCAGCTGTTTCTATGTGATGTCAGAGAACAGGTGTGATACAAATCTCCATACCAGGGCAATCATATTGATCTCCTGATGATGCACGCATGAAGCACATGTGCAAACGTTATCGACCCATCTGGCATCTCATTTCCAGGAATACGGCCTGAAAATGCCTCTCTATAATTGAAAACATTATCAGGATAAACACCGTACTGGCCAATTATTAAAAAACACAGACAAACGCGTAAGAAAAGGTGCGCCTCGCCCCGCAGCACGCACGGCACCGCGGCCGGGCTGTGCCTCTCCTTCGGGAGCAGCCGCCTGCGCTCCCCGCCCTGCAGCCAGGACCCCCCTCCTCGAACCCCCCCCCCCCCCCATCCCAGGACACCATGCTTGGGTGGGAAGCGGCTCGGCCCCCGTCCTGCCGCGGAGGGCAAGCGAGGGGGGGCGGGATGTGGAATACGCTGCTTCCAGAGGTGCGCAGCAGAGCTGCGACGGCCGGACCCCGCGGAGCAAGTTGGAGGGGACTCCGCGGGGGCGCGGAAGGGTGCGGCGAGGACAGCCAGGCCGTCCTCGCTGCCTCTGCGGGCCCAGCGCCCCTTCCAACAACCCCCGTCGCACCCCCCCCCCCCCCCCCCCCGACGGCCCGATCCCGCCTGGCTCCCCCGGTGCCCGCACAGCCCGTAACAGCCGTGCCAGTGGGGACCGGCCCCGGGGTGGGGGGAGGTTGCACCTTGCTCCCCTCATCCATCCTCTCCGGCAGGAAAAGCAGGGTTTGGAAGCAGCCCTTCATCCGCGACGCAAGGGGTGCAGGGTGTTTTGGTATTGTTAGTGTCTGCCATTAGAGGGCACTAAGCAACCCTGCATTAACGCTGCTCCTGAGAGCGGGGAGGGAAAGGAAGGGGGAGTTGGGGGGGGGGGGGGGGGAGAGTGGCACCAATTTGGGAAAAGACTAAAAAGGATGTGGAGTCCTGGAGCTTCTGAAGTGCTCAAAATGCCCGAGAGCTGCTCAGGACGATGATCATAATAACAAAAAAAAAAAAAGGAAAAAAAAAATGCAGCGAGGTCAATCATTTACCAGTCTGCTTCTTAATGCGTGTGACCGCAGGTGGTACCGGGGGACATTGTGATTCATGCCCACTTTCAAAGCGGGACCAGGGCCCGGTCTGAGGCACCCAAACAACTGTCTTCTAATATTAGCACGGCTGTATTTCTGGATCTATTATAGTCTGTCCAGACAGATCCCATTGTAATGGGATCTTTTATTAAAAGATTAGCACTATCTCCTGCAGTTGGTGGAAAAAAATCTGTTATCACTGAGTTATTTGCAGTTGTGGGGAGGGGGCGGGGGGGGGGGGTGTTGCGCGGTACCGTGGGGCGGGAGCGGGAGGAGGGGTGTGGGGAGGGCCCGGCGGAGGGCGCGGGCGGCCGCGGCGCACCGGCCCCTGACCCGGCACTGTCCGGGCATTCCTGTCTGCATACTTCGCAGTCTGTTGTGCTTTGGTGGCTCAGAAAAGCGAAAGAATCGAAATTTAAAAGGCAGCTTTTGAATAAACAATACCATTTTCCGTTAAGTAATCGTTTTGTATAAAAGGAAATATCGCCTACTCAGTTTCATTCAGCGGTGCCAAAAAATGTTATAAATGAGAGACCGCCAACTTTTCTAAGGGGAGAATAATGCCAGACTGTGCTTAATAAACTAGTGCCCTAGAAGTTCATTATCGATGTTGCAATCTTTTCTGATTCTGAAAGGAGACCGCCTACGTCGCCCCCATTCCCGTCTCGTCCTCCCGGGCTCCCACTGAAAAGGCTGTCACTTGGGCACAGCCCTAGGTATTAAACTTTTATTTGGTTCTTTTTCCCTTTTCGATATTTTGTTTTTCTGTCGGTGGTTGTTTTGGGGCTTGGGCAGGTCGGTGGGCTGGTAGGTTCAGGTTGGGGTATTTCGGGGGCTGATTCGGGCGCGGGGAACAAGGTTTAATCTTAGCAGCTGCTTCGCGCGAGGACGACAGCTCTCCGCGGCCGCGGAACCCTCCGCGCCCCGCCCCCCCCCCCCCCCCCTCCGCTCCCAACGCTTCTCCGCAAAGGGGGCGAGGGGCGCCCCTGGAGAGGCCGCGACTTCCCCGGGTCTCCAGTTTGCGAGGGCGCGGGGGACTCCGCAGCGGAGGCGACGAGGGGCTCGCTCTGCCGTCCGCGGCCGCGCCGGAGGGCTCCGGCTCCTGCGGCGAGCGGGGCTGCGCGGGTGCGCGCCGGAGCCTGCGTGCACCTAGAGCAGATAATTGGAGAGGGCTTCCAGAAGGTGGAAAATGTCACCTGATTCACACTGAACTTTTTAAATCTCCCCACCCCCGAGCAGACACACACACACACACACGCACACACACACACACACGCACACACACACACACACACATTAGGAGACCGCCCACCGCAGACAGCTAGGACCCCCGTATAGATTTAAAGAGAGACTGCATTCAGAGCCTGACGTTCATTCAATAGAGCGATCATAAGCAGGCTGGTTAGTGCTCGCTCCCTCTCCCTACTCCCCCTCACGCCGTCTCTGTGTCTCTCACTCGCTGCTACACTGAGGATGTTAAATCAGAGAATCCAGCCGGGCATGCTCTTACTCCTGATGTTTCTGTGCCACTTCATGGAAGATCACACAGTGCAGGGTAAGACCAGACTGTTTATTCGCAGATGCGTTTCTTTATTATTACTACTATTGCTTTCCGTCTTTCGGGCACGGTCTCGTTGGCTGCGGTGTTAAGCGCCTCTCTCCAAGGTCCAACAGGACAGAAGTTAACTGTGGGCATGGGATTGCTTTGTACCGAGGTGTCATTTAGATGCCTTTTTGATCGGATCTTCGCACTGCTCTGCATGGGCACAGAGGACAGATAAGGATGTTTCTTGGTATTTACTGTTATTATGCAGCGTGAATGAAGAGCAGCATCGCGAGGGAACTTTCCCAGTCGCAGCTCCCGCTTGAGTGCTCAAAGTTTGTTGGTAATTTAGCTCAGATTTTTATCTCGCCTCCTTCCTGACGGAAGGAGAGGTGATGATGGGGAGCCCCACGATTACAGCTGACATTTTTAGGAACCAGTAAGTGGTCATTTTCCGGACATTCCTTTAATATTAGAATTTCCTCCTGCACCCACCCCCCCCCCCCCCCCCCCCGCTTTTTTGGTGTATGTGAATAAATGGTAGTGTTGTAAATTCCCCTGCACTGAAGATTAGGTTTAAATGAGTTGGTTTGGGGTTTTTTGTTGCCTTTTTTTTTTCTTGCGAGCAAAACAAACCCGAACCTGCTTTTTTGACAACTCTTAAGAGCCCTCTTTCGACACAAGGGAATAATGATTTTTAGTTTGGGGGCTTTTTCCCCGTATCTTGACTGTGCTCCAGCCCCAGCCTGGATGTCTTACCATTACTTGTTCTGTTTTTTAATTCCTTTTCTCTCCCACTAGAGCATAAATTAACCTAATGTGGGCAACAGTGAGGCGTAAAACTTTATTTTTTTTTTTAGAGGCGTTGTTTGTGCAATGATTTTTAGGGCGGGGGGGGGGCGGGGGGGGGAGAGAATGAAGGGGGATATTCCCCCGCGTCCAGCGACATCCCGTCTGGCTGATCCTGGCCCTTCGCTGCCATTGGAGTAAGGAGGCAGATTAGCACCATAATCAATTGGTACTGAGTTGCTGGAGAAGTCACATTGGTTATTCACGAGAGACTCATCCCAACCAAAACTCTCCAGCTGAAAAAGGGGGAGTTGCTTGGACTAATGTTCTTGGCTTGACTCCACGAATAACAGGGATACTAGTAAAAAAATAAAAAGGGGGGGGGGGAAAATCCCCAAACCCACTCTATCCGGTGTAAGGTCAGTGTACTTTCTTCTGAAATGCGTGCGGGAGAGACGGCACCTACAACTTTTCCAGCTTGATCGATTTCTAAAACTCTGTAGGGACCTCCTACTCTGTGTGCCCTTGTATTTTATGTACTTTGCTCACTTTTTGGGAGCTCTGCTGATTTATTTTAGTGAAGGAAAGACATTTGTTAATAGAAGCAGCAAAATGTGGGGATTTCGAAAGACCTCGCTAAGAGCAAATGTTCCCAATTCGTGCAGATTGCAAAATGGGCTGAGACTGAAACACTGTGCGGCACTAAAACAATGCTGCTGTGCAGCCACGGTGAGGAGGAGAGGGCAGGGGGAGGAGGAAGGAATTTGCAAGCGCGATTTTCTTTTTATTCCCTTTTAAATGCACATCCTTTTCAAGCCTCTGTCACGTGCCGGCAGTGCTCCTGCTCTACATATGGAATAAATACCTCCGAAAACTGCCTCGTCCTGCTTTGATCGGGTTTTCTCTGAGTTTCTTTTGGGGGAGGGTGGGTTTTGGGGGTTTGGTTGTTGGTGGTTGTGGTGGTGGTGGTGGGGTCAGTTTGTTGGGTTGCGGGGTTTGTTTTTTTTTAATTTTTAAATTTTTCGACTGCTCTCCCCAGTGGGCCGGAGTAGTTGCAGGTTATGAAACGGGACAAATAAAAGTAAACAGTCTAGTAAAAGTCACTGCGAAGCGCACGTGTTGTGTCTGGGTCACTGGCGACCGCCACTGACCCGGCTGGGTGTCTGTCTGTCTGTCCTCCCGGCCCCCCCGCAGCTGGGAACTGCTGGCTCCGGCAGGCGCGGAACGGCCGCTGCCAGGTCCTCTACAAAACCGACCTCAGCAAGGAGGAGTGCTGCAAGACCGGCCGCCTGACGACTTCGTGGACGGAGGAGGACGTCAACGACAACACGCTTTTTAAGTGGATGATTTTTAATGGGGGAGCTCCAAACTGCATCCCGTGCAAAGGTGAGGGGGTGCTGGCGAGCTGCTCTTGGCTGGGAAGCGGTGCAGACAGGGCCTGGGGGAGGAGGAGTTGGGAAGGAAAGGAGGGGGGTGACGGGGGCAGAGCGTTCTCCTCCCGCCTCCTTTCTCGCTGGGCCTTTGAGGGGCGTCTCATACCGGCCCCGGGATGGGTGAGGGAACCCCATCTCTGCTTGGTCGCCGGGAGGAGGGGAGCGACCTCCTCTTTACCCCCTCTGCCCCAGCCCTCAGCGGCGGGGGCAATTTCCCTGGAGTGGTGTTTCCCGGAGGGGGGTGAGGGGAAGGTGTTTGTGCTTTGGGGTCACAGTGTCTTTTTTTTCTTCAAGCAGTTTTGACACCAGGTCTGTTCTGCACACTCGGTACTAAAGTGGTGCCTCTTTCCTTCCATCAGAAACATGCGAGAACGTGGACTGTGGACCCGGGAAGAAATGTAAAATGAACAAGAAGAACAAACCTCGGTGTGTTTGTGCTCCGGATTGCTCTAATATCACTTGGAAGGGTCCCGTGTGTGGCTTAGATGGGAAAACCTACAGGAACGAGTGTGCCCTTCTCAAAGCCAGATGTAAAGAACAGCCCGAACTTGAAGTCCAGTATCAGGGCAAATGCAAAAGTAGGTTTGCATATCTAATCCCATCTCCCTCCAATGCCAAAGGGTGTGTGTCAGTGTAGGGAGGAGCTGTTGGATGTACTTCCCCACAGGAGCCAGAGTGGTGTTCCTAATGCTGGGAGACAGTAGCTAAACCATGCTCAGCAGACAAGGCCCTAGCTGGATTGAGGGTTCCTCACAGTCTAGCAGCACTTGTGTCCCACTAGCTACCCTGAGTTGGGAAAGTTCCCTCCAGCTGCCCTTAAATGGTGAGAGCCAGTGAAGGCAAATCTGATCATTTGTTTCATTGTGGCACCCTTTTACTCCTCAACAGGGCTCCAGGATCTCCTGTTAATCTCTGTGTGTTTCCATCTTTGTTTCAGAGACCTGTAGGGATGTCTTATGCCCCGGCAGCTCCACGTGTGTGGTTGACCAAACTAACAACGCCTACTGTGTGACATGTAATCGAATTTGCCCAGAACCTACCTCCCCTGAACAGTATCTATGCGGGAATGATGGCATCACTTACGCCAGCGCCTGCCACCTGAGGAAAGCTACTTGTCTACTGGGCAGATCCATTGGATTAGCCTACGAAGGAAAATGCATCAGTAGGTATCTTGGTAGGAGGGTAAGGGGGGGGGGAGCTTCCTTGGTCAGCAGTTTCAGAGTACTGTGTGTGCAATTGGATGGACGTAGTGAGCGCTGGGGAGGAGGAGAGGCTTCCAGCAGCCTGGGTTAGTGCTCCCCACCAGAAGAAGGAGAGCCAGGGAGAGCTTTGCCCTAGAAAAGGCTGCGGAAGGGGTGAGGGAGTAGAGGGACTGATCCTGCTTCTCTTGCTATCACTGTGGGTGCTGACATTAGTATCCAAGGGAGAAGTAGCCGCCATTAAATAGATGATGACATGGTTACAGTGTAACAAGGTCTCGATATTCAGTGGATCTGGATTCCTGGAAACAATTGTCTTCAAGTGGTCTTGGCAAAGCTTGCTTTAACTTAATTGGAAACATCTGATCACTTTTCCCTCTTTAGAAATAATGCAGAGTTTGGAGACAGTTGGTGGGTGAAGATAGGAAAATAATCTCTGTGCATCCTGACATTTTGTACTGTGATTTCCAGAAAGGACTGATAGTGAAGCAAGTTATGAGGAAGCACCTTCAGGGCAGGCTCTGCTCTCCAAAACTGCTGAGGAAATTTGGGGGAGGCTGCTTTTAGTTGGCAAAGGCTGAGGTGAATTCTCTTTCCAGTCTTGTAGGCAACTACTCTGTGTGGGTTAGTTTAAAAATAATTGATTTAGAAATGCTGAATGTGTTGACAAATTCTGCACTTACCACTAATTTGGAGAGCTGAATTTCCACAGACTTCAAACAAAGCAGGAAAGTCATGTACAATAGGCAAATGTAATTCTGTATTCCCAGGGCCAAGCTCTGCTGGCACAGCTGTCTTTCCTCCCCCACATATAGACAGGCAATGGTGTCCGAGGGACTACTTGCTTGAGCAAAATCAGCAAGTATCTTCACATCTCCTGCATCTGAGCTTTGTCTATTCACAGTTCACAAGGGGAAGAGGAATTTGGGGTTGTTTGTTGTTGCTTTTCTTTTTTGTCTTTTCACTTACCTCTTGTATCCTGTGTGTATTTTTAGAAGCCAAATCCTGTGAAGACATTCAGTGCAGTGCTGGGAAGAAATGCCTGTGGGATTTTAAGGTTGGCAGAGGTCGGTGCGCCCTCTGCGATGAGCTCTGCCCTGAAAGCAAGTCAGACGAGGCAGTCTGTGCCAGCGATAACACCACTTACCCAAGTGAGTGTGCCATGAAAGAGGCAGCCTGCTCCATGGGTGTGCTTCTAGAAGTAAAGCACTCTGGATCTTGCAACTGTAAGTGAGATTTTTAACTCTGCAGACACTTAAAGCTTCTGAAGGCAATCCCTAGGTACTGAAGACTTACGCCTTTAAACATAAGAAAGCTCGACTTGGAGATTTGAGATACAGCACAGGTGACATATACGTATGTACCTATCATGCACACACTTTGGTTACTGATTAAATGCAATAGATCAACAACCAGCTGACCTTCAAGTTGGGTTTTTTGGGGATATTCAAAGGACAAGTCATTCTGTCAGAAAGGGGTTGCCCTAAGAATGTAATTCTAGTGATTTTTTTTTTCCTACTTTGTCTGCTCTCGTGTGCTTCGCTGATTGCTTTATTAACGCCCTGATAAACTCTTAACTCGGTCCAAAAGAACAAGCCTAATGGTAGCACATGGGCATCTGGTTGAGCACAGTTGCCTCTTCTAACTCTGAATGAAGGACACAAAACAATTAAACCTAGAACGCAAGAGCGCTTTTCATTTGATTTCAGGAATCTGCCAATAAAACCTGAGCCATTGATTCTTCAGAACTTCCTGCAGTTTTGACTTCATAGATTACGTATAAAAAACCTTATTGCATAACAGCAGATGCCAAAGAGCATCTCACTACAAGTCGCATAAAATGCAACGCTGTATTATGGCTGTTCAGAGGGCTTTGAAAACATGCACTGAGCTGCTTCTGCGCTGTTGTTGTCCTTATTTAAACAACAGCTCCCCTGTATTCCCCCATCTAGCCATTAATGAAGACCCAGAGGACGAAGACGAAGATGAAGACCAGGACTACAGCTTTCCTATATCTTCCATTCTAGAGTGGTAAAAGCTCCATCACTTATTGGAACAGCCATTGGGCACAAAATCAATGTCCATACTGTACATAAGTGTATGCCTATTTATTTTGGGGAGAAAAAAAAAAGTATACATATAGTTGAGTCTCGTAGACATTTATTTATACTGTGTCATGTTTTATAATTTATACATAAAATGTCTGGTTGACTATACACCTTGTTTTTTGAAGAAATTTATTCGTTACGGGAAGAGCAGTGTTATTTATTGTGAGGTCTCTTGCTTGTAAAGTAAAGCTTTTCTTTTTTCTTGCAAACTATAAAAGTCCATTCCTTAGAGCTTACCCACATGATCTCATCTGTTTCACTGATGTTAACTCTTTTCCACTTTAACAAACTTGCATGTTGGTTTCTATTATGTTTATTTATTGGATTTTCTTCTTGCCGGTTCTGTACGTAAAAGCTCCTCGGGTTTTTGTTTACAAGGAATCTTGACTGACCAAAAGGCGTTGTAACTGACTTAAGTATACTTCCAGGGTGCAGTGAGGCAATCTTTAAGGAAACTTCTTCCACTTCACTTTTCTCTACTTCTGATCACATCGTGTACTGAAGTGATCTCAATGTTCTGAGCATTTATACTGTACTATACAAATTCCAGACCCAAAGAAATCGGATTATGAAGGTTGTTAACTACAGGGCTTACTGAATAAGAATAAAGGTTTTATTTTATTTTTATTGTTTCGGGTTTTTTTTTGTAACATGCATAACTGTTTTATCAGGTGTTTCCTTTAAGATGGTCTTTCAGTACCACTTTCAAAGTTTTCTTTCCCAATCAGTGTGTCACTAAAAGTTATATCAAAGCTTTATCAGTTCAAGTTTCTTGCTTTTCATAATACTTTTTTTCTGATGCAATTTTATATTTTCAAACATGGCGAGTTAAATATAAATTCATTTAAATATATAGTTTTGTACTTTTCTACCATGTAAATGTGCAATGTATATAAAAGTTATAATGTGTATTTGTAAATAAATGATGCGTGAAAAAAAAAAATAAAAATGGAATTTTCCTTAGAGGCAATCCTCAGCTTTGGTTCTAAAGGGTTCTTGCCCTCTGGTGCAAAGAAGACAGTATACAGGTGGTTAGGGGAAAGGAGCCTTGTGTGTGGCTAGCAGTGAAACACACTGGTTAAGGCCAAAGCTTTCAGCTGACATTGATTGAGGAAACCTTTTTTTTTTTTTTTCAGATAGGAGCAGTGTCTTCAGTTCATTGGCACTAATTTTAAATCCAGGTACAGTGAGTGAGGGGAAGAGATGCAGTATTTTTGTTTCCTTCTTCATCCACTAAATAAAAAGTCTCTCATTTCTTGGACATCTTTTAACTCCTTATTTCTAGGAGGTGTTGAATATGTATTTGAAAGTTTGATGAGCTTCAGATCCATGTTACTGAGGTTGCAGTTGTATCACCATTTTAGATGACCAACAGAAAAAGCAAGGTGGGGCCTACTTGTCCAAATTCAAAATAAGTAACAAGTAGTGCAAAAAAACACCTCACCAAAACCAGCCAAAAACCAAAACCATCAAAGAGCACATTACCATTTGGAAGTTCCTTTTTCACAAAGGGAAGGTAATTCTCAAGTTCTTTCTGGTGAATCAATATTCAAACTGGATGAACTGGACCCACTAAAGAATGAATACTAATACAGTGAACTGAAGAAAGGAAGCAGCCATAAGCACAGCAGGGACCAAAATCTATGTGGCTATGATGTTCTCCCAAATAAGGACCCATTTACCAAAATTTCTCATACCACATAAAACTTAAAAATGTACTTAAATACCTTATTCAGTGGTGGTGTAAATGCTTCTCTGAACTGAAGCCTGAGAGCAGAAACTGACTTAACCAATTTTTTTTAAAGACAAATCATATTTGAAAGCTGTTCCTGCTGTAGTCTTCTGTGTATTTTTTACTGTAAATACTAATTTGTTATAGATTGTTTAGCATTATCCAAAGCAAATATAATGTATTCCTTTATGCATAAAAGTTACAAGTGTGCATTTATAATATTGTATTCAAAATAATAGTAAAAAACATCTGCCCTTCATCCTCCTGTTGCTTCATTTAGACAAGTAGTCCCTTTGGAAGGAAGTACATGATGAGAGGAGCAAAGCAAGCAGGATTATAGTCTCCTGAGGGAACAAAACCCAGAATAAAAGATAACAGGGACTGGAGAACAGAGAGATTGAAAAAGAACCTATCAGAAAATCTTTCAAGGAAATAACAAACCCATGACAATAACATAGAGACAAAATACTTAATGGATATGGAGAGTGTCAGAGGAGTTTTTTTCTCAAAATCAGATAGGTGCCAGCTACTTCTTTTCCAACAAAACAACATTAAAATACTGGTTTTAATTGTAAATATATTTACATGTCTTACAGAGAGACTGTAGCAGAGCAGGATTTCTGGGTTCTAATTTGATACCCTGCTGCTGGATCACAAAATAACTTTGAGAAAGTCACCGACAGACAAATTCAAGAACAGCAACAAGAATGCGAGGAAGCTATATTTACACATGTATGCAAAACCACCACAAGATTCTGCATCAGGTTTTTGCTGATAAAATGATCTAAAAGTTCTGCTATTGCATTTCCAAATTGCTACTGCTATTTCTATACAGCTGAGAATCTTGAAACCTACCTTGCCCCAAAGCCTGCGTGATGTACAGGTGAGGCACCTCCTGAGAGGCTTCATGAGGTAAGACTAACTACAACAGCCTCATCATGAAACACAACAGCCCCAGAGACTTTCTCCCAGAAACATGTCCAGAGGTTGTAGCAGCATGACTGCCAACGTCTTACATAATATCTTAGTTGTAGATAAGGCACTCTTCCATGAACTGGGAGATGCATGTTCACTGCTAGTCTCTTTCTGAGGAGATCTTTCCCACACCTCCCAAGAGTGCATCTGCCACCAACTCCAGGTGAAGCCCAGGCTGGAGAACTGTCTGTCTTGCCTGCTGAAGCCATACTTCTGTACTGGAGAGGAAGCCAGATTCATTGAAAGAGGATAATTTGCAACCCTAATAGGTGCTCCTTTTGAAGAGGAAGTCCTGGGTTCTTGCCCCAGGGGCTGCCTACACAATTTGCATTTGTAATTGAGTAACATAGGTACATAGTGCTTGAAGCAGGGGCCAGAATCCAGGTTGCCTCCCCTCCTCCTTCCCCCAGCAGGTAAGCACCTCCATCCTTGAGCTATGAAATCACGTTTAACTCTCTGCCTAAATCAAGATTACAAATCTCACATCTTTTTCTACACTGAGTCATACACCAGGAGAGGCTTTACTTTTTTAATCTCTTCAAGGCTTGTATATAGGGAATTTCCTGGGAAATGGAAATGTGAACTTAATTCCCTCAATCTAAGGAAAGTGCTGAATCCATTTTTTCTACCTCATGTCCTTCTTTTGCATATTTTTGATTTCATTTAGTTTTGCTTCTTTTCATGATGCACATGCTATCCTGGTTTAAATGGTGACACAGAGATATATGGATGTCTTAAGTACAAGAAGGTGGTTTCCAGCTCTGAAACTATATTGTACAAGCTCCTAAAACCAGAAGATAAATACATTTTCAGAAATATCTTTCTCTTGAGTGTTTTCTGTTGTTTGGCATAGATGTTCCCTTTGCTGTAAATCATACTTCTGAAACTCTAGCTCAGTGGAGTTTACTTTGGTACTGAATCCCAGGCTTGTGAACTCCATTACAAATGCAGGCACACTAACACAGAGTGAAGCACGTATGTTTATAAACAGAAACCCATATTAGGGCACTTAAGTAAAATCAGCTTAATTCTAAGAAACCCAGCTTGAACCATTCGAACCATAAGACTATTGCCTCTAAAGCTCCAGTTCCCAAGCGTATTTATCTGCACAATAAATGCAAGTGAATATATAGAATTTTGGTCATACTCAAATGCTTTCCTGATACCTGTGTTCGTAAGACAGACATAAGAACAGTATCATGGACCTATTTTGCACCTTTTACAACTTTGCTTGCTTTCTGCCTGCTAATACACCTCAACTAAAACTACATTCCAAACCTCTCAGCAAATTTCAAACAGCTGCCATTTCTTTTTCTTTTTTTTTTATAACATAAAAATGTTTCCTTCTTTCCCTCCAAATGGGAATCAGGTGAAATTAAATTTCAGTATGCAGTGCTGTTCTCTAGGCAGTGACATTTTACTATACAATGAATCACCAGCACAGAAACATCTGTATCTTATCCCTTTGAAGAACTAGGATTCCATGCTTTCTGGTGAAGCATAAAATTTGTACATAGACCAAGGGGTTCACAAGGTATCAAATTTTAAATTCATAACTCCCTGAAGATAGGGAAATTACATTTTTTGTTTGATATTTGTGTAATTCCAAAGCCTGCCTGACCCATTATGGCAGCATGAATTTTGCAGGTACTATATGAAAAACAGTATGCATAAGTTAACTCTTTAATTATTAATTTTTTTTTTTTTTTTTCCTTAGGTATAAATACAGAATGGACCCTTCTGGCTGGATTTTTCTGACATTTAATTGGGATCATCTGTATAATTCACATTCATTCATTATTCCTAAACAATGTGGCAAATGAAATTATCACACAGTGGAGAAATACGACATGAAAACAAGGTGTGAGCCATAATGTTCAGCTCAGAGACTGATTTGGAGTTAAAACTATGTTTGGGTCATTTTCCTGTAACCTACAGGTATGTTCTTTAGATCTTTTAATCTTTAAGTGGATTTGTTCACCTTCACCATGGGATTGAAAAGCACTAACATGTCAGAAAATTGAGTAGGAACTCTGGACTTTGATAACAGTTAATCAGACCTCCCAGATACTACAGGATAATGGAATTTAGGTGATCTAGCATAGATCTCAATGTGTAACGGCCCTCAAATTTCCACCAGTGCCACTCAGTAATAGCATCAGAAATTTCCAGTGCTTCAGTGAGGTCTGCAGCTACTCAGAACTCAAAATGAAACTGCAGCACTCACATTCAAGAACTAAATTTTAGTCACCTGATTTTAAAAGACTTCTGAAAAATTTAAAAAATAAATATTGGAACTATTTTTTCATAGTGTGTTAGAGGTTCACTGCAAAAGCAGCATTTTTTAAAAAAATCATTCTTGTGTAGCATGGCTATATGCAAAAATGCAGTTTACATAAGAACAGTGGTAATACATTTCCCAAGATCTATTAGCAATTTGGAATGGTCTCATTCAGACAGCAGTGTTCCAGTCAATTTTTTGCTGAGCTTCATGTTATGTACTCTACCATTTAAGTTTCAATCACTTAGTATTTCAAGAGGCATTTGGATCTACAAGGATGATGTTGGTAGGTGGCTGTTGTCAGAAAACATTTAGAAGATACTAAAACATGCTATCATTTGATTTCTGAATTAGAACCATTGCTAAAAGAGGTCACAGGGCAAGACATGTAGATAAGCCAGATAGGTAGTTACTCAAGTCCTTGGACAATGTAGAAAAAGGTGGCACTGACGACAAGCAAGCCCAGCTGAGTCTTAGGAGCTGCAGCACCTAACTTGCAAGAAGAGCTTGAAGGGAGAGTTTCTTCTGCCTGCAGAAGGGAAAGCTCTGGGGGCACCTCAGAGCTGCCTTTCCTACCTACAAGCAGACCATCGTATGGATGGAGACAGGGTCTTTGTAGCAGTGCACGGTAGCAGGACAAGAGACAACAGGCCGAATTTGAAACACTAGAAGTTCACACTAGGTATAAGGGAAACATTTTTCCCCATAAGGGCAATACAGCAGATCCTGACAACCCTACTAAGCTGCATTATCCTGTGATCCTATCAAGAGATATGTCTACCCACTTTTAAGAAAGTCTCCAAAATCAGAAAGGAATGTCCGGTTAAAAGAGAACAATCCCCTCAAGGAACACTGAAGGAACAGTCGTATCACCAGAGCTGTTGGATGCAACTGTCAGCAGGAATATAAAATTTTCCTTCTCTAGTATGTCTTTTCCTTCCCTGATTCTGAAGTGATCTAAAATTTGCCATTAATGCTATTTTCCCACTGATTTTAGTAAAAGCTTTTGCTGTTCAAGGAATGCAGTATCTGATAACTAGAATATTCATTCTGTGAGGAGTAGAATGTGTATTGGAGAACATGCAAGCAAATGAACAAAAGTTTCTGTCTGTATTTTTAAGTCAAAACAAGTAAATAAGATGAAAATGTCAAGCAGTTAAAATGCAGTTTAAAACTATTGTATTGTTCAGTTTTTTTTGGTGTTTTTTTTTCAGACTGACAACAATTATCAAAGATACAATAACTAGTACCAGCTAGACGGGACAAGACAGCAAGGATAGCAGGAAAAAAACCCAAGGCAAGACACTTGGAAAAATAATGGGTAATACCCATTACAGCAACTAAAAAGAGCCCTGCAGGGATGTTTTCCATAATCTTTTCCCACATACAGATGGCTTAGGCAGAGCAATTCAAATCCTTGTTTCAATTGGTGACTCCACCAAAACTGTAAAAAGCCTAAGACACTTGGCATAAAAGATATGCAAATATTGAGCATTTCCACATCTGGACTTGAACTTTATAGAAATAAATTACTCATTTTATGGGAAAGAAAATGGCACTGAGTCTATCTCTATAAAGATACAGACCCAGAGCTCCAAATTTACACAGCCCACAAACTCAAGAGTTGCACTTCCCAACCCAGCATGCCTGGAAGCTGTGACAATTCGTTTATTAATCTCCCTGGCATTCTCCCGGCTTTGATGGAACTTCAGCCTTAATTGAAAGTCACTTGCCACTGTCAGCAACCTAGCAAGCAGCACCACATGCACTGACAGGGCAAAATCCAGCCAGAGCCCACAGAAGAAGCCCAATCAAACCCCTCATTTCCTATCTGGAAGAAAGGTCAGAATCTGAAGTGTTAGCTGCAGCCTGTGTACAGCAAAGGTATTGTAAAATACAGACTTGAGGGCATGCAGTGTCTTTGTTTGGATGTGTTTCACACATATACTGCAAGTTAGTAAACAGCCATTTATCTCACACTACAAAAAATACATGGTGATACTTAGCATGGTCTGCTAATGGTATTACCATTTTATCTGTACATGCAGGTAGGTCACTACAAGTGCGCTTTTGGAGCGACACATTCAGATACAAACTTAGGACTTTAAGAACATTTGGCAGCGTATCTTACTGCTCCTGCTCACCCCCACCCCAGTTCTCCTCAGTAATGAGTTAATCAGGATGTAGATCACTCTTTTCTGAAGAATATCAGTGAGGGATTCCACTTGTACGAGTTGTTTTTTGTGGTTTTTTTTCCTCCTCTGGTCCCCCCCCACCCTTTCTTTTCAAAATGAGACATAGCATATGGAAAATGGAGAAATGGAGAAGCAACAGAAAAGCATCACAGCAAGGAAAATGAAAAAAGAGAAGGCCAGAGTAAAGATCCTAGGAAAACAGCAGAGGACCAAAGGGAAATAAAATTATGCTTAAAGTCGTATGTGAAGAAGTACACACAAGAAACCCATTTTTGTCAGACCCTCAGATATATAAGCAATGCTATGAATGATAAAGTGCCATCTACTGGTATATGTTGTGCTAACTAACCATCTTGCTTGGAGTCCACCATGGGACACATGAAACCGAAGATTCATCTTTTTCGCTGCCACTGACTTTTTGGTGACTGAGAGTAACAGCCCTTGCCAGAACAGTGTTATATCTTCCTACTGTAAAATGAAGTTATTAAGATTTCATAACTTGTATGCTTTCATAACCTGTGCAAAGTTCTGTGAGATTTAGTGGTAGAACATCCTGCAAGAGAACTAGGAACTGTTGCAATAGCACTGCCATTTCCAAACTCCACACTTCTGGAGAAGATGCTAAAATATTAAGTGGGAGACACAGAAGAAAAAGAGAACAGAAAACAGTGAAGGAAGAAAAAGGGAGAAGAGGGTAAAGACCAGTAGGAGTTAAGGAGGAGAGAGTTAGTAGAATACAGTGTAAGTGATTAATTGCTAAGGACAATACAATTTACACTGCATTTTTAGCAGATGTGTATGTGTTGCTCCAGCTGTGGGAACAGCAGACTTTCCAGATCTTGTTTCTGACACACAATAACTGTGAACTCTATTATGTGCAAATAATAAATCTAAGCAGCACCTCCAACATATGAATAAGCAAGAAAAAGAGGGTCATATTTTTGAAAGTGTTAGCACATATTTGTCAACACCAAACTTCTAGCTAAATCACACAAAGGAAGACTACAAGACAATGGTAACACATACCCAAACAGTATGTGAGCTCATAAGTAGATACATGGTTTTGTAATCCCATGTTTAATAGGTAAGGCCTCTAGGGATGGCAGACTGTGCACGGTCTTGGGTAGACTGGATGGGTTTGTTTTGCTGATGTATTTACTGGCTGGTATGTTAATTTTTTCAATGTGTTATGGAGCAATTCCCAAGTTAGGGTCATGACCCCACTTGGGGCCCGCAAGCCTGGAAGTGAAAATGAAAGTGGGGTTGTGACCCTGGAAGTAGGGTTGCTAAGAGAAAACTTTGGGAAGCACTGACGTTATGCTACTAGGTGGGAACCCTGCATGGATGCTGAGTTCAATCTCTGCTGAAGGATAAAGTTTTTAATAGTGCCTATATTTCTCAGAGAATTAAGTCTCATTTCTGACTGATTTACTGCCAGATTCAAGTAAAGATCTCAGGTACATAAAGATAAATCTGAGAATTAAGTTCAGAATTGTGAGTATTACATCTTGAAAAGATCAGGCGCATCATGTAGTGAAGACACATCCACCATTTTATTTAAAATACCCATTGGTAGCTGAAGTCTACTGATGAGAGCGCTTCACTGACAACCCCTGGCCTGAATAAATCACACCCAACCCTGCAGTTTCAGGAGGGTGATCTTACCACCAGGACATCATTGTGGGACGGAGCCATGTTTATGATTTTTGCCCAACTTTTCAGTGTTATCAGGGGAGGTGGGGGTTGTCCCTCACCACATGCATGAACTTTGGGCAAAGAATAAGTACGTTTGGTTAAGGAAAGAGTCGCATGTTGAACAATCATACTGAGTAGAAGGGATAGCCACTGTGAAGAGAAGACTCTTTTGTGTTGTTTACAAAAAGTGGCACAGACACCATCTTCAAGAACAGATCCTAAGCTTGAATTCAACCTGGACTTTGAAGGTTTAAGGTTCAGTTGGCAGTACACACTTATCTAGGGCCACTTCAGGCACCCTAGGTTATCCTTGTTTCTCTCCAGCTGCTGTTCCCAAAGGAGACAGCTCTTCCATAGCTCCTGTGTCCTGACAGCCCCACGATGAAGCTTGTGATACCTCAATGGGTTTTAAATGGAACAAGATCCCTATGTGTGGACAAGTGAATTGAGGCCTTAGGTTCTCAATCATGTAAGCACCTCTGAATAGTCAGGAAAAGTAGACATGAAGAGTTGTATCTCCTTATTCCTCATGCTCTATGCACATTTATTCCAGTCTCAAATTATACTGTGCTATGACTGTAGCTTTCACATTAGAGCTGGAGAATATTCCTGACTTTTACTTAGAGAAATATTTTGTAGTTAGTATTAAAACATTTGTGCCTTTCTGCAGACAGAAAGGCATTAACAGCTGATTTTTGACAGTGACATGTCTCTATTCCTCATTTATTAGTAACTTGTATTGATTTATACCAGGATTAATTATTGATGCAAATATTTCACCCATATTTTTTCTGTCACAAGCAGGGAAAATAATGCATGACTGTGAATAATCCATATAATGGTTTCTGAACCCCAAATTCCTCAGAGAGTATCAGATACCCACCTGGTGTCCCTGAGTGCTGGATTTCACATTTAGATCTCTGAATTAACAGATGTGTACAGTCACATACAGGCAAAAAGCTCCTTCTTGATACTACATCAGAGGAGGCTCCTGGTCACTGTTTATTTTAACAAAATAACAGGATATCTTGTGCTTCTGAAATCTGTTGAAAATCTACTCATTTTGGAAAGTTAATAACCTGTACTCTGCATAGATCTCAACTGCTAAATTTTAGTTCATCAAACACATCTAGGAAAGATAAGTGTACCTACTGTAATATATTTCCAAAAATGAAACTGCCACCATTTTGAAGAGAAGCCCCTGAATCTGAAAAACATACTTTTCTAATGTATGCAATCCTATTAAAAAGTGCATCTTATGCATTTCTGCCTGAACATTTCAGCATGCGATGGAACACATTTCAACTCGGCTCAGGCAAATGAAATTTACAGAAATTATTAAAAAAAATTATAAAAAGGGGAAGTCTCAAAAAGAAGGAACTTAGTTTAAACCTCACAATATCATAACATACTGCACATTCCAGATCCTCATATATGCTGTGTTAGCAGTGGGGATTGTAAGAGCATTTTCAAGCTTTTTCTCTCCAACTACAAATGCTTGAAATATAGTGTAATATGAAGTACAGACTTCTAATCATTCACGTTATATAAGAACTTGATGATTTTAAGAAAGAAAACAAAAAACACTGAAATCATGATAAAGTCGTAACAGTCAGCAAGGCTGACTGCCAAGCAGAAAGGACTTTATTTACTCAGAACTGCTCTGTGTCTATGAAACTGAAGCCTTGTCTGCACTTAAGAATGTCTCTTTTTATTAGTTCCTCATAGGGCAATCATTCTCCTCGTCTAGAAATGGCAATTCTAGCTTAAACATGTTTTAAAGGTATATCCTCCTTCTGGTCAGTGAAGTAAGAGCCACATCTTCAGCAAGAGTGTCAGCATCCCTGCCCATGGGACTCCTTCCAACACAAACCATTTTATGATTCTATGATTTGTGGTAGGGCAGTGTGAAGCACAATCATGATGGTGAAAAAAATGCACTGCTAGCAAACATAATCATGTCAGTAAAACTTATTAAGTATAGGCCAGACTTGAATGCACTGTTTTCTGAAGAACCACAGAAACCAAGTTGACATTTGGGATTTGCTTTTTCACAGGAGCAAGTAGCCACAGCTGCTTATAAAGTTTTAATAGCTATGTTTTTCTCTACAGTAGCAAATCATATAAGAACATATCAAATAAGCTTTTATTATAGTCTTGCAAAATATTCAACTGCATGTATCAAGCCCAGAACCTGTGTTCTCACTCTGCTCTGATGATGCTAATAAATTAAAAAAAAAAAACACAACAAAACAAAACCAAAACAAAACTTTGACTAGCTGATCCATGGAAGAGGAGGAGTTGAATATGTCTGTCATTGTGAAATCTTCGTATTTTCTAACGAAAAGCAGAATATTTAAATTCAGTTTTTCAGCAACTCACAGGAAAATGCTTGCACACACTATTTGGATATCCAAATCAAATTATGTCATTACTTGCAAATACAGTCACTTAATGTGCTATCTGTCTTGGGTAGATTGGCTGCACTGTCATGTACACAGAATCCTCAAAGCTTCCTTGGATTTCAAAGAAACTGCAGATCACAGATGATATCTTTGTTTAAATCCTCCATGGGTGATGGTGGTTCATCAGTGTAGAGGGAGTGTAATAACTGTTTATTTTCATGAGGAAGGTTAGACAGGCCCATCATAACATGCATTTTTTTCCCTTTCTCCCCAAGTTAGAAAGCAGCACTGCTTCCAGGAAATAAACTTAGGCTGAGGAAAGAGGTGGAGTTTTTTGCCCTTCCACAAAGGCAAGCAGACCTAAGCCACTGGGTTTGCTATAGAGAGCTGGGCTGGGCTTCAGTTACTGAGCTAGAAAGAGACCCTGAATGGTATCCTAAGGCAGGTAGGGATACAATGAAATCTTCTGATAACACTGCACTGATAAGCTCAGCAGGGCCATAGCATGTGTGTGCGAGTGTAGCATGAAATTGTCATCAAGGTTCCTGGCATAGTTTTGGCTCAGGCCAACTACCACTCTCCTGCAATTCAAGGCTGCATTTTAGGGATTTGTATAGGCCAGCGATCCTCCCAAGAAGAATACAGTTAATATAGCCAGAAGGGCAAAAGAGCTACCCTATGGACACAGGACTTGACATCTCAGTTAGCTCCAGGACCAAAAAATAGTCCTTAGACCATTTTATTCACTAATACAGACAGCCTTCCAGTCAGACTGACATGCTGTATGTGTGGAACCCTTTATTTATATGGTGTAGGAATTGCTTGTACAACTTGCAAGTGATGGAATGACATAAGACAAAGCCACAAATGAGCTGTGCATGATACTCATCTTAATTCTTTAGCAAAGGCACACATGTACCAACCTGTCTATGTTCCTCACTCCTTTAAATGTTTTACAGAGATTTTACTTGGAGAATCAGAAAAGAGAGAGAGCAGGTTAATGAATATACTCAATTAGTATCTTAATAGGCAAATAGTGTACAAGTAAAACACTAATAACAGAAAACGTTCTTATTATTAAAATACTCAGGAAAAAAACTGATTGATTTGAGTAACTCGAGTGAACTTCACAATCTGTGCTTCTGAATAGGAGAAATGCCAGATTTGGAATAAGTAGTTGCCTTATGGAATCTTGGCGTTTTCTCCTGCTCAGAAATGCAAACTCTGAAGTTCAACTGAGCTATGCAAATCAACTTGTCTTATGCTTCTGTTATTAGGCAATTCTGTCTTGATATTCTGAGTAATGAACTACACAATACAGTCTCAATGGTACGTGGAATCAACACGTTACTTCAAGAGAGGAGACACTCAGTAAAAAAACTGCTCAGAATAATTTCTTTCATGCTTAAATTAAAGAGCTGCTGTCTGCACAAAGATAGCTAGGCAGACTGAAGGAAAGAATGAGAAGGAATGAAGTGCCATTGGACACACCTTGTGGGTTCCTAGTATCACTAGGAATATCCCAGGTGCATAGCTCCGTCTGAGATGCTATCTAAACTATGGGATGTGGGCAGATAATTCACATTTCCTTTCTTGTATGTCACTGATCTGTCTGCATGAGAACAAGTCATCTGACATACTAAACAAAAATAAATCATGAAGCTCTGTTTTAGAAATCATTACAGAAATTTTTACAAGGTTAAAGCAAATACCAAAATACATCAGTAAAAGACAGGAAAAAAGGGAAGAATGCACAACAATAAATTATATTAAAATAGTGAGATGAACTACTAGTCTTAACAAGCTAGTAGGAGGAGTTAAATCACAGATCTTATGTGCCTTGTTTATATTCCAGAAAATTGATTTTACAGCAGGTATTAAAAGGTACCTGCTTTTGGCATCCCACTAGAGAGAAAGCACTCTAGTTTTCCAAAAGTAACAACATAGAATCAGTGCTATTACCTTCATACTTCAGAGCAGTAGGATAATTGTCTCCATTAGGAGTTTATAGACTTAGCAGGTAGTGGTTGATCCACCGAGGGGGGAGGAGGAGAACTCCAAGCGAAAAAGAAAGCAATGAAACGAGAGCTTCCAAGCCTTCACTGCAATGCCAGCTGGAGAAAACTGCACCTCGTTTTAGCATCTAGGTTAGCGCAGGAGCTCAGTGTGGTATTGCTCCTCCACTAGTGAGAAGCTGTACTCCTTTCGAGCATGCAATGTTTGGTGTTCTTCAGAAGATCCACTTTTTTTTTTTTCTGCCTTGCAATAAGATAAGCTGTTCTGTAACTTTTCCATTGGAGAAGCTTTCTGTCTTAGGTAGAACTGTTTGAGGGTCTCAAATGGTCAGCGGCACTTTGATGATTTTAGCTTAAATTCTGACTGCAAAGAAAATGGGCTATCAGCCTTGGTAAAAGTGAAATCCAGGCTCTAGCAGCATAAAGATAAGCAGTAAGAAAGGCACAAGAAAAGTACAAAATACTGACTGTTGCATTTCTGAGGCTAATTTTACAGCATGATTTGCTAATATTCATAAACTAATCCATCAGACCTAACTGCAACTAAAGACATCTATCATCAAATTATTTTGCTATCATCTGATAATAAAGTCTTGATCTAACTTTCTTGGTCCAAGCATGGAGGAAGAAAAGACCATTCTATTTTTCTATTGACATGAGGATTTGTGGGCCAGTTGTCTTTCATGTCATCATGTTTATTTCCATCAAGGTACCCACATTGCTTGTACACCCATAAAAGATACAGTCAAGAAGTCCTTTACCATGGAAGTCACATCTGTCCTTAGAAATTATCCTCTTTAAATAAGAAAAAGTATCACTCAATAGTTAAAAAAACTGCTGTTTTTTTTTTTATCTCTACAAAAAATAAGATGAAAAAGATGGAAGTTCTAAAAGATTAGTACAACAATCCTACAAATTATAGGTATCTTAATTTGTGCCAGTTTGCAATCCAAATACATAAAGCTATGGGTTTTTAGCTGCTGGGAAACAAGACATCATATCTGAAAGACATTTCAAGTCGTCTTTAGGCAGGCCACATGGTAACTGCACTCTAATTCTTGAAACCTGTTGGAACTGGTGATAAGGACATCAGGTGCCTATGATACTGCAAAGAAATACATCCATTCTCCAAATATTTTGGTCGAATGATATATAAACATAATATAAAGGAAATATAAAGGACCTTTTCTGATTTCTTTTTGCTGACTCCTCTCCACCTACTTTTGTTATAAAAAGGAGGATGACCTATGCCAGGAAAAAGCATGACTTGGTGAGTTGTCAAAAAGGGAATGAATAATACAAAACACGAATAAAATTGTACTAGGCTATAATCAACTTCCAATAAAAACATTCCCTAGGAAGTCTGAGTCTGGAGCTTATTTTTGCCTGAAAATGTTTAAACTTTCACTGATATTTACAGTTGCAAACATGCCAATGCTGAACAGTGTCTTTTTCCATTAGAAAGCAAAGTTTAGTTTCTGGTTTATATATTTCAGCTGACTGACATAGCAAAAAGCAGCAGTGAATGACATTCTGGATATTCTTTGGTTTGTAATTCTTAGTTCTTAAAGACCTCATAGAAAAAGCTTCAGGTTCCATGAGGCTGCTGTACAGGTAAGATTATCAGTTATAATGACACCCTCTGATCAGAGAATACACAGCATGGCACATATATTTGAGAAGAGACAGGAAAGTGATACAAACAGCTATGGGCTTGCTAGAATGACCCCAAGGATGTGGAAAAGTTCATAGCAGAAGGCAAGAATATGGGGGGGGGGGAAGAAGCCAAGAAGTGATGAGTAAAATGCTAGACATAAATTTTGTCAGACTGACATTGTGTGGTCAGATGCTGACATTCTTTGATCAGATAACATATTTTCAGACAAAGGAAATGCAATAGATAATCCACTTGGGCATCAGCAAAAAAATGTTATGACACCATAAAGGAAATCCTTAGTTATGCTAGAAGAATGTGGGGATTACTGGAAGAATGGTGAGGCAGGTAAAAACATGGCCAAAAAGAGGGAAAAGGGGATGATCAGAGTAGTCCTGAGAAATGGAGTATCAGACCAGAGTGCTCCTTAAACGTTCCAAGACATAATAGAAAGAGCAATGAAGCTCTTGAACAGTTTTCAGAAGGAAAAATGTGGAAAAATTAGTACAGATTATTGTAAGAGATAACTTTATCAATTTACGTTATCACATTTCTACAAATGTGACTTAGGAGCACAATAACCTGCATTCAATAATTTTTCTGTTAAAATTTATTTTCTTGTTCCAGTTCTTCATGCTATCACTGCAAAATCCTTCAAGCATTCAACAAAAGAATCTCAGTACAGAAATCCAAGTTGTGATGGAAAAATTTGAACCCAATAAGACAATAATCAAACCATAATAAAAATATAGGACAGAAACCATGGGTTTTGACTGTGTGGGGAGATCTGAAGGCTCTGGTGATGAAGAAAATCATAAAGATCATTATCGAAGGCAAAGTTCAAAAGAATTTATATAACCATTCCTGATATTCCCCTTCATTTTGTAGCAAATCAGTAGCAACTGAACAAAGTTTAATATCCATGTTGAATAATGTTTTTTTTTCTGAATATATAAATTTCCAATTGTCAAATCAAACACTGTCTATTATATAACTACAGAAATTGTGAATGTTGTTTATGGACTTCATAACTTGGATATTTTTCAAGAAATATCCCCAGAAACTGAAATTCAGGAATATGAAAAAACAGGTTTCAACACTGTTGCCTGTGTTCTTAAAGACAGAAAACTAACAAAAGGGAAATTTACCACAATAAATTTTACATTTTTATATAAAATGTTATAAATACTATATGATTCTAGTTGTTCTGAAGTGCAAATTTCAATATTCCTGTGATTAAAGAGGGTATTTCAAACTTTGCATCTGTTTTTACCCAAGAAGAAAAATGTGATAAGCTTTTCTTAGAGCTTCTTCTGAAAGTTGTACCTTTTTGCAATTGTTTCCTAGTTTTTTTAAGTGTTAAGGGCTTTTTTTTTCATTTCATTGGAATTTGAGGCCTCAATTCAACAACATATATTACAAATTTGTTCCAAATTTCTTTAGGGCCATGAGTATTTCCTTTGAATGCATGAAGGACTTCACATTACACGAATGTGAGAAATAGAGCTGGGTTTAAGATACATATGAGGAGAACTTATAAAGTATTTCAGGTTAAAATGTGCTCAAAATGCACATGGTTTTGAATACGCATTTTTAATCAGGTAATATAAATTAGAAATACACTAAATATCTAAACAGGAGGCTAAAGAGTTCCCTTTAAATTGTCTGAACTAGTCAGATGCCACTTATACAGTTGCTTAATACCTTAACAAAAATTAATCTTTGTGAATACCTATAAATTATTTTCCATTTCTAAGATTCATCAGAATTAGAAAGAGACATGAGGGATTAATAGGAAATTTAAGCTTCCAGAAACTTACTAATTTATGATTTTTTTTCTTACAGCTTTGTTCTCATTCACAATGCTAGTGATCCTCTTTAGACCACAAAGATTCAGTAGAAACCCCTGATCATTATGTCCATTTTGCTCATAAATGTACCCTTTTATTTAATCTTCTACTCTCTTTTCAAATAGCTATCCTCTTCTGCAAAAAGGAAAACCCTATATACAGGGTAGCTACTTGTTCTATAGCACTTTTCCTATAGCACTTTCCTCCAGTACGTTCCAGTAAAAGGGAGCAAACAAGACTAGAAGTATGGGTTCATGGGCATTAAAATGAAAACATATGGAAACATGGGTAGAAGATCTGAGCAGGAGAAGTACTGTTTTAAAAATTAGTCTTTATCTTTTCATGTGGATTGTTAGGAACACTGCGAAAGTTCTGAAAAATCTTTATTCAATTCTGCTACAAAGCCAATGCTCTCAAAATCTAAAAGACCATTTATGCTGTCAGACTGGCTCATCTTAGAATGACAGCCTGGGAAATACACTTTGCGACCTAAATCTAAAATAACAAAAGACCCTGAAGAATACTTATTGTGTCTGTCATTTTAGTCACAATTTCTGTGACCACTGACATGTACATGTGTACAGGGAATTTAATGCTCTCTTGTAATATTACCCTTCACCTTCTTATGAGGAAAACGGAAAATGAGAATGAGGAAGGATCTCCAAAGTCTCACATGGCGAATAAAGTACAAGGAAAGAAATATGAGAGCTGTATTAGCATTTAGCCTGTTTATGAAATAGGGGGTGGGACAGAATGTAACTTAAATTACAGTTTAGTTTTCTGTTTTTCCACTGCACTTCCAAGGGTATAAAAAAGAAAGTACAAGAGAAAAGTAGTCAAGGAGAAGGGTTTTTTTAAATGATATTTTCCAAATAGACAAGAAGAATACACAGACACAACAGGGATTGCGAGTCTCTTTGATGAAGTTTCTCTCATAACAAGGTTGTTTCTGCTTTCTTGATGGAATGAGATAATCTCTCCAAAATGAGTATTTTTTATTTTAAATGACTCAAAGAAAGGTAATGGCTAATGTAAGGCTTAGAGGTCAGAACAAATGTGAGAAGTAAGGAGAGGGATAATAAATATATAGATAAAATTAGAAAAGGACCAAGATGAGGTAATTTCACATGACAATTAATCTAGCAAATGCTTAGCTTTTTCACAGAAGACCAGGAAGAGAACAAGTAATGATCACAGTTTTTCGGATGAAAGAGCCTTGCTTTCACAACACATGGATGCACTAGATCCTCCCTGATTTAATCCTGACATATTAATATTGGAGTCGAATGGCATAAGTATGAATAACTTTAGTATTTGTATTAGCTAAAATTAAACTCACAAGGAATACTGAACCGGGTGGAAAAGACCCATCTAGGAGTTTCTGTTTCAGATGAAATACAAATTTATTTCTGGGAGGTTTCTGTTGGGTTGCAATACAACTACTTTCGGTGAAAACTAAATCTGATATGCAGCTAGACAAAGAACAATTTAATAAAGAAAATGTCACAGAAAATTGAATAAAAGTGACCCCAAATTAGAAGAGGACCGCATAAACTATTTTCTATTATATTTTAATCATATGTTTACATAATAATTTAAATTGTTTATTGCAAAGTAATAGTTCGTTTTCATTTGACAGAGAATATCACTTACTGTGCTACTTTCCTGTTGGATGTAAGTCATCTGTTTGTCAGTATGACACTGTCTGGCAGCTGAATGGCTGATAGTGGCAAGCATACTAATATGCTAAGCCTTTTAGTGGCACAGGGCAGAACCATCCCCTTCTCCCCAGATGTTGAAACAGGCCTAAAACTTATCTAATTTTAGACCCTGATGTTTGACTCGGTAACACATCATGCTACACTGTCCAAAATTAAAACCAGAACTATTTATTGTAAGTAGTAGTCTTGTGGCATTTGTAGTCCTAAGCTTAATTAATTAGACCATGCAAACAGAGTAAAATTACTAGTTTATAGCACTTTTTTAAATTGTCAAGACAAATTATGGTATGCAGTATGAATCAGATGACTACCAGAATGATAATCTTGTAATTCACTGCGTAAACTACTAATGACAAAGCAGAGGCCAGGCCTTTAGAACAAAACCATACTAAAAAGCACAGATAAGTAGATAACCTTTTTCAGAACTTCATTTTTGTGATTGGTTTAATACAGGCTATAGTATTTTAGCAAGCAGAAAAATAATGTGCAGCACTGGTCTCACTGTGATTTAACCAGTTAAAAAAAAAAAAAATCATAGAAAGCCATTTAAAGAAATAGAGAATTACTGTCAATAAGCAGTCAGGTGCCTTAATTAAAAAAAAAAAAACAAACCAAACCAACAGCACATTCTGAGAAAGATGTGGTGGGCAGGCTAAAGCTGCTATTGCCAAGCATCTTATTAAAAAATATGTATTCCTATATTCCTACAGCACATAACCTGACTTGGGGTTGTTTTGAGGAGGGCATAGTGTTCCTTCACCAGTGTATTGAGTAAAACCAGCACACTCTTCGGCATCTTCTCTTTTAAATGACTTAATTTTGTTTTGGGTTTGTTTTTTTGGTATTGGGGGGGGGGTGTGTGTGTGTCTTGGGTTTTTTCCTTTTTTTTTGTGGGGTTGGGTTTGGTTTGGCTTGGTTTTATGTTTGTTGTTTTGGTTGTGCTTTTTGGTTTGTTTTTTTGTGTTGCTGTTGTTGTTTCCCCCCCCCCCCCCCGGATATTCACTAAATATTCAACTTAGAAAATATTCTGACAATATATATTTCAGTAATTTACTTCCATGGAAACTGAATCATTAATCCCTAGGAATTCCAACAGTTGCTTTATAGGAATGGTATTATTTTCCTGGCATCACAATCCCTTTTGTAGAAAATGTGTCACCAAAACCAACATTCCTGTTGCAGTTAATACAGTGATGGTCACAATCACAATTTGAAGTACTGTATAGCATGCTTCATTTTAGTATGAGATTTTAATGTCTTCCATCCAAATACAGAAGGTGCAGAAATACATGTGTGGTCTCTTCCAGATCCAGCATGCTGGTGCATAAGGCAGACATACAGAACTTCTTATCCAAAGGAGTCAGAGCCAAAGCAAGCATAACCCAAATGGGTTGTTACCTTCCTTTTTACAATCTCTTGATTTTAGATTCCAGTTGCTATAGGGATATCCATCTTTCAGTTCTATATGGCCAGTCACAGATACTGCAGACTTTCTGGCAGCTCTTGTGAATCTCAGACTCTCAAGCTGTGCACTTAAGAGAAAACTTAATTTTCATTTTACACAAAGATCCAAAATAATGTTCATGGTTCTGCAGGATAATTTGAATATGCAAACTGAGTAAACCAGAAAGGCCCAAATGCCTGGAGGAAACTTTTTTTTTTTTAAACAAAATCATTACATTTGTGTACGTATCATTTCTGAACAGACAGGTTTTGCAATGCTAGCCTGTGACAAATGAATCCATCTTACACAAGGTCAGACTTTTGACCAGATGGAGACCTGGGGATTTCCATGGCAGGGGAATCCCAAAACCACACAGCACTGAACATACACTGCCCTTTCCTAGATCATGGTAGACATGCAAGCTGTTTGGGGTGTGCTGCTAGCACGAAAGCCTGCACACCAGTGTTGTCAGAGCAACACATGAACCCCAGCGAACAGCACAAAAAGAGCTAAAAGTAGTGCTTTTTTTTTTGTTTGGCCAAGAAACAGGAGCACAACTGCAAATTGCTGCAGCCAGGAGAGAAAAGCAAAAGCACTCATGAAAGCCTCTTGCAAATTTTATGGCACAGCAGTAAGATTCCCAATCTCATCTGTGCTTCTGAACCGCAAAAGTCTGGGGTCCAGTTCTTGCTTCAGTTTCGGACAAGACCAAACAGTTGGCCTTCAAAGTCTCATCTATACTAAAGTGAGGTTGGGCTTATTCAAAACTTAGGACAATAATTTAAAAACCCCACAGAATACATAACTGGCTTCTGGTGTTTAATATTACATAATATTCTCAAGCTCATTAAAACTGTATCCTTAAAAGAACTTTTATGAGTAGGAAAAACCTGGAGGTTTAAGCCAAGAGTTTAAGGTTTACTTAGGGCGAGAACTTCAGTGTGGAAGACTGTCATTCTTTCTTCAGTGTCCTCAGAAGCATCTCCTAACGGTAACTACTATGGGCTACTTTCACAGTAACATAAAAGGACCTCAGTCTGAGCTAGTACTGCACTGTTAATGTATTTCTGGTTTATATTTCTGTTTTTATGAGGCTAAAGCAAATTCTTTTCAAACGTGTTTCACTGGACAGCCCAGTTGCTACATCAAAATACATTTTTACTACATATTTTCAATAATTTCCTACTAATCTCTCAAGAAGATTAAAAAGCCTCTTCCTTCAATGAAACTGCTGCCATTCAGTATCTAGCTATAGTTGATGTCATTCAAGAAACAGGCTAAACAAGAAGTGAGAAACTATTTTAAGCAATCAAATTTCTCTTAAAGAGCAATGGTACTCTGCACAGTACCTCTTGTGAAATCTGAATCCAAAATGAGTTTATGCATCCAGATGAAGATTGGATCAGTGAAAGAAGAGCTTCAAATTGCACAGAGCAAAGAAAAAGAAAAAAGTTGCAAATCAGACCAAAAAAATGTTAGTTTCAATACTATTCTAAATGTTTAAATACATTAACAATTAACCAAGTAATCTTTCTCAGAATTTATTTTCCCAAAATCTTAAATGCATGTATGTAGTTTAGGTTACCTACGTTTGCAGTGTTCATAAGGAATTATAATACCTTAAGTATTTAAAAAAAAAAAAAATCACTAGTTTTCCATAATATATCAAGAAGCATTTCCTAATTTTGAATGAAAGGGAAGTAGAGTTCACAGAAATGGTACTTCTACTGCACTAGTTAATACTGTATGATACAGTGTTTTCAGCAATATTACAGAATGACAATTCTAAAGCTTCTTACTCCATACTAATTGGTTCAAGCTTTTTTATCCTAAGCCTTACGCATTATTTCACAAAGCTTCTAAAATTTCATCATCTGAATTTAGGGTTCAAAATCCATCCAAAATGTCAGGTATAGATTTCTATAATGCTTGCCTGGAAAGGAGCCTTTTAATTTTTGCAGCATGAGCACCAGACAGAGTCACACTCTGTCAAGACTGAAGAGAAACATTTCTTGAAGCCTTAATTTTTCAGGAACCTCAGAAAAAGCTAAGAAGGAAGAATGACTATCATTAGCATTATCGATCAAAGAGTATCTGACCTGGAAAGCTAAAAGGACCAGAATCTCTGAGAACTGCTTTCTTTCCTTTTATTATTCTAAGACTCTCCCACTAACAAATACCCAGGCACACCCAGGATCTTTCAAAAATCATATGAGAAAGCAGATGGCTATAAAAATTCAAAGAGTAAAATCTGCTTTACCTCCAGTTAAAAAAAAAAAAAAAGAAAAAAAAAAAAGAGAGAAGAAAAAAAGAATAAGTAGAAATTACCCTACAGATGTTAATAATTGTCTGGGGTGGGAGTCGGCAAGGGGGAGGCTGGCTTCTAAGTAAACAATGCAAAAAAAGACAAAGAGGTCCCTGCTGATGTAAAACAATAAAAGCAGTTTTCTCAGCAGTGTCAGCTTAGCAAGCCTGAGGGTCTGTATTTTAAACCCCAGTGGCCTGACGTCACTCACCCTGATGGTGTGTGTGAAGGAAGCTATCTCTCCTCGATGACCGACCTGAAAAGTGTTTTCAAAGCCCAGTGGGCTAATGTCACTCACACCGACGGTGGATGGTGGGATCTCTCAGGGTGGCGGCCTGGGGGAAGTGAGCTGCAACACCAGCAGCCGACCATCACTCACTCTGATGGCAGGGGGTCAGCTGGGATTCTTTGGTGGCCTCCCGGGCAATAGTTAAAAAGAAGATTTTGGTTCACATGTCAATGTCTAGCTTGAAAGCAGGGAGTATAAAAAGTGGGTTTTTGTTTTGTTTTTTTTTTTTTAATTGTGGTTCACCAGTGGCAGCAGTGCAGCCAGGAAGGAGAGTTTCCCTGTGAGGCCATTTGATTGCATGTGAAGCTTACAATGGGGCTGGCTCTGCCTGGTTTTAATTTTTTTCTCCTGTATGAGCTGAGATATTTTATTCCCCCATACCAAAGGGGGGGGGGAAATTAAATCCAGACAGCTCCAACTGCACTTTAAATTTCATATGCAATCAAACAGACTTTGAGAATATTGTCAGCTTCCTTACCAACCTGGCTGCCATATAGAGAATGTAAATAAATACTAAAATCCCAAAACATCATGTTCTTATGCTAACTCATCTTTTAATGCAGAAATTGACATTTGAGACAAATTCTCCCATTAAATTTATCCTGACACCTAAAGCATGATAAAGTTTGCAAATAACTATATAAAAGGAATAATCTTTGTCTTACTGCAAATACTCAAAAACCTGCAAGCACAACTGCAGCTGGTATTTCATCAGCAAAAGAATTTATTTTGGACAGAACAAAGCACAAAGAGTTCCTTCTTACAGAGTAAATCCTTACAAAGACAAAATTTTCTAATTAAAACATTCACACTAAAAATTAGTATTTTAAAAACCAACTTCCAGTCCCACAAATGTTAATTAACATGAACTACTTAGTGTATGTTAAGCTGCCATGCTGAGATGTCTGAAGGGTCAGAATCTGAAAGTTATCCAATACTGAAATCACAGCTTCTGTATGTAAAAGCAATACAACCGACAAACAAAATGGAACTGGCAATACACGCTGCTACAGCCAATATAATCAGTTTTCTTGTATGTTGTGCCCTTTTTCCACCAGTTCTTTGCCACATTAGACTGTTGAGATCATTGAGACTGATGCTATTGTTTCCTACATAGTTCCTCTATGCCACCCAGAAGAAAGCAAACCAATTCAAAGCAACAATACATTAAGGAATAGTTCTTGAATTCTGCTTTTAAGAGCTAACTGTGGTTTATTTGAGACTGCAGTTATTTGTACCAGAATTGATTTGGGCATGGAATAAAGCTGTGCACCTCTTCAGTCTTTCAGGAAAAAAGTAAAAGGTTACATTTTCCTCTCCAATTCTCACAATGTGTGCAACTTACATATGTGAAGAAAAAATATGACTCTAACTCTGCATAGTTAAGCTAATAAGCTTTCTCATAGAGTGAGACAATAGGAACTGTAAGCATACTGTACAGCACAATAAGTGCTGGCACATGAACTGTTCCAGTCTTGAGGGACAGTGTTTCACAGTATATCAGTGACAGAAGACCAGCTTGCAGTCGGAATTATGAATGAAAAGTTAAAAGCCTTCATGAAAGTATTGGACTTAGAATGATACTTCTGCACTCATCTCAAAAATTGATGTATTGAATTATCCAGGGGAATACAGCATTTAACGCTTCATTTTCTAAGACTATTCACACAAAAAGTCATTAGTTTAACCTAAGACATAGAATCATAGAATAGTTATTTAAGAAGGTGTTGTGTTATATGTGAATACATTTGCACAAATTTAAGCCAATCAGGTAAAACAGTAACCATTAAACCTAGGTAGGAGTATTTTACAAGTCTACTTCTAAACCTGGGGGAGTAGTGGGAGACAGAAAAATTCGTATCTCTCCCTTTCTCAGGCACCAGACTGCAAGGGGACTGTTGGTGCATATTAATTCCAGGGTAAAATGTGTACTTAGAATTGCCACACATGCTGTCTCTTGAGAGCTATGGTTACTTGTCTTGAAATAGTCTCTCATGTGTTTGTGACTACTATACAACAATGCTTCAGCAACAAATGCTATGGTTACATTTATATTAGTAAATAAACAGTCCAAGGACCCTTCCGTACCCCTGATGCAGCTCAGCTTACGTGGCACAGCTCACATCCATGGAGCTTTCTCTTCTTCTCCCCTGCTCCAAAAAAACAATCCAAAACCCAGAATGGCCTCATCCACACGGTTTATTAGGAACAGGCCCAGGCCCACGCTAGTTCCCAGACTGTGCTCAGACACTGTTTGGGATGGTGCTAATTGGCCAGGGCCAAAACGATTCCAGGGACTGTGCTAGCAATTAGCAGCACGTTCACTTGCGCAAATATTCAAGCCCATCAGTTGCTGTGATCTAGCACAGGTCATGTCTCTTGAGCTGCCAAAGGCACTTCTTGAATTTGGCACCCTCCTTTGACAGATTCAGTTAATAAGGTGGCAGCTTCAAATTCCAGCTGCCATGTGCTACCTACCTCTGTCCTTCCCCCACCCGAAGAAGAGATACCAGAGAGAGCAGGAGTTCAAAGAACTGGGCTGTGTGAAACACAGGAGCTTTCACGTGCTGCCCAAACCACCGACTCCATCTCTAACACGGAAAGAAAACACCAGACACAAAGCTGGACTTACCCCAAAAGTCTTTGGCTGAGCTATGATGATCTGCCAGCTGATGCAAAGTTATCAAACTCAAAAAAGTTGCCCCAGTTTACAATGGGCAAGTGGCCTCACCAAACCACTGGTGCCTTTGAACAGCTGTAAAATCTTTCTCTACTTCCAGAACTGACAGAAGATGTTTCCTAGCTGAAGCAATACAAAAGGGATGAGTTTAGATTAGCTGAAGTAAATTTGACTTGGTGTGAATGCCTCTAACCTACCAGCACACATGTACTGGAAAAAGATTCTGGAAAAGAGAGAAAAGTTCATTAATTTCTGAGGATGTAGATATTCTCATTATGTCTATCTGCATGTTTGGTGCATTATTAGGCTGATAACTGATATATTTTGAAAAAAAGCCCCAAACAAAACAATTTTGGAAAACAGTGTTTCATCTTTCTCTCAAAATCCCCAAGGAAAAACTGGCAAGTTCAAACGTTTGGGGTATCCCCCACCTGCATTTAAAGAAAGATATGACTTCCCGATATAAGCTGTTTCAATTCATCTTTGCTACAAAATTACTCCTGCTGTCTGCCTTACTACATCTAACTTTGAACATATTCACTGATGATTGAAAAATTATGTCCAAATACTCCTAAACCCACCAAATTTTTAAATCACTGTCCTTACTGTGCCTCTGTATTATGCTGCCCAGAAAAATTTTATGCCATTTCTTTCTGCAGCATTGTTGCTCTTTTAAGCAACAGTATTCATTTTCATTTCCACACAGTTCAGAAATATTTGAAAGAAAGAAAGCATAGAAGATGAAGTATTTGCGAGTGGAAAGTTCTACTACAATGATTTACAACAGAAAGTATTTTGCAACCTTTGCTTAATTCAAAGACTATGAAATAATTGCTCTACATTTGACAGTTAATTAGGATTATATAATACAAGGGTGTTGTTTGTTTGTTCCCTTGGAAATTAGTGCTGTTTATTTGATAACCCCAGAAGACATTCATTCAAAGTTTAACTTTCCATTATTCTTCTTCCACCTTTCTTTATTTGGGGCAGGAAAATGATGAATTTACTTGCTTGTGTAGAATTTTTGTCTCTGACCCTGTCAAACTGTGCTGTCAAAATCAAGTGCTCTTGGCTGGCGTCTGGAGCAATGCAGAAACAGTCAAAACCCACATCACCGACAGGAATTTCATCACTTTTCTGCTTACAAACTTCTAAGCATTTTTTCAATTTTTCAGCAAAATTGAAGCTGAAACTTTAGTTAAGCTTTTTACAAAATGTCAACAGATTTTTAATATAAAAATAATCAGAATAGTCTTAAGAATGCAGTCTTCCCCCCCCCCCCCCCCCGAACCAAAAGCTTTTCAGTCTTTCACAATATTACAGATTCTACTATAACACTCTGCTTTTGTACCACACATTTTTGGAAACTATGTCATTGTAGGTTTTCCCACTGATCATCATATTTAACTCTTTAATTTATAGTAATGTGCCTTCTTTCAGCATGAACACAGACCTATAGTGCTTCCAGGGCACTATAGTGTATAGTGTATATAGTGTATAGAACTATTGTGTTCCAGGTACTATTGTTCAATTCCCTCTGAGAGAATAGGGCTCTTGCCAGTCTTCCTTGCTCAAATGAAGTTGCAATTGGTTTAAAAACAAAACAGACCTCCTGAAAGTACCACAGTGTGTTAGACTTGATTATCTTACTAGTGAACCAAGAACATGGATCCACTTTAGATAGTGCAACTAAATAGTATGTTAAAAAACGTGAGAGATGTACCAAAGAATTGATGTCTTTGACTGGAGTGCACCATCGTGTCTGTGAAACAATGGGAAAGAATAGGGCCAAAAATACCAACACTGTAAATGTTGTGCCCAAGCTGGAGGGACTCCAGGCACTGGGGACACCAAGGCTTGGAAACCACCAAGCCCTCCCTGCCCTGCCGGTCCAACCGGGAGCGAGACACACACGCGCCGGGCCGGGCCAGCCACCCTGCCAGGTGGGCCCCCGAAGGCCTGTGCCTTTCCTCCCAGGTACTCATCCCCCGCACCGAGAAGATGGCGTCAGGCCCGAAGCTGCCAGAAAATGTTTCTGAACGCATGCCTGGCTCTTCCACGAGGCTTGACTTTCCGCAGTGCCAGCTGCGGACTAGCAGCAACCCTCCACCTCTAGCTTCTCCCCTTCTCTAGCTTCTCCCCTTCTCTAGCTTCTCCCCTTCTCTAGCTTCTCCCCTTCTCTAGCTTCTCCCCTTCTCTAGCTTCTCCCCTTCCCCACCTCTCTCCCCTTTACAACCCCTCCCCCTCCCTCTTTCCGCCCTCCTCTTCGCGTTTCCTGTCTGGGCGGAGGAGATTTGGCCCTGCGACGCTGCCGTCTCTCAGCGGCTGCGGGGGGCGTAATGGCGGCGGCTCTCTCAATGTCAGCGGTACTGAGGCACTTTGTCGTGAGGACTGGGGTTGCCGCTCCCCGCCTGTCGCCGGCCAGGTAACGGGCACCGCGGGCACTCCACCGGCAGCACCGCTGCTGCCAGGGGCCCGCTGGCGGCATTCCGGGACGAGCGGCAACGCTCCCGAGGAGGCCGACCCGGGCCTAGGGCTTCGCCGCGGCCGCCTCGGGCGCTGGGCCGGGAGGGCCGCGTAGGGCTCCCGCCGCGAGCGGGGTCGCCCAGGTGGCCTGCGGGGGCAGGGCTGGGGCCTTCCTCCCGGGCTGAGCGTGCTCGTCTGCGTCTGTTCTTGCTGCCTTCCTCGCTGTGACCACCCGCCCGGTGTCCTTCCCGGAGGTCGAGAGCTGGTCGAAGCGGCAGAGGAGCCTTTTTGTGCCTGGCGTAGCGGGCGGCGTTTACCTCGCTGCACGGAACCAGAGAGAACGATGGCTGCAATCATCGCCAGCACGGGTTTCCCAGGAATTTTCATCCTTTTGCCCTGTTCTGTATCATGTATTTTTTCCTCTCTGTCTCCTCCCCAAGATGCGGGTTGGTTTTGGATTTTTTTGTTTGTTTTTGCGTTTTTTGTTTTGTTTTGTTTTTTTTTTTTTTTTCCGGGGGTACGTAGCATCTCTCGCTGATTCCTCGAAATAATGCTGGATATCGCTTTATAATTTTTAGTGGCACTTTGCTGTTTGTGTCTTTAATGCAGAGACCTGTATTTAAAGTCCAGTATGTGAACCAACCTCCAGATGAAGATATGTGAATGTGTTTACTTCTGTGCATGTCACAGGACTTAAGTTTTTGTAGGACTCCCCTGTAGTCAGAATTCAAAATATGGTTTAATGCCATTAGCTATTATTTGGAAGATTTGTTTTTCCATTCTACTTATATCTTTACATACAAACATAAGTTAGGTCAAATAACTTCTAAAAATTTGTGGGGTCTTTATACATATATACACATATACATATATGCACATATATAAACACAGAAAGAAAGCTGTATATACACGTAATAAACAAAAAGAAGGACTATGGCCATACTATTTTTCCCACTATTATGCTCTGTCACATTGGATACTGCTGCTTCCTCCCTTTTAAAATTGGCACCTGCTTCACGGTGCTGAAGGTTAATCCTGCACCATAAAAATGTTTTGGAATTTGGGAATATGGATTTAGAAATTCCTCTATGCTAATGAAGAAACCTAGTGTTCGTGTGGAAGGTGTCTGTCTGTCAAAGGAGTGTTGGTACTAGATGATCTTTATGGGCCCTTCCAAACCAAACCATGATTCTGTTTGACTGCTTGTTTCTGCACTTCTTTTAATCCTCTGTAGTGTTGACACAACTGTTGCCTGTGCCATGTCATAAACTGGATAAGTCAACTGATTCAGGTTAAAAATAAATTTATTTGTTTTAAACACTCTACCTTTTAAGCAATTATTCCAGAACAAATAGCAGGATGTAGCAGAGGTGGGAATGAACAGCATGGATATGTGATGTAGGGAGTCTTTAAGTTGACATTTTTTCCAAGAAATTTCTTTTTTGAAATAGTGGCTTAGATTCCTTCCTTGCCACAGAAGGAGACAGAAGAATTAGTGTTTCTTAATATTTTCACTAAGAGGGAGGTTGAAGATCTTTGCCTGAAGGGATCTGGAACTTATGCTTCAAATCCCATAGGAGAGTAGCCTGATCATAATTCTTCAGGTTTCCTGAAAAGGCAGGGAAGAGCACTAGGAGTTTTTCTTATTTAAAGTTTTACACATCATCACAGTTGTATGTTGGAAGAGTGAGAATAAAATTTTCTTTGGAACAAGGAGGAGGTGTTTCAGAGTAAGATAGTTTTGGCAACGTGAAGGAGTGGTTAAGGCTGGCATTCATTGCATAGTTTCTGTAAAGTAATTCATTACTTCCTTGGTGAAGTAGGCACTGAAAGTTACATTGTCCCCATTCTCAGTTTCTGTTTTATATGAGAAATATTGTTAAGCAGCCCCTGTGGTCTCCCTGCTTGGAAGGGAGACTGAAGGTATATAGTGACAAAAAAAGATCCAGGGTTCTAATTTTAAATTCAAGCTATCTTCCTGCAGCTTACAGTGAGGTGATAAATGTAGAGGTGCATGGGAGAAGCTGTGTCTTTTGCTTCTGTACTTTCTATTGCTTCTTGAAAGCAGCAGTTTGGTTTGTTTTCCTTTGTGGATACCTTCCTTATATACCATTTCTGTTTTACCAGAAATCTAGATGTCTCCAATATAATAAATTTCAGTACACAGGTACATTCCTCAAAGCTTGGCAGTATACAAGTCCCATTTCTAGCTTTAGTGTCTCACATCTCATTTTCTAAAAAGGGACAAAGGAGCTTCCCTACCTCATGGAATTGTGAATGGTCTTATAATGCAAACCATTTTCCAGTTATAATGATCAACTACTATCGAAAAACCTATTTGTTTGAGAATCTAATGGCTTGCAAGATACTTTGCAATTGGGTATGCAGATCCTGCAGTACTGGTTTTCTTTCAGAAAAAGTATTTTAACAGATACAGTTTGGTACAGGTGCCTTCTTTGTTACATCAAATTCAGAGTGTATTTAAAGTCTTTGTCTAATTTATTCCTGGAGTAATTGGTGTATTTTTCAATCCGTAGAAAGAATGTTCTGTATCAGTTTGCTAGATGTATGTCTTAGATACAGGTGTTAGAATTACTAACAATAAAAGCTAATACTGTAATAAGTGATAGGGCAAGAGGTAACAGCCTCAAGCAGCACCAGGGGAGGTTTATATTGGATATTATAAAAAATTTCTTCACTGAAAGGGTGGTCAGGCATTATAACAGGCTGCCCAGAGAAGTGGTGGAACCACTGTCCCTGTAAGTGTTCAGAAGGTGTAGCCCTTAGTGATGTGTTTATGTGGTAGACTTGGCAGTCGTGGGGCAAAGGTTGAGCTTGGTGATCTTAAAGGTCTTTTCCATCCTAGTTGATTTCTATGATTCTTTCATCACTTCAGCACTATGCTTTTGTTTACTGAGTTTTGTAGTAAGTTTTGGTCTAGTTTGATATAACTTGTTAAATTACAGTTTCATGTTATTTGCAAAATTTCATTATGGGAGTAGTATAGCTTATTGCTTGAACACTGTAGGATTAAAGTTTAAACCTTCAAGCAGTAGATTTATTTGCGGTGTTTTTGCAGGTACTTGCATGTGAAAATTCTGATAGTTCTACATTTTTCAGAATTTTAATTACAGAATAATACGGCTGCCCTCTAATTTTGAAAACAATTCTCAGGATAATTTTCCAATAGTCACAAGAAGGTTCTATTCTGATTACCATGATTTATGTTTGGCACTTACCAATATTATGACATCCCCTGATGCAAAGATTGGAATTATCAGTACGTGTTTAAGCACTTCAAAATATACAACCCCAAGCTGCTTGATTATTTTGAACTGGTTACTGGTAACACAACAAAGAGAACATGCAGCAACATTCCTTGTAACTTTATGAAGTTTTATGTGCCTAGTTTAAATCACTGAAGCAGTAGTTACTGATTCCATCATTACTCTGTCTGGTGGTGAGCCTAATAGATCATCAGCAGATGGCTAGAGCTGATACAGAAAGTAGAAGTGCCTCCTTGGCTTGGATCACAGTTTTGAAGCTTTCACACTGTAAAATGTGTCTGGGTTTCAGAAGCTTGAAATTATGTGGAACATTCTCTTCTGAATTTGACCTCTTCAGGAGGAAAGTTGTACCTTGTTTGTCTGTCTTACCAAATTACTTCAAGTTTTACATCTGAGTTATCTGCAGCCAAAATTTGATGAAGTGGTATGATTTAAGTAATATAATTGCATTTCTTTTGAATTGGAGGAAAGCAGAAGAGGGATTTTTAAATGTCTTTGTTGGGAAAGATGGCAGTGTCTCCTTGCATTAGAAAATAAGGGTGAGCTGGTGAAAGAAAACTTCAGACTAGTTTCTACTTAACTGGGATCAGCTGTCTGCTCCAAAACTGTTTATTATTTTGGAGTCCCTTTATTTCACAAGCTATTGCAGTCAGGGCACAAAAATACTAACTTCTGTTGCAGAAGCAAAGTATTTTATGTGTGCAGGTGTGATACCTGGCCAGACAGTCCCTACATTTTGTGCTAATGGAATGTTCTTTCACTTTTCAGTGGTAGATTATGGTTCTTCAAAATATATTACCTTCTTGTAATTCTGTTGTAAAGACTCTGAGCATGACAGCAAATGTTTTGCTAGTTCATAAATGAACTGAGGTTTATGAAAGCAAGTATTTTTGTCTAGTAGAAAGCCTGTTACTCAGTTCATGCTATATGCTCAAGAGAATGAGGAGACCATTCCTCATTCCAGTGGGGTACCATTTAGATCTTATTCTTCAGCTGTTATGCAAGGGTCCTCAGTAGAGAGAGGGGAAAGCTATTTTTGTGGAAAACCTAGGACTTACATAGAAGAAACGTGCTTTATTTTCTGTCTTGTGCTTTCATGAATAATAAAGAAAATGTTTATTAACTTTCAAAAAAAGTTTTTTTGGGGGGGGTTGACTTTTGGGAGCTGGGTTTTTTGGGGGTTTTTTGTTTGTTTTTTTTTGTTATTGGTATTGAACTAGCTTGTGTTATGTGTTTGGATTTTGTTTGGTTTTGCTTTGTTTTGTTGTTTCCTTTTTCTTCAAAATAATGTTGGCCTTTTTAGTGCATGTTCATACTAAGGCATATATTAAAACCGGGTTTAGTAGACTTTCCAGATCTAGATCTGGGCAGACTAGAGAGTTACACAAAGATGTACAAGCTCTGGCTGCATCTAGTTAATAGAAGCTCTATTAAATGCTAGCCAGTTTTCTCAGGTTTTGAAAAAGCAGCATGTTGCAGCAGTTGTATTACTTATTATTTCATGTAGCAGTAATTCATGTCTGCTACTTAAACACTCTGTGGGATAATGGTTGTTGATGTCAGGTTCAGACACTTTGTAAGCTTTGGTTTTCATTAATAAAAAAAATACAGTTCTCCAGCATTTAATTTTGACAAAATTAATTCCAGTGGCTACCTGCATCTGCAAATATTACTGGAAATAAAATTTGAAGGTAAGAGCAGGGGAAGAAGTTTTTTGAGGCCTTGCCTTTTGCTGTATAAGTGGTGTTTATACAAATAATTATTTTAATTATTTATAGAGGAAAAAGGACCTTTAAAATATATATTGAACTTGAATTTTACAGTTTTATCTTGAATATCAGTTTTGTTTTTAATGTATATTAGAGAAAGTACTGTGCATCAGACTCTTGCAACACAGCAGTCCAACTGTAAACTGAAATGCAGAATGAAACTCCAGGGAGATTTTTGGTCTCAAGATTGCGGTGGTGTGGAGGTTTGGAGCAGACTCAAGGTGAAAGATGTGGAGAGACAAATGGACATAGTGAGGGGAGAAAAAGATTTAAAGCACTGCAACTTGTACAGTTAATGAGCTTAATTTTAAAAAAACAAGACTCCAGGCAGCAGTGAGTATTTGCCTGATCTTGCAGATAGCCTAACCCAGTATTCTGGGGAAAGTAGATGTTCCATACATCTAAGCATATAATTCATTTAAAACCTACTCCTTTTGACTCAGTCCGCACTGTTCAAATAATAATTGTATAGATAAAAAAGGGTCTAGTAGCCAAATCTTGTATATTAACTGTGACTGAAAGCATCACTGGTGTTTATTTTTTGTAATCACATGTCCTTTGATGACTATCCGGTGTCTGACTCTTGAGAAGGAAGGTCCTATTTCCCCAAAAGCTTCACATGTTTTGAGGGAGAGGAGGAGGTTTCTGGTGAGTAGGATGACTTGAGTCCTTTTGCAAGTACTTTGTTTATGATCTCAAAGTTGCTTATCCATCCTACTTGCTTCTGTCCTTTATTCTGACTGGTGTGTTGTTCATGGATATGCACCTTTCTTACGAGGTCAGTGGCTCTGGTGAATCACATGGTGAATTCTGTCACTTTCAGTATTGGTCTAGCTGAAGAAGATGATGGGTAGAAAGATGTGAAAGTAAGAGAAGCAGAAGGGCAAAAGAGGTTAGGAGAGACAAAGTTTGAGAACAGGCAAGGGAGAGATGTTTTGGAAATGGATGTTTTCCTAGTGTAATGAGGGAGAAGTAAGTTGCACAGGTGTTATGTCAGCAAAATGTTCCTGATGAGGCTTCTTATATTGGTGTTCATTGTTTGACATATAACATGGAGCAAGTTACTTTAATTACATTTGGTTCCTTCACTTTTGGAATTAGAAACTTGAAGGGGGAGAAATCAAACCTTATCTTGCTTTTTCAGCAAGAGAAGGTTTAATAGAGACAAGCAGACAGATGTTTAAAGTATGTTTGCATTGAAAGATAACTAGCAAATAAGGGATGTTCTTGTTTCTGAACTAGAACAGAGTTGAAAGCTCTTCTTACCAGCTCTGTGACAGCTAGTCATCATGGGCTCAGAACTGCAGGTCACTTACCTAAATTTGGTGTATCTTTAAAACAAGTATTGATACATGTCAGAATAACTTTTCCCTTAAATTTACTGATCTGAGATAATCTTCTCTCCACTTTGAAGATTTGAAGAGGAGTGGTGATATGAATAAAACCTCCAAACCCTACCAAACCAAAAAAAAACCAAATGCTAAACAACCCAAACAAAAAAGTCTTGAAAGGTAGAGGTGAAGTTTGTTGCCACTGGTATCCTAAAACAGAAGGACATAATACTTTCCTTCAGGGATTAAACAATTTAAAATAGTTTCTGACACTGGCTTTGAAAATGACACTTTGTTTTCAAAACAAAACCCCAAACTTTTTTTTTTCCAAGGCTTTCATGTTGGTATTTCCTAATGCCAAATATTTGGTATCTTGAAATTTGAAAGGAATATATTTGTAGAACTTATTACAATGACTTCAAGCACGCTTTTTTGTCAGATAACTAAAGGAATTAATAGATTATGAAATGACATATGGATACATGGAGTATTCGAATGCCAGATGTCAACAGATAGAATTTCAAATCTATGTTAACAAAATAATAGAATTTGCTTTAGTGGTGGTGGTTTAAAATACACTGTTCAGCAGGTTTAACTCATAGTGGAAAAATACTACTTTTTTGATTACAAAAATGACCTTAATGTTGCCTTAATGTAGGTTTGAGCATTATGACTCAATTAACCTTGTTATTCCATTATACAGCCCAACTTGATGCAATATTTATATATGATTGGAAAAGCCCAGAAGACGGTTGGGTTGGGTTGTATTTCTGACTGGTAGAAACTGTAACTTTCAAAGCTGTTCTTCACAAAAACGGTCACTATCAAAATGTGCCAGTGAGGTGCAACAAAAGTTAAATTCCAAAACCCCAAATAACTTGAGAATTTGATACTACCTCAGTAGCATGCTGCTTTGGTCTTTCAATCACAACTAGACACAAGCAGAATTAGTATCTGATTTTTTTTTTTTTTTTGAACAAAATAAATGCCTGTTAAGCACATGGTGATGAATAGTGAGGATGGAAACACTAACTAAAGTTAATATGGTTCATATTTTTAACTTTTGTCTGCATTCTCAATTTTGAATGTTATTTTTGCTGATGTCTTGGTATAACTTATTCTTTGACAAATTACCTACATAGTATGGTAATAATGTCTCATCATCCCCAAACTTCTGACTGTTTATTTCAAATTTAAAGGCACTTGTGAACTTCTAGCGTGCTTGAAAACAGTGTTAGGCAGAAGTTAAGGTAAATTTCTGGACATAAAAAGGACTGTTTCTGTCTGGGGTTGACATACAGTCTTGTGATGCAGGAAAATACCTGTTCCTAAATTTGGCAGTGTTGGTTCTTTGAGAGTAAGCCATGTCTATTTGCTTTTTTTTTTTTAAGTTTTTTTTTAAGTTTTTTGCCATAGGGCCTGAAATTAAATTCTATTGTGTTGAGAAAAAATAGAAATTAAAGATAATCCCATTTTGCCAGGCAGCTATTGATTTGTCTGCTGTTGGCCAAATTGTCTGTCATAGATGAAATTGTCTGCTGTAAGAGATTGAAATGCTGAGAGGCTTGCATAGTTAGCAGCAAAGCTTGAAACTACTCCCAGATAGTTCAGAAAAAAAAAAACAGGTTTTAAAAAATCTTATTTTATACTAACAGTTTCAGTAAATTTGTATAATTCTTAAGAGTTTATTGTGTTACATATTTTATCCATGTACATGTTTTCGTTCTCATGACAATACAGTGGATTTTTATAAGCTTTTTAAATTTTTGTGTAAGAATTGGATCTTGAATGTGTTACAAAGGATACCTCCAAACTGGTCTTTATTGTTTCTTGATAAAAGATACTGTTAAACGAGCAGGAGGCAAGCTGAACAGTTAACATTTCCGTCTTTATAATCATATTTCCGTATTTCCTAAGAAACGATTGGCATATTTCTGAGCTTAAAGTACACTTATTCCCTCCTGGCAGTATAACAGTATGTTCAGGTACCATTTTGTTAAAAAGCCACTTTCTAGCTGCAGTAATTTCTGTCTAACTTGATCTTCCTTTGACCTGTGACTGATACAGAAGAAGTAAATTAAGTTCTAATTCCACTGGACAGACTGTAGGCAGCTAGAGAATGTGTGTGGGCAAACAATTCTTGCAGCTGCTTGTTCTTGGAGTGTTAATGTGGAAGATTTCGTGAACAGCTTCTCTTCATCATTTTAAAAAAATCAGATTTGATGTATTTTATATAAAATATTTGAAGACCTATGTTTCATGCACATATTATGTGTAAATACTTCTGATGTCATCATTTGCTATCAGTCTAACAAAGTAATTTTCCACTAAATGTTAGTGATACCATGTGTATTAAAGTCTAAACCAGAATTTTGTGGCAGAGGGTAACTGTTTAATTTTTCATCTATTTTATATATGTCAGTAGTTTTAAGTAGAGATTTTAGTGGATGTTATAACTGATGTTAATAATGTTCAGAAGTACCATCTTTAATTATAAAACCAGAGGAGTATTTTCTGGCTATTTAAAGACAAGAATAAACAAATGGCTTACCATTTTCAGTAGAACCACTGTATTTTAAATGAAGGAAAAAATATAGAGCTCTTCATGCAGTAGCTTTGACTATTCTGTCCTGTTTTCAGGGAGTATTTGTGTTTCCTGTGTTATTCGAGTTACCTGAAGGGAAATTCTGCAGCAGTGATGTTTTGTCATATGTCAGTGTTGATTGTGCCTACCAGAGAAAGAGACAAATAATTGGGATGCTGTTGCCTGAACTGGAATTGAAGAATAATGTTAGCATTTATTGTATTGTATTAATTATTAATTAATTATTTGGCTGCTGGAGAGGGCCTCTTCATCAGGGACTGTAGTGATAGGACAAGGAGTAATGGACTGAAACAGGAGAAGTTCAGGTTAGATACAAGGAAGAAGTTCTTTACGGAGAGGGTGGTGAGGCGCTGGAATGGGTTGCCCAGGGAAGTTGTGAATGCTCCATCCCTGGCAGTGTTCAACGCCAGGTAGGACAGAGCCTTGGGTGACATGGTTTAGTGTGAGGTGTCCCTGCTCATGGCAGGGGGGTTGGAACTAGATGACCTTAAGGTTCTTTCCAACCCTAACTATTCTATGATTCTGTGAATTTGAAGCACACGTTTTGCCTTAAGGGTTTATTCCACTTTAGAAAAGGGTGGGCAATAGCAGGGCTAGTGTTCTCCTTTCAGAGAGCTAATAGCTGATAGGACTGTAAGAGTATAAAAAGAGACTAGTAAAAGGAAAGAATAATACTAGTGGAGGAGTCAGTGTGTAAGTAAGAGTACAAGCAAACACACAAATAGGGTAGCTGACAAGGTTATTTTTCTTCTTAAAGGTGAGTTCTCAAAAAATGTTCGTAAGATGTGTTTATGTTAATGCTGGTAAATGGAAAGAAAATTAAGAACAACAGGATTGGAACAACAAGGCACTCAAGCTTTCTTTTAAAGTAGACTTCATTTGAGTAGCTTGGGAGTTTCATTATATTACTCTTGTAACACTAAATAATCATCAATTTAAAGAATTGTTACAAGACTGCAGAGGCTGATAGAGTATTCTGTAGAAGAAAGAACTTTTATTTTCTCTTTTTTTCTCTGAACTAGTGCCATGTAATTGTTACTTGCACTTGAATATAAGTTTTGATGTGATAATTTTTTTTCAACTTCTGTTGAAGACACTTAGGTTGCTTACATTGCAGTAAGCATTTCTTTTAAGCTAAAGACAGATGAGTATTGTAGAAGCTAATTAGTCACACTGGTACCCACAACAAAATACCTGTGTAGTTAGTATCTTTTTAAAAGAGGTAAGATTTAAAATTTAACATTATAGAGAAACTACATAAAAGTAATTCCTGTGCTTTGGTTGCAGAGTAGTGAGGCTGAAAACAAGTGTTGATATACTGCATACACTGAGAAAAAAAATAATTTTATAGGAATTAATGACTAGCAAAGTGTCAGGGAGCTGCAAGGGCTGCTGCTCTTGAAGGTGGGGTAACCTGGGAGCTGTGGGTGATCCCAGCAGAGACAGTGCCCTCACTGATTAAGCCGCAGCATCTATACATGAGGAAAGCTGGTTTCTGGTAATAAGGTCCATCAACAATCCCAGACATAGCAAAGTCATGAGAAAGCTCCAGGGTCCATCAGGGAAGTCCAGGAGCAAAACGAATTGGAGACAGGTTCAGGAACAATCTGCAGAGTGTGTCTGAAGTCCATGTAGGCAGCAGGGTCTGAACAGGACTGGAGTCATGTTGCAGCTTGGTGAGGGGTTTAGCCAGGCTCAGACACAGGAACTAGAGGCAGGGTTGGAGGCAGGTGCATTTAATGATGTTGCTGAGGCAGTGGTTGAAGACCCAGAGGAGCTTAACTGGAGCTCCAGGACTGCAGGTGGGGGGTGTTCAGTGAATACTCTGGGTGAGGCTAGTCACAGCCATTAAGACCTGTTGGTACCCTTAGGTCCTACTGCATGGTCTGACAGGGTTTGTCTTCAGATTGTTAAAGGTGGAGCACAGTCTGACTTGAAAACTCAGTTTATATTGTTGCATGTATGATGGCAACATTGGCGTATGTTCTCTGCATATAACTCGATTAACTCAATAAGCAAAGATTTACTGAAATATCACTGGAGTTGTTCAATTCACAGGTGTATTAAGTAGAAAATATGTTGGAAAGAAATGATGTGCATATGCAGAAGAAGTAAGAAATGGGCTGTGGTATGATTAAGGTGTGTGATATAATGGAGAGTAGTTAAGGTACCTGATAACTGGAATGGCAACAGTTCAAAGAGGAGGACAGAAGTTTGATGTCAGTAAGGAAATTGAAGAGTAAGGAGGCTGAGATAAGGCAAAGTTGACGAAGGATGAAATAAAATTATACACAATTATACTAGCTGTATTTTCCCATTCTTATCTATAAAAATTGCTGAGAGCATACAGTTCTGAAAAGAGACCTGCTTCACATGCCATTTGTGAGGCATTTGGCTGTCTCTTAAGTGGCTTTTATGAAATACTACAAACAGAAATTAATAGATGGGTCTTAAATAAATTTTTTTCATAGCTGCACCACAAGCAAGGCTTACTAGCTGAACAGCTTCCCTGAATTCTGTGAACCATTATAAACCAAGATACAGTTTTCTAGTAACACTTCACAAGGTTCTTTTGCACTCTAGTAGTTCACAGTTCAGTGTTTTTGAGTACATTAAATAAGAAAGAAGTACCTTTATTTATATGCCGTGGTTTACAGACCTTCCTATTACCTTAGATTATTAGAATAAGTATTACTTAAGCCTGTAAGTACAGTCAAATAGACTAAATCAAGAGGAAAGGATAAGAATGAAATACAGGAGTGTACTATGCCATAAACCAGTTTGCAAACACAGAGGAATCTTTACTAATCTCTTTGTTAAATTTTACATTATTCAAAGGCTCTTGTTCAAAATGCATAAACTTCCCTAAGACAGAGGTGGGTTGTAGAACATTAGTTTCATTCCTCACAGTTTTGGAATTAAACCCTTTGACATTCGTTGTTCTTACTATAAAGAGAGCATAGTTTTTAGTTAGTGTCTAGTTGTATGAATTCCTGAATGTGTATGTGTGGGGAGAAGTTTGACATTTGGAAAGCACAAACAGAGCAAGTGTGTCACCTGTGTATTTTGTCTTTACTGCCTACATAATTTTTGCCTGTTCTTTTTAAACTTTATTGGGCTTTCTAACTAGATAATATAAAAGTCAGTTGATAGCCTATATTGGCTATGCAGCGTTTCTCATATTATTTGCCTTTTGTCTGATTTGTCTACAGGAATTTTCCACTGGTTCACAGAGAACCTGCTGTTCTCATATTGTGATCTGTGGATAATTTCTTAATACTAGGTCTTCTGGTTTGGAGAGTAGTATGAAATAAAATTGCTGATCAGCATCTGTACAGGCAGCAGTTCAGACTTCCTGTCACATGTCAGCAGTTGGGCAGCTTATAAGTCATGTATTCTATTGCTGTAAAAGTAGTATACCAGATCTCCTTTCACAATGAGTTTTATGATTTCTCCTACAAAAATACTTAAATAATTTTGGGTCATTTTATTCCTAACCTGTTAAGTTCCTCTCTCAGAAGTGTTTCTTGTGTGTTTGCTGAAATCTGGGAGAGATGACTGATAAACTTTTTTGACTCGTGCATATGGGGGTCTAGAAGCACTGAAAAAAGACTTTTTCTCAGAAATTTAGTTGCAAATAATGGCTGAGTTTATGTCCAAGCACGTGGAGGAGCAGCCAGGTATGAGCCTGGGACATGAGAACTGTTTCGAGATGTGCAGTCCTCACTTGCCTGCATGCTGACTTGAATCCAAGCTAGCTCTGTGAATTTTTTGCCTGAACCGTTCCTTAGCTCAAACTGTTTTCATTGTGTATATGCTTGTGCCATGCACTTACCCACCTAATTAATGGAGCTGTTGGAGCAAGTCTAGAGGAGACCCACAGGGATGATCAGGGCCTGGAGCACCTCCCGTAAGAAGATGGGCTGAGACAGTTGGGGCTGTTCAGCCTGGAGAAGAGAAGGCTGTGTGGGGACCTCATAGCAGCCTTCCAGTATCTGAAGGGGGCCTACAAGGACGCTAGAGAGGGACTCTTCATTAGGGACTGTAGTGGTAATACAAGGGATAATGGATTCAAACTGAAACAAGGAAGTTCAGGTTAGATATAAGGGAAAAGTTCTTTCCTGTTAGGGTGGTGAGGCACTGGAATGGGTTGCCCGAGGAAGCTGTGAATGCTTCATCCCTGTCAGTGTTCAAGGCCAGGCTGGACAGAGCCTTGGGTGATATAGTTCAGTGTGAGGTGTCCCTGCTCATGGCAGGGGTGTTGGCACTGGATGATCTTAAGGTTCTTTCCAACCCTAACTATTCTATGATTCTATTTCTGAATTTCAGGTAAATTTAACATCTAGCTTTGAAGATGTTCACTAAGTTATAAGCCACAAGTCAAATGCTTAAAATTATTTTCATGGTTATTCAGTACATTTGTATGACCATTGCTTCTTTTCGTATCACAGATTTGCCTAGCAGAAAAACAAAGTCAGTTCCTGCCCTGTTTTCCAAACACACACCTGGAAAAAAAAATCCAAGTATTTTTTGCATATAAACTTTTTAGCAAGTAGAAGCAGTGTTTATGTATTTCTATTTCAATTTTGTTTGGTTTTTGCTGCTTAATACAGAAATTTCAACAGTTTAGATTAAATAAATTGATATTCCTTTCATCCATTCAGAAACACAATTTACTGTGTTCATAATTTAAGATCATTTTGTAGGGAAAAGAAAAATCATGATGTGCCATTATTGTCTGAGAATGGAGAAGTTGCTTTTCCTCCAAACCCAAAAGTTACTCGTGCAATTCATACTACAAAATAGAACTACATAGTCTCCACAGGCAATGTTTGGCATTATAGTAGTAAATGTATCCTGGTAAAAATAAAATACCATTGATTCTGTTAAGTCTTTATAACTTTTAATTACAGTAGTGAATCTAATACCAAGGTAGTATTATACCACTCTATTTAAGTTAATCTTTAACAAGTTCAACTTTACAAGCTGTCTTTATAAAAATGCGTTATATTGGAGCTGAATACTATGATCTGTACTGTATTTGACATCATAGAACAGACAGTCATTAATGTCTGTATTTTATGTGAGAACATAATACTGATTTGTTTCTTGTCTGCTTAATTGCAGTGTGAGACTAGGTTAGATGCTATGGAAGTTCTGAGCTGGCAGTGTTTTCTTGTGCTTTTAGTTCAGAATTTAATGTCTTTATGGTGGCTGTATCCTATGAACCTTATATCTGATAAATGCCATAATATTAAAAGAGGCTGTTTTTCTAAGAATGTTTATCTGTTCAATGTACTGAATGGTTAATCATGGCTTCTACATATATATATATATATATATATATATATATATATATATATATATGTATATTCACACCTACTTGTGCCCTGGTCATTCAGTATCAGAATACTTAAAACACCATTAAGACATAACTTCTTAATGACTGCCTTAATTTTTCATGAGGTACATGAGTTTTTCTTCAAGACTTGGGTTCATCTTTTTATTGTGATCCGATTACCTGGGCTGTGGTACCTGGTTTTCTTCAGCATATCTCCAACAGTTGACCAAAAGGGGGTGCTAATAGATCAAACAGTCAGATATGTTGCATAAGGAGGTTAAGGAGCCTTTTTTTTGTGTGCAATGAATTAAATTTCAGCTACAGAATTAGATCAGGTAAATAGAAGTTTTTGCATCTGGGTGTTGTATAAGATCCCAATTACAGCCTTGCTCTTTGTGAAAGGCAGATTCATGCCTTGTAAATATGGCTGCTTCTCATCTTCCACTGGGCTTGTGGGGGATTCTTCACGACATTTCCAGAGGCTCTGTGACAGGCGTTCTCTTTTGTAAGACTTCCATTTATTTTTCTCTTCATGCAGTTAAAAAGATAAAGTATATAGCGGTTAAGCATAGGTTATTTAGCAGATATTCTGGAAGTTCAAATACGCTGAATTTTAGAGATTAAATGCTGATATCCAAAACTACCAAGATAAATGTTCAAGTTTGATGCCTTAATATTATTTGTCCCGATACCAGAAAAGACTTCATTGTCGTTTTTTTCGCGATTTGGTTTCCCTAATAGAATTGGTTAATGATGTCAGCAGAGGTGGGGCAGCTAATGTAAGAAGGGAAGAGGAGACATAAGTATGTACCCTGCAACAAGGAACTTTGCAATGTCCTTATCCTACACTGGGATAAGGTCGAGAGTGTCAATACTGTAGTGAAGACTGGATAATGGCTTCTCAGTGGACCCCTTAATTTGTGTAGCAGAGATGTGGAACCCATTTGTAACTTTCCTGGAATAGCAGATGATGTTGGAAGGGGAGTACACGTTTCCCTTGGAAGAAATGTGATTAGATGATCACAGCATTTGTTTTTCCGGGATAAGTGATACCTGTAGAAATTTTTCAACTCTACAAATACACATTTTCACTAGTAGTCATCAGTAATTTCTTCTGTATTACTGAGCTAATGTAAGAGGTTTTTTACAAGTATTTAGTAAGACCTTAAGACCATGTAGTGTAGTCTTTGCCAAATTTCTGCTTCTGCCTCTCTACACAGTATAAAAGACATTTAAACTTACTGTGAGATTCTAAAATAACAGATTGTAGCCAGAACCCAGTGTAGATGCTATGTTCAGGTCTATAATGCCTTTCTGAACAACTCTGTGCTGTGGCAGAAAAAGGAACCTTCGCCTTTTTAAAATTCCTAACACTGAAACCAAGGAAGATCATTAAAGGGTATAAAGCAGATATTAAAGCAGAGTTCATCCTGAAGATGGACTATAATCAGTCATATTTATAGCAGAGATAAAATTGTATTATACAAAGTTACCTTTTAAGTGAACCACAGAAATTAGTATAATGAAATCATAATAAATGATAGAAATTATTAAATGATAATAGAGGAAAATTATGATACAGAATCACAGAGATCAAATTTAAGGGATTTAAATGCCCAACACAGTGGTACCAGCTGTGGACAAAATACCACTTCCGTAATTGTAAACCAAATTATAGTCTGAGTGGTGGTCTTTGTAGCCAGAGGAGCTTCTGTACATTCATGCAAGTTATCCGTACTTGTGGAACCGCAGAGACACCCCTGTATTTGTGTGACAGGCTAACATGTAGAGAACAAAGAAGGAATCTTCCATTAAGAGAATGACTAAGGGGTTTGAGAAAGGGAGTATGCTTGGGGAGGAGGAGTGTATTCCAGACACATATGAAGAAAGAGGTCCAGAAAACCAAACTTCAGCAAGAGGAGGATTTTGCTGTTTGAGTCCCTGTAGGGTAGTGTGGCATCTTCACCAGCCATATAGCTGTGCCTCAGTGAAAGAAAAACTTCTGTCGGACTAGAAGACCTTGTGAAGGGTTGGTTATAATCCGAGAACCTGCAGATCGCATTAGCCCTTACATTAATGTGGAAAAGTGTCTACAAGATCATAAAGGACGTAAAGGGTGACTTTTTAATTTTAAACCTTAATTTTACTTTTGTCTACATAATTTTGAAGGGTTTTTGTTTTAAAAGGCTTTTACATTTACAAGCATATTTGCTCATCACAAGGGAGCTCATTGTAAGAGAAATGGGCAGATCCACTAAAGAGCTGTGGCCAGTTTGGAGTCTCATCACGCTTTGTTTATTAGATAGTAACTGTGAAGGAAGTTTGTTGGATCTGTGTTTTGAATGGAACAGTAATGACCTTAGTAGTGTTTATTGTTGCTAGCTATTCCATTTAAAAATTTCTGTATAGTTTCTGAACTTAAGAATTATATTGCTGGTCTAGTTACTATTAAAGTAGTCTGTGTACAGTAATTTTAAATCGGTGAATTTCCTGCTCTTAAGGCCTCCTCACAAGCTATTTTGACAGGAAGAAGAAACAAACACAAAAGCAGTCAAAAAGAGGCAAATCAGGATAATGTGGATTCTGTTGCTTACAAAGAGTAAGCAAGAAAACAGATTACCTTTCTGGAAGTCAGTAGTAGAAGAAAGGAAAAGAATCTTTTGAGATGGAACCAGAGAATGTATGTTTTATACTTCTGCAGGTTTTTCTGTCACAAAAGCTATGTAAAGGTCAAGGTGGATATGGGCAGAGGCATTTATGTATTGGGAATTTTGTGAGAATTACTGTTGGGGACAGAATAAAAGGTTTAAATTGAATGGTCACTTCAGTGATTTAGATTACATATTCATGTACTTTGAAGGTAAAGTGAATGTTGTAAAGTTTATACAGTTTTTAAGGGGAAATGGTAATGAAATGATAGCTGTCATTGTGGGGCGGTGTAAGAGGTGTGTTTCCTGGTTATCTCCTCAGTTAAGTGCCTGACATTAGGGACAAACCTGCAGTGAAACCTTTTGAAAATTAAACAAGCACTCTGGGAATGAAGTAACACTTTCTATTAATTTCTGAATAGTGTTTCAGATCACATGGTGTTTCAGAGTTGCTGGTGTTTCTAAGCTCCAGGTTACTCATCTGTGAGAGATGGAACAAATGTAAATATCAAGAGCCTGTCATCTCTAAAGCAAAACTTGTGGTTTATGTGTTTTTGCAGAGAAAGGCCTCCATGGGCTTAAGGTTCACATTTGTAGTCTAGTCCAGTTTTCAGCCACTTTTCAAATAGGAAATTCTTAAGGATAATATATTCTTGCTAATTCATTGCAACCAGGGATGGACAGAAGGCTGGACATTTAAGAAATGTACATCTTGCAAATTCCAGTAACAGTTGTTTTTTTTCCAAAATGATGTAGTCAAGAGAAATGGCTTTGAAAAATGATTAATAGGAGCAAAAGTTGGGTTTATTAAACCGCCTGCCTGCTTTTGTAGTAGAAGAGCTAAAACATCATGAAAACTGTGAGGTGTGATACCTTGCAATTTATCCCAGTTGACAGAGACATCTTGTTAAAAAAAAAAAAAATCCGCTCCCTTTGTGTGCATTATAGAGGCATCTCAGGGAGAGATTCTGCCCACCCTTAATCTGCTAGAATTTTACTCTGCTCTTCCCTATTAACTATAATGGTATAGAATCTTTTTCTTTTTTTTTTTTTTCCCCCTGCAAATGTAGGTCACCCTATGAAGAGAAATCATTTTGGAAGGGAATGGCTTTTACACTTTTCAAAGCTGATGAATGCAAAACCCCCCACCCAAACAACCAAATTAAAACTGAATTATGCTAAATTTTGTTCCAGGATGCATGTATATTACAAGAAAAAGTAGGATTCTGATCAGCATTATTATTTAAATCCTGGCATACTCAAATCTTTACATATTCATCAGACAGAACAAGATTCAGAGTAATTCTTAATTCATAGTTTAAATTATTTTCTACCCAGAAAGGACCAGTTTGATTGCATAATCCAGTGTCCCTCTTTGGCCATATATTAAGTAGCATAGTGAATGCTGTATCACATGAAGTTTGAGATCACCTGCAGAATACAACTTTTGATATGAAAATTACAGGGGGGGGGAACTAATTTTCCTGTCACTATGTTTTTGCCTTGTTTAAGTTTGGAAATTTTGTAGCTTCAGCTACTTACCACAGGAACTCAAGTGTAATGCTTCTATTCTGAAGGCTTTTAGGCTAGTTCTCTCTTGGTCCATTTTTGAATGAGGACCATTTAGGAGCCATTTCTTGTAGCATCCTGCAATAAGTGTCTATTCTGTTTTTATGATGTATTGTTTTACATGTACAAATTAAAAAAAACCCAAACAACTGTGTCGAGCCAGAAGCTGTCTGGGACAGAGATTTTGAGCTGAGTGAGGAGTTATCATTTGGATGTTTATAAAATTCTTGTGCTCCCTTGAACTTAAAACCTTCATCTTCTTTTTCAGAGTAGCCTTCCAGACAGATTTTGTCATTTTAAATAGGAATAGATGTCTCTGTCCATGTCAAAAAGTTGGATGATGGTATAAACGTTGTGCTTTTTGTTTTTCATGAAGTGGAGATTTTTTGAAGTTGTTACTGGCAGATGGAAAGTAATTTAGTAGAGTGTAATCTGTGGTAGAAGTATAGATTTGTGGGAATCTACATTTGAAATAGCACTGAACTGAACTTTGTTCCAGTTGTGTAGTTTTATAAGATTCTTGTGGCTAAATTCAAATTCCTTTCTAGTGTAGGTTTTGCCTCCTAAAAACTTTACCATGCCAGTATTGTCTGAAAATTTAATGCTTGTTCAGTTAGTATGTTAAATCCAGTGTGGCTAGATTAATGAAATGGTCAAGTTCATATCTTGAAATGCATTTTCACCAGAGCTGTCAAAAATTAAGGAGGGATTGGAGATTAGAAGACGTAGTAAATACATTTGTTGGGGAGACCATTTCCCCAGTCAGGTCTTCCATGTTTCCATGCTGTAGAATGCAATGGAAAGTATGCTGTTATAATTTACAGGTTTTGAATGACTGTGTGGTTATCTGGTCCTGAAACACCTTTCACACTCTTGATTATTTAACAGTTGTAGTTTAAGTGGGGAAAAGTTAGTTTGCATAGTATTGCAGATTTTCTGAAAGTCTTGGAATTTCGCTTTAAAAGATGTGGTGTTTCTCGAGACACCTATTGATGTTTTCCTCAAAACTTAGGTAATCATTACCAGTAGTGTTAAGTTACTAGAAATATGGTTCTGAGTATCCCATAGGCAAAATTCTTAAAATTCATTTGTATTTGCAAGCATGTCTGGCTTCCCAACTTAAGTAATCATCTGAAGAACAGTTGAAACAAAAGTGGCTTAGTCCCTTTTACTGTTCAGTCGCCTATATTCTCTTTTGTGCCTTGTTTATTTAAAATTACCTTAATTAAACGTGAAGCACATTATTAGCTCAGAGAATTGGGCTTTTTGGCTTGTTTCACCTGCTCTTCCATTATTTTGCCAAAGGATAATTTGTACTAAAAGGGCCCAGTCCTGACATCAGTAACATAATGCAAATTTTACTTCTTAATTCAGTGATGTGGAATTGGGTTCTATATTTCCATCTGTACATGTTTTGTACTTATGCAAGAAGATTAATCATATTTCTTCAGTGTGAATAAGCTGATCCATACCAACTTAGAAACGAAGCAAAACAATTGTGAGCTTTGCCCACTCAAAATAAGAAAATTCTGCTGTAATTATCCGCTTAGGGTTTGTTTTGTTGTTTTTTTGTTGGGTTGGTTTGTTTGTTTTAAATTTGTTAATATTCCATTGTTTAAGCGTAGTACTGATGCTTTACCATTGCAAATGGATTTAGGGTTTTTTTCCTCTCATGCCATCATTTTAAGGATCAGAGTTCCAGAATGCTTGCAGCAGCCTTATATTTTTCTGTCTATTCGTGACAAACCAGCTACTGTACATTCATATAGAGCAGTACAGTCCTTGCCACTGGCAGTCTCTCTTGACAGAGAGCCTGTAGGCTGACATAAAGTGCAGCCTGTTGTGAACTGCTGAGTGGGAGCCTGCCAAAAACTCAGCAGACAGAACTAATTGGGGAGAAAAAGGATTTTTGTGCCCTCATCTCTCCCTCTTCAATTTTTTTTACAAGACGGATATTGTTAAAGTAACTTGTTTATGTAAGATTTGTCTGCCTCTATTTTCTCATTGCATGAATCATTTTTTAACTTCAAGTCTCGCACTGCAGGTCACTGAGCACTTCCACATGGCGGCTGGCACAGGACCAAACTCGAGACACGCAACTCATCACAGTTGATGAAAAATTGGTAAGGGTTTTCTACTGCATATTGCTATGATACAGCCTTCAGGGTTATTTCTGCAGAACAGGCATTCACTATGGTGTTCTGCGTTCTTCTAGGAAAGCTGTATAAATGTGAACTACCAAGCAACAATCTTTCATACATTTTTGAAAGGGGAAAATTAGTAAAGCATAAATATGTGAAGAAAATGTGGCATTCAGAGTGTAAAGCCATATAAAATGATGAGTACCTTGTTTATTATTATTATTATTGTATTATGGCCAAGCTCCAGTATAAACTGTATTTTATAACAGGCTTGTTCTTTTTGAAATCTGGGTATATTTTCGTTGTGGTGAAATCACAGAATTTGCCAGCTTCCTGAAATTATCTTCATTAGGACTCATATTACTAAAGAAACTGTGTAAAGAAGCATCATGCAAGATTACTGTTACTATGCACATATACTCTAGCTTCTGAATATGCATGAAGGTTAGATTACAGCTAGGAACAAATGCATGACATTCTTCTGCTAATCGGTAGCAGATCAGAAATTTGGCAATCTTTTCTTGTAAGTTCTTCCATAATGTGTGGTCTGTTACTCTAGATGCAACCTGACACTTATGTTTATATTATTCAATAGTATAATTTTTGTAGGACTTCTGGGGGGAATGCATCACAGCAGAAGCATGCTTTTCATTGGTTTTCATATTGCTTTTGAATCTTCAGGAAAAAACATTCCCATCATATGTTCCAAACACTTCATATTGTGTGTACTTTCTTGTATCCCTGAAGCTATAGTAACTACTTAAGAAATACTTGGAATTTTTATTTATAGATTGGACATTTGTAATGATAATTACAAGTTGAGACGGCTTTCATTTAACTGGTAAAATGCACACCTACTTCAACAACTCTTTAAGGCATTTTTTTTTTCTCATGCTTTGGAATATAAATGTAGCAATAATCTACTCATAGGTAAAAAATATCAGTTCTTTTGTAAAGTTTTTTTTCTGAATTTAAAAAGTAATAGTATACTTTTAAGTTCAAAAATTAGGGAAAAAATTAATACTCTGTTCTGGCAAACGTGATCATCTTGCTAATCTAGTTTTGTAACTTGGGATTCAGGAAATTTTACTTCATATACTGGTGTTCATGAATCACTATGTGTAAGTAAGAATCTTACTATGAGTAAGATTCACCAAGTCAATAGATTTACATTTTCCTAAATAAATTATGAATTGTATTTGATTATTGTAGCACTGTTCTTTAACATTAAAAAAAAAAATCTAAATAGAGGTTTTGTAATGCGTGAATTTACAGTATCATATTTCCCAGTTGTGACGTCAAGTGATGGATACGTAGTTCTGAAAGAGACTACAGTGCAAACATAACTACAGAATAAGTACTCTTCTATCTTCCATTTTGTATTTAAATGTGCATTATCCTAAGTTAAGGTTATTCATTACCCTGTGTGGCTATGAGTGTTTATACTTCCAGTTGAGTGAAAGTGATACTAATTTGGAATACATCTGTTTATTCTCTTAACGTTAATGTAAGGTAATTGTAAGTGAAGTGGTTATTTCTAATGTCATTATATGCTCTCATCAAGTTGAAGATGCTCATGTCATAGTTGTTGGGGTTTTGTTTTTTTTTTTGACATCCCATAGTAGCAGCAACTGGATAATTTTGTTTCATTTTGATACATTAGATAATATATCTAAATGATTATTTTATCCTCAGTGCTTTCAAGCGTTAGGTTAAATGTCAGACTGAAAAGTATTTTCCTGTAATATTGTGTTGTAGGTGCACATTCTAGATGCACAATTTTTTTTCAATACTGTTGTAGAGCCTGAAAAAAAATCATAAACAATTAGAACATTATTTTAAAATTTTCATTTGTAGATTTAATTAAGTTTTAGGAGAAATTTTCATAATGCCATAAAATATCCAGTAATTGATGTTCTGTTTGACATAACATTCTAATGGGCAAAGATTTCTATTGCATTACAACAGGAAACCTTCAAAAAGGGATGGAGAGGGACTCTTCATTAGAGACTGTAGTGACAAGGACAAGGGGTAACGGGTTAAAACTTAAACAGGGGAAGTTTAGATTGGATATAAGAAGGAAATTCTTTCCAGTTAGGGTGGTGAGACACTGGAGTAGTTTGCCCAGGGAGGTTGTGAATGCTCCATCCCTGGCAGTGTTCAAGGCCAGGTTGGATGAGGCCTTGGGTGATATGATTTAGAGTAAGGTGTCCCTGCCCATGGCAGGGGGGTTGGAACTAGATGATATTAAGGTCCTTTCCAACCCTAACGATTCTATGAGTCTGTGATTTGGTGTGGCTGTCAACTCTTTTAGGGTCAGAAAAAGTTCTCTAGACACCTGTTAAACTTCATGAAAAAGTAGGGTACTGTATTAAATTGTTGTACATTATTGCAGTGTATTTCTTAATTTTAAGTAGGATTAATTTCAACCCATTAAAACTAATTTAACACATTACATGAATTTTCTGGGTTTTAGATAATGTTGCTAAGCGTAATAAAACTATTATTTCCATGCAAATTTTAATTAAACTGTATTCCAGAAGTTGATGCTTTTAATTAAAAAAGACCCCTCCTCTCATGTTACTGCCAGATGTATGTGTATTATTGTTAGAAATTTTTTGAATCATATTTTGATGAATTTGTTGGTTTTGTTATTTTTTTTTTTTAATGGAAAGCCTGATGATTTTTATGTGCCTGTTAGAAAAAAGAAGCAAGAACAGGCAGAAAATGGGATATAGTTATTTTCGTTTGCCTTGCTACCCTTTTAGTTTACTTTGAATTTGAACTTTTCTGTAAGTTGATGTACTCTACAAGGCTAGCAGATTACCGCTGTGGTTCTTGAAAACTTTTAACTGTATACTGTAGTCAGATTAATCTGTCCATTTCCAGTGCTTTTGTTGACCATATAGTCCTATGTGTACATGCATATGCTAGAACTTGATCAACAGGGATTCCTTTGAATTATCTGGAGTCGTAGTTTGGTTCTGTAAGTACTAAATTGTTCCTTGTCTTGGAAAACACAAACGAAATAGAAGAGGGAAGAGCATCCTGACAATGAATTATTAAGCAGTAGTCGGTCACCTTCTTGCTGCAGGCCAGCATGTGTTAAATACAGCAGAAAAATGAGTTCTAATGAAGCAGTAGAAAATACAGTAGTTTAGACCACATTCATTTTTCATTTTAGAAAAAAGTGGGAGTCTTAAGTGTAAAAGAAGTTAAATGCTCAGCTTCTGTAAAACACATTCAATAAATTGTCTTTGCCTAAGTTACTAGCTGCTTTCAGTGAATATTGAATAGAAAAACTTTTAAGAAACAGTTAAGAAGAAAATAACATACAAAATGAACAAAGCTGAACAGAAATGTAGTTCTTGCATCACATTTTGAATCTCTGGCCACCAATTAGGTCATATTCCAAGAGTCTGGACAAATAGCTGTGTGAAAAGTAGTCTCTCAAGACTCTGCTTGGATTAGGAAATTTGGGCTATAGAGGACAAAGGTTGTCGGCAGCAAATCTCCCTCAGGTAATGTTCCAAATTATTTAACTGTTTGTGTGTGTTGAATAATGTATCTTCCATCGTTATTATATAAAGCTTTAGTGGTTTTGCCTAAAATGGGGTTTGAACTGTTTTAAGTGGCTGCAAATTGTTTCAGTTTTTTTTTAAGTAGGCTGCATCAGTACTTTTTGTTGTAGCTAAAAGTTGTCTGGTTCAGCATGTCTGCTTTAAGCAGGCTTCCCAGTCAGTGGTGGTGAAACTACATTGTGGGTGTCTAGCCTGCAGTTCCTACAGGCTAGGCACTTTTGTGAAAGCTGCTGTCTGCAGTTGGAAGGTACCCCCAAGAATTTGCCAATAAAAGGGCTTTTGTAGTAGTGAAATGGTAGCACATTTCAAAATTAAAATAACTGCCAGAAAATAGCCTTTCTAAAGCAGAATATTCCCCTGATAATATATATGCTGTAGCTCAAAGCAAAAATTATTGCAAGAGCAGTTGTAGGGTTTGGTCACTGGGGAGTTGCTAGAAATATTGTGGAACTGTGGTTAAGGATCAGCTATTAGTTGCAGCCATCTCACAGATGTTTTTATTCCGTATCAGGCCAAGATAAAATAAGTTGCTACACAGAATTAATGCATTTAAGAGCAGTGCTATCGAGTGCAATTGAAATAACACTAAAGTAGTTTTTGCAGCATTATGAGAACATGTCCTAATGGACTCATACTACCGGCATGACAGACTAGCTACAAAGATGCTATTGACATTTCAGCGCCTGTCCTGAAACTGTTTTGTCTCTACTGTTATTTAATCCCCTTTTTTTTTTTCCAGTAATGGTTCAGAAGTCCCTATACTGAAACTCAGCAGAGGGCCAGTTTCCTTCTGATTGTAGACAAGCTCTGTATAACTTAATAATGGTAACTTGCATACACCAAACTGAGTGCATGAGATTTGAGCCCCTTTTTGAGGATGAGCAGCTCATACTTTTCAGATGATGTTCAAGAGGAGGAATAAATACTGTATACTGCAGCAGACTAGGCCAAAGCAGAATAAGTGAACTGAGTGGATGTGAGAAGGGCTGTGGATGTTGTTTATCTCAAGTGTAGTAAAGCCTTTGTTACTATTTCCATTCTCCTGGAGAAACTGATTGCCTATAGCCTTGCATGGGTGTCGCTGTTTGCTGGGTAAAAATGTGGCTGGATGGCCAGGCCCAAAGAGTTCTGGTGCTTTCCAAACCTACCTATTCTGTGATTCTATGAATGGAGTTAAATCCAGTTGGCAGCCAGTCACAAGTGGTCTTCCCCAGGGCTCAGTATTGGTCCAGTTCTGTTTAGTGTCTTTATCAATGACCTGGATGAGGAGAGAGTGAACCCTCTGTAAGTTTGCAGGTGACACAGAGCTGGGTAGTAGCACTCATCTGCTGGAGGGTACGAAGTTTATGCAGAGGGATCTGGACACGCTGCATTGATGGCACAAAGTCAATTGCATGAGGCTCAACAAGGCTCAGTGCTGTGTCCTGCACTTGAGCCACAACCCCATGCAGTGCTACAGGCTTGGGGCAGAGTGGATGGAAAAGGACCTCGGGGTGCTGATTGATGGAGCTGGGCGTGATCCAGCTTGTGCCCAAGCAACCAAGAGGCCAACAGCATCCTGGCCTCTATCAGCAATAGTGTGGCCAGCAGGGCCAGGGCAGTGATCATCCCCCTGTACTGGGCACTGGTGAGGCTGCATCTCGAATCCTGTGTTCAGTTCTGGGCCCCTCACTGCAAGAGAGACATTGAGGTGCTGGAGCAGGTCCAGAGAAGGGCAATGGAGCTGGTGAAGGATCTGGAGCACAAGTGTGATGGGGAACAGCTGAGGGACCTGGGGGTGTTCAGTCTGGCGAAAAGGAGGCTGAGGGGGGACCTCTGCTCTCTACCTGTAAGGAGGTTGTAGCAAGGTGGGTGTTCGTCTCTTCACCCAAGTAACAAGTGGAAGGACAAGAGCAAAGGGGCTGGATAGTAGGAAGAAGTTTTTCATAGGAAAGGTTGTCAGGCTGCCCAGGGAAGTCACCATCTCTGGAGGTATTTGAAAGATGTGTAGACATAATGCTTAGGAATATGATTTAGTGGTGGACTTGGAAGTGCTAGGTTAATGGTTAGACTCAATGATCTTAAAGGTCTTTTCCAATCTGAGTGATTCTGTGATTCTTGTAACTATTGTGAAATTGGGATTGGAATCTGAGCAGCTTCCTCTTGGTTGTCCAGAAGTAGCAGTTAATGTCTGTTGTGTTTACTACTAGATAATTTAGGAGTATCAGTGTGTATTAGGATTTTCAGAATGTGAACCTCCAGCAAAAAGGTTGCAGAAATATTCCAGTCCATTTTTTCTAGAAGACTGCATTATTAGCAAACATCACACGGTGTTTTCAGGATTGAGTCATAATTTGTTCACTATCCAAATCCCAACTTTGGCTAGGCTTAGAAATTAGTGAAATTGTATAATTTTTGTTTGATTAGAGAAGCATAGACTTTACTATAATAAACAGTGATAATACTGCAGCTCAAAATGAAATACACAAACAAGTGAAAAATAGCCTGGAATGATGAAACTTCCTCAGATCTCTGTCTGATAGTCTACAGTGCTCTGAAACAAAGGACATCACAAATAAAGTTTTAACATGGTTTTTAAAGTGTCATCATTGCTAGCAGCCTTTCCCAAAAACTCAGAGTATATAATACACTTTTACCCCAAAAACCAAAACACAAAATAATGTGTGAGACTGTGTGACATTGCATTTGAAGACACTGTATAGGAGCTGTTTTTGTAGCTTGGTGAAGAGAAACACTTGGCAAAGTATGCATTTATTAAAGGCAGGCTTACTAGATTTCCTTTTCTTGAAACTACTATACAGCCAAGAATTCTCGAAGCATTACCACTGTGTTAGATAATAAGGATATAGTGGATGTTCTGTGTTTTGGTTTGTCAAAATGCTGTTAACCCATTGTGGGTTATTCCTTGAGGGTGAGTTCAAGCTGTTCCTTAAGTAACTAAATGGAATGAAAGAATTTAGAATTCTTTAAGCCACTCTAGCTGCAGTATTTATTCAAGTGGTTATGATAAAGAATTCAGTTCAGGACAGCATTCTTCTTCAGATGAGGAATGTAACTTGCAAATCTTTGTGTGCTTTATGTGTATGGCTCTGTGACAGGGAGTCGTCATATTCAAAGGGTACAACGTGCCAGAATGGAAATCTGTGTGGGACTTCAGACCGTTGTACCCATTCTGCCCTACAGCCTCAAATATAGGGGGCATACATATAAGGTTGTATTTCTTCTTTCTCCCCCCCCCCCCCCCTTAGATCAGCAGTTTGTATTTTCCTTCAGAATAATGAAAACTAAGTAACAATTAAAAAACATATTAATGTAAAATAAGGTTAAGTGTTTTTTCAACCCTTTAGTTTGCAGATATGTTTTAAGAAACAGTTTTCAGCTTTGGCCAAAATGGCCTTGTATATGAAGTCTGTGTCTTGGAGAGGTGCTTTCCTCCATCACAGTTGTGTCAGTCAAGTAAGCAGATGACCCAACTTGTTTGAGCTATGTTGTATGTGGAGTTCAAGCTGAAATAAAATTTGTTTGTTGTTGGTTTATAATTAATACTGTGTGTCTTATCCTCTCATTTAACCTGATATGCAGTACTTCTTATTTGGTTTGCATTTGGGCATTTGCATTTGTGATGTTTGACAGTTGAATGTAGAGGGTGTTTAAAGTTTAAAACGACATTCTCGAATTGTTTCAAAATTAAAGGCATTCTGTCAATCAAGGAGAAATATTCAAAAGAGAAGTCTGTTCACAAGTAACAATACATGAATATCTACTTCATTAAAAATGTCTAGGAGTACAGTTGCATAAAAAGGCCTTTACTTTTTGTGGTCACTGATATTTGATTTGTGAATACGCATTTTTGCTGCTAAACAATCTGTTTAAAAGGTTGGGAATTTTGGGGGGATTTTTGGTTTGGTTTCCCCCCGCACTCCCCAGTGAAGACTAAGAAATACTCCTCTGGGGATGGAAATGCTGTCTTGGATAATTTTGTCGGGCAGCTGATGTGAAATTCAATATTGAAACATTTTAATGATTTTGGGGATGATGATAATCCTTTTCATTTTATGTACAGCAGTGGTCTGCTAAAGCATGTATCAATTTCTATCAATTTATGTATCAATTTCTAATTTGTTTTTATTTAAATAATTTGGCAGTTTCTTCTTTATAGTTTCTTCTGGTAGTTGCGTATTGTCTTCAATACAGTACAAGCTCAGGTGTGTTTATTTTCCAGATTATCTAGCTGTGTACATATTTTCAGTACTGCAAATTCACTATATTCCACTGTTCAGCAATTAAATTCCTCTTCAATTGGAATATTCTACCTCAGTTTAGCCTATGCTGCTTGCTACGACTTGTTTTTGTGAGCAGTTGTAGTTTGATGAAGCTTGCAGTTGTTCAGAAAACCCGGTAGGCTGGATACTGCTAAAGAGCTTTCTTTAAGAGTGTCTGCAGGCAACAAGTTTCTTCTCATGATAAAGAAGTTTTCTACAGCTCCCATGGTGCAAGTAAAAGATGTTGCCATCACCGTTAGCTGTCTTTTAAGAGCAATAAATATTGCTTTATTACTGAACTTCGGCTTGAGTTAATTTTGGTTTTGTTTAGAAAACTACACATCTTACAAATAGCTCAGAACTTGATGATACACAGTTTCATCAATGAGAGTAATTGTGGTCTCATCCCCATGTAGGTTTATTTTGGTTTTAGGCATGGGTAAAAGATTTGAATTTCTTTGTCTGAGAGCCTTTTCTTTTGGTGCGTGGTAGTTCTATCTTCCTGGGTATTGGAATGAGTGTCTGAGATTGGGGTTACACAACCTTCTAACATCTCGAGTGTCTCTTTTGTCAGGGCTTCCTTCATGCAGCATTCTTGTGCAAAAATTTCAAGGCTTTAGTCTGGAGCACTGGGTCAAAGAATATGTTTCTTTGAAGCGTATGCAGGCAATTCCCCCCCCCCTCCCCCCCCATCACATAGTATTTAATTTTCTATCAGAGAATACTGTTTCGAAGAGCTTGCTACGATGGCTGCTCAGAACAAGTTAAAGCAGTATCATTGTGCCATGTTTAGTTTGTCTGGCTTCCAAAGGGTTATTCAACATGCAAATACTTGTTTGGTTTTGTAAGTCTAAATATGCAAGCAATGTTTCTAATCAGCTAGAAAGAGTAAAAAAATACAGTGTAGCAATAAACAGAAGTAAGAGGTAACTTTGTTTTTGGAGCTGTTTATTCAGTAGTTGTGCTTTTTAAAGACTGGAAAGTAAGTATTCTCATGTTCTCATAAAACAATACATTATCTGAACCTTTCCTGGGACACCTAAGTTAGTATCCTGTTATGAAATATATTTATAGATGATATGAATTCTTCGTGTCCTGTCTGGAATGGTGAATAAAAAAATTGTTGTAGAGTGCTTGCTTTTTTTTTTCAGCCAAATGTGTCTTTCTGCATTTTTGTAGTATATCTAAGTTACCGATTTAAGACACAAATCCTAGCATAACTAACCAAGTTCTACCTCCAGACTGGAAAGCTGTGTCTAGTCAAGAAGTTCTAGCTGAATCATTTTATCAAGTCAGAAAAGAAAAGTTTTCCTTGTCTGGAAAGCCCAGTAATGCTGTGGAATTACTTGGACATCTTGGTTATGCTGCAAGAGAGCTTGGTGCTTCTTCAGTTCTATGTCTTTCCACTTAGAAGATCGATGATGAAATGAAACCAGATGCTTTTCTAGTCCTTGGTGTCTTGCTTATGAGGCATCTTTGAACTACTTTCATGGCTGCTTTCTCAAATTGCAAACATCAACCTATGTTAATCTGGGACGTGAACCATGGAGAGAGCATCTGATATGCAGATCCAGAGTTCTAATACACAGTTTAGTTCTTGGGTTGTGAAGCATCCACTCTAGGAAAATTGCTCAAACTCTTATGTGTCTTTTTGATGTATTGTGTTCTGTTCATTCCATTAAGCCCATTGGCTTATGTTTAGTGCAGAAGAAAATCTTTATTTGATGGGAAAATAAATATTATCCTATTGCCTGTTAGTGTGAAAACTGAGTTAACAAATGAGAGGAAGCTGCGCTATAAGCTGCAAGGAATTTCTACAAAATGGTGGTTAAGACATACCAAATACAGTGGTTTTTTTTAAGGATGTTATAATTCTGTGGCAAATGTTTTAAAAAATTGAGACTGTGGTGTGTATTTCTGATTACAAACATCTGAATAATTGGATAGTTTTCTCTTACAGATTCATTTTGTAGGTGTGCACATATATTCCTTAACATAAATAGCAGTATTTTTCTGTATAGGCCAGCATTATCATCATGGATCATGTCTTTTAAGGTTTTTACTGAGTAGCATCTTAACCAGGCAGAAGCTTTTTTTTAAGATTAAAATTGTAGTTTGCACTAGTGATTTATTATTGCTCTTCAGGTTTGTATTTTTTGGTGATGGCTTCTGTTGCATTAGTGTAAGACCATGATTTCTGTCCTATAAGTAACCTTAAAGACCAAGCATATAAAGGCTAAAGCACTTATTACAGGGACAGACTTCTAGATAGAACAAGCTAAAAACAGTTTGTGAAGTAACATTAATACATTCTAGTTATGATCCAGGTTTTTGGAGCGAGATTGTAGAAAGCTTCATTTTAACAGTGAAAAAAAATGTAAAAGAAATTGGTTTTGTTCAGTATTAAGCTGTGTATTTTATTGATGATGTTGAAACAGTTGAAGCCTCTTCAACTCTTTGCATCCCCACCAGGGAATAATGACTCTGTTACTTTCAGAAAAGAACCTTCTAAAACACTTTTAAGGCTTAAAAGTTGTATGCACTAATTAAGAAAATACAGTTAACATTTAAGCTGTTAATAGCCGCAACATCCCTGATGCCTAGACCTTCAGTATGCTAACACTGCATAACAGTTCTCTATTGTTCATCTCTTTAGCAAGGGTAACTGTGTCAGTTCTTTTCTTGCATCACTACCTGCTGTGTATGGAAATTATGTACACTATTTAGCACTTGCTTTCCACTTTTAAAGTCCATGCATATTACATAGAAGCATTACATCTTGCATTAGGGTAAGGAACAGCTTTTAACAGGTCTGGCTTCTTTGTAATTTCTTAAATGCAACTTTTCTTCTAAAAAGCATGTACCAACAGGGATTTTGCTCTAAATTTGCATTTCTTGATTGGGGATTTACTTCTAGTTTTCTCCTCTATGTCTCACACCACATGTTACTATGTGGCAAAGATCTTTCTTTATAAGAAATCACTTTCTTTACAAAAGACAAGTAAAGAATAGATACATGCATCACAGTGAAGGCAGGCATTGATTTACATGAACTCAGGATTTCTCAGTATTGTTCTTAGTAGCAGACCATACGCTAGTGTGTCAGTATTGTGAAATTAGTATTTAAAGCACTACTTTTGCCTTTTTTTGACCCCACCTTTGATGATTGTCTTTTTTTTTTTTTTAATAAAGACTAAATAATTTGTTAAATTTTAACCCTTAAATGGTGTTCCACAGCTACTATGAAATAGGGAGTTAATAGGTAGTTGGGAGGTGAAAGGAAGACAATACCCGAGTGATAATCTCTCTTATGAATTAATCCTAGGAAATCTCACTAGAGTTATCTAGTCTTTAGACTTTGCTAACATCCAGATTTGAACTCAACAACTCAGACATGGCTGTCCACCCATTAAAGTGTGAATTGGCCAGGGTGTTCCTGCTTCACTGCTAGGCTCTGAACATCCTGCTTCTGTTGGGTCTTTTGCAGCCTGAACTGGTAAGAGACCTTTCTACAAAACTTAGCCCAGCCACTCATTTTACCCAGGTTGGACTCCTTCTCCTCCAAAGGCTGAAAGCGATGAGAAGTGGTGCTTGTATTTGGGGAGTCTGTGTGGCCCTCATTTGGAAAATTTCCTAATGGTTAATTTAAATGAAGCTTTGTAAGCTTTGCAAATGAGCATAAGGATGGTCAGAACTGTTAATTTTCTTATTCCTGGCAGAATTCCTGAAAAAAACAGTAACTTCACAAAATTCATTTAACTCATATGCTTATGATTTATTTTGTAAATACAGGTAAGTTTAATGAATGTTAAAAGTAAGGACTTAAAGTGGCATCAGAAACACACAAAAAATACAGAAATTATTTCCAATGTGAAAGAGTAGCCTTGATTTTGGCTCTCACTTAAGATATGGAAGACACCATCCTGAGCTACTGGTTGCATGTCCATGATCAAAGCTACATTTTATAGACTGCAAGTTCAAGAGTTATCTTTAGTGAATAAATCACCAAGATATTTTTGAAGTATTATGTTTAGCTTTACAAGTCAATCTGCTTATTGTGACTTATGCTAGGAATTTTAGCATAAATAGAACTGTAAACTGAATCCATTTTGTTTAAAAGAATATACAATCACTGAACTACAAGTGGACTACAGTGTGCTATTTATTTAACAGTATATACAAAATTGAACTAATCAGAGGATTCAGTACAAAACTTTCTATTCTAGGTGAGCCCTATCTGCTATTACTTTCATCTTTAAAACTTTCTGCCTTTTTTTTTTGATTGGTTGGTTGGTTTGGTTTTGTTTTTTTTTTTTTTTTTTTTTTTTCAATTAAGAAATGGTTCCTTATGGTAGTGAAGTAGTAGAGTATTGCCATAACTGTAAACTATTCTGAGAGGAATCAGGTTATTTCAATTGTTCTGTTATCATTCTTTTTCTAAATACAGGTAAACTAAGACTGTCTTCCATTTTATTTAAAAGTATATGGTTTAAAAACTTTACTGTAGTCTTAGCTAATTGTTTTTTTTTGCACTTTTTTTTACCTGAGGATTGTGAAGTTCTTGCAGAAGGCTTTAAAGTTGTATGCTGTAGGAAATTGTATTTTTAAGTGCCTCACAGGTAATTAAAAAAACCCAGCCACTTGTGTGTGTGTAAGCAAAAGACATGATGACATGGAAGTTCTTAAGGTTTTGTGAGAACAGTGAATACTTAGCCATCATGGCTGTTACAAGTAATATCTCCTCAGCAGTGAAATACAAACTGGTAAATAAAGTTTGCTGAAGCTAGCAACATTTGCAAATGTTGGGCTGTTTTGGATGCTGTGAGTCTTCCTTTGCGTAATGCCAGTCAGTATAAAAAGTATTATGATGCACTTGTGTTGATTCCATTTCTGCTTCAGCTAGACCCACTTTATATATTTTTACTCATGACCAGTGTTTTCTACAAAATTGCCAATAAAGGAAGATTTATTTTTTTCTTAATAGATGCATTCATGCAACCATTATTATTACTGAAACCTGTTTCCTGTTTACAGTGTTTGCTTCCTCTTTAAAGTATGGTTCTTTCACTCCTTTTATCAACTTCATTAATTGTTCTGCAGGATGGTTAGATACGAGGAGCATATTATGGGTAACACCATGTTGTTCACAGATTACTGTGATAATGCAAAGTTATTATAAGCCTAAAAGAAAACGGTATTCTGTGTGATACAGAGTTTCCTAAGGGCAAATATGCTTTTTTTCCCCTTGTTATGTCTGTAGCTGTTAGATAAATGTTGCCTGACCATGTTTAGTTCATTCTGCTCTATTTTTCCACTCACAATTTGCATCGTAGGTTCTGTTCTCTTACATTTGTTTCAGAAATACTGTATTGAAGTGTAGAAATGTAAATATTCTCATCCTGAGTTACGGCTTAAGCAGCTGAGCACATTAAGTAAAAAAACAACTTTCACAGCAGCTATTTTGTGGGTATTATGCAAGATGTTCTGTGCTTTGATATAACTGCTCCTAAAGAAAGTGTATTGCAACATGAATTTATACCAAAACTTTATGCACTTAGTCTGGTAAAACATGCTGGGGGTGGGGAAGAGAGCAAGCTGTTGTAAACTCCTATAAAGTACAGAAAACGTCTGCTTTCCCTCCTTTCTAACAAGTGTAAACTATTGAGGTTAAGTAGGTGGGGCAACCGGAAGTAATTACTAAGGCCAGTGGCATTTTTGCGGTTTAATAAAGGCAGAGGCTAATTATTCAGTTTTTATTTAAGTGAAATGATGCCAAAAAGGAGGTTCCTGCAGAGCAGCTGCACTCCTTCAGTGTTACCCTAATTTACCACAGACACAACTGTCACAAACAGAACTTTTAAACTTGATATATAGCCACGAAAGTAAGGAGTCCTTTGTCTGGAGTGCATGCAGAAGAACTCCTTTATACAAATCAACCGGCAGATGACGGACAATGATGAAAATTTGATTCTTTGAAGTCATAATGGTCATTGAAATGTGTGAAATTCTGGTATTGAAAAGAGAGCGGCTAGCAAGACTCTAAATCCTGGGTGGTTGCTGGAAGCTTGCTGGGAGGTTTTTCTGTGTTTTGACATCAACTTCCCATTGCTTGTTCCCTGTTTCCTTTATTAAAAAAAAAAAGGGGGGGGGTGTGCTTAACAGTAGATAGTTGATAGTGGTTATATAAAGTTTTAGTCTATGCATGGAAAGAAATGTCATAGGAGAAACATGACTCCTTTATGCACACCTGACCAATCTATTCAAAAACACTAGTTTTCAGAGATGCTTTCATTACTTTGTCCTTTCCCCTGAATTACAGAGTTCCATTTCTTGTCCCATTCGGAATTTGGGCTGTTAGTGGAGTACTTAAAAGAAGGAAATTCTTGGTTCCTTTAAAAGTCATGCTTTCATTGACATGGCCTCTGTGAACCAGATTTTTCCCTGCTGAATAGCACATACATCATATTACTCTTTCCAGAACAGTTTTACAAGGCTTTCCAGTATGACAAGTGTTCTTAAATAGTGTAAATTATAATAAAGACAAAACCTCTTCTTCTTTTGTAAGCAATTTAATGTGATTTCTGCTATTTAAAAAAAAAAAGTGGTTTGACCCTCTCAGCTTATTCTAAGAAGAGCCAAAGTGCTTCAAAATGGGTATTTTAATTAAAAATAAAAATAAGAACAATAGGCTGCTATTAAATCTTCCCCTCTGTATATTAAGAAAAATGGAATGTTAAAATGCACCTTTTAGATGATAGGCTGTGTTAAAAATGTGAAGCAGGTTGTTAATTTTTAGTAAAGCAAACCTATACAGTTCAAATCTCAAGCCTTTTATAATGTCACCTTATTATTTAGACTTGTGAATGCTGAACACCTCACTAATACTTTAATATGCTAATATTGCAAAATTCAGTATGGAACACTTAAAAGAGATAGTAATGTGAAACTAGCTGTCAAAAACATCTTTGTTTTGGAAAGTTGGTTCACAGGTAGTTTCAATGAGAACTTGAACTCAGAACAAAGAACTGAAGACCCAGTAAAGAGTTCAACCCAGTGCAGCATAGTTCTTTTCAAGTATTATGTTGTTTTAATGGCATCTTAGAGCGGGAGCTTTAGCCCATTGAAATGTCGCTTAAAGGACAGGTTCTTCTGTCACTAGCTGGAGCTGTGTGGATGAAATGATCACAATAGAGTGTTGTAATGCATTTTAAAAGTGTGAGAAATCAGTTTGTCTAGACTAAGAGTGCGCCTACAGGGAATAGGAATTTTAGAGCTTCTGTGCTCTTTAGGTGTCAAGTATGTGATAGATGCCAAGCCTTTTTATTCCATATCTTTGGCAACAGCTCAGCTATGCTACAGTATCTTACATGTCTACAGCAGGCAAAACTAGTGATTTTGTCAGGACAGCTTGGGCTTCAGAAACCAGAAACTCATTGTCCTAAAAACTGTCTGTTCAATTGCCAGCCTCAAAATGGGGAAGATATCAATAAATGATTGCTGGATTCCCAGAAGGCACGGAAACTTCAGCTATAATGAATCAAAGTATGAAGGGCTAGCAATACCATGTAGATACTTTAGTTTTCAAAGCAGGCAGGTTTTAATTTTCACATTGAAAAGATTTTTATGGGATGAATCCTATATTATTAGTGAAATAACTTTGATTTGGAGCCAACTGCATGCCTGAAAAAAACATGAATTGAAGGGACTTTCGGTTTGTCTGCGGTTTTGTTTTTATTTTCATCCAGATGAACAAGTCTAAGCATTCTCTTTACTACAGTTATTCACAAGTACAGTATTTGCTGGGTTTTAGATTGTGTTCTGTATGTACTGGTGTGTAGTATTTTTATGATTCTCTGATTCAGAGACTTCAAAAGAGGAAACTCTGTATGTCTATAATGATATTTAACATAATATCTTTTTTTAATAATTCCGGGTAATTCTGGAGCAATTAAAACCCCTCTAAATCTGAGGCATAAAATTTGTAATGGACATGCGGGTTACTGAGAGTAATAATACTAAAAAAATAATAGTTCTGAGCTATTTTGAAGCTTGCATATTTGGAGGTATTGGGTGATAAAAAGCCTAGAATTTTTGCATGTAGCAGATTATTTCAGAGGGGACAAATAATCTTTTGTGAATGTGCTTGCATTTTCTAAATAAGCATGTTTGTTAAATACAGAAATAAAGGGTAATATAGTAGCCTATTCCTGTTAACAGGCAAGCTGAAACATTGAAGCCCCACCAAACTACTGCAGGTAAAAATCTTTTCATTAAACAAAGCACTTTGAAAATTCAAGTAAGAAAACTTAAAGCTATTGCTTTCTAACACTGTGATTTGAGCTTCAGTTCAGAAATGCCAGTCTGGCAGGTGGTGTTTTACATACATGTTGCAACATTCCAGTGACTGGTAGTGGTTCTTTTTCATATCACTGCTAGACTCATATTAAAAATAAACATTACTTGGTCCTGATGAAAGCATTTATAATGGAACTGTTGAGATATTTTGACAGTTTCTTTTGGTAGTCTGGGTACAAGTGTCAGAAGTTGGAAAATTAGCTTGCATGCTTGTTTGTTTCCCCTGCTGTTCTAATTGCAAATACAAGTCATACGCCTTAAACTTTCTCCCTTGTGTAGTTTTGAGGAACTGACCTCCTAAAACTTATTTTTTGAAGTAAAATAAAAAATGAGACTTGCCTCATTTCGAAAAATGATCTGGTGACAGCACCAAGAGCTTTTAAGTTTGCCACAAAACAAAATCCCATAAAGTTAGTAGCTACAGACATGTAAAGCCACAGTGTTTTATTTAAACTTGTTTGCCTTCTAATTCAAGCCATGGCAGTACTGGTGAGATGAGTTCAATATGCCCAAAGTTTTGCTGCGTTTTTTTTGGACTTTTACCAGTTTACTATCCTCTTCCTGGAGAGGGGAGTGAAGGGGAGGGGAGGCAAGGAGGGAGACCAAGGAGCTCCCACTGGCCTTTTAAGTGTGAAAGGAACAGGAGTAGTTTAGCATCCTTAGAGATGGATTTGATGTTTGATTTCACTCTTTCCTAGGGTGAACTGACAGGTTAATTTTATGTAATTACTGTTTAGTTTTTAGCGAGAAAGTTCACTTTGATTATATCAGATGCTGCTCAGGGTAATTTTTCACAGTAATTCTTGTGAGGTTTTTTCCTATCTTATTCTTTGTTAAAGTGAGTTAATATTTTTTGGCTGGTTTTGTGATCCTTCAGTTTTTATCTTTGTTAAGTTTATTTGTTGAGGACTCACAAGCCAAACCTTGGTAGAGCATCCTATTACTGACTATATACAATGTTACAATGCCTGTGGTTTTTGGTTTGGTTTGGGTTTGTTCTTTCTTTTCTTTGAAGTTTCAGATCTCCTGAATCCTTTTGTCCTTCACAGAAATACTGAAGAATGTTACCAGTACCAGATGTTCCTCTCTTGAACATCAGAAGAATTGACTCTCAAAAGCTGATATGCATAGCTTGAAACACAACGAGGGGGTTAATTTTATGTAATAACTAACAGAGAAATAAACTAATTTCTAGCACCTGCTCTGCACTCTTATTGGGATATTGTGTGAAAGATAACCTGTTGACTCTTCTTCGTGCTAAGCATAATTATTTATGTCAGTGGGGATGTTGGAGCCTCTTCATTATCTACGGACTTAAGGCCAAGTGAAAGCCCTTACACTGCAGCACATAGTTGGCTGGCTAAGAGTTTGGTGAATAGACCTGTTTATATGAAGTTTAGATTGCTAATGCTAAAGTAAAAAATTGGGGATTTGTTGATATTTCATGCTCTTAATATTTTCTTTAAGGGAGAAAGAAGAGTTTATATATTGCCACATTTTCTTTAGCTGGTGCAGGTTGGAGCAGTTTTGACTTTGCAGCTGGAGTCAGAGGGTGGGAGGGAATGTCCTGTCTGTCCTCAGGCACTAGGAAGTTGTGTAGCCTGGAGATGAGCAGGTTCAGGTAAATAATCTAAGCAAAACCTGCTTCAGCCAGGGGAAGCAGGATGACAGAAGCCCCAGTGTGTATTAGCTTCACTTTTATGTAACTGAACTCGTAACATATTTTTCAGCCTTTTTTTCTTTTTTTTTTCTTTTTTTTTTTTTTTTTTTTTGGTAGCTTAATAAAGCAAGGAATTATGTAAAAATACATAAGCAATATTATTTTACAAACCTTTTATGTGAACCCTTTTTTAACAAGTTCCACTGTGTTTTTCACAGGATATCACTGCTTTAACTGGTGTTCCAGATGAGCACATCAAAACCAGGAAAGTTCACATTTTTGTTCCGGCACGTAATGCAATGCAGTCAGGTGTTAACAATACAAAGAAATGGAAGATGGAATTTGATAACAGGGAGCGCTGGGAGAACCCTTTAATGGGCTGGGCATCTACGTGAGTAGTTACTGAATTTGGAAATACTTTTCTTCTGCATTTGGCTCTTAACTAGTCATTTTCAAATTTTAAGTTTGAAATATCATTTCTACCATAAACCTACTGTGTTTTAACAGTACTTACAGTAAGTCATTGGGGATTTTAGTCATATGATTAATGATCTGTTTCATTTGAAAGTAGATTTTAGCTCACAACATCATCTGGAAGAGTTTGAAAAAAAACGTTAATAACCACAGATTTCAAGGATTACATTTGTGGTGATGCTACTGTATGGCAGCATCAGGGAAAGGAGGTTATTAGTTACCATAGGCAGTAAATGCTACTGAGCTTAAAGTTGGCATCTTCTAAATTCAGTTAAGCATAATATAACAATACTTAGCTTCTAGACCTTTTTTCTTTTTTAATATCTATTTATAAAATAAATGTATCCAGAAATACTAATTCAGAATAACTCTGAAATCATGTAATCATGTCTTCCTGTTATCTTGGTTTCCCATAAAAGTTGAGGAGGCTCATCACCTGTAACATCTCGATTGTATTGGTATTGCAAAGCACTAGGGAAGCCAAGCTCAACTATCATTAGATGAGAAAAAGTACTGAATATGAATTAAAATACCAATTTTACTAAAATAATCTGTTAAAATGGCTCTTTTAAAATCTAAACCTGTGTATAACAATGACCTCATCTTAAGCGCATCCTGCAGTTTTTCACCATTTTGTCTTAAGTATATTTAAATTCTTCTTTTGAGGATGTCAGTGACTTAATAGCTGTATGCCTTGGATGAGTCAGCTACTGCAAGCAACTATTCTATTTAGCAAATAATGACCAGGTTGTTTCACAGGGCCTAGATTAATTAAGTGATAGACTGTTGACCAGCAATACACCTTTGCCTCCTGTCTTGTGTGCCCCCCAAGTGTCTAGTCACTGACATATGCACAAATTATCACAGTGAAGCAGGTGCCAGTAACACCTGCTTTAGCCCAGGTTGGATTTAACATTTCTTCTAATCCTGCTTTGCTTAACTGACTTTAACCTCCCCAGACAAATTACTTTCTGGGTGGGATTTTGCATGATCTCAGTCAAAACAATGGCTTTTAACCTTTCTAACAGTTAAAACCATTCATGCTAAATAAACCATCCAGGAAAATAAACCATGGTATTAAGGGCTTACCTGTATGTTAAATTGTCCTGCAGTGAGTTTACTGTGGGAATTTAAAAATGAATAGCTGTTTTGAATGACTCTGTCTCTGCATGTGTTTTTATTTTGGGGTGGAAAAAGGATATTCCCTGTGTAAGCAAGCTCCAGGTAGGCCAAAAGCAAGTGCTGTGTTGAAAATCTGACACTGCTAGGTTAAGGGTTTTGTAAACTAGTTTGTTCAGTTTTTTTAAGGAATTCTCACAAAAGCTGTTAGTGCACATTCTGGTAATTTCAAATTTTCATTCAACATCCAGCAACACCTAAGAAGAGTTTCTTCTTTTTCAGAATTAATTTCTGCAAACAACAGTTCTAACTTAGAAGTTTTCCCATTTACTTTTGAATAATGTAATGGGATTAGTGGATTAGAGTCCTTTAGAGTCTAGGGATTAGAGTTCTTTTCCTCTGAACTCAATATACTTATTCACCTGTAGGTCTTTGCTGTATTTCTGTCATTTTAGAGTCTTGTTGGCTTTTTTTTCTTGTTGAGTTTGCTGTTTCTTGTATGTATTTTTTTCCAGGTGAAAATTATTCAGTTGAAGATCTAACTAAAATGGACCTGTGGTTTGTTTGGTTTTGGTTTGGCTTGTTGGATTTTTTTTTTTTTTGTAATGTGGAAGTTTCATTACAGGAATGCGTATGGATAGTTCTTGAGCACATCTCTTACTATAAAGGTGTGAACAAAGAAACAGGGGAAATGCATGGTTTTCATTGTAGAAGATCTCATAAGAGAACAAAATGGGGAATCTGAGTTTGTAGTGACTGAGAAAGTTTAGGGCATGCATAAGAAATCCTGCAGCACTGCTGTTGCTGACACTGTTGGGACATCATGCTGGCCATCCTGAGCTCCAGTTTGCTCACAGGTTATCACCGGTTTAAACACATGGATAGCTCATTTATGGGAAGAAATAAAAAAAAAAAGCTGCATTTAGATTGGATGAGAGATGATCCCACATGAAAACAGAGCAAATAATTTATGCACATTCCTCATTTCCAGACTGCCTCTATTCTGGAAAGTTTTTGCCAAACTTGCAGTACTGCACAGGCATTCATCTGTCAGTACATTTCAGACTTAAACTTCTTTGTTCTTTTTAACAGGTTAAAACTTAAACAGGGGAAGTTTAGATTGGATGTAAGGAAGAAGTTCTTTACTGTAAGGGTGGTGAGGCACTGGAATGGGTTGCCCAGGGAGGTTGTGAATGCTCCATCCCTGGTGGAGTTCAAGGCCAGGTAGGACAGAGCCTTGGGTGACATGGTTTAATGTGAGGTGTCCTTGCCCATGGCAGGTGGGTTGGAACTAGGTGATCTTAAGGTCCTTTCCAACCCTAACTATTCTGTGATTCTATGATTGTCTTAATAGTGTTGAGAAGATTTTTCCACCCCCAGTCGTGGAAGAGAAGAATGATAAGCAGAAGTTGTCACAGTATTGCAATATATTTGGTTCACTTGGTTCTCCAGTGCTTGCATCATGGAGTAATTCCTCGTTTCTGGTTCTCCTCACTGCATTTATAAGAAAGATCTGTAAACGTCTGTAAGAGAGACCTCTTAGTAGCTTATGAAGGTGTAATTTCTGCCTTTATCCTTTTTTGATTTTTCTTTTTTATTGGGGAATATATTGGATATATGGTGAACTCCATTTTTCAATGTGTACATCAGATAAAATAACGTTGTTGTCTTTGCTGGAAGCTAGATTCCCCCTTCCACTCCCCCTTCACCAGTCACAGGCTTTGTCCTTTATTGTAGAGAGTTCAGTGTATCTTTGGTTGCTTTTTCTTTTCATTTACCCTTCTAGCTTCAAAGAGAGAACAGTTGAGAGGCAGCTCCTTCAGTAGTTTGTTGCAATTTGGTCTTCTTGTCCCGGTTGTCCCCCAGACTCCTATGCAGTGTTGTCTCAAGGAAGCATTATCTAGTCATTGTGCTGCTACAGCCAATATCTTTATTTGTCTGAAATTTTGTAGATTCATTTTTAGAAACCCCTTTTTTTCGTCTTTTGTCACTGTTCTTAAAGTGAGCTTTTATAGCAACAAAACGGCAGTTTGGTTTTTTAACTGAGATTTTCTCCTTTTTTTTTTTCACACAAAGCTGTTTGATTCCTTTCAGTAATGCAGTTGAGGAATAACAAATCATCTAAAACTGACCGCTGTGTATTTAGTTAGCTAGCAGTTTTCATTTCTGAGCTTCGTTTTCAGTGGTGGCCTTCGATGTGCTCGCTGTACTGCAATGATCTGTGGAGGTCGTGTGACCTCAGACAAAGCTGAACTCTTGAAGCTTTTTATGTACTTTTCAGTCTCTGATTAATTCCTACTCTGATCACTTTGATATTCTGGTCTTTTCTGTTTAAGACTATTCTTCCCCTAGCTGCTCTACAGACTCCAGGTCTCCTTTAAATCTTCAACATTAACTTAAACCTCCTGGTCATCCAAAAGGAGACAGCTTTAAAATGAAAAATTATTGCAGAGCACTTACTATAACCTTAGCAGGTGGTTAGACATGTTTGTCTAATAAAAACCTAAAAATACTAATTTCTGCAAGGAACTGGGAAAAGAGTAAGATTGAAAGACTGAAACAATACTCTTCAGAATGTGTTAATCCTGGAAATAAGTAAAAATTCTGAATGGCTGGTGAGGTGGTGTATTACAAAAAGTGGTGTAATAGAGTGTTTCACTAGCTTTTGAGATACAGATATAATTACTTTGTATTTCAGATGTGCTTAAAATTTGTCATCTTGATTTCTTACAGAGCTGATCCTTTATCCAACATGGTTCTTACTTTCTCTACTAAAGCAGATGCCATTGCTTTTGCTGAAAAAAATGGTATGTATTGGGTATGATGGTTTCACCTTTCCATAGACAGTCTTGATCTAACAACAGTGAAAGTCAAGAATAAAGCACCTTCCCTCTATTTCACAATATTGGCAGACCATTAGTCCTCCACTTGAGGAGGAGGAAGACTAAAGGGTGAGGGGGATATTTCCTATGGTGCTAAAGGCATTGAGCCTAGACTTTCTACTTTCTGGAAAATGATCCAGTTTCTTGGCATTACTGTTGTGATGCTTTTGCCGGTATCTGTTATTTGAATGAGAACTGACCCTGCTCAGGTCTTGGGGAAAAATTAGTATTAATACTTTAAGAGTATCCTATGCTAGGGGTCCCGGCTACATGGCAGTGGGATTTCTGTCTGAAGGCTTAATATGAACATCTGAATTCTGGTTAAGGAAAGACTGTCAGAACCCTTGTGAATAATAATGAGCAGTAATCAGAAAAAACTAAAATTAGGTGACTACCAAGTAAGCATGTTGGACTTCAGTTTTGGCCATGTTGCTTGTATCATAGAACCTCAGGTTGGAAGGAACCCGTAAGGACCATCAAGTCCAACTCTCACTGCTCTTTGCTGGATTACCTAAAACTAAGTCGTATGACTAGGAGCATCATCCAGACACTTCTTGAACTCTGATAGTGTTGGTGCTGTGACCGCTTCCTTGGGGAGCCTGTTCCAGGGACTGACTGTCCTCTCAGTGAAGAACCTTTTCCTAATGTCCAGTTTGAACTGAAAGAGAAGATCAGCAGCTCCCCCTCCAATGCCCCCTTGCAGAAGTTGTAGATTGAGGAAATTATATGTAACTTTCCCCATGTACATTACTGAAGTCTAAACACTTAGCACTTGATGGTTGTTCATAGTTGAGAAAAAGGTGGTAGAAAAGCCAGTATAATTACTTGGTATCTTTAATGCTAATGATGTATCAGAAGAACTCTATCTGTAAACATATGAGGTTATTTAGACTTGTATTTTCTCACAGAATTATAGTACCACAAGCAGTATTCAGCCTTCTGAATATTCATCAGTCCTTTTATGTGATGGTATGAATTTTTCTCTTCATTTTGGGGGGTTTGTTTTGGGTTTTTTTTTTAATCAATTACATTTTCCCTAAAGGCCTAGGACTGATGTTTAGTGCTTGTGGATGTGAGGAAGATTAATTTCACTGAGTTAAAGCCAGAAATGATGCAGATGGAATGTAAGCTTCTTCAGAAGTCTTCCCTGTGGTTTGCAGCTTTCAACTGCTAGACAGTAGATTCCTGGTCAGATCAAATTGTGTAAAGTTCTTAGATGGCTTATGTTGTACATCCCAAAAACAAGGGAAGTCCATTAACTTAATACAAATAAGAAGCTAAGCCATTTAATGTGCAATGTATTTGCACTTTTTATTGGTAGAGGCTAGTACTGAATTCCTCTATTCCTCTTTGAGTGGATCTTTTTTTAATTTTATAGTCTTAATTTTGTTGAAAAAGAAATCATATTCAATTTTAGAAATTAATAGGATCTTCATATATGCATTGATATTAATGCATATATGATATTTGATACCAAAATTGCACCAATTATTTGCCATTTTATTAGTATTTTATGATGTTTTAGGAACAGATATAAAATGTGGAAGAATCTGGTGTTGCTTTACGTTTCTTCGGAAATTCAGCCTAAAAGGGGAAAAAGACTGAATCCTGGCCTATATATAGCACTATATTAATGAGCTAGTTATGTCATATCTGTGGACATGTTATATTTTGTCTTTTGAAATGAAGATTCAAGTAAAATAACTTGATTTGTTCAGTGTAGAAAGTCTAGGCCTTCACTGAGTAATGAATCTCCATTGAGCAGGAAAACTAGAAAGAAATTCTGCCAACTGAATTTAAGGCTTGTTATTCTATTTTATTTAAGGTGGCTTGGTTTTATGTGTATGATATGTGCCTAGTATTTTCTGTAGTAAAAGCTTCAGTATCAGATGTAGCTGAAAATACAATTTCTCACTATTTACCTCTGCTTTTAAGAAGGAATGAGAAACATAGCTACATATTTACAATGGACCTTCTAAACTGAGGTATTACTGAAACGTCTAAGTCTAGGAACACACGTATTTACCTCTCTGCCCTTCCCATGTGAACCAGGTTTTCCATTACAAAGTTCCTTGAGAACCTAAAATTTAATTTCTGCAAATCCTAGATATTGCAGGGCTTCTGCTATAATTGGGAAAACCAAGATTCTTTCTCACCTAAGTGTTTTAGGCACCTGAGGTAAGCTGTCTTTCTGCCTGTCCCATGTGTTTTCAGATGTTGGATTAACAGCACTGAATACAGTAAAGCAAGAGATCTCTGTCCAAAATGCGACAGCTGAGAATGGCCTGAAGTTGAGGCAAGGAGGAAACACCTGTAACTGGGTGAAATAAAGAGTTTAGCTTGTCAAACTAAATTCTTTTTTGTACTGTCTGGTATCACTAAGGCAGTTTTTAAAAACATGCAAGGATAGAGAGGTTTAATACTTGCCATTCAGTCTGGTGGTGAGGGTATTCTTCCAGAGACGATGAAATCTGCTTTCTGTCTACTTGGTTTGTATGGCAGGGTTCTGGCGACAATAACCTCCCTCACCATTGCCGTATTTTTATCAAAGTGACCTCTGCTGTCTGTCATGAACAAGCTAAGGTGCCTCACAGAAGTAGATTGTTCCAGAGTTTGAAACCTATCACATATGGTGACCTCTTGCAATCCAAAGTTAGATGTAACTAACACTGTGTATTTTGGACAGGTATTGCAGCCCAAGCCATTGTGCTGGCAGTTGCAAATCTCTTTTGGAGGCACTCAGCTCCTCTTGATCTAGTATATAAAAAGATGAAGCAATAACCTGATGCTGTAGATTACATTCCAGCAGCCAAATGCCTCGATGTTAGGTGTTATAATACTGAATGTTGCAATAACAAAGTCTGTCCCTGGATCTAGTTCTGGCTGTTTACTCAAGCTTACATTTTTAATCAGGACAGGAGGCAAAAGCCAGTGCTCTCACAGATGGAAAGAATATGTTTGTAAAACCTCTGTTCTAGTACTTTTTATGGACAATAGTTAACTTGTAAATTAATGTTGGTTCAGCCTAATAAACATGAAGGTGATTTTTGTGTGACATGCGAGTACACAAAATTGTGTATCTTGTGAAACATGTTTTGAAGTGTAGCTGTATCTTGAGTATTTTCTGTGAACATTTTAAATGTAAAAATTTAGATATATGTTAAACCTTTTAGGACTTTTTAAGCTTTTGTTTTAAAACTAAGGAGGAAAAGTACCATCTTATCAGTACCAGTTAAAACTGTGTACTTAACCACTTCTAACTTCAACTCAAGTATCTCAACTTTGAGTGAAATGTTGCAGCTAAAGAGACCAAACTTTGGAATACTGAGTGCTGCCCTGGCACCTTTCCAGGCACCTGGAGGCTGCAACCAATTTGCATTTTGATTTACATAAACACTAATGTCTCCACCTCCTCCTTTCTGACATTTTTTAGCATTTCTCTTGCTTAACTATCACATAATTTACTTGTCTTCTATCACTTCATTCTCTTTCCTTTTACTCCTAATCTTTCATGTTCTTTTAAAAATGTTAAGTATTAAACTCCTTTCTAATGCTGAAGTTTTTTCTTTGCTTTTCCTTTCTTTGGTCCTCCCACCCTTGTATTTTCTCTAGCTTTCCAAGGTCTCTATTCTCTCCCAGCCTTATGGTGAAGGTCGTGCAGTGCTGGCACAGGTTGCCCAAAGAAGTGGTAAATGCTCCATCCCTGGCAGTGTACAAGGCCAGGTTGGACAGAGCCTTAGACAGTATTGTCTAGTATGAGGCATCCCTGCCAATGGCAGGAGGTTGAAACTAGGTGATCTTAAGGTTCTTTCCAGTCCAAACCATTCTGTGATTCTCTGTTTTTTCTACGTTTCCTTACCTTTATTTTCATTTCCTGTCCAAGCATACACTGAGCCTTAGTGCTTCCATGCTGCTATGTACTTGTGGGACCATGAACTGGCAGGACAGTCAGTGTTACCTCTTGAGATTTTCACTGATGACTGTCAAGTTTTTTGCAGGAGTAAAGAACATGGAGATATGTAGTATGGTGAACTCTTACCAACTGAGAGAACGGGCATATGTCACACCTATGGCATTTCAATATTCTCTGCTGCCAGCTAGAAAGGAATAAACTAGTGAATGCCAACGTGGAGAGAAAGATTGAAGTTTAAAGATTTACATTGTATGTAAAATTTACATACATATATATCGTATGCTAAAAGTATTCAGAATTCTCTCTGTTTCTTGTCTCCCCCCACCATTTCCCTTGTAACCTCCAGGCTGGAGCTATGACGTTGAAGAGAAGAAGATTCCAAAACCTAAATCCAAGTCTTATGGTGCAAACTTTTCTTGGAACAAAAGAACAAGGGTGTCTACAAAATAGGTTGGCATTGGCTCTGACTGTGAATGAAGTCAGCTGTGCTATATTTATAGTCCATGTATAACACATCTCTTAATCTCCTAATAAATTTGACCTTTAAACTACAGATGCATCTTGTGATGTCTATTTAAAATGTTTTTGATGTCTCCAATTGAACCTGTTACAAACTTCCCTATAAATAGAGGAGATTTGGAGTGTTCATACTTCTAAAAAATTGCTGTATGAGGAATCTAGCAAAAGGAATGTTTAAAATCAGCTGCAACTTTAAAGATCATAGTTGATCTTTGATGATAATTTTATATTCACTGTCTTGTTTAAACTTATCAGCCTTGCATATACGAATTCTTTCAATAGAACCTGTTTTTTTTTTCTTTCTATACAAGAATTGTTTGTCAAAGTATGATATATAAAACTTAACATTTGAATATAACTTGGACTGTTACGTTAAAGTGTATATTTTATAACCTCCTCTCTGCCCAGATTAATATTCCGGAAGCATTCATGACTGGAGTAGAGAACACTGGGGTTTGTGTTGGATATGGGTGAGATTTAGTCCAAAATATTTAGGTTGCAAGGTTTTCTCTGTGATGTTCTTCAGAAGTGAAACTCAGACAGTTAAATATTCACAGTTTAAGTGAGAAGTGTTGAGTGCCTCACACAGCATCAGCATATATTAATTATATAATTATAGTTCTGTTTTTTTTTAATGCTAGTTACATGTTTATCTGCATTGAGGTTTCCTGTTGCCTGATGAGGTGTGGTGATAGCTTCTCAGTCAAATATATAGCCTAAACTCTGTTAGTAGCCTAAACTCAATTAATGATTGGAATTCTTGGTCACATATGGCTTTTAATTTATTCACTTTTCGCTTTGACTTAACATACAGAGATACTGACACATGATCAGTGAAATCTATTACAAGCTGAGGGAGGATACACCTTTTCTGTATGCAGCCAAGAGTTTTATCCCAACGGTCACAAAAGAAGCAGCTACAAAAGTAGCTCTCTCTGCATAGATCTAAAGAATAGTGTAAGTGCTGTGCACTAATTCTAGCTGAAAGAAAGCATAAAACTACCTTGTGTTGCTCAGATTTTATTATACTCTTGTTTCATACATATATATAGCTGCCCTATATGCTGGCTAACATTTGTTGAAATCATTGGTTTTGACCCATTTTCAGTGTAATCAGCCAGTTGGCTGATGACACTATTTTTGTATCACAGACAAGAACTGTTATTCCACTTCATCTTCCTATTGGGTTTTGAATGCTGCATTGTGCAGTGAACCCTAAAGTCCTCCAAGAATGCCAAAGTGACCAAACTGGAGCTGTAACAATCCAGAATCTGCTGCGTCTTTGTATTCCAGCTAAGCTTAATATTCTGATCTTACAAAGGAGGCAGTAATAAGAAAAGCCATTCATTGGTTTGGTTTTTTTCTTGTTTTGCAAGTACAGGAACTTAATGTAAGGGCCTTCAAGCTTTGTAAGATTGTTAACATTAAAATTTAAAAGTGCTTGGATATCTAATGCAACAGATGCACAGCTTGGGTTTTGAAATTATGTAGTCCAGGGAAACTGATGCCTTTTATCATTATCATTGAACACCAAATATATGAAATTGCTGTATGTTAATCTGTACTTCTCTTAACTAGAATCGGTTCCAGAGCACAGTTTCTTTTCTTTTTTTTTCTGCTACTAAGATAATGGGAATATTCAAAGGAGAATTCTGTAAATCCCCTCTCTGAGGAAGAAAGTTTTTTTTTTTCCCTTCTTTAAAATGCATATGTTCATTATGGTTCTGCACTGTGCAGCCCACCTTGAAGCTGTGTTTGAACGCAGACCTTCTTTTTCTCCTATCGCATTCCTAGAACTTGGATTTTTTCACCTGTTGGATGGCTTCTTAAGAATGAGCATACTGACAGTGGAAGAGTATTGATTGTCATCACTGTTGTCTTCAAACCCTAGAAGTGGAGTGCAAGAGCTTGCAGAGGACTAGTACCAGTATGAATATATTTTGTAGGCAAAAAAATCTACTAAACTTCATTACCCTTCCATTAACTTACCAGAATAGTACAGCACTAGGCTGGAACTGAAATTGTGCAAGATAATTTGACCATCTTTAGTTAAGTATCTTCAGAAGTGAATGATTCATTGGTGAACTCCAGCTTCTGTCTATTCTGCAGTGTGTTATGACAGGCAGAATTGCTTCCAATCTATAGCACGTCAAAACAAAAGGCACTACAGGTAAACTACTGTAATTTGTCTTTTTAGTATTCTCAACTGTTGATCTGAAAATAGAAATATAAAGAGATTCGGAGGACTGAAGGCTAAATTAGGTTAGATGTTGTGGTAGATGTAGCTGTGCTGCATCCAACTAATCAATCCAACTAATCAAAACTTTTCATGGCAGTAAGATTTCAAACCTCTGGAAGTATTGAAATCAGTGGAAAGAAAAAGTTTAAAGCTCTCAAACAAATAGAACATGATCTTTACCCAGTGAGATTTGCATGCATCTGAGGTATATTACCACCTTATGTGGCAGTAGCAACCAAAAGAATAATAAAGAACTAAAGACAATTTCATTTCAGCATTGCAGAGGAGCCTTACATAGATGTTACATTCACAATCTTCCACTGAGCTACTGTTGGGGTTTTCGATTTGAGAGATCTTCTTTACATGTTTTTAGCTTCATTATTGTGGGAAGTCTTACACAAAAAATTAACAGGCTGATCCAAAGTGGTTTATAGTTGGACTCATGTAGAAATACTGTGTGAAGTTCTGGAGGCAGAACTCTGCTACTGGACAAAGTCGTTTCCCAGTTCTAGCAAATTAGTCTATGGCATCACCAGCTTTCTGAAAAAGGGTTCTTCCCTGTCATAGCGTCTCAGACAGCTACACGTCACAACGAGATTTGGATTACTTGGGTCAAGTCTGGTGAAAGTTCTTTATTTCAAGAAAGAAGCATCATTATGGTCTTTTTCCTCCCATATGCTACTTGTACTTCCATCAGCTCTATACAGTATGTAGCACATACCTTGGTTTTTTTTTAGATGACCACATAAGGATTGTCATACATGAGTTTTGAAAGGCTGCCCACTGCAGCACCAAAAATACTTTGGTGAAAGTTTGACTTTAATAATAACCACCTTTTTTAAATTTTATCTAATATTTGCGTTTTATCCTTCCTACCACATTTTCTCCAAGTTCCTTGCAATGAATTGTGCTCTGTTAAATATATACCTTTTTAAATAATTCTGTGATGAGCCATTGAAAAACAAACTCTAAACCAACCCTGTTTAGCTGTCTTCTGACTGGTCAGAATGGTTTTAATCTTTGTGTTTTATGTAAGCCAAATAGAAATGATGGAAGTTAATGATCCCCATTCTGTTTCTGAGTACAGGTAATAACTTACTTTGCCATGTAAGACTCCCTAAAAATGTGGGGGCACGCCTGCAAATACTTCGATGTATTTTCTGTAGTTCTGTTGTGATAAAATGACATTTGCAGGATTTGAAGTTGTTTTGAAGTTTGGTAGCATTCGTAATTCCAACGAACGAATTTTTTTATTACAACAAAGGCCCCGCAACTCTCAAAATCAAGATTGTAATGGAACCTAGAGACTGTCAGGAAACTAAAAGCAGAGTTTCAGATTTCTAGCAGTGTATTCCTTAACTGAGAAGTTTGATGGATAATTTAAAACAAATCAGACTATTAAGTCATAGTATGAAATTGAAAATTTAATTACCCTTATCTGCAAAGTTTTGTCATATAATAGAAAAGGAGAAGCTAATTTGGACTAATTTTAGCTTTTGTCTCTAATTTCACACCAGGGACTCATGAAGTTTGGTTTTGCCAGAGATACAGTTATCTGACCTTATGTTTGGTTACTCGGCATACCAACATACTTTGTTATTTCAGAAAGAAAAAGTGCAAAGAAACCTGCAATAACCTAAAAAGATAACTTTAGACAGATGCATAGTGAGTTATGGTATGTCTTCATAAGTCCTTGTTCTTATTGCTACATTCTGTAAAGGATTTCTTTGTAATTGGTACTTCATTAATGCTGGAATATATCACCAACAGCACAGGACTACTCAAACAACTATGCCCACAGCAACTTAATAGAAAAAAAAATATCATTTCAAAATAATGTTGTTAAAATGGGGATTTCAGTTGGATTTAGAATGTGATTCATCACAAGGGAAGGTAAAGGTGCCAGCCTCGAGCTCTTCTTGCACAGAAAATGTGAATGAAAACCTTCTTGGACAAGTTGATTAGAATAAACAAAAATTTATTCACACAGAGAGTAGTCTTGTGAGAGTGCTGATGGAATTCAGATTTGAAACTATGTAACTGTTATCTGCAGCTTAAACATCTTGCTTGAAACTATCTACCTGAATAGCAGGTGACAGGTCTTGATAAATAGTGCTGTAAGCAAATATGATACAGAAATCGTGCATCCATTTGGCTGGTTTAGGTGTAATTCATGTTCTTCAGAGGAGCTGGTGAATATGGGAACAAGGTGATCAGATAGATTATTTGGATTTAAAGAGGGCTTTCAAAAAGGTCACTTACCACGTTACAGCATGCTTAAGATGTAATTATCTTCTGTATGAGGAGCAAAAAGGTGAATTCGGTATACAGGTGAGGGAACTGAGAACGACTATGGCAGTCCCCTCTAAAATTACAGCTGGTGCAGAGAATAGTGTATAGCTAGCTACTCACTTTTTTCATGTGTAGGCAGATCATGCTTGAGAGGATGCAACTAAAAAACAAACAAGTACATCTTCACATAGCAGATTTTGAAATCCATTGGCAGCTTTTTGACTCCCAGAACTTAAGTTTACAGTGTCTCAAATCCAGCACAAGTAATGAGTGCAATAGAAGTTTGCATTAAATATAAAAGAGTATTCAGTTTAGAAAAATCCCTGAGCTAAAGTCTGCTGATACCTTGGAAAGGGTATCCTTGAATTAGCCCTGTTTTTACATTCTTTGGTAGTCACTATTAGCCACTGCCAAAACTGAGTTTGTTCAGGTGGATTATCCAGATCTGGCACACAATGGCCGTTCTTGGTCCTATTTGCCAGTATGGCGTTCAAACATTCATGCTGTTGTGTTTGTTGGTGTTCTGTGATTAACTAAATATATTCTTTAGTGGAATGAAGTGACCACCAACAGAAGCTGATGGAGATTTACTACTGTCATGATCTTCAATGATAATCAGATGTTTTAAAACAGGGTATTGTATTCAGATACATACATATGGCCTAAATTCCACAGAAGAGTGGCCAGCATGTTGAGGGACATGATTCTGCCCCTCTCCTCTGGTAAAACCCCACCTGGAGTACTGTGTTCAGCTCTGGAGTTCTCAGTACAAGAAAGATGTGCACCTGCTGGAGTGGGTCTAGTGGAGGGCCGTAAGTGATTATAGGGATGAACACCTCTCTTGTGAGGAAAGGCTGAGAGAGCTGGGGTTGTTCAGCTTGGAGAAGGCTCTGGGGAGACCTTGTTGTGGCCTTTTGATATTTAAAGGCACAGGTTGCCAAGAGAGGTAGTAGATGCCTCACCCTTGCAACATTCAAGGTCAGGTTGGAGGGGACTCTGAACAGCCTCATCTAGGTGAAGATGGCCCTGCTCATTGCAGGGTGTTTGGACTAGATGATCTCTAGAGGTCTGTTTCAATCCAAACTGTCCTATGATCCTATGATTAAAGAGTATTGTCTAATATTGCAGAAATATTGAAATGATGATTAAATACTTTCATACTATATGTACAGTTTACTCTCCAGACACATCTTGGTAAAACAATGGCTTGACTTGATAAATAAATACAATTATTCTTTATTGCTCAGTCAGAAGTAGTAAAGAAAACTGTTCATTCTGGTATTGTGCCTATAAATACTGGAAGATATTTAAATTTCTCTGTTATTAGGTAGAGAAGATGAGAAAATTCTTAGCATGTCTGTCAAGTAAAGCAGTTGTCTTTTAGCATGCCTTGGTTGTCTGTTACAGAAATATGTATGCGAAGTTGTAGTCAGCCTACTGAGATGATTTTTTCTAATCGAATGCAAGCTTGTCATCTCTGCCTTCTGCCTTAACCAGCTAAGGGAAGTACAGCATCAAACTGAGAAATACTGTAGATCTAAAACCAGAACATACCGCTTATTACAAGCCGTCACTAATAAATTCTCTGCTTATTTCAGCACCTTTTCTGATGCGTTCTTGGCTGTTTCACTGTTTTGGTTTACATATGATCTGATGTTGCCAAATAAACGTTTTGTCAAAATTACAAAGCTGCTGAGAAAATGGGATTTATTTTTGTTGTCTTTCACTTTCTCCAACCTTACCACTTTCATTGCTTCACTTAGGGTGTCTGCACAGTGCTTGAGAAAAACATTTTAGAGTGATACATACGACTGGGGGAACGCTGCAGTTACAGTCCCCTTTATATTGCAGACTGTCCTACTCATTAATCTATTGCATGGGTCATTCAAGTTTTAGCTTTCTGATGGTGCGTATTTCCCTGTCTTTAGCCAGACAGATTTCGATTTTATTAATGGGGTGCCAATAGCAAAGTTCCTTTACCAGGTAACATCACAAAGTATAGACCTCAAATATATGAAATACCCAGTAACTAGAACACATACAAAATCTCATTCATGCAAAAAAACCTTCACTGAGATACTGTAAAAGAAACTACTAAATATTTTACCACTTCAACTAAACAAGTTTTCTTTCATTTCCACTTTCACAATACTTATTTTGCAACTGCCCTTTGCAGCTATACATAAGTATAATATGGGAGCAAACTTGGTATGTTTACCTCAACAAGGAGTACTGAGCGACAGCAGTAACTAGTAATAGGCAGTAACTAGTTTCCTTGAGCTGCATGTATAATGTAACTATGTAAGTAAAATTTTTTGAGGAAAAATACTTCATACTTTTACAAAATAACTAGGTTGTAAAAAAGCAAAACCTGACACTGTGAATATAATAGCAAATCAGAGACAACTTTGCTGTAGCCCATCACTGTATCTTGGTGTAAAACTGCAAATGCCAACAACTTATATTTTCTGTTTTAAAGGGAGGCGTTCTGAGCACTACCCACCTGCCCACAGTGTGGATATCCACACTTAAACTGGATTCCTTTAATAAATGGTGGATTCTGATTCATTTAACTAGTGTAGAAATCTGAAGAGGTGAGATGCACTGAGCTATCGAAGTGTCTTTCTGTCTATTGTCATGGGTGTAATGTGCATGCTAAATGTTCATGTCTCAAAAGAGAGACTAAACAAGTTACTGTGGGGAAAAAAAAATACCATTAAGGGTTATTAAACGCTTAGAAGCCACCTCCAGCATACAAGCCCCTAAAGCACAAATGGCCAGAGGCTGTGAGAATACTCAAAGGTACACGACTCAGCAGGCATCCCTACAGAGGTAGACAGCTGTCTACATTCAGTCCCCATCAGAAACAGGACCTAGGCTAGACGGAGACACCATAACTACCTTTTATGTTCTTGTAACCACTTATATGACTATAAACAGAGTAGTTAAGCAACTGCCATCTCCACTGTAAACATCTGAAGTTCAGTCATCGATACCAGTCTTCATAACTGGTAGATACTTAATTTCTGAGCAGTCGAATATCATCTGCCTGAGGGATGTTAAAACTGTTGAATTTAACCTCTCTGTATCTGAATCTACTTGTTTTGCACAGTTTAAGTTTGAATTGCATGTATGATTTTATTTTGTCATATTATCTCAAGTTCCTTCAGGTTTTTTTTTGCTTTTTTGCTCCCTTTAAAAACAATGGCTACAAGGAATGGCTAAGAAATGCCTTTTTTACTTTTTTTTTATTTTTTTTTTTTTTTTTCCAGACTAGTATTCAGTATCAAAGTCTTGCCTATGTCTCAAGATTTAATATGCTTTCTGAAGGAGTCATAGATGCTACCAGTGAGTGCAATAGAGGAGTTGAGAGGGTTAGGTATACTCACTTCTCTTGATGTGACCTCAAAAATAGCATCCTCACTTCCCATCAGTGCCTATGTTCGGATTTCAGACAGATTAAGAAGCAGAGGAGTGGGAAATTGCAGAGCCCGTGCTTGAACTTAAGCCTTTTTCTTCCTCAAGAGAGCCAGGAGAAGACCATGGAAGACAATATAGGAATCCCATTTCAGAAAGGACAAATAACTTACTACATGAAATCTTTTGAAAAAAAGAGCTGAGATCATTTTCAGTTCCTCCCCTGCCTGCTTTCTATCCACTGGAAGGAAGGTTATGAGGAAAAGCAGGTAGCAAATACAATTAGCACTTCTTTTGCTGATTTTTACATGTTAGAACAGGGTACACAATAATCAGCACCTGGCTCCCCCACCCACCAATCACAGAGTGCACCTTAGGAAATTGTCTCAATACCAGGTTTCACTTCTTGCCTCCTTTTCCCACACTACGTGATGGCTTATCTTCAAAGCATTCCCATTTCACTATCTTCAGACAATTCTGTTTTGCAGGTGGAAGGCAGCTTTTTGTTTTTCCTCAACTTTGATCATTACCATATGGTCTTTCATACATGCTCAGGGTGTCTTTCCAGGATCATGATTCATTTTTCTCTTCCCGGACAAGTTTTCTGACCAGGTCTCTATACAAAAAACCAACTTAGACATAAAGTGATGTGGTTCTTGGGAGTATTTTGGATTCCAGACAGAAATAGTTGTATGGTGCCAGGGACATAGATCCGTGGCCTGGCCTAGGGATGAATGTTATCAGGTATGAGGTCTTATCTCAGAGGAATGTTAACCTAAGATGCAAATATCCATAATAGAAAACAAATGGTGTCACAGAAACAAAAATCCAGTTCTTACTGGTGCCTGTTGGGCCTTTTATTCTTTTCCATAGGCATTGCCTTAAAGATCCACAGTCAGTCTTTGAGTGATGTGGTTATGTGTGCTCCATCCTGGTGTTACATTTTCTGGAGTTTGGAATTTCTTTTTTGGCCAGTAGTCTTAGCATCCCACATCTGTGCACTTAAATGACCTCCACCACCTCCTGAGGGCAAAAAATGGCACTGTAGCCAACTACCTCATCTGTGATTAGAATTGCTATAGTTGTGTCTAGGTGCTTAACTCTTTTATCTGTGGAATATCATTAGTACTAGGCTAGCTCTGAAAGGTTTTATTTTTAGACTTAATTTTGATTTTTTTTTAATGTATTAGAGTCCTGCTGTTTGAGTTGTCAGCAACATTAAAAGTTCTCTGAACCTCGGCAGCTTGGAAATATTCTGTAAAAAACCAAGTAATATTGGGACATGTTGAGTTGTTGAAATCTTCGTGATTTGTGGGGTAATTCTGGCTTAAGTAAACATTAGTTTTGAAATATTTTGCAGTCAGACATAACTTTAGATCCAAACCACTGAGTTTGCGTAAGAGTAGCCAATAGCAGGGAAGTCCTGCACCTGGGAAGGCACAAGTCAAGGGACTGGCACCTGCTGCTGGTCCATCCTGGGTGAAATCCCTAACTGTTAGTCTGAGGACTTCCTCTCCTTGTTATCTACACAAAGTAGGACTGCTCCAGAGAAGTGAATGAAGCAAGGACTAACAGCAAGCACTGTTAGGGTGCTCGTCTCATGTATGAATGACCCAGACCCTAGAGTCTGATATGGAACCAGAACTTCATTCTGGGTCTTGTCCCCTAGGTACCTGTTGTGACTATTATTTGCTCTAGTTTATTTCCCTATTGCTCTTTTCTATTTTTCTTTGCAAGGAACTTCAAAAGCTCCAGGTTTTATTTCCAGGCAAGGTCCTCAGGGATAATAGTTCCCCACCCACTAGTAGTTAATTTAGAGTATCTTCTTTGCCAGATCACAGACAGAAAATGCTGCCTCTCAAATCTCTGCCAAATTCTAGCTTAGAATGAAAAAGAAATACCATTTCTAATGCCATCTTGCAGAATAGAATTTGCAAACTTTGGATTTCAGAGCATCAACAGGAATCGGTAAAACTCACTTCAATTTTAGAGAAATCCCCGAGTAGCAATAAGCCTGAATCTGAGAATACTTAGCCAAGTGCCATTGGACACTTCCAGTTCTCTTGAAGCCAGATTTTCCCTTGGTTGCACACAAGAATTTCTGGCCTGGCATCCTGGTTCAGAGACTAAAACATTCTAGCATGTCTGGTGGAAGGATCCTGTTACAGTGTATGTAAGGCTGTTCTCACAACCTTCATCTGCAGTGATGCTGATAAAAAAATTTTCAATCTTATGTTCATCCAAATAAGCTCTCCTCCTGTTTCCCTGAGAGCTGGGGAGTCTGATCAAGTGTCAGAGTTTCTTTGCACTTAACTTTGCAGCAGTCCATCCATCTTCTTACAGTCTCAAAAAGACTGCTGTGTGGGTACTTTGCAGTCCTCCATCATAGGTGAAATGAAGGGGGACTAGTTATAACTCATTAATTTTGCTTAAATAATCTTTGTGTGAATATAGAACCATTTATGAGCATTTTAATTCTGCTTCTTGAAAGCAAATAGAAGTGCCCCTTGCCTTAATCCCCAAGAAAAATCTTTCCTTAAAGCAGTCGTAGCTTTCTATGTCAATCACTTAATTACTATTAAAATAAGTCTTCATATACTGTAAATGTTAGAACACTTCTCGATGACTTGTATCTTACCCAAACACTCACAACCTGATTGAGGTAACTGGCTTTGTTGAAAGAGTAAACGAATGAAACATTTTGCAAGCAGTGCTGCAGATTTTCTCCCAAAATGGATCCATATGGATTTGCTAACTCAAATACTCTTATGTTAACAGATAGCTAAATGAGAACCTTCTCCCCAGTCAGATAAAGATTTACTCCATAAAGGCTTCTGCAACTTCTTTTGGAAATATTCCCATCTTTGGAGTATGCACTATGCCACCTGTTTATGCATTTATGAAACACTGCTCCCTGCGGGACAAGTCTGGGTTGTATGCTTATTTTGATAAAGCGGTACTTTAATCTTCAGACACTAAGCAATTACCTCCTGCCACTGAAGTCATGTCCAAGAGTAAAATACGTGATAGCTTTTCTCTCTCCTTTGAGTATTTCCACAGATTAACTGTTCATTGTATTGTATACATGCATTCAGTCCTCCACTGTTATAAAGCTTCTAACAGATTTATAAGTGAAGGAAATATCTGGGACTCCACTGAAGACTAAGAGCCCAAGTAGTTTTTATAAAACAGCAACAGTTTGGTCTCCTTTGAGTAACTGTGTATGTATTTCACTGCTGGTACCTTGCAAATGCTAATTCAGTGACAGGCAGAGATGCTTACCATCTAGCTAAATAAAGATCGAAATGCTGCTTAATCAAATAAGCTTATGTTCAAATGTTTCCCTCAGGGCATCCAACTGGTTTGATATCTGCATACTGTTAACCAGCATTGGGTATTCTCTACATCCCATCCCATTTTGCCCACAGCTGAGCTGTAACTCCAAATAGATGCTACTGGCTCAATAACAAATAAGGATACATAAATATTTTTCTCTTTTAAGGGATCTTCATAATTCTTCTCAGGGAATGGCTATCATATTAGCTGCAGCAGGGTGGTTCATGGTGGTTTTCCAGTACTGATCCTTTCTTGAATAACAAATCTGTTCTTGTCAGTATGTAGGTTTAATACAGAATCTATAATACTGGAAAAGCACTTTTAGCCCTGACCAGAATTTCCTATGTTCTAGGAGGAGCTGGGTTTCCTGTTGCTGTGTGCAGAGCAGCACCATCAAGGTGCAGATGAGCACACAGAATGGGCTATCCTTCTTCCAAAAAACCCTCACTAATCATATATCTACTTGTAGAACTAGAGGTTGACTTCTTACATCTGGACTCAACAAAGTGGCCTGTTGTCACCTAATGTCACAACTGAGGATAGTACATGGTGAGTGATATTTCACAAAGCTGTGACAACCCTACTTTGTAGGTCATCCAGTCTTTAGTCTGTCCATGTTAAAGATTGGAATGGTGCAAAAAAAAAATAATAGGCAAGTTGCAGAGCTGGTTTTTATGCCATCTGGCATAGAAGGCTGTGACTCCATCATTATCCAAAGACCCCGCTATGTTGCTGGCATGAGTATACAATAGAAACATAGATAAGTGACAATCTTGTAAGTGATGAACAAGCAAAACAGAGGCTAAGAGGTTTTACCACAAAAGCATAGGAATGTCCATGTTAAATAAATAAATAAATGACTAAATAAATAAATAATAAATAAAAACCATGTCTACACTGTAAACTGCATATTGTCGGTATGTTCCGGTACAGAACACATGGAACAATTCCCTATGTTCTTTAGGGCATAAAGTGTATTTCAACTAGTCACAGTCACAGAAATTCAAGAACTATTTTGTGAACTTAAATACTAGAAAGCGTGGGTCTTTGGAGGGACCTGGAATCCATCACAGCCAACTATGATACTCTGCAGCTGTCTGCCAAAATATCTGCTTAGAATGGCCTAAGAACAGAACCATGCACTTACTCATGAAACCTCAAAACCCTGTATAAAAGTCTCTGTCACTCTGTAACTAACCCAAAACATTCAGCATAAAGCCAAAAGAAATCATCGCAGAGGATAATATGGAGAGTAAAACAGGAAAAATTAAACATGTCACCCATGTGCCAACCATGGTCATATATAGCAGGGCATTTGTAAAGACTGTTAACAGACCCTGTCAACACACTGCATTTGGCAAGAGGAACCCACATTACTCCATACCTGACAATCAGGTTCTTCCTAAACAATTGAGTGGAGGCAGGAAAGATTTTTTTCCAATATCACAAAAATAGCAGTAAATTCTGCCCCAAAATCCCATCATTTTCCATGGCCATTGTCTGATGCTTCAAAAGAAAGTAACCCTGCCTGCCTTCATTCCCCAAAAGCCAAATTATGCACTGAGGGCAAATGTAAATCTCTTTGGCCCCTGCAGGTAAACAGCTGGCAGGATTAAAGTATTTAAAATATGGTGCAGAAAAGATGTATGGAAATGAAGTCTCCTTTCAAGCCTCTGTTGCAGACACAAGTTAACCACTCAAAGATACAAATCACAACTTTTAATTTTCAACAGCAAAATCACTTCTATCCTGTCATCAGATCCTGCTTAAACACTTGATAGTTGCTAGCATGAAACATTGTATTCCTTGTAGTCCTTACTTTTCAAAGTCCAGCTCATCTCTGAAATACTAAGTTTCTATTCTTACTTCCAGGCTAGCTTTATTTATAACCAGCTCATACACATTTCCACTTATTTATCCAATATTCCCTCTCTGGTAAATGCTTTCTGAATTAAAATACCTAATCAGATTCCTTTTTAGCCTTTGATTACTAAACTAAGCACATTGAACTCTTCCTTTAATCTCCTGTCATGCCAATGGCTTGCCATTTCCCAAATAATTTTAGTAGCCATTGCTTTCATTCCTTTCATCTGCAAATCATGCCCAGTGCAAAGCCAAAACGTTATTCACAATGGGAGTAGAAATTGGTTTGTTGTCATTAGAGCTGATGATGTTCTGGAACTGGAAGAAACATGTTTCTGCCACAAAGAACAGTTAACCCAAACCAGCATTTGATAATAGAAGTATGAAAATCACAGCCTAAGAATTTGTTTTTGGAAGCAAAAGTTGTCTGAAATTGGCAGATTTACAAATCACATTCTTGGGCTGCAAGGAGTCCGGAATACCAGTCTGCTCAATCTATTGAATGGAAGCACTGAAAATTTTCAGATAAGCCCTGGGAAAAAGAAGTTGCTGTACCAATTCTTCTTGTTGTTTTCAAAGAAGTAACTTCTAACTCATTAACTAGTTGCAATCAAATATGGAATTGATTAAAGCAAGTAGTTTTTAACTGCCTTCCAATGTCACTAAAATGCTTTGGGTTTAGCAGTTTTGTTTCAATATGGGAGACATTTCCATGGGAAATGGGAGACTTAGTATTAGACTAAAAATAAGAAATTTGTCTTAAAACAGAATGATTTAGAGCATTAAACTGAGGATAGATTTACACTTTTACTTTCTTTGTTGATTTGGTAGTTTTCCAAAGAAAATTCTGTCATCAGTTGGACTAAAAATGTTATCACTTCTCTCTGCAAACTTTGTCTTATAAACTTCAAAACAACAAGGAAAAAGCTAGCTGAATATATGGCCACCAAATAACAAATGGAGGTTGTTTACTTACTAGAATGACCTGGCCCATTGTGGTGATTGGGCTACTAGTATTTACCTTCCGTTTGCAACACAGCTTGCTAATCTGATGATTATTTGTGTGTAGTCACAAATAAGATAGATGGAGGAGAAAGGGAAGTTATTCATCAAGACTGCAGAGTGCAGTGTGACAGTGGTCAATGTATATCAGGATTGCAACTGTTGAAACAAATGCTGGTTTGCTAAGTGCAGATTGTTTAGGAAAAACAATGTGTTAAGATATTCCTTTGATAGCTTTACTTTTCTGTTCCTTACTAAAGACTGTTTATTATAAATAGTGTAAACTTTCATTGAAAGCATATTCCCTTAAGCATGCAGCTAAACAAACTATAATTTAACCTTAGAGCTAAGAACAACACAGTAACAAAATTTTTAGGATTGAGTGAAATTAATAACAACTCAGTTAAATCATCAAACTGCTTGTTTCTAGCTGATCAAGATTTTTGCTTTCTTCACCACAGTAACAACAACAGTTGCTTCAAAAATAATCAAAGAATGTAAGCAAAGTCAGTTTTCATTGAATTATCACTTGAATCCAAGCAAAATTTACTTTTGTCAGGCTGCCAAATGGAATATGGCTTTAACTTGAAATTCCAAAGTTCTGTGGCAAAATCTATCCTTCAAACTTGCTGGTTCTCAAAAACTGGTAACAGTGATTTACAGAATAGCTTACTATGTAGCACATAGCTATTTTAATAGACAGTTGCTTTACTAAATCAGCTTTCAGGAACAACTTCTTTAAATACATTGCAGTGTAATATCTAGAGGTAGTTTTTTACAAAGGGAGATGCCACATGAGATGATACACATAGTCTAGCTTGGATTGGGAAGAGGGAATTGTGTGAACAGTTGGACTCAATGATCTTAAAGGTCTTTTCCAACCAAAAAGATTCTCTGATCCTATGAAGAGCTGAAACTTGGCTGTGGCCACAAGAACTTCCATTCTGTTCTGGCATTGAAGTGGTTTTGGAAACTACTGATCAATCAGATAGTATTAGCAAAACTTTTGGGTTTTGTGTGGTTATCACAGATGTAAGGTACTAAAATTTATTTCATGATATTGATGCTGAACAGTTTGAAAAACAATGAAAAATGAATGCGTGATGAAGTATATATATGCACATAAATCTGATTTTGGTTTTTTAAACTAAAATACAACGGCAGCTTTTTGCCACAGTGTGCTGTTCCGTGGGGTCTTCCAGTGAAAAGGAAAATACTGGTCTTTGCACAGGAAAAGCTGTTAGAGAGAGATTAATATTCCAAGTTCTCAGAAGTATCAACACTAGACTGTCATATAAAATAGTAGAACAATGGAAAAGTAGTAACAATGGAAATAAAAAGATAAGAATAAAATATACTGTGTTAGCTAAACAATTCTTAAAGCTCTGCCAAAGTCGCTATTGTCATTAAGAACAAGCTGAGGGATTCCAGAAGTTCGTACAGATGAAATCATCAAAAAAGGCTGTAACTGCCTGTTCACTGTTGAATGATTAAGTTGCTGCTGAGTTTTTGAACACGGTATCTTGATGAGCATCCAGAACTTGTGAACTAGAAGGAGCAAAGGTACTAATCACAGTATATCCTGTTGCTTACATAATCTGCCCAGACAGCATCTGGCCTAAGCCACCAAGACAGCACTGCCTTTCAAAACAGTGCATCAGCAAGGCTTTCTTCTCATTGTGCACTTCATGTGTGGTTAAAAATGTAGTTGTTGGTACTGTGAGCCACGCTGACTTCTCAGGAAGCTCCAGACAATTAAAAATGGAACAATTCTGTAATAAGAAACACACCCTGAATGCCTTCTCTGTGGTAAGGAGCAAGTCGCGTCCTTTCTGTCCAGTGTGGTAAGCCAGTAAGAATCTCAGTCCAGGACTTCACTGCCTGAATTCTTATTGCAATGGATGTTGTGTTTCAAATAAGATCTAGAATTAAAAGCTTTATTGCTAATTTAGAAAACTAAACCAATCCTGAAACAACACCTTTTAACAAAAAAAGGGATGTTAACTCAGCTGACCACTGCCTGTCCCTTGTGTTCTTTCCCACTTGGTGTGTCTGATGCCTTTCTGCTTATGTGTGGCAGAAACTCATGGCAGATAGAGTGATCCTAAACTAGCCAGGTAAGAATCAGTCCAGGTGTGTTCAGTTCTTAATAAGAATTTACATGCCAGTCAGCATTATTGTTGTAAAGTACCTGAGTAGTGCACAAGATCAAAAAAAGGTCCATGCCAAAGACAATTCACACGAAGAGTAAGAACTCATCAATGGCTGTGGGCTCAGGAAACTTTCTGTGCTGACTGAACCAAGGGTTCCTCTTACCAGGGGAGGTCCATTCCCACCAGCGCTGTGTAAACCTTTATAAATCTTTGTTGATGCGTCTTAATAGGGAGGGTGTTACATGACGGGGGTCTGCAAGAACAGAGGCCACGAGTAACATGCTTCCATAGATGTGTTTTTTTAAGGTGTAAAAATTTGAGCTAGTTGTTGTGCATTAGTGTACCTGTGTGATGGTGGATTTCGGTGTGTGTCCCAGAACTTTCAGAGATGAGCATGCAGCAACAAGCACTTCACATAAGAAAGAGTTACAAGGTAATTGACATTTTTCCATGAAGTGGTCAATGTATAACAATGTATAACAATGTATAATAACAATGTATAACAACAATGTATAACAACAAATTACTCCCATCCTGATAATATTATATGTGTAATGAATAACCTGTACTGTTCATGTTTTGTACAATATTGCTCTTTTAAAACTTCCATTGCCTCACATACGTACACAATCTTTCTCTCACAAGCTCCCTGCCACTCCACAGCACCATTACAAGGAAGAATTTGTCACAATTTCTGGTTTTAAAATCCACTTTCTCAGAAATTAATCAAATTGCTGCTAAAAAATTCTCCACAAATGCTCCTCTTCTTTGGACTGAGATATGTAAGTAACAATTACAGCAGGCATGTGATACAGAAGGACAATATCCAGGGAAAAAAATACTTTTGGGAGGGAAGAGGTTTATTTCTTTTGTCTTACCCTGAAAAAATGTGACGTATAATTCAGGTCTGTCATTTTAGCTACTATATTAATACATCGCTGCTGTTCTGTAGGTAAGTTATGATTTCTAAGTCAGTCAGTCATTGAAACTTTTGCTACGTGTGTAGAATATGAATCCTGTGTGGATTCTTGAACACATCAAATGTCCCCTCTACAAAGAGACATGGAGAATTCCGCTTTACTAAGACGGTGATGTCAATATAGTTTTCTATTGGGAAATACGTCCAACATGAAAATTGAGGTTTTGTCGTAGCTCCTGGTTCCTGTAATGCAATATATAGCAGTTGCTCTGAAACCCCAGGGGCTGTAGCTTTGAGTTGTCTTTCTTTTATTACTTTGCACAAGCTCTCTTTTAGAACCGGGAGGGGAGGAGGGGTTAGAAATGTAAACATAAACCGAAGTGGTCAATGATACCTATATGGAAACATCCATTTTCAAACCCAGAATTCAGTTTTGTCTCCCAGTTTTAGACAGCTGCCAGACTGTGCTGGTTTCTGTACATTCTGTGGTCCACAGCTCCTGTTTGCATCACTGCTACAGTGGAATAACAGAAAATGTAACCATTTTTATATTGGCTAAGAAAGACTATTTAAAAAACTTTAAAATATAATAATTAAAAAAAAAACACAAAAAACAGCAGAAAGTAGACTGGATCCAAGAATTACAAACAGCCCATGAAATAAAGCAGTTTATGAAAAACACAAATATTTTTCAAATCTAATAATAAAAGGATGTTAAAGTCTATCTGAGTATATGGTTGGAGAGATTTAGAAGTCTATTAGATATTCTACTACACTTTCTTAACTCATTTTGCTGCTTGTCTTCCTGGCCCTGAAACAATCATCTTAATAGACTTTATAAGCATCTATGTGAATCATAGGAAGGTCATAAGGTTCATAAAGATGAAATAAACCATCCCACCCGATTTCCCCCCCCAAAAAAAAAACCTTCACTGCAGATGAAAATGGTCTAATATTAGTACTTTAAAATGTTGAATCTGTAAATTGACTGAGACTTTACCAGTAAAATTACGCTCCCTTTCCCAAGGTTCTTTTCTGACTAAGTACTGAAGCAGAGGTAAAAGTTCCTCTAGATAATTTATTTAAAATGTTACTTTATGCCACATAGACAAAAACAGTATCCTAATTTTTTTCAACCTTTAAGCATTACGGGTAAGCCATTCAGAGAAACACACAATACCTGAATGATTTTATTGCTTGCTTAGGCAGACTCATGACTTCCATTTTTCTGTTTGACTTTGAGGTTCAAACATTTAAAAAGAGAGTACTTTCACTTTCTTTACATACACTTTCTTTCTACTGTATGTGTATGAAAGTCAGGAATTAAACTTCCTTTAAGCTTTTCCACAGGAAATAAAAGGTTCTTGGAACATGTTGCTAACAATCATTGATTGCTGACAACATGATCTCCAATAGAAGTAAGTATTAATGGTTTTGCAGCATTCCTAAAAATTTTCTTCTGCCAGAAGTTTATTTATGTTTTCCTGATAATCACAAGAGAGACACTGTTGAATACAATAAGTAGCTAGATTAGATGTTAATCCTACCATAATTTTCACTTATATTTGTGAGTCAGTCTGGTCCAAGAACAGGCTGCTGGCAATTATTTAAAACATCAGTTTTAGCAATACATGTTAGATAGATAATAACTTCACCTTATCAGGAAAAAGCAGTTCTGAAACTGTTGATCCAGTCAAGGCTGATTATAGGAATTTCTTTAAGGAAACACTGGAAGAAGACGGAGAGTAAATTAGTAATCTAGTTACTTCCAAGCCACTTTTGTGCTTCTGGAAAAAAAAGTGCAGGTTTCAAAAGACTATTTTGGTAAAAGCAACATCTTTCTGTTCTACAGAAAGTTCATCTACATCTAAAGATTGTAGCTTTAGATTAAGTAATAATTTATGGTTTTTTTAACCTACACGTGTCTAACTCTGCTGTAAATAGAAAGATTAAAGAGAAGGAAGTGAAAGAGGGGAGGAAGAAATAAAACAGAGGCAAGAATGTAATGAACTCTTTTTCATGACCTCTGGAATTTCTAGTTGGTTTTCATTATGCAACACTGAGCCCAATCCAAGAAGATAAACTGGTGGAAATGGAACATAATGGTCACAACAACCCCACGCAATGCTACAGGCTTGGGGAAGTGTGGCTAGAAAGCTGCCCAGCGGAAAAGGACCTGAGAGTGTTGATCAGCAGCGGCTCAACATGATCCAGCTTGTGCCCAAGCAGCCAAGAGGCCAACAGCATCCTGGCCTGTATCAGCAATAGTGTGGCCAGCAGGTCCAGGGCAGTGATCATCCCCATGTACTGGGCACTGGGGAGGTTGAACCTTGAATCCTGTGTTCAGTTCTGGGCCTCTCACTACAAGAGAGACATTGAGGTGCTGGAGTGGGTCCAGAGAAGGGCAATGGAGCTGGTGAAGGGTCTGGAGCACAAGTGTGATGGGGAACAGCTGAGGGACCTGGGGGGGTTCAGTCTGGAGAAGAGAAGGCTCAGGGGAGCCCTGAAAAGGAAGGTGGAACAAGGTGGTCTCTTCTCTCAAGTAATAACTGATAGGATGAGACGAAACAACCAAATGTTGTGCCAGTGGAGGTTTAGATTGGATATTAGCTAAAAATTCTTCACTGAAAGGGTTGTCAAGCACTGGAGCAGGCTGCCCAGGGAAGTGGTTGAGTCACCATCCCTAGAGGTATTTAAAAGACATGTCAATATGGCACTTAGTGACATGGAGTAGTCATGGACTTGGCAGTGCTAGTTTAGTGGTTGGACTTAAAGATCTCAAAGGCTTTTTTCCACCTAAACGATTGAATGATACTATCATTCTATATATTAAACTTGAGGGAGAGGAGTTATTTCCAAGACAGCAACAGCATATGAGCTCCCTCCAAGGCCTTTTTTTTTTTTTTTTTAAGGCAGGATTTTGCATGAAAATTTGAAGAGAAACTGGGTTCCAAAATTAGTTAAATACTGCTATCCCCTAGGATTATCCAAAAGTACAACTGAGGCTGTGAGTCAGGAACAGCCAGCATGGCCTAGCAGGCACAAACAAAATGTCCCAAACTCTGTGTTCAACTTATGCCTCTAAGAAAAATTAAGGTATGGAGAAATACTACTCCAGTGACTGAAAGGAGCTTAAGCCTCATGGTATAGGATGGTAAAGATCTGAATGGAAATATAAATGACAGAATACTAGAGCAATTAGCAGTACATAAGTAGTTATGACTATAGAAAGGTGTGGCATAATGTGAGTATAGATGCCATAAGGGCTATAGAACAAATCGGTTATCCTTAACTGGGAACACAGACCAAACAGGCAAAACAAGAAATAGATACAGCAACAAGAGGGAAAAAAAAAAAAAAAAAGTGAGAAAAGGACATGGATGATAGAGTTAGGAAATTGAGAGAAAGAGAAAGGTGGGAGAACTATTTTGTTTTAGAAGGAGGAAATTGATACCAGTTTATTTTTCAGCCTGGGGTGAGGAGGCAGTTTGAAAGCGGGGAAGTGTGGTGGAGACTGCATGGGGAAAAAGACTGTAGAGATATTTAGGGAGACATTTTAAGGCCATTCATTTCTGTATATTGGCAGTAATCCATTGTGGAGAACAGACAGCTACTGTAGTCGTTAGTAAAGATAAATGTCATTGAATTATAGATGAACATAATGGAAAAACTTCATGTCTCGCTATTGTGTAAAATTAGGAGTGGGACATGCTGGCTGTGTGGGCTTGGTGAATGCCAGGTGCGTGGGTGAGTAGTGAGCACTGGGAAAGGGTGTCCTATTCAAGTGGTCTATTCAACTCTTACACCAGCACTGTAATGTCATTTTCTTCCTTTCTGGCTTCTGAGTACAAACCAAAGAATAGTAAACACTAAGTACATTGGTGACTATCTCAGCAGGTCCATATGCTTCTGCTTGCAATGCAGAGGGGAAAGGAATCACCTTCAATGTGATGATCATTCTTAGAGGTCTGTGTGATCACACCTGCTAATGGCACCACACCACAGCAGTTCACAACAGGCTTATCCAGCCCCAACCAGTCAGAGAGTAAACCTCTTTACATATTAAAGTTTTTATCTCTTCTGATATACAAATTTTTCATCACCTGAAATTCATTATTTTAGTGGGTGAAAGTTTGCTTGCTAGGTCATCACTCTGGAAGACTTCATCCTTCCAGTAAGAAGTCTTAACTTTCTAAGCCTTTTTGTGCTTTTAGATGTACAGAGCTCTTCATATCTGCTTTTTTCCTTAGAGTGACAGGTCTCACTTTTGCTCTCATATTGAACATGGACATCTGGTTCTTGCAGCCAGCACAGAGGTTTTTTATTGTTTTGTGAAGCATATTTTTCCTTTATTCAGTGTAGTCTGATCAAAATAATAGTGATGCTGGTTCTCCCACTATTCCTGCGCTAAACCGCTATTACTTTCTATGTATTAACTTTCTGCCTTTTGTCACCTTTGCCTGTTTTTCCTCCCCACTATTCTGTACATCATAACACTATTTGTCCATCTGCATTCACATTTGATAATGACACAACTGCTTTTCCAATAATCTGCTGCTTCTGTTACAACCATTAAATGTGTTAGTAGCCCATTTGCTGGAGATTGCACTGTCTGAATACAAAATTCACCAGGTTTACACAGACTAGCATGCAGGCAGTGTAGTACTGTATTGGAAGGATGACCAATTACAACCACTGGCCTAGTCAGCCAGGAGGCTGATAAAGAGCAAAAGCAGAATGAACCACACATAACTAGCCATTAAAGGCAGTGTTCTAGAAAAATTAAGAAGGCCTGTTATCTACAAATATAGCTTAAGAAACCATTTATATTTAAACAGACACACTGGCGGCATACTTAAATAGAAACCGAATAATGTATTTTGTAATGTAGCTTCTGCATGTTTAAATAAAATACATCTGGTATACCAGTATCTAGTAGGGAGAAATTGAGTGACCTAGATTGCATGACTAAAATTAAATTAAATTCCTTTAAAAAATCCCCACCCCTGCAACCTAATGCATATCCCTTTTGTTTCCTTTTTCCTAGAGCAGTGCATAGAGAGAATAACAAAAGGTATTTGGAAGGTTGAAAGCTTACAGGTGAATCACTAAGATTAGCGTCCCCTTCCTAACCTTCAAGGTAAGATCTGGTGGGCACTCTCAGAGCACATCTACAGGGTTAGGATACCAGGAAGCATTCCTGGAGATTTACTCTCTCTCCTGGTACTCAGTCACCTAGGGTAGAACATTCACCTAAGGTGTTGGAGACTTGAGATCAATTTACTTTGCAGCCTTTGATCATTTCTGCTTGAGCATGAGGAATGGAATACTGGTATGTGAATTGTACCAGGGCATGCTTCCTTTAGAATTCTCACTACTCTGCTTTACAGTAGGAACAAATCGACTGTCCCTATGTCTGTGATTGTTAGAAATTCAAACATCACTTAGAGGAACATGGGAGATTTCTTGAGTGACAAGAATAAAGTAAACACCATAGCTGTATTATTACAGGAAAAAAGGAAGGTGGAGGGAGGGAGGGAGGAAGATGCCACCTCAATACAGGGAAATTCCTTATCTACAATTTACTGCAAACTGGAAGACTATCCAAGGAGCAACCACTATATGATGCCTGTATGTTTCATGTTGCTGTCAGGGACAGTCTAGATGGATCATTGGCTTTTATCTTCTGCAGCTATTCTTATGCTCATAGATTTAGTTTCTCAGAGCTGGATTTCATCTCCACCATAATTTCCTCCCTCTCAAAACCACACCCTCCCCAATATCATCCTCAGGATGCAATCCCTAGGAACTGAAGGAAAGAGGCCTCTTTCCTTTCAGTCAGACCCATCCGCTTGTATCAGAGGAACGCAGTCACTTGGCTCCAGTTCCAACATGTATTATCACTTATCCCTGCCATGTGCACTTTACAATCTGTGCCACTTTCCGGCCACTCAGCCACCCTCTGCTTCTATGATTCAAGTTCTGAAGGTTGCCGCCAGCCTGAATGCCTCCTCTATGACAGCTATGCAATGTGTCCCACATGCTATTGCAACTACCCAGGGAAGAATGAGATATATATCTATGCCTGGGTCAAATCCTGGATCACACATGATGCAGCCAGCTCAAATATAACTGACAAAAATTTATCACTAAATGAAGGAAAGGGTAAATTCCTCCCCCTTCTTATCTAGAATATGGAAAAAACAGCTCACTCCCAACCCAAACCAACCTGGGAGTAGTACCTCATTATATGGTCTGTCTATAGAAGACAAACACACCTGCTATTCCCTTTCCTCTTGCACAAGCATTCAAAACAGTTCTGTCTTGGGAGAAATCTTTGCCACCCTCTTCTTCAACCACCTAAATGTTGTCCTGCTGCTAAGAACGAGGTCCACACTGGGCTCCGTCCTTCCCCATGTGAGGCCCCACCTATTGGGGATAACACAAGAGCTGCTCCCAAACCAGAACCTGGCATGGCAGGGGTTAATGGGGGGTGATGGGGAGGGGAGGGTGAGACGAAAGAAAATAGCCCGACACTCTTCTCAGCTTGTTTGATGGAGATGCGACCTGGCAGCATTGAAAAGCTTCAAGATTAATGGAGAAAAGGCGGAATCTGACAGCTTTTCCGCTGGTTTCACTCCTCCTGGGTGGGCCGATTGCTCTTGAATGTCACTTGCTACTTAATCTTGTGTATCTGAAACAGACTGACGTGTTTGGGGAGCCCCGCTTGCTCTGTATAGACATCAATTGGCAAGGCAGATAAAAGGAAACTGCATTGAATTACTCTCTTATGCCTTTTATAGAGCACTTTCTGACTACAAAATAATTAGTAGCCCCATCCAAGGAAACCTGTTGTGGTTAGGGTACTCTTTAAACACCAAAAGTGAAGAGGAATGAGTATCTCCTACTCTCTTCCAGTTGCTTACCACAGCTACCATGAAACCAAGACATGTTTATACTCAAATGGAAACATCTCTAGGTAATTTTGTCATTTAATATCACCTCACTGTCTGTGAGATGCTTGCACTGATTTTTTTTTTTAGTGATTGATTTCTGCTTGCAAGTTGAAGATTTGATGCAGTATCAACAATTTATGTGTTACATACTTTTCCTGCTGAGCAGAAAAACACCCTTATGCAGCCTTTAAAAATGCAATACGTCTCCCACTCAGCGAACATGATGCATTCTCCCTCATAGTATAAAAAGGGGGGCATGGGAGACTAAAACTTAAGGTTTTTTTTCTCCATCTGCAGTGAAATCAGATGGTGACTGTCTTGCAAGAGACATCTGATTCTTTTTTTAATCCCAGATTTTCAAGTTAAGTTCTTTCTCTTCTTTCACCCATGTCATACCATTTATGACAACCTAGAAATAGTAGCAAATAAAAATAGCGGTCCCTAATAGTTTGAAAAATTTGCTTCATATCCCAAACTGATTATAATGCTAAAATCTGAGTTTCTCCCTTTGTTAGTAAAAATTAATTTGGAGCTATACTAGTAGAACAGCACAAAGCTGACATAGCTGCTCAGTCTGCAAACAGCAACACAGGCAAAACTCTGATCATGGAACTTAACATTTGAACTTTTGAAGTATCTGAAAATTTAGGTGTGCTTTGTTGCCACACAAAAAAGCTTCTGCCTTGTGTTAGGCAATTGTCTAAAATAGATTGCAGTAAGTCAATTTGACACAGGACGTATCTGTCATAAAGGCTTCTATTTTTTTCTTTTTCAAACAACTACAACAAAACCACAGTGAAGTCTGAAAAGTTTAAACTGTGCCACACTAGCTTCTAAGTGAAGAAAAGTATCCCAGATTAAACAGCAACACCACCATTGTATTTCAACTGGCACCTAAAAACCAGCTAGGAGATGACTGTGCCTTCACCAATTATGTGGACCTATTCAGTTGGGGAAAAAATAGCCCTGTTCTGTGCATTTTTTGCGGTATTTTTCCTCAGATCTAAGTGGCACTTTATAGGAAGAATATGTGATTTTACACAAAGACTTGTAACAAGCTCGGGGAGTAGCAGCTACTTCACTGGGGTTTTTTAATTCAGCCAACTAATTTCTATGCCCTTAGGAGGAAGACAGAAGATATAAACTGAATGATGAATCTCTTCAGTGAAAGAGTCACAAAGCTCTGCTATTTTATTTATCTATTACTATTTTCCACACAGAAATTCTCAGACACCATCCTGTTTTTAAATGAGCAGCTGTTATTTTCGGATTGCTTTTGCTTCAGCAAAGCTTCAGGGAAGTGCTAATATCTGATTCTCACTGGGAGTGTATAATTTCTGCCAACATTTTAAAAAATAATTTAAACAATTTATAAAAATTAAATAAGTTGTTTAAAAAAATAAAGTAGTAAGAACTTCATTAAGTCTAATGTTTATTTGTGTGTGTGTTTGGCTAATCACTGTTTTAAGAAATGAAGCATAATTACGTGTATAGATATCAAAACATATCAGTATGAGTTTTCTTAAGGTTCAGATTAATTCCCCACTTTATCTTTAAGATCGCTTTATCTATTTCTCAGAATTGATCCTTTAACAAACTGTGGAGAAAGGTAAAGAGAACAACCAAGCCTGGTTATGTTGATTTATAGTAAATGGATTTCTTTATCAAGTTTATGTTTAATTTACATGGATTTTTGAACGAACATAGAAACCCTAATGAAAAAGAGGCAATTAGGACATTTTTTCAATATTATGTATTATGAAAAACAAGCAGCATGACATTCCAGAAACTAAAGGGTCTTCTCATGTTCTCTCTTCCTCCTGTCCCAGAAGGATGACATTTGTATTGTTAAGAAACACATAGGGTTTTAAAGACATTTACTAAATTTTGTTGCAGTTTCTTAAACAAAATTCTTTCTGTTGATGCAGTCAGCCAAATTTATATCGTAGTTGTCAGAATAAATCTTAATCGTTCTATATTTGGCTTTGTTTGCTAAACTTCCTTGAGGTTTTTAGGAGCAGTGGTCAAATTTTACACACACAACTTCATCCATTAAGTTCCTGAGACTTGGCAGAAATGAAGGTGAGCATGTGTACAAGTGCTTACAGGACCCAGATCTTACAAGTAAAACATCCTGAAACATACTAGAGCTTCTATTGTTTTTAAGGATTAGGACTAGGCAATCTCTTTTAATTAAGTGCATATCCTTTCCCTGGAAAATTTATCATTTGTTAACATTGTACCGGTGTTTTATCAAAGTTAGACTAGGAGATGCAGCCAAACCTTAGGTAATTTATACAAAACAGCTGTACAGTTTGTTGTCACATTTGGCCCCAAAAGGGAATTTCTTATATGGGGATTCTTAGTACAACATACTGCAACAACTCTTTGATTCACAGCCTAGTTCAAAGTGCTTGAAATCATGGGTCACTAACACAATACAGGGCTATGTTCCCAGTGACTCCTCTTTCCTGCTATTTTGTAGCAGTGTTTGTGCCTACATGATCCAGGCACAGTGTGTTGTGAGGAGGATAGTCAATATCCAGATCATAGCCAATGATATGTGCAAACATACACACAAACGTGTATAAAATGAAAAACAGAGAGACTTCTGTTTTCCTTCTAAAAGCAGGAAAGCTGATATTCCATATGAAGATGTAATCTCAAACCAAGAATGCTTAGATGAACAACAGTGGTGGTAAATTTCAAGAGCAGACAAAACAAAGTCTGATCTGTTTAGACTTTTATACTACTACTACTACAGAAAAACAAGAGTTCCAAGGTTATGTTAGACTTCACAGCTATGCTGCCAAAGGCAACAGAATTGTTGGCTGGAATTGTATTGTCAAAGGGAAAAGAGCACCTCACAGCCCTTGTGCGACCTCAGCCCACTGCCCTGCAGAGACTTGACATCCTGACAACAGGGGTTTACTTAATGTAAAAGAAAAAACAAACAAACAAACAAATTCTTTTTCAGCCCCACAGCTCTGTTTTGAAACCCATCTGTTAAAAGCTAATTTCAAACCCCTAAGGGTTGATAAATCTAAAGGTAAAACTTGTACTGTTGCAAACACCTTCTGCTATTCTGAGCTTAAAGCAGTGTAACTGGGAGGACCATCAGGATCCTGTCCTGTCCCTTCAATTCCCATTTCATTATGTCATAGTGAAATGAGAAGGAGAAAAAGTGATTGTGGTGCAAGAAATAAGAAATCCTTTTTTTTTTCTAATATGAATGTGCAGTTGTGAGGATAAAGGGCCTATTCATAGCATGATACTTCACAAAGCTAAGATAATGTAGAAGTCAATAACAATTTCTTTCTCAGAATTGCTTCATTGAAAAATTCCACAAGAAAAAGCCTTTCCTTGGCAAAGTAGGGCTAAATTCCATTTTATCAATCTCTAGACATTTTTCATGACCCCAAAGTATTCTTTCTCCTTGTGTTCCATCTCACACTAATGCTGATTTCACCTGAATGGTTTTAAACATGGTAGATGTTTTCAAGATTTCCAAAGCTATGTGGTTTTCCCTAATATAAAAATGAAAGCTAACATTACAAGACCAGGAAGGATGATGAAGCCATAGCTAAGGATGCTTGTTAGAGCTAAGACACAGCATTGTATGGACTGTCCCAGACAGCAGGTTCTCAGATAAGAGCTGAAGATGAGGAAACCCCATGTGATGTCTTCTCAGGTTCCCTGTGTGAGAGAAGGCAACAGAGAACGAAAGCTGGAAGGGAACCAGTGGCTGTGGGAAAGCTTTTGGCACATTTGACTCCCTTTCAGCAGGGCAGAAGGTGACACTAATGCAAAATCTCATGTCTCCCAAGCAGGGGACTGACAGTCCTAGTGGGAGATCCAACTTGCAGGAGTGTGGCAGTCACACCGGAGGTGCTGAGGTGGAGGGGGGAATAGTTGCTGTGGCCCATTTGTGTAATTGTTAAGATGGAGGATGTGCAAGTATCAGCCTGCCAGAGGAAGAAGTAAAAACTTGGAGGGGAAGGGGCAACGGCAGAACTGGAGGCTATGCATTACCAGGCAGTCCTGAAGTTTTTTGCAACGGAAGCCAAAATATCACTTGGCTCCATATACAATGGGAGAGCTCTGAGACAATTAGCAGGTTGCCACACACACGGATATCTCTGTAGGCATTAAAAAAATAAAGAAGCACAACGTATTTGTCATAAAATATAGTATTTGGTGTCAAGATTTAGGAGAATGAAGAAGAAGATGGCCAGTGTTTGTTTTAGGGTTTGACGACACTCGATTATTTACAGAACCATCTTCCTGCCCCCCTTACTCCCAAGGGTGGGATTTTTTCTGTCCTGCTTTCAAAAAGCCCTAGTCTATAGAACAGGTCTCAGATCACATGATGATGTCTTGGAAAACTAACTTAAACCTCCATTCTCATGTGTGCCAGGGAAGCAAGGCTCTTGCAGCCAGTTTCAGGAGCCCTAGCCCAGCTCCCCACGGCTGCTCTGCTCCCTGCGAGGCCCAGTGTGTCATCCAATATGCTCAGCTCTCCACTCTCTGGCTGAAGGCTGGACTCGGATGGTTGCTTTCCAACCCCCTGCTGTCTGGCTCCATGGAGAAGCAGAGGGAGCATGCGTTGTAATCCAATTACCTCCTCCCCATGGGGAAAGGAGAGGAGGGAAGAGGCAAGTCGGAAGACACAAAACAAAAGGTTGAGCAACTGCCTCCAGCAAAATAGGGAATTCCACGAGGGAATGCTGAATTTGGTGGCACCCTGACAAAATGCCAGATTATGTAGCCATTGCCTTGCTGAGTGTAGGGGCCCTGAGCCTGTGGGATCAGGATTATGATTAATTGAATCGGTTCATGCAAGTAAGAGGCACTATTTCAGATTCTCATTCGAGTCGAGCACATGATAGTGCAATGGATTACACCATGTATATTTTAAGTTATTCTTCAAAACTAAAAGGATTGTTTGTTTGTTTTCCCCTCTGAACAAAACTGTAAATTCCATGTCTATGAAATACACGGAGCTCTTTTAACAAATTGCTGCTGCATATAAACTACTGCCACTCTTCTAATGGATTATTGATGATACAGAATAGCACACTTAATTAGGCTGGCCACTTTACTGAGGCCATCTGTCAGTGAATCATATCTTGTCTAATTTTAAAATCCTTACCTCATTAACCTCTTTCTCCTCCCCTCTCTCTCCCTGTATATATTTCATATATATATATATATTTACCATGCTAGTGTATCTCTTTAGCATTAGATGAAATTTACTGATAGATCAGACAGTGGTCCAGCTGGAGCCAGCTGCAGGCAATGCTTCTCATACTGTACCAGAAATCTCACACTGTGCAAAGCTGTGATGCAGTAGAAACTCACACTGCTGGGTCCAGTTTGTCTGAAGAGTGTTACTGTGTCAATGCTGTAACCACAGGCTTTGAGCCCCATGAGGTAGAGTCCCTTCTGCAGCTAGTGTAAAGCCAGCATGAATTTCATATTGTGTGGCATGACTAATATGTCAGAAATGTTCTGATCCACATCAAATTAGGTGGAGGAGCCAGGGATGACCCTGCTTTTACTTCAGTGGCTACTAAGACGAACTGCTGCAACTGCTGTGGGTTCTCAAACACTCTGTGAGAAGTCACTTGCCGTCTTATCCAGTGGAAAAAAGAGTTCACGACTCTTCAGAAGTACCTTCCCCAAAGTAGGAGGCAGTGTCATGTCAGAGGCTGGCCTTCAGCATGCATTAGGTTGAACTGTTTTATAATGAGGCTCTTCATTACTGCAAAAGCATGTAAGCTGCAGCTGTACCTGAGGGGAGATGGTAGCGCAGAGTGACCTCTATGCTTAATACCTGCTATTTGACACATCTTTAAGGATCATTTCCCTGGTTTCACTTAGAAACCTTGGATGAGGAATCCTTAAACTAAGGCAGGGAGATGCCCATTGCTAAAGTACAGTAGTTTTGTAAAGTGATAAAAGGTATTAATTATTCTTTGCCAAGTCCCTGAGCAATCCTAGAGTTATCTCCCTAATGGAAGGCCTCTTTCCCTTTATCTCACTGCACAGTTTCCACAATCTATTGTATTCACTTTTTTTCATGATTCATGGTGTTTTATCTTCAGGAGCAAAAGCAAGGCAGTTCTGGGATCTCCACTGATGAGACTGATTCTTCTGGTAACCTGCCAAAGCCTGTAGTTACCAGGTTTCAGAAGGCAGTGAAAATCATGGTTGTTTATACCAGTCTTTAAATAAACACTAAAGCAACCTCTAGAGTTTATTAATTTAAGGTAGTTGCCTAAGTTTGAGCCCTACTTTTATCTCTGTTCTAATTACTATTCTGTATTTTAAAGGTGTTGTGAGATGTTATTCTTTCTCCCATACCTTCCCTTCTTCCCCCATTGATACTCATGTTTTGTCCATCCCAGCTTCCATTGTTTCATTTCTTTTCTCTCCCCTTTTCCCAAGTTTCCAGCATAGCCTGGAAGGGCAGCTGCAACTGCCTTGGTGTATTACAAGTATGGCACAAACTCAGCCAGCTGTTTAGCAGGATTTGCTGGGCAAAGATGCATAGGAGCAGCAGCACAGCACAGAAAGCATGGATGTGATAAAATACGATAGAAATGCAGAGAGTATCTTGTATACTTGAAATGTGTTTCTGTTATAACACTGTCTTCTGTTTCCTTGCTGATATGTTCCCCTGCTCTTAGTGCCCTCCCATCTTTCTTCTTCAGTCTCTTTCCTTTTCTTCTCACTGTTCCCTTTTGCTCTTTTTCCCACAACATATCCCCAGTCTGCATCTTTGCAGGATATCTCAAACCCTATGTCCTTTTTGCACATCTCCTAGAGCTGCTGTGTGTGGAAAGCAACAAACACTTGGAATTCACATGCAGCCCCTCACCCCAAGCACCTGGTGCCAAAGCAAATGTCTGGTTAAAAAACTAAGCTAGGCTTTGTAGTGGTGAGTGCTAACAGAATACACCATGGGTTAAAAGCTGTTGGATGGCTGACTGGGGCTTGTCAGCAGCACCTAGGGCACCTCTGCACTCCCCGGTCTGCCATGCCATCCCCTTTATTACTTATGTCACACTGAAAGGGCAGGTTCTTACCTGCCAGCCTGGGGACAAGGAGAGGTGCTAGCTTTTCTTCCTGCAGTCTGGGCTTTCAGAGGGTGCCTTTTATTAATTGTTTGATAAAAATCTATTTTCCCCATATACTGTCTGATTTTTTTTCCTTGTCATAAGGGGAAATATACATTCTTCACTCCTTTTGTCAGACATGCTCAGTTTTCCAGACCACTTCTATTATCAAGATTATTACTGAAAATAGATGAATAATCTGATAATCACAGCAGGATTTCTAGGAATTTTAGGTATACAAAACATCTCTCAATTTGTCTCTACAAGACTATTTCACAAGCTGATCAGAAAGCAGGGTCTGCTCTTCAGACTGTTTTTTTTTTTCTTAATTAGCCTGAGATTCAGACAAATAAAATCAATGAGCTGAAGTCTGACACACTGATTTATTTTCAGGAGCAAGGTCTCACTTTGTAATATCGTCTGAGACTGTATTCCTCCTTAGTCTAATTTGCTGAATTCCAGACAGAGGTCATATAAAAAAAGTCACACATACAAAAAGATGTTTTTCCTTCAACCCATCATTCTTAATTACAACATCCTTGAACCATCCTTTTTCTCCTTAATATTTACACCACTCTAATGTTTGTGCCCTGTTACCATCTCTCCTCAGTTTCATAGTCCAGCTCCCCATGACTACCTCCCCTAATCTTTGTGGCAGGGAGGAGTGGTGGTGATTGCAATTGTTGTGTATCCACTGGCAGCCTGACAGATGCTCACACAAGACTGCTATCAGCCAGCTCCTCACATTACCTGGCAGCAAACCATCCAGCTCTGAGAGGTTGCTCAGCATATGAGAAACCACCGTGACAGCCCCAGATGGTCTCAGGCTGGATTCCTTTGCTCCCACCTTCCCTCCTGCTCTCCATTCAGCAGTTTTACAGCTAGTTTTACAACTGTCTTGCCCCAGTTGCATGCATGCAATTGCATAGTGGGATGGGTCAGAGAACTCATCTGGCTGAAAACCAGTGTGAAAAAAGGACACTTGGTGCAAAGGGAGGGGGTAGGCAAAGTGCCCAGCAGTGTAAGCTGAGGAAGAAGGCGTACTGGCCAGAGGGGCTCAGTCTCTGCTTAAAGCTACCTTATGGCAGGCTGCCCTTCTCCTTCTGTGTGAAACATTCCTCAGTACCAGCCCATGTGGAGGGGACAAATTTACCCATCCATTTAATGATTTTAAAGGTGGAAGGAGAATGTCACTTCTACAGTAGGATATATAATTACTTTTTAGTTTCTTGATAGACATAGTGGAAGTAGATACTGTTTAAACTACAGGGAAAGCTCTTAGAGACAAGGTCCACACAGAGGATAGAGAGCTCTTTTTCCATGGAGCGACTGTTCTGCATGCATCTTGGTCTGTAGAAAGCAGCTATGTGCCTGTTTAGAGAGGAGATGTTTAGGAGTTTCCATTCACTTATAGCAGGACAGGCTTAGCAATAGTGCCTCTGACCTGCATGTTCCTACCAGAAAAATTGTCTTGGACGAAACACTGTACTATTGCTTTCTACATCTCAATAGGTGGGGGATATTCTTCTAACAGTGAATGAGATCTGTCTCAGTTTTGTCAGACTGGGTCAATTGTGACTAAGAAAAGATGACAGGTCCCCCAAAATCCCCATTTCTCCAGGTTGTATAACAACTTCTTAAAACACTAGCTTAATTTCTAATGGCTTGAAGTGAGCACATATCGAGACCATTAATAATATGAGGATGTCCAAGAAAAACTGGGAGAAAAGCATTAGGAAAAAAACTCTTACAACCTCTCAAGGAATCTAATCATGATAGGGTGAGAAAAGAATGTGGCCGTGGATTGATGGATGATGTGCAGATATTTTTTGTTAGAGACTTATGAAACAAGTAGAAAGTCCAGATGTTTCAGAGACACTAAATAGTTCAATATTTCTGAAACGGGTGTTGTCAAGGGAGATAGTTAACACTGAGATGCCCAAATAGGATATATCTTCCACTTGGCTTTATTAGTTGGTCTAACTGAGGTTTTCTATAAAGAAAAGATTTTGAGCTTTAGCAGAACAACTCTCTTCAGTTTATTTCAACTAACCACATCAGATTGCCAGTTGTAACAAAACTGAATGTGAGTATAGGACCTGACTGCTGCTCTATGTAACTGGGGGAGAGGTGGTAATGGGGTGATTGTGGGATGGTGAAACCTTCAGTTCAGTTTTATCCGTACTGCAGAATCCTGGAGAATGGACATTTCACTCAAAGGAATTGAAATTGCTCTATACACACTCATTTCTGACTTAAAAGATAACTGTTTTTTACCCCCTCAACTCTTCAGAGATTTGCACCTAGTCAATTCAGTTTGGAAACTACAGATGTTCTTCTGCACTTCTGCCTTCCCCATCTTCTGTTTTCCATTGGCAACAGCTCTGTTGCTTTTTCTATTGTTACGTATCTTCAGCCTAGAAGACGCTCTAGATCACTGACCCAGTTGTCTAAGTACTTTAGGGAGCTTTCTCAGAAGACAAAAAAATTCCTGTAATTTGTGATTGGTTTTGCTAATCAATAGCAGTTCTTCAACACTGTGACAACCCCTAAGTCAGCCTCAGCTTTGCAATAGATTTGCCTTGACATTTTATTTTGGTGAATTTTCAAAGGAAGATCAAATCTTGCTTCTAGGCTTTGTTCCAGTCAACCCAGTGGCTTCCCTAGTAGCAGCACACCTGGCAGAGTCTTCTGCAGTCTGCATAAAGTTTTCTCCATCACCGCTGGGGCTTGGCTGCTGGTTCGCTGCTCCTCTCAGCAGGCTGTCCTTGAGCAACAGTCTTCCCTCTTGGTGCCAGGATTTTAATCTGCAGTCTCTGGGCTGCCCTTCCACCAGCTCTGCAGGGATAGAGGAACAACTCTGCCTTCCAGAAAGTACGTGGTGTCCTTCACAGATGTTCATAAGGGTCTTTTAAAAACTTTCTACCACTTAATCTCTTGTAACTTATTCTTGACCTGATGGGCACTGGGTATTTTCCCTTTCTGATATTTCTGGAAGAAAGGTTTTCTGACCCAACCATTATTACACATTTTCATAACCTTCCTTCATAACTGCATTAGTGAAGGGTCTCCCAGTGGCTTGGAAGATGCACATATACTCCTTCCCTTGGAAACAAAAAAATCAGTGAGCTGTTAACATTCCTTTCTCCATCACTTTGCAGGGTTTGTGCTCATATAGCTGGTGCCTTACCAGCACCCACCTGTAAGAGGCTATTACGCCTGTTCGCTACAGCATTATCCCTACCCACATTCACATCACAAGGAATCGCAATTGCTTAAGGTAAAGACCCTATATACTGCAAGTCTGACAGGCAATAGCTTCCCTTCTGGTAAATGCCTTTCTGCAAAGAATCTGAAGTCATTTATGAACACAAAGCAAACCATTTTCATACCAGCTGAGGTAGACTGGCAGGTTTTATTTTGTTGCTTGCTGTCCTCTCTACAGGGAAAATACGGTCAGAAATAGAATTTAATTTAAATTTTAGTATTCCTACCTATTGTACAAAATCTTCAAATATTTCCTGATGGCAATTCTGAAAAAAAAACCCAACTTGTATTGTAGATAGCATTTGCTTTGGACCCAAGGGGTGATGTATGCATGTTTAGAGGTGTGTGTGCATAAAGACACATGCCTCTTGCTTTGTGTATAGAAAATGTTATTCCTCAGCACCTGAGAGCACCAAGAGCATTAGTAATATAGAAAGTAGAACAAAGAAAAATATCTAGTTTCTAAGTGTGACCAGTTTATGCAAGATGTAATCATTGTTGGGACCACTAAAAATTGCATGACCAGCAATGATTTATTAGTAGTGCAGAATCCAGGGAAATACTCCCCTCTAAATTATTATTTCTCTGGCTCTAAGCATTCAATAAATTCCCAGCTTGAGCCAGGGAATTTATTTTGTCCTCTTCTCTATATTTGTCTGTGGTTTGCATTATCATTCACTAAATATATTTGGACATAGCACTACTTTTCTTGATCTGCAGATTCGAAAACTTTTGTGACTCCCCCTTCGACCCTCTTCCCTTTTAGGAGTTTCAGAAATAAATCAGTAACTAGCACTCATATAATGAACTGTGCTCTTTTTTTTGTGTTATATAATAGCTATATAACTTTTAAATAAGAAGAGCAGAGTAACACAAATGATATAAAAACTCACTAGGCTGAAAGGCTTGAAATGTATCATTTTCATGTTTACACTGCAAAATTTCTCCTTTCAGAAACTTTGTAAAAGTAGATCATAAAACATATATTATTTTGTCTGAAAAAAAAACCACCACACTCCTATCACCAATTATTTTTATTAACAACTTAAATATTTTATGGAAGTCTCTTTTTACACTAATTTCTGCCATTTTCAAGAAAATAGAGGAAGAAGTATTTGTCATCGAGTGCCAAAATGAATCAGTAAAGTTACCTGGGTCTGAAATGAACCAGACCAAAAAGTATTTCATGTTGCCTAATAACTACATGCTAAAGATGATTAAGCCATTGCTAGCAGGATTGGTCAGAATCATATTTATTTGTCTTGGCTGTGAGTTTGCTGACGATGTTACCAAATACAGGAGGGTTGGGGAATCTGCTGTTTCCCACTTTGAGAAGAAAAGGGGGGCAGATTTGGCTTTCAGAGACTCAGTTCACACAGGTAACCACCAGTGTTTCATGATGGATTTTGAGGAGTTCCTGCTAATAAAGAGATATGCTCCACTATTGCTGTAACACCAATTAAGGAAAAGAAACAGCACACAAATTTCCAAAATTCAGTGAATTTGTGTTTCATTGCTAAAAACAAAGAAGAAAGATGCATTGTATATGGCCTAGACATGGGTAGTTTTTTCATCCAAATCAGGAAGAAGCAGAAAATATATGCTACAGCATGGGTGGGATGGGTCATCTAAAACAGCAGACAAAGATATATCATTTGAGCCAAGAAATCATAAATTGGGACTTCTGGTTTTGTTTTGAATTTTTCAAACATGCTGGTCTGGACATTACTGGCTTTGTAGCCATGACAAGGCTGGTGTTTGACTCTTACTCTTCTTTTTTTTTTTTTTTGCTAAGATGCTAGACAAGTTCATCTATTGAAAATTAGCACGTGATTAAATACACAATGATAAAAGCACTTATATTATTTCCATAAATTCCCCTGACAGCCATTTGAATGCAAATTGAGCAGAAAGAAACCCTGTTTAAACGAATTAATAAGGAAAGGCGGTAGGGAGATGTGGAGGGATAAATGGGACTGAATACAGACAGAGTAGATACAACCTCTTAAAAATTAAGTTGGCTCATATTACATATTATTGAAGAAGGCTTTTTAAACATCATTATTTAGGGTCAGAGGCCTCTTCAGTTCATTTCATCAGTGCACTGATACAGTCAAGATAGTGGAATATGCTTCATCTATTTCAATACTGCAAACCAGGTATTACCTGTTATGTGTTGGCTTTCTTTCCTTTTGTCTCCATGAACAAAAGAAACAACAATCTCTTCACTGAAATGATAACAGCACAAAACTGAAATGATACAGCACAAAAATTGTGTCATAAGTTTAGAATCTAAAGCAAACATATCTGCTTTCAATGAGGCTCTTTGGTTGTGCTTGCTGCCCTGGTGTGTGCAGGTTGTAGGAGACAGATATCTGTTAGAAGACTTAAAATAAAGCTACACTTAATCAGTCAACTAGTTTATTTTATATTGAAACTGAGAAGTAAGATGAAAGTTTTTAAAACTTTGGAATGTGGTAGATTATTTAGATTGGGTTTCTCTGAGAAAGGGATACACTACTCAGTGCTAACATTGCTTTCAAGTACTGTTCCTCTACATTGCTGTAGCGAAACTGAAGCTATGGCAGTGGTACTAACTCTAGAGTCTGAAGATGAAGAGCAGGGAGGGTAGGGAGAAGGGTAGGGCAGAAATACACTTCTCCCTGTAAGCCCACTACCAAAAAAATGAGAAGGAACCTGCAGGTTCACCTAGGCGTTAGTCATCCCTGTGTTGGATGTATTGGAAAGGATTAGGGAAAATAAAATGGATGGAAACTAATCTTGTGTAAGGTAGTATGGAGAATACAACTCCAGAAGGAAACCAGAAAGGAACTAGGCATATCTCACTACATGTTTGTAAATCCAGCATCTGCTGAATACATCTGTATGCAGCCCTTTCACATCATGAAACCCAGAAGGTAGATACAGACATAATGAAAAAACAAGCATGGGTTGCAAGAAGTGGCACTGATGATTCACTGTGTGGTATTACCACTACTCAATTGCTATTCAGCTCTGGTGAGTCAGGGATAACTGTACAGATGGATATATCGTGTTCAGAAGAGATACAAAGTTTTCATTTTAAAATGAGTTACTTAATCTTAAATAACTTCCTTTTTTAAGAAAATTTTAATCCCTATCACTATTTTTTCACTAAAACAAACTTAACAAAGTTCAAAATATTTGAGGCTGAAATAGCTACATGAACCCATTTGGTTTGAACAGAATCAGTTTGAACTTTCAGAATCACAGAACACAGTTCCATAACTCAGCCTATAAGCAAATCCGAACTTCATATTGCCTGAAAATTAGAAATGAATTGATTTCAATTATAGGAAAGAAATTAATAATACATTTAAATAACATCATGAACTGTCCATAAATCTGAGATAGTTGGTAGTATAATTTAATCCAATAGTGATTGCTTGAAATATGTAATAGAAGAGATTCTAAATTGTGAACAGATATCCTTTCTTTGTGGCTGACTGGGTTTGAGTTCACATTGTTCAAAAGATATATATGTGGATGTTCAGCTACAGGTGAAAGAAATGAACTATATTCAACAGATCCTTTCTTGCATGCAACACATCAAAAAGACACAGCCAAAATCTATAAACTGCTTAGGCAAAAGACGCTTCAAAATTAGTCTTTCATGAAAGCCATTGTTCAATCATCTTCTTAATATGAACCAAGATGTAAGTATATAATTCCTATATCAGGTATTAGACTATTGTGCACACACTGCCTCCATAAAATGATAGTACTGCAATGCAAAACTCAGCTTTTATCCCAAAGGATTCTCTGTCAAAACTAAAATCCAAGACAGGCTGGGTCTGCCTTTTCTTCTCTGAAACAGCTGCAGAAAGGAGTCATAACTGCTCTGTAGGTACATCAGGACTTCATTCTGGTTACGAATAATGAAATCAAGCCCCGTGTTTCCAGACAAATTTGGTTGGGTTACTAAAGTGAAAGTGCCTTGGGAAGCTTAATGTGAAAGGATTACAACCTTGCTTTGCTGGTCTTTGGAAGGCCTTAGTCACACAGGGAAAGCACCACAGTGAGGGCCTATGTTTTGAACAACAGCTTTGCTTCCAAGTCCAGATGATCTCCCAGTCAAAACCACTCCATATTTGATCTTCCTTTCTGCAAAATGGAAGTGAAAAAGCCCTCACTTTTGTAAAAGATGTTGTGAAGCTTGAGTCTGTGGGCTTGTAAAGCTATATGGATAACAAAGGAGAAAGAATGTAAGAGAATAATGATGATAAATCAGGATGTTCCAGTAACACAAAACTATAGCCATAGTTTTGTGCTGTTAATTGAAAATCTATTGATTAAATATTGATGTGAGAGAAAGAATTGATAGAAATAGATTAAATATCATTGTATCAGATAAAACATCCTCCCTAGAGAGCTAACAGCTAGTACTGTCCAGACAGACATTCAAGGGCACTCCATAAAACCTAGATAAACATGGGAAAATATTGACACAGCTTCATCTATTTTAACTGTTCTGTGTGGATGGCAAGGTAGTTTAGCAACAGGTCATGTAGCAGTCACTGTCTAAAAACATGCATACTTCAAACTGTTACATATACCTATAGACAACTGTTCATGTGATGATGGCCTGAATGTCAGCAATCCAAGGGGTCTCGCCTCATATCAGACAGGCAATGGAAGGCTTCAAACATAACTGGTAGCCTTGAAAGACAACACTACTTACTTAAGATTCCCAACACTAAGCTGTATGTCAAATTCCAAACTCTGCCCTATTTCCCAGCAAGATTTCAATTGCTTGAACGGAGGAGAGGGAATTGAGATAAATAGCCAATTAAGATAACACTACCGAGAATGATTTTGAGATGTTGTCTGGAAGTGGTCTGATCAGAGCTATGGGCATTGTTCCACGTTGTTAAAGGAGCTAAGCTGTGATGTTGGTTCACCTTTGCGCTGAACTGCGCCACAGATGCCACCTTCTATTGAGAAATGTTGTCTGCAGTCACTGAGGGGTTCAGTGCACAAGGCAATCCCAGGCCTCACAGCTAATAGGGTTAGGGTTTTAAGAAAAGGAGGTATCATCCTTTGAATGCTAGGGCCTTTTTTAGGCTCTTAAAGATCAAGAGCTGAAGGAGGAAATTAATGACAGTTTACTGGGCTTTTGTGGTTTTAGCTGAATAGGTAAGATGAGGATCACTGTTCTGAAGTAGTCAAAGATTCCGGGCAGGCACTAGACCTACCTGCTCAGAGAACCGCACAATGGCCTTGAGATGAAAAAAAAACAAAGTAAACCTGCCTGCCCTGGGGAAATGAGGCAAGCAGAATGATCTGGCCAGCCAGAGAGAAGAAATTCACTTCTAGGTAATTAGAGAAGGGAGCCCAGAGAACACCACGACCCAAGATCAGGGGGTTGTCTTGCAAGTACTTTAAAAAGAAACTAATTCTCTGTTTCTGAAATACATTTGTCCTAAGCAAGGAAAGGTGATACCCATGATCCCCTCTGGTCAGCTTGAGCAGAGCTGCCAAGGTCACCCAGCATTTGGTCACTGCTATGGAAAGTCACCTTGCTCCAAATATTTCAGGTTTGGTTTTTCATCTACTGAAGACTTTTCTTCCTGTGGAGGTCATTCCATGATGCGGAAATGCTGCAGACATGAAGAGAATTCACAGATGGGGGGAAAAAGGTGTAATCCCAAAGTTTTGTGAGACCATCATCACCACGGTCCCCATAACTGAAAAACAAAAGCTGTAAGTCCCCATAAGCGGGTTGATCAACTGCTTTAGTATGAAGATGACACTGAAAACATCAATGTATTATTTTTTATTGTTTTTCAGACAATATTTTCTCCAAGTGCCATTTTGAGCATGCATATCTATCTTCCCTACAGCACTCTTTAATCAAGTTACTTTGGTAATATTTTTCCCTCTGAATTTCCTATACTTTTTAGCTCAAGAAACGGAATCTGATATACTGTGGTATTGAAGTAACCACAGAATACAGACATGCAGAAGAGACACTGCTCAGTAAGAGCAAGTAATTTCCTCAGATGAGGAAAATCCCCAGCAATTCTGAAGGAAAAATCAATATTGTAACTTTTTATGTATTCCAGACATAACGTCCCATAAATACTTATGAAAAGAGCTACTTTATAAAATGCATATAGATAATATTTTTCCTTTGTTCTATAACCACAGATAGGGCTAAACTTTCCACATAGGAAACTCTAAAATGGGGAAAATATGATGGCATTCACCTTACCATATGGAGGCCTACATATCTCAGTATAGTGGTGGTGTCCAACATGCTTATCTGCACTCCCACTTGATTTTACATCTGCCTAGCTACCCAGGAGAACAATGCATCTGGAAAGGTTGAATAGGCCAAGGGAGTTTACATGTATTTTGCAATGTTCTTGAGAAAACTTAACTGGAGAGAGGTCAACATGTTTTTTTTTTCCTTGCATCTCTTTGCATTAAATAAAAACACATTGTATATTTTTTGAACATCCTGAGATCTGTTTTCTTTCACTAGGAACACAGAAACGTATTTGAAAGTGTTTGCTTTAGAACCTTCTATGCAAGGGGAATGCTTGAGAGGGCGTAATATGAAAGCTAGTACCGAGCAACAGATGTAGATAAAAAGAAAAAAACAGGTTTCTGATGGAACAGATTACAGCAGAAAATGCTTTCTGAACAAGTTTGTACAGTTGCAATAAAAAAATTAGCATCTTTGGTATTTATGGGAGTGATCCTCGGTATCCTGTGACCGAAAACATGGGAATAGTTCAAAGCTGTGTGAGGAGCATTTCAGACTGGATAGCAGGAAACATTTCTTTACTCAGAGGGAAATCGATCACTGGAACAGGCTTCCTAGAAAGGTGGCTGGTGCTTCGAGCCTATCGTTGTTTAAGAGGCATTTGGACAATGCCCTCAATAACAGGCTTTAACTTTTGGTCAGCCCTGATATAGTCAGGCAGTTGGACTAGATGATTGTTATGGGTTCCTTCCAAATGAACTATAGTATTCTAGTCTATCTATGAAAAAAATCCCAGTCAGGGCAAAATTAGCAAGGAATAAAGCAAGTAAAACATTCTAAAATATTGATTAAAAAAAAAAGAGAAAAATATTTCTGTATTTTTTGAAAACCAAATACTAAGTAAAAATGTATTCATAATCATTAGTGAATTTCAGAAGCCTAGGCTATTCTCTTTATTATTAGGGTACTAACCAATGGAGTTGTCAGAAATAAAGAATTGATTATTTGTTGAGAAATTTGATTACTTGCATTGTGACTAAGACCAGTTTAATAGCTGTGAGAACTGAATAGATCTTTGCAAACCAATGAGTCCACCAGGATTTCTAGAGCAGGATGTTTTACCTGCCAAGTGGTTTCTCTTCATTGCCTGGAAGAGGAGAGCTAGCTTTCCTGCCTCATTATCCTTTCAATTGTTTTCTCAAATTTAAATAGCATACTGCAAAAAGGAAATTATTTCTTCTGTGGCCATGGAAGAAGATACCTAGGTAAAAAGATAGTAATCCTGTATTTGAATGCCCAGACATTAACTTCTATATACCTGATTTAACTTTAACTATGGAAATAAACAAATATTTCTGGATCAATCTTGAACCACTCTAAAAGGCAGAACAGTTGTCATAGTTAAGCAGTAAATAAATACTCAGCAACATCCATGACTCTGGTGACTTATACTCTAACCAGTTACTCTTTTAAAGTTGAAACACGTCTGACATTGAAACACAGAGAACTCTTCAAAATAGTTGAGATGATCTGACATCATGTTCATGTTCTAATTTAGGATGTCTGTTATACTTTTTATTGTTAAAGTTTCTTTTTAAAGTAATACGTAGCTTCAAACAGACAGGATTTGCCAGTTTAATGAACAATGCAACATACCTTTATCAGCTTTGATATGCTAGAGTTGTAAATGTTGTAAATGTTAAGTCAGGAGAGAAACTTGGTCCTTGCCCTATAATACAGCTGAAAATGCTGATCCACTAAGGTAGACCCATTCAGAACATTCTTCCACTTACAAAAAACAACTGTAAAAGCAGCTTTTTTTTTTTCCCCCATAAAAAAGAGGAAAATATTGCAGGTTTTCTTCATCTATGGGAATTCAAAGCACTTCATTTAGCATCAAATGACATTATTTTATATTAAATACAACAGCATCCTTCCTTATTTAAATGGCACATTTCAGGGCTGTGTCAGTGAGTATAACCTAATGATCCAAAGGTTCACTTGCAAGTGATGTGTTTTGCAGATACACTATTCAGCTCAAAGTGATATAAGAAAATTAATTTACACACTAATTACCACTGCCAGGCTTGCTGGGCAGAAACCAGTCCAAACCTAACAAAGGAAAGGGCACTTGTGTTTCCGTCACTGGAGGCACACTGTTTACAGTGACTTGAGGCATGAAACTAGGAAAAAAATCATCATCCGTTCTAAGTTTCTGACAGTATTTTTGTGACGGAGGAACATTGCCTGCCCCTAGAAACATAAATGTAATCTTCTGTAAAGTAACACAACCATGGCAGCAAAACGGAACACTGCATGTGGCTTCCCATGCCCACAAGCCAGCTCTGTACCACTTAAACCAGCTTTGGAACCTACTGTCTGTCTCACCTTGCTCTTCTGCACAGCGCCAACCACCTGCACCAGAGACCCAACACCCTTCTGGGATGTGACACATAGCACGGCCCCGCAGTAGCCACCTACAGCCCCACTCGCTTGCTCCAAGGGCAGCACTGCCGTGCTCCTGCGGCTGAGGCAACCCAGAGTGCCTGGAGTGCAGGGTGGGACAGCGGCTCTTACACAGGGCTCTTCCCTCACAGCAGCAGGAAGGAGGCCTGAGTGGCGCCAGGGGAGGGGGAAAAAGGCCTTGCCCAGGGGAGGGGAGGCCTTCCACATGTCTCCTCTGGCCACCGAGGAGGGGGCTTTGATCTGCCCGGGGGGACAGTGCGCCAAACCGTCCCTCATTCAAATGAATCTGCCAGACAGTTGGGAGACATTCCTCAAAGGGTCACCACCAAAGGGCCGCAAAGGAGGGTGGGTCCGGCCCATGCTCCTTTACAATGTTTCCTTACTGCCTCATCTGTCTGCTGAGCAGGCCTGCTGTGATTTCCCCCCACATCCAGGCTCAATTTGTATGCAAATCCTCCCTCATTTGTTCTTGCTCCCTTCAGAAAGGACAAATTTAGTATAATAACTGTAATTGCTTTAATAACATGAAAAAAAGACACCTTTATGGGACCAACAATCAAAGACTGAAATTGTAACACAGCATGACAGGTGTGGAGGCACGCCACCATTACCGATTTTCCCATTTCAGTATTTCTTTCATCATCTTGAAAAGTGCTTATCTCAGTAAGCCAGGCATGGCTGGCTTGTGGCTCCTGAGCTCCATGCAGTTAGTGACAAGCTAGGTGGGGCTCCCACAGCTGGGGCATGTTGCCGTTGAGCTGAGCAGCTGCTGGGCATTTGAGCCCCTCTCCAGAGGAAGATGTGGGTTGGCATGACCTGATGAGGCAGAGTTGCTATCAGTGCCTCTCAGACTGGCACCTCCTCTCAGCTCTCTGCTGGACATACTAAATATCTTACACCCTACAGGTCATAGGTTCAGGCAGATGGCTATCCCTGCTTCTCATCAGAGAGACAGAGGTTTCAGTGCCATTTGGAATGGTGGCTTGTATCTCCAATTACACTAAGCTAACCTTCTGTGCCCCTCTTGCTGAACTGGACAATGTCTATGCTTGGCAACTTTTTCTGGTTTAATTCTAAGATTAGAATATGAGAATATATTTTCAGCATCAGTCAGCTGGACCAGGATATGCTTGATCTTGGCTTTCAGCTATACTCAAACCCATTGGCTAACAGTTACATTTTCTAGTTAATATTTGCACTGTAATGTGTAATTTTAATCATAAAATAAAACCTCAGAGTTTTACAGTCCTCCTGTAATAGCCCCTGCTTTACCAAAAGATAAACCCTTTCAAAACCTTACATGCAGGCAGGAATTAAAAAGATCAATTCAGAAACTGGAAACATACATTAGTAGTGACCACCTCCTTCAGGATTTAATCGGGTTAGATGTAAAGTGGTTTTCACAAATGAAGTGCTTGAGAACATGCTAATCACCAGTATCCAGGTACTAAGAAATGACAAGCTTAAAAGAAGAAACAGTTATTCTTCCATATGAGTTGACCCAAACCTGAAGACAAAATTGCCTGCTGAATCTCTCACAAACAACCAGAAGACTTAACCATCCCAAAGCAGTGTTGTGGGAGATTTCTCCTCATACAACCCTGCATGCATTTTCTTTACTGTCTTGGTCACCAAGACATCTACATATGAAAATACAACATATTGTTTGACCTTGATATTAAAATTATTCGGAGATCAAAAGCAAGTGCTAAGAATAGGCAAGATAGTTATATAGCCCATAATAGTAAACTCCTGTATTACTGGCACCTCTCAATAGAGACAGGCCTGAACTGAAAGCTCAGGTCTGCACATCATATCAAGAGAAAACAAACAAAAAGCTGAATTTCTGTCTCGGGTCTCAGGGGGTTACCAGGAATGTTGCTGGTTCTTCTGGTGCTTGAGTGTTTGGTCCTCTTCATACTACAGGAAAAATAGAGGGACGAAAAAAGCTCTCTTTAGTCTGCAAGTGAGCACTAAAGTCAGCTTGCCATGTGAATGAGAGAACCCCAAGGAACAAAATCCCAGCAACGTGCTATCTTTGGGTAAACATTTGTTTGCAATATCTTTTTAAAATAATACTGTCGACATCAGTGATTGACGATTTCACCCCATTTATCACTGACAACTAGAATTATTTTTTCAGCTGTGGATCATGCTAATTGTGGAAGCTAATAGGGAGGAATGTGAAGTAAATGGTCTCAATACCTTTAGTATATGTGATGACTTTACCAGACTTGCAGTACTGTATTTACTGTAACCAAAAGGTCATACTCTATATTTTAAATGTAAACAGTGAGCTTTTCTGCATCAGTCACACTCCTGGAAATTATGCACAAAAATATTTTTAGAAAAGGTAATTAGCATTTTTTTATTTTTTAATTATTACTATAATTAACCTTAGTTTTAGATATTTGAAGGAAGGCTTTGAACTGTAACTGACACACATGTGTAAGCCAGAGAGGATTACTACCATCTCATTGGCAAAAAAGGCAATTTTAAAAAGATGGACTAAGGCTCTTATAATTCACATTATTGACACTGAGTGCTCATTTCTTCTGTGTAGCACGGTAAATATTGAGGCAATAATGAGATGGAGTTGTTCATTCCACTGTTAAATAAAAAAAAAAGGCAATTTCCCAGATACTGCAGTTTAATCAGTGTTGATTTTAAATGGTACAACCCCATTCACATCTTGAATCTCTAGGTCTTTCAAAGACACCATACATGGGAATGCTATAATAAAATAATTCAGATGTAGTTTTGCAAACAGGAATTTGTTGTTATAAGCATTAAAAATACACGACTTTATACTGGCATGAACTGAGTCTTTGAAAGGTATTCAATAATACTGTAATTTGGGTGTGTACACTCCCCTGAGCATATGCTATTAGAACATGATAGCACAGCAAGCTTATTATCAAATGTACATGAAGCTCATTTCAAAAAATAGCAAGACTTGTATTAGTGGAAAATGGATACGTGCTTTCTAGTAAATGAAATAAAGTGACACAGGACAGAAAATGATATTTTAGCATGTGCTACAGAATGCAGAACAGATTAATTTCTATATAAGAATTTTTTAGTGTCAACACACAACAGGAATTGTTGCTGTAAGGGGACTGTGTCAAAGTTGACAGGCCGAAAATGTAACCTACCATAAAATAAAACTTTTTATGAAATGCCCTTTTGATCCTGAAAAATCTATCAATGTTCCAAATCCAAAACTCTCACATTGCTAAAATACCAACTACTTTGTTGTGTGATATGCTATTAAACTTAGTTTGGTTTTGCAACATGTATATGCAAATCACTATTATGCTCTCTTCTCCACAGTCTTTGGGACTACACGTTTAAACAGTACTAGGTCTTTTGTTTAAGATTTCCATGATTTAGCATTTCAGTTAGCAGTAATTTATAACAAAGCTATAATATGAGGCTTCTGTACTCCAATTGTAAATGTCTTCTTAGAAAGAGGGCAGTTCTTCATATGTGGAAATTGCCAAACCACAAAAAGATTTATTTTTGTCTTATTTTACTTAATACATGCAAATACTTTCCAATGCATATTGAAATGCAATAAACTGTAGCTACATGGCATAGTAACAAAAATGAACAACAGCATTTCACTCTTTCAAGGTGACAGATAAAAAAGAAGTGCTATGACTTCTGAGTTTATTTTTTGTCAGTTTTAGTTCACAATCTAATAGTGAGAATTGAGAATTAATTGTGAATGGCTTTCCTTATACTACACACAATTCATGCCTCTTAATTATTAGCATGTGGACAGGTTCTGAAATATATGTATAGATTCTTCATGTGTGAGGAAATGTATCCCAGAAATTAACAGTGCAACTTTTCATTACAAATATGGTCTTTACCAAACCCAGGCTATTTTCAGGCAATGACTCCCTCTATTTTTGTAATAGTATTATGGCTGGGCATAGATCATGTCATTCCATGTCTTCACTGCCTCAACTCTTAGTTTTCTGTAATCATTCCAAATCACCACAGGACACTTTGCTGAAGACTTTTGTTGGGTTTACTGTAAACCTGACAACTAGATGATTGGAGTATCTATCTTCCATTCTCCCTGTCTTATCACCACAGATAACTGGAGCTGCACAGAATAGTCACATTTGGGTATCTGTCTTTTTTAGACAGTTTCTGTGACTAAAAAATTAAAGTATATTTAAGACATCATAAATAGTAGTGCTGATTGTGTTTGATGCACACACACTCCACTAACAAGGTTGTCCTAAATATATTCCATCAAACCCCACCAGAATACTACCAAATGTAACATTTTCTTACGAAAACTGGTGAATGAACAAGCAGTATGTACAGCATACTTCAGCTTCTCTAAATACAGCTGTGATAAAAGCTGAAATACATTATAAGCAGCTAGTATTAAGCATAAATGTTTCAGAACTGAGACCTGAAATTAAACCTGATCTTCAGTCCGACCTACACAATCAAGTTAGTCACTTCACCCAAGAGGGCTGAGGATTGACAATGGTAATGATCTTTTTCAGTCTCTTCAGCTAGCAGAATTCAGCAGCCTTACTTGATTTCAGGGTTCTTTTCAAGTCAGATATGGTATGTTTTTTGTTTTCACATAGAATGTGGGACTCTTTCTCATGTTAACCTAGGCCCTGGATGACTAACCCTATAGCTGACACAAACAGATGTTTTTATTTGTTTGAACTATTTAGGTCAAAGGGCTAATGAGCTAATGAGAATTCTTTCAAGAGCTATCAAATGAGGCATGATTAGCAGATTTTTAGTTCCTACTTACATGAAACAAAATAATTGAAAAAAAATATTCTGAGTATACAAATCTTCCATTTCTATCCTAGACTTGGCAAGAGGCAGATTTAAAAATAATAAAATGAAAAAAGCATACCTCAGTAGCTGAATCAGCAACTCCAGTCTGGCTCAGCAGTCCTGTACTTCCATCAGCAGCTACAATTTGCGTTGTTAGAGTCTCTTCTACTCAAATAATGTTTGCTGGGATAACACTGAGCTGTCTCAGCAAGCTTTTATTTTTCCCATTGTATTTTCCTTTGCTCAACTTCTGTAGCTTTCTTTTTTTTCTGGTGCATATACTTTTCTATGTCACTTTATTAAACATTAATTTCTAGTCATATAAGTGTGTCCCTCAGGTTAACATTATAGAGTAATTGCATAAAAATCATTCCAATCTTTGTTTGAGCTAAACCTGCAGTATCTTTTAGATCAATTTCCAGAGGAACAACATCTTGCTGTGGACATAAATCAGCTAATTTTTGGAAGTTTCTATTTTATATATATATGTGTGTGTGTGTGTGTGTGTGTGTAAATGTGTAATTATGTATAATTTAGCAGTGATTATACAGTAATTTTTTTTTCATCTAGGAGTAAATAATTTATCTTCAAGACTCCAAGGTAATACACCATATTCACAAACTGGCTATTACTCAAGAAATCCAAACTTAGCAAGTCAACTCTACACAGTGTTTATTTTCTTTTTTTTTTCTTTTTTTTTTTGGATAGTGGAAATCATGTATAAATCACAAACAGTACAACTTCCCCATGTCAGCAGTTGCCACTTGAATGGCTCAGCTTCCATGTATAGACACTGTATTTTTAGTATAAAGTCAAGATAATATGGCTGTTAACTAATACTTTTGACTACAGTAAAGATACAAACTTTTGTAATATAAATTAATTGCCATTACAAAAAGGCAACTCTATTAGCTAATACAGTACAAAAATCTGCAACTTCTATAAATATAATGAAATGCGAGAAGTTAATTGAAATAATACATCACAGATTTTTGTATAGCGCATTTGAAGAAGCAAGCTGAGATACACATGGAGCATTATACAGCAAGAAAGAATATCAAAACCCACTAAGATTTAACTTTTTTCCATACAAATGCAAGAAGTACAAGTACAGGACACGACATGGAAGCAGTAAGATTACTAGCTCAAAGTGGGTAGACAAAGAGTTCTTACTGACAAGTTGTAAAGTATTAGGCAGCAGACAGAAGCTTGTCAAAACCAGCTGTTGTTGGATACTGATTGATAATGTTTTCATTCTGACGGCTGAGACACTGCAGACAGCCACAGGTCTGAAAAGAAGCCCAATGTGGGCACATACACATACACACACACACACATACATACAGAAATCAGTTTAACAGATGGCTAAAGAAGATTAAAGCACAGTATCTTTTTTAAAAAGACAATGTTCACTCTTCAGTGAACTTGCATGGAAAGTAGAGTCTAGTGCCCAAGTTTATTTCACCTAAATGATGAACACATGTGAAAAGATTAAAAGAAACAATTAAGACTGGTGAAGGACAGAAGGACAGGGAAGTGTGACTTGAGCTGCTACGAGCATTTTTAATTCCTCCATAAAAAGGTGAAGGTGTTTGCAGATGTTAAGGTTCACATCCATTAAGTCCATCCACAACACAAAACCACAGAACTACACTCAAAGTAAAGTGAAGTGTTGGTCTTAGCCTTATGCAGTTATGAGGTATTGCTTCAGCCTGTGGTGAGGAATGATCACTGTAAGAAAAGGCATACTCAAAATAATTGGAAAAAAACCCCAAAAACAACTGCTCCTGTGCAGTTGGTATTTTCCTAGAGAAAAAGCATTAAACATCCAAAGGTCCTGGTCTAAGTGGCCACTGACATATGCCAAAGCCATATCCTCATTGACTATTTGGACCTTTTGCAGGATAGTCATGTAGCACCTTCCAACAGTGCATAGTTGGGAAATCATAACCAAAATATAACTCAGAAGCTCTTAAGTTTTTTGGATCAGTCTCACTGATGGTACAAGTATGGTTTTAAGAATGCAAACCAGTTGGACTTATTTTCATTTGCTGTACCTTTTGGTCCATAACTTCAACATGGGAAAGAAAGGGAAAATCAGTAAAAAGAAAAATATCTTTTAACTAGTGCTCAATGAAAAAGCAGTAAAAGCATTAAATCACTCCTTTTTCCCTGCCCAGACTGCCTGCCTTCTCTGGGAAATAATTCCCTCACTCCTCCCCACATTTATTTGTCATTGTCCCTAAACAGGACAGAAATCTGGGGACCTTTATGGACATGTGGGGATGCTGTAGCCTCTGAGCTCATGTCAGATAAGAGAGAGTCTGGAACTGTAAATTGGACGCAATTCCTCTTTAAATCCAGGGAAATGAATCTCCTTAACCCATACAATGGAAATTGATGGGCAGCTGGGTTCCACCTAAATTGATCAGAGAGAACTGAACCAACAGAGGGCTCCTCTCTGTGTTTCAAAATTAACACTTCCAGTTCTTGATATTTCCAAAAGTATTAGGAGCGAAGCAATGGACCTGGCAGAAAAAAGAAGAAACACAAAAGAAGAAGGGATGCCCTTCACGTTTTCTGCCTATTCTATCTTAAAATTAAACAAGGAGCTTAACAGTTTTCTTTCTGATAATAGGAAGCAATCTGAAACAGTGATCATCAGGCCATGCATTTGGGCAAAAATAATTCTGACTGAGCAATGCAAGAAGTTCATGGAAGTTGAAAAGTAAACAAAAAACCTATTAAAAACATCTTGTTTAATAAAGAGTGTAATTGCAAGTAACAGAGAAATGGCTTTTATAAGCCTTTAAAAGCTATTTTTTTATTCCCAAATAAACTACTGAGAAACTACAATAAACTTCAAACTTACTTAAAAAAATAAACAGAGTGGAAAGATGTTACTTAATGCCCTGAAAAAAGGAGTTATGAGTTTTAAAACACCAGCAGAATTGATAAAGAACCACTGACAAGACACATCACTACAGTTTGAGTTTGCAGATGCTCATGCATGAGGGTAGCTAAATGCACAAGGCACAACATTTAAGGTGTGCACCAGTCCAGTGACTGATCTGCAGATACCCTGTTATGACTGACTTAATGGTGAGCCATTAAGTGACTTGGCATGTTTCTTTAATGGGCAAAATCACCTTATAAGGTTTTAAAATAACAAGAAAAGGCAGTCAAAAAACCTGCAAATCTACAACTGGGAAAACTTGGAAAGAGGACATACACACTGTGTTACTGGAACCAAATGATTTTTTTCCAAATGTATTTCAAATGTTTCCAATGAATACCTTTTTGTCTTCTAAGTAACATCAAGCCCAGAGGAAGTTCAAAAGAACATGTTATAATCCCCTGAAAAGAGAAGCTTATAGTACAAACACTGGAAGGCCCTTAACTATGGTATAGATGCCTTGGCAATGTTACAATAACAGTAGCAGTCTGTAAGTGACCGATATAGGAAGAAATACGTATTCAACATCAGTCACTCTAACTAGAGATCAGTTCTCCACAGCTGAATTGACATTTGCTTTCTTCTGTTATGCAAAACTACTTTCAATGAAAATTTTTACTTTATCCAACTGTTGTATATTTCTGAAAATTTTATTACTCAGACCACCTGTTTATGTTACATATTTTTGCCAAGTACTATTATCCCCATACATCTCTTTGATAATTTATGTTTTAGGAAGCTTTCAGCAAAGCAGCGGCTTTGCCTTTGACAAGGTTATGCTGTGACTTCAGAAGAGGAATCAACAAACTTGTCAACTGTGTTTTCACCTAGTAAAACCTCAAGACTAACCTTTGCATTTTATGAAACTCCTTGCCTTTAAGGTGTCCTTCTAAAGGTCTCAAGTGGCTGTGCTTTTCCATACTGCAGAATCACAGTAAACAGGCTAATACAAACTACTCTCACAAATCCTTAAGACATTAGTTATATTTTAAAAGCCAAGGTAGCAGGTAGAATTCCTCCTTTACAGACTATTTTATTTTTGTGCGTGTAAAATTTCCTATCAAGGATGATCACAATGCAAGAAAGCAACATGCTGTGTGCAGAAATAGTGGTAAACAAAGAGGAACTCCCTATTTCAGTAGTAGACAACTTTACTGGAACTAGTTGTGTACCTGATTCACAGAGTATTTATTTTAACAAAAGGACATTCTGCACTAACTCTGTATGAAAAAGATATCACAGCCATCTCTTGATACCACATCATAATTAAGCTGTGAGCAGAATGTTCAGGTACAGTGATGCCTGGAGAATCGCTCTTCTCTCTTGGGTTTCACATTCTTGAAGGTTCGAAATCTCTCTCTTCTAGCAAGTTTATTAGAAGGGAGAAGCTGTCTTTTACTGCTTCCATATCATCCAAGGAGCAGGGTTTAAGGATCCAGCGCTTTCCACGTGCAAGTGGCTCAAGTTCAAAATATTTTTTAATCTATTAAGAAAAGAGATCAATGCATTAATATTGTAATGACAACCCTCTGTCTGTCATCTAAAAAACCCCAAACAACCCAAACCCAATAAATAAATAAATAAATAAATAAAACCCATGTAAAAAGATCAGGATACTCATTTTTAGAATCTTACCCACAGCTGTTCTTACAATACAGGTTATATGACATGACCTGAAAGTGTTTTCTTTAGGGGTGAGTGACCTGCTTGGAAGCTACCATTCTACCCATACACTTAACAGCATGGGAGGTCTGAGGGGAGAATTGTACACAGCAAAGCCCATGAAACAAGTGTTCAAAAACATAGCCAAAATAGCAAAAGTAACTATAAAATTTTAGGTTATGTTTGTAGTTTAATGCCAAAGCTGTATGTTTCATCATACTTTAACTGGCAAACACTTGAGATGCAGAATTTGTCACCAGATCAAGTACAAAAATTAACTGTCAGAAATGTACAAATCCTGAACATTCCAGTCAAAGGTGAGCTATAGGAAAAGGCTTCCTAATGAGTACTCGAGAAATAATGAACACCGGAGAATAAAAAGTCTTCCAAAATCAGTTAGTTTTTCTAAAATTAAACATAGAAGAATAGCACGCTATTCTTGGTTCTTCGTGATTAGGATAGTAATAAGTACTATATGTGAGACACAACGATTTTGTGCAATCACCTTAGTAGAAAATCCAGCACATTCTAGCAGACTTCAGCTACTTACTAACAATACCTAATAATGCCTATAAAGAATGACATCTTTTAATGAATCTAATTCCATTTGTATTTCTGCAGCAACCATGCAGCAAGGAGGCATAAGAATATGCTATAATATAGTATTGCAAATTTTAAGGTGATTATAAGCCTTAATGAAATAACTGAGTAAGATGCAGTTTCTTGGAAAAGACCAGTCATCACTGATGCTAATTACACCGTCAAGGTAGAAACACAGATCCACAGAAATACTAAGAAAGAAATTATTTTCATTTAGCAGTATACTCCAATCACTTTTCAAATTAACAATATCAAAACTTTTTTTTTTTATGCTTCTTTGGAGAAGACAGCAGTCTGCAGGTTATTTTGGCCCATAGATTACTGTTTTCATCAAAGTTTTTGTCTCTCATAGTATTTGATCTGATACTGGTTTATCCAAAAGTCTACTCATGTTTGAATTTTCAAAATAGACATTTAGTTTTTACATCCAAAATTATATCCACCAGTACTTGCTATTGTCAGCATACCAACAGAAATATTTAGTCCTGACTTAGTTTGCACATTCTTGTTCCTTGTAATTATTGCCAAATATTCCTAATTTTCTTTTATTACAGACTGTGCCACAAATACGCGCAATAACAGGAACAGTCACTCGTATTATGGTAGGCAGTAGAGGCCCTAGATAGGCAACTGGAGCCACGCTGTATAAGGTTCCATGTGTATGGGGAATAAAAAAACGAAAGAAAGCAAAAAACCAGCTTCCAAAGCGCAAACAAGCTGTAAGATCTATATGCAGCTCCTACAGTGTCTATACAACAGTTTTGTCTATCTAGTAATGTATTCTAATAAAAGAAACCAACTGCAGTTGAATCAACTCACATTAATCAGAATTCAACCATGACAATGTGGCAGGAAGGGTTTATTTTTTAGAAAAGAATTTTGCGCAGATCATTTAGTAACAAGTATCAAAAAAAAATGGTGGTTTTGAGATGAGAACTTCTGCTTCCCCAGATAAGATGAGATGAAACCTTTTAAAATCTATTTCCAACAAAGCAGAATTATAGCTGTAACAACCTGCAAACATTTGAAAATGAAGCACAGCACCTGACATTCAGAAAACATTCAGACATTTCAGAAAACATACAAGTTGAAATAAACACAACTTCAACAACCAGTATTTTAATATCAGCAAACCTACTTTTTAGCATTGCTATCTCAGTGCCACATTAGTATCTGATGTGCTAGCATGGTTATATGTGATAAGAACCTAAATACTGATCTCTATAAGGATACGCTGCAATGTCTCCAGCAGCTGAAGTGACACCAAATTGAGTTTACTCTCATTAACATATTGAATTAGTGGCACTGATCATAGTATTGGAGAAGCAGCATAAGAAAGCTCTCTTGCCTTCTTCAGCAACAGCCTCCTTAACTGCTAAATAAGGGGAGGAAGTAAAAGCTGCACAGAAGCATAACAAAGCAAGGTGTCAGTGGAGCTAGCTGATAGAGCAGCCTGCTGGTGTTAAGCTGACAAATATGGCAGAGTAATTTGAAATGTTTCACACCCACAACACAGAGGATGTCCACCACACCCCCCCTACTGGAAGACTACTGCCATCAGCCCCTTAAACTCACTGAAGTCTGTCCACATTCGTATTTACGTAGCCTCTTCATAAGGCTATACCATATGAAGAAATTATTAGAAAAAGGTCGTTATACTGTAGGAAGAGTACTTGAATTTAAAAGCATGAAATAACCTAGTAACACATACATATGGAAATGATGGGAGTAAGCAGACTAGCACTGAGTCTTATGTGTTTCTGGGCAAATATGACATTGCTTACCGAGGTAGCCTCCAGCCAAGAAAAACACAATGACTTCAAGGTGTATTTCAGTGACTGAAGATGCCAAGATAGAATTTCTATTTCAGCAGTGAAACAGCATAAATTGATTTAGTGAATCAAATTTTATAGGTAAGTTATTTAACACTCAATGTTGATTAAAATTTATTATTTCCTATTTCTAGGTGTGTAATCAAAATGTAACAAAATCAGCAATATGCTGTCATCATTTTCAACACCTGAGGAACAGTTTAGAGTATCTGCATTAACAGGCGTTAGATAAATGTTGAAATTAAACTGATCATTTAGCAGTGGCTTTTGAAATGGGAAGCTTTGATAATGGCATGAAAGCAGAACTGCTTATATTCACATAAGTAGCAGCTAAATATAGTAAATAATACTAATTGGCTTACAAATAATAAAGAACTAAACCAGAACTAGCACAGAAGTGACTTTCCACAATCCAAGGGACACTAAGTGGTATATTACTGTATTTCCTCATTTAAATTTCACATCACAATGGAATTTGCTAAAGTCCAGAGCTTTGCAAGCGGGCTCTACAACTTTGAAGCTTCCAGAAAAAAATGTGCAGACACAAATATTTTCCAATTTACTGTAATTTCTCCCCCCTTTAACTCAGAAGATGTCATTCAGTTCTAAGAAACATGTGACATTTTTTAGACTTAAAAAAGTAACCATTTTTTTACATGCAAGAGATGAAAACAACTACACAAGGATAGTCTGACACTATCAGATGCCCAACACTGTTTACACAGTTGAGTTTTCCACTGGAATGTTCTCAGCTCTTCATGTGCTTTCTTTTCTCTACTTGCTTCGATGACCATCATTTACCCCTAGCAGATTTCCTAAGAGGATGCACGCTAACCACAAAATATCCAAAGGAAGCTGAAATTCTCTGAATACACAGTCTCCTAGGTAGTTCTTGCATAATTACGATAATCAGCAGTAACTATATTACACTTCAACTGCACTAGCACAAAAGGGGTGTGTTCCTAAGAAGCTCTTTTGTCTTCTCCTTTTGCATAAATGGTAAAAAGCTTTCTGCCTGTTCATGGATGCCAAAGAGAAATACAAAGATTCAAACATGTTTCAGATGTCTGACACATTAGACTTGCATTTACTACACTGGCTTTGCCAGTGTTTATTTTGGGATTGCTAATTTTTTAAGATACACGTTTAGAATAAACACAATCAATTAAATCCACATAATGTTAAGACTTCTTTACTACTATTTTACAGGCTCTCACTGTATGTCTTGACTCCACATGGGGGCCTTGTTTTATAGAGAAGCTGACATTGTATCTATGCCACATTCTAAAGTCAATAAAGTCTAACAATACACATTTGCAATTATTCCCACTCTTCCCACACTCCACCTTTTAAGTCCTATTCTACTGGCAGAATACACTAAGCATATGGTTATCAAATGTTGCTTAACCTACGTGCTAAAGAAGTCAAGACACAATAAAAGGATTGGTGCCCAGAACCTCAGCTGGTGTGAATTAGCATAGCAGCATGGAACTGATGTTACTATTGACATACGTAAACTGAGTAACCAGACCCTGCTGAAAACTGTTATATGTCCTATTTCTGAACCTCATCTAGCCAGTTCACAAACACATGAACATAAAATCTATTGGAAAACCTATATACTGTCATACATGAATACAGAGTAATTTCCACTACTCAACACGAAAAAAAAAAAGCTGACTGGAAGTATTATTTTTCATTCAGATTCAAAATTTTAATACCAAATTTCAGCAACACAAAAAGGCTTTCAACCCACTCTGATTAATCACTGTAATCAAATATAAAATTCAGGTAGTCACTTACATTGCCAAGCTGCATTTCAAGAACTGAATGGATAAAATATTTTTTCATTCATTGTTGTTTTACTGGCAAAGAAAAATATTTGTAGCAACACGTGTATATTATATCTCACTAAAGGTTGCACAGTCATGTCAGCATCCCCACTAGTCTAAATTTTTAGAGGATTAAGCAAGTACTACTGCAAGAAGGTGACTGGTGGAGGTATGAGTTAAACTGAAATTACTCAAATTGCATGTATTAACAACAAGAAATGGTTCATTCATCTATCACAAATCCGCATGGACAAGAAATGTAGTAATAATGGGAGACTGGGATTCCCCATATTAGCACTGCATAAGTTTCACTGAGATATGACACTGAGATTACTTTTTCAGACATCGTAAAAACCTGCCTTTTAGAGTAATTGTTCGGAAGATGCAGGAGAGTGAAGCTGTTTTGATTGCTGACTCCATGAACAACAGACAAGCTGCCTATAACAGTGACCAAAGCATGAGCAAATTAAGTATCTTTGGAGAAGAGAAAAAGCCAAAAGTCCATCACATATCATTAAGTTTTAAAAAGGGAAACTACATAAAATGAGTAACTTAAAGAAAATTAACTGTGCAGCTAAAAAGGTAAATGCTTGCAGGTGGCATAGAAAAAAAAAATACCATAATTAGAGGCTCAGAGTATATTTATACTGCTACAGAAGACTTTAAAAGAAACAAAAAAAGCTTTCTACAGTTGCAATAAGGAAAAGGATGGTATTAGAGGTAAAAGAAGTTGTGTCTAAAAAAGGAAAACAGAAAACAAAAGAAAGGAAATTCTGGCAAATTAAATAGAAACCACAAATGTTGACCTACTAACCATAGAGTGGAATCCATTGCTTAAATCACCACTGATGCTAAAAAGTAAACTGAAATCCACTCTAGTTCATGTTAGTGTGCCAGACTGCAAACTGCACAGCCTCTTGAGCTGCTACACGTGCTTTTCTGCTCATGCTTTTCTGCTCATCCTGCTCTGAGTATGGTGATTTATAATAGTGGGTGGAATAGATCGGTAGCCACTTCATCTCAGATCAACTAGCTCAATCCACTGTCATACAAAAGTTAACACTTTCATGCTTGCCCTAAAAATCTGCTAGATACCTCGTTCCCTGACACCGCACTTGGCTAGAAGGACCTCTTGTCTGACCAGAACAGCTGCTCTAAAGTGCAAAACTGTCAGCAGAAGTTTCGTGACGTTTATTTTTCCTACAGACACTTCATAATCCTCCTGAAAAGATACTTCAGTGTGCCTGCTCATATGCTTCTTCATAACAGTGACCTCATCCATGTCTAGAGGGATCCTTGTAATGCACCTATGTCTCATAAGCACTTCTCCTAAAACACCTATGCCTCATATTTATTGACTCCATATGGAATACCTCTTACGCAACAGGGAGGGGAATGAAAGTGCCTCAGCTGATGGGAAGGGACGGCGATATGCTGTTGCCTGGGACAATCTACGCACAGGGCTATTCCTAGGAACACCACCTGAGGTTCAGCAACATTATCAGCCATAGAAGTGCTATTAAATTCAGTTCTTTAAAGCTAAATATTTCACTGCCAGCTGACTTTCACATGCCACTGCATCCGAAGTCTATATGAGCAATGTTAAAAATTTGCAGTGCATCTATTAAGTAGACACTATGATAATTAGAATAATGTAATTGAGCTGCTTTTTTTGTTGTTGTTTTTAAAAATCTGACATGCTGAATTAAAGTTGAAAGAAACCCAAGACTGTTGTCTTCAGCATTCCTGTGTGACGGCAGGGTAAGCAATTTTTCCAGATAAGATTTCAAAACCATCAGAAGCCTTTTTGTACAGCTCCTCACAGGCAGTGGTGAGGGCTTTACAAATCAGTATTTCTAGTTTTTGCAGCTTTCCAATTTTCTTTTTTTTTTTTTTTTTGATTTTGCTTTATACAAAAGATTATCTGAAAGTTTTCCAGCTGAGCTTTGTACTTAGATTTGTAAGACACCTGGCCAGTATTTTTGGCTCATAAGTCTTTATAAAGAGGAATACAGTCATTTATACGCACATTCCACAAAATAACTTAAACAGTGCTTTTTGAAACAGATGCACTTTTCCATCCTTGTTATCTCTAGTGGCCACAGGACGTTACACTTTTCAGATTGCAAGTCACTGCTGAAAGAAATGTGTTTTAAAGACGATACCTAACTGTTCTGAATGAAGAAATAGGACGCCTGGCAAACGAGCACAGACACACTGTTCTAAACAGAGAGAACACAGTACTGGCACATGCAAGTGTGAGACAAGAAAAAGGGGAGTGAGTTAGAGAGCTGGAAGATGAATAGAGAGGGGCACTTAACCGCAAAATACAAAATACTGCATCATCTATAAGGATGGAGAGAATGGAAGATTTGTAAAATGAATAAATAGGGTTTTTAATGCATAGATATAATGGGTCTGGGACAAATAAGACAGATGAGAATCATCAGAAAACTGCTGAGGGTGCAAAAGTACTACTTAGATTTGCATGTATGCAGATGGAAGCAAAGATGTGCTTTAAGGAGCTACTAGCTCTTTTCATGTCTTTACCACACAACATACTACAATGTATTCGATTTCTTTGGTTACATTCTGTCAATTTTTTCGAAAGAAACAGTAAGAATTGGGTAGATGCCAAAAAAATACACCTATACTTTGTTTTCCATTTCTCATTCACCCAGCATATTCTGTTTATGTAAGCATGTGCTTTTTCTACAACTGGAAGACAGAGATAACATGAGAGCAGCAGCACCATATCTGTACAGAGAAAACCAGACATCCAGATGAAGATCCATACAGCCAGTGCTGGACTGCACAAACAAGACAATGGTTCTCAATATGCAACCCTAGAGCATCCCTTCTCAAGTGACAAGTGAAAGAATGAGAACAGAGAAGAAGGCATTATACAAAAATGTGTGCAATGTAGGAACAGTAAAATATTTTCCCGTAGTACCTACAGCTTTAATTCTGTTATTTATTCCAAAGAACTAATCAGAAATGGAAATCAGACATCACATTTAATACAACACTGCAACTAACCCTTTACATTACTGCTTCTATTGTTTCTTCTCTTACCTACTGTTTTCTGAAGTATTTTGGGTTGCAAGAGATACTGTGTGAAAGCTACATAGTTAAAGTGTTAGAATATAAAATCCTAAAGAGCAATGCTGAATATTAGCCCTGGTTAAAGTCAGCTATTTGGAGGACACCTAAAAATCACATTCCCCCCACCATACTACACAGAAACAGAAATGCTGATTTACTATGTATTAAGAACAAATTTCCATTTAAATGTATACTTAGCACACCCAAATATAGCCTTAAGATACAAAAAAAAAAAACAAAAAACAAACTGATTGGATAAGATCAACTTAAACTTAGGATAATTTGTTTAAATTACTATCATTGCCCTAATCTGTTAAAAAAATAAAAATGGAGTGTATCTGAAATAATTTTACGAGAAATCTATTAGAAGCTTTTACTGTACCATCACACATTTCCTCTCTACCTTCTCACACTCAGGTTTCGTTTTTTTTTATTACATCTTTAGTTAAATAACTAAAGAAATACAAATAACTAGCAGAAACACTAAAGATCTTTAAACATACATTTCAGCACCTTGTAGAGGTTTTGTAGCTTTTTTTTTTTAATACAATATAGTTATTCATAGTTTACTTCAGAATACAATACAACAGACTATGCTGACTTCAGCAGCAAAACATTCTCTCTTTAACAACAGACTGTGGTTTCAACTAGTAACTAAACCTGCGACACAGGTACACAAGCGCTGAGCTTTCACACCCCCCCCCCCCCCCCCCCCCGAAAAGTTTACCTGTGATGTTGAGTGTCAAAATAACCCTTAGAATAATGAGAAATCCAAAGATCAATCCTTATTATGACATCCTTTCTGCAAATGGCATGTTTTCTGTTCAGATAACAGTTAAACACTATTTTCTGGAGAGGTGGATATGTGATGATTCATCTGCATTTGCCTGAACATGTATATGAATCTAGCACTTGAATAAATAACATCTGTATACCATGCCCACGTCTGCAAAGCACCAAACACTGTATGGACATGTATTCTTTTATCAACAGCGAAGAACAGGATTTCTAAGGGCTTTGTGGTTGGTTCCCCACATCTACGCTGCTGAAACTGTTCCAAGCCAACAGCTAGTATGAACACAAAAGAAAAGACATTTATTCAGTAGTAGCTGTGGTTCTACAAGATGCGTGCTCTCATTCACAGGGGATCAGGCAGCAGTTGTGCCTATTTCACCTGTTCTGTACAAGGTACATAGCAGAGTGTGTAAGTGTAGGGTGTTTTCAATCTCCCTTCAGGTCCTTTGCTGACAGAAGTGTTATTAATTATGCAAAGCCCCCAGAGAGGGAATGGAAGCCCAGAACTAACTGCAATCAGCCATTTATTTTGAAAGAAAAACCTGTGAAGTAACTCCTTTTTCGAAAAAGTTAACATACACTATTTCTGCAGCAAAAACTGTTCCCAGAGACCCTGCCACCAGCTTCAGTTCCTGTCTGCCAGAATGCCATGGGTTCTGTGACCCCCAGTTCCTACAGCACCAGAAGCATCTGTGGAAACTGTTTCTGAGGATTTCCTCCTTGCCTTATTGTTAGAGCAGGCAAATCTGTCCTTTGGGTTTTGTAGGTCTAGGCCTCTGGAAGTGCCAATTCTTCCAAACTCCCAGGAAGACACACACTTCAAACTAGTCTTCCAGTCAGCTCCAGAGTCATCTCCATTACTTGGAGTTAAATAACTCTCCACCTAGAAATACGGCAGAACCCCTTCATGCTCTGTGACTAGGACCTTGCTTGAGTAAGACCCCTCAAGATTCCAGATTCCTTCATAAAGTACAAGAATACCAACAGCAAAATTACACAGCTCAAATCAGACACAGTCCTGTACACTGAGGTACAGAGAATATCCATGCACAAAACCAATTTGCCACTACACCTGAAATGACAGGAAATGCATGAACAATCACAGATACAGAAAAAAAGGGAGCATTTTACACTGAGAGAGGATTTTGTAAAGCCAGGTACCTGAACTATTTCCAGTACTGGAAAGCAACATTAATGAACTAACGCAGAGGTTTGCACCAATGATGCTGGAAAAGCCAGGTATGACCAGAACGATATTGAGGGGATAGGTGAATACAGTGAGATGCTGAGGAACTGTATGTTTCTTTTGAACTTTATTAGGCTAGAATCAACCATTTTCCAGGCTCCAGTGTTATTCTTTCCATTACGGTAGGTTGCAGCAGGGAGTGCTACTTCTCTGAGAAGTCTCTTTGTAAAAAAGTCCCATGGGAAGGGACAAGCAAAAGAGCAATGAATATTCTTCACTTAACTGCATCAAGATACCACTTGCCCTATATTATCCTGACCCACACTACAAGGAAAAAGATGAAATAATAGGCAGTAGATCAAGAGTTGCATATACATAAAAGAAGAAAGATCCACTGATATCTCAGACAGGATATAAACCTTTACACAAAAAAAAACCCACCACATACCCAAAGAAACCACACTCCTCTCCAAAGAATACCTGAATTCTAGGGCGGACAGAGAGCATCTTTAAAATTTATGGCTTCCTTTGAAGGAAGGCTACTGATAACAGTATTGAAGATGCTTAAAACAGGATCTGTAATCAAGCTATTGTCACTTTGATTAAGTGAATTAAGGCTTGCTTTTGCACACCTATGATGGTGGAGTGCCTTTGAGTGTCACTGAAAAGCCAGGTTACTTCTAAAAAAAAGTACCTGAAAGCAGGAAGATGATGTTCTAGTGATGCCCCAGTTCTCATGACTTCATCAACGAGAAACAACAGCAGGTATTTGTCAAGTGATCCCAACAGAAAGGGAAACCCAGCTTCTGCAAGCTTCTCTCTACCTCTGAATCTGACTTGCAGTTTTACTAACAGGTCCCAGCTTACACCTGGTGTAAGCTTTTCACTGGAAAGGAAACAGTATATAGCAAAAATATAGCTCACATAAATTTTTTAAGAGACAAATAATATCAGTTAACTAAAACATGTTACTGCAAGAGATTTTTTTAAGCACTCTCCACTCACATGAGAGGCTAATCTACCTATTCAAAATTGTGATTTAATGAAGGTATAATCATGTCTTTTAAATTTTGGGGTTCTGGTGCTCAAGATAAGTCTTAATTCTGCAAATCTCCAATTACTAATTGTTTTCTTTACATTAGAAATTGCCACATGATGTTTGCTGCTACTAGTAACAAGCTACAAGGCTAGGCTTTTTTGAGAGCATCCTTGAAATTTGCACCATTTTGCTACTTCTTGAAAATGAACTACTAAATATGACTACAGCTAAAAAGACCTTAACTAACTACTCCATACGAGGCCAGGAAGAGTTCTATACACTGAAGTTAATGAGTTTAAATCCAAACTTGCATATGAAAAACAACTAATTATTCTGTCTGAAACACAGGCTTGTAAAACTCTCAAATTACTTGTAAAACGGTCTGCTACACACGAGTAAGATGTTTAAATGACTTGTTTGACTAGATGCATTCACCATGAAATTGATTCTTTTAAAGCATTATTTTTAAACTTGATACAAGCTAACTGTGTAAACTGAAAATGGGGAAAAAATCTGGCATTATAAAGCATAGGTTTCAGTATGAGTTTAGTATTTTATGAGGTTGAGGGTTACTTGAATGAAAAACTCATCAAGAACGAACAGTCATTTGCAGGGCAGTAATTTAAAGGTTTAATACGATTGAACTATTTTGCTATTTCTATGCCGAGATGTACCATATAGGGTCTAGTGTACTAGAGTTGCCTGTGCAGCTCCAAATAGTACAAAGACAGTGAAAAAATAAATAGAACATCCTTCAGCCACAAGTACCAACAATAAATCAGAGTTGCTATTTTTTTACGGTCTGAAAGTAGCATTAGATTGTGGCTTTATATCTGACACTTCCGGTTAGATTTAGTACTATTATTTGGTTGTGTCTTTTAGGCAGTTGATGGCATGAGAAGGGGATAACTAGCAACAAGCTACTGAATATTCCTCTGTCTCCGGCTCAGGGACTCAGTTTTTAACCTTATGGTGGTCCAGATTTTAAAGAAGAAACCACTGCAAAGAGGTCATGGAGTTGAATTTATAAAAAAAACCAACCAAATATAAAAATCTATTTTTCGATAACATTTTAGATTTGAATGTTTACCATGGTCCTATAAATACAGAGAGCTAGACCATGTCAGGGTTACTGAACAGTATAGAATTTGCAAAGTAATGTTTTATGTTTGCAACGCTAACTGGAAAATCATCATTTGGTTTTCAATGAATCAGTGTACTAACAGTACATTGCTTATAATTCACAGATGCTTTAGTGACTTAAACCAGAGTCTATCTGCTAATAGCTAAAATTTGAAATCTCGCTAATGTGACATTTCCAATTGTCCTCTTAAACCAATAGATTACCTCATTACAAGATGAAGCACTAACTAACAACAGGTTATTTTTAAAAATCAATACAATGAGTAAAGTGTTTCATACATTGCTCTAGAAAAGCTGGAAAAGATACTATGCTGCCTGCTGTAAAACTGATTTGGAGAAGAATCAAATTCTCAGACTTTGGATAAGGAAGTATTTGCACATTGTACAGTAGTTTACTCAGCATCCACCAGCCATGCTGTTTTATAGGCCCAGTTGTAGACAGATTAATAGAAAGGACAGTGTCCTCATGATGTCAGTCAGACCACAGGCAATGAGCAGGAACTGGAGAGGGGAAGTAGTGAGAGGTGTGAAGAGATCAACCACATAAAATGGCTTTAGATGACTTACGAGCTATAGCACATCCTGCTTCTAAAGATGTCTAATCCATCATAGCAGAAATGACATCATATTAAAAAGATTCCATCCCAGCTGGTAGCGTATCAGCTTCGCATTTGCCAACTAGAAAGCACAAATCTGAAAATGGACTTGATGGTGCTTGGAAGCAGAGTATACTGAAAAATGTGTAATGCTCAGAAAAATCAAGGTGAAACACTGACATTTGTCACAGGAAACAAAAAATGGTTTATTGGTTCCCCTGATAAGCTTTAAAATGTATTAACAGGATCTATTGGTAAAAGGTATAAATACAATCAAACGGGTTGAGATTAAAGACACATGCAGAACATACAAGTACAACTGGATCCTACAAAAAAATCCACTGTCTGGTGGTCTGACTGGATCTTCAGCTATTCTAGGAGGCAGAGAGGTAGCAGTTCTTCTATTCTATACAAAAACCATGCAACACCATAACACTTCTGGTAGGATTTCTGTATTCCATTTTTTATTATAGGTTAATATAGGTGAATTTTGTGAACTTTATCATAAGGGTTAGTTAAAACACTAAATTCCTTCCCATTTAGCCTTGTCTGTAGTTATGGATACAGTATATGATGATAAAAAGGCAATGAAACTATATTTGAAGTTGTATTGTTCTACTAATATAGCCTGTACACTCACAAGTCATATAAACCCAATCCTTACTTCTGTGAACACAGTCATTCACTTTGCAAAATGAATTTTCTAACCTAAAGGGTAAGTACGAATAATTCAATTATTTTATTTTCATTATCCACAGTATATAATTTATCACCTAAGTCATTTGGTTTGCCTTCTTCACCAGATGACATTTTAAAGCATGGCAGTAACAAAGAGATAACTCAATAAACAACACTTGTGTTTGTGCACAAATACCCTGGATGACATGGAACGTCTCATTCTCTTTCTTTCACTACTCACATTTATAGATGACAGTAAGTTTATAATCAGTTTTGTAATTAAGTCATGCTCGATAAAACAGTATAAGAAACATAGAAAATTGCACTTCAGCTACTACATGTTAGTCCACACACAAGAAGAACATCTCAATTTGCATCATATATAAAGGGAAAGTGGCAGTATCATTAAAATTGCTGCACAAAAATGCCCAACTGAAGCAAGAGGAGATATACAATGTCTTGTTAATGTCATACCCAATACTGTTTCAATTCATTAAGCACTTTCAACATCTTGATGTGCTATAAAGAAGTAAAAACTCTTGGTCAAGTAATTTTTTTTTTTACGAACAGTTCATCTTCCTATTACCAGTCCTAATCTGTGGAGATATGCACACATCCAGTGCAACACAAATCCATTTTACAGAAAGAAAAAAACATTTTTTACTTTGATACCGGCACATTCTAGCCACTTACACTTTGCAACACACTGTGATACCACAGTGATACAGACCATGCCTCCATCTGATAGGGATAAGTCTGGAACATTTTGAATCCTAGTTTGTAATTACAGCTGAGGATGTTCAGAAGCAGGAAACTGCAAGAAGAATTAGTAGAGGACATCAAACAGAAGAAAAAAAAAATATCCCTTTCCATACAATTGCCAGCATTAATATATTTTAGGATCATGATCTAGGCCACCTTCCTGCAGAAGGAAGTTTGCGCGAAGAAGGAGAGGTCAAACCTAGAATGACATGGCTTACTGAATGACCAAATAGAAGTTTACATATTTCCTTTATGGCTGCTGGCACTGTTTTTGGCCTAGAAGCCTCTAATGAACAAAGAGAGCTCTGATTCCTTCTGGAGCCATTCATATGTGATTAAGATCCAACAATACAGCACTTTGATCCACTGAGCAACAGAAGGATCGGATGTTTCCTGAAGGAGTCATTTCGGGTGAAAGGGGAGGAGAAGAAAGGAAGAAGGGAATTTTCACGATCAGGTCAATCTGACTGAGACAGCACTCTTCTCAATCTGACGTGCATTGTACTCTCATGAGAGTCTGAAGCTTTGGAAAGATGACAGACAACTGAGGTATGGAAAGGGGTGAACTGCGGTATCAGTGTCTCAAGTACAAAGAATAAATTTATCTTTTGAAAGATGAAATAAGATTCATTTTCAAGAGAAGGAAACTGAGTTAGCTGCTGCAAGCAACAAAGGGGGACATACAAACAGACAATCATTACAGCAAATTGGATAACATCCTTCATAAAGATGCCTGAAAAGCTTGCAGTACCATAGTCAAAAATACATGCTTCCTCACTCTGATGTAGCTGAAAACAGCAGGAGATGTATGGGTAGGTCTATCAAAAAAAAAAGATCTCAGAGAATGAACACCTGGTTGCTTGAAAGTAATCTTTCTATCTTGACACCAATATACTTCACATAACCCAAGCGAATTAAAGACCTGTTTGAAGTTAGAAGAGCATGTACATGACGCACCATTTGGAGGAGTATTTACTTTTTTTCAACAGACATAAGTATTAAGCACAGGTGATGGATTCAGATCTACAGGAATGAACGGAGGCTGGAATGTCTAGACGACCAGGAAAGCATAACACAGGTGTGACAACTCTGGTAGACTATCACATTCCAACATTTTCAGTCTAAACTAAGTAATTTCCATCATCTGTTGATATAAAAGCAGAAGGGGGAAAACATATTTGGCTTTGTCTACTACTAATGTCTACTCTTAATAATTTATTTTGGAAGCTAGCTCTCCTTTTCATATTTGGGTTGGATGCTTCCAAGTCCACCTGGGGATGGCTCAGCTCTCTGGCTACCCAGTACAATAGTTTTCAGTTCAGACAACACTTAAGTTCTCTGTAACTGGTTTAGCCAGCCTGCTCATACTTGAATGCTTTTTATATGTCTGTCCTACTGGACAGCAGGTAACTTTTTGCTTAACAGAAAATGTTTGTATTTGACATTTACACTCCAACTTCTTAAATCCCTTGCCAATTTATGTGTGCTATGATTCCTCATGTACAAATCCAGCAAAACACACTGTCTTTCCTCAGATGATTCTTGAAAACCAGCCATATGGTAGAGCTGCACTGACAGGCAACTACCAACAGCTGGAAAGTTGAGGTGAAAACAAAGGGATGAACAAAATGCTATCTTGTCCTGGTTTCAGCTAGGATAGATACTTTTTTCCAGGAGTATAGGATCACCTTCTTTGCTTTGACAGGCCAGCTGGAACACAGGGTGCAAATGTATTTTCATTCACTGGCATGAGCTCAGTCTGCTTCATTTGCTATTCAAACTTCACTGTAGCATTAGACTTGTCCATGTGACTCATGGACAAAGGTGAATGCTGCACAACTGAAGCCCTCCACATATGCACAGTGAACAGAGCATACATTGAAATTAGGTCAAGTTTGACCAGCAGAAATGGAAGCAAAAAGAGACAAGGAGACTACACATTGGATTTTTTAAAGTATTTTTCTTCTTCCATAATTCAGCTCAAAAGAGAGCTGAGGAAGGTAGGAACAGGTGAAGAAATAGTAAAAGACAGAGGCAACAGGCAGCAAAAGAAAGACATGCTCCATTAGGAACATGTCAAGACAGAGGGAAAGATGCAGAACTCACAGCAGAAAGTTCAGATCATTAGTTTCAGATCAGTTTTGTTTACTGGAAATTGCAAGAGGCTGATATGAGGCATTATTGTAGATGTAGAACTCCATCTTCCATTACAGCTACTTGTTTATCTTCAGCGTTTCCCATTTATTTAGGAAGTCAGTTGAAACTTCTCATTCAATAAAGCCCACATTTTGGGACAAAATCCAGAGGTTAAAAAAAAAATTTATTTTGCAAATGGTACTGAGGAATACCACACTGCTCCCTCTATTTCAGACTCGCCTTAATCTGAAGAAGCTTCAATGTGAGCAAAGTTTTTAAGACCAAAGCTCATTCAAGAATGCCACTCCGAACTGCAAATCACTTTATTATTCATGCTTGTTCAACAAAACCACTATGAATTGCAAACTATCATCATGACATTCCCTGAAAGCACAGCAGAAATAAAAATATAGTAACATCCGATATGAACACAGGCTGAGCAAGTTGGGGCTGTTCAGTCTGGAGAAGAGAAGGCTGCGTGGAGACCTCACAAAAGCCTTCCAGTCTCTAAAGGGGGCTACAAGGATACCAGAGAAAGACTTTTCATCAGGGACTGTAGCAACAGGACAAGGGATAATGGGCTCAAACTTAAACAGAGGAAGTTCAGGTTGGATATGAAGAAGTTCTTTACTGGCAGGGTGGTAAGGCGCTGGCAGCGGTTGCCCAAAGTGCTAAATGCTCCATCCCTGGCAGTGTTCAAGGCCAGGCTGGACAGTGCCTTGGGTGACATGGTTTAGTGTGAGGTGTCCCTGCCCATGGCAGGGGGGTTGGAATTTGATGATCTTAAGGTTCTTTCCAACCCTAACTATTCTATGATTTACCATCCTTACATGCAGTTACAGATAACAGAACACCTACAACAATAAACCATTATTAGGGAGAAGTTAAAACATTCAAAACATGTCTTCAATTCAGATCTTGGGTTTTGATGTTTTTTTTGTTTGTGCATTGGTTTGTTTTTTTTTCTGTAAACTGTAACCCATAAGCACTATGACCTCAGCAAATTTACTGCTATATTCTTACCTTCATTTGAAGGGCATTATCTACTTTAAGCATCATTTATGCAGGCATAAATAAGCTCCAGGCAGATAGAAATTGCAAAAGGGACACCAGATCTCTGTCTTAAAAACAATTTTTTTGGATTCTAGATGTCTTTTGTGCAAGAATACCATCTGATGTTAGAGATACTAATGAAGGAAATGTCATATATCCCTTCAAGCTACATACTATTTTCCCAGTTCTGCAGATGGAAAGCTGAAAGTAGAGATTAAAATCCTCAAACTGGCAAGTTATTTCATCAAGTGTCTGATTACCAGTTGTGAGCAGTCCCACTCAGGTGAGTAAATACATCACTTCTGACTTGCATTTTTTTCCAGTTCTTCCCACCCACCCCCATCCCAAGTATGCTGGAGTAAGTTCAGCCAGGTAATGGCTAGCCAGAAGAAAAACAACACTTCTTTTTAGGAACTGACACCAGCTCAGACTTGTTCTTTTCTGAGTCTGTGCCTTGGAGAAGTTCAGGAAACTTGTCATCTCTACACAGAAACTGTCTCCAAAAATAGCCTAAAATACATTCACTTACAAATGGGCTCTGGCAGCACCTGGATCTGGCAAATCTTGTGACCCAAGGAAGGAAACAAGACAGGTGAGTTCGTGAGGAGCTATGACATGTTTCTGTGTTTTCCTTAGGTCATTGTTTTTTTGGAAGACACAAGGAATTATTTATGCTTATCATATAGCTATTCAGTAAATTCCTTATAAAGGAGTGAATATATCCAGACTCTTGGTCAGTAAAGGAGACAAAAGTTAGATTGCCAGGCAGGTAACAACACAAAAAGGTGGAGAGGACTGGTTTGCTCTGCAGACAAATATAACCTGTCTCTCTTTAGTTCAGATATTGAGAAGCAGTAAATCATAGTAATTTGGAATTATGGAAAATTTAGAAATATTTTACTAATCTCTTTCCCAGTACATGGGGGTGTAATGGGAAATAATGAATTATACATTGTAAATACAGTAATCTTTCCTACCCACATCCCTCAACTTTTTCACATTATTGCGATATGACCATATAGAAGTGCTAATTTTCTTTTCCCTTCCAGATTAAGTTTGAACAGAAAAATTCAACAAGTTTAAAGTAGATTAAGACCAAGTTTATACAAACATTTCATTGGCAAGTATGTATCTTATGGGTAAATGTATGTATAAAAAACTACAGTATGTCAAACAATTTTTGTCCCATTTCCCCACATTGACACCTGTATTAGGAGTCCCAGTACTATGTAATATGTATTCACCACACATACAGTTGTTCAAAATGTAGCTGAGACTTCTGCTTGGCACAGAGCCAAGAAGACAAGATACTAAAGTCTATTAACACTGCATCATGACTGTGAATTAAAGAATCCTGTGGAACCATAAAGTGTCTAGAAAGAAAATGAGAAAAATAATAAAATTTGATCAGCAGGTTAATATATTTTTATTAGTGCCTGGCAGCAGACTAGTAATAGACCATTTAAACGTGTACAGCAATATAACTGACTTGTGTCAGACTCACAGGGGTGAAAAAGTCTGCAGAGAGTATTTATAGCTAATAAGAACATAACAAAACAAAAACAAGAACCTGACTAGACTTAGCATAGATTTTATCTGTATTTCTCAAGCTGATATTCTCCAGAGGATAAAGATTCTCTAAAGGAATCAAAACATTACCGAATGCTTCCAGGCTATCAATGACAGTAATTACACAGCAAGCACTGCTGTGAAACTAGTATTCCCACTTTAAAATCCCAAACTATTTAAAAAGCTCAAAACACAACTCTCCCCACACCAAACTCTGTCTAAACAAGGTAAAAATAGCTGTTCCATGCAGAGAATTTGCCCAGTCCACAAGATGAATGCTGCAAGCTAGAACTATGTCTCTGTCAGTGGCTGCAAAAAGTAATATTTCAAAGCATGTCTGGCCCATTTGTCAAGAATTTTACAGCAAGTATCCAAAACAAAATTACTACCTTTTTTCGTAATAGATTATGAAATGGGCATAAATGATTATTTTAAATTAGATTTTATATTTCCTCAAACACTTTGGTCTTGAGCAGCCGAATTTTATGGTTTTAGAAAGTCTTGTATTAAAATACTGAAAAGACTGTATTTAAAAAACCAAGGATGTTTAAGAAGTTTCAGGCTCTTTTTCTTGCATTCCCACTTCTGTTCTGTGACATTACAAAGCTAATATTAATTAATTTTTGCTACTAACGCATTTGAGAGGTTTGTGGATGAAGAGTTTATGAACACAAGTGAAGATTCTTCAAGTAAATATAAACAGAAAGTCAGAATATTAGCTGAGTATGGAAACTTTAACAGTAGATTTTTGTTGTCTTTCTTCCCCACCAAAATGGTCTTACTGTTTGTTTAGACATTTATATATTTTTATATAGAATTTAAATATAGAAAGGAAAAATATCAAAGAAAAAGGAGAAAATAAACATAGCCTGTTTATCCCTCTTCATTCCTTCTCCTCCCCCCCCCTCAATCAAGTGCCTTTCCTGTGCTTACCTTGTCCTGATCTTTCAAATCCACCCAACTGGACAAGAACCATCTGCTGCAGCACCACAGCCCACAAGGCCAGGAATAGTGTGGAGAACCATAGCATCACCTAGCCCACAGGCTGTTTTCTCACGATTGCTGAAAACGTGTCCAAGAGCCAGGTCATACTGCCTTCCATCTCCCACAGAACAGATTGCAGTGACTCAGGATCCTTCTGGGTCAGCAGTTCGCTGGGCCAACCTGCCACTGCTGTACACAGAACTAATTCACTCCTCTTACAGCCACTCCACCAAGCGTATTTTCAAATCATTTAAATGTGTTCTGGCAGACAGCTATGACAAATAAGTGCCTCTTAGCAGCAGACTGAAGTAAAGCTTGGGGACATTCAACAAGAACAGACATGCAGTTCAGTTTAACACTGGACAACTCATTTTTGTTAACATTTTGTTTTTACATGGTGCTGCATCAAACTACGCAAAACACTACAGTGGTACCACATAAACACATTTTCTTGGTGTTTCTTGAGGACCTCCTAGAACAAAACCTGGAGTCGTAACACCTTGCTGTGCTAAAGCAATGGTTATTTTAGAAACTTGATTAATTCATTCTAGGTCAGTAAAGCATGCATGCATTTATGTGAGTTAACTTCACAAATAGGGTATGAAAATGATACAAAGAAAGGGAGAGGTTACTGCCAGAAAGAGAACACCTTTAAATAATATAAATGAGTAACTTCCATAGCAGAACTCCTCAGATGGAATTATAACGTATGCTTCCTTTTTGTTCCCTGCTTACTATGCAGCAGAACTTCTTTGGCAGTTAAAATTTAGTATATTAGTAATATTAGTAAGAAAGATGTTTATATACTGACCTTCCCTTACGTTCTCCTCATTCTCTCCCTAAACACACACACAAAGAAGACACAGAAATCAACTGAACTGCAAAAAAGCCCAAATAACTCCTCAAATGTTTTCAAAACAATTTTCATGAAAAAGATCCAGGTGCAACCCAAAGTCAACAAAGGAACTTTCCTTTTGGTATTCTGTATGGAAGGAAATTATATGAAATCATCCAGAAACACAGCTATCATAATCAAATTAAATAGCATTGTCTTTCTTTGGTGTTATGTAAGACGTTCACTGCAGCCTCTCTATGATAATACTCTAATGATGGCAGTACCAAACCTGAATTGAAAGCATGATATAAAGCAACACCATAACTATCTAATTAGTACCATAAACATCACCTATTTTTCCAGTTTAAAATATGACTAATCCATTAAAACTTATGTATTATACTAAAACAGGTTTGAGATACATAAACTGAAGTACAGGAACAAGGAAATGCCCTGTTTCACTACTTTAAAAAATATTTTAAAAGCCAGTATAAAATTCTGGAACATCAAAGCAAGCCAGCAAATCCAAGCTTATTTCAATTCAGTATCAGCACTCAGGAACCAGAAACAGGAGGCAAGGAAAAAGCCAAGGAAATTATTTCCCCAAGGATTTGTGATGTCTGCAAACGGGCAGAAGGAAGTTGACTGTTAGCATCAACAGAAGCAATAAAACAGAGGCTGGGAATTCACCGTCCTCTGTTCACCTCCATGGCAAATTACTTTCAGTGGTGCTTTTCTACTCTTGAAAAGGGTTCCAGCAGTTCCAAACACAGAAATAGTTACAAAAAACCACTCACAACTTTGCTGGCTGCTTGTCAGAGTCTTTCACTGTTGACAGGTGTTTCCTTGATAGCTATAAGCAATATAGCAAAGTTGATTTGTAGACTAAAACGAAGATGATGACTTGAAGCACTGGTAGCTGACCTGAACACAAATGTCAGGAAATATGGCAAAAGATCTTCATCTGGGACAAGTGAGGAGAAAAGCACAGTGGAAGTCATACCTCAGACAACAATGTTCTCATTCCAACCTGAAGATCTGTGGTCCTTTAACACTATAAGGTAGCTGGCTCTCTAATGACAGCTTCTCTTTTCAAAGATAACAATAATTTGATGCTAATGACAACAGAAGTTTAATGTCTGTGCTTACAAACTAACTGAATGGGCCACAAAGTAACAACCTCTTAGGCCACAGGCTGCAAGCCAGAAGGAAGCATTCCTCATCTGTTTGCTACAGCTGGTAGCTCTTCCTTCTCCTGGAGGATGAGACCTTGTCTACTGCAGGACAACCAGGAATGAGGAAAGGGCAAGCACAACACAGCCAGTAGACAGAAGAGAGGCAGCAGCCACTGTGCTATCCAAGCAACTATTTCTGTGTATTGGCTTTCTGTTTCAGGCAGGTATCTCAGGCTCGGAAGAACTTATTTTCTGCTTTGAAGGTTCTGATGCTCCAAAGCAAAAACTCTAAAAATGTCTGCTAAGTCTTGGCAACTACCAGAAATGCTGTGACAATGAAGTAAGAACTGTTCATAGAGATCACGTCCTCCCCTTTGAGGGCAACTACAAGTTCATTAGCAACTGTTCACATGGGAAGGTTTGCCAGGTTATGCTTGCTTACAGGCTGCTCATGCAACAGCAACAGGACCAAGTGCAAAAGCGCTCAAGTGAGAAGAGTTCTTAGATGAAAAGAGAGAAATGTCAACCTGAAGAAACTGGACTTTTTCTGAGGGGAAAATCCCCATGGAAACTCTCCCAGATCTCATGTGAGACTACATGTTTTCTAGCTAGGAGCTCAGGAGGCTCATATAAATTATTTGCACAGAAAACCAAATCCAGATAAACATACACAGAACTGCATGAAAAGAGTACCAGCTGCAAATGAACAAATCAACTATCTTAAAAAACTGAGCTACAGAAATAAAGGCCAACCTTTTTCACTTATTCCAAGCTCCGGACATTCATTGTCTGATTTGTCAAAGTTCTTAGCATTTTGTAGCACTTCCTAAATCCAAAGTACCTACTGAGTCTTTGATTGACAATATTTAACACAGAGAAATTTTCTCAAGTAGGTACTGAGAAGAGAGAACTGGGAGAACACAAAACATGGAACCACTCAAAATTGCTAGGTTTCACTGATTTATTTGGCATTAGACAAAAATTCTGTAACAAAGGTACAGATAAAGAAGCATTCACTTACTTCAACCAGATACTTCTTTGTTCATTGCCTTGCACATCCTCCCTAAGTGGTCCTATTCCTTTCTCCAAGGATCACCAGCAGAGACCAGGATTAAGTGAAACACTAAGAAAAACTGCCATATTCAGTAAGGCTTTTAAGCTTAAGCTGAACTTCCAAGTATTTGAACTGTTCCCTTAGTAGTTAAAAAGACATTGGAGAGCTTTAAGAATAGAGATGAGACCCTAGTAATCTCTAAAAATAAGTCCTTGTTTAAATGATTTGCTGAATCAAGGTTTAAACACTATAAAGTATTACTAACGGCTAATCTCCAAAAGAATTCTTGCTGAATCTTACTCTTTTCCCTTACCACAGAAGCATCGCTATGTACTTCAGCCTGCTTGATGGCCTGTTTTTGGCTCTCCACACTTGGTAGTAAGCTCTGTGATACACAATTTTCATAAAGACACCGCAGAGCACGCTGCAGAAGCAGGGTGACATGCAGGAATGATAAAACCACAATATCAGGTGACATTAATATTTCACCAATGCAGTAGGCTAAAAATAATCATGAATGAATTTAGGCCAGATTTGTCAAATAAGATGCATACACAGGGTTCCAACGGAGCTATGAATGCTGACCTGAGCACTGTCCAGTTTTCAGTGGCTGGAATTTGCAAAGCTCAGGGTTTCAGAACTGCAACAACACGCTGTTTGTTGAAGTACCTGATTATGTAACATAACTTTAGGCTGGACAGACTTGCTTTAAAATTTTGTTGATGAGATAATTAAAATTAGTTACAACTTTATTCCAACGAAGTGACCAATGGAAGTTTCTCAAAACCATGTTCTGTTTTATAGCAGTACACAGCCTGAGACCAAATTTCAGTAGCTAGAAAGATACTTTCAGAAGTATTCTTTACAACTGGTTTTCAGTATGGAAACAAGAAAAAAGTACTGACGTTCTTTGTTGTGCACAATTTTGAATCATTTTTTTCCTCTCTCAATTGAGGTTTTTTGGGAATATGATTGTAAATCATTCAGGCAAAGAAAACATTTCCATAGATGGCCAAATCACCCCACAGCTGAAATGCATCCACACAAAAACTAAAAATAAAGCAGAATTATGCATCCTCCTAACGTAAGTGTTATCTATTACAAAGAGCAAAAAGAATGCAGCTCACAGTGAACACAAACCATATCATACTTAAAAGGGAGACCACGCCATCCTACATACTACCAATTGGTAACATGAGACCAACAATTACAACTAAAGGAAATGATTATGCAAAAGCCACTGAGACACAGGTCCATGCAGGACTTGACTATAACTGGTCACTGCCATATGCTGTTGATGCAAAAGATTAGCAGAGAAACAATTTGAGAGAGATGTGCTGGAAGCATAAGCCCTCTCTCCCACATACTACCAAGATCCTATCTTTCATACTCTGGAAGGGGTTCTGCACACAGGGCAGAACTGTAGTACAGGTTCCAAAAAAGAAAATGAACTGTTTCTCAAAATAATTCATTGAACAAACAGAAGTCAGAGAAGTAATTTTTGTAGAAGAGAAAAACTCTTCGCAATATGGCAATACTGAACTCACCCACCAACAGTCATCCTGCTGTTGTGTCAGGGCTGAATCTGTAATCGGAGGAAATTTCAGCAGGATAAAAGGGTATACAGAGGTGAGAACATTTCCCCCTTAAAAACAGTATTTATGTAGCTACTATATGCATGTTCTTAAATATTTTTCTACATATTTATCTATGTATTAAAAAACCCCAACCTATTACTTCACCTTAGGAAAGAAAGCATTTTTCCCCTTCATACACAAATGCACATCTCTGCACAAAACCAGCTTCTCCAGGAGCTAAGAGTGAAAATTCTCACCCTCCTACAATTTCCTTTTTCACCCCCAAATGTCATATTATACATAATACCAACTTACACATGTATAGAGGAGAAAATGACTTCATATACTATTGTATCAGGAGACACCTGGAAGGTCTGTGATATTCCTAATAAATTGCCAATTTTACAATAGCCCACATACTTGAGCATTTGCTTCACTTCCATCTGCCAAAAAATGTGACATGATGAGTGTTCAGTGCCTAGGATTATTTCTTGATTCTTATTTGTAACTGAAATTACTAAACATTTTATTAGGAGAAGGATAAAATGCACTTTAAAACACAATTTATGCACAGAGCAGCTTCTACAGAGTTTTTCACCACATGCGTTTCCTCTTTCACAAAGCCATACATGGTACATCACAACCCACAAAGCTCACTGCACACCTATGGACACTACCTACACTAGCATAGTACAGGAATAAAAACAGGGTGTGAGCAATACAGAGGATTAATGCAAATTAGTGAGAATGTTGTGAAACTGGTCTTAAAATATGCCTTTCTAAATAAATGATAAAAACATTCACATTGTCTTGAAAGAATGAGAATCTGACTCTGGTTTTCAAAATTTTAGGAGTAAAAATAAGGTAAAACCTCAAGGAATGGGACAGCATTAAAGGTCTGTCTTTTTATTTTTAAACAAGGAAGCAAACTATCTACACAATGTCATGATATTAAAGTTAAAGAGAAATTAAAAGTCATTAGTGAAAATATTAATGCATGGAACCCAACTGCAGATTTCTACCAAATCAAATTAATTGTAAAAACTCCAAAAGGACTGGGAGGCTAAGACATCAAGAAGTATAAAAATCCTTCCACTTGAGGGAAAGATTGCAAAGTTGAGTCAGAAGAAGTGATACCGTGATAGGGAGCAGTTCATTTATGAGTGCTTTTGCAGGGAAGAAAGAAACATTCCTCACGTATAAACCACTAGTAATTAGGCTGCTATGTGTTTAGTGTGGCAGCTTCTAGGTTTCTGCCTTTTATTAGTAATGTTACTTTGGTTAAAACCAATAGTAGTATGTGCTTTAACCTTATACTCTGGATAGCTGCCTGTTGGACTGGACATATTCAGCACAGTGTGAAAGGCCATTAATAGTTTAAAAATCACTCAAAGCTACCAAAAGATATCCACAGCTCAGCTACAAATGGAACTGGGGGAACTCATGCACACTGCACACCCTCGGCAACCAGCGAAGTTCAGACCTCCCAAACTTTCCATTGTTTTTCCTCTAGCTTTAGGTATATAAAAAGAGATACATACATTAAAAAATAAATAAATGACCTCCCCAAATAAAACCCCAAAACATAATACTTACTTAGAATTTCAGTAAGGAGTAAGTGTGGGCCAAAAGGCTTTCTCCTCAGAGGATACCATCAAGACCAAAGCACAGGACTGCTCACCTTGTTCCTTGATCATGTCTCATAGAATCATAGAACCATAGAATCAACCAGGTTGGAAAAGACCTTTAAGATCATCCAGTCCAACCCTCACCCCAGCACTGCCAAGGCCATCACTAACCCATGGCACTGAGGGCCTCGTCTACATGGTGTGTGTGAACACTTCCAGGGACGGTGACTACAGCACTGCCCGGGGCAGCCTGTTCCAATGTCTGAGCACCCTTTGTGGAATGAACTGCTCCTCATCTCCATCTAAACCTCCCATGTGCAGCTGGGTTTTAATTTTTTTTTTCTAGCTTTGGTTGGTGCATGGGCATAAATACTTAAGGAGACTGAAATTCTGTGGCTGATACAGAGATATTCAGGGACATGGGGGCAAGCACTGATGGACTGATGGATCTCTGGGGTTACTGAACGTTCTGCACATTAATCTTATGCACTGACAGAAGGAACCATAAAGTGTTTCTGTTTAGAGATTATTTAACTCAAATCCCAAAAATATACATTGACCAAAATATTAGCTCCAGTGTTTGCAAGCGGTTGAGGAAAACTCCTGTTCTTATCGTACAGTCTTAAATTGGTTTCAAGAATCCCTGTCTTTTCCCTCATTTCCATACTTTTTAACCTGTTCCTATAATTTCCATATGGCTTTTTCAGCACAGTTTCACATCACAGATTTTGTTAATTACAAGCATTTTTCCCTCCAGAATGAATTTTCCAACTCAAACCATGAAGAGACACCTGCCTAACCAAGATCCTATTAAACCACAACATACTTTTTTGAATTTAAAAGCTCAGTTAGGAATCATCACAAATAATCACCTTGATTTTTTCAGTAGCACTTTTCAGGATATGGAATTAGTGAGGACTCTGTGTTTCAACAGACTGGTTATTAGTTCTGTAGATCTAACATTTGCTGTGCTACTGTGAAGTGTTTTGGATGAGTTAACTTTGCTTGGTTATCCTGTTCCCAGTAAGGGCAACTAGGAACTGTACTTCCCTGTCTGTAACATGTAAACAACATTTATTTTGATCTGCCTTTAGGAAGTGGGAATTACTTACATTCATCAAACTAATTGAACACTAGAAGCCTTATAAATAAACTTGTTATTAGAACTTGTGAAGAATGCACCTTTGCAGAAAACGGTATGGAATAATAAAACCATTAGCTGAACAGAACAGATTTCATGTACTGGAAGGAGATAGTATCACCATGAAGCATATGGTTAAGAATCAATGCAATGAGATCAGACTGAAGTTCACTGAGTTTACACAGTGATCTCATTTATCTTTGGTTTTGGAAGGCAGGGTTAGGTAGGCTATATTTTCACATTAACATCTGCAGCTCATTCCAAAATCCTGGCATGGCTAATGACATGTAAGTTCCAGGTCCTGTGATTTATCCTCCTCCAGTACACATAAATTAGTGTGTGTAGATGGAATCCTTTCACTTCAAGTAAAGTATATAATGTAAAATAATTTTAGCTGACAGATTTTTTTCTTCACCTGTTTTTTGACATTAATTTACAAGTCATTATGATTTTATTCAACTTTAAACCCACATATATCCACAGACATTCTCCGCTTATCTGTTTGGTAGAAATTAAGACAGGAAACAGCTGAGTAGGAAGTGTAGTGCATTTGCTTATTACATCTCTGCGTTCAACGTGAAACCTATACCTCATATAAATAACAAATGAAAATAGAATGAGTGCATGTATAGATGGTGGGTTTGATCACAAAGCACATAGGCTTTACTGAAGCTCAGTTATACACTTTCATTCCTCAGTTCTTTCTATTATTAGGTAGGATCTGATATTTCCTTCCAAATGGCCAGCACTCTTCAAGTTTTCTGGTCAAATAATTTTACTGCAGCCCTTTGAATAGCTGAAACTACAGCTGAAACTATTCATAAGTATACATAACTTGCAATAACTTTTGTTCAATTATAGGCATTCGACACTGTCCCATACAACACCCTCGTCTCTAAATTGGAGAGACATCAATTTGATAGGTGGACCACTCAGTGGATAAAGAATTGGCTGGATGGCCGCACACAGAGAGTTGTGGTCAATGGCTCAATGTCTGGCTAAAGACCTGTAACGAGTGGTGTCCTTCAGGGATCGGTGTTGGGACTGGTCTTGTTCAACATCTTTGTCGCTGACATGGACAGTGGGATTGAGTGTGCCCTCAGCAAGTTTGCCAATGACACCAAGCTGTGTGGTTCGGTTGATACGGTGGAGGGAAGGAATGCCATCCAGAGGGACCTTGACACGCTTGTGAGGTGGGCTGATGCCAACCTCATGAAGTTTAACCATGCCAAGTGCAAGGTCCTACACCTGGATCGGAGCAATGCCAGGCACAGATACAGGTTGGGCAGAGAAGAGATTCAGAGCAGCCCTGCAGAGAAGGACTTGGGGGTGTTGGCTGATGAGAAAATGAACCTGAGCCGGCTTCAGTGTGTGCTCACAGCTCAGAAAGCCAACCGTATCCTGGGCTGCATCAAAAGTAGCGTGACCAGCAGGTCGAAGGAGGTGATCCTGCCCCTCTATTCTGCTCTTGTGAGACCTCACTTGGAGTGTTGTGTGCAGTTCTGGTGTCCTAAACATAAAAAGGACATGGAACTGTTGGAACAAGTTCAGAGGAGGGCCACGAGGATGATCAGGGGACTGGAGCACCTCCCGTATGAAGACAGGCTGAGAAAGTTGGGGCTGTTCAGCCTGGAGAAGAGAAGGCTGCATGGAGACCTCATAGCAGCTTTCTAGTATCTGAAGGGGGCCTGTAGGGATGCTGGGGAGGGACTCTTCATTAGGGACTGTAGTGACAGGACAAGGGGTAACGGGCTCATACTTCAACAGGGGAAGTTTAGATTGGATATCAGGAGTAAATTCTTTCCTGTTAGGGTGGTGAGGCACTGGAATGGGTTGCGCAGGGAGGTTGTGAATGCTCCATCCCTGGCAGTGTTCAAGACCAGGTTGGATGAAGCCTTGGGTGATATGGTTTAGTGTGAGGTGTCCCTGCCCATGGCAGGGGGGTTGGAACTAGAGGATCTTAAGGTCCTTTCCAACCCTAACAATTCTATGATTCTTAATATTCAAACTGGGAAAAAAAGAAAGTTTGAAAAATAACATTTGTCAAAACCTGAACTTTACCATGGTGTTGCATGCAGTCCAGGGAAATAAGAGACAGAGTATTATTCCACCATATTTCCCATCAGAGCTAACCATCAAAATACCTTCTTCTGCAGTTTATACGAAGGCCAGACACAGAGGCAAATGCGCAAAGTATGATATTAGCCATACTGGAGCTATTAATGGAATAAATGCAGCAGTCAAAGACCCTCTGAAGATAAAAGAATCACTCTTTCTCTCCCGTCTCTGGAACTTTGCCCAAATCACAGTCATATTTTTGTATTTGTCAGCTTTTTTTTTATTTCTTTTTTTTTTTCTGTAATCAAAGGGTTTCCTTCATAATAATAAATAAAAATTAAATGTTCCTTCTGTGCTTCAAAGTAAAATGGTTTCAGTAATGATGCACACAGTACAGTGTGCATCTTTATAAGGAAAGATTTACTGCTTCAATTTCAGTTTAAAAATTTGTATTGCTTTAGGCTTAAAACACTGGGACATGTAACCATGCAGAAATTGATTTCTTACAAGTGACGTGGTTGCTTTAGTATCTAGCTCTATGTTTGAGAGGGGTTATATTTATTAATTAATACACACAGAAAGAGGTTTTATGATGTAAAAATATGTGGCATAAACCAAAGCCTTGCATAGTCAACAGTAAAATAATGTTGAAAATTTCAACTCAGAATGTTAACTAGACTTGGCCTTAAAATCCTTTCTGTAGGAAAAGTAACTGAGCTAGAAAGGCCAGTTACGTCAATCATTGATTTGACAGACTGACAGTTACATCAGTTATGACAATTTCTGGTCTTAAAGACAATCCACACTTTCTGTACAAATCTCAGCTATTATTGTTTGAACTAGAACCAAACTTCAAGCAAGGTACCTGGTCTAGTTTTAAAAATTTCAGAAGCTTTAACATAGGAACAATTCACTTCGAAACAAAGAGTTACACATATCAGAGCATCATGCCAACAACTTGCGCATTTACCCTGGCCCTTGACAAACTCAAGACAGTTTACATCCTCTTAGAACTACGATCATTCAAATTACTCTGTGTTTGCTGAAGGCTAAGTGAGCATGGACTATGACCATGAATGAGCTGATATGTAGCAAGTTCATTTTCCATTGCAAATGGGTTTTCTTGATGATGATACAGTCAGTTCTCAGCATTTTATTTGATTAAGAGTCATAGCTTCTTATCTTAATGGCAAGGGATTTTGCTGTATCTCAAATCAGATACTCTTAATGCTTGACTCTAAAAAGCTGGCTCAAGATCTGTTAGAAATGGGGACAAAAACCACTAGGAAGTATTTGGACTATGAAGACAATGCTTCCTTTAGCTGAATTAGGAATGTCAGTTACAATCTTTGGTATTCAAAGTAAGCCTTGCTGTCATCAATGCCCAAGGAAGTCTGCTGTCCTAAGGCAAAGCTGAAGCATCAGAGAGATGATAGAAATGCCAGTTTTACAAACCTCATCTCACTTTGTCTGCGATATGTTTCATCTAACCATGACTGCACATCAAGTGAAATAATGTTTAAGTGGTATTCTTCATTTTCTAACTAATCTCTCTGTTAAAAGAAAAAGAAAAAAAAAAAAAGTGTTGCTGGCATATAGTAGACCTTCAAATCTCTTTTGGATTCTTTTTCCACATACTGCAACAGTGAGCTATTTTCCGTCCTCCCACTCTCACCCAGAAGCAATGTCTGCTTGTCACTTAGATAGCTGCTCATGAGAGATATAAGTAGTAACAAGTTGTTGATTTCAATATTTAATTTATTGCCAAGAGTAGAAGCAATAAGCAAAAGTCTATTTGACTATGAGCAGTCAGCCAATTAAATAACACCACAAACAAGCCTGTACCCTTTAAGTGTAACTTAACCACACCTTATAGCTCTTCTGCTTTATACCACAAACCTTTACATAACGAATGTCTAATGAAGCAGCTTCTCTATACTGGATACCTACATCACTTGACATAATACAGCTGAACTGTTTCTTGCTTGCCACATCTACAATTCCTTTTTATTATTAGCAAATTTGAAGTATAGCTGGTGACACACTGTGACTGAAGCTATTCAAGTTGGCACACAGGCATGCTTTTCTCTAGCACACACCATTTTTGGGGTCTGCAGTCTGATACTCAGCAAAAGGGTGAAAGGACCTTCCAGGCCTCAGAAGTCTTGCAGAACATATCTAGGTGTGTGGATACAGGACTTGGAGGCCATATACTACAGATCTTAAGCTGTGTCTATTTAAAACGACAAGTAATAACATCTTTATAATTTCTTTGAAAGTCCTAAGTGTGTCTCAGATCTAACACAGCAAAAGATGACATTTTGAAACTGTTTTTCTCTGTTTTCCTAAAGTTTCGTCAGGTAATACATGTGAATTTTAATCTGAACTTGTGTGGCATTTATTGAATGCTTCAATGCTTCTTATTAGGTATGTATTTCAATACTAATTGTACATCTTGGTAATAAGCATGCATGCCCTGAGCTGAGGTTCTGCTCAATCATAGTGCTCTCTGCAGTTCACAATTCATTAAATAAAACTGTTTTTACAGCTAACTGAACTAAAGCTAAGATCTTTATTTGCAAAATCAATACATGACAAACCAAAGATATAAGCAAATATGTATTGAACGTTTTCAATCTGTGGAAACTTTTCACATATCCAGTATGAGGGCAGATTCAGTATTACTAATTGCATACAACTCTCAGTGTGGTTGTAGGAAAAAACCCCAAGGTCCACAGAATCTCTACAAGCTCTTCCAATTCCAGCAATGCACTCAGTTAGATAAAAATAGGGACAATGAGAAAACCGAAGTTCAATATTCATGCAACTTAGCCCATTGCTGCTCTCCTTTAAATGGAGGTCTTTTGTTCAAGCTCCCCCATTGCTCACTGCTAGAATGCAGCGAGCCCGGACTGCCTGGACAAGTTGAAGCTTTCACGTGTTCCCTAGGCCAAAGTCAATATTTTAAATACCACTCCAAGAACACCAACAGCATTATTAACTTACCATGTTATCAGGAGTCTCAGGATATTTGTTGATTTTTATTTTTTTCCCACACCCCAGTTTTCCAGAGTCATGCAATGACATGAAGAACTCACCTGCTGCATTTAATGAAAAGGGCTGTTAGGAGATAGAGCCACTTAAATAAGTGGGCTACCATGTTGCTTAACAGCTCTGGGTTATGAAGGTGGGTTAAAATACAGTTCAATACAATGTGTGTTGCAAATATCTAATCAAAGCAGACAAAAGAAGTCTGCACTAAACAGTGCTCTACTCTCAGTTTCCTACAAAAATACAGATGGAAAAATGTTTTTTGGCCATTGATGCTACTTGATCATTGCCAACAGTGAGGAAACTAGCAGGATTCATAGCTCATGAATACTTCACCAAATTTTCTGGTAGTTTTCCTTAAACTAGAACCACTATTTTCTTTCTTTTCTTTTGACTGAGCTTCTGCCAGCCAACTTACTTTTGTGCATCAACCAGTCCTCCGACATACAGCGACAGACTGCTCAGACCATCTTAAAAGCAAAATGCTCATGTTGATAGGATTATGACAGCAACAAGCCTGTAGATCTCTGTTCCTTTTGGATTTTGGTGCCAGAAGAGTTCCCCTAAGAGAAAAGAACTTCTTCAGACTCCCTGGGGGAATGTTTTGCAGGAAAGGAACATTTGAAATCAGATTTGTCCACTAAATCAACAGTACTAAAAGCCTATTTGAACGCTGTAACACATGAAGTACAGCACAGCCAAGTAACTTTACTTTATAAATCATATCGTTTTCATTTCCTGAATTCATAACCACAGTGATGCAATAATGGAAACTTTTGTATGTTTATAAGTTAGATGACCCACAATCGTTCCCTACAGTAAGCACTAGTAATTTCTGACTATTAAAATAATTGTTATATTCTATTGCTATGGTTTGCTTAACGTTGTAAGCCAGTTTTCTATTTAACAAACCGCATTACATTGGCAACAAGATTTCTTACCTTAGCCAACGGTATTGTATGTGATTAATTTCTAACATTCTTTTTGGAAGTCAAAATAAACATCCACTCAATTTTCTTTGTTTGCCATCTCAACATCCTAAGCAGGCTGGCCTTCTCACAAATTTGTGTTGGTTGTCCCTAATTAACTTTTTTCTTTCTAAAATGTTGGAATTACATCCAGTTAGATTCTTTCCCTTTAGACTCCCTTTCATCTAACATTAATCCCCAATTGTTATATTTCATTTAAATGACAATCCTGTATTATATTTTAAATTAATCTTTCAATTAAAACAGACTGTTCAGACTGAGAACAAAAGTCACTGATGTGGCAAACAATTATGGGAAAAAATAAGATATCCTTTATAAAGCTCTATACACAAAGTACTGTATGATAGGATTAGATCTTAAGACACTGCACATCTGATCAGGACAGCCAGTATGTAAGGTTCTAGAATACTTACGGGGACTGCTTTAGGATATCATTTTGCAATCCCTTGTTTCTTAAATTACTCTCATCCCAGTATTCTTGTGCTGGTTAGAAGCAGTTAATTTGTGCTCTCAGTTTCTGCCATGAATGTTACTCCTATGTAGTTAGCAAAACTGTTGAAAAGATACCTTGCTGATTTTCTCAAAGAGAGTTCCTGTGAAGGAAAACAAACCTTTGCTTTTGTAGTGTAATACACAAAGTAGCTGTGCAAGGCTGGATTCTACTCTGCACACTGCTAACTAATATTCAGGCCTCTGTTTCACACCTTCCATGTAGTAGCTTCCCAGAAACTTAAGAAGGGCAGCCTGTCATCTTCCAGATAGCAGACCAGACTAGATGTGCCATTTAAGCAAAATAACCACAGAATAGCTTGCTGGAAGTAACATCCACACTATAAGGCTCAACAGATGAGACGCAATGAAGAAATTCTGTCTATACAATCTGCTTCATCCACTTAATGTCATAATTAACTTTCATCTTTGCATCCTATGTCTCATACTTAATTTGTTTAATTGGATGAAGTCTAGAATGCCTCCAGCTGTCTAGACCACTGAACTAAGAATGCAATCCTGTAGTAGCTCAAAGTACACTGCTCCAGTTTTTGCTCCCAGAGATTTATGTGAGCAGTTATTCACACTGCTTTCTAGTTTGTCTTTGTAAGGTACTTCCTGTTCTACTTGTTTTAATTGCCTACCTTTTAGTCTATCCAAGCATTACCTGGCTACCACTGTATTTACCATTAAATATACATCTGTTTTGCAAACAATTAAGGTTTTTCTTCTTGTAGATCTTCTACATTCTGTTCTTTTATTCACCTACAAAGTATATTTTATGTCCTTCCATGATATTAATTACATTTATTGTGCACATTTGCTGCATTACAATGATACATCTACATCTTTCTCCTCTCTTTATTATGGGTGCACGACCCCATCGTGTATGAATAGGAAATTTCTGCATATTCATCTTAACTTTCCTGAACACAGTCTCTGCTGGAAACTTCACAACATGTTAAGTTTATTTTCTAGAGTCAGTACTCTGTAACACTTAAGCAAATAATCATTTAACTTGTATGTCCAAGAAGCTGGTGATTTTATAATACTCACAGTCTAGAGTTTGGTTTTCACAACCAGAACACAACTTATCATAGCTCTTAAATAGTTTCATGCGCTTTTCTACTTTCCAAAACATAAGATATACTTGGGCTGTGTACCTTGTGGTTTGGAGTGTATGAGCCAACATTCTCACGGCTTCATTTCACAATTTACATCAACCAATAGTTACTTTGAAATGCCAATCCCTGAACACTTAAAAAAGGTTCTGTGATAAGGATCTAAGGCAAATTAGTTGTCTCCCTCTCTCTCTTTCCACCAGAAAAGAGACTTGATGCACTAAGAGACTTCATCTGTCTGACTCTATCCCCCTAGTAATTTGGCAGAGATGTGTCTCCAATGTATTCAGCCTCCAAGTTTCATGAAAATGAACAAGTGTGCAGAGGACTGTAATTCCATTAATGGACCCACACTCTAAAAAAATGCAGCTGAGATCCAAACCTCATTAGAAATTGGAGAATCCACAGAGGGATGCAACAGCATTCGCACTTTAACTATGAAAAAGCCCCAGATAATCCTCACATCAACTGTAATTCTCAAGTCTATTAGAAATCTGCACCTTAAGGAACAAATCCATCCAGGGTTTTTCTCATCTTTTTATTTTTAATATAGCATCTGCAGATTGTTCATCTCCCTTCTTGTTTCCAACTTTCTTGCATGCTTATCTATATTGTTTAACAATTTTAAAGTTTATTTTTTTGGATTAGTATATCCATGAAGCAAGTCACCCTTCCGTATGTGTCTCCCTCCATTATTAAGCAGTAGGACCTCAATCAAGTTTTTAATAAGTTTTCCTTCTGCTTGTATTTTTCCTTTTGATGATATTTGCCAGATGTCTTTACATCCCTTTTCTCCCAACTCCCCACAAGTTAGTTCTGTTTTATCTACATTTTTGTACTTCCCAATTGTTTTTACCAGATTTAAAATCTATCTTAAATGTCCCAGAAAGCCCATCATTTTTTCTTCCAGATTATTCTTTCTATCTGATCCTTCCTACTCTTCCGTTATCTCCATTTACTGTCAACATCTTTTGGACAGCCTGTAAAGGGATTACTCACTTTCATGACATTGTTATTCCTACTTACTTAGAAGTACAAGCTTACCACATGTTAATTGTGCAATCCTCCCCCTTCAGTTTTAGTCATCTCTTTCTTCTTTCTTGGGCCTCTGCATAGTTATTTCCTCTTTACGTTCGACATGTTCTCCCAACTGATTTTTTTCAGCTAAAAATTTCAGACACTACTAGTAAATAAAACTAACAAGACATGTCTCATGTCTGTTTGGGAAAAAGAAGTTCAACCTTAGTCCAATACCTTATCCAGATATAAATTACCCTAGGAAGGTGAACAAGGCAGAGAGAATACTTTTAAAAGAAATAGTGACTGCAATCATCCTGGCCCCAATAATGAAGGCAAAGGTGTAATTCTAAGTGTAGTTTTAAATATGATCAAGTAAAATGCATAAGAAAACCTATATAATTTATACTTGATCATTAATAACATCTGAGAATCTATAGGAAAATTTCCAAAAGTTTACCACTTACTTTCAGAGTGTGTTTTTGCATAATCAGTTAAAAAAATAAGAAAATAATAATAATAAAAACCCCGAAGTACCTCTAATTGACACAAAGACAACAGAGGAAAAAGTAGTGGCATCCTTTGATAATGGATAATAAAAATCAAAGTCTTTTCCTGTGTGTAAAAGCATCATTCTTGTTCAGATTTTAGAAAAATGATAAGGTATTTGAACTGTAAAGAACTGCATGAGAAGGAAAACTTGGAAAAAAACTCAAAGTCTGATCATGGCAGTATTGGTAAAACAGCCCATAAAATATGGACCACAAAACTCAGTGTAAATTGTTACTATATTTTTGTGATAATTAGAAATACTGAAATAGAAGTGAAAGTAGCAGTCCACCACAATATACATCTCAGACTATAATCATTTAATTAGAACATTTCAAGAAAGATGATATACCCCTGCATCATATTAAGAAAAAATAAGCCTATATTTGACAGTGATCTTGTTCACAGTATTTGGTGTGCTCATTAAATGCATCTGTAATAGCACAGTCCTTCCCAAGAACAGTGTCGTGCAAAGGAAGAGTGGGGCTTTTAAAGGTGAAACTACAGTAGTACTACTCATTAATGTCTAAACATTAAACCACTTAATACATGACATGCATAAAATTTGTTGCTTGATTTTAAGAAAAAATATAGCGGGATGAATTTATCTGGAGATTACTTAAGTGAGCAATAAGCACAAAATGTATGATCTATAGTCTGCAGCCCTACTAGGGCACTTAAGTAAGGATGAAGAAAGGAAACCTGCATTTTAAGAATACAGTTGAGATGACATATGAATTTCCCAAGGTTTCAAGGGAATCAACTGGGAACACAGTGAAGGAAGCTGCAGGAACTAAAGTCAGCATACACAAGAGCACTGTGTATGCTCTTTCGTACTGAAAGAGTTTGCCTGCCTGTAATATCAAATCAAAAGGAATTTCAGAACATAAACCATTGCTGGCATAAAAGTCTTTATAGCTCTGAATACTACTAAAACACTTTGAATCTCCTTTGAACTAGGAGCTGACTCCCAACAGCTTCTTTTCAAGATTCAAATCCTTATTTAGTTTAGGTAATGTTCATATATTTTTTGAGGCATCCCCATCACTGGGGAAAAACTGCCAAGTATACTAGTAAGTACATCATCTGGGCTCTCTACCATACAGAAATATGGATCAAATCTAATGGGATAGCTAACTTTCTCCAGACACTTCTGGAGTCAGTCCTGAATGGTAACTCCCTATTCCTGTTGAGTAGAATAGACAGAAGTAAATAGAAAGAGCAAAAAATTATATCACCAAACTCAGCAGTAATGGAAAAGATAATATTTGAGAATTATGCATATTCTGAGGAGATGCAGAGTGCTACATACCTATATTTTTTTTGACAGTCAATGGGTATTTTTCAGTTTAAACAACCCGGCAATTACTTTAGACTTTCAGACTTAAGCTACTACACACTTGGACTGACACGCATTTTGTTGAGAGTACTCATTTCTCTCTCTGCAGAAGCCAGTTTCTATTCAAAGCAACAGTATAAACCAGAAAACAGTTTCCAAATATCAGATTGGAAAAAAAAATGATCTGCAGTAATTATTAGTAAAATTACTTTAGTGCAACTCAAGATAATTAATTGCTATCAGTTTGGTTGTTTTTGAAGAGCTGAAAGTCGCTTGAAAAACAGCATGATGCATTTATTACGAACAGAAAGAACATAATCATCGCTCCCCAGCCTTTATAAGGTACTGTTTTGCCAAGTCTCTTTCTATGGCTCTATAGTGGACATGAAAAGTAGAGAATAACCCATCCTCTGCTAATATCATATCTTGACTGAAAAATATGCATGTCATAATAATTTGAAGTGGTGGGTGTAGGTTTTTTTCTACAGACAGATAATGCCTATGGACATCATGTGAAGCTGGCATTTAGATCTAAATCCTAAATTCTGTGACATATGTTTTTATTTTGAGTTTTCCCCCCTCCCTGATTCAAAGCACTGGCAACAGAAATTGCATCAACAGATTTTTGGCATAGCCATGACAGATCCCACATTACAATGAAAAAAAAAAAAAATCCCCCAAAAACTGTGTGACATTTTCTCTTTGAGATCAGTAAAAGTCCAGTATACCAAAACATAACATATCAGACTTTTGATACTACTGAATTGAATTCATAAAAACCCCAAACTGTTGACATGCTGACTAAGACTACCGTCCATGGATTTAAAGTTCAGAGGGATCATTAGATCATCTGATGTGACAATCTGCATAACGAGGCATTTCAGGTGGCATTTCACATAATGGCTAGAATGAGTCGTAACTGGTAAGTCATTGACCCCATTCTCTGAGGGTTCAAAAAACTGGAGCTGAAGGATACATATAACACTCCTGTTTCTCAGAGGTACAATTAGATACTCTCCAAAAGTAAGTGTTAGGCATGGGAAGGCTGGAAGAGGAACTGCAGAAAGGAAAGGAAGCAACGTACTTTTGTTAACATTGGCATCTCAAGTCAACTTATAGTACAAACACACACAAAGCCATATTTTAGGTTGCCATGGTAACAAGCACCAGATTAGGAAATTTTCACCAAATTTAGGTTTTTGTTTGAAAAAAAAAATAAAAAGTCATGACTGTCACTGATGTAGTCTCTGCAACACATAAGCAGAAAGCCAGCTCAGAAAACACATTTAAAGTATAGGCTGTGTATATGAATAACCTGTACCTTCATCCCAAAGTATTTAGCCCATTCCGTGAAAAAGAGCTGTTTAGTTTCAGAAACAAACTGCTACGGAATCACAAGTGTAGAAAAGGGAGAGATGAGCAAGAGAGATGGGGCCTCTTCCAGTGCATCCACATCAATTAGAAAACCTTCTTAAAGCTGTAGGGAAAATAGACTTATAGTAAAGGCATATCTGAGGGAAGTGTTCTGCATGTGGATGTCTCCTTCCTTTAGCTGAAATACTGGGTTTGATCAGCAACAAACTGCTGAGTGTAAGCATTTCACTTATGAAACAAAGGAGCTAAGGCCAGTGTCCTTATTGCTTCATTGCCATGTTTCTTGAGCCTGGTGCGGCTTTTTAGCTCATCTGATCATACAAACAACCCAGATCCAGGGTCACAACACTATAACCAGAAAGATTTGAAGAATGATATTTGTCAAACCACCCCAACTTATAGATTTACAGCAAGAAGAGAAAACCCAGCCATCCTGGTGAAGTTTTAGCTTGTTTTAGAGTATAAATTAAGTATAAATTCTTAAGTCTAACACTCTTGAGGCAATTTTGAAACCTTTTGTGATCAGTAACCATGTTTGCCAGTCAATCCCCACAGCCTCTAGAACTTTTCAGAAACTTTTCTTTCTGAAAAAAATACTCAAAACAAACCCCTCATTTACCTATCCTTGCCTTTTTAATTCACATCATACAATCCAAAATTCTGAGAACATCTCATTTCCTAATCAGGACTGAAAATAGCAATGTTGATACTCATGCTGCATTTTAGCCTCAAGTTTAAGCTGGAGCTTATCAAAGTGATTTAATAACACTTCTGTCAGTTGTCCAGTCTGGAAATCTTCGTATCTCAGTCAGCTTGTCTTCTTTCATATAGTTTAAAAGAGAAACACTACCATAACAAGGACAGATAAAAGAAATAAACGTTACAAAAGACACACAGGTTGTCTGGAGGACAGGTAATCATATTTACAAATAACAATGATTAGACTTTAAGAGTGCTGACTAACACATAGTTAGATACCTTTCATTTATTTGCATGGTTCAGTGCTACTTTACATCTAGTAAGAATAAGAAACTTAAGCAAGCACACAGACATGTTAAGTAGATACAAAAATGAATATCCACACTATGGCAAAATCAGCTCAGGGGTGTAAGAAGTAAGTGATCAAGCATAACTATATTTTCAGCATGCCCAATGAAGTGTCTATCATGATAAAAGGATACAAAGAAACCCCTTACCTTGATAAAATGAATACTGTAAAATGGTAATTAGCAATAAAAAAGTCTCTTCTAAGCAACGATACACTTAAGGCAAAAGGACAAGACTGAAAATTTACTTTCAGTACTGCATCATTAAACCTTTAAAAAAAACCCCAGTAATTATGCAATATAAGCAACACTTGTACCAGTTGTACCTGAAAGTATTTTCTTAAGTAGAAAGTAATTCTAGACATAGCTGAGTGGCTTCTTCTTCCTATACCATGTTCTTTAGATCAGATTTACTCCCTTTGAAATCATGAGCTTAAACTCCAAGAGTTCATTTGCTATTCTCTGTCATGAAATACTCGCTCACTGAAGCTAAAACTACAAACTGAGCATTACTACCAAAAGAACTGGGATAACTTAAATTCGCAAGGGTAAAAGAAATGACTTGAAGTTTAAGGTACCAGGAATTCAAACTCAGGTTGGAATTTGACAGCTTTTGCACTATCCTTTCTGGCTGTCCATTTGTCAGAGAACTTGCACCTAAGATTCTTTGAAAACTGTCTCAAGTGACTGACCTTTGGCAGCACAAATGTCAAGATGCAAATCACGTTCGTGTTGATACTGCAGACCTAACAGGAAAAGCAATTGAAATAAAAATAGGTATTTTATTACAGGGGCAAGCAGATGCAACACTGAGTACATACAAGGAATAGATCCGTTGAGTAAAGGGTGACATTTTTACACAGTGACTTTCCAAAGCAGAACTACATTTTAAGGGCTTTTGCATATGTTTTACCTAGAGACCTCTGTGATGAAGTGCCAGTATCAACTTCCCTTTCTCTTTAGTTGCCAGTTTTATTTGATTTCTTTCTTCAGATATGTGCCAACCAGTTTCAACTTGTTTAACAACATTTTTTTTTAATCAGCTGCCTTGCTGGAATGTTGAACTGATGCATGTGTGGGTGTGTGTATAATACATGCAAAAAATACATTAAAGCAATATAAAGGCTCTGTATTAAGCCTATAAAAGCAAAGAAATTAAGCATTAAGGCAAAATACTGGAGCAGACACCTCTTTACATATCATAATACCTTACATAACCAACCACCTAACTTGCATAGAAAGTGTTAAGTGGAAGTGCACTGTTCATTTAATACAGCTGTGGTTTATATGGTTGAACTGCAAAACTAATGGAATACCATAAGCTATATTATTCTTTACTGGAAGAAGCTGTATTTGAAGACTACTTCATCCACAAAATATCATAATATATAATAAAATTACGCAATGTATTTGATGATTATATATATTTGATTGTGTTCTAAAGTGAAGTTTTGTCCAGTGAAATTTTTTAATAAGATGTTGATGACATGAGCATAATCGAGCAAACTAGTAAGACCAGGATGTTAGATTTTAAACTATTGTTACTATTAAAGGAACCAAAGCTGCATCCTGATACGGAGAAGCATTAGCGTTTCCAAGTGAAGTCAGCTTCAGGCACAAAAGCTTGTCTGTTTCAGGCCCTGAACTCCAAGTTTTTATAAGCAGCTTCTAGAAATTCTTTAGGAAATTTCAATTGTGTGATCTGACCTTTATGTTACATTGTAACTTAAACTACAGGACAAGAGATCCTGACATAAACCTAGTGATAGAGAGAGGCTGACAACAGCACACACCACCTATAACTAGTCATCACGCTAACTGTAAACCCTTATACTTATGATACACATTACTTTGTAGCTCCCACAGGGACAAACCATGGAGTCTGATAAAACATTAAACAAATAGAAAGGTCTTCCTTCTGAAAGCTTTTTGTGATTAATTGGATTTATTTTTTTCAACTGATAAAATACCAAATTCTTCTTGTTCCCAAGAGAGAGAGAAAGAAGAGTTAATGAGAAGTTTTGGGGAAAACTTGTAAGATTTTACAGCTCTAACAGTCACTTCAGGATAACTGGCTAAGCAGCATCACTTTGATAAAGAGCAGCTATTTCGGGTAAGTCCTATCTCGTGTTTGGGTGTGACTTCTAGTCTGCTAGCACAGTAACAAGCTGCTTTGCAAAAGTGGAAATACACTGAGGGTTCCCCCTGCCCCCTCATATAAAGAGAGCTGTTCAGAAAAAAAACTTATTCTTCTCTTCCAGGTCTATCTGTGCCCCAGCTCTCCCATCTGAATATTTTCACTACCTCTGAAGCACGGTCAGATGCTTGTGATCTTTAACGCCACTTTTCTCCAATACATCTTCTACTGCAGCTGTCTGAAAGAATCAATGCAAATTCTTTTGTTGCTTTAAGCGAATTGTCCTACTTTTCATAGGAAAAGTGAACAAAAAAGCCACCCACAACACCTGTCTGGTCTTAATTTTTGGACAATCACCACTGATTTCACCTGCCTGAACCATTTAATGATTGTCTGAGGGCAGGGAGAGCAGGAGGGTCCTGCTTTCTTTTTAATCATTACTTGATTTTTCCATTACATGAAAGGAATTATTTAAATCAAACACTTTTGCTAAGCAGAAGGTATCTTGCATCAAAGACATCTTAGGAGTCCTCCAACTCAGTAATTTTGCTTGCCTCTGCCTGCCTCATTAAAAGAGTGAATTTGAGGGGAAATAAATGATGTTTAAGCTTGTCGAAACCTGATTGAAGACACATGGACAAAAGAAAATGGTAGTCTGTGGAGTTAGGGTTGGTTTTTGGGGTTTTTTTGGGTTTTTTTTTTTTTTTACTTTTCTCTTTTTGGCATTGTTTGCGTTTTCCTGTCAGTCACTCAACAGTGGATCCAAAAAGTAGTAACTTGAGATTTTACTCATGCACTACTTCAGCAGAAGTTCCTGCCACATGGAGTTCATAGGAAGGTCTCAAGGGATGTAAACCAACTAGTAGTTGGCCCAGATTGGCCCTTTGTGTTTACATACCTTCCTTTCTGTAAAAAATAGAAAGTTCCCTCAAACAGTCCTTAGTGATTGCAGACGCTGACCTAGCAAGTTGAAAAGATAATGTGCCAACAAATTAAGTGTTAGTCATAAAAAGTTTTCTATGCTCATCTGTTAGAGTAGTAAGGCTCTATGGGCTGTTATTTTTAAACACCTGAATACTCAAAAAGACATAGCATAGCTTAAAAATAAGAGGAATTCCTGCAGTGTTATATACCCATTCAGATTCCATGTATTCTTTGACACCGTTTGTCTTTATTGATCAGGGTTGATCTTTCATGGACCTGTTGATATGCCTGTGGTAAGCCCTGACAGTATTTGATGAGTGTGGCTGCCTAATCCCCTGCTTTCGCATGGCAGATCTTGTCCTACCTGCAGGAACAACTAACCCATCAGGCACTCATCCACCAGCACACTCCCAAAGAGGGATTTGCAGGTGCTCATAAACCACCAAACACCAGACCCCCGAGTTCAGCTTTTTGCCCTGATGGTAGCTAGCTCTTGTCCCGACTTTTGCCTGATATTTGAAATTTTCATGACAATTTGACAGCTTGAATCTCAGTTACTTGAGCACAGTTCTTTCTGTGTCTTTCCAGCATGTAAAGGCAGATACCCACCTGACTTAAAGCACTCGAAGAAAGAAATTTGTCATCAGGTTTATAACTTAATTTAAATCAATTGCAAAGCATCACAGAGAAATTCACTCTCTCTAATGAAGACATCAGACTTGCTTACACTAAAATGGTTTTAGTTCAGTCAGACATATTGCCACAGGTATTAAAGCATAACACTGCCTTTGAAAAAGCAATACTCCTTTATGTTAGGTTATTGTGATTTCACAAAAAATACTTCACGATCCAAATTTAAGACTTATTCCTCTGATAATGATGCTTTTCTGACCAGCAATGCGATCATTCACCATAACAGTAACTGAAGCCATGCTCAACCTCTGTGCTGTTGAAATACACTGTCACACACAGCTTCTAAAGTGGTTCTCCCAATAGCAATATCTAATCCTCATCCAAATCAATACTTAGTTATGACTATTATTCTAACACTACTGTAGAGGCTACATCTATGAGAAAAAAGAAGCTAACCCAGATGCTAGAATTAAAAAGCACATTTGATGTAACAGGGAGGAAGTTCTAATATACATTCCACTCCTGATCATGTCAGTTATGACAGAGTTATCAATATGTGAAGATGTTCATCAAAATCAGCTTTTTGGATTTGTGTTTCAAATGAAATTGGAATAAATGATTTGACATTGAAATGGTCAGCTTAGTTTCTGTAACTACAGATATCTTCTCAAATTTACATTTTTTTGCTTGAAATAGTGTGAAATACTTATGTTAGTCTACATTAATGAATACACAATACTTCCCGCCTTCTTCCATGGACATCTTGGTTTTGATTCTTGAAAAACGAAAACCCTTTCAATTGTAGCAGAAAACAGCAGGCTCTCAGAATGTACTGGTCAGGTGTCTAAAGCAATACACTTACTTTTTAAAACTCTAATCACTGTTATTCAAACATTTTTATCTAAGCCAAATACACAGAACAACAGACTGGATTCTTCAGGGTCACACATAAAAAAAAGAGCTTCACAATCTATTTCCTAAAAAAAGAAAATATTTGGGAGGGTTGAAGGGTAAGAAACTCCAGAAAGAAGTCAACAACAGATGGTAGATAAAGGAGGAAATAATCCCTAAAACCTTTCTGCATAAACAAAATAAGACATACTTTTCCATGCAGAAGCTTATAGCACTTTTCCTACTAGACAAAACATTGGCTTTTTAGCTGTGGTGAAAATTAACAAAACCAAACCAAATAGAACAAGCTTGAAGTCAAGGTGCTAAACACAGTCTGCATTCAGAGCCTGGCCTGCAAACAGCACGTGTTTAAAAGAAAAAGCCTTCTTTCCACAACATTATCCAGGAAACACATCCTCAAAGTTAGAATCAAATGATCAAATTTTATTACAAAGCTTTTACCATTCCAGTGCTGTTTAATATTTTCATCAACGACCTGGATGAGGGAACTGAGTGTACCCTCAGCAAGTTCGCTGATGATACTAAACTGGGAGGAGTGGCTGACACGCCAGAAGGCTGTGTTGCCATTCAGAGAGACCTGGACAGGTTGGAGAGTTTGGCGGTGAGAAACTTGATGAAATTCAACAAGGGCAAGTGTAGAGTCTTGCATCTGGGGAAGAACAACCCCATGTACCAGTACAGGTTGGGGGCTGTAGTGAAGGGGAAAGGGACCTGGGGGTCCTGGTGGATAGGAGGATGACCATGAGCCAGCAATGTGCCCTTGTGGCCAAGAAGGCCAATGGCATCCTGGGGTGCATTAGAAAGGGTGTGGTTAGTAGGTCAAGAGAGGTTCTCCTCTCCCTCTACTCTGCCTTGGTGAGGCTGCATCTGGATTATTGTGTCCAGTTCTGGGCCCCTCAGTTCAAGAAGGACAGGGAATTGCTTGAAAGAGTCCAGCGCAGAGCCACAAAGATGATTAAGGGAGTGGAACATCTCCCTTATGAGGAGAGGCTGAGGGAGCTGGGACTCTTTAGCTTGGAGAAGAGGAGACTGAGGGGTGACCTCATCAATGTTTACAAATATGTAAAGGGTGAGTGTCAGGAAGATGGAGCTGGGTTTTTTTCAGTGATGTCCAGTGGTAGGACAAGGGGCAATGGGTGTAAACTGGAGCATAGGAGGTTCCATGTGAACATCAGGAAAAATTTCTTTACTGTGAGAGTGACAGAGCACTGGAATGCGTTGCCCAGGGGGTTGTGGAGTCTCCTACATTGGAGATATTCAAGGCCCGCCTGGACAAGTTCCTGTGTGATGTACTCTAGGTTACCCTGCTCTTGCAGGGGGGTTGGACTAGATGATCTTTTGAGGTCCCTTCCAACCCTTGGGATTCTGTGATTCTCCTCATGAAAGTGACCAATAACTCAAAAAGTTGTGGAAATATTTGTGTCAGGTGATTACAGAAGAAACAAGCAGAAACTCCAAATGATCATTCCTTCATATTTTAGGTAGCAGATGAAAATAGCATCCACATAATGATAGAAGTGCTTCCTCTTTAAGGAAAGTCCATTGGCTGCAGCAAAGACAGGCAACAAAATACAGGTTGGGAGAAGAAGCATGGGAAAGGGGATGCACTGCAGAGCTCTGGGGGAAGGCAGGGGCATATAGGAAGTATTACCCTTGTTGAGCTGGAAGACCAGGATGTCTGGGGTAAAGCTGACACAAAAAAACAGATAAAACTGGTAAGTAACAATTATGTAGGCTAACTGGAGAACAGCAGTCCTTAGTTTCCCCAGGACAGATGCAGAAGATATGTTGACAGGAAAAGGGGAAGGTAAACACAGCTAAGGAGAAATGATTGTCTCCTCCATTCAGCTTTGAGTTAAAGCTTGGAGGCAGATATGGCTACATAACTGGGCTTGCAGGGATGGAAATGTCAGTGGCTTACCTGTCATGCCGGAGACAATAGAGAATCATGCTCACATACTAACTAACCCTTCCTGAAATAAGTTACAGAAAATCTAAAATACCTCTTTGAAATCAAAAGAACCAAAGAATATGTGATATGGTCACTAACATCAGACAAGCATCCACTCTTTCAAGCTACATAATACAGGAAAACTGGGAATAGCGACTCTATAAAGTCTATATAAAAATGGGGCCAGATCTGGCCTGCACACCTGTATGAGAACTAAGTCCATAATCACACAACTCCCGACCGAAACAATCCAGCCTGGACCAAGACAGTCATGCAAGAATCAGTTTAAAAAGAACAATCTTTCCCAACTTGGAAAAGAAACAAATTAAACCCATATGTCACATCAGAAACAAGTGGTTCCATAAGAAGCTGAACAAGTAAAACTTGGTTTTCTGTAAAACACAGATTTGTGTCCTGCACTGATTCTTTGGTATCTAGCATGTGGTGAACTTGTTTTTCAGGACAGCGCCCAGAGACGTTGAAGTTGGACAAGAGTCAAAAGCTAATGCTAGAAGGGCACACAGGCAGGCACACACATGCAGAAAGCACCATCATATGAGCTTTGTTTTCTCAGGAAACCACATACAAAAACAATTCCTCAAAGGATATTTATTTTAAAGCAAAACCTCACCTGTAACTTGACAGTAATAAATAAAGAAAGAAATAGCATGTATTTTAATAATGAGAGCTCTCACCACATACCTGGAACCAAAATCTAAAAGCTTGTTTTAGGGATTAGGAAATTTTAAGTAAAAAGCCCTCTTGCTGTGATTTTCTAAGGCTTGAAGAATTAAATACCAGGAATAGAGAAGGCATTAACATTTGTAACTGCTTTGGTACTCCAGAACCCAGTCCCCTAAATTAACTTTTCTGAAACTCAAAATCTCCTCCCTGTACTAACTTTAAAAGGACCATACAGAAAAGAAAGGAATAAACTTAAACAATAAATGGCTCTTCTGTGCTCTCAGTTGATCAACTGATTGCAATGAGCTTCTGTACAGAACCTGAGAACTTCATTATCATACTTTCTGTAATTAAATCTTCAGTCATATTGGGACATTTGTGTTCAGAGAAGAAAGCAAAATTACATCTATCACTGAATGTATTTTACTTCATAATGATCATGTCTTATTTAGTGTACAAATCTACAAAAATCAAAAAGCTCACAATAGTATTGTCAGAAGCTAGAATTTCTTTTTTTGTTACTGTTAGTTCCAATATATAATATTTTATATTAAAGTTTTTAAACAAAAAAAACTTTCAACATAATAATCTGGGGGGTTATTTCAATTTTACCCAAGCTTCTTGACCCCAATATGGCAGTCAGGATTGAAGAAGAAATAGCACAGCAGTAGGTGCAATATCCTAACCAAATAGATATTTGCCAGTAGCGTATTTACAACTACAACTAATCCAGAAGCTGCAGACCGACCAGTCTCAGAGCCCACAGTGTTACCTTAGGCAAGGCTCACTAATTGCCTAATTAATCTATTAAAAAGTCTCATCAAGAAAATAGTTGACATAAGAAAGTATTATGTTCAGACTAGTAAAATATAGATTTCCATTTACTTTAATTATTAATAATCAGAGATACTTAATATTGTTTAAAGTTCAATCTATTTCTTTCTAGCTCATAAGAATCAAAACAAGTTTGTACTACAAACATAGATTTACTGATTTTCCTCTTAAAAATCAGTCAGACACTACTGGCAACGGTAACAGCCATTAGGCAAGAGAATGTGCCTACATAAACACAGGAGAGCTCAAGACCCTACTGCAGTTTCGATACACAGAAACGAAGACAAGGAACTATCCAGTAGTTCCAACGTGAAGAAGTTGAGGGGCAGGGAAGAGCACAGATCTATATTGATTCTTAGCATCACCATCCTCCTGACAGGAGGGCAGACAATCACTCATTAATAAGAGCTAGAGTAACACCAGCAATTTTAGTAGGGGTTTGTCCATGTGGTTGTACCTTCTTTCCTTTCTGCTCCTTGTGGTAAGTTCCATTATACCAGGAATTTCTTTCAGAAAGCGCTTCATACATACACTCCATAGAACCAAAAACCACATAGTGAAAATGTGAGAATTCAGGTTCCTTATAAGATGTCAAAAGAAACATACCACCTTAAGTGTGGTAAGCATCACAGTCAGTCCTCACCTAGCATTATTGTTCTTCAGCACTGGAAATGTGATTGAATGATATATTTAGAAAAGTTTCCTATCTAATTTTCTAAAGCAAGCAGATTTCAACTTGAGACACAGCTCAGAAACATACATGTCATATATGTACTCAAGACCTTAATAAAGGTCAAAGATTCACAGAAACTCTGCACTTTCAGCATAAGCATTAAGTGTCTTAGAAAATATTCAAAAGAACTTCACCTGGTTTTATAGAATCATAGAATAGTTGGGGATGGAAAGGACCTTAAGATCATCTAGTTCCAACCCCCCCTGCCATGGGCTGGGACACCTCACACTAAACCATATCACCCAAGGCTCTGTCCAACCTGGCCTTGAACACTGCCAGGAGTGGAGCATTCACAACCTCCCTGGGCAACCCATTCCAGTGCCTCACCACCCTAACAGGAAAGAACTTCTTCCTTATATCCAATCTAAACTTCCTCTGTTGAAGTTTGAACCCCTTACCCCTTGTCCTGTCAGTACAGTCCCTAAAGAAGAGTCCCTCCCCAGCATCCTTAGCCACACTTCAGATACAGGAAGGCTGCTATGAGGTCTTCATACAGCCTTCTCTTCTCCAGGCTGAGCAGCCCCAGCTTTCTCAGCTTGCCTTCATACAGGAGGTGCTCCAGTCCCCTGATCATCCTCGTGGCCCTCCTCTGGACTTGTTCCAACAGTTTCATGTCCTTTTTATGTTGAGGACACCAGAGCTGCACACAATACTCCAAGTGAGGTCTCACAAGAGCAGAGTAGAGGGGCAGGATCACCTCCTTCGACCTGCTGGTCACGCTCCTTTTGATGCAGCCCAGGATACAGTTGGCTTTCTGGGCTGCGAGTGAACACTGAAGCTGGCTCATGTTCAACTTCTCATCGACCAACACCCCCACAGGGTCCTTCTCCACAGGGCTGCTCTGAATCTCTTCTCTGCCCAACCTGTAGCTGTGCCTGGGATTGCTCCGATCCAGGTGTAGGACCTGGCACTTGGCATGGTTAAACTTCATGAGGTTGGCATCAGCCCACCTCACAAGTGTGTCAAGGTCCCTCTGGATGGCATTCCTTCCCTCCACCGTATCAACCGAACCACACAGCTTGGTGTCATCGGCAAACTTGCTGAGGGCGCACTCAATCCCACTGTCCATGTCAGCAACAAAGATGTTGAACAAGACCGGTCCCAACACCGATCCCTGAAGGACACCACTCATTACTGGTCTCCAGCTGGACATTGAGCCATTGACCACAAATCTTTGTGTGCGGCCATCCAGCCAGTTCTTTATCTACTGAGTGGTCCATCCATCAAATTGATGTCTCTCCAATTTAGAGACAAGGATGTCGTGTGGAACAGTGTCGAACGCTTTGCACAAGTCCAGGTAGATGACATCACCTGCTCTACCCCTGGTCCATCATTCTGTAGCCCCACCATAGAAGGCCACCAAATTGGTCAGGCAGGATTTCCCCTTAGTGAAGCCATGCTGGCTGTCACCAAGCACCTTGTTGTTTTTCATGTGCCTTAGCATGCCTTCCAGGAGAATCTGCTCCAAGTTTTTGGCAGGCACAGAGGTGAGACTGACTGGTCTGTAATTCCCCGGGTCATCCATTTTCCCCTTCTTGAAAATGGGGGTTATATTTCCCTTTTTCCAGTCATCGGGAACTTCACCTGACTGCCAGGATTTTTCAAATACGATGGCCAGTGGCCTAGAAACTTCATTTGCCAGCTCCTTCAGGACCCATGGATGGATTTCATCAGGACCCATGGACTTGTGCACATTCAGATTTTTAAGATGGTCTTGAAACATCCTCTCCTACAGTGGGCCCAAGGTCTTCATTCTCACAGTCCCTGAGTCTGCCTTCCAAGACTTGGGTGGTTTGGGCAGAGCCTTGCCAGTGAAGACTGAGGCAAAGAAGTCATTGAGAACCTCAGCCATCTCCAAATCCTGCATAGCCAGTTCCCAAGAGCTTCCAGAGGGGGCCTACGTTGTCCCTAGTCTGTCTTTTATTTGCAATGTACCTGTAGAATCCCTTCCTGTTATCTTTTACCTCCCTTGCCAAGTTTAATTCTAACTGGGCCTTAGCTTTCCTAACCTCATCCCTACCTTCCCGCACAACATCCCTGTACTCTTCCCAGGCTGCCTGTCCTTGCTTCCACTTTTTATAAGCCTCTTTTTTCCCTTGAAGTTTCCTCAGGAGCTCCTTATCCATCCAAGGAGGTCTCCTCGCCCTCCTGCTGCACTTCCTTCTGGTTGGGATGCAACACTCCTGAGCTTGTAGCAGGTGATCCTTGAATATCAACCAACAGTCTTGGGCCCCCCTGCCCTCTAGGGCTCTATCCCATGGAACCTCACTAAGCAGGTTCCTGAAGAGGCCAAAGTCTGCTCTCCTGAAGTCCAGGGCAGTGAGCTTGCTGCACGCTCTTCTCACTGTCCTGAGGATCTCAAATTCAACCATCTCATGATCGCTGCATCCAAGGCTGCCCTGGAGCATCACATTTCCAGCCAGCCCTTCCCTGTTGGTGAGCACGAGGTCAAGCATGGCACCTCTCCTTGTCGGCTCCTCTATTACTTGCAGAAGGAAGTTGTCTTCCACACAATCGAGGAACCTCCTGGATTGCTTGTGCCGGGCCATACCGTCCTTCCAACAGATGTCAGGGTGGTTGAAGTCACCCATGAGGACAAGGGCCTGCGAGCGTGAGGCTTTTCCCATCTGTCTGTAGACTGCTTCATCCACAGATTACTCTTGATCAGGCGGTCTGTAACAGATCCTCACAGGATCTCCAATAGGTCTCCCATCACTGTTTTCCCTTTAACCCTGACCCACAAACTCTCTGTGGACTGCTCACCTGTCCCCAGACAGTTCCATACTCTCCAGCCTAACCCTAACATAAAGGGCAACTCCCCCTCCCCGCCTGCCAGGCCTGTCTTTTTTAAAGAGCCTGTAACCTTCCATTCCAACACTCCACTCAGAAGTCATCCCACCATGTTTCTGTGATACCTATTATAACATATGCCCGCAGACATGCACACATCTCTAATTCCTCTTGTTTGTTCCCCATACCACAGGCGTTTGTATAGAGGCATCTGAGCCGATAAGGTCAATTCAGAGTATTAAACACATCTGTTCTAGTACCTTTAGTAACTATGTTTACATAAGAAGCATTCTCTGTCTGTCACAGAATATTATAAAACTACTATTACTTATTCAAGGATTTAAATTCCCCAGGAAATTATATGGGGCCAAACGGTATTATACAGTTTCACATAAGCGTTTATGGCAGAACTTCAACTACTTTCCTGTTAATGAAGTGTCCAGAGTTTTTTCTTTCCATGTTAATCTTAAAAACATTAATTTTCAGAAATTAGAAACATGTGACAATAATGACTTCTGCATACTGCCAGAAGCTAAACACAGTCTTTATAATGAGAAAGATTAATATTAACTGATGTCCTGGTAAATCAGCTAGATTCACAAAACAAGAAAGTTTCCACAATCAGAGTTGCAAACTCTAAAGCCTTTATCAAAAAGCCACTTACAGCCCCAAAAGCCAGAGAATACCCATTCTATAAAACATTCAACATAATAGGTTTTTTAAATTGGAAGTCTGATCAAATAGTAAGCACTCACTTTCTTACAAACAGGTCAATACTACAACCCCTTCAGCTTAACCAAATAGTTTCCCCACTGCAAGATGTTGGGCCCTAAGGATTTTCTAAACACCATAAAGGTAAGGCTGTTTTTAAAGAATAACATAAATAATAGTTAAGCCTTAATCCCCACATGAATAGAGCTAAATAAAATTTTATTAGACCTCCTAAATTCACAGAGTAAGTCATTGGCATAATTTAGGGTGTCTAGATTGACAAGGAGGCTCAAATTCACTGCATGCAAAATCCATTATATACTGCATTTTTAGAAACACACACCCACTATATCAGATCCACACATAGTTCTACATACATACAAATAGTGTCATGAGAATTCCTGCACGAAACATTTTAGCAGAAGAGAAGCATTAATGTTCAGTGTTCAGGCCTGCTGATCATGCTCATCTCAAACTCCCTAGCAATGCAGAGCTCTCCCAAAACAGCTTTTCTTTCTGAAAACGACCTTTTCTTTCATGTTTCCAACTCCTACTACACACACAAAGCTGAATTTGCAGCATATTTAAAGTATGGTATGCAGAATATCTCAGAGAACATGGGTGCTATGGAGAGTCATCAGCTCACTCCCAAGTTTTGCTGAGTTGCCTGTAGATGATGCAAAAGCAAGCATGTGTGATTACTTGTAAACAAAGGAGGCAAGGGAAAGGATTAATTACAGTTTGTCAGGTTTTTTTTCTGTACAAGTTTTTGTTTGGTTGGTTTTGGAGGTTGGTTGATTTGTTTGTTTTGGAGGTGAGCGCACAGGTGTCAACTCTTCAGATGTCTGAAAGACAACAGTCAAAAACTGGAAGCTGCTGAACTTCCAAGCATGGTGAACTGCGGCTGAACACAGCAGCGTGCAGCTAGAGCATCCTTTCCATCTGGGGAGCAAGCTGTGGTGCTGAGGGCTGCACAAGGCAGCCCAATGCCATGCGTGGGGCTGTGACCAAACCGTGCTGCCTGCAGCTGAGCTCTGAGAGAAGATGACTGATTCCTTAACCAGGCTGTCATCGCCACATGTCAGCTCCTTCCCCTGGCATGCCAGAGGTTTCCTCTCCCCACAATCTGCTGGAAAACTGCTTCAGTAATTATTTGCTTAATTAGTTCAGTTAGAATGATCTGGGCTAGCTTCAACATCAGTAGTATACTTTTAAGTATATTTTTAAATTTCTTTTTATTATGATTTTTTTGAAGCCTGCAGACAGAACGAGGATGGTGAGCAATTACATGGGTTATGCCATGGGGCAATGGTGAGAAAGTGCAGCAGGGGCAGTGGTGGGAAAGTGTAGAGCAAGGGGGCAATCAGGGTGAGCAGAGATGCAGGACAAGCTCCTCCTGCCCAGCTGCAGGACAGGGCCTGTATCCAGAGACAGGGAGTAGGAGGAGGGAAGGGAATGGATGAAGCCCATTGGCTGGTACCTGCAGTGACTCCGCACCCGCAGGACAGTCTTCACAGTTGGGCCAGGCACAGGACTGGGATCCCCAGCAAGCCAGCCATCAGAGCAGCACGATGTCCTACAGCTTGTTGAGTACTGAAGCAGTTTGTGGTTACTAATACCAAAGACCTGTTAGTCCCCATTGTGTTAGTCCCCATCTTCAGGAGAAACCAGCAGCTAATGTCTATCATCGAGCACAAAAAAAACAATTACTACCTCCGCTGAGAGAGACCTGGGCAACTCAAGTGACAAACACTTTCCTGATTGCTGGCTATCATAGTTAGTAGAGCACTTTAAAAGTCTGATCTAATATACTGTGAGACTTGGGACATTGTGTTACTATGGTTATAACCTCCTTTGCTTTCCTCCCCCCTTGAAGGCAACAAATGAAAGAGCGGGAGACTGTATTGTTCACAGGTATTAGCTGGTCTAACTCTGGATTCTCTTAACATAATTCTCTTTCTCCACAGTTACCAAAAGTTTATTAAAGGATATAAGAAAATAAATCGTCCTGGATATATAGGCTGGGGGATAAGTTTATTTTTGCTAATTGAGATGGAAAACTTTTGAGGCCCAATTCCCACCTTAGGCTGCTTACTATGTAACTTGCCAATCTTTAAAGCTGTTACAACTAGATTTATACTACCTTGCCAGACAAAATACACAAGGAATTAACTGGAATGATCACAAATACTTTTTTTTTTTTTAAAAAAAAAGCAGCTTACCCAGTTGCCAGAACTATATTTAAAATGGAACATCCACCAAGAGCTTTAGATGGCCCCCATAATTGCTGTGCACCTATCTGAAACCAATCGAAACAAGTAGAAGTCTATTTAAGAATATGGTTGAGAGATGTTTTAATCCATAAATAATATATGAAACTGCCTAGGGAGGATTTTAAAAGGGGGTTTGTTGACATGGGTAAGAAATTTTGCACTAGTGAATAGAAATACTTGAAAACAATGCAATCTTCTTTGGATAATAGATCATTTTATTGTCCAGTGCAAGTATTGTAAAGAAAACCAAAGAGACTGAAATTATTGGCTCAGTTTAGAAATTATAACATTGAACAAATCAAAGTAAAAAAATAAAAGCCCAAAACAATACTGGGAGATGAGAGGTCTGGTCAGGTTTTAGACAGACTATCCAAACAGCTGGAAAAGATGTTGATTCTCTGAGGGAAATTTGTAATGTATTTGACTCATGTTTTTGTGGAGCTGCGGATTATCCTGAGGGGTTTGAAAGACGGAACATATGCCAAGAAGTTAAGAACATTATCTGGAAAATGATAGTATTTTAGTAGTTTTCCAATATAGCCAGCAATAGAATCTAAAGTTTAAAAAAAATGAAAGAAAAAGTAAAACAAGAACTGGTGGAGTGGTCAAAATGAGAAATTATCTATGGATGAAGAGGATTCTTCTGCATTGTTTTCACAAAATACAAGTAGACTCATGTTTTTTAAAACCAGGTTTTCTACTCAAACAAAATGTTTCCAGGATTAAATTAAATTTTAAGAAAGATTATCAACTCCTTCCTAATTTTCACAATTTTACATCCATTAAAATGACAGAACAGAAATAAAATTTGTCATTAATACAGCTCTTACTGGCTTGTTTTTTCAAGTCACATATGTACTACACGCTGTAAGTGACAGACTACCCGTAACATGTGTAATACTGTCTTCACAAGTAAATCTGTTTTATAATGATTATGACTTTACAAACTATTTATTTTTAGACATTTGCAATATGTTCCCTCTCACCATTTTCAAGTACTCTATGAAACTGGTAATTATGGAGATATTTTGTGTCGTTCTGCAATTACATCTTCTTGCCTTAGAAGCCAGCTTGATGGAATTAAAGATGGGGCTGGAATGGGTTATAATATCACTCTTCCTGAAAAAAGGTAGCTCTCCTCCCTTAAAAATGGTTGCTAAAATTTAAGAGGTGTCAAACCAGGATGAGTAGTGTGTGTCATCTTACTGTTTATTAATTACTAAATTAGTAATAAAGATAAATATTCAGAAACTAGTCCAAGTTACCGCTTTTTGCCCCAGTAGTAAGGTTTGGGGCTTTTACTTCTATTTCAGTGATTGAGCACTGAATATTTGGGTGGGGTGGGTGGAATATACCAGGTACTTGTGGAAGGATCATGCAGAATTTGCAAACACCCTTGACTGACAGGAGCCAGGGACAGACAAGCCTCGTTAAGAAGGGATGTGCCTTGTGTACCTGAACGATCACGAGGCAGGAAGGGATGCGATGGGTGCTTGGAGCGTGGCATGGAGCACTGTGCCCCAGCAAGGCCCCCAGACACAGGGCCCTGGAGGTCACACACACATCCCCAGCTGCATGGGTATCACAGCCCAGTGCACCAGTGAATCTGACAAGGAAATTAAACTGTCGCCCAAACAACTGCGTCCAGCCTGATGGGACCTACAGAGAGCAACCAAAACCGTGACGCCGAGACAGCAAGCAGCAGCGAGATCAAAGGCATTAGGAGTGATTAATATGCATAATTTCACGATTCTCAGAGCAAAAAACTTGACAAATTTCAGTATTCTGGAGCTGGATGCACATTCTTTCTGAGTCCAGCAAGCAATGAGAGTTCATCAAGTCACGCACCACCTGAAGCCAGCTTTGTACACAAGAAATTCTGATCCCCTCCTAGCCTGGGAAGCCCCCAACTGCATCCCCTGAGCTGGGCAGCCGAACTGGTGTGTGTCACTGCACAGGGGGCTCCTGGCACAGCTAATATCCTCATGGGTAAGTGGCTAAACTCTTCACTGGTAGACTGACTAGCCATGTGGCTCAACAGCTGAAGCATCATTATGACAATACCAATTCTGAGACCATTTTGGAAAGACGAGAACATTGAACGAGGCTGGAAGACCCTGATGTTGTTCCCAGAAAAATTCAAAAGCATTTTTGCCATTAATTTTGTTTAGAGGACAGAGCTCTGCAGAACAGTTATCAAGTTCAAATTGTTTGCAAGCTTAACAGTTTTAAGGCTGAATGATGAACAGATCTAAACCTTCAGGGAAAAATTGTGCTTGCTCTTTTAGTCCAAAAATGACAATTAGAGTTTAAGCGGCACAGTTGAGCAGATCCAAACACCAGTTTAAAATTCAGTCCAGAATTCAGAACATAGCAGCCAACTGAGAAGTATCTGGGGACATCTAGATCAGTCCAAAGAATTTATAACACAAAATCAGCATTTACTTAATAATAATAATAAACGTACAAAATCATGTTAATATATAGGCCAAAAATTCATTGTCTTTACCAGGATATGAAAGTCTGACCAAATTCTACAGAAAAACAGTTAAATTTGAGAAAGTCTGAAACTGAGTTTTCACTTCATCTCGAAAAACTGACTGAGCAGCAGAATTTTAATTTTGAGTAGAAACTGAATAACAAACATGCAATTAGAAGACTTTTGTTAATAGTGAAAGACCTCGACCTATTTGAAAGTCCCAGTTTTGGATTTTTTTCCAACATCAAATTAAAGGAATGCAGATTCACAAAGAAAAAAAATAATCTTTAAAACTGAAACATTTTCCCTACGTTCTTAATTTAAACCATATCTCAATTTTGGATCTGTTACAGAAGTGGAGGCAGTCTTTATAAGATGAGTTTAAACCCTTATGCACAAATATTTCTCCAATTCAGTAATCAGACCGGTCTGTTTTAAGACAATAAGACGTGACAGGTAGCACATTTGTGGGAGATCAGTGAGTCCCTGGGTTGCTCTGCAAGACACAGGTCTAAAGGCAGAGTGACATCAACCAGCCGAGAAGTGCAGTAATCCCCTGGGACTAGCTGTCATATCTCATTGTCGTTATGAAAGAAAAATGGTAAACAAGAAAGCCAGTCTGCAATTATGAATTTATGGATGTTTGTTAATGAGTATCTCAGACCTCGTCAGACAGCTCCTTTTGGAGCATTTTTCAAATTTCACAGGCAGTTTCAGAACAGTCCTTAAAAAATGATTAAAAATGCCACCATCATTAGATTATACGAGAAAAAGCACATTAAAATGTTAACACAAATACACTCTGAAAACCTCCGGAACACACATCCCCCGTAAATTTCAGACATCAGCTCTCTCCAGTGGACAAATAATCCAGGGATGAAAAAAAAAAGAGGAGAAGGAGAAAGGGATTTAATTCATAGAAGCACAAAAAAGAATGACCCAAGAGGACTTTGAGGACCAAATTTAATATATTTCTATTTTAAGCCACACAGACAAAAATGAGGTATCAGAAACCATACATTGTGATTTATGCTAAAGGAATCCTTCAGAAAAATCCCCAGACAATTACACAAAAAGATAATGAGGATAAGATGATACAATTTAAATGCAGATCACCCAGACAGACACACTCTCGGTCATTTAGTAAGTCCAGACAGATGGTTCTTGCAGCAGTTCTCTTACCCTGACTATCCTTAAAATCAGGGTAATCACTTGGATAAAGAATAAGCTAAAGGCAGAACCCAGGGAAAAAAAAAAAAAAAGAAAAAAGAAAAAGGTCTTTTTTTTTTAAAAAAAAAATTTCTTGGTATTAATTTAAGGATTATAGAAAAATAGAATGCAACTACAGCAGGGCAATATTAAAAGAAAGAGAGAAACACTATTGATTTATAATGAGTGCTGGTACCAGACAGAGGAGTGGGGTTGCGATGGCAGTGGATAAGCAGTTCATAAAAGTGTCTTGGGCTACAGGTCATATACAATATAACACAATATCTTTTTTATGGGAGAGATTTACTTGCATGTCTGTTTAATCCTTTGCTGCATGCCTTGGTATACATACAATCCCTAAGAGAGACAGTACAGTGCTGCTTCATATATGGTGTTTAACAGTATCCTGGCACTAGTTCGCAGTCAGCGTCTTATAATTGATCAGAACATATCTCCCCCAAGTACAAGCAGTTTTTCCATGATTTTTTGAACAACAATGGCAAACATCCACTGAAATACCTGGCAAAGCCTTAACAGCAGTCTGCCCAAGAAACAAAGAGGAACAGGTCACAGAACAGTGCTTACCGCATTCAGCTAAGCACCAACTAAGTAAACAAGTTTGTCTGCAACCACATTTCACTTTCCACATTGAGGAAATTCATTACTACTTGCCCACTCAATACATTTGCCTCCTTGCATATTAAGCCCGGTGTTGCATGTTGCACTTCTCAAACCAATCTCAGTGTGCCAGTGAGCTGGTAGATGTGAAGCTGTTCTTGTCTAAGGCCAGTTTCCTCATCTCTGTTCACTATTTCACTTTGGAAAGTCGTAACAGGGAGGGTGAGCATGACACTGTGGCTGCAGTATATTTCTAGTCATCAGTGAACTCCTGCTCCCCAACAGCATCTCTGCAGACCCTCCATCTGACAGACACCCTTACTGTACTTATGCATCCAACAAGCTGATCTCAACTGAAGGGATGCTGTCCTGGCTCAAGTAACTGAAGCGACACTGACACAGCCAAAAAAAGTGCCAATTGAAAATGAAAGATCGAACTTCATGTAGTAGAGATGCAAGTCTCTGCTATATACTATTTTACACAGTCAGGTCACACAAGTGACCACTGCTCCAGCTCAGCGTACAGCAAAACCTTTCGACCATATGCTTAGGAACCAATACTGCCCAAACAGTTCAAAACCATGGAGCACAGTGCTGTTCCACATCTACTCACACTTACGACATTTCTATGGCAATGTGAAAATCACCTGGCCCAAATATAAACACTTCTACACAGTACCAATTAAGTTTCAAAACCTATCTTAGTTATTTAATCACAGCAAACCTTAGTACACAGCAAGAAAAAAAAAAAAAATTTGGGGCATTTTGATGAATTACGATTACATGAATTACTATTAAAACATCTGAAGGAATTTCAACAGGCTAAAAATAGTAATAACATTCCTTTCAGAATTAAAAAGAAAAAATTACTATGAATGATCCAAACCAGAACCAGGGATTTTATATTTGTACAAATGATTTTATCTAGATCCAAGATATCACAGGAAGATTAACAAAACATTGGAACAGTGCAGGGTTATGATGCCTGAATGTGGCATATCCCATCTCTTACACAGCACTTGATGTAGGTAGAAGTGCCTTCCTTTTTCAAATCTCAGATGTAAATGGATCCAAGTGGAATCAGATATCTTCTTGCTTAACAGCTGTAGCAGTATATAAAGTTACCGTGCTGCAGATGTTTCTACTGTCATTCCCCCTGCACACACACATACTTGAGCAAGATAACGTATAAGCTCCAGTACATTTCAGCTCAAAGAAAAGCTTTATTTAAATTGTTTTCATCAGTAGATCATACATTTTACTTTGCTCAGAAAATAAAGAGGAACACTTCCATTGCTGGATTTGTCATTGCAGTTCAGGGCCAGTAATCAATGTTTTGTGGGGTAACTTCTGAAACAGCTTGTGGCTGCTCTACCCAAAATCTGACTTGGCTCCATTTTAATTTGGTTGTAGCCACTATATTTTCAAGTTGAAGACAGTAAGAAAGTTGACCCACTTTTATTACAACAAACCCACTTTCTTCTCTTGGTACCAGGAAACAAAGCTATGAAGATATATCTGCTGGGGCCAGAAATTTAACTGTTAAAGGAAAATCGATAGCACCATTTCTAAAGGAAGTTATGATTGACATCTGTATTAGGAGTCCAATGAGTCCAGGATTTTATCAAAAATGAAGTCTGAAGTGGCTAAAACAAAAAAATCTTATCACAAGGCATCAATATTTCTCTGTTTTCTCCTACCTTCAATACAGAATTATATTTTCTTGAACTGCTGCTATTTAATTTATCATCAGCTTCCAGATACAACTGCCAAGAACCACTTACTTCCTGAGGGGTGGTTTTATGGTTTTGTTTGTTTGTTTGTTTGTTTTTCGGGAAGGCCGTTTTGTTTTTGTTTGTTGGTTTGTTTAGTAGTTATCATAAATCAGGCCCTACAATAGTAAGTGTACCCATAGTGGACACACTGAACTACTACTGGCTTGAGAAATTATATAGTTAAAGAGTTTCCAGCACTGGCATTTTTTCCTCTATGAAGAGGCAAAATTATTGCAAATGGTAGGAGCTGTGCACTGTGATATTCCTATTTAAATAAACCCCTTTATTCCTAACTTCAGAATGATGAACAACTTACTGAAGGCATGTGTCTAAGGACTTGAGAAAAACCTTATAGGGGAAATCTGCCTCTACAGTTTTGATCACTTTGACTTAATCAAGCCACAGAGAACATTCTTATCAGAGATGAGCGTGGCCTTCGCAGACACGGAGTATCGTAAGAAAATAAAGCAGAGTTACCGAATGGAAACTGTCTAGACAGTCAGCAGAAACTTAAGCATTAGCAGGAGGCATCAGCATGCCTCTGAGCCGTGACAAGAGAGGATTTTGCTCTGACCCTAGAGAGATTCCTCTCTTGAGCGGACTTCCCACCTGTGAACAAAATGCATAATCACTCCACAGCTTTCTATAGTGTTCTTCTCAGGTCATACCTACTGTGTGAGCTCAGGCCTCATGTGTGAGCGATCAAATCCCCATTTTGAGGACACAGTCACAGCATTAAACTACTCACACCACATAGTTTGGCTGCTGCTACACCAGCATGCACGGAGTAAAAGAGAAGGAAGGAAAGGGCTCTGGTTTCACATCCCACCTTTGCTCTTGTTCGGAATAAGGGGATGATAGCATAATGATTCCTCAATGTCCTAAAGAGGGAAATCTAACAGCTTCCTAAATTTCCTAATAACTCCAGCATCAGATTACTTCAACTCTAATTGCCATTTTCATTTTATAACAAAACCTGTAACTTGATAGCAGTGGAACCACATGGAAAATAAACTGAGAAGAATGTTGATCTTCAAAATCTTTAAGCAAATAAGTAACTTGATTCTGGGGTGGGTTCTGTTGTTTTTTTTTTTTGGCGGTATTTTCTTCTTTGGGAGGGAAGCGGAGGGGAAGGGGAGATTTGTAGTATTTTTTAAAAAGGCCATTTGGGTTTCCATGAGTACATTTCTTCTGCAAAAATTGATTCTACAGATGTTTATGAGTTTAGAAAAGTAAAGCAATAATGTTGCAAATCAGGCTTGGGAAAAATCATCATAGACTGTTTTCACCAACTGCATCACAGAAACATTTTCACATTGACCCTTCACCAACTAAACTATAGGAAGCATCGAGCGCATTAGCTATTTCCTGCTGGTACCTAAAGTTTAAACATTTATGTGCTGAATGATTAACCTGACAGTCATCTGAGTCTATGAAAATTGGTTTTGGGTAGACTGCTTTGTTTACAAAAATGTTATTCAATCGATTAGTGTTTATGTACATTAGCATAATATTTAAATATATTCAAGCTGGTTTCCTTTTAATCTGAAAAACTCAGCAGCTCATTACCACTGGCAGTTAAAATGATGCTAGACTCAGTGGCAGCATGCCTAACCTCAAAATCATTGAGGTTCATTGCAGCAAGCAAGCCTCTAAATCTCCACAATGTCCAGTGGGGACAATCAGAATTGTGCTGATTGAGAGGAAACTACAACAAGGATACAAAAGGGTCACCACACCTAAACAAACATTGCGGCTGAAGGCAATTTCAAGCTTTCTATGTTTTGCAAACTACAGAGACTTCTTTTTCTGAAGAAAATTAAAACGATATTCAAGTCTTTCCATTTATTTTCTCTTAAATCATCTGGTTTTCTTGTATTTGTTCTTTATGCCCTGCCAAGCGATATTATAATTTACAGTTTTTACTGATAGAAGAAAAACTGGAAGCCCTCTCAATGCCAAGCGACAGCAGTTCAAGAGAGCTTAACTGGTGAGTAATGCACTGATGAAATACCACAACGCAAATTGTTTTTCAAAATATTTAGGACTTAGAGATTACTTGCGGAAATGGTAATGTTTCCTAACAAATCAAGTGTTTCAAGCACAGACCACCCAAATGTATTATCATAAAAAGATGTCAGTTACTCAATTACATGATAGAACAACACACTTCAACTTTACTTCTCTTTTTTTGCTTAAAAAAAACCACCCAACAACAACAAAACAACAAACCAACAAAACAATAGGTATCCTCTCTAGAGAGTAAAACAGGAGGAGGTGGGTTGAATTAACTTTGCTAGTAACCGATTTTCTCATGTTCCAATTACTTTGGAAATAATTTAACTTGAACCATGATAATGTATATATAACAAAAGGGAATGAAAACACTACCCCTTTTCCGCATCTGAAATGGCTTTACTGAGACCACCTACAGTGACTTAAGCTGTATGTAGTGCCAAACAAATTCAAAAATCATGGCATCATAGAATCATTTAGGTTGGAAAAAACCTTTAAGATCATTGAGTCCAACCATTAACACAGCACGGCCAAGTCCACCATTAAAACATGTCCCTAAGTGCCACATCTACAAGTTTTTTAAAGACCTTCAGAGATGGCAATTCTACCACTTCCCTGGGTAGCCTGGTCCAGTGCTTGATCACCCTTTTGGTGAAGAAATTTTTACCTAATATCCAATCTAACCCTGCTCTGGTGCAGCCTGAGGCCATTTCCTCTTGTCCTATGACTTGTTACTTGTTGCCCTTCTCTGGACCCGCTCCAGCACCTCAATGTCTCTCTTGTAGTGAGGGGCCCAGAACTGAACACAGGATTCGAGGTGCAGCCTCACCACTGCCAATACAGGGGGGTGATCACTGCTGATACAGGCCAGGATGCTGTTTGCCTTCTTGTCTCCCTGGGCACAAGCTGGATCATGCTCAGCTCCATCAATCTGCACCCTCAGGTCCTTTTCCATGAGCAGCTTTCCAGCCGCTCTGCCCCAAGCCTGTAGCATTGCAGGGGCTTGGTGTGGCCCTTATGCAGGGCTCAGCACTTTGCCTTGTTGAACCTTATGCAATTGGTCACAGCCCATTGATCCAGCCTGTCCAGATCCCTCTGCAGAGCCTTCCCACCTCCAGCAGATCAACACTCCTACCCAATATGGCATCATATGCAAACTTACTGTGAGTGCACTAAATCCTCTTGTAGATGTCATTGATAAAGATATTAAACAGTACTGATAAAGACATTAAACAATACTGAGCCCTGGGGAACACTACTTGTGACTGGCTGCCCACTGGATTTAACTCCACTCAGCAGAACTCTTTCAGTCTGGCCATCCAGCCAGTTTTTTAATCAGTGAAGAGTACACCCATCCAAGCTATTAGCAGCCAGTTTGTTCAGGAGAATGCTGTGGGAAACAGTGTCAAAGGCTTTACTAAGTTCCAGATAGACAACATCCATAGCCTTTCCCTCATCCACTTGATAGAAGATCAAGTTAGTCAAGCAGGACCTGCCCTTCCTAAACACACGCTGACTGGGCCCGATCACCTTGTTGTACTTTATGTGACATGCGATGACACTCAAGATGATCTGCTCCATAACCTTCTCCTGGCATCAAGGTCAGACTGACAGGCCTATAGCCAGAAGGTACTAGTGGGGCTTTTGCCCTTCCAATTTGCTTCCTGCATAACCTCACAACATCCTTGTAGTCCTCCTGAGCTGCCTGTTCCTTCTTCCAAAGATCAAAAACTCTTTTTTTTTTTTCCCTGAGTTCCATCCAAAGCAATCTTTTCAGCCAGGCTGGTGGTCTTCTCTGTCCGTTCATTTTCCAGCACATGTTGACAGGCTGCTCCCGTGCCTTTAGGATTTCCTTCTTGAAGAATTTTCACCGTCTCTGGACCCCTTTGCCCTTCAGGACTGCCTCCCAGGGGACTCCGTCAACCCTAAACAGGCCAAAGTCTGCCCTCCAGAAGTCCAAGGCAGCAGCTCTGCTGACCCCTCTCCTTAGTTCTCCAAGAATTGGAACTTATTATTTAGTGACTGCTGTGCCCAAGACGGCCTCCAACCACCACATCACCTACAACCACCCATCTGTTCACAAACAACAGGTCCAGTGGGTGCCTTCCCTAGCTGGCTCACTCAGAAGCTGTGTCAGGAAGTTACCTTCCACACTCTCCAGGAACCCCTAGACTGTTTCCTCTCCATTACGTTGTATTTCCAGCAGATACCTGGTAAGTTCAAGCACCCCATGAGAACAAGGGCTAGCGACTGTGAGACTTCTTCATGCTGCATATAGAAAATCTACCTGCCTCCTCCTGCTGGTTGGGTGGTCTGTAACAGACTCCCACCATGGTATCTGCCTTACTGGCCTTCCCCCTGGTTCTTATCCATAAACGCTCAACCCTACCATCAGTATCATTAAACTCTAAACAATCAAAACCTTCCCTACCATACAAGGCTACTCTATTGCCTCTCATTCCTTGCAAAGCCTTTCTGAAGAGGTTATAGCCCATCCATTGCTTAGTCTAGAGAAGACTGAGGGGGGATCTCATTAATGCATACAAGTATCTCAAAGGCAAGTGCCAGGAGGATGGTGCCAGACTCTTTTCAATGTTGCCTAGTGGCAGGATGAGGAGCAATGACCATAAACTAAAACAGAAGAAGTTTCACCTCAACATGAGGCAGAACTTCTTTATGATGAGGGTGGCAGAGCACTGGAACAGGCTGCCCAGGGGTGTTGCAGAGTCTCTCTGGAGACATTCAAAGCCCACCTGGACACGCTCCTGTGTAACCTGCTCTAGGTCGCTCTGCCTTGGCAGGGGGGACCAGATAATCTCCAGAGGTCACTTCCAACCCTAGCGATTCTGTGATTCTGTGATTGCACTCCAGTTATGTGAACCATCCCACCATGTTTCCGTGACAGCAACTATGTCACAGTTTTCCTACTGCACGATGGCTTCCGGCACCTCCTGTTTTTTGCCCATCCTGTGTGCACTGGCGTAAATGCACTTCAGTTGTGCTATTGCTTCTGCCACATTTTAGAGACAGCAGACCGCACTACCACAGTTGTAATCATTCAACACATTTTATACCATTCCAACTTCCCCATGTAGATTGGTCAGGAACTATTGTATTTCACCAATATGTGCAAAAATTCAGGCATTTATTGAGCTACTTCAACAACTTTACAACAGACCACCTAAAAATCACATTTCTCAGATATTCAACCAGCGTGATTTCAGAAAACATAAACCTGAACATTATTTAGCCAGTAAAATGTGAGGTATAAATAATTAACATAAAAAATAATCTGCATTATGATGTGCTGCTCTCTATTTACATAGGCCTGCTAACTCCCAGCAGTCAGCCATTTAGACCAGGTCTCCCACCTGTCAATGAAAGCAAACAGTTCTTATTCAAGACTCCAGGAGGCCTTCACAAATACCGCCTTGATTTACACACATATTATCAAATCTCTCCTTCATATCTTAACTGTCCTTTAAAATGAGTAAAAATATTTTTCCAAAATGTATGCAGCAATAATTATTACTGAATGATCACAAAGGTATCTATCTACCAGCAAGATTCCTTACAGGCCAGGATAGCTGGGTGAATATTAAATTTGACATGGGCTGTATTTTCCTATTCAAGAGCAAAGTGCTGAAACAACTACTTTGTACTTCACTACCTATAAGCCATATTGCATGTTCATCACCATTTTACAGAACAGTAAAGTCTACTAAAGGGACTATCAGTATCTGATGAGAAAGCAATATGTATTGGCAATTCATTAGAAAAGGGTAACAAAAGGACAAAGTATTTAAACAATTAAATTTCACAGCAGATAACTTTAGTGGGTGTCATAAAATGTGCTATATCTGTAAAAACATGAACACACTGAAGGGGAACATGGAATAAAACTGGATCAGAGGTGCTTTGGCAAAGAAAGCAGGGAAAGAATAGGGATTTTGTAAAAGAATTCAGGACTGGTCCTTCTCCTTTTCTGGGTGATTACCCTATATTTCCATCTGGGGCTGTGACAAAATCTTTGGTTTCTTTCTTGTTTTATTATGCTGCAGGCCTACCATTTATTTTCACATATTCAATGGATGACTATGTACTTTTCTTGGGTGGCTGTCCCACTGGTGTACTTTCTATGTGAACCTGAATTTGAGGGGATCCTATACCTCATCTGAAACTAATCTACTGTGCAAAGAAACTTCTACTTATCTCCTTGCTGGACTGAAACTGTTTAAACCAGATGTGTCAAAGTTATTCTGCAAAAAGGGGCTGAATTCCATGTTTAATTATGCCCCATGGAGCAGGTCATAAACCTTGTGTTATCACTAACAAACTGTTTTTGATCCCTCTTGAAAAGAAGCTGCTTTGGCCCAATGACCAAACACAGAAAACAGACCCATACAAATGAAAAGAATGTTTTAGCCTTGCTTTGTAAACACAAGGAAAATAATTGGAGGAGAAAATGGTATCAGATATCAACACAGTATTCGCTGGCAAACAGTCGGGTAGTATAATGGAATAGAAAACAGCTAGCAATGTGGACACAAAACTAGCTCAACTTCTCACTTCTTGGGATGTACCTCACTTGCCAGTTTCTGCAACAGAGTGACTGGAAGAAGTTTCCATCTCTCCTATGAGACAGTGCATTGTGGCTGCCACATGGAGCCACCCTAGAACAACCAATCATCTCTCTCCAGATGCAGAATTTCTGTTCACAGCAAAGACACCACCCTTTGTCTCCAATTCGCTGCTTGGAAATGAGGAAAAAGTGGAAAAGGGCAGGGCTGGTGAGTTATTAAAAAAAAGATGATTTAAATAAATAAATAAAGTCAAGCTGGCTTGTTAAATCCAGTACGCAACTAAAACTTTCTCCATCAACCTTTTCAAAGCATGCATCACTGGAATTGTTTGATACTTTTTCATACATCACTGTAGTACCCGCCTCCCAGTTGATCAGCACTGCTTCGTACCACATTTGCTGTTGACAGCTTCCCCTAAAATGTGCTGCTTGTTCTTAAATTATTGTCTGGTTCACAAAACAAACCAAACAGCCTCAAACAAACAAACAAACCCACAAGCAAACAAACAAAAAAAGATTTCTGCAGTGAATACAACCATTTATTATCTGTACTACAGTATCACATGAACATATAAACAAAAGACACTGAATAAAGTTAGATAAATTGGATTAAGTTTACAAGTCTTAAAGATAGGAGTCTTAAAAAAATATGCTTAGTTTGGTTAGAGGTCTACTTGCAACACATCTTCAGGTTAACAATTCCACTCAACTAGTACTGAAGACTACAAATTGACATATGGAAAAGCAGAGCTGGCATGCATCATTAGATTTAACAGCATCCATTCATGAAATGTTAGTCTCTAAAATCAGATGTTTTAAAAACCAAGAGTTAAGAGGAGGGAAGATGGCTGTCAAATTGTAATGATTAGATTAGCTTGCAGGCTGAGCTCTCTTTGAAGGAACTGGTTTGTAATCTAAAACAGAGATGAGGGTCACTATATCAGTCATTTTTCGACAAGTTGCTTGGGAGGACATCATTGTTTTTGCTAACATGGGTAGTCTGCAAGACCTTGGATCTTAAAATACTGCTTTTTGAACATTTCTTCAATAAATCCTGTAACTTTGGCTGGTACAATTTAAACACCTCCTATGTTTTGAAAGCTTTTGATAGACTTTTCAGAAGCAGTGTTAGCTAACTCCTTATTAAGCACATACATAAAAGACCTTTGCTTTTCACAGATGGAGACACAGTCATGCCACCCCATTTTGTCTCCAGCTTCAGTGTTTTATCCATGACCTATCTGCTCAGACATTCTGTGAGCAGTGAAAAGCAGTGTTACAACGCTGAGACAGAAAGGACTGTGTGAAAATGACCTTAGGAAGAGAAAAAAAGAACAGAGAAAGAAGCACAAAGTATTGCCAAGGCTTATGCTAAGACTCCATGCAAGCACTACTGCTAATATACATCTGTAGAACTTTTCATCCAAGCTCAGGAGGACCTTCACCCTGAACTCCACAGCTTTAGCTAAGTTTCCTCAGGTGGAGCAGTCCTTGGCCTGCACTTTGTCACAGCTAAACTATACCACCCAGGTATCTGCTACATACTACAGTGAGGCATTTAAATCTTCAGTTTAAGGGGTACATGGGTTGAAGAGGTTGAGGGAGAAAGTTTCAGTTCCCTAATGGCTTTTCATCAAGCCTGAAACCTGTACGCTGGCAAGGCGCTTGTCTTAAGCAGAAAATTTTGCCTATAATTCACTGCTAGGAATCACAGATCCCACCCAGGTTCTGCTCACAGGCATCAGGAAACCCCAGCAAAGGAAAACAGGACCTCTGGAGCTCACTTAGTGACCTTCAGGCAGAAGCCTGAACTAACAGCATCACCAGGCAGGCCAGCTATGGCTTTATCTCTGGGTGTCTTGAAAACTGCCAAAGAGAACCTCCACAACCCCTCTGCAGCCACGTCCTCCTGGAGGAGATTCATTCCCAGTGTCCAGCCTGAGCCACCCAAGCCACAACCTCTGGCTACTAGTCCTTACATATGCCACATCACCTGGCTCTGCTAAGACTTTCAGTTTTTATCTTTCTCACTGCTTCACAACTATTCTGTTTCAGCCTTCTCTTTGCCAGACTAGAGAGGCCCATCTCCCTTGTGGTTAAGAAGGTGGACCTTGGCCACCCTGAGAGCTTGCCCCTGGATCTTCCCCACTTTCTCCACATCACTGCTGACCTAGGGACCCCCCGACTGAAACGCGGTATCCACAGAGGAAGATGAAGGGCACAGTAAGTTGTGTATGGCTCTGCAGAGCTGCTGCTAACACCCAGACCAAAATTTGGACAACCCGCTCATGCTACTAATCACTCGTGTACAATCTGTGCAATGAAAATGTAACCAGAGAGATCCAGATGGTAGTGGCTAGAGCTGAAATGTAATTAGTTCAGTCAATACAGTAGTGTATTTTTAGATCTTCCACTAGTCAAAACAAGAGATGTTGCTCAAGCAAATTTAACACTGCTTGGGAAAAAAAAAAAAAAAAAGAAAAAGAAAAGATTGCAAAAATTGTATGCATGTTAATTCTATAGAGACTTTTTTCTGACAACCTAGGCAAGAGCTGGAAAGCATATTTTAATTCATACAATGACTAAAAGCAAGAGCACTGCCAGAAAATATGATTTGGAACAATTCTTGGAATACAGAGGTTCATCTGTTTTGCAAAAGAAAGAATCAGAAGCACATAAGTATAAGCAGTTATTTTAAACTTGCCTATTAAGCAAGGTCACCAATAGCTAACAGATGTAGTTATTTGCAAATGATTTCAGCAAAACATACATACTACATATGACAAGACTTTTCTCTCCCCTTAAACCCTGACTGAAACCTGTGTCCTGGTAGAAACATGACAATACAAACTTGTTTATAAACTCAGCATTTGTCTTGAGGAATATTACGTGACATACTTAATTTGCATTGTGGTTAACAGTATCTTTCAGCCCATTTCAAAGTAAAGTTGGAATACACACACACACACACATTTATATATATATAAAAGCCCCAAACAATCTAGATTGTAATTTCCCAGAACTATTTAAACCACTCAAAAGGAAACTTGCTTTTGTTGGAATTTTTCAGCCTGGAATAAGAAAAACTATCCAGACTCCGAATGACCTCTTTCCTAAAAACAGACCTAATTGTTTCCAAACACACCTCAGAATACCGAGGAAACTCAAACCTTTGCAAAGCGGTTTAAGCACCATGGCTTTGATTATCATTGACACATAACACCCATTACATTGTTTGGATCTGTTTTGATAAGTGCTACACAAACACACTAAGAGTGAAAACACAAGACAAAAACATTTCATCTGGGAGGCAAGAGACGAAGGAGACATCGGCCAAGTTAACAAATGGCTTCTTCATGTCTCTAGCTGCGTAACCAGCAAATTTCAAGAAGCAGCAGTCAGGAAGCAGGGCATGAACTTGCAGAAGATGGGCAGCTAAATGAGCAGGCCATCACAAGGAAAAGGTACAGTGAAGAGAGGCAGTAAGGCAGTGAAAAGCTAGGTAAGTGCTTTCCAATTATAAAACAATACAGTTCTTAAGTTAAAAATTAAGACCTTGACTTTTCTAGGTAACAAATGAAGTCTCTGGGTGGGGGGAGGACATGACACACAGACAGAACCAGAGGGAGGATTGTTCATTTTGGTTTTAACTGCTGTAGAACCAACACCAGGAGGAAAAAAAACAAAACGAAACAACATAACGCCAACCAAACAAAAAACCAGCCCATGTTCCTAGAAAACCGGAAAAGGCAGTGAGGAACTAGGCTTCTCCATTTCAAGAAGTGCATAGGGTAAGCTGCAGATGTTTGGTTAGGGTTTGTGTTATGCTGCATTACAGTGGTTAGAAAACTTCAGTGGAGTGGTGAATTCTGCACTGGCTCAATGCAGAATAGCAGTGGTAGCCAAGATAACAGTGATAAACCACTTTAAAATGTCCGGTGCACCACAAGAGAGCTGTGTTTCAACAACATCAAAAATACATGGCAAACTAACCATTAAAATCAATCATTCAAAACATATTTGACAGTTTTCATGGGGCTGGTCTTAAGACCACGGATGTTTATTTATTTATTTTTTTCAGAAGTTATAAGCTCTTTTGTACACAGGCTGAACTATGATTTGTTTCTAAATCACTGCAAACACGGTTCAACTTTTATCACCTTTTTCATCTTTTGCCATCACTTTTTACCTAAACAATTTCATGAACTATTCTTTGTTTCTGCCACCTTCTACCCATATTGAGCAACCTAGGACTGTAAATCAGAGTAGAGTTTTCAGGCTGAACAGAGTGTATTCTCCACACCCCTAATCCTGCAGAACCTCCTCCGCCTCACATCTGCAGGGCTGGAGCATTGCCAGTGGCAGGTCTGTTCTTCACGGCACCATTCCTCCGATGCCTGTAGGGATTTCACGGCAGAAGATAATTCTGACCATATCTTACTAAAAGTTGATGCCATTTGATGATAGCTTGATAGCCTGCACTAATTTAATTGAGGGTCTTGCTTAATTTCTGGAATAGCTGGCATTCTCAGTAATAAAGAAACAAAACCCTTGACTAACACTACCATGATTACTAGCAATTTTGTCAGCCTTCAGTTCAGACCCAAGGCTGAAGTGACACAAGAGTAAAACCACCATTTCCCCCCTCCTGCAAACCGGCTTTTGAAGTCATAGCTGTAACACACTGCACACCAGCCAGCTCCTGGGCGTAAACACAGGACAGTTTTTAGGACTAACCACCATGCACTCTCCACAGACTCCAAACTAAGTTTAAAATAATATTTGCATCAAAAGAAACTATAGCTGTAACGCGAGCTAAGTTTATGCTGGTATGGTTGGAATATTGTACCTGAACTTGCTCATAAGGAATGCACTTTCCTTTAACACCAAATTAGCTTTGGGTGTGACTATTATTTGTTTTTCAGCAGAACTTGCAAACTATTTCTATTTGTTAGTACCTAAATGTAACAAAAAGATGTTGTCCACACCCATGACATTTAATTTTAGGAGCCAGAGGCTCCTGAAAACCCCAGGTGAGCCAACAGCTGGTTCCCATCTTCCTCCAACCACAAATGGAAAGGTAGTCCTGAAGTAGGAACAGCCCTAATCCTGCTACTCCTTCTCTGCATCTCTCTTCCCTTTCTTCCATGCCACGCCAACCAACCACCTCACATCCAGTTACATTCACTGTCTCCCTCTCGAGGCATTAGTGGCTCTTTCCTTGTTGCTGTGAGAAGGCAGTCTTCATCATCAGGCAACTGCCTTCACTGTTGCTAGTCTCAGATCTTTTCAACATTACCAATTTTTTTCTTGCCTTTGCTTTCTGGCAGAACTATACAAGAAGAGAGTCTACATTTGAAACTTAAAATTCACTTGCTAAATACTGTTCGTGTTACTCATTTCTTCTGCAAGATCATATTCCAGGTTTTTGCTGCTGCTCCATTTCTACCAGATACTGCAAATCACTAGAGAATACTTGGATTAATATTCTTTGTCATACGAATAAGAGAAACAAACTTTTCTTTTTTTATCAGTTCCCATACTTCATCTTTGTTCTTTTTTTCTTTTTCTCTTTTCTTTTTTCCTTTTCTCTTCTCTTTTCTCTTTTCTTTTTAAATTTTGAGTATCTTTCCCAATTTGAACATTTCCTCCATTTCAAATGAGGATTTAATGGTTCCATAGGTATTAAAACAAAAATTTTGGCTGAACTGCTAATAGCTCAGTCTGTGCATATATATATGTATGTGAATGTCTGTGTATATATATCTTCACAGAAAGGCAACACCCTGAGGCTAAATTATCTTTTCAAGAGGATTCTCCTTTATTATTTTTATCATGGTGGAATCTGCAAACCCCACTAGAGACTGGGGCCCCACTGTATGATATGCTGTACAAACATCTATTACAACTCAACTCCAGCCCAAGAGAGTTCACAAATCTGTATTTCTCCTACGATGCACATAAATACAATGTGGCTGTTCAGTTCTTCAAAACTAGCCTGGATAACACCCTCGAGAGCACAGACCATCAAGCAGTGACTACACTTTGAGTCTGATTCTCCATGTATTTTTTAAAAAGACTAGGTAGCACTTCAACTTAAAAAAACATGTTGAGGAGCACTGTATTAAAAGATGAACCTCAAAATGACTTTGACACTTTATAAAAGCAAGCTCAACTAAAAAGCAAGTAAGTTTCTAGCTGCTAAAGCAGTCAAAAAGCAGTGGTTTTGCAACACCGAAGTTTTTTCCATATGGGAAGATGTGGGGTAGATGTTTCAGTCCAACTTTAAACTAAAGAAATAAAATTGGCTTCTCATAATATCAAGAACAATGCCAAATAAAATAACTTGGTGGGTCTTCTCTATTTCGCTCATCCCAGAAGGCTTCTCAGGACTGCAGAGTCACAATGACACACACACACTCATTCCTTATTTTGTTTTACTGCATTGCCCGATGCGCAGCTGTTGACTTGTACCCAATGCAATAGATGCTGCACATACAAAACAGAAGCTCAGCCACAGAGCTTACAATGCATGTGTAACAACACAAACAACAGATGGATGCAGACAATATATAAAAAGGAGATAAAGCTGGTCAGAATATTCTCAGCACACTGGCAAGTGACTGTTTTTTCTTATCTATATATAAAAAACCTATAAATGTATCTATGGCAAGTTTCTTTTGATTATAGAAGCATACACAGAGGATGAAGATGCTTGTTTGAACATTAGGTGAGCGGTATCATAAATAGAGTTCGATGAATATTGCACTCCATGTAGGCCTGAAAATGTTCCTATTTAAACATTTCTTTTCATGAGTAGTGGAGTTATGAGTAAAGAGCTCGCTCTCTCTTAATATGCAGTTTGATTCCACTAGGAATCCCCAAGCAACCATTCCTCTTTTTTCCAAAGTGCAAAAAAATAAAAGAATTCCAATGCATCATCAGCCATTTATCAATCACATGGGGGTATGTATTCCTAAATATTGCAGTGGCAGTGATGGGAATATTAAAAAAGCCCCAGACAACCCAATTTTAAGACTATATGCATGAAAAGATTCACCACAGTCCTATTGTGAAGATTGTTTACAGTGAAGTTCCTGACAGATTCCCTCTGATCTGATTTCAGACTTTTATCAGTAAGCCTACTGAGTAGGTAACCCTTTAAGTAGAAATCCTGATGGTACACTGGGAACCTGGTCTAATGCAAACCCAACACAACACAACTGTTCTCAAAAACTACCAGTTGAACCATTGTCCAAATTCTTTTAATTTCTCAACCAGAAGCAGCACCTCCTGTAAAGTTACTAAGTGCTACAGTCCAAAATTAAGTTCATGGCATCAAGGATACTAAAACACAAGATGTTTCTCATCAAAGAATGTAAATATTAAAATGATTAAATAAATTAGGGGATTGAGGCCACCGGGACTGGAAAGGAAAGGTCTGCCACCTTGCTTTTTCATCTATGTATGTCTCTTTCACTTCTCTTTTTCACTCATCTCACTCTTCCACCATCTCTCCAGAACTCAACAGGAGATCAAAGGATGCTCCACCCATTGTAAATCAAGCCAGAGGGTGCCAGGCTGGAGTACACAGCCAGGGCACAACTGTAGGGAAAGGAAACACAACTGCACTTACATCAGCAACAGAGGTTAACAATTTTTAAAGGGTAGGAGCCACACGTTCAGTGGTTTCAAAAATGGAGTCCATGGTTTAGTCACCAATAACAAGCTTAAAACATATCAAAGTATTAACTTCTTTTTTTTTTTTTTTAAACTTAGAAGCCTGTTTTCATTGTTCTTAGAAAGGACTATTTTTTCAAACCTGTTAGTTCTTTTTAAATGCTTAAGTTTATATTCAGCATGATTCAGTCTAATTTCTATTAACATGTCTGCAAGTGTAACAATATCCTTATCCTTTTCAAGCTGTTTGAATGTGGGATTTTTTTCAGGGTTTTCTTTAAAAGTTTAGCTGGCTGTTTTATAATTTGTCACCTTTTGTCTTCTTTCAGCAGTATGTCATTAAGTCTTTAATTTGGTGTTTCCTGTTGTCTGCAGAGGGATATATGCTGTTTTAAATCCAAAGGACTGCAGACATAGATGGTGGGTAAAATCTGTGAACCATAAGTAAATTCTTATAAGGAACATACAAAAAAAGATTGTTCTTCAGTCAGACTTAAGCCATTACTTTCTTCAAAAGAAGAAAAGACACAAGTTAAGAAAAAGGCACCGCCAAAGACCTTCTGCCCAAATGTGCATCTCCATGAAGTTTCCTGCTGAGTGCATATGAATGCACTGCGATCTGGGAAAAGGATCCAAATAGGATTTCAAACATCCAAAAATTTTAACTCAAACATTTAGGTATTTCACCATGCTGCTATTCATTCATTCACTGATTTTTTTGTCTTAGTTTAAAGAGATGCTAAACAAAAGGAGAAGAGCTCTACATGTATTTACATTCCAAAACTAAGCTCCCCTTACCACCCCCCTAGTCTGTCATCCCTTCATAGCTAAACAAACCGTAAAGTCTAGCCCTATGTCCTTGAAGTAAAGTCACAAACACAGTAAGAGGAAAGTCTGGTCTTTCAAGTAAAAAAAGACGAAAAGCAGTTTTAATCTATTATAGCTGCTCATGTTGTTTTGACTATGAACAGCATTGCATTCAGCTAATACATGCAGACCAAACTGGTGGAGGAGTGGGATCAATTTCTTTACTATTCTGGCTCTACTAAGCTCTGCTCTTTGACAATTTCCCAGTCATTAATAGCCCTTCCTGTCCTACCGCTAAGACTGGCTCTTATATACAAGTGATACATTTTGCAGAACTATTTTGCAAACAAAACCAGAGGATGAATATTTTACCATGTAGAGAGCAGGCAAGAACAACTGCTGGCTCTCTAGCAGCAGAGCGGTTTCAACAGAGGGGAAGCCTGACAGACTCTGCCGCCTGCACTGCATACGGCACACTGCAGGACCTTCTTAGGAGCTGCTGGGTGCTTCAGCCAGGGCAAATCACATGCTGCAAACACCAAAACCTGCAGGTTTTCCCAACTTCTGACACCAATATTTTTTCACACAACACACAACATATGGGCTGGGCTAGGGTTTGTACCTTTCCCAAGGAGCTGAGAATGTAAATAACATTAAAAAGGCACATTCTCCCATTGACAAGCTCCATAATACTTTCCATTTGTGCTGAGCATTTACTGGCACAAGTTCTCTGCAGCAGCAGATGTAGAAATACCCCATTTGAAGCAGGGAAAAGGATGAGAAGAGTACAGGTATGTGCCAATGGATTAACAAGTAAGTTCCTTTAAAGCAGAGAGGAAGGCACTTAACCATTTTCTGAAACGGATTCATGATGAATTATGCCATCATCCGCTTGTGAATCGTATTTTAAACCTTAGCATAGTACGTACAGATGAAAACTTTTAAACATGGAGTTACACTCTAAAGCAATTTAATCTTGCTGTTAACATGCACAATGATACATTAGAATACAGCTACCTAATAAGGTCTCTTTGATGAGAATGGCAAACAGTATTTTTAAAGCACTCACAAAGTCAAAGTTTTTAAATTTTAGAGGGACCTGTTGAGAATAGTGACAAACATGACGAATTGAATCATATCCTGTTCAGTTTGAGTGCTTCTGGTGAGACACTGCTAAGCGCCACCTTCTTTTGGAGCATTAAACATGCAACAACACTTTTCTTAGGCTGGTGCTAAAACATATTAGACTACTGTTTCTGGCTGTGTTTATGATACGTGTTTTGCTTTGTTATGCAGATTCAGCCTTAAATGCTGAAGGATGGCAGATCCTGACTTTCCACCTGCCCTATCTGAAAAAGTTTTAGACTTTTCTGTGCCAAAAATGCGGATCTCAAAAGCTGCACAGGTTGAAATGATTTCTCTGAATCCTGCTAGCAAGTATGGGATAGAAATGTATAGTCCATGTTTAAATAACCTGTGACCAGAATATTCAACTGTTCATGCTCATGCCAATTAAGTTTTTGAGAACCTTCCTTTGTCTCTTTATTACTTCATAAATACAGTTAGTTTTTTTTGAAAGCTGTTTGCTGTCAAAAACTCAAAAGGAAAATTCTCCTGGAAATGGTCAAAATTGCTAGTAGAGGCTTGTCTATGTGGGGAAGGCATTGTCAAAATGTGGAAGTACTATAGCTATTCCATCCAAATTCCCACACGGACACTTGGTAAAAGCTTTTCTGTGGTGTAGCTTAATCCACTTTCAAAGTGGACTAAAAAAAAGGCACTCAACATCCACTCAGAGCTACTGGAGAAGAGCTATTCCTTGACAGATATTTTGGGTTATTTCTCCATGTAGACAAGCTTTAAATGATACCTTTCTTGGCATCCCTCCTAATGTTACATCACCCACCACAATGCTTTCAGTCTTTCAGAAACAACTTTGTGGGTAGATCAAGGTATTCTGCATTCCAAGTCCTCTAAACTCTTCTAAACTCATCTATAGAAGGCCTGCATTTGTACAGAAAACATTGTCTGATGATTCCTCTGTCCTATTTCAAAGGTTTTCACTATTATCTTTCCTTCATACAAGGAACTTTTCCATCTAAATTAAAAAGGAAGTTCCTGAGGTTTTTTGTGTATTTATTGGGGAACAAGAAGCATGAAGGAAGTTGCTTTTTTAATCTAGGAAATGTTGTGTTTAGAACTCCAGAAACACATGAATTTTAGGTCTCGACTGAAATTGTTCTTTTTTTCTGACCTTTATAAGAGGAAATTGCTGATTCTGATATAGTAGTTATGTTGCTAATCCAAAACTTAAACTGTGCATTAAATCTGTTCTATGATGACAGAAAACATGTGCAACTGTGCAGATACATCCATAAGGAGAGAGGCATCCCAATAATTTTAAGATAGAAAACAGCAAACTCTGGATGCTCAGGGGAAAGCTAAACAAAACATAATTTCACACTTAGCAAATGAGGAATTAGAGAACGGGTAAGTAAGATGTCTCTTCCTTTTCCAAAGCAGAAGAAATTCTGCCAGCCAGCCAACTCCAGCCAAAATAACAGAACATATTTCTAAATAGCCCAGTTTGTCATGTAACACCCCGTCTTGTCCCTATCCACCAGCATTATCAACATTACACGAAAAATTAGTTTATTTCACTGAAATTCTTAACATGAAATTGCAATGGTTACCTGTGTTTCAGATATATAATTGAATATATTGATACAGACATTTTAAAAAAGCAACACAAGCGGTGTTTCTTTCCCTTTCTCCATAAACAAATTCAAAAGACACTGGCACATAATTACTTTGGCACATGCTAACCTAAGCTTGAACACACAAAAAGCTGGTCTGCTAGAAATCAATTACTCTTGGAGGATGGTAAGGCCAGAAAACATAAACCCATTTATTGGAAAAATGTTCCAAACATGGCAACAAATGGGACACTGCAGAAAACAAAACTGTTCTGGACATCATCGTAAGGCTCTTCATGACCGGGTGAGAGAAGATGCTCAAAGGCATGACGCAGGGAGTCTTGAACAAAAATACATGGAGTCATACTCAATGACAAAGTGATGATTTTTCTGGTCTGCTCCAGTCTGCGTGAATCCCATCTGCTGTTTATTCATTCTCTTCACCTTCATCTACTCATCTACATTTTGTGAGAAATAAACACATTTCACATCTAGCTGGTTTACAGTCCAGCTTCAGTCTCTTGCTTCCCTCATTCCACCCCCAACTCTTAAAAGCTTCTAAATTTTTGTAATGACAGTTTTCTAAATGATACAACCTGGCTGCTAAAGTGCAGGGGAATGCCATAGCAGTCCTAACTCTCAGACCTGATCATTGATGCTGTCTCATCTGAATGAGATATGTCAAGCATCCATTCCATTAAACCACTGCATCTTGCCTACGGGATTTGCATGAATTTGCAGATGTAAAAAAGCCCACAAAGTACAATGCAGGAGCGGAAACCCAAGCTAACCAGCTGGCACGTGCTCTGTGAATGAACACACCTGTATCAGGGTGCCAGGTTTCCCCTTCCTCTAATCTGAAAATCTTTCCAAGAGCCCACTGCTGCTCCTAGGTCCAGTCTGGTTTGAACATTACTCCTTTGCTGTCTGTATCTACTGACTGTGCATCAAACCAGCTACCAGAATCTTGCATCTGTCTCACCATTTGAAACTTTCTCTAAAAGCAAATCCACAGCCATTAGCAGTGAAGTCCCTCTGTATGTTAACCAGACAACTCCACACCAATTACCATCCTCTGCTCCTGAAATTTCAATAAGGATATAACAGCAAGCACTCAGAAGTGAGGAAAATGTGAGGTAAGGCTGCTTTTGCAGTCTGCATTTTGCCCTCTTAATTGCCATTAAGATACCAAAATAATTACACACATCAAATCCTATTTTCTGTAAAGATGCCTCCTTGATTCTGTGCAAGTTGGCAGCCTCTGGAGAACGAGTTCTCCATCTCTATGAGTAGACTAGACAAAATGAAGACGGCATAACCATGCAATTTGCCCAACATTCTGCGGCTCTTCAACAGAGATCTACTTTTATAGCACCCAGTCAGAAACCCAGAAGCTCTCAATTTTAGTTTGATTTTTCCTGCACTGAAACCCACAATTTCCAAAGGCAGTTGAATTCACTGGGAGTAATGTATAGTGCAAAACAGGGTGAGAAACCCCTGTTCTGGGGCTTTATTCCTGGCTTCAAAAGGTGTTTAGGCATCTTCAGAAGAAGGACGCTAGAGAGCATTCACAGCAGAATAGCCTTGGCTAGGTAGAATTCCTTCCTCAGTAACAAGCGATTATGAAAGTGCAGATTATTAACATCAGTCAGCAGACATGACACCTGATCTCATGCTTTTCTGATTACCTGCCCCAGGACACCTTTGTCTGGGCCAAAGGGTATTTAGAGAGAGGAAAGCAGCTGCAGCCACAGCCACCACTATTTTATCTGCGTCCTGTCTGGAGTTTAAATTGTGTGTGTCATACTGACGCAAGACACTAAGATGGTTCAAGTGTTGTGCTAATAATGCTTAGTGATTTTGGCAGGAATCCAGGAACACATTGTACAAAGAAAAAGCTAGACAGACTATGACAATTTTCAACAGCTTATAACTTGCTCAAGTGTCCAAAACTTTTCAAGGAGCTAGCTAAACACTCCCTCCAATTTTTCACCTTTCCTTTGCAGAAAGGGAAGTCAACAGAAGTTGCTGGAAGTCAGTAAGAGCTTTTCAAACCAGGAAACATTAATACTGAAATAGTGCAACAGTACAGCTAGTTTGCGCTTCCCCTTAAAAAATGCAAACACCAACTTCATGGTAAAACAACACCAAAAATCGCTTATAATAGTCAGTCATTAGCCTGCAAAACCCTTATGAGTCTTCATCTTGTTAAGTTCATATGAGACATTTGTAGAAATGCCAGAAGTTGTTTAAACGTGAAGGACTTCTAATGTGAACTTGTTTTACCAGTAATAAATCTATCTATCAAGAAAACAACTCAGGAAAACTAATTGTATAGAACTCCTCATAACTCTGAAATATCATGTACACTACTATATAGAAACAGGGCTCAACTGAGTCCTCAGGAGACTATCATCTCACTTAATACAACAGAGTTCTGAATTACATAAGCTTTTGTTATTTACCACATATACTTTTGCAAGGCATTTTAATGTAGAGGGAAATTAAAAAAAAAATAATCCATTTAGTTACAGAAGCAATCAGCTTAATGTCAGCAAATTGATTATTGCATGACAGTGTGGAACTGCTGGCCAATCCAGCAGAAAGCTAAGATTGTAAAAAAAATGTTTTCTCTACATGAGCCTTAAACTGACCTAGTTAGAACCTTAAACAGCCCGGTCTACTGGAAGGTGTCTCCACCCATTGCATGGGGGTTGGAACTGGATGATCTTTAAGGTCCCTTCCAACCCAAATCGTTCTGATTCTATGATTAAACAAAGCAGGAATCCTTCTTCAAACTTATAGAGGTTTTGCCTGCAGGAATACATTTCCATAACTATCATCTCAGAGTTGTGTCTAGTCCAAGCTGTAACAAATTGACAAACACTGGGAGTTAAGTGTTCCCAGAAAAGAAACTTGTTTAGAAGTTTCAAATCCAGGTACTTTAATGCCTGGTGAGTGAGCTTAAGCAGTTTTGAACTCTCTTCTCCAGAGGAAACTGTGACAAAGACAAAAGTTGTTCTATACTGTGAAGAAACGGGTTGTGAGAAAGGAAGCATCAAGATAATTCAAGCTTTGGACTGATCTCCAACAGAGTCCAACATACTGATCTACTGGTCTTCAACAGCTCTCCAAATTTAAAACACAAAATCTCAGGACAGAGATTGTATACGGCACAAAGCAAAAAACGTAGCATTTAAGATTAATAACAAATGCTTCAAAATCTGTGTCAAGCATTTAGTTGCCGATAAGACAAAAATTTCCTCTCATGTTTCTACTTTGGCAGGACATTAAGCATATGCAATACTCTAACACCTGTCATATATAAAACTCAGTCCTTAAACTGGTCTCTGTTATGCACAGCAGCAGGTAAATTAGTTTTTACTTCTTCCTTTATTTCCCAAGAAGACCATGACTCACGCTCCACAAATAAAGCAAAATGAAACATAGACTAGAAGCCTTAAGTATCTTCACATCCTTCCCCTATTAATTTCTCTCTTCAGAAACAAGGAATGAAAGAGCAGGGGCCTATCCTGTGGAAAAATGGATAGTAAGCAATCAGTTTGGAAAAGCCTATAGTATGAAACTTCTTCTCTGGAAGATAAATAGACCATAATATGACCAAATGAATAAGGTCCCTGAATTTTCAGTCACCTAAGCTGAGTAAGCTTTAACTGATGTTTTTATAACTAATCTACTTCCCAACATCCTGTATTGTATATCAACTCTTTCTATTCATTTAAAACCTAACAATTTTAGTTAAAATAAGAAAAAAAAAAAGAAAGAAAAACTTATAAAACATATCGTGCCTTGAAAAAGTAACTCCAGCACAATAGATCTGTCTTCACTCTCTGAATTATTCACGGACAATATCCTGTTCATCCTAACACAATTTTATTCTTACAAAAAGCAAACAATACAAGTGATTCGGGGGGTGGAGGAGGTGGGGGGGGGGGGGGTGGGGGGGTGGGAAGCTGCATCACATCTTGTCCCAACCAGTCCAAAGCAATTCTACATGGGGAGATTCCTCTGGATATTAGTTAGACTTAATGAAATTCAGGTGTAATCCCTAAGGCTCTATTGCAAAGAGTATCTTTAGCTCAGCTACAGAACATGGTATTTGCCAAAAGGGGATTAATTATGTTTAGATGTGTCTACCATGAATACCAACAAGTCTAGAGCCACTATTTAAAATACATTTCAGAATTCACTCAAAATTGAGTAAGGAACAAAATATTAATAGTTTATAAAATATACTAGGAAATACTATTTAAGATCAGAAAGACTTCATTTTCATTAGTTTTCATTTTATTAAGGTCAGTCACCAACATTAATATTACAGAAGTTTTCTAAAGTGACCTATAGTAAATGCCGAGCATAAACCTCTATGATTAACTCACAAAACCAGCTTCTAAACTTAAAGGGAAAAATGCTTTTATGGACCACAGAAAATACTTATGGGGAGAAAAATGTTCAATTCTACTCCCAGATTGCCACAATGCAAAGCATGGTGTGACCCACAGAGGTTTTCCGTGAGCGCACAATGGAGCCCAACAAACATTTGTCTGTTACTTTGCTCTCTCCCTCATGCTCTTCCTGAAGAGAAAGTTTTATCCACTGATACAGTTTTGGTAAGATTCTATGTTTCTTCCACAGTTCTCATGCAGTCTAGATGAGGTTCAATGCAGAGATACAGTCAAGCCCTACAAATCTTTTGAGCAAATCTATTTCTCAGCAGCTTCAGTCTTCAGATTTCTTACTGAATTTTATTCATATTTTTTAATACTTTCAGCCCATCAATCCATCGTCTCCCACCTGGGACCACAATGTACTCAGCGCTCAGAGCGCTCAAGCGGTCCACGGGGTCTGAGACTGCTATTTGTTGCCAGACAGAGTATGTGTTTAAAAAAAGTAAAAATATTGACTAAAGAAAAACAAATAGCTCTGAATGCAAAATTGTGAATGGAAATCACCCTAAATAGCAGCCCCTCAGCCCTTTTGTTTCAGGAAGATGTTACATCTTTGCTACGCATTTCAGACAAATGTCCTCAAAACCAGCTGATATTTCACTTTCAGATTTCCCAAACCCTGAGATACTACACTTTAGAGGTATAACAGTCATTCTTCAGAGAGAAAGTTACCAAGACACTGACAAAAAGTGCCAATGAGACATCTACAGAATCAGTTAATGTGTGTGTTTTTGCATGGAAACTCAGTGCCAAGAAAAACGGTACACCACCTTGGAATACCAGTAATATAGAGCTTTTCAAATGCTGCTGAGTCAACGGGCTGTTTTCTTACACAGACACTGTAAAAGATAATGCAAATATCTACGCCCAATAATCAGTGATACACTGCCTGAGATCCTAACACTGACTGTAATCCCATGCCGTATACCTATCTGTATCCAGATTTTAAAAGGCTCAAAATAACACGGGAAAAAAAACCACAGAAGAATCAGTGCTGACAGGCCTTGATTATCTTAATAAAAACTGTCCATTCTTAAACTTTTTATTTACTGACAAAATGAAACAATGTCTTCACTTCCTTCATCATTTTAGTGTATTTATTACTCTTTACTAGATGCTTCAGATTTGATCCTCTTACCTGACTGTCTGATGCACCCCCATAAACGGGGTGATGCTGGGGAAGGTTCACTTAAACTAATGAATAGAGCAGACCACATACTTGTCCAGACATATAAAATGTAATATAATACTGAATGTAATTTAAGGAAGCTTTGGACACAAATCCTTCAAATAAAAGTTAACCAGCAAGCTATATACTGCATCTCCATTTATATTTATTTATAATTGTATTACAAGTCCTTATTTTTAATATTTCCTATTACACAGGCTACTAATGTATGTAATTCTGACGGAGTGGTAACTGTTAAGATGGAGAAAAGCCTCTGTATTCCTGGCCCACCTTATTTTTCAGCTTTTTGCTCTTTCACCATAAACCTTTCCTTGCTATAGACCTTTGAGAAAACACACAAATGAGCTGTGCTAATAATGCCTTTGTGTTTGATGGAGGGGCTGATACAACTGAATTTGATTTTAAAAACAAGATTAATAATACAGTTCAGGTTCCTTCACTTAACCAGCAGGATGATGTATTCCTGGGCACACTGTGATACAAACCCACACATAAGCAAACAGATGAGAAGTCGGCAGGAAAACAAGAAAAATACAGTAGTAGCTGTCACCTATGGAGTTCTTTTGCGTCTCACTTATGTATATGAATAAACAAACTGCATTCTGTTAACAGCAGTATTTTTCCCAGCTCCTGTGTTAATTTTATAGCCTAACTGTCAAGTTCTGAGAGGCTTAATATAGATCAAAAAGTAAGACCCTGATCACTGTTTACTCAAACTGGGAAAGCAACTGGGAGGGTGAGAAAAAGGGTAAGACTGTTCTGCTTCAGCGCTGTAACTACAGAGGGAGGCACCTGTAATGACCGATGAGGTGACCAGGGGAAGAAAATAACTGCATCCCTGTTCTCCTCCAACGGAAGGTCCAGAAATAGTTAGCCTAATTCATGCACATTTAAATGTCAAATTCTTCAGGCTAACGTAACACAAAGGATATACACGTTATTCTAACCACCAAATCTTTTTAGAACTTATAAGTGGTAATAAATCAAATTTTCAAGGGACTATTAGAAAATAGATACCTCTTTTCATTTTTAAGTATGCAAAGAGGAAGCTTCTGTCACCCAATTCTTGTATGAAATGCCCCTTAAGTTTGTATTTATTCTTACTCTGACAACTACAGTAGGTCCCAGCTCACTGTAAATAAGAAAAAGAAATTCCCAAACATTTTAGCAAATAAACAGAGGTGTTTCCAAACTAGAAGCAACAGTCACCAACTAACCACCCAGCCCAAGCAGCACAGCCAGTAAAAGTAATTACACAATAATGTAATATGTTAAATCCAAAATCAACTACTTTTCACTGGATGACCTTAAAACTGCTAAAAGTAACCTGCAAAGGAAGAAAGAATGTACACAGAATGTTATACAAAGACTAAAAGAGTAAAAACATTACTCCCTTACTATTATTACTCTTTATTTACTTAAAGGAGTAATATACTTACTCTGTCACTATTTATACTGCAACACTGGGAAACTTTTATAGACTGTTTGCATCCTTTATCCAGTTTATTTTAATTACAGTATTTAAGTTTTTGTTTTTGCTTTTGCTGAAAAAACTTCCCCATGTTTGCCAGGAGAAAGCTTGGAGTTTCACAAGGTGTTTCTGATGCAGGCTTGTACAGCAATAAACAAGGAGTACTCAGGATGAATTCCTGTAGCATGCCACAGTTTATTAAAACTGTGAAGAAATCAACAGAAACAAGAGACTTTTGAAAAAGGCAGGCAAACCCAAAAAATGAGAGGGAGATATGAAACTGAGCAGCTGACCTGCCCTCCCCTCACTGAAATGGGGCATCAAGGGAATGTGCTGTCCTCTTTCTGTCATGGAGATTGTCACCCTGTCTTCTTTCTTACTCCCTAGGACCCAGTACATCACAGGCTGTGTCTGGAAACACATGTAGTGAGTAATAAAAGGTTAATGAAAAAAATCCTCCTCTTACTAAGTTTCAAAGCATCTTCTTTTTGCCAAGGTCAATAAGAGCAACACTCCAAGGCTTTTAAAAGAGAGTCTATCCTGTTTTTTTTTTATGTTTTTAACTAAAAGGCCAGGACAAATATTTTTGATGGGAGAATAAAGGCAGGAAAACAAGCTGGAACAAGCTACTTTTTAGTGGATGATTGATGGGGCGGGGGAGGGGAGAAGCAAAGTTTCAAACCATCCTCAAACAAACATGTCAATAGGTTATTTTTGTGCAAGTTATTTAAGAAAAAAACCCAAACAAACAAAAAAACAACTCAACCTGTTCTCATTACGCTTACAAGGTGAGTCTCACACACAGAGAAAGGCTTTTGATACAGGTCTGACCCCTGGCATCTCAAGCTGCAGCCGTCTCCCTGTCAAGGGCACCTGTGGGATCGACTCTTCACGCTGGGTGAATGCTTATTGCCACAGCATCTGCAGGAGTTTAATTGTCTCCAAGATACTGACATCAGGATCTCATCATAAACCAGCCAAACAACTTGAAAAGTCCAGTTTCAAATAAAAGCTCAACCAACCACAGGTAAAAGGGATGCATATTCACAAGTGACCATGGCAACAGCAGCCTGTACACTGACCGTGCAAACCTCTCATCAACACATTTTCTCTTACCTGTATAACTACAGCATTGTGCTTGCTGTCTTCACTTGCCCATCCTGACACTACACAGTCTTCTCATGCAAACATCCTGAAGCCAAAATCCTACTCCCAGACCAAACAAAGGCATTAAATCTAAGACCTGTTATTTCCAGTTTTCTACAGTTTTGCCCATTCTCATCAGTTTGAAGGTACAGCTCTTGGCAGTAACGATGCAGCTTGTCATCTACCATACCTTTTACCAAAATAAAAAGGTGGGGCACAGGGGCTGTATGCTCTTCCAGTAGTTTTTCCTTGTAAGGGTGATTGAAAATGGTGGAGAAGAGTGGTAGTTCTCGCTGGGAACTCCAGACATGATCCCAGAATACTGCTACTGGGTATTTCTGTGGAAGAGCTAAAAATCTAAGTGTCTTTGGGGTTCTACTTCTTTAAAAGCTACCGTTTATCTGCATATTCAGAAAGGCCTTGCTCCCACTGTGCCATGTCTGGGGTGGGGCAGGGCAGAGCTGTAACACATAGTGCCCCAGACAGGTTGTTACATGTTTGGTTCGGCATACATAAAAAGAAGCGAAGCACACTAGGACAATACAACAGGAAAAAAAACCATGAAATCCTCTAAACTAGTGTCATGGTTTAAGCTATAGTGAAACAATCAACTGCAACAGAACTTTCGGTACTATTCAGGAACTTGTATTTTAACAGCACCCAGAAACAACGCACATGCTGTGAAGACAGACTGAAATTTCTCTTTCCAAGCAGTATGGGCCAGAAATACAGTTACTTGACTGTGTTCTGCAGCCTCCTTATACAGTTTCTCAACGTACAGCAAATGTGTCATATGGTCATTTATTCTCCTTAAGTGTGATCACTACAGAACAGATTCAGGAGTAAATATACTCTCCAGCTTGTGACCTTGAAATCTATAAATTCTAATTTCATGTAAGAGCTACTCAGCAACAATAGCTGTATGGACTTTTAATCTGAAATGCTCCATTCTCAGAAGGACTGAGCCTTGAACATGGACTGTTCTAGTTCAATTTGTCCTGGAATTTATTTAAATCAGCATGTTCTTATTCAAAGTCGTCCCATGTCCCCCCCCCCTTTTTCTTCCCTGACAATTTTGCTAAAGCATGCAGGATTTTCCATTTTACACTAAGCATTTTAAAAATGCACTTTAGAACTTATTTCTAAAATTCACTTGTATAATGTATACAAATACATCTTAATACCTGAAATTGAGACCTCACTTCAGAGGTGCCGCAAAATAAATAGTTTAAGTCATTATATAGGTTGTTCTGTTTCTGGATTCTGAAACAGACCAATCACTGAATTCCCAAAACAACAGCTGAATGCATTCATCATGATTTTAAAAGGACTCCACCCTCATAATTATGCCAAGTGTAAAATACTTTCAAGTTGTCTGCAAAATGTGGGGGGAGGTTTGAGATTTTTGTAGCAGTTTCTGTATAAACTGAGGGATTTACCAAATGTTATTTCATGCTATTATTTAGTACAAATTCTTTTGTAGTAACAATAGAACTGCTTTTCTTATTTAAATAGTAGCTTGAAACAGTAAATACATTGGAAAAATGGTGAACAACTGAAATGCTATCTTAGCAACTCCGTTAATGCTGTGATTTTTCAGCCTAAGCCAGGACATCTACCAGAACAAACTTAGGTGTATCTAAAAGACGATACCACCGTTTGTGAGGAAACAAAGGTAAAAAAACAGGCATCCATACAAGTTGTAGATGTACTTTTCTTGTTTGGAAAGACACTGGATTATCCAATGTATTTCATAAAGCTTGGTCTAACCTACATATACCATAACACTATTTATTTAGCCATTACAAAGCCTGTCTACCATCTTCTCTTTGCTTTCCTTTTTTAGCACAACTGAATGCAGCTCAGCAATACTGTGATAATCTTTAGTAAGAAACATATCATTTCATACAGAAGTATTTATTAAGATAAAGCTTGAAGTCTAGATTTTTTCGTATGAAGTTACATATGAAGCACTGACTTCATTTAAATGACAGAATTAAGATAGCATGTAGAGAAAAAGCATTAGCCTGGATACATCATAAACATCCTGAAAATTATAATATGTTGAATGATTATAAAGGACAGTGCTTGTCAGGGCTAAAACTGAACTGATGTTGTTTCATTGGAAGCTGATGCTGATGGCCTTACAATTAAAAAAAAAAAGTCATTAATATAGGTATTATTGCACGTATAATATACAAAAACCTTTTTTCCAGCTGCATCAAATTTAAGAGTTCATTTTCTGTGACAGAAATATACAAGCTCATTCCAAAATTTGGCTAAATAGAAATAATAACTACATATAAACAAAGAGTTTCTAAATAGATACTAGGAAACTAGCATTCTTATTCACTGGAGAAGAAACTCTTACCCAATACAATGTTTACTTTTTTACTAAGTTGCAGTCAAATTGCAGATAAAAATATTCTCCCAGGTCATCAGACAGCATGAGATGCAATAGTGAAATAGAAAAGGATGGTCCAAATCTGACAGAGTATGGAACCCATCCTCTGTTCTTCCCTTTTCTCAGAGAGCTGAGGTGTCAAACACTAGTATGACTAGAAGATACAACCCATTCTTTTATGGCTTAAAATCAATAATTATATGATAGCAGATCAGAGTCACATCAGTTTGCTGCAAAATGTCCTCTAAACCACAGTGAAAGAATTGAGCAATCTTTGTAAAACTATCAGAATAACAAAGCAGGTGTCTGCCATTAATAAAACAGAGAATAGCAGGCAGTGAAATCTTTACTGCATTTCAAATTAGTGTGAGATTTAAAGTAAAATTGTGGAACTTTGACTTGGATACATTTAAAAATTATGATCCCTGGGAAAAAAAAAATCAGAATGGGATTTACTCACACTTTGAATAAACCTTTTTGATTTTATGGGATATCTGACTACCATATGCAAGAGAGAGACATTATGTCAAAAAGGTGAAGACCAAGTTATATTGTTAAATAGTAATTTCTGGCAAAAAGTGATGAGGGAGAATTGGAGAAGAGGGGTACCTCTAAGCATTCCCTGCAACTGATTGTTCCCAGCAACTAAGGAGAAAATTTAAGCCTCCAGGCAAAAGACAGTCCTGACTGCCCTTTTTCCTTCTACTTTTCAGTGACAGGAATCTGAGTATAAAACTAAGATGACCAAATATATTCCAAAACTAAAGTACAGGGATTAACTTGTTACATTTAGACGTATATTCTATGGTACTCAGCACATCCCTTGCTGAGTAATGTAATTCTCCCTGTCATAACTTTGGAAGACTTTGAAATGCTCACCCTATGATTTTCCTCATTATATATTATATATATTATATATTATTTCCTCATTCCTTCATCATTTTTGTTCAAGCAAAATTTTCTGCAATTTCCTTTTTCTTTCTCTTGAAGAATTCAGAGTCAAAACCCTTCCTTTTAATAAAATATTCTCATTGGTGGTAATAAGGTTTTCTGGTATCAGAAAAAGGAGGGATTTCAGGGTGGTGGAATAAACTATGGTAATCTACATGTTTACCTCCCTATATTATTCTTAATGAAAGCAGAAGAGCTTTTTCAAGTGTGATTTTACCAGCTATGTGGGGCTGGGGAGCTGTGGTGCTGGAGCAGAATGCCAGCCTCAGGTAGCAGTTACCACAGATCCTCAACAAGTTTTCTTTAGGCAAACCCATAAGAGTGTCATGACACCTCTTCTTCCCCTTATCCCAGCCAGCTTCTCAGCTTTCCACCCCATTTTGAAGTGAATAATATTCAGTTCCCTCACAGAACTACTGGCATTCATTTTTATCTGTATTTTGGAAACACCAAATAAATAAAAGGCGATAAAAATATGTCCAAATAGCTAAGGCAAAGTACCCCAAAGAACTCCTCCTTTTTTTGTGCCACCTTCCCAATACAATTCTTACAAAAAAATTCTAGTACTTCTGTTCTAATGTTAAAGGCTATAATTCTTGAGCTTTATACCATTTCTCTTCTAATCCTTTCAGTATCATTTGAGAGAATAATCACAGAATCATAGTGCCATAGAATGGTTTGGGTTGGAAAGGACCTTAAGATAATGTAGTTCCAGTCCCCCTGCCATGGGCAGGGACACCACTCACTGGACCAAGACTGGTACAACTTGGCCTTGAATACTGCCACAAAATGATTATAGTAACACATACACAAGCTTATTCCCATTGTTTAATGCCACCGATACGAATTTCAATCACTATACACATCAGAATAATGCCTTCCCTTCCTTAATATTCTTCAATAATGTATAGACAGCTGCTTCCTTCTTAGTCTACATGTACCTAAGCTGTATATATTAAACCCTGCTATTCATTCCTCACAAATTGGTCCCAGCATCCTCTCTAACATGGGGTCAATTTGTATGCAAGAATGCAGGCAGTTATTGTCCCGGCACTGAGATGTTTGAAATTGTCTGGGCAAGACATGCAAGGTGATCTTGAACACTGTTGCATATGATTATACTTCATTCTTGGGTAGGTCAGTGAGGTTTCACTTCCTGAGTGAGATTTATTGGCAGCTATTACCAGGACTTTTTAATTCTTTCTGAAGGCTTCAATTACATATGCCTTGTGCTTATTCCTCCCAGGTTTTTTAGAAGTTATGGACATGTTCCCAGAAGTTCATTAGCTCATTCATTAGCAGTAGCAGCACTATATTTAAAAGAAGCTGTTAATAAATTGCATATCTCCAACTTAAAAATTTAGTACTATAACCCTTACTCTCTTGGAGAAACACACAATGACAGAGGTGATATCAACATATTTTCATATGCTGTTACAAACAAGCGTTTCTGCAACATTGGACACTTCCAGGAATTTTCTTCAAAACTTGAGACAACTGTTGTTGTACATTAAAAAGCCGTATCTATTACTAACATAAATGTTTTTAACAGGGTGCACTTCCATTAGTCAGATGATAACCAACTCCACGATTGAACCCTTTACATCTTTGACAGTTGGCAATTCTGAAGGCATTTTATTCTTGGGAGCCAGTATTTTCACTAAGAAAGAACCAATACGTAGAAGCAAGTGACAAGTAGTACAATTGACTCTGCAGTATGAATGACTCAAGTATACATGTTATTCCTCACTCCTATATCCTCCATAAGCTGGTCATTTTCTTCCCTTGTCAGTTTATACTTCCTCTCCTGGACAGCTTTCAACTATGTGACAATGAAGAAATCAAACACCAAAATAGCACCAGCTACATATCCTCTGCATGACAGTGTAATTTCTTCTGCCCTAAGGCAGTGTCTAGCACAGAAATCATAGCCTGTTTACTTCTAACCAGTGCTGTATTACACCAAAGACTTAACTCTTGCTTATATAAAACTTGCACAAAGACCAATTTACTCACAATGGTCCTATTTAAAGTCCAAGCCAGCAGTATCATTTACAGCCAAGGCAGTGACAGTAGTTGGACAGAACCCTAGTTCTCATGCAAAGGTACAGTGAAACTCAAGCATTCCTGCTACTTGCATTCCTATAAATAGGAAGCAAGAAAGCAAATATCCATGCACATTTATTCTTTTTGGTTTAGAACTTGCTTAGAATGGCCACAAGTTTAATGTTTTAAAATAAATTATCTTCAAGACTCTTAAAAAGTTTTCATACCTGAAGTCAGTAGGGGGAAAACTTGAATAAGCAAATGAAAAAGCAGCAATAGAAACTATGACTTCCAAAAAAGGAAGAAAACGAAATTAGATACATACACTTTATGAGCATCCCCAGAATCGCAAGTCAGAATCAGAGTTGAGAGGACAACAGCATTCATGCAGAAGTCATGTAGGTTTGAAGAGCAGCACTCTATATGCTCTACTGCCTATACAATTCAGCACATTCGAGCAGTTTCACCCATGCCCATGGAGCCTTCTGTTGTATGACGAAGCTGCTAGTGGCTACCTGTTCACTGCCACCAAGAATGTAAAAGTTTCGCACAGTAATTCCTTAGACAAAAAGGTTCCTTTACAACAAACTTTTCAGACAATTAAACATGTCCATGAAGGTATTCCACAGAACTGTGGCCAGCTGGTACAAAATGACATATGCCTAGCGTGGTAAATTCTCCTAGTCTGCAAAACAGAGCGGCCTCACAGAAACTGCCTTTTGGGAATGATCCCTGGAACACCGACTTCCAAACAGTGTCCAGGAATTAGCTCACTGGTTTTGGCATCAAGTTAATCAGGATATTTTTCTGTAAAACTTTTAGTTTGGACATAACTAAGGAAATTCAAAATGCTCCCAGGTCCAGTTTGCATCTACACAGAGTGGAACTGCAATCCATCAAACCATCTTCAGCTGGTACAGGGGAAATAGTTCAACATCATGTTAAATAAAACAAGGCAAAATTGGAGTCCAAAGCTGAGGAAACAGATACTGCTTTGTTACTGCAGTGAGAAGGCAGGTAAGGAACAGCATATTAAAAACTGTTTGTATCTCCTCAGAGGGTCTAGTAAAAAACTTAGTCTTCCATCCACACAGTGCAGAGAGGCAAAGAAACGACCCTATCCCTGTGTTCATAACCTAGACGACTATTCTGCTTAACATGGAGTAGGATACCCTGTTCTCTCAGCCTCGCAAACAGGTCTCAGAAAAAAGCTGGGGACAAATGATGCCCAAATCACTAGTCAGGAACAATTAGGAAATAAACCTTCACACTGCGAGCTCCCAGATCTGATGAAGCCACAGCCTTAGTGAAAGATGCATCTCATATCTTGGAACAAAAGGAAACACAGCCATGCCTGACTCACATAAAGCATGCATTTTACAAAACCATGATTCGGCTGGGCGCATTTCTCTGTCCTTCTGCATATAGTTTAGGTATATAACTTGGGTCATATCCTATGACATTCATTAAGGCTGCACTATTTTCATCTATAACACAGTTTATGACAAAGCACAATAAAGCAGGAGTTTTCACATCTGTGCACAGTACAAGGTTGTCCACTACACTAGGAAATTCCACTGCCTTATTCTGGCAGATCTCTGTTTTGTCACTCGTTATAATCTTACACAAAATAGCTTAATTAAGTTACATAAACTCAATTTTCTCCAGCGAATTTTTGTGTGCTTGGAAGGCAAATTTCTGTAGCATATTTTAGCATGTAAAAATCTACAGTGATGCCCTTTATCTGTAATAATTGATAGAAGTTATAAATAATGAGCAAAAAAATCATTCAACTACCAACCCTTATCTACAGTTATTCCATGCAAGTGTTTTGCTACTCTAGCCATCTTAATGGGCACTGCCTCCTCATATTAACATAAAGTATCTCTTTTATATATTACAATAAAGATTATCTTTATATAAGTATTTTGAAAATAATGTCCACATTTCCTGTATAAGATAAATACTTCTGTGTATTAAAGTTATCTTGAAGTAAGCACTGATTTTATGTCATATTTGCAAGTCCCAGACTAATATAATATGAAATTTATCTTTTATTATACCTGAAAATTAGGACCAATTCCATAGCTAGCAACTGGGGCCTTCAATCCACCTTCTGTCAAAATGCTAAATGTTGAGAACTTAGGTTCAAAGGTGATTGCTACACAGCAATTCAATTTTGTAAATTACATCCTTACGTTACTCTAAATAGACTTAAAAATAAAAGGTTTTAAAAATTAGAGTCCATTAAAATTGTTCTTACTCTCTTAATTCTTCTGGAACAGCTTTCTCCTTTGACATCTGCAGTGAATAAAAATATCCTGAAAAAAAAAACTCTGAAACTCCAAGAATATCTCAAGTGGCCATCTCTAATTTAACAAAATCGATCTACTTTAGTGAAAGAATGCAACAAGCCTGATCACTCAGCCACTATAAAAAAATTGTTTAACTTCAGAGCTGCAAGACTAACCTTCTTCTGTCCAGCATTCACCAGTTAAGCCCCCATGAAGAAGACACAGCTAGATGCACAAAAAATATCCATTTCAAATTACTAGGTCACAGAAAGCAAACACCACATATCATCAGGAGTTTCCAGTAAAGATGACCTACAATCCTTCCCATTCACATTATAACACTCAGTTTTCCTCATACTTATTAGTTTGTATTTTTCGCAAATACCTAAAAGCTTTAAATGAACCGAAGCATGTGTTTTGCATCACAATGTCTATTTGGGATTAAGAGTATTTCAGTTTTCATTTCTGTCTTTCTGATCACTGAAATCTGACACTTGAAAAACGTTTATAACTTTCTTTCTTAACATGATATTATTCATTTATAGAACTTGGAATCTGTATTTTTATAAAATAAACAAATTACACATTTATACATTTATATAAAAAAATTATACAAATTATACAAATTATACAAATTATACAATATATACATTTATATAAAAAAAAATAACAATTTACTGAAACCTTAGCTTACAAAGTATTACTCTCTACATCTAGAACTGATAAAATGGAAAAATTACCAGTATACATCTGACATTATCAGAGATTTATCTCAAATTTTATGGTGGTGGGAGAGCCAAGGGCTTTTTCAGTAAAAGATTATTAATTTCTGTGTTCAAAAAATTCTATTTTAATATAAATAGCTATTTCAAGATTCAATTTTTCTTTATATTAGAAAAGCTAATTTCAGTATTTAAACTGTGTCTTAAGCATGACAGGGATGCCAGTCCTTAGATTTTGGTCTAATTATTTTACATTATGTGCTGAAGTACAGCAATAGTGAAACAAGGTGGTGATACAATTCACACAAATTGTAAAATACCACAACAACAGAAGTTTCTATATTAAGACCACCTTATCCATGAGTCTTCCTTTTGCTGGGTCACAGGACTCAATAATTAACATCAAGGCCCTGACACTGAGTAAAGCCTCAGCTTTCATCTACTTCAGATGATCTCTTCAAAGCTTCATTATAAGATTTACTTGCACTAATTAACAGAGATCAGAGTCAATTAGCTATCTGCAGGCTGCCCATCACATCACAAGGCACTTATGTTTGCAGTGATGCTGCATGACAGAAAACTGGATCAATTAACGCAACACAACACTCGTTTTCTTCCCTAAATGTGCATCTCCAGATTTTGGTCACCTCTGTGCAAACATCATAAAGACTGCTAAACCCAGCACAAACCCAGTAGCGTTAAAACTCTTTAGAAGTAGAAATTAGTCATTTTTCTAGCCGTAATCACAACTTCCAAAAAACACCAAGAAAATGAGGAAAAAAGAAACAAACAACCTCACAAAGAAAAAAAACCACCCAAACTTATCAGTGTTCTTTTAACATTCCAAAACAAAGGATATTCCTTCTAGCACAGCTACTTTTTTAACTACAGAGGGCATTTAGAAGTAGTAAATAATAAAGTAATTAACGTTTTCACACTGCAGTCACCCTGCAATCTCTCTATAAGCATTTTCATTCTCAAGCTAGGCTGGACAAAAGTAGCAAGCATGGTACCAAGCTGTGCATTCAGACCACAGGAGAGTTTCAATTCTCAAGTGACTACACAGTGAGTGCTGAGGCGACACTGCCATTCACCTGAAAGTTCTGAACTTTGCAGAATATTTGTTTCTTTGAATACAGTACAATCTTCTGTTCTCTATTAATTACAGCAACCAGTAGTAGAACCGATCTCTACATAATATGTATAAAGCTAATTATATTAATTAATACAGTGGCTCCATCTTTCAATTGAGCCAGGTTATGCCTAAATTAACGTGATCTTTATTTTGCTCTACAAGAATATGCACAGAAATGTAATCCCAAATTATGATACATATTTTGTGCTAATCATAGAATCATAGAATAGTTAGCGTTGGAAAGGACCTTAAGATCATCTAGTTCCAACCCCCTGCCGCTGGGGGGGGGTTATGATTTAGCTAAGGGCCACCTTACGCTAAATCATATCACCCAAGGCCTCGTCCAACCTGGTCTTGAACACTGCCAGGGATGGAGCATTCACAACCTCCCTGGGCAACCTATTCTAGTGCCTCACCACCCTAAGAGGAACAAATTTCCTTCTTATACCCAATCTAAACTTCCCCTGTTTAAGTTTTAACCCGTTACCCCTTGTCCTATCACTAATAAGTCACAATGACCATTATACAGGTTATCTCCAAGACCTATGTTGAAGGCAGACCTGAGCTTCCTTTGCATGGGCTTCAAACACATAGAGCTAAGTCATAACTTCAGACCAAGAGCAGAGTTACTGCAGTCCTGTGTGGAGTACCAGGACAATCTGAGCTCATGACTGCATTACTCTTTGTCTGCTCAGAGTACAGTCAGTGTCTTCCTACAGCTGCCTGGAAAACACTGTGTACACACACTTTTCAAAGCCAGCTTTTACACATTATTTCCTAATTTGATCTTATACAACATCTTAACTTTTCTTTAGCGGGATACTGAAAACTGGTTACTGCATGAGACTTCTGAGTGCTTTTAATTTTCTTAGCTTTACATCATATGGAAATGAAACTACCTCACATTCTGCATTTTAAATGCCATCTCAAGTTCTCTTGTAAGTGAGGCACACTGAAATTTTCAAACACCAAAATACCTGAGATGTCACAAAATCAGCTGCTTTAACTAGTAAGGCTGAGTTTACAGAATATACCATGGATGTGAAAATCATGTGTATATTTATTGATGAATAAAGTAAATTAAAAGTTATTTCCTGCTATTAATGTACATGCATATCAGAAAAAATAAGATAAATACTAATATTGCATTAATGTAGGTACACTTCTATATAAAAATTACAAATTAAACAATATTGAGAATGATGAAGATTAAGTAAGGGATCAAAGGGATCTAGCCAAAGCAAGTGAAGGACTACATGAGGTGAGATACCTCCAGTCACAATAATTGCACATGAATGGCTTCTGAAAGAGTAAGATCAACTACACATACAACTTACTAGGCTCTAAACCACTCACCAGCTTCACAACTAGGACAGGGGCAGACCAGTAGGTAGATCCTGCCAGGCTGACCAAGTGCATTCCTCCTCTCCTGCAGGAAACGGCAATCCCTGTTCCAGCTAAGAAAATTGAAGTAGTTTGCTCTCTTGACCTGATTATGATTGTAGGTTTTCCCATCCGAGACACTTAGGAAGTATTACATTCATATACAAACATTTCCAATTTTGCCTCGCTAACCAAGTCTTGTTCCAAGGCTGGATTATATGTTTTTTCTCACCAATTGAGAACTGACAGTAATGCAGATCATGCCTACACCTCTGTCCCTCCATTTCTTGGAATTAAGCTCAAAACAACTGGGCAGCTCAATGAAGATTTCTGTCCTAGGAAGCAAGATTAAAGATATCTTAACTGAGACAGATTTACAAATTAGAGATAAAGATGTTTTTAAAAGAAAAAAAAAAAAAAGGCTGAAAAGATCAAGACCATCTTAAAAAGGGGGAATATTTTATTTAAAAAAAAATTAATCTAAAAACTAAACTAAAGCTTTTCCATCCCTCACATTATTAAGGATTTCAAAAACTTAAAATATTTTATTAATTGTCTCCAAACCGGGTTAAGTCTTTTTCTTCAGAAAATGAAATCTCAACCCACCCTGCACAAAAGATTCTGGGCTAGGGACTATTTCTTAAATATTTTTATTTGTGTCCATTTGGCTTATGTCTGTACTTGTGCACCATCTCCCTTTTCATGTCTACAGAACAGCCAAGAACCGAAGAAATCACCTGCTAAACAATACCAGGCTGTCTGAAGACCACCATGGCGTGGCAAAGGGGAAGCCAAAATTATCCGTTTCCAAGGCTTTGCAAGTCTTCTGGATAGCAAACAGCACTGCTTTGTCTTGCACTTTCTATTTTTATAAGCACCCCCACAGTTAGCTTTAGGTACATCTTATCCTGTTTAATGGAAGTAACCATGATGCCAGGTATGGCTATAAAACTAGACTACTTAATGTTCTCAGTCAAGGTTAGTAACTTTCAGTAGTGTTTTTCTTCACAGCCCACCAGAGACACAACTGAATCAATGAAATGCCAATTAGAATCACATGCGTTTTACAATATTGATGATACAAGCGTTAGGCCTGTAAAGTTCTTTAGAAATTTGAAGAATTTGTAAAATATTGTCAAAAAGATTTTATGTTTAGAGCTCAACAAGCCTGCTCACTGTACCTCAGGAAAAACTGCCACTCCCTGCTTTGATACACTGCATGTCCACAAAATCTCCACAAAATACACAATGCAATTTCTTCTGCCATTAGTTGAGTTTCCAGAGGCTTTACAAATTAAAAACAAACAAATCCCCCACAGTTAACCTCCCAACACCTAAACCTCACAACATCCAAACCAATAACAATGACAAAAATCCACAGAAAAGTTTCTTGGCAGCATTAAAAGGATATGCTTGGTTGAAAGCAATGGGATTTGAAAATATTGGGAAAATTAAGACTGTTAAATCTACTGTCAGCAATGAACACTGCAAAATTAAAAAAAAAAACACACAAAAAAGATTCTTAGAGATAAATAAGGTCTGGGATTTCTCTTGTGACTTCTGAGCTATCCCCTCCTTAGTGACCTCTCCCTCACTCAAGAGAGGAAAGAAGATTGAAAACAACATGAATCCCATGGCTAGACTGAAGTGATTCTGCCCCCAAAGTTTCTGGCTCAACTACGGAACCCTGAGATTCCACCCATTAAATGCCTGACCTGTATGCATGAACATAGGGTTTCTTCTCAGAGTAAATTTGTGCCCAACCACTTCAAGCATCTCTGTTTGTCATTTACTTCCTGATGCATCTTGAATTTCTGCTTTCAGAAAAGTGCACCTTTTCCAGTTCAGCAATAGAGGATGTTGGTGTCAAAGGTGATCAAGATCCACAGATTTCCTGTGTAAAGTGAGAATTCCACGAGAGCAGTATAGACCAGACTTGAAGACCAGCACAAATCTGTACATCACAGTGAGACAACTTGTTCTTTATGAAAGCACGGATCTTTTCACCACATGAAAATTCATGCTGGACTAACAAATTTAGGCCTCTATTATAATCTTTATCTCCTTTACCTCTACATATATGAGGCCAGATTTTATTTGTACATATTTCAATCCTCTTGACACTTTTTTACTTCTCTAGAAGGATGTTCTTATCAAAACATCTGGATCTGTTCTTTTCTCTATAATCTAACGAGCAATATTTTATCAGCTGTATATTTATCTAGAAATACTGTATATGTCTGCAGTTACACAGTATTCAAGGTAAGAGAGAAAAGTATACTGCTTATATTCTTTACACCTGACTGTGCTTTATGTTTCTCATGATGAAGAACAGGACTAGCAAAGTCTACACACATTGTAAAGGTTTGTTTAAAAACTACTCACCTCATGATCTAAACTACTTGCAATAACAGATTATCTGATTAAAGACTCCTCTAACATAAGTAGATAAATTTATCTTGCCTACAGGCATAAATGAGAGTGCATCTGCAGACTTACAATAATGTTTATCTATTGGTCTCTTTCACAGCTCAATAACATACACTAAAGAAGCATTTTAATAAATTCATCTCCCTTTTGTACTTCAGAGGAGGGGGGAGAGAAGGAGAAAACACAGACATCTCCAGTTTTCATGTAAGCCAACAATTTAAAAGGGGTCTATTACAGTACACTTGGCTCCTGACGGAACTACTCGAGAACCTGTCATATGGCATGCCAAGTTCCTTTAAACTCTCTGAACAGGTTTATTATTACTGCTCCACAAAGTCTGCAACAAGTCTTGGCAGACCTACCACTCAACAAGAGGAACACTAGACCAGATGTGTTTAGAATCCAAAAGCACAAAGTTGCCATTTTCCATTTACAAGTCACCTTTAATCTTTTCAACTAACCTTTCAAACTGTAGTCCATCCAGGGTCTTGTCTACTTTTGCAAGATAGATAGATGGAAATGTAATGAGAGAGTTCAGTTTTCAGGCTAGCTCTTCACTGGCCAAAATCACTTTTCTAGTACATTAATTAGTCTTTCGGTAAATGTAACTGAAGACAAAATAAAATGACTAAATGCTGTTGGGCTTTAAAAGTACAGTGCACAGATATATTGTATTTCAGTTGATGTTCGCTGCAGCAGTGTCTGGAGGACCTACGTAAACATACATGCACACATCCATGTTAATTTTGAATCTTTCCTCTCCTGTCCTTTCCACTCCCTCCTTTCCTCTGCTTACCAGGAAACATATGGAATGACAAAACTATCATGGCAAAAGTGGCTAGGATGTAACTGATTCTGACTAAATGATTAGTGATAAGAATTTGAAAATGCCGCAATCATTAAGTTTCAGGTGGTTGTGTAATATAATAATGTAGTACCATTTATTAAGCTTTTTACTTTTTTAAAAAAGAGTTTGTGGCTCCCAGAACTGAGACAGAAACAGCTTAAGAAAGAAAATGGAAAACAAAGATTCTGGTGCATAATTCTGTAGCAAAAAATTACAGCTCTAGCAAATTCAGGACATAAGTTATCAGAGCAAAAAAGTGTTGGTTTTTTTTTCATAAAAGACATGTATTTCAGTGGCTTCTGGAAGTTTCTCAGAGGTTTATAAAACTATCTAAGATACAAGCAATGGAAAACATAATGCTTTATGTATGCACAAGTGCATTTCACTAAGTGCAAGCACCAATCTGTATTTTGATTTACATTAGCATTTTCTAGAGAAAACACGTACTTTCTTACCTGAGATTCTTTACGAAGATACTGTTCTCTTAGAAACTGAACTGATCAAGTAACAAAGAGTACATTTTTGTAAATTATTGTAAAGCTGAATGCAGATTAATAAAGGCGTGATTAATCCCTAAAATACGTTGCCTGAATGAGTATCACAGATGACAATGGGGTTTGGTGATGTATGTGGGTTTTTTTAAATAAGGCGGCAGAAGGAGGAATTCACATCCATGGTTTTAGTAAGGATTGTAACAAAGGGTAAAACACCAGAACCAATGAGAAGACAAAAAAAAAAAAAAAAGCACTGAAAATTCTAAGATAATTTCCTAACTCCATAGTATCTGAATTTCAAAAAATGTCAATTTATACTACTGAAGAAAACTTAACATTACAAGGAATAGTTGTTGAAGTAAGTTTGAGTTTCCTTTCAGGTAAGGGAGAGTAATACATGATGCAAATTTCTGGTTGGTTATGTAATACTGATATTCCACGGTGCTTCACAAGGGCAAGAAGTTGCCCCTTCATCAGGAACATAGACAATGTCTTCAGAAATTTTTTTTGCCTTCATTTTGCCTGCTAGTTCTTCATTAGACAAGTAAACATGAAGCAACTTAAAAAATTAGACAAAACTTGTATACTTTAGGAAACAGCTCAATACAGCAATCAGTTCCCAGAAGCAGCTAAGAACACACCAGAGACCGTTGATTTTGGCATCTGGTTGGTTTGTTTTTAAAGGGCAGACAGCCTAGTACAGTGGCTGTAGCACAGTTTAGTGAGCAGAGAAGTTCAAGCAGCATGGATCAATGTTAACCCATGATCAACAAGCATTGTTAACTAAGACACTAGCAACTTCAGAAGATTTTGCACTGGTGACCAACACCCAACAAACTTTCCCAAAGAAACCTCCTGCCTTTCCTGCTTACCACCAGCAATTGCATGAGGGTACTCTGACACACCATACAGCCTTGTATTTTTGGTAACTACAGGAGTTTAACACCTCAAAACACTGAATTAGTATCTCCATTTAGACTGAACGCATTGGTCAGAGAGCCAAGTTGAAGTCTTGTAATTTAAACAGCAATGCTTACAACCTCGAAGCATGCTCCTACAAACTATGTAGCATCTTTCAACCATTTCAGCAAAGATGGTTTCTAAGAAGATGGTAGCAAGAACTGTTTGCTGCACTGGTGTGTCTAGCACAGTAACCCAATTTCAGGGCATTACGTAGGTATCTTACATCTTCCCTTGTACAAACTAAGCTGAATTGCTCAAATATGGATGACCTGGAAACAAGCATCATGCAGTTGGTGCTCTCAACAGCTTATGTACACCTATGCTCATCTTAATGATGAAAATCAGCAGTTGGAAAGGTCATGACTGAGACCTCCCAGGATGATGAAGAAGAGCTGCTAATCATGCCACAAGTTATGCAACTGCTGGGGGGGGGGGAGTTGAAAAACCAAAGCAGATTGCTACAAAGACAGGCCTATGTAGAACAGATAAATATCTTTATAACTGTAGGGATAAATACTTACCTGTATGCACAGGTACATCAGACAGAGACAGACACTGTTCTCCTCAGGGGAAACTCAGAACCATGAGACACTGTGTGCATTTTGCTCTACATGACCACCACACACCTTCCTATACACTGGGATCTGATTCATAGATTAATGAAAGACAGATTATCCGTGTTAATATTCTGATAACATTATGACAACGGGGTGAAAGGATAAGCACATAGGAAATAAAAGGGGAATACTTCTATGGATCACTGCTTCTTTTGCAAACAGAATTTTGGGATAACAAATTCCTTGGAGAAAACCTTCTGCATAGGAATTTTCCTATTCAGGTCATGTAATATTACTAATCAATAAATAACATTCTGAGGACAGCTGAAGAACAAACACCCGGTGCAAAACACGCCATAATACGGGAGCTGTTTCTTCCGAAGATATGATGAAATATTCCAAATGACACAAATGTCCTCCTACAACTCCTTCTGAACTCAATGCCAGGACATGTTTGGTTACTGCTTGTCAAGTTCATTTTCTCCTTTCAACAAACACCTCATACAAAAAATATCCTTATTAATTAATGTTATTATTCCATAGCAACTTCCTTTACACTGTCACAACAGAGATCTGTCCCATCATAACGAGATTACGTAAAATACGTATCCTCCTTAGTTGTATAACACCACCTAAAACAGTATTTACATAAGCTTCTTTTACCAGTGATTTTTTTTCTGCACATGTATGCCTTTTGGACAATTGAGAATCTGAAGTTGCTTTCTGCAGCTCAAGAAGCTATTTTTAGGTCTTGTTGCTCCTTAACTCCTTAAAGGACTTATTAGCATTATTCAAAAAAGATAGTTGATAAAGAACATTTAACTGTTTAACAATACTCAACAGACAGTTGATTATAGAAAGACATGTCAGTGCACATATGGCAGGCGGATAAATTATGCACATCTGGATTACTTTTGGCAAGAAACACAGCTAAGTGTCTAACGCCAAGTTTAGCAATCTGTCACTATCAATATGTGCATTTATTTAAAAGACGTCAAGGATTCAAAGTCATATTTTCTATTTCTTCATAAAAGTTCCAGCGCTTCATGAGACGGCAAAGCAGGTGACAAAACACATTGCTTAAATTGCCAAAGGCTGTATAAACAGGGATAATTCTGAACTCGCCAGGCATATAGAAGTAGCCAAATTTTCAAGTCAACCCTATTCCTCATTAGTTTTTACTAATGTCTAGTATATAGAGGAGGCATATAGTCAAGTTCTGAGTAGCCAGCCTCAAAATTTAGCTGAAAATCATTAAAACAATTTGTTAAATTCAAAGAAAATTAAGCAAAATTAAAATATCATAAAAGTTGCAATTACAATTTCATTTGTAACAGTAATTGCTTATTTTTAGTGATAGTTTAATGCGAAAATACATCACCCCATATTTAACTTTCTCAGCCAGAACAAAATAACAGTAGTAGTGGTAGACAGAATTTGCATCATCTTGAAAGGCAAGCATACAACAGAAGGTTGAGAAGTCATGACTGTTCTTAGTTTAAATTTAATGCAAATAGAAAAAACAGAAAAACTCCAATAGAAATGGATTAATATTTGCCACAGACACCAACAGTCATATAAAAACAAATTTGGTGACTAAAAATCCAGAACTATTTTTCTCAAAAGAACAGAGAGTATGACCGACAAGACCTTTGTAAATCCAGAAGCATTAAAAAAATATGAAAATCAAAATCAGATTTTGTGGCAAAAAGCCTACCTGCTTTCTTAAGGATCAAAATCATTTAACTCATGCTGAAAAAGTGGAGAAGAGAAAGAAGTATTAACACTGCTTAACATTTTTCACGCAAAAAAAGCTACAAAAAACATCTAAGAATTCCAAGACTGACCACTGCTTAAGAGAAGGTGAAACCCCCTTTGGCTGATGGTGCTGTTTCTTTTCAATAAGAAATTCCATTCAGCTGTAGCTGAATGATCGTATTAGACTCATCCACAGTCCTCTTATGAATTATATTTCTTAGGGGAACGAAACCTAATTCTGTCTTATTTACACTGGCTAGATGTACAAAGGGACAACAATAAGCCTGCATAAGGGAATTTAACTCATATTTACATGCTTGACTTCATTAAAAAAAGTTAACTTTTGTGTGTTTTTTATGCAAAGTAACATGTTTTCATACTCTTATTAGCGTATGAATACATGAACTGTGGAAACATTTTTATTTAGTTGTAAGAAACCCTTAATTATATCCATAAGAAATGGACATTAACTGAAATATATAATAATATTTATTCCAAGTACTTAACCAAAGTAATGATAATATTTGCAATACTAAAATAAAACAATTTTGGACTATATTTCAGGATCTAAACCTTTGATGTATTTTCTATAGAAGTAGTCACCATTTACATTTTATTTCACACACAGATCCCCCAGTATACACACACACAAAGGTAAATCACCAGCCACAACATTTTACATTTTAAAATACGGAATTGATTCACCATTGTATTGAACATTAAATCTAAAGCCAAGAGTGAGATTTAAACTAGCCAAACATGAAAAAGAAAAGTTGGAAGAAGCCAGCAAAGAGACAGTAGAATTATTTTCCTTCCTTATGGACAATCTCTCCTCTGGTAGGGGCATAACTATCACACCACTGGGGCTGTTGGGACAATAAGATTTCACACCAGTCCCAGGACAAACACACTAGGCAGCAAGAATTCATGTGGGCCTTCGAGAGGTGTACTTAAGATGGCTTTCTGTTTCTTCATTTCCATTTACCTGTTGGCTCACTTCCTAGTGGATCATGGTACATGTTTCTCACAATGAATAATCTACTTCTCCTCTCCCTAAAATTTTCACTCTTCTTGAGTACTAAAAGTGCAAAATTTGGTAGAACCATTTCCCATTGCAGAAGGAAGACTTGAGAAATTCTCCTGACAAGCATGCATACGGCAATATGAGCAGATTCTTAATTAAACTGAATTGCAAGTCTCTTAAAAAGCATGAGTGCAAAGGGCTGCCTATCAGGACAAAACTCTTACACAGCACTGAAATGGGTAAAAAACAAGATGAACAATGCAACAGGTTAGTTATAATACAATACAGTACATTCACTATGGGACATGATGTGAATTTGTTATGTGCCAGCTAAAATAGGAAACTTGATAACTTCAGTTGTACTGTATTTCACTTTAAAATGCTTTCAGTAGATTCACGATAGTTTATTCTGTGTAAGAGTGGCTTTTTTATTGCATAAACATGTTAAAACTCAAATCAAGTTTGAGTACATACACTGAAATGACTTGAACACTGAACTCTCTACCACCAGAGGGGGAACCTCTATTGTTTCTTTCAACACACTCCAAAGGCAGTCTTCTAAATCCAACATTTAGCTTCTAAAGCATTCTTTTTATAAACCTCACATACAGGACTAGAAAAATACTCTGATTTCCCATGGTCATTCGAGACAGACACTTAAGTTGGCTGATGGCTCTCATTGCTTTTATCACTCTATCAGACAGCATTTTTAAAGCTACTTCCAAAATTTCAATGTATACCAGCATGAATGTATGTTAAGGGAATTGTATAAACTCAGATTCTTGACCCTTGTTTTAAATGACCTCTTATCAGTTAAAAAAACTCATTTCAACATCAAAATCTTTGGAGCTTTCATTTTCTGACACAGAAATCAACATTTCTTTCACCTGTACTTGGTGTCTCCACGTTATTCGAAACTACAGATTATCATTATCATCCTACAACATTTATTAAGACTTTCCTATATGGATGTAAGCTGGACTGCAGAAATAAACTACTTCCACAAAGACAACTACAGACTTGTACAGCAAACAATAAATGAACCTGTATTTCTTAACACCTCAATATAATTGTAATGACTTCTCCCGCTCTAAGTAACAGCTGTCATCTTAATTTCTCTCCATCAGAAGCTCTCTTTGGATTAAAGGAAACTGTGTTACCCTATGAAACAACTGGCAATTATCTTGCATGACAAAAAAGAATTATATTATGGTATATTAATTGTCAAAAATATAACTTCTTTATGCCAACAGAAATATTGTAGACAGATTCTTCCACTTTTCTTTTTTGTTTGTTTTTTGTTAATGGAGCTATGATTAAAAGTAGTCTTAAAGAGCCACACCAGGTAAAGTTCTATTTTAAAGGGTAAACATTTCAAGGGGTAAAATGCTCTTCTTACTACAGGATGAGTGTCCTGTTAACAAAACAAAAAGACCCAAATCCCCAGCTAACTTTGGCAAAATCTAATCTGAGTGCTTAACTGTGCCATTACGTTGTGCTCAAACAAAACTTTGATCATAAATTCCTTTTCAGAGACCAAAATGAATGATAATAGGAAAGCACTTTTTTATGGCAGGGCAGCTCTGCTAAAGCTTTCAATAACCATGTCAGCTCCCAAGGGCTTTAATTTGCTTCTGTAGCAGCCTTTGTTTTTATCTTTAAAGAATTCAGTAGCTACATGATACACACATACCTAATTTATTTCTTTTCAGTATACTTTGGTAAAATTTTAATTGCTCTAAGTCACACATTTGTGAGGGCAACAGTCACCAGTGCAGATCTGCAGAGCACCAGAGACAGGTGAGACTCCGAGCCTCTGACAAGGAGTCCCAAACACCAACAGCTTCAATTCTTTGGAGGAGGCAAACACATGAGCACAGCTCTCATCTTCTGGTTTTTAGGCTTCCTCTTCCCACTCAATGCTTGCTGACACTAACTGGCACACTCGGTCGGTAAACATGCTTTTCTCTGAAAAAATAGTTTCACGGTGGGGGGGGGGGAAAGGAATTTTCTAGGACTGTAGTTTTCTTTTCTGCTCTTCATCTCTTCTCCCTTGTTGTTTGCCTGTCAAATTTAAGATGAAATACTCAGGTCTGCAAAGACAAGCAGGAGATTATTACTGCATGACAAAAATAAACCTTGTATTTTCTAACAATAGCCTGCCAGCCTCAGAGAGAGTCTATAAGAAACATGTGGCTTGGCACTTCCAAAGCAAAACTTTAGATACTATGTGTAAATAATAATGTTTTCCTAGTGCTATAAAATACAGAAAAGCTGATATGGCCCTAAAACACAGTACCATAGCACAGAAATCTTGCAAGATCCACTACCTAGCACACAGTTTAAAAGAAAAGTAGAATGGGATTCTTGGAAGATTTCTGGTCCTGAACCATGGTTGGCATTAAAAATTATGCTGATGAGGTTTTATTTCTTATATAATCCTCAATGCCTCAAAGCTCATGAACAGAAAGGTTATAATGGTGGTATCCACAATTCTTCCTCTATAGGAACAGCAAATATTCTACAACAGCATAGTTACCTAAAAATCAAACTCCTATTCCTCCTATCACCAGAAATTAAGACTTTCAGAGTGTTTTCAAGTAAGATAATTATAAACATTGTGGTGATGAATAACTGTCCACACTGTAACAAAAGCTGCATATAGGAAAACATTTCTCCATTTCCGAGCACTAGACAAAGCAGTCATCTAAGCACAGTCTGAAGATGCAACAGAGGACTTTGATTGAGGCTGTGAGACTTTTGGTCCTGATCAGATCTACCGCTGTTGTAGAGGGACAGCAGTTGTCCAGAGTGCAGTCAGCTGAAGAATGCTAAATCTGTGGAATCCTGTGGTGTTTTGCAGGATCTCTGGCAGAGTTCTCCTGCATTTCTATAGAACTACATCAGTTTCTTGCTGAGTCTTTTGTGGAGCTCAAGCTGCAAATTCTTTTAATAGGTACAGGATTGCCACACTTTTCAGCAGTAATACTTTACACCAGTCTTCACAAAACTCCCAAAAACTTGACTCCTGAACAGTCTCATCAGTCTATATTAAGAACAAAGTAACTGATGAAGCAACAATTAAGGTCCAAAAAAGAGAACTGAGAATCAGATTTAAAGGTTTCTTTTTCATCTCGGGAAAAAATGCAGAATTTTATCACGCTTGCAAACAACACCACTACACTAGCTGAGACTACTTTTTGCCTATTAATACAAAATTAAAGACTTGGTATCTATTAGCACTTACACTCTGTACATTAACACTTATATTATGAATATTAGCACCTACATCCTTATTAATTCTGAAATACTTCCAACTTTTTTTCTTTTTTTGCATGAAAGATGAATTAAAAACCCATTAAGAACATACAGTCAAGCAAAAGAAATGGAAACAACAGAAATAATGAAAACAGTAACAGAGAATTTGAAATCCACAGGGTAAGAGAAATTTTTGGATTTCAGTGGGTATAACAGCAAAATGACTACTTCGGTATGGACTTTCCACATATCTAAAATGTATTTTATAGGGATGGTATTTCTGTATTCTTTAGCAGCATAGCTGAATGAACAAGGAGGAAAATGATCATACCAGTAGAGAATATTAAAGCACTGTAGAGCTCAAGAAACATTAGGCTCAGGGAACAACTCAACTGTTTCTAGATCAGACACCAGCAGTCAGAAGAAAGCTACTGGTCCATACTGAAATGAATAAAGTATGCAGAATAATTTCTTTACAACAGGTAACTAATTACGAGATACTGTATGTTATCTATGTCTTGGGTAACACAGGAATGACATTTCAGAACCTCACAGGGCTATACTTCTTTCCAATTACTACAATAAAAGAGAACCCAGACTCAAAATCATTTTCAAAGGGTCAAAAAAGGTTTTGAATGACACAACACTTAAAGTGTCAGAGCAGCACTAATACCTTTTTCAATTAATTTGCAACTATTGATGTCAAATGGGTTACAAAATGACAGGTTATGTAAGTATACTTAAAAATGTATTTTAAATATATTTGAATATAAATTCAAAGTTTAAATACAATCTTATTTCATAAAACAAAACTAAATTTGAGTCATGTGAAAATCTGTTTTTGTCAGATTTTTCCAGCATTCAATGTGGCTTAGTCAAATGGTCAACAGTGAGTCCCTGATAATCCTGATCAAGGCAAGTCAACTCCTCCTCCATTGCCTGATCACAATACCTGACAACACATATTGTATTATGAAGCATTTTCAGTTACTCACTGCAGGTTCTCAGAATACTTAAAATCATATTTCTCAGAACACAGACATCGAAATAATTGTAAAATCCCAGGACCAGAAACCTGCCATAGTAGTTTATTGCTTCAATGCTTTGCATAACTTTTCCAGCCAAAGGCAATATCATGACAGTAACTAACGTAAGTAAGGTGAGGGACTCCATATGACCAACCTCTTTGAGTAGATCAGGGTCTATGCATATAAAAGCACTGTGATGCTGACTGAATCACAGCCATCCTGGAAAAATGATGGAAATACTCAAGAGTCATAGTAGCAACTAGCACACCACAGTCTTGCTCACTGTTCTAACTGTCCAACTTCTGCATTAAGCTCTCAATTCCCACTTCAGATTCAAACTCTCATTGGAATCACCAACAATTATATGACCATTAGCTTTGTGGTTGTAGCAGACAGTCTACTAGTGCTTAAATTCTTGCAAAGTGAATAGCTGTCTGTTTACTTACGTCAAAGATGACATGCAAACACATTAAAAGACTTGGTATGTTCTGATACTACACTACTGTTATCAGTTAAACACCTAGTACAGGGAGCAAGATGCCTGAAAAGATCCACTTAGCCTTCTCCCTAAAAAACATGAAGGAAAGGGCAGTACAGTCCCAGATGTTCTGGTACAACAGTTTATAACAGAGGTAGCTCTTTGATTCAGGGTTGTTGTTTTTTTTTTGTGTCTGGGAAAAAAATGGAGTGCAAAGAACAGAATTACAATTATGAACCTGCAAATTCCATAGAAGGCCAGCTTTGCAAAGTATCACACATCCCAACAACTCAATTTCTTGTCTCCTATCAGCTATGGTTCTACCTAGGACAATAGTGAAGTTCCTTGGCTTCCACTGTATCTGTTTACTCCCTCCAACCACTCTCTGCCCTAAGTGGCTTCAACAGTGTTTTAGGGCACAGTCCTTAGCTATCTGGTCTCCTTCCCAGCAGAGCACTGGTTATGGCTGCAGATTCTGAATTTTATTGAGTGATTCCTAACATACACCACTCATTTTGCCTTCAAATGCTTTATGGATTCAGACCCATGCACAATCTGATTGATAGTACACAAAAGAGGGCTCAAGCACCAAACCAGAACTGAATCACACTAACACAAGGAAGCTCCACGTGCCCTACCACCAGACACAGATTTTAAAATTACCCAGGTTCTATCAAAAATGGAGATGCTGTTTTGCTGACCTACCCTTTGAACACAGCTCACTTCTAAAGTATCCATCCCTGATAGGGGTGAGGGACTTGATGATCTGCTGCCTTCTACATGAATAAAACCATCATCCAAATCCCGGGCCTTATTACTCTCAAGAGCAGACCCTCTAAGCTTTGACCTGGTTTGGCCACTAACAGCTATCTTTCTAACCCAATCATAGTGTCAAATAAATGTCAACAAACGTCAACAAACTAGTATGTAACAAAACAAAAACTTAATCCAGTGTTCCCAATTTAAAACCAGGCAATTCTTCAGTCAATAAACATTCCTTTTACACTACAAGTAAGTGAAAGGTGACTAACAGGCAGAAGACTTTTTAAATGCCTGGAGAGTTTGAGAGGGTTTGGAAAGAATATGCTTGCCAGAAACTGCTGGCAAGTACACTCCCTACAACAGCCGGCAATGGATATCCAAGCATACATTTTTGCTTCCTTTCCCAGACACAGTATTACCACCCCCACCTTCTTATTTATGGAGGGGAAGGGTGGCATTATTGAATTCATTTTCTTGGTTAGGCAAGATTTCTTCCTAATGCACAGAAGGAATGACTTCCAAAAGGTAGCAAAATACATCTGGGGAACATTTTAAGAACTTTTCACAGTTCCTAAAATCCAAATTGTTGGAGTCCATTGGCATAGCATAACACTCCATTTTTATGCAACGTACTAGCTACTGCACTCCCAGTTTAGAACATTTTTAGGGATATATTTCTCAAATACAGCCCAGAAACACAAATAATGACTTAATATAAATATAAGAAGGCACACCCATTTTCTTTGGTTAAAGAGCATCTGAAACTAGATTTATATTTTGTTTTTCCTATTTTGCTAAATCTTAATGGTTGCATCCCACCCAAGATGTGATCTAACTCATGACCACTTCACACCATTAAGGATTTTATGGTGGATAACCTGCAGAAACTGTAGCTTAACCTGCAGGAAGGTATAACGCTTTGCTGCACGTTACATATTGTGACATATGGATCAACAGAAAAAATTTGTATGTTGCATTTTAGCAACTCTATCACAAATTAGCTTCTCTGTATTACAAGAAATGCTTTCCTGAAAGACAATTATGAACTGGAAGGAAAATTTTCCAAGTGCCTGCATTTGGCCATATCCCCTCTTCTTTCATGAACAGTCTTCCTGAACCAAGCAACAATAGTTCCATCAAAAAAGATCTTAATCTTTTCATATAATACCTGGCAAGTTTTTGTGAAAACAATTTACATGGCAACAAACCTTTTGTGCTTTTTAAAAGAACTGCCATATACCATGTTACAAGAATTATTCACGTCTCTAAGAAATCCAACAAGAATATATTAAAGTTTACTGTGTTCTTCAGATGGGTAACATTTACACTTCCACTGCCTGCAGCTGGCAGTATCAGTACATTAATCTATTCTTGGATTGACTTTCACTTACAAGCCAATTTTGAAATACTGCTCCAGTGTCTTGATTCCCAAACACCCTTAAAAATTAGTCCAGCAAGAGGACATTAGTCTCTTCTCACTGACCAAATGCTTTGTAATAAGCAGATTGGCAGAGATGACTTAATTCAGACACACTGAGTAACTGAATAATTAAATCAAATAGCAGAGCTAATAAAGAGTGCATAGACACTGCACAGACAACATTATTTGGAGAATGGACAGAACAGTAGTAAAGCTTAAGTGTGTTTTGATTCAGTGTTCTGATCTGTTAAACATTTTTCCAACATTTTATGCCCTAATAAATTTCCATTGACCAACATGACCTAAAGCTACAGAGAAAGCTAGTCAAGTGCAGACTTTCCTAGAATGTACCACCACCAAGTTGCTGCAACTAACCATGAGTTAAAATAATAAAGAAGGTGGAACTGCATCATAGTAAAATTTTTTGAAACTAGTCTTCAAGTCTCAAAACCACTAAGCTACTTTGAACATGGTACAGAGTTAATTTATTTTTAAACAGCACCAAAAATCCAGTAATAAGTGAATTTACAATGTGATAAAAACAAGAGTGACACACTGGGAAAGTCACTGCGAAATGCAGCACTGCAGACAGAGAACATACTTTGTTTCCCATGTTCAACTGTCACGTAAACTTAAGTTTATCAGGAGGTAAAACTGTAACATATGTTCACTTGAAACAAAAGAGGCTCAAGATAAACCAAAAATAATCTGGCAGCACATACTAATACATAATCCAGTGCAAGTAAAAACCAAAACCAAAAGCTAATGTTCAACATGATTAGCCTGACATCTTACTGTCTTCCTTTTAACCAAGTCGAGACACACCCTTAATGCCAACGGAATTATTTGAATGATCAATGAGAGCACAGCTCCTAAAGTCAGAAAAGAAAAATTCTATGAATTATGGTCAGCTGTTCTCAGACATTTACCTTTGTATACTTACAAGTTGTCATGAGACGCACAAAGATCAAGACAACAAACTGTCCACGCAGTACAATCTGAAAGCTAACACAGTTGTATGCCAGTTGTGGAAATCTGATTTTTGACAGCCAGCAGGAGTAAGAATCAATTAGTGAAACTTCTGGTAGCAGACAGCAGAAAGTACTTTACCCCTAAGACCACCCATTTGTTTTATTACTTACTGCTTCAATGCACAATGATAATATAGTTAAAAGGCTGCATGTATTTCAATTTTTACAAAAGCCAGCCAGATCAGAAATAGCAATGACAGGAGTTTGCTATGAGTTAAAGCCTATCAGTGCAACAGCTTAAAAGGATATTCTGCATGGCAGTTGTACTCTTCAAATCATGGAGATTCAAGACACATGTAAGTAAGTGAATGTAACAGAAGAAGAAATGTAAATTCAGAAATATGTAGCTCTAATTTACTCTTTTTGCAATTAAAAAGCAGCAATAAAAAATCTGCAAATATTAGCCAAAGATGAAAAAGCTGCCAAGTCAAATACAATTGCTAGGAAACAGCCTTTTCTATTAAGAAAAGCAGTTTTTCAGAACACAAAGAGAATGGTGTTCTTTTGGTCTCTGAGTTCATAAATGTAAATTTAAGGTGAATCTTTTTCAATTTCATGGCCAGTGGCATGAAGATTAGCGTTTAATTTTCATTCAAGAGAAACAATAAAGGATCTAAGAAAAAAAACAACATAAAACGCTGCAGAAGCTCCAATTTCACATTCCTGGGCAACTGGTGCTTGATTTTTATTTTGACATATATATGCATATGCGTATATATACAAGTGTATGCACTTAATAAAGACAAACAAAAAATTATATATTATACAAACACACGTACACATACACTCTACAGATCTCAAAATAAGCAGCACGGGCACATAATTAAGGGGTCCCCAGGGCTCATAAAGAAAGTGCGACGACCTTGTTAGTGTTTGGCCTTTCTTTCGCACCCAGTCTCATTGTAAAACAGTCAACCATGAAAGTACTTTAAAAAGCTGGTTTTCTTCTTATATTTACAGCATGATTTTATAATGTACCTTTCATGTTTTAGAGAAGCTGGTACTTCTGTATATCTTCCTGGCAAATTCAACATGAACCACAAACTTTCTAATTTACAACTTTCAGAAATCTGAATGCTTTTGAATACCAGGATTTTCAACTTTGCAATTTAATGACAACCCTGCCTTTGGCCTTTCCTGACCTGTTGTGAAGTAAATCAGGCACACTAATGTGGGCTAACAAGTCTTTTTCACACTGTTCGATCACCCTGCATCTTTTTTCTCCACAGACACCGCCTCTCTCCCACTCTCTGTCTAGCCATCCTCCCTCAAAGCAAACAAAATGGTCACTGTAACCCTGCATTACTGCTCATTAGATCACAAGTTAGTCAAGTGGAACTGCCCGAGGTTCCCAAAGGAGAGCTATACTTCAAAAATCTGTCCATGTCAAATGAAGAAAAAACCCCTGAGCGTGGGGTCACCCAGATCAATGATCAAAAGAGACTGAGAATAGTGAAGGAAAAAAAAGAAAAAAAAAGACCTTTTTTGTTAAAAAACAGCCTTCTGTATAATAAATCAGAATACAAAGATACTAAGCTTTTCTCCCCCTTAACAACACTCCATTTTGGCTTTAAAATGGAATACCTTGTTTTTCAGAAGATTTTCTAAGAGTTAAGATGATTTTTTAAGTGCTAAGACTGAGATTTCAATAAACCTCAAAATTACCTTAATAAAATTAGCAAAAGAAATAATAATGGAAAATATTGTGGATTTTCTTTCCATTACACGAATATTAATTATTCAAGAATGTAGTTAAAAGTCAATCTTCATTCAATTATGACTTTAATTTAAACAAATTATGCATTCTGAACTTCATTAGAAATGATACAGGTATTATTTCCACAGAAAAAGGTAGCCAACCAGAATTACATAGTTCTAACTCTTCTGGTACATGACAGATGTGCAGGCATGTGCAATACTTGAAGAATGTGCAGCACCATTCCTGTAGCTTCTGTCATCTTTTAAGAACATACAGCAATTTATTAAAAACAACTAAGAAAAATCACAGAAAAGTCCAAAACAAACAAACAAAATTAAAATAGCAATTCTATCTGTAATTAATGAATTTTGATACACAGAACAGACCAAATTACTCAGTAACAAGTACTGGCTGTTTAACAAGGCTCTGCACACACACGTACTTTTGAAAGCAACTTTGGATAGTCTCTACTTACCCCTAATGAATGAAATATGACAACACGAACCCACATAACGCATTTAAAAAAATCACATAGATAACTCATCTTATTCAAAATGAGTTATGCATTTTTAAAACAATAAATATACATTGTGCCACCAATGAAGACACTGCTGCAACTACTGGGACCCCAAGTGTTTCCTGCAATACTGGTGACAGAACATATTTTCATTTACACCCCTGAAGACCTTTATTTTTCTGCCATAGAGTAACTCAAATTTCACTCTCTTACTTCCTTTATCCTCAGTCACAAGTAGAGGCATAATTAGGAAAGAAGAACAAAGGTATCTAAATCAGAAGAGAGTATTTGGTTGTAGGTTTGTAGTTCATATATGGTCTGTTGCAAAAGAATTACTGCAACAGAACAAAGCTATAGAAAATCAAAAGAAAAGAATCCTTAAAATACTCAAATGTTTTATAGAATTTCAGTAAATAATTTCTTAGCATTTACTGTGATAGTAAAATAAAAAACAAAATGAGAATGCAAATGTTGTAATAATACATTATGAAAAATATTTGAATTTTACAGAACAAACCTGTGTTGACAGAGAAACAGATGGGACAACTTAATTTTAAATAAATAATGAAGTCATAGCAAACCTATAACAATATATGCAGTAATCCCAATTATTCTCCTTTATACGTATGTGTGGGTAAGATGAACAGCCTTTTCAGAAAAGCTCATTCACTGATGCAGGTTGGGGTTTTTGCTGGCTTTTTAACAGTTTGCTAGATTACTCACAGTGTATATTAGTATTTGAATAAAGAACTTCAGTGTGCATTAACTGTAAAAAGGCCTACACACAAATATTGAGTCTTTAGTTTTAAAACAGTATTTCTGACCCTTGCAACCCCACACCTGAGCAGAACTTGAACAACCAAAGATAACAGAGAATATCAAAAAAGTTACTGAGAAATTCCTCGTACACAAAGTCATGGGTTACTCAATGCACTGTCAAAACAGTATTTTTGTAAACATTAGGAAAAAAAAAAAAAAAAGAAATAAACCAAACCCAAAAACTGTATAAATCTGAATAATGTATTAACAGATTCAAGAAAAAAAAAAAAGTCCTCAGTTTTTTTCTTTTTTGCACGTTTGAGGTTTGTTATTTTGGGTTTGTTTGTTTGTTTGTTTAATAGGTTTCCTAGTTTATTTGTATGATCCTTCACTAACAATTCCTTTCCAGACCAACTAAAATTTTGGTCATTTCAGATTCCAGCAGAACAAGTTACTGTTTCATGTCAGACTGATGTACTAGATTTTCTAAACGTAAACTATTTTAAGAAAACATTTATGCTTATAAAGATTCTGTCATGACTAATGATATGCCACAGTATCAACAAATCCTCATCAGAACAACGTCATTATATTCAAAACTCTGCTTCTAGTCTCACAGAGACTATTGTTCTCAGATGCTAGGGAGTGGGTAACTCATGTTCCTCCAGGGCGATATCTGCATCTGCTACTGAATCACTGCAAGAAGGGCTGGGAGAATGGCTTCCCCTTTTTGAACCAAATGTCATTACGCACTGGATAGAAGAGATTTCTGTAGAAATAATGGACTCGGTTCTCAGCATCCATCCACACCCACAGAAGGTGGTCTCCAATGGACTGCTTGAAGCAAAACTCAGCAGTACTCCATCTGCATCCTCCCTGAACTATGGGACTCTTCACAGATTTTGAACTTCCTGAACTCCCTTCCATTTTTCATTTCTGTTTCAATCCCAAATTGCTCTCTACTCATCTCTTCTGCTTTACTGCCAGTAAAGTCTTGGGAGAAGTGCACAAGATTTTGTCACCAGTCCCCTTCCATTCCTGCTGTTACTCCTTATGTCTGGATTATCCCATTTTCAAAAACTATAATGTACTGTCCAACACTGAACTCAAAACTTAGGAACATTCTTTGATATTTGGCTTTCCTTACACCCATAGAGCATCTGAGATTTTTACAAAAGCATAATGGCTTGAAAGAATCCTGGGGAGGGAAAAACCTAACCAAACAAACCCCCCAAAACTCAAAACAGTTCAGAACCAAGAAAGGATAGGAAAGGATTTCATCTCACCTTATAATAGTAGGTCTTTCCTTCTTGGTCTTTGACAACCGCAACACTGCCCCAGTAACATGCACCCAGAATGATGATCCCTTCCCTACCCTGTCACTTTGAAACCCATCATGGTTTCATGAAGTCTCACATGTATGCCATCATGTCCATGTCCAGCTCTCATGCAATCTCACCACCCTCACAGTCAAGAATTTCTTCCTAATATCTAATCTCAATCTCCCCTTTGTTAGTTTAAAGCCATTCCCCTTTGTCCTGTTACTACCTGTCCTTGTAAAGTCCAGAATTCTTGTTGGCCCCTTTAGGTACCAGAAGCTGCTCTAAGGCCTCCCTGAGAGGAGCCTTCTTTGAGCCTTCTCTTCTCCAGGCTGAACAAGCTCAACTCTCTCTGCCGTTCTTCGCAGGAGAGGTGCTCCAGCACCCTGATCATCTTCATGGCCCTCCTCTGGACTCGCTCCAACAGGTCCTCATCCTTCTTATGCTGGGGGCCCCAGAGCTGAATGCAGGACTTACTTCTTTGTCAAGAGCAGGACTAGGAATTCACTATTCAGAGAAACACTTTTCTTTGTTAAATGAGCTATGTACATTGGTATTTGGAAGCTGCACTATCCATCTAAGAGTTATCAACAATTCCAATTGTTCTTTTGATCTAATAAAAATATATTGGGATTTTTATCTGCCATGGCTTTGTTTATAGTAAAGCATAATTTAAACAGAAACCCACATAAACAAAAATTATTCTTACTGTTTGGATTCTTCATGTCACCATTTATTATAAAGGGATTTTCAGAAAAAGTAGAGCCATTCAAGATAAATTAATTTTAAAACCCTTTAAAATAATTTTACAGTTCCTTTTCAGATCATCTTAATTTCTTTTTTGCTCACCATTATTTCCTCCTATACTAGGACTCAAAGAGAACAGAAAAATCCAGTTTCTTCCAAGATTTTCAGTTTCTTATTTTAATTTCTTTATATGGTCACTTGCATTTTGCAGTAATAGATATTTACTACCCAACTTGCTATTTGTATGATCATTAAACTATGCAATGATTAAAGCAAACATGACCTGCTAAATATTTACATTGAACAGTCTTGCAACCGTATGAAATTGATGAAATTGTTTTGCTGTTCACATCTAGCTGGGATGTGAATCTATGCAGAGATTACTTTTTAAATTGTTTATCTTTGCATATTGTGTTTTATTTACATTATTTTATTTTAGAATCTTTTTGTACCTAAAACATCTTCCTAACAGGTCTGAAGAAATTCTGTAATCAGAACAGGAGCTCCTAAGACACACGTAAATAAGAGTTACTTCTGCATTCTACAAGTCAGAATTAATATTTCCTAAGCATCAGTTTAATAATGTCCTCCTCTCCTGCAAATGTGTTCATAACTGAAGTCTGACAAATAACTCCTCTGTTCCTGCAATGGCCACAGTTGTGAAGGAAGCAGCCAATACTCAAAATAGCAGAGTCCAGCTCCAAAACAATCTTCAAATATCAGGGGATACACCTTGGACGAGAAGAAGTATTTGCAGTGAGGGGATTGCAAATATTAAGGTCATTAAGGTCACTATGATCTCAAAACAGGGTAGGAATCCATATTTTGGCTATTTGCTGCAGTAATCTGAAGATAGTTTCAGAAACAGTTTCTCGAGAAACCAAAAATCTGCCCCCGATTTAACTTTGCTATGCATGTCCTTGTCATAAAGTACACAGATTTGTAACAGCTGGTCTTTAAGAATTCGGATAGGTGAACTAATTAGAGAGGCTTGACCAGGGTGAGGATGGGACAGGCTGCAGAGAGAACCTCCATTTTCATTCTTGGTTTTGGGCTGTTTTTGTAGTATCTGCTGCTGGAGGCATTATCTGCTCAAAACTGTTAGCTGAGATATGCTCAAGCATGCTCACTGAAGCTAAACCTCCTTGGGTGTCACTGTTCAAAACAGTTTTCCAGACTGTTAAGTAATGATGTCTACAACTGGTATATTGACAGGATTTCCAAAAAGAAACCATTTTCCCCTAACTAGCTGAAACTACAAAAGGCTTGAACTATGGCAAATTATTATGAAGACGCCAAAATAAAAAGAAGTAATAACACCTTGGAATTAAGCCTGATATATGCAGTCAACTTGGCCCATAAAGCATCAGCAGGCCCAGACAGCACAGTTTCAAATGTGCTCCAGCTCCCTGGCACCAGTAAGAGCTTCTGCAGATACTGACAAACCTGGACATTCTCCTGAAGTGGTTATTTAGCTTTAAGACTCTTAAGGCATCAAAAAGACATTGCTTATCTACAAAATTGTTTCCAGACATAAACAACAGAGAAGAAATTGGCAGGATAACAGATTATTAGCCCTCACATCCCTAAGGTGGCTCTTTTCACGAGAGTCGTCCTCCATTTTTCTACTAGAAGAAAACCAAATTAAACGCTGTCCGTGACTCAAGATCAAAATGCATTAAAATATTCTCAGATAAATACATCACAATCTAAGTAAAACTGGGATCAACTTTTCACACTTCCTTTTGAAACATATTGTTTGTAATTCAAAGATATTTTTATTCTAGCTTTCTCGAAAAAGAAAATCTGAAAGACCTTCCTCTGCAGTTTCACACACATATCAGTATCACAACTATAAAGTAAGAAATTGTAGACAAGAGGAAAAAAAGCACTTGTGATCAGTGCAGTCATTACCTTTTTACCTATCTTTCTGACAACAATATTTAGAAAGACAATACAATCTTAAAATAGACTGAGAAGACTTTTGATATACTGTCTACTAGTAAGCCTATGTTTTAAAAGTTCTAGCATTTTTTAAAATGGTAATTTAGAACATATATTCAATGGCTTCCCCTGGTACTGGTGATCAGCAACTTTTATATATAAAAGAAATCCATTAATTGCCTGCACTTTCAGATAAGTAAAAGAAAATGCAGCAAATGATTATACTCTATGAACATCATTACATATGTGATCTTAGACTACAATAGTTCAGTTGGAAGGGACCTAGAATGATCATCTAGTCCAGCTACAACCTTGAAAACAGCCTTAAATATAAAAACCGAAGATATTCGCCAAAACCAACACGCTGCCAAACACGTAGCAGCTTCACCACCGAACTGGCAAAGCCTCCTCATCCAATTGTTTGTCCTTTGGCCAGTCCTTCATGGCTTCCACAAGTCTACAACAGATTCAGACAACTGTTTGTTTGCTCATCATAGCCTGTTCCTAAAATACAGTGGCTATGGACAACTTCCAATGCATCCTATCTGCGACTCTGAAATACTGCTCTGGCCTTGGAGGAAAGCAACTCTCAGCTTGTATACTGGTTCAAATCACAGGAATCCACTGCAATATCCAGCTTCCAATACTATTACACAAAGCAGCACAAATTCCAAAATAAAAATCAACCAGTTGGTAATCAAAGTAATGCTGCTGTTCCCTTGCAAAGCAATTTGCAATGCTTTTATCACCATAAATCTCCTGTAATATTCTAAGCTTTTAACAGAAATCTGACTAATCAACAGTTGTTATAATCAGAAGCACTTTTGTGATGGAAAAGCAAAGCATATCCCATCACCAAGATATTTGTTAAAATATATATATGTAATTAAGTACACTGGTTCAGAATTGCACCCTGTATTTAGGAAACAGTGGCCAAACGGATATGCTGCCATCTTCCATCAGCTAAGTAACTAAATTTATTTTCACTTGTAACTCTTTTCTTTTACTAATTCAGGAGATTTCCAAAACAGCAGTCAGAACTGACTTATACATGATTAATCTTCATCACTGTGATTTTAGTCTAAAAATTTTGCATCATACCCATCAACTCAAATACTTTCATCTGAGTTTTACAGTCTGGTTAATATACACAGTCTTTATTTCAGCATGGCTCAGCTGAAATCACTTAGCAGCTATCTGAAACCACTTAAATATGTACTACTGTCACAGGAACAACAAAACTTACAAGGAACTTTGACATTGGGACATAAACACCACAGCAGCTGACATAAGAGAAGTAATAGGCACAACATTTAAATTGGCATCTTAATTTATGGTTTCGAGAATGAAATGTCAAGTTTACTTTCTTAATTTCATTTCAAAATTTAAAAAAGAAAAACAAACAACAAACAAAAAACCACACACACACACACACACACACACGAAAAAAAAAACAAACCAAAACCCAACAAAACAAAAAACTAGGAAACAGCCAAACAGCAACTGAACACAGGAAAAAAGGTTTACATTTACTTATTAGTATTTTGACTTAGTCTCTCCTGTAATTTTTCCTTATAACTTCAATAATGTGAAATACCCTACCCAATCGTGCCTAAAAAAAGAATTAGGTTAAATTACATTTTATAAATTAAACAAGTTATTTAGATATTCTTACAAATAGCCATTATAGTTCTGAACTGAACTACTCATGACGTTGCTTAATATTTACAGCATGCAGCTTCTACAGTATAATTGCTATCTGGAAATGGAAAAAACACATTAAAATAAAATAAAATAGAGAATTTTGAAAACCTGGAACAACTGTACTTCCCAACAATAAATATAACTAACATCTGCTGCAGAAACTGCTTGGCACTTGTACAGTTTTGTGAGGGATTTTTGTTGTAGATAAATATTTTTTCTACAATTCCTATTACGCACCACTCAACTCAGACATTTTCTTTAATTATACTCCAAGGAGTCTTTTCATATGCATTAAGGAAAGGGAATTTGTTGCACAGGAGAATGCATACATACTTCTAAATTTCATCTGTCTTCTGATATATAAAAAAGCAAGGAAATACCTATAGTTAATGGACTTGTTCTGCAAAAATTTTTAATAAAACACTTTATACTTAACATTATTTTTGTTAAATCCTGAAATACACTATTTTTGAAATAAGGGAAGGTCTTATGATTCAGCATTTTACTTTCATTTCAAATATCTATATAATGAGGACAACAGCACAGCAAAGACTCTGGGAAAGCATACTGACCAAATAATGATCCCACTTTGCATACACAGCAAACATAAGGCATCATTTTTTTCAGGGACAAAAGAACGACTTCATGGCATTCTCCTTAGCTGCTTTTGTAACTCTGATCACCACTACTCTTAAGTAAAGCATTTCACAGACACATACTGAGTTCTTGATAGAAGGTTATTTTTCCTGAAAATATGCATAAGTTGTACACATTTAACAAAATTATTGCATTCAGCATTTCATAATGACTCAAAGCAATCAAGATTTGTTTGCTATGATAATATACTGAAAGATTTTTTTTTTTTTTAAGGGCATGCAGTAGAAACATATTTGAATTATATGGTAAGCACGTAAAGATCTACTCCTCTGCTGAGGTATCAAGCAATTGGTAATGATGGATGAGGAGAAAATAAGGGTACTGCCAATAAGAGTAGAAATGCTAACTCTAAACACGCAAAAGCTTCAGTTCAGGCTCAAAAGTCTATCCATGCAGGCTCAACTCCAAAACAGAGAGATACATGTATGATTTGCTGTAAAACAAAGTAACTGGCATTATATTCACTATTCTTATGAAAACAGACAAAGAACATTGCGTGAACATTATTTATAATCAAAATCCTCAGCTAACTTTAAACCAAGTTGGGCATTTTAAAAAAGAAAAAAGTAGTAAAAAAAAAATCTTAAATCATGTGAAAAAAGCATTTCCATTGATGGAAACTGTAATCTATATTACTCTATGAAAAAAAGTAAAAATCAAAACACCTTGGGTATATTTGTATTAATAAAATGAAGCCAGTTGTGTTTCATAATATTGTCATTTTTTTAAGTGAAAGATTTAGGAATATGTGCTTTGCTTTTACACTGCACAATAAACTAGAGGAAATAAATAAACTGATATCTAAAAATCCACATTACATCTCCTTTAAATACTTCTTCCTAAATCTGTTTTTAGATGAGCAAATCTTCAAACTTGTAGATTCTATCCCTGCATTATTTCAGTTTACTTTTTATGTAACTTGCAACTAAACCCAAATTCCCCCTGCCCTCTCCTATATTCTTTCTTTTTCCTAAACACAGATTTTTGGAGGAAAGGGCCAACAAGTTCATAAAACATTTTACAGTGTAGCTAACGCAGTTATAGCTTATTCTCTTGCTCTCATATTAAAAACATTGTTGCTCTCCAGTCACATTTACACTTGCCCTTCTTAACACATAATAAGCTTAACTTTTTATCCACTATTTCTTTTGACTAAGAAAGGAGGTATGAATAGCAATAAAGCAGTACAGAAAGTACGTATAACTATACTGTACAAATAGCAGTTAATCTACAGATCAGTAAGTTTTGCACTGAACTGAACTGGCATTCTTCAAAAAGATCAGATTTTAATATCTTAGACAAAGTGCATCTGAGAAGGCACCAAGTTTAGATGCAATGCAGCCACACAGCAAGGTGCTGAACTAGTTTTCACTCTGCTGTAATAAAAAACACCACTCACAGAACAAACATTTCACATACAATCTTTAATAGGAAGAGTCCTTTAGATGACATTTATGAACAGAATGACACAACCAAATTGTAACTTCTTCCTACAAACTTCAGAAGAATAAAGGGATCTTCTCATGAAGAATCAGTAACTTTCAGCATTTCCTCAAATGTATGTGACATAATAGGAATGTAAGTAAGATGAATTTTTCAGAAACTTAAAAGCAAAAGGTGTACTGAATAGAACAATTATATAATTTACTATGTGATAGCTACAAGTTAGACAAAGACACTACTCCTTAATGAAGAAAATCAGAACAAGTTAAGGACTTTAGAACTAGAACTGCAACTCTGCTTCCACATCAGTATACAGCAGTTCAGAAAAAAGCTCTTACATAAAAGACAACCTATGGCTACGATATATTGCTTTAAGCAGTTGCAAAGAATGGAGTAATGGGACAGTGCAAGATTAAAACTAACAGCAAACAAAAAAAAAACAAGATTAACAAAAAATCACTGTCGCAGCAGCATTTGATAAGAGTAGTTTAAAAACGCCTTTTTTCCCTTAAGCAAAATATGGTGAAAGCAGGAGAACCATTTGCATCCAAGTATTACTTGGCTGTTTTCCAGAACAACTGAGCCTGCACAGAGTGCATTGGACTAAGTTCTTAGGGGCTGGGACTGTTCTTGGTCTGCATACTTACAGTGAAGAGTAACTGAGGCCAGTCCATAACTAGCATGTCAGGGTAATAATTTATACTGGGTCAGTGATGTGCAGATAGCAAATAAAAACAGGCAAAACACTGCCACATTAACATACCTCTTGCACAGAACGAGCTGCTGGCTTGTCTTGATGATTGGCCAGTATTAAAAACGGCAAAGTACATAACTGGGGGTGCTGGAGAGCAGAATGCAGTTCATTCCTAGCAGTTTCTAGATCATCTTCAGAGGAGGCGCTGTCTAATACAAATATTACTCCTTGGGATCCTTGGTAGTAACGACTCCAGTACTTCCTGATATTGTCAGCCCCTAGCAAGAAAATAAGAACTAATTAAAATACGAATAATTAAAGAGATTTATCACTTCTATCTTAAAATAACCTTCTATTTAGAACAACCAAAGCAATAGACTAGATTTTCTCTCCTACATAATCACCATTGAAAGCGTAAGAAAGAAAAAAGCAACACACTCACAAACATCAAATTAACACTGTTTAAATAAGAAAGGAATTTGACTCAATACAGTTTTCATCCCTAAAAGTGTCTGCTCCATCAACAAGTACTGGCAGAACTACTAAATTCCCAGTGCCACATAATCCTATACCTTCTCACTGTAATATCTTGGTACTAGTACCTAAAACTTTGCCCAGTCTTTTCTACTTAGTCCTGCAGATCCTTGCTATAACCTGCGGCTTCTGTCATAGCAGTTGCTCATTTCTAAGCATGATCAGCTTTTTCAGTTCATCTACAAGCCATCAGACAACCACCTCATAATTGGCAAAAAAAGTGTCAGAAAGTCTATTAACATAATTAGACACTTAGTGAGGAGAATGGTGATACAACAGTGAGTTCAACAGTGGATGAAAAGCTACAGTGACAACATGCAAAGGTATTAATTTCAACTACTTTTGCTCTGTCAACCACATTAAGGATTCTGGAAAAGCCCAACAGTAGACATGAGTGAATGTACAGGCTTATATGCCACAGTAATTTTTAGAACACATATCAGCAGCACTCAGCCCTCTCAACAGAAGCCAAGCAATAAGGTTATCCACAGAGAGCTTTTGTCTCCCTTGGGGAGTAGCATATGTTGTTACATTGAGGTAGGGAAAAAAAGTATGTATTTGACAGCTGTCAAACTATCTAAACTATGATTTGGATATGGGCTATTCTTTGTATGTCTGAATCTGGCACTACACTCATGGGGTCTAACACTAAAAAGTGAACAGCAGCAATACCCTAGTAGAAAACTTGACATGTCTCCAAAAGAGTGATTTGCAGAAATGGGCTGATCCTTTACAGATGCTTCTCTGAATCTGAGATAGACAGAAGTGAACTTTAATGTAGACACAGAAACCAAGAGCTGATAATAATAAAACTCATTTTTTTTAGTGAAACAAAACTTCACAGAAGTTCTGAGCAACATGTTGGCACAAAATTGTAATTTAATGCAACACTAATATTATAATGATATAATACCTAAAATATTTGCTTAATTTATACATTGTGCGACAGAAAGGCAGTCATTAACCAAAGGGATCTGGATAGGCTGGATCAATGGGCTGTGACCAAATGCATGAGGTTCAACAAGGCAAAGTGCTGGGTCCTGCATATGGGCCACACTAACCCCCTGCAACACTACAGGCTTGGGGCAGAGTGGCTGGAAAGCTGCTCTGCAGAAAAGGACTTGGGGGTGCTGATGGAGCTGGGCATGATCCAGCTTGTGCCCAGGCAGAGAAGAAGGCAAACAGCATCCTGGCCTGTGTCAGGAATAGTGTGGTGTCCTGGGTTCAGCAGTAGCAGTCATTTTTCTCCTTCGTGGTAGCTGGTGCTGTGCTGTGTTTTGACTTTCAGCCTGGGAACAGTGCTGATAATACCGATGTTTTCTTAATGTTTACCCTGACCAAGGACTTTGTGAGGCTCATGCTCTGCCAGGGAGGAGGGGAAGATGGGAGGCAGCAGAGACGGGACACCTGACCCAGGCTGGCCAAAGAGGTATTCCATACCACAGCACGTCACGCTGGGGGGCGTAACTGGGAGTTACCCAGAAGGACACGGGGTCTTCTGGGTTGGACTCGTTTCTTGGCCGGTGGTATTGTATTCTCTTCCCTTGTTATTTTCTCTTATCATTGTTGTCGTTGGTGGTAGTGGTGGTGATTTGTGTTGTACACTGGTTGCTGGACTGTTCTTGTCTCAACCCGTGGGAGTTGCACTCTTTCGATCCTCCTCCCCGTTCCTCCAGGAGCGGGGAAGGGGAGAGCTGCTGGAGGGGGGACACGGGCCTCAACTGCTTCCAGCCCAGCACCACTCACTGGGAGTAAGTGAACAAGCTGTCTGGCTAGGTTTAAACCATGACATGTGGCCAGCAGGGCCAGGGCAGTGATCATCCCCCTGTACTGGGCACTGGGGAGGCCACACCTCAAATCCTGTGTTCAGTTCTGGGCCCCTCACTACAAGAGAGACATCGAGGTGCTGTGGCAGGTCCAGAGAAGGGCAACGGAGCTGGTGAAGGGTCTGGAGCACAAGTGTGGTTAGGAATGGCTGAGGGACTGGGGTGGGGTTTAGTCTGGAGAAGGGAAGGCTCAGGGAGGACCTTATCGCCCTCTACAACTACCTGAAAAGAAGATGGAGCTAGAATCTGGCCACTCTCTTCTCCAAAGGAACAAGCAATAAGACAAGAGGTAACAGCCTCAAGCTGTGACAGGGGAGGTTTAGATTAGACATTAGGTAAAAGTTCTTCAATGAAAGGGTGGTCAGGCATTGGAACAGGCTGACCAGGGAGGCAGTGGAATCCCTGCCCCTGGAAATGTCCAAAAAACGTGTACATGAGGCCCTCAAAGGCAGAATTGCCAGTCCTGGGGTAAAGGCTGGACTTGATCTTAAAAGTCTTCTCCAATGATTCATGGATTCAATTCTATGATTCAACGGTGAAGAAACAAATACCTAAAAAGGAATTTACACTATAAAATTTAGGCATGGAACTCAAGAGTATCCAAATCTCACTCCATAGAGTTCCTGTCTTCTCTGTACCAGCCACACTGAATCTTAGGCACTCTGTTTCTGTATTATGCATCTAGCACAATTTAGGTGGCTAACGAACACTGTGAACACATGCTTTTTTCTACAGAGAATACCAAAGTCATACCTGAACAGTTTTTCCGCAAGAGAGCTAAACAGTCAATTATTTAAATGTAAATGATCATGGGATTTAGTCAAGATCTTGCTCAATTTCCCTACTAATTTAAACAGAATCAAAGTAACAATGCAGGAACAGGACAGCTGTTTCATTTATTTTATCATCAATCTCTGAAGATCAACATTACATGCACAGAAGAGAGACTGCATTGAAAGCTAATTCTGTGTTTCCTGTATCACCAGAGTATCTACCAACTGTACTTGTAAAGAATTTCACAGCATCTGTCAGATGTTCCAGTCTTTCCAAACATCTGTCTATGTCAGAACCAAGTGGAGCAAGTTGCCAGAGGGACACTACTTGCATAGCCACACACAGCTGTGTCACAGGCATCTGAAATATCACATTACTTTAAAACCTGTTAGAGAATGATTTTCAGGGAACTGAAAGGCCAACACCCTGATCAGCTCCTTGAAGGTCTTTTTTTTTTCCTAGCAATGTAACATCTGTCTTACTTACTCTAAGCTTCATCCAGGTACTTCTCAATCAAACATTACTGCCAGAACCTGAGTGTTTTCTTTGTAACTGCAATATTTCTAAAGATAAAAATTTTGTGGTGAACTTCAGAGCATAGAATCTGTGGTATCCAAGCACATGGATCCCTACATGGGACACTGGAGTCAGAAAAACAGTATGCTGATCTGCGGAGCTTACGGTCCTGTCTGCTTGATTCAAGTTCTTTAGCTGCTCAATTTTGTTTCTCTGTATCAACTGTCCCAAAAGAAACACCATCAAAGCATAGTAGTCCTTTTCTCTCCAGACATGGCCGGTCATCATGGCATAGTTATAAGAACCAACTGACAACGTCCAACAAAACCTGGTGTTTCCTTTGGGATGTTCTATTAGAATAATGACGTATTCTGAATTTGCTTACACTTCAATTCAGAGGAAATCACAGCCTGAGGTTTAAGAATAAAAAATATCTGCACTAAGCAGACAAGAAGAAAAAAGCTATGAGCAACTGGAAATCACAGTTTCTACATGACAAATAAGCTCATATTCTTTTGTTTTAATTCTTCATACCCAGGGAGCATAACCTGTGCTTAGTCTCTTTCTCCAGAGGGCACTGGTGGTTATCCTGGGCAGAAAATGCTGGCTTGTGATGAGTGATCCATCACTCTTTATGGCATGACAAACTCAGTCTTTAGACCAATCACTTCTTTTTAAAGGTGCAGTTTAGCACCTTAGCACACCACCCTATGAATTAATCTTTTCATCTCTTCTAAAGATTTCTATGAGAGGGAAATTCAAAAGTTGGACTTCTTTGGCAATCCATAATGCAATGTACCTCCACTGAACAAACTCAGACTCTCAATAAAACCAGAAACTTAATTGGTATCCAAAATGTTCTATCAAGCAATAGTAACATACAGGACAAGCATTTAGGTTTGTCAGCCTAATACCAAATGAGTTTTTTTACAGCTTTCGAGGCACATGGCTGCTTCTTCAACCACTTTATGCCTAAACGAAGATTTAAAAAAATAAAATATAAAAAAGGAAAGAAGTAACTCAAGTAAAATTCTCCTAGGGAACACGTTATGCAAAAGGTTCACTAAACTGTGACATTCAGTGTATTTTCCTCAGACACAGGCAAAAGCTAGAACTCATGCCTAGGCATATGATTTTTTCCTTCATCATTGGACCCATGGGAGTGGGCTGAGTCCTGTGATGTGACTAAACCATCCAATTTACAAAAAAAAGAGGTGAGACACATGACACACAACACACAACAATGACACACGAAAACGTACTACAACACAATCACACTACTTACTATAAAAGACTCTATAAGCTTGACTTACTTCATAAAAGGAATTAAAAAAAGCACCTCTCCTTACAAGGAATGAAAAGGGTGCTGTAATTAAACCCCCCAGTCATTCAGCACTACTACAGGGCAGATCTATTCAATAACTGTTACAAATTTTACAAAGTTTTAATTTGTAATTATTAAAGTATCAAATAAATTCTTTTTTTTTATTTTCAGCCAAGGGTATAGTATTTCCATATTAACACTATTTATTAAAGACCCCTTAGAAGCTGGGGGGGAAGAGTTTGCGAGTTATGTGCAGTTTAATGCATTTCCGAAACAGGTTGCACAATTATGTGCAAATATTATACAAAATGCAGAGCTGCAAATCTCCCTTTCACCTATTAATACTTCTGCTTACATCTTCACCCACAGATGCTTGAGGCTACCTTCAATTCCCCGCTTTTCAGTACTTTAAGGAAAACACAACATAGAATTACAGAAAAAAACGTCACTGAAAGCAATTTAAAGGCGTCGAATTTGTTACTTGTCAAACTTGCAGCAAAACTCCATTGAAAGCACAACGAATGTCATTTAGCCCTTGCTTCAAGACAGTCTAGCTTGTGCATGAAAGCTGCTGTTCACCTCAAAATACATCACAGCTCCAGCAAAATTATAGTCTCAAAACCAGGGGAGAACTTTTTTTTCCTTCCCACCAAAAACAGTTAACCTGGGGCCATAAAAGATTGCAGGCTGCAACCAGTTTTTCTGCCACTTCAAACATAACATCCACTCACCTCCAATAAAAGCCATAGACCTATTTTGAAGGTTTTATAGTTGATTAAAAAATTATATTGATAATTCCTCTACAGACCATTTCTAATTATCTAAAACCATGAAAAGATGTTAAAGAATATGCACCAAAAAATCTTTTTGCATGAAAGACTGGACCACTGGAGAAGTAGGAGAGGAAGAGAAAGAGAAATCCCTTGTCCATTGTTGCAAAATCTTCAAATACACCCTAGTGTCCCACCCCACAAAAACCTTATTAAAAGAATTTTGAAATAACAGTTTCTAAATCTACATATGGTTTGTAACTTCACTTCCCATCAAAACTGACATGTCTTCTTAGGTAATCTGAAAAGTACCTGAAATCTTAGAAATCTTAATAGATTTTTAAGAGATGTTGCTCATCTATCTCTCACATACTCTCTATTTAAGTGTCCAAGTATTCCCCTTTAATAAATACAGCATACAGATTTATTTGGTTTTTTAACAGTAGCTATTTTTCAGCCTGTTAGGTCCTTTTATTTTTATAAATAAACTTTATTTGCTTTTATAAGTAAAGTTATAAATCCTAAGATTTATACATGCTTTGTACATACATGCAACTTGTCCATGCTGACAGACACATCCACACACAGATACAGAAGTTTCCCACAGGTGTAATGTCAGTCACCATTCAATGGCTATACTGTATTACTACTGCTTATTGCTAAGTGGCAATACAGATGCTAAACCAAAACCTTCCTCAAGGCTTTAAACCTTCCTAGGGTTTAAGACCAAGTGATCACAGCCTTTCAGGCAGCCCACTCCTGCAATCATATACAAAGAACGGCAATAGGAAACTGGCAAGATTTCTCCTGAAAGAGGAAAATTTGGACATTGCTAGATCAACTATAATCACTGCAGGAATTCAACAACAATGTGGACAAACAGCATTCAAAGAAAAAAAAAAAGTTGAGAGATAGATTCTGTGCCTTTATATTCAATACATACAAAAATCAGAAAAATACTTTATTATACTCGTTTTCATTCTTCTTATCAAACTGATGTTTATGAAAAAAAAATCTCTGACATCTCTTGTCTGCCTTCCAGGCTTCCCCAGTGAGATTAATCTGGAAATTGAGCCTTCAGTATTTTCTCTATTAGCTAACTTAGGTGCTGTCTCCAACTTTGAACCTCTACCTAACTCTGCTATTTAAAACTGTCAGAACAAGCACTTGAAAGTTTTAAAAACACTGCACTTACCCTTGCCTGCAGAAATTCAGTTTGATCTACTGAGGTGTGTACTACATCTTGGAATAAAATCACACAATTTGAAACAAAATTCTCCTGTTCTAGTCAAGAACATAGTGTTCATTAGAAAAACTTACAGATTATATCAAAAGGAAGATAATGTGCCATGCAAAACACTCTTCACATTTACTCAAGCCTGAAGCTTTCAGAAGTTTGCAGCAGGTGGCACACCACACTAAACTGGACTTCAGGTATCACAGCCACTCTCAGAATTACTTTTTTTTTATTGGCAAGGCACAGACACACAGTAAGGCCTCTCAAGCTGGCAAAGAATGGCTGGCAACCGGAAAAATCATCTTCGTCTCTACCCAATACCCCACCAGCACAGCTCCCTAGCCAACAGCTGCTGCCAGCACACAGCAAGAATCAGATGTACCCTCCACTGAGCTGCAGTCACACCTCCAGTAACAGTGCCCGTAATCTCAAACAAGGCTCAAAACACATCTTTCTCTACAGCACTTAAGACTAGGAGGCATATAAAGAAAGCAGCAAGCCAACCACAGTTCTGTACTTCTGTCTAACCCTTCTGCTGACTGGCCAAAAAAGTTTGCATCTACTTTAGCCTCTAAGGATGAGGGTCTTTCTGTCCAGAATCAAAAATAAAGCCTTTTGTTGTTGTTGTCGTTTGGCAGGCAGTTCATAAAAGTAGGTATCATTTTGGATGCTAAACTAGGCTCTACCCTTTCATTCAGCCAGAAGAAAACAGTCGCAAGCCCAACAGGAGGCAGAGGCTTTTTAGCAAACCAAAGGTTCTTCTTTTCTCTCCACAAAACATCCAAACAGCAAAAACAACCAGCCTCCTGCCCCACAAATTACTTAACTAGGAAATTCTGAGTTTAATTTATCATATTATACGTAGCTTTGATAGGCATTGCTAGCATGGCTCCTACTTGTTTTGAATAAGATAAGCAGTGGGCTGTCTATTCACACTGCAAAAAGCTAATTGTACAAAAGGACAGGATTTCCAAAGAACAGCAGAAAGATCACTATGCTGAAAATCCTGATTGTAACTTCCTCGGGAGTCATGTTAACGAGATCCATAAGCAGGTGCAAATGATCTCTCTGCTCTATGAAATGAGGAAACTATGTGACAGAGCCTGGGCTGAAGCACCATTTGAACAGCAGGCTGAGTATGATTGATAGCAAACAGACCTAACTTTAATGCTTTCGGAAGCTGAATGTCTCTGTGCAACTCACAGCTTGGACAGCTCATCAGGGTCATCTAAAAATTTCATCTGCTAAGACGTTCTGTAAACTGTTAGATGCAGCTATGTTGCAGATGGCAGTGCATGTACTCCACAACCAGATTTTGTAGAGGTGTCAACTGCCTTTTAGTTAAATACAGTACTGAGATTTTATTGCTTTGTGTTAGTTCGTCGCTGTGAAGATGACTTAAGATGGCATTTACTTATGGTATTGGTTTTCTGATGACTAACTAGATGAAATTTTAGCTGCTCTGTGAGGCTACGTTGCTAGAAGGCTGTTCAGTACTCCCCTCTACCTCCACAGAGAAAAGGGGAAGATTGATTTCCCATAACTATTCAAATTTTAAATTCTATTTAATAGCTCAATATTATTTTCTCCCTTCTCCCTCACTTTTTCACAAGTTCAGGCACTGCTTGATGACTGCTGTCACCTTCTTCAGGGGTTCATGTTTCCCACTCAACTTGGACTGCATAAAAGTGTGACTCCCCCTACTAGTCTCTCTTCTGCTCTTTTATTCCAAATTAAGGCAAAATCCACATGCTTTGTTTAACCAATCCTATTTAAAGTTATTTTTTTACCGAGCTCTCACCTAGACAATTAATTTAGCTGGCCTAAGAATGTTAATTTATGACTTCAGTCATCAAGCTTAAGCAGAGGGGAGGACAGCTCTCATCCCTCTTTTTCTGGGTGTGCGCAAGCAACTGGAGACTTCAGCATCCCTGGTATTAACCACTCTGCACTTGCTAAGCACTTAATACACTATGTCTTAAATGAAGTTTCAAAGACGACGACGTAACATGCAGTCTCTATGCTTGTGAAAAACGCCTTTGGTGGATTATAAAGATGTAACACAAACATACAACAATATATTTTAGTCCATAAAACAGAGAAGGTTACATGTAACATGTTCTTAGTATTTTTAACTCGCTAAGGAGAAAAAGAGCTGTTCACATCCAGAATAATTCTTTTAAGTTTGACCAAGCTCAGTATTTGGCATCTCTCAGTAGTTTCTAAGCCTGTATTTACAAGATAGCAAACTAAATTATGAAATAGACATATTCTATAAAAAGCAACTGTAATTATTACTTGACTTCCAGAACAGAGCTAAAATCTTGAGCATGGAGCTAAAATCTTGATATAGACCTGAACATGTATCTACGTCACAGCATACACTATGACTTTGCATTCTGTTATGACAGCATTGTAACAGCAAATTAATAAACACACTCAATAAATGGTGGTTTCAGGCACTGTGTCTCCAGGCTGAAATCTGTCAGAACCAAAGAAAAAGCCTTCTATTGCCTTTGCATCTTTGTTATCTGTCTTAAGTATAAACCTCAGCATTCAGCATCCCAAATTTCTTTCAGCCAAACACTGTCAGAACAACAAATGTTATCATCTGCTTTATTTCTGCAGCCTTTCCACACCCTCAAGTATGTTCATAGCACATAATTTCAACCTTAATTCCCACCAGAAATTGTGGCACCAGAACAGGAAATCATCAAATTTGTAATTTCTTGCTGTACCATTACTCAGATGAGTTGCATAATATAGAGATATTTCCAGTTATCCTGGTAAGAGTACATTCTAAAAAAAAAAAAAAGTGGGGAAGGACACAGCACAGCTTCATAGTAATCTAAATTACACATATTATTTTATGGACTAAATTTCTGGCAATAAAGTGTGTTGGGGTTTTGAATTTGGGTTGGTTTTTTTTTTTATTTCTCAGGGAGCAGGAAGTCATTATTGGTATATAAAAGTATAAATTTAGAGAAAAGGCAGTTCAAATTGGTTAGTAAACAAAGCAAGACCCTCTTTTCGAGTAATTCAAGCAGGCCCATGTTCGATTTGAAAGCTACTTATTTTCTTACTTATTCAGGGTCAAAATGCTTTTAAACAAAACATTTAACATTAATGAAATTGGATAAAACCTCCATTTCCTGGTAGGAATTCAGCCTGGTTTAGGAGACGAATACAATTAAAAAAAATAATCAGAAATAGGATTTATATATATATATCCTAGTATCATGTATTTTAAAGAAATATTACTGCAAAAAGAACATAGCAAACTTTGCTCTATGTCTCTAATCCTAGAGGCTGATGAAGAGACAATCAGAAAAACAAACCTGGAAGAGACGAAAGAAGAGAGATTTTTCTATACACTTTGCCTGAAAATACAGAATCCCTACAGAAATTAAGAAATAAACCCCAGCTTCATTAGCAGCTCCAGAGGCAACCAGCACAGTAAAAACTAGCAGCATATTCAACCTCGAGGAAGGATACAGCTTCAATCAAACAAAAAGGATACTATGCACTCAGCATCTTTTTCACGTAACTGCTTGGCTGCTGAATATAAGAACCTTCAACAGTATGACTTCTGCTGTTTTTTAAAGGCTGGATGTTAGTAAGTTGTTACATGAAGACATGTGAAGCTTTCAGTTACCTAAACCCAAGACAATTTTAAAACAGAGTATCAAAAACTATATAAAACTTCACCCTTAGAATAACATGCAACAATGGACAGCAGCTGTTAAAAAAGTTGCCTTTCTACCTGCCTCCAAGTTTCCAAGATCAAATGTGACAAGACCCCCGTAGTAATGTAAAGAGAAATTATGTAACACCACCATAGAAACTGAAGGCAAAAAAAAACAGGAATAAGAACAAAACCATAGATTCCTATTCAACACTAGAAGCATAAAGTCCAAAATAAGATTTAGCAGTACTTAAACATGCAAGATGTTTTTATTTATTTTCACATACAGAGAGCAAGAGAGCAGAAAGCTCAGGCTTTACATTCATCAAAGAGGAAAACATCTCCCAGCTAGAAGATTAAACGCTGACCACCAGCTTTTGGAAGAATAATAATTTTGGGAATCTTGCCTTAGCTCCCTTATCTAGGCAATGAAAAGCTGGCAGTGCTCAAGATCAGGCTGGACAGAGCCTTGGGCGACATGATCCATGTAAGGCTCATGCCTATGGCAGGGGGCTTGGAACTAGATGATCTTAAGGTCTTTTCTAACCGAAATCATTGTATGATTCTATTATTTTTATCCAATATCTCATAGAAAAACCAGACAATGTCATTTCTAAGTACAGACATGTAAAAAGCCATAGTTAAAGGGAAAAGAAATATAAAGGTGGAGTAAAAGAATTCTAACAATTTTTCAGTCCTTGGGAAGAGATAAATGGGTGAAAAATCAAATATTCTGGATTACTTCAGGACATCCTGTCATGAGACATTAAAGCACTCCACTGAGATAAGATTTCTCCTAACACACATACCTGCATAAAAGTTGTGTGATCAGAAAAGGTTAAGGAAGACTCTTTAACGAGGATCTGCTGCAGAACTCTCAGGTTCAATTCTTCATGGAAAACCTGCATCTACCTATACAAATTATGTATTTCACAGAGACTGGGCAGCAGAATGTATAAACTGGGCTGCAAATGATTCACCTTGTGAAAAAACAAAAAAACACAAAAACGCACCAAAAAAATTCCAAGGTGACCTAAGTCCACACGAATGGGGCTTTGAGCAACCTGGTCTAGTGGAAGGTGTCCCTGCCCATGGAAGGGGGTTGGAACCAGCTGATCTTTAAGGTCCCTTCCAAGCCAAACCATTCTGTGATTTTATGATGCAGATAATACACTCAAGCACAACCAACAATATCCCTGTTGAAGCCCTTTATAAAAAAACTTCTGCTTTATTTATAGAATACATGCTCAAACAAGAACATGTATGTTTAAATTCATGGATCAATGGTAGTAAAAACTAAATATAATATGTGCTTATCTCAAAGCATATTCTTGAAACAATTTCAGGTAAGACAACCATGATGAAACTTCATTTGATCTCATGAAACTTCCTTCGGGAACCAAGTTAACTTCTACCCCAGAGCATTTAAGAGAGGTTTCAACCTTGCTGAAAATCTAATGAACAAGATTCATTCTACTGTATTTACATAGGTAATAAAGAAGATCTACAGAAATTCTAGAATTTAAAGATCTAAGTGCTGGGTTTTTTTTAATTGGAGGAACATTAGATGAAATTAGACTCCACAAGAACTCTCATCAAAATAGTGTTTTCTTCCTTTTACCAGTTACCTCTTGATCCCTTAAGACTCAGGGGCAGAACTGGGCAGCTAAATAGCCTACCTGTATACAGATAATTAAGAATAAACACAATCACAGAACAACCATGCCTCCAAAAGCCACAAATTCAACAAGAGAATATCAAACAATACTGGATGTTAGCTGCCTTTGCAACATTTTCAGTGGTGCAGCAAATATATTGGTCTTGCTAAATGTTGGCCTAGTTACCTCAGGCAATGCTCATAAGTAAAAGCTTATACACACAATAAACACTGGGAACACACTTCCTTAAGATGCTGCTCGAGTTGCACCACAATTACAGTCCAGTTTGTATTTCTGTATAACTCAACCACTGCAGCCCAAGAAATCACATTAAGGAGATACGCCACACTTAACTGCCTTCTGTTCCTCCTGCGTTTTATTTTTTGTCCTCTGTACTCAGCATATGTACTGACTTATTCCCAACTTTATCTGGAGAAACACAGGTTTTAAATTCCATCTACATGGATTTATAATTTTTAAATTTAAAACAAGTAAGAGTTTGCTATGATAAGATTTAGACACTGCATGTTTTTATAATCAAATTATTATATAAATATATAAATGATATACCTCCAAGTTCTTTCACATTCAAGATGGCATTCTGGAATGGCACTGCTTTTATACTAAAACCTGAGAACAGAAATTAAGAGTAACAGTAAGTTATTTGTTAAAGAGGCCATTCACAATCAACTGCATACATTCAGAAAAAACTATATTTTTCATCAAGAACCAGGATTTTGCATGTAAAATTCTGTTTCATTGTGCTGTTTAAAATTATCAGTTATAAGGAAGGGGAAAAGGAATAAATCAGTGCGAGCAATAGAATTTGCAATGATACTATTAAATAGTTGGCACACATTAAAATTCAGCACAAAACTTCCATCCAAGCCACGAATCATTTGGTAAGGAGTTAGTATGGAATATATCTTTATAAAACCTGTGAACTGAAAAAAGGAGTTTCGAAAAAAAGTCTTTCACTCCAAGTTTATTACCTAGCATTTAACAGAAATAAGATGGTTTTTGTCCCAGATCAGACCAATAAGATATTTAAATACTCCAAACATGGTCAGTGCTAGATGCAGTGTAAAGGAAAGTGCAAGAAAATCTGAAGGGAATAATTATGAAGCATTTTAGATGCTGCTGTCTTCAAACAAACCCTAAACTCTTCCTAGAAAGGAGGAAAAACTGGAATGGACCTGAGTGGCATTGATGAGAAAAAGGAAAACACAGGTTATTGTTTGAAAAGTCAGTGGAGAAGTTGTCACACTGTACTCTCGGATTCTCAACAATATTTTCTAATATAGGACAGATACAGTACATAGGGGTAGATTTATTAATAGCCTAGATATGCATCATTTTGGTATGGATGCTGCCTAGTTTTCACCAGAGCCTATCTTCATTCCTCAAGCTAACTAAATAATGGTATTTTGTGGCAACTATCTAGAAACATGTGGAAAGTTAAATTTAAAAAAATAAAAATATTTTCATTATTTCCTTTGATGGATCTATACTGCTGCATACATTGCTGTTACTGTTTCTTTCAGGATCTAAAGTGATAAAGTATAATTTGCACTTATTTAAGGTGAACTCTAAAAATAAAGTTACGGAGGGGGGAGAGAAAAATGAAAAGGTTGAATTATTCTACAGTTTTCTTCCAACTTTTCAAGTTAGGCACTGCTAACTCCTCCATTCAATGAAGTGTGAGATTTCTTTAACATTTCCAGTAACACCACTTTGAAGGCAATGGGTTAATGGCTCACTGCAGGAAAAAAAAACCAACATATTTTCTTGCACCTGTTTTACTTTTTTTACTTACAGTTGTATTAAATAACTTTATGTTCTTCTAATGTAAACAAAGATACACTGAAAACCAGTTAGGGTTGCTAAGGGACAATCATACGATTTAAGCCTGTGAACCACAGCTACAATACAAAGCCATGTAAGTATAAACACAGGTTACTTGCACAACATGCACTATCCGTTCCCTTGGCAAATCAACCTTAGTAAACTGCTATGGCCACAGAATCAGATTTCCTCCATCTCTGTGATTTAATCTGTCTCTTTCTGAACTTTGCAGCCAAGTATTCCTTTTTCTTGGTCCACATGTTTATTTCTGGGTTTTGTTGGTTTTGTTGTGTTTTGGTTTTTTTTTTCTGATGCTGTTTTGGTTTCAGGGGAGGTCCTTTGTTTTTGTTTTGCTTTTTTAATCAAAATACCCTTTTCAGTAATAAGCATTCTGGTTCATCTGTACCTGCACGCATACTCAAATGTTTTGGACTTATGACACTGTTTATCTGTGTTTGCGTCTTTATGTACCTTCTTAATGCGACTGAAACCTCCTGTAAACTGAATGTCTGATCTCAATCTGCCCTTACAACATAAGCAAGTCTCTTCGCTGATCTAAAAAGTAAGAACTATCACCAGAAAAAACCATTCCCATTACATTTATTCTTTTGGTTCCTAGCATATACCACAAGGCACTACTGACCAAGTGTGAGAAGAAATAAATTGCAATAACATTTCAAACCACCACTGTCCCATTCTGTGTTATAGCACATTCTTCTCTTTTCTATCCATGTAACCAGATTGCTTTAAAAAAAAAAAAAAAGTAAGAAGAAAGAAACCTTTTAATGTGTCTGCACTACATTGGTACTGTTTGTTTCCAATGGTTCTACTTCATTACATCACAATGTAAGTTTTGACTTTCTACACGTTCCAAATTTTATGTTTTTTTCATGGACAGTCCCCAGTATATGACCAAAGAAGGAAAAAGTAAGTAGTGGAAGCTTCGAAGCAATCCATTACCTGCTTCCAAAAGATTACTAAGCCTAAGTTCTCTACCACCTTCGTGATACATTTCAAAAGTTACCTCTGGGAAATGTTGCAGCATATCATGGAATAAAGGCAGCATCCTACCTGTAGTAGACACTATATTCTCCGGGCTTTCACCACAAAGCTGTGACAGAAGACTTGTCTTGCCAGAACCGGTGAGGCCTATGCAAACCAAGTCATATTCAGGTCGTGGTGGCGGTGGTCCCTTGCAGCAAAGTGCTCTAAAACACTGCCAGGGTAGGGAAAAACAAAGCAGAAACAAAAGGAAGATGTTACTTTTTTTGAAAATGTTTATTCAACAAAGTTCTAAAAATCAAGTTTATAAATTTAAAGGCATTGGAGAGAAGCAAATAATTATTCAAACTTTCTATTTTAACAAAACCTACAGTTAAGAGAGTGAGACCACCTCAGAAAAACTAGAACAGCTTTATAAGAAAATGCAAATATACCTGTTAACTTTTCACCTAAACTTCACAAAGCTGGATGTCACTTCTCTCAGACCATTTCCTGACAGCATGTACAGCAGACATACAGGGCATACAGTAGGCATACAGGGAGGCACACGCCCTACTCAACTCTGCAGTGGGGTATGCATGAATTTGCTTCCTGTGCTAATTTCACACAATAACTGGTGTGAACATCAGGGAAGCTCCTAAGCAGCTCCAGCTGTCACAGGAAAGAATCAGAAATGTGCTCCTCTGATGTCCTTCCTCGGCTTGCTTTGTCAGATATTCTACCTTGCAATATCAGCTGTTAAAGAGTACAGCTTGCAAAGAAACAAAATTTGCTGGACTTAGCTCTAGTAAAAGATATACAGATCCCTCACTTCCTCTGGAGGAGTATAAATTACTCACAGTATAAGAATAAAAAAACTCGTAGACAAAGACTGCTCTAGAGTTCTGCTCTCATCTCTTGAACAGTATTGCCAAAGTACACCAAGCTCATCCAAAAGGTACTTTAAGCCCTTGGCTTAAAGGTTCATCAGACCTTTATGCATGATTTGGAAACTTTTTATGTAAAAATTCTAAAAATGTACCATTCTGGGAAAGCCAGGAAGTATGTATTTAAGTTAAGGGCTATAATTATCCGCTACTGTACAAGACAGACTTGCATCAGCCCCATATATAAATACCTTTTTCCCCAATATCTGCCACCTTCCTATCAAATCTGCTACAACAAGGAAAGGAAAACATGTTTGCACAATCACTCCTCTCACACATTCTGTCTTTACATATTCCCAGCTCTTTTCTTCCATCTTAACCACAGGCCAATCACCGCACTAAGAAATCCAGTCTTTACAACCTTAACCTACTTTGTGTACATTACTACTCAGGATCTCTCATTGAGGGCTACTATACGAGAGAAACTGAATGGACGTCAGTAGGGTGCTGTTGCAAATAGTGAGGTCTGGCTCTGTGCGCAAGTCATCCAAAGAGAACATGATTATAAAAAGACAGCTCACTGAAAGCAGAACTTTTATTGGATTCTTTCCATATAGATGATAAGTTATTATCCACACTGCTGAAGAGTCTTCATTGCTTTAAAGAAGCAAAAGACAGCAAGTACAGGGAAAGTTACAAAATTCCTTCAATAACTTTTAAAAATGTGAGAGGAAATATTTTAGGAATAAAAACATTTACAGTAGTACTTAAGCTGAACAAATGCAATAGATGTTAAAAGCTTTGCCTCTATTAAATTTTGACGAAATTTTCTTTTTTTTTAAGGTCTGCCCTTCTGTGTCTGTCTGTAACGCAGTAAACATGCCTTCTAGCTTTACTCACTGACGTCAGTTTATACTTATCTCACAGGCTCTACAAAGCCACAGCAAACATTCTACTCTGGTACTTAAGTGGGAAAGGCCAATTGAGTTCATTGCACAAAATAAGCTCCTTCAAACAGAGTTTCCACTTAGTGGATATCATGCTGAAGGCCACGAAATTCTTCGAAGCTTGCCAGAGCTCCCGAGGCTGTGTGTCAGGCCCTTTGCAGCCAGTCTTTAAAAAGCATTCAATTTGTCCCTGTCACCACTGCATCTTTGCGACAACTTCTTGATGTCCTATTGAAAAACATAAAGAAACAGATGAGCTGATGAAAGTCTGTGCTTCTCTCTGGCCAGACACTGTGCCAGTTCTTATGCAACCAGACACAACTCTTCCAGCCCTGACTCTGTTTAATAATCTGCAGTTCTGTCAAAGATAGCTATCTCTTTGTAGAACACATATGGAGGCTCTGTGGGTGACAGAGGGGCTCCACAGGCTGGTTTTGTTAAGTTCAGTATCTGTTTAGTGCAGATTCCTTAAGCCTAACTTGGTCTGCAGAACCTCTACTTGCTGTTGATTAAACATATGATCAAAAAGCCAGGTCATGTCCAAAACAGCATACACAGACCCACCACTCCCTCGCTCATCCTTCTCCAGGAAACACAATTATGAAAGGTATCGAAGTCCCTGAGATACAGCAGATACAGGATCCCAGAAGACAGAGAAATTACTCCCTCCAGAACACTCTCGTATTTTATTCGATGATTCCCCTATCTTTATTATATTCATGACTTTGTCCTTCTGCAAAGCTAATTTCCTTCAGTAGATATTTTTGTTTCATTAGACTGAAAACAGACTTTAATATTCTAGCTTCAAAAAGCTGCTGAAATTTAAGCTGCTATATATAGCACTTACCACTGGCTGACATGAGTTCTACAAGCACATTTTAAGGGATACTTGCAGCAACGTATTTTTCATAATTTTTTTTGCAATCCTCTTAACTCAAGTTCAATGAACATCTCTTCCTTTGGAAATGTCACTATACAAACACTTCAATCGCTGTCCTCCTGTTCCCTCAGTAGCTTAAAGTTACCTGGCCACTAAAAAAGTCTGGGCTGTTTAAGCTTCCACTATAGAGACTAAACCTCTATTATCACAAATTTGGTAGCTGCATGCAGTACCTGCACAAGATCTGTGGAGAGTAGAAAATTCAGAGGTTATTGACCAAGTGAATAAAATTACATCCTATATTATGCTTTTGATTATAGAGAGCAAATGCATCCTGAAATATTTTACAGAGCGTGGACTAGAGCTATACCATTATTTAAGACATCATCACATCAGAGTGTCGTCTGAAATGCACAGAACTGCAAGAAATGTGTATTAGTAACTAAAGAAGCCATTTCTGAAATCCAAAACACAAATATATCAAAAACATTGAGAGAGTTGTTCAATTCACAACTACTGCTCTAATCCTTTCCAAAATGGTGTGGTTTCCACTACACCAGCTTGGACAACCCAAAGGGTGTAACAGAAACTTGAATTAAGTCTGACTAGTCTTGAAACACTTGCTAGATATGGACCTGGAAGCCTCTGTCATGGATTCCAAACCTGATTTGCTCGATGAGTGACTGTCCAAAAAAAAGCCGTCATTTAGGTATTACAAAACGAACTCCGAAATCAAGTAAGGCCACTCGGAGGGAGTGTAGGAGATGAGAGAAAGAAAACATTTGACTGTCTCAGCTATAGAGTCAAGCAGAACTAGCTGGCATAGTCACCAAAATGTTGGGTGTCTACATTTTCAGCCCCACTGCTAGAAACAAAAAAGGAACATTTTTTGGAACCCTTCCATCGTATCTGGGTAAGACTTCACTTTAGAGAGACAGACAAGTCAAACAAAGTATCAGTTTTCATTATTTTTGAGAACATCACACTTAAAACTCTTTATAGCCATTGGATCGGATCATGAGAAGAAGCAGGCAAGGCAGGCAGGGCAGGAGAGTCAGAATTTAATTATTTTTCTTTTAAATGAATGAGCAGATTTTAAAGTTCTGTACAGGAACACAGTATCTTGAAAAAAAGTGCTTGCATTTAGCCAGTTTTGGAAAAAAAAAAGGATGTTATTAATCCAGGAAACCAAGCAAACAGGTGCTGCATCCTGCAGAAAGATGCAATATTCACAGCAGCACTGATGCTTTCATTTTACTTGTATGCGTGTGAGTATGTTGCATGTGCATGTATTACCATAAACAAGAGCTAAGGGAAGAAGTTAACTGGTCCTACTCCTGCTTAGGGATTTCTATCCCAACCAGATGATACCAGTTTTAGTTAGATCTGTATTTGAGCTGACAACCTTAGACAGTGTCCCTTTAAAGCCCTACAGAGATTTCTTCTGGGAAAAGCATTAAATATTGTGTCTATAGCAGGGATGGCCAAACACTTCTGATATATGTGCCACTCAGAGATCCCAAATTGAAGCTCCAGGCAGCAAGTGTCCCTGAATTACTACTCTCTCCAACACACTACACTGCCTCTGGCCATTGAGTCTGTCTTTGCCCTCTCATTGTACTTCGTTTCACTCTCCTTTTTGGGGTGAAATACTCCATTATTTCTGCTTTGTTCTGGACCCATCTCCTGTCCGTTTCTTTTGTTGCCACTATTTAATAGGGACAAACAGAAGCAAGGGATTTCATGCTTAGTTGGTTAAACACACACACTCTCATGCAAAAATACCCTAAGTTAGTGCAACATTAATGCTAACAAATCAAGCATTCAGAGCTCTTGAAATCCAGAATTAAGGCTGAAAGCTCAACCATAACTGTGCTCCCCTCACCCTCTTGCCTACACTTACAGATATGGTGTCCCTTTAAATTTTATTTTTCAGTTAAGGTACCTTTGAACAAACAAACTTCTAGAACACCCTTGTATCCAGAGGACTGGTTAGTCATCTGAACCAGTTGGTAAAAACTCAAGGGGATTATTAAAAGAAGTTACATTTGCATACAGGCTCCATAGCTCTGATGTTGTATGAGATCACACAAATGCAAAGAATTCTCAAGCCTTGAAGAGATAATGCAAAAAGTGGGGGAAAAACCCACAGTAGACAGGCACAGTAATACTGAGGATAGGAAACTGGGGACAGCAGTGGAATAACTGAATGCAAACAGTAAAGTGTTCAAGGCACCTGAATGTAATAATACATAGCTAGGAGAGAGGGGGGAAAAAAGGATATATAAACAAACTAAATTTAAACTGTATGAATACCTTAATGTTAAAATAGTACATTATCAATCTGAACTTACAGGGCAAGCTAAAGCTGCAGACTCTTCATTTTCTATAGTGCTGTAAAGGTGGCCTTACCACTACAAAAAAAAAAAAAAAAAAAAAAGGAGGAAGAGGGAAAAAGCACCAATTTTAAGACACACAACCAGTGACACTGCTTTCATGTTTTCAACACATCAGATTGATAATGTTCATCTTCATCTATATGACAACAGTAATGAGGATATTCATTTTGTGGCTACCAGCAGAGATGAATGCTCACATAGCCACTGCTATGCTGAAGTGATGTTCAGCACAGATTAAAATACTAAAATCATGACCAGACACCTTCTATGACAGCCCACAGCCTCAAACAGTGACTGCTACACTCAACCTTCTCCACCCCAATACAGACTAATGGTCCAACAGAGGGAACTGAGCTTGAGACCTGCAACCCTATTGCACCACAAATCCACAGAACAAAGTAACCCTCTTGCTCAGCCTGGCTAATCATGAGTGTGTGGTAGCCCACCGGTTGAACACAGAAACTCTTCCTCTGCATGCATCTACACATCTTCAATTCTGTATCAGCCTGTGATGCAGTAATACAGACAACAATATAGCATTAAAGACAGGATAATATAAAAGGGGTCAGAAAATAACAAATAATAGATGAAATGAGCGAGCTTTACAAAGCAGAGTCCTAGTGATGTCTGACCTTATAGAATGTAACAGGACACTAAAATAGCAGCATATTATTTGGAGAAGGAATCTCAAATCCTCCCTTCTGACCCCTAAGAAATACATTTTGATTCATTGGTTGAAATTATTTACCAGCTGTGAAAAACTTCTCAGTATTTCAGAGGAGCCACACTTCTGGAGTCTCAAAAGGAGCACCCACACCTCAAATTACTTTCAACTTTCCAATGTAGTCGCCAGCAGAACAAGACACAGGTTCAAGTGCCAAAACCAGACAAATGACACAGCCCTATTAATTCTTCAGCATATTTGACAACTTTGCTACCAGACTTGGAGGAAACATGGTCGAAAAGGAAGAAGTTGCTGATGCCTGACAAGACAGATACAACGTTGCTGTTTAGAGCATATGACTTCAAAAGACTTCACAGTCATGATGCATTCTTCCCTTGAGTGATAATAATGCAATCACAGTAGGTTGAATCCTGCCCAAAATCCAGACTAACTTTTGGTTTTCTCTAGAAAATCAAGTCTTTACTATCTCAAAGATAAAATAAAAGTTTCAGCTCAGTTTTTGATGGTCAAGCTGCTACCTCCCTCATTGCACAAGGATGAAGGACATTTGCTTTATTGTATATCAGACAGACCGCTCCAGGGTGAAGACTTCACCCAGAAGTTCAGGGCTTTAGGAACCACAAAAAGCCACTAAATGCAGTCAAAAATGTAACTTCCCTGTAAGAAGCTGTAAAGCAACACAAATCCTTTCCCTACTACCAGCCAAAACAAAGCACGAAACGTCACATCCAAAATGGAAAATTAGCCTCTCTGACCTTAATCTCTTGCACACTCCCTATAAATGAAATGTGCAAAACCAAATTATAACTCTCCACTCCATTAACACTGTACTTGAAGAAAGCATGAAGAAAAACAATATCCAGCTCTGGATGTACTCAGACATTCTGTGCAATAGTATGGTTTAAAATCAAATACCACATGACTATGATAAACCAAAGCTGAGTCAACAAAACAGTTAAACTCATGCACAGGTGCTACTCTGAAGAGGAGAAGACAATGACTCACTTTACTGCATCAAATCAAGGTCCAACAGGGCTGTCTGACACTTCCAGGTTTCAATCAAGTGTGGAATTATTGCTAGAGTTGTTTACTCTTCGAGAGTTTGCCTTCTATTTGTTTTGCTGCACAGGAGTAGCTCAGCTCTTTCAACCCATCAGTCCAGTCACATTTCACAGCAAGAGACAGTGCAAACAGAAATCCAGATGAAGAGCAAGAGAAATAAAGATTTGCTTTGTATTCTATATAATAAAAAAGTAAAAAAAAAAAAATATGAAAACTACTGTTGCTGTCCTATTCTGAAACTGCTAGGCAAATTCAAAGTACAGTAGGAAAGTAAAAGCCACCCCCAAGTGTGAAAGTGAGACTTCTGCAAGTTACAGTAGGACTTATGTAGGAAAAAGGGTCTCAAAAAAAAAGCCATTTATGTTAAAATAAACACAAATTAATTTGAAACATAGTTGGATAAAGTACAAGGAACATTGAAGTACAACAAACAAGAAGCATGCCCTTATGCACTGATAGGCAGAGGATCTCAAGGAGGATTCAGGTGATACCAGTTAATATATCCCTGAGAAAAGCAGTAAGATGTGAATTCTTGCACCCACTGTACCAGTAACATTACAGAAACAGACATACTCCAGAGTTTTTTCCTCCCAGCTTCAGCCCACGCTTTCAGAGTTGTTGGGCATCATAACCATAACTAAAAGAAAACATTTCCTGGGCTGCATGCATGTCTCTGAGTATCAAAAAGCAAAGAAACCTAGACAAACTTCAAGTGTGTTTTGAGGGAAGAAGAAGAAATATCTAATGTTTACTTAAGGCAATGTTTCCTCTGAGATTAAGCCCCAGGATATATCTTGTTCTTTCTTATGAAAGATTTCAAAGCTAACACCACCAAATCCAAAAGAAGAGAGGAGAAATCTCTAAGGACAGCAGACCAGACTATTTTCTATCAAGTCCATTCTTAGTGAACATGTTCATAGCTGAGGTAGAATATTAAGTACAAGAAGATTGTGGGAATCAGTCAAAGTAAGAAAATCTGTAAAAAAACCCACCAAAAACAAAAACAAAAAACAGGAGAGAAGGACCTATAGACAAAGAAAAAGCCTGAAAGAATTTCTGTTTTGCAAAATACCAAAAGTGAAATTAAACAAAATTATGGTAGTGTGATGGCACATTAAAAGGAAAGTACAGTTTCAACTGTCACCTTTAAACCTGCCTGCTCGGGGTGCTTATACAGTACAGGAAGCACATCATAGAAAATTCAGATATTACCCAACCAAGAAGTTAGCAAACCAATGAATGGTTGGTTGCTCTAAAATTAAAGGGAGTCAAGGGAAAGAAGATGCCACTAGAGACTAAAGCAGAAACATTACTAAAATAGAAACAGTCTATGCAGTTAACATTCAAATGTAAGGATGAAAAACATTAATAGCATGCATGCACTCTAAGTAGTGATGCGAGGATTTAGATAAAAGGAGAGGGTGGACAGAAGAACAAAGATAGCTGGATTTTGCAGGCAGCAAAAGTAGCCTGGCCAAAGAATTCTTCTGCTTGGAACACTGAAAAACTAGACAGCTTTCCAACACTAGAAAATGGAGTAAGAATTACACAATGTAGGCAGAGACACAAGTGGGAGATCTAACAGGTGTGCTCTATTACCATTTCATGGTATTATTAACCTCCAGTGTTGAATTTGAAGCATTATGTAGTTGTAGTCTATGGGCATCATCTCATTCATTCGGCTCCCTATGAACGATTTCACTCTTATGTACCCTTTTCATTGTACTTTCCCAGTGTGCTATATTTACAAAAATAAGAACCTCTAAAAGGACATCTATTTTGACCAAAAGACTTGTGGAATAAGAAATATGTATTAACATATACAGGAACTTCCCTCCCCTCCTCATATAGCGTAAGAGTTTTACTTAGCTAGCATAGCACATTACTACTGTGGGAGGAAACAGAAGACCAAGCCACACAAAAACATTAATCCAAAATACACAGTTAGAGGAAGGCATATCAATCTCAAGTACCATTAAAAACTCTTCAAATTTTAGTCATTGAGAACCTCTTTCAATGTAAAACAGGCTTGCTTCAATCAAATTCTTAATGAGTTAATTTTGAGAAACTTCAGCCATTGAAAGTATTGCATGCTCCAACACAAGGCATTTTGTATTTCTCCTCTCTCCAGCTGCAAGCTTGAGGTTTTTTTCTGGCTATATATCCACATCTACCACCAAGTTCCTCAGCTGTCACCAATCTGTCTGCTGATAAAGACTTTATTGGCTATTTGTTCACCTACCACTGTAAAATCAGAACTGTCAAATTTGTCACTGCTGAGCATGCATGGATTAAGGACTAGGGAGCTTTTAAACTGCCTCAAACAGAAACCCAACAGGTGCTCTGCTCCTATTGCTTGAGTATTTGGGGAACACAACTCAATTTGAGGTGAGGATTCTCAGCTGACAGGGAACAGAACGGATCATACAGAGCAATCAATCAAATACAGATATAAACTGGTTTCATATGCTTGCACTGCTAAAAAAGCCAACAAAAATGAACAAGCAAAATAAAACATAAAATCCCATACCCCAACCACTCAAACAAGATTTTTTTTTAATAGATATTGACCAATACCTATTCAGCTACTTGAGTGAGGGGGGGGGGGGGGGGGGGGGGGGGGGATTAAAAGAGAAAACATAAAGAATATTTAGTCGATAAATTCTGGACACTCACAGAGGTTACACTGCCTCTGAAAAGCCACAACTGAATTTTAACTTTTTGGAGGGAAAACAAGAGCTGGCAAGAACAAGCTGTATTTTTTGCAAAAACACAGATTGTTGTGTCCTTGCTCGCAAAACAGCCTGCCATGCAGCTGTACCTACCCACGGGCATGTCAGCATACCGTCTCTGTAGTACAGATTACCCACACCAAGTCATGAAATGTGATGAAATCACAACCAACCACTTTTCATCAGGTAAGGGGCATTAAATACTTCAGACCACAGAAAAGTATCACTATGGGTTGGGAGGCTTTGCTGGTTTTGGTTTGGGGGGGGGGGTTTGGTTTGTTGTTTTTTTTTTCTGTGGGAAAGAACCACTTTTAGTCTCAGAGCTGCCAAAAACCTTTTGAGAGGATTCATACTCTTCTCCTTTGGGCAGGTGCAGTGTCCAAGCAGATTCAGCAAGTGAACATTTCTGAAGGGAGGAAAAACCCTCAGCCTGAAACCTTCCTGTGCTCTTTCCCAATGCTACTGCTTTCACTGACAGCGGGCTGGGTTTCTGGTTTTTTTTTCAGGTAACTATTACACAATAGTTCCATAAAAAGTCTTTTGCCTTAAAAAAGCAACAGGTTGCTACTTCAGAATAAATTTATGTTGATGAAATACAATCATAAATCCAAGCAGAAATAAACTCAACATGCAATTCAGATAACTGAGCTGGGTGCTCGGTCCCTCACCTGCTTTAATGCAGAGCTATGAAAGATTTAATACCTGTTCTAAGGAGGCTGCAGACACCTCAGTAAGAACTGCTTCTTCTGGTAACAAAAATTTTACCATTTATTCTAGATCAGCACAAATCTTGCCAAACTGGAAAACTCCTCTTGCTGGCTAGTGAGATTTCACTGAGGACCAGGGAGAACTGCAACAACGATGAGAGTCTATCAGAGAAACCCAGGCAGGCTGGAGCTGGTGGCATAACTCAAGAGTGAGACAATGAATTAGAATAGGCTTAAGAAATAGAAGTGAGCTGTCTTTTAGAAACTAAGACATATGATTAGTTGTAAAAGCAGAACACTGGCTTTAACTCAGGCTTTTTGTTTAAAGTATTTTCACTTTCCTAAGGACTGACAGATTATTAAAGAATTGTAATGAAGAACTGAAAGCTTGGATTTTGTAAAAGTATGATAAGGAAACAACTTTTACAGTGAAACTTCAGGAACTGCCGATTACCTACATATCATTAGATCAGTATTTTTGAAGCACAAGGAATGTATAGAGTATGAGAAGGGATGTACACAGCTCTTCTCATGCCACAGAGAATTTTCACTGAAAAGGAAGTGTTCACAGCTAACAAGTATTTCTCCAAGGCAATTTATACAAGTGAAAAGATACGACAAGGCACAGGATATATCATACATTTTATACAAGGATTAAGGAGTGCAGCAGTTTGATAATGTTATTTGGTAACAAAATTATAAAGTATATGATTTAAGGAGAAAATGCACTAAGATGTATCACATAAAAGACACAGTAACTGAAGAGCCCCAGAAGTATTTTACTTTCCTAAAGAATAATAATACAGTGCTCTTCATTTGAAGAAATGTGTAAATGATCATGTTTCCTCATCCTAGGAAGAAATTCTTAAGCTCATGTTACCAAATTTACTGTTACAAAAGCATACAATTACAAATTATGCCTCATGAAGACCAGCGTTTATTTGGAAGAAATGGCAATTTATAAAATCAGGGGAAGAGAGGTATTTGAAGAAAAAAAAGGTATTTCATAATAAATGTCATATCCTAAACATTCATGAAATTAAGAGACATTAAACATCAGTTTCCTAGTGTGCTGCAGAAGTGGAATCTAGGTGGAATCATCATGCACATAGATGAAATTTCACTTGGTAGGTTTGCAAAGCAGAGACCATCACAAGGTGCTGGTGTACTGCTGTCAACTAAAAGACTAACTCTGCAGAGCAGTAGGAAGCAAAAACTCTGCCCCAACTCCCACAGCCCAACTGAGTAAGAGCTGTTAGCGGGGCACCAGCTCTACACACAACCTCCTTGGACTTGCACAGATTGAGCAGGAAACAGAGGGGACTTTCTGGATAGATACTGAACAAAAGGAATTAAAAATAGAGGATGTCTTCCAAGACTCCAGTCATTTCCAGCTCTGTAGGTTAAGAACAGAAAGATTAGAGTTTCAACCAGTTACAGCAAAAGAATGTTTTCTACTCATTTTTATACAAGCCATTTATAAAGCCTATTAATGAGTAAAATATGCTGTTTGTTCTCTGGCAAGAGGCAAAGTTTCTGGTGCCCAATACAAGGTATGAGCTCCTACGTCTCCTGCAACAGAGGGACTGAAGCACCTGCAAATTGTGTCAGGTCACTATCCTCAACTGATCAATGCCAAGGAAATCAACATAAAAATTATAGAGCAACATATTAAAAAAATATAAACCTAAGCATTCCTCAAGCCTCGCCCAGACAGAATGCCGAAGCAGAAATTTTCCTGCCACTGTTAACTACATTGCTCAAATCTGAAAATTTGTTAACAGCTACTGTTTTCCAATTGCATTTTCCAAGTTTCTTACCACAGGAAACTAAAAAACCCTCAGATCTTTCAAGCAATTAAGTGCACTCTCCAAACCCAAAGATATTTTGATGGAAATGAACAGAATACCAAGGCAAACAGTTCAAGATAAAGCAAAACATAAGAAATTCCAGTGAACATATGCCGTCTCAAGTTCAGAAATTTAAGTGCATTTTCCCAAAAAAAGTGCCTCATAATAATCAAGGGACTTTCAATCTGTGATTTCCAAAACTAATGTGCCATTGCCTAAATTTTTAAACTGACAAACTATCCGCAAGTTGGTTATTTTTTAACTTTATTCTTAGGAGCTAGCCAGCAAATTTTATTAAACCTATTTTTAAATGTAGCTAACCTCACAAAGTTGAGGATAATGTCAGCCTCAACAGTAAAATTCAGCCAAGGAGCTGAAAGAAAAAGGACTCAAGAATACTAGCAGGAAGGGGGAAAACTATGTTGTTATTAACGTATTACTTCTAGTGAAATACCACTGAGTTCCAATGTGATCCAAACCGCATTGCAATGTCTATAAAGCAGCAAAGACTGAAAGTTCCATACACTAAACAGAAGTAATAATTATATGGGGGGGGGGGGGGGGTATTATTTTGTTCAGATGTAGAATTTGGTTTTGGGACTGATTCAACCTATGTGTAGTTCAAAAGAAAAGAGTCCTCCAGCATAGAAATATAGTCTAAAAAATTACTAGATGCAAATTTCAGTGCTAGCTTTCTTCTTAAAGACAACAAAAAAATGAGAACATGACTCAATGTCCATCTAGCACAAAGAAGCTAGAGTAATTTAGTTTATTGTAAGAAGACACAACTGAGTTTAGAAGTCTCATATTTGACTCTTGTCCAGAAAGAGGAATCAAAATGAACTATTAAGCTGTAGTCTAAATGTTTGAAGATTTTTCGGCTGGGGACATTATGCAGCCTTAAATGGTAAAAACAGTTAAGTCCTATCCCAATAAAAGTCCTAGGAAAAATTATCTTCATCATACTTGTGGAAGGTTAAGCAGCAACATAGCATAAATTGATTTGGAAATACTCACATTAGAAAGATGAAATTGACAGCAACGAGCACAGTGTTGAACAGTATAAAATCAAGTAAATATTTTTGCACTAAGTGTACATATGAGGTCCATTTCCAAAACATTAAAATCTACTTGGATTTCCAGGCACACTGAAGTATTTTCATGACAAATGTATCATGATTCTTCTTCCTGCTGTCTACTGCTTTTCTCTTCTGCTAAGCCTTACATTCCAGCCTAATAGCAACATATTTTCTACTCCAATCAACCATACTATTCAGTGGTATTTCCTAGAAGAATTTTTCATGTGTGTCAGATAAACACAGAAGAAAGTCCTTCAGGGACAGCTTGATATACCACAGATTCCAGTTGAAATAATACTGAAGAAAGAAATTAAGAATTTCCTTAGTAAACTTACCAGCACAGAATGGGGTAAGAGTACAGACATTTTAGCAAAATTTAACTGTATCAAGCACAAGTGACTTAGGCTTCACTCCATAATTCTAAAGCCATGTGGATTTAGAATGATCAGAAAAGTCAATCTGTGTGAAAGACTGGCTGCAGTAAAAATAAAGGTCCACACAAGTAACATTATGGTATTGAACTATTTCTTGATCATGCATGTTTGATGTGGAAAATAAAAGCACCTTGTATATCGAATTTTAGAATAGCAACATCCTTTTTGTAATTTTCTGGTTAAAAATATTTTGGTGGCACAGTGACAAAAAATCTGCCTTGCTGATGCCACACAGAATCTCATTAAGGGTAAACAAAACATACTTTCCTTGGAATTGCTGAACTTCTATCAACAATTAAATACTCCATTATGTCAAACTACACATAACAAAGAACTGTGTGAATTTGCAGTGCAACTCATTTATCAGTGTTCTCATATAATTCTTTGCTGCCCACATTTTCAGGAAATAGGCCTGCAAGTTTCCCCATTTTTACACATGTTCAAAGAATTTAACATTATTAGACTGTCATAAATGACTTAAGATTTTTGGCAGGCCATCTGCTGTAATAGCTTTGAATTTCCCTTAAGTGCTTACTGTGGATGACTTATTTTAACGAGAATTAACACTACCTTGCGGCTCAGACAAAATCTAAACTCTTAACTCCTTTGCATCACTAACATGACAAGTGAAGGACAATGTTATATATGTGGTATTTGCATAAGGTGAATTGAGATGCATGACGTGTTACATATATTGGACATTCTTTTGATCTTAACTTGAAACTATTATTCCTTCTAAAGCAGCGTAAGACAGTATCTATACATGTGTACTGTGTACCTTGTATCTCTGGCACAAGAGCTCCAGAAAATGTAAAGAGCAGTAATTGGACAGTCACCATAGGGTTAAAAAGCAAGATCACTAACACCATTCCATAAATTCCAGCTATATTTGAAAAGTCATACCAATCCTATTCTGCATTCCGAATTTCTGTAATATTCATTAGTTTCAGTGTAAGAACAATCATGAGTGGAAGACCAACTGGCTCGTAATGTTTCCTGTGTTGCTTGCACTCTAGATCTACTTTGATACTGTATATAGAAGAATTTAATCAATCTTCCCAGAAAGCATTTCACTAACAAGAGCTATTTCAGTGTCTCATTAGGTACTTACTAGAAACAGACTTCATCACTGATATCTTAGGACAGTGAAAACAAAAAACAGGTTGCATGATTTGTTTTTAAAAAATTTGATGTCATCGGTTTTGCCATTATAAACTGATACTGAAAGCAAATATGGGCAAAGACTCCTCCATTCTTGACTCCTCCATTGCCCGTGCATAGGAAAAAATACTGCTCTTACCTAACACTGCAGAACTCAAAAACGAATAAGTAAAATCTTGTACTTTCTGTTCTGTCACAGAGAGCAATCTCAGTGTACATTTCACACCCCCCAACCAAAAAAACAAAACAAAACAAAAAAACAACAAAACAAAAACCTGACATAATGATCCTGCAGTTTTCAACCACTTTACACTGTTTAGCATGTGACAGAAATATCAGCCATACTCCTCAGCATTTCATACCCACTGGCTTGAGTATTCTCCACATCACGAGTGAAGGGGAACTCAACTGCCCATTCTCAACACGTAGAACCTAGGATTTGTGTCCCAGTGGAGAGCTTCACTCAGAGCCTGAGCATCTAAAGTTTTAGAGATGTTCAATACCATGATGGTGAAGTTTCCCACAGTATTTCAACGCCTTGTCACACATCATCTACTTTACCAGATCAGCCAGTATTTAAGTAACTTTGTTTTACAAAATTTTTAATTCTGTAAGGCTGTAGGAAGAGACCTGAGAACACTGCAGCAAGTTTCAATTAGTTTTTTCTGAACTTTAAATAGCCTAATAACACAGGAAATTGTGTTAATTCACTTCAGCCAATGCTTCCATCCAAACACCCAAAGAACAGTGTTTTGATACTGCAAAGCCGCCATTCCCCTGTTATGCTTATCCTACAGTCGCATCATACCATGTAAAGCTGTACTGCGTGGTAAAGGCCAAGTTTTCATTTTCAGTATCAACACAGGCTACCTATATGTAGGGTTCATCAAAACCAATGTCCAAAATAGAAAAGAACCCTACCATGGTGTACCTTCATTCCTTCTGGGGGCGCTACTTGTAGGGTACTATCTTTTTATTACTTTTGCAATTCCCTGTTTTGGACACTGGTTGGCTACAGCTTCCAAATCATACTGAGAAAATTGCCACACCCTAAAAAGCAGAGGAGGGATTTGGCTTTTTTTAATTGAGAACTATTTGTAGTACCCCTGGATGCTTACATAGTAACAGTAGCTAAAAACTCTTGCAGTCTTTGGCTGTCCAGGAGACTGCACCCCTTCTCCAGGAATGTGGATTCAAGCATAGTTATCCATGTATTCATCACCCCTAGGCTGAGTATCACCAAGCACTACACCCCAGGGATGAGGCGTTTCAACTGAATCAACAGGCAGCCTGCCCTGTGAAGCGGCACGTGGAGACTGCTCACTGCACTGGGCTGCTGGCTGGTCTGTTACCAGATTCCTTCCAAGATCTGGTGCTTGATTTCATGCTAATGAGTGGGAGCGGATCCATTTCCCCATGCATTTCTGCGATGATGGCAGTTGAGAGATCATCGGTATGGGCTCAATCAGGGGAGGGAGGCTCATTTCCACAGCAGCTGACTTCAGCAGTGAAATACTTGTGGTGGTGTCTCGACCGCAAAACAATTATTAGTTCAGCAAAATTTCCTTTGCGATAGCATTGTGATTATAGGAATGGTTTCAATGTCTACAAAGAGAGAAATGGAAAGCACTATCTCAGAGCATTATATGGAGTTTCAATAGCCACTTGTATCACATTAACATGGATTCTGAGCATGTATGCCTGCAACATTTTTGTCTCGGCAAAAAACGCTACTTACGAAGTTTCAGGAAAAGCTGACGAAAAATGCAACAAATGCTTTACATAAAAGTAAGAATAGGGAGAGGCCATTAAAAAAAAGACAGGTTTCTTTTATCCAATTCTGTTGTTTGCCAGCTGGAAAGCAGTTACTACAGCAGAGGTAAAACAAACAAGTAAATAAATCAAGCCAGAGACAGTTTAGACTGCCCATGTCTTCACTGTTCAAGCTGCTCCTAGTTTTCTGTTCTGTTAAAAGAAGCTAGTCACTTCAGTAAGCAGTACTTTTTGTTAGTCAAGTCTTGTATTAAAACATATTTTGTGGCCTTGATGCTATATTTTTAATACTGGCTATTCACATGCAGCTCTGCACATCAAGAATGCTATTGGAGCACTGCAGAAAAATCACACACAGACTGTAGAAAGCAATCCCTGTAGATCCTGTGCAATACAGCAAAGGCTCCAGTGCATCCGGACCAGACAGAGGAAGAGAACATAAAATTGTCTGTTTTCAGAAGTGCGGTTTTACTGATTTAAAAATAAACCAAGTGATGTACCTTACACAGCCATAGTATGCCCTGTGGAGCTACACAGAAACAAGTGATACTTAAGCCCTTTCAGATAATGCACAAAATAAAGCAAGTATGAATTAAGAAGTGGATTCTTATTACTCCTATACATTACATACATGCCTGACTCAAGTTTGCCTAACTTAACTCAGTGAATCTTCACACACAGCTCAGTGCTTATTTAACTAAAGAGTTTTATATCATATTTAATTAAGCTGCAACTTGTGCATAGACAAGACTGCAGCTCAGCATGTACTTACTATCAAAAAGCCATGAGGAAACAAACCAGAAATCTATGAATAGAGCTTGAAAATACCACTTACCTACCTGATGGTCATTAAAAGAAAATCTACCTGAAGAGCAAAAAGCATTAAGACATCTATTTTCATACAACTCATTATTTTAACATGAACTTCAGGCTACCTTGCTATGTGAAAATAGTAGCATACTTACATGCTGTTGTTTTGTTTGACTTTCTAGTGTCTTTGCCAATGCCCTAAGTTTCTTACGTGAAATTAAAATCAGTGAGTCTCTAAACTCTGAGCCCTAAATGCAGCAGCATATTAAAGAAAAATACATCCAATTTCCTTTGTTACTTACAAAGCCACTCTGATTTCCCACTTTCAGAACAGGCATTTGTTAACGCAAATGCATCAGGCGTCGCATTTTTTTCCTTATGTTTCAGACTACAACATTGCCAAAAGTACAAATTTCTATTTGTTCGAATTTATTTTATACTTATACTACATGTGGCATATTGAACGTGCCAACTTTCAAAAATCACACTGCAGTCTGAGTTGCACCCTCTGCTAAAAGAAATCTCACTTGTAAAATCTAAGAAGACCACAGCAGTACCACAGAATAATCTTCGAGAAAATCTAAAGCAATTGAGATATCCAGATAAACGTCCTGGGAACTTTCTGAAGGGATGCTTGCAGCTGTAAATGGAGTGATGACAAGAAACAATGGACAATTTGAAGCCTGGGAGGTTCAGACTGGCTATAAGAAAATACTTTTTCCCCATGGGAACAGTCCAGCAATGTGCAGAGAGGCTCCGCAGTCCTTATCTTTGATGGTTTCTTCCACTAGGTTTTCAAGACCAGAACTAAGCTGAATAAAGCCTTGAGCAACCCAGTCAGACCTCAGGCTGACCCTGCTTTGACCACAAAGTTGGACTACAGACCTTCCAAAATCGTTTCCAACCTCAGTTGTTCAATGAATGCAACACAGTCTACAGTGCAATTCTTTGATCTTTCATCCACACAAGTCTTAGGTGACAAAATTCTCCAACAAATACAGTTTGTAAGTTGACAGTGCCCTTAGAAAGATACCATCATTGGGGAGGGCCCTCAAAAAAGCTTGAATAGCTTATTAATTTTAATCGACTTCCACAGACTGCTCGCTCCAATGTAGGCATGTTGATTCACTGCTGGTTTTGCCCAGGTGCTCAAACCCAAACACCCACATGAGCTTAGTCACAGGGTGAGTAGCCATTGCCCAAGTTGCTATTTCTTTACCAGTGAAAACAACTCTAGAGGTGTATCACAACGGGGGTGGGTGTGTGTGTTTGCTTTGTTTTTACAGTAGTGGGGGAAGAGAACCTTCTCGCATATTAACTGAAAAGGAATCATCAAGCATCTGCCTGTGCTTCTGGGAGAGCTGTGGGACAGCTCTGAAGGACTGCCAGATCTATCTGGCATCCTCATTTGCATGGTGGGCAGGTTGCCAGACTGAGTTAAAACAATACCTGAGGTGTAGCTGGGCCAGCTACCTGGGATGTAAACCACTCAAATTTGGGTGTGAGGACAGCATGCATTGACAAAGGAATTAGGCCAAAGGACTTCTGATGCAAGGTCAGCTCAAGCAGTTCCGCTCTCCCCTCACCCTATTTTCCAGCTGCAGGAAAAGAAGGTAGTGGAAAGGCTGGCCTCAATTTATGCCTAAAAATCAGGCCTTTCTCTCAGTTGCTCTCCTGCTTTTTATCACTTATGCCTCTCTTCTGCCTTCATGCCTCACACACCAGTCACCACAGTCTGTCCTTGCTCCCACTTCTCTCTCCTCGCTTTCAGAGGAAAGGGGAGATGGCAGCAGCTCCTTTCCTAGTTAATCCCCTGTCCACAAAACTTCCTCCAAAAACAAGAAAAAGAAGAAAAATAAAATGCCAGTGACTTCCTCAAGCAAAAAGCCCAACAAGAAGTCCCAAGTCTCGCTGCTTGCACATCTCCAGTGAGGTAACACCGTGGGCCACCTCCCTCTACAAGGATATACAGGGAGGGAGCATCTCTGGCCATTATGATGGCAGTACCTAGCACCTCCTAAGCTTTCCTTCTCGACCGCTGCCACATGCTGACTGTCCTTCGCTAGAGCACCAGGGGTCTTTGTCTTAGAATTGACAGTGGTTTGTAATACATCAGCCTCAGGCATGGTGAGTTTGGGCAGCACAAAACACCACCCTGCTGGGAACCCTGTGAGGCCAAATATTTTATCAGTCCCTCTGTTACCTTCTGTAAATTTAGGCTACCCCAAAAGTGAGGAGACCAAAACATACGGAAAAAAAACAAAACCACCAAACCACCAATTTGCACCTTTTAGCTCATCTCTGATAAATTCACTTCCTATAAGTAGCAAAGTTATGTTTAAATCAGTAAGCCACACTCATTAAAGTGAGCAATGCTTACATACTCCATTGTCTTAGGTCCCTGAAAATTTAAACTATCCATTTACAATCTTTTGTTGAGTGAGACAAATTAAGACAACAGGAAGTAAGATTTCATCCCACGTTTTCACCATATCAAAATAAGACCAGAAGTATGCTGAAAGAAAATTCACATTTCTTAAACCTCAAGGAAAAACATCCCAACTAAAGCTTCCATAAGACTTTCTAATGCAGCATATGCAATGAATAAAAACTAACCAAGTATGATAACCTGTATTTGTTGTGTTCAGGTACATGTTTCACAAAATTCAGTTAAAACCAGGCTACAACTATAGAGAAGTTAAAATGCTTACTCTACTGTTTAAATGCTGCATTAATATTAATTAATTTTACATTTTTATGGAAAATCTAATTACAATCTCTCAGTGCAACATATGTTTATTTTTGATAAAATTGTAACACAGAGAAAAAAAAAAACAACAAAACAAAAACAAACCCAGGAATGTTTCTCTAAGACAGGGAGAAAATTATGTTGCCACTGAGGCACTAAAAGATGCAATATGGATACAAAGTTTGGCAAACTATTAGTCCCAGTAGCCATAGAAAATACCCCTAAGAAAGAAAAAAAAAGGAATGAGGGGGTTGGGAGGAAAGCAGCTCTATGCCTTCTCCACATAAAGAATTCTTATTCTGCTGTTAAATATTTGTTTCTCTGGTAGCTTATATTCTTCTTGCTTAAGCACTCGCACAGAGGAAAGTTGCGTAACAGTCAAACATGTTCAGAACATATAAATTACAGAAATACACCCAATAAACAAAGATTACACCATCACAATCTCTGACCATGGATTTGCAAAGAATAAACTAGCTGCTTTTTCCAAGATACAATGGTACACTGCTGCTGCATAGCAGAGCGGCTGTGAGCCCCCAAAACACAGGGAGCATGCACATATTTTGTGGTAATACTGAACTGCCTGGTGGAGAACCAGCTCTGATTTCCTGGAGCTGATTCTTGTCAATTAATATTTACAGATTTACTTTTTATTTACATACTTACTTTTTATTTACGTATTTACCAGATATATTTACTTTCTTCCACTGCTACAAAGCTCTTTTAAGAAAGAGAAATAACAAGAGCAGAAAATAAAGCTTTCTATAAAATGACTTCATACTTAATTCAATTCTTGTCCTTATTCATGATCAACAGTAATTATTCCTAGCAAACAAGGGAGAGACTTTCCAAAGCACACGCTACAGACTTGCAAATTAATTCAAGCATTTGCAAAATTGTTTCATTATAAAGTAGCATTCCCCAAATATACAGTTGACTATAACATCTGGATCCTTTCATCATCCCATTACTCCCTTAGCTACTCTTGAAATAGCCTTATAACAGGAAAACATTTTCAAAACATGCCCTGGCATGTTCAAGCCCAAAGCTCGCCACTGCAGTTCAGCTATTTGAAATTTACACCACCTCTTGTTTCCACCACCAAATGTACCAACATGTACAGCTTAATTTAAAATTTCCCCAATGCTCCCGCTCAGCATTCCCACTGCAACAGAAATCAGTGATGCCCCCCAAAAAATAAAAACAAAAAGATACCTCAAACCCCACGACATTTGGCTTATTTTAAATATGCTCTCCTCAAAATCATCTCTCCCCTGGTCAACCACCAGTGGTTCTTACATTGCATAGTAGCTATGACCCCTACACTTGAGGTGGCATGATCAAAGGAGCCCTGGCCAGACTTGGAAAAACATTTCCACTGAGAATGGACATACTGCCTGTCAAAAGGTTATTCCCACTGCGTAAAGGGAGCAGCTCATATTACTCCAGTGTAACATGAAAGTGCAAAATCTAGCCGTAATAACCCACATACATGTTTTTCTTTCTAAAAAGGGCATATGGGAGACACTGACTGGAACAGAACATCCTTATTATCATTTGAAGGGAGGGGATGGATGGATGAGGGAAAGCTTCCCTAATCAATCCAGCTGCAGAAATCAGCCTTTTAAAAAAAAAATCACTTAAAAAAAAATCAGCCTCTTGCCTTTGCAATTACTTCTCTTCAGTTTGTTTCCTCCCCTTTAGTTAAAAATTTATATATGCAAATATACATCTACATGTAGATAAGCGCACACATACACATGATCAGACTTTACACTCTGCGGAAGACAAAATAACTTCGGAGGCGTAAATCTTAATGTCAATGACAGGAAGGCTTTGGTGAACCATTACCATAAATCTGACAAACGCTAATTTGATGGGTGGCTGTATCTGTCTGCTGCAAGACCAGTCTAGACAGTCTATTGAGAAATCCTAAAACACAACTGTTTGTTCCCTGTAACACCATCTGGATATGGCAATAAGAGCCGACCCAGTGCCATTCACACATGGATCAAAGCACATGCTAATGCCATCATGAAGTCATACACATAAAAAATTCAATCTGAGAACTCTATGCAGTTTTCCTAAGTCCTCAGTGAAGAAACCTCAGACTTAGTACAACTCAAGCTAAGTGCATGAAGAGGGGGAAAGGGTAGAAAAAAAGGAGAGAATATTTAATGAGCTTGGCCTTCCCGAGGAATGTTAGGCCACCCATTGTATTGGAAAAGGCTCATGTCACACTTCAGTCATGGCACCCATCAGGGTGCCCCTTTACAAAAACTGATCCGGAGGTTTTTGTAATTACCTGTTTCAAACAGAAAGAGTGCCCAGAAATACAAGAAGGTGTCCGAGGTGTAAATCATGCACTTTCTCATTTAAGACAGAGCTGGCAGAATTTGTAATATTGCAGACAATATTGAAAACCCCTCTCTCATTAAACTGCACCATGGCACTAGATCAAAGCACCAAGGGCCCCCTATTGAACTTCTCTAAATTTTACAAACATAAGGGCAAGTCTGGCTATGCAGAAACTAAAAGTAAAGCAAATTATTTTTTCTGCTTCCAAAAAACAAAACACAACTGCCCATGACACAGCTTTAAAAGGTACAAAAAATATTATATAGCCACATTGCAAACTTTAAATTGACAGGGCTTCATCCACTTCCAAAAAAAAACAAACATAAAAAAAAATCAAAGATTACTGTTTTTTTTTCCTCTGCCTAGCTCCCTTCCAACAGTTTCTGGGGTGCTTTTTAAACAAATGCCCTTCACAAGGTCTCTTAATTTTTATTTAATGTAAGAAATTATGTAACAAACTCAACAACCTGCACAAGACATTTAGCTTTGCCAGAAAAACCACCAGGTTTTATTTCTGTGAAGTATCTGCTAATACTAAGCTTCCAGCAATTATATTGTTCCCAGCCTTTTGACCACTGAGACTATTTCCCATTTAACTCTGTTTGCTTTTTGTGATGTAAAACTTTACAACAAGCAGTCTCTAAGGTTTTTGGAAAAACTAGAGTATGAAGCCAGTTTCCTGGTACTGAAGATGTATCAGGACAGAAAGCAAAGGCAACTTTTAACAAACATCTTGATACTAGCTCCATCTCTAAAGCGACATCTTATCATTTAAGTCTTTTTCTCTAATGCTATGAAAGTAGTCTAAATACTCATATGGAGGCATTTCATACAGAAAACAGTTGAGTTAGCGCAAAATCCTAGCTCCTTAAATACTTTCCTTTGTAAACTAAAAAATTACAAGTGGCAAAATTTATTTCTGCCATCATGAGCAATTCAATGCAAGTTAAAACTGCATTTTCCACTTTTACAGTATGATGTAATTTCTTTATTCTCCAAAACCACAACCAGCATGTTAACAAGAATTGCCTGTCATAAAAGACCGAATCCCTAACACGTTTAATAAATTACTGAAGAAAACTAAACTCCTTAGCTCCTTCACAGAACCTGCAAAAATCCTGTAAATCTGCACACAAAAATCACTGGAACTAAACTTCCAAACACAAATAACAAAACTCTCAGCCTAACCCAAAAAAAATATATACTTGCAAGAGTACAGTTATGAAGTTACAACAGCTATACTCTGGTACATCACTAAAATACAAATGTAAAAAAAAGTACGCTCTATAGTCCTCATGATCTTCTCATTCAGCACCTCTATGGAATTTTACAGTTGTCTTAAGATTTAAATACCCAAATTCTGTACAGGGTTTTTAATAAAACTTCAGAAGAGAAACAAGTTCACATTGCTATAGAGACGAAATATTCTGAGGAACTTTCTGCTAACATGCCATCAAAAGGGCCAATTCTAATAACATTTTTTAGTGATAAAGATTAAATACTTTTTTTTCCCAGAGAAGATTAACATTCCAACAAAAAAAAAAAGGGGGGGGGGGGGCGTGGGGGAGAAAGATGGGAGGACAGAGAAAACTTATTTTTGCCATCAGATTACTCTTTAGGACAAAACAAAAGTGATCAAGCAGTCCTTCCATTCAAAGCGTGCTCATGGATAAACAGAAAAAAGCTTCCACAAAGATTTCCGGTACTAGAAAAGCCATGAGAGATTGGCCCTGACTTAAGACTCAAAGACTGATAAACTATGAGTCATCAAGTTTTCAGACTCTAGAGATGTTTCACTATGGGGAAGTGGGAGATTTACAGGAATGAACTGTACGTCACGAACCAAGAGTTGTAGAAAGCAAGTAATTCCCTTTGAGGAAAGAATATAGGCGAGTACATATCACAGTGACCCCTCATTAAATTTGCAGTGGCATTATATGGCATATGCTAGCATTAGGCTCTTTCATGCCTGAATGGTGTACAAAACAACTAACTCAAGAATACATATGCACTTAGTATATATTTATAAATAAATATCTATAACCTCCTACCCCCTCCAAACTTCTACATCGATAACTGCCTTCACAGAACTAACGTAATTCTAGATAGAACCATATTTAACCCAACTACTAGCGTTTCAGCAGCAGACAAGCAGCGTACGGCACGTTAAGCAGGATTTAAAACTCCTGATCGCTGCCCTTCAGGCACTGAACGGGACAGCACTGCCATCTACCGTTCACTGCCGAGGCAGAACCTCTCACACCTCCGAAACGCTCCTCTGTCCTAAACCAGACAGCGCAGATTAAAAAACCGAACATTGAAAAGCCACTCTCAGGGAGGACACCTGCGCCAACAGACCCCTGTAGTAACTCTGCAGTTCTACATAGTATGAAACAAAAGTCCTTTTCTATGTTATTTTTAGTGAAATACCTAAGCAGCACAGGACTGAAGCACAGTGCAGAGCTGCAGCAGCTCCCCAGAGCAGCACTGACACTCGGGGTCACTGGGCAGCTGTGCAGTGCCCTCTTCTGCTTTCCCCCTCAACACAGGCACACTTCCTTTTCAAATTTTCAGAGCACAGACATAAATAAATCCGTCTGTACTCTGAGAAGCTATCCATTTCACACATACAGAAACGTCACAAGGCTACACAAATTACACATCCAATGTTGGAAGAACAACAATCACGGATTTTTTAAATTTTAGCTTGGCAAATTTATTTCTGCCAAATGCTATTAACTCAAATCATACCTTCATTTAAAATAAAGCCTGTGGCTAAACCAAGCACTAGCTAATAAAAATACATTTTAGCTGCTTAAAAAGAGCTGCCAGGACATTACTGACATGCCCAATGCATTTCAATCACAATCTTGGTATAATGAAGAATTCAGTACAAAAGAAGCACAAGGATTTACTTGTGCCACTGATGTCCTCACTGAAAGAAAATAAGTTTGAGTATTAAGCTTTAAAGGTTATACTTGAGAATTCCACTTCAAAAGTGCTCTTCCAGTTAACAATAAATTTGGATCCCCTAGAAATGGACACACACAATTTAAAGAAAAGAGATGATGGATTTTGTTAATGGAACACATCTCACACAGTATAATGGTAATGATGAAACTACTGAAACTTAACCTGTAAATACACTGAAGACAAACTGAACCACTCCATTATGAAAAACAAAAAAGTTATCGCTGTTTTGAAGGGTACAAATAGCCATGTAATCACTTCAATCATAAGGCAAGTGCCATGTAATTACAGTACATAGTTATTCATGTCTAAGAGATTACATGGCAATAAAAGGCTACCTGTTACCATAGGCAGTAATTTGGAGTTGATGGTGACAGTTGGCAGATGTTGAAGATAAGTTTAAAAGGGTGAGAATAATTGTGAAATCTGTAGTTACAATTAATTTTATGAAGTTACACACTTTTCTTTTTGATTTGCTGGTTTTTGCTGTGTTTTGGGATTCTGTTTTTGTGACTGACCTTTCAAAAATAACAGGTGCAGGCTGCCCCTACAGATCTGCACAGCCTTTACAGGTATGATGGACCTGGAACTTCTTAAACAAAGCAATCTGTTATCAAAATATGACCAAGGTACCAACATTTAATTTTGCCAAAGATCACCCAAAGATTTTGCACTCTAGCCATATTCTATTTTTGTTGTGTAGCTTCTTTTGCATATTTCTCTTTCAGTGCTACCTTTAAGACCTAAAAAGCCCTCCCAAAAGACCTCTGCAGTCACTCGACTCCTCTGTCTTGCTAAAACAGTTCTTCAGAGAACATTCAACTACGCTTGCTCTGCAAAGCCCAGAAAAGCAACTCACAAACTTCTGGTTTCAATATCTGGTAGACAAAAAGAAATACAGATGAACTGGAAAGCTAGAAAGACTCCATTTTCTGATCAGAAAGTGCTGACCACATTAATCATTTCCTTTCCCCATTTGGAGGAGATTTTAATCTGCAGGCTGCTAGACTATCAAATTCAACCTACATTGGGAACATAAAGAAATTAACTTTTAGATGTCAGGTGTGATATGTACAAATTAGTACCTTATTCTTAGAAGCCACATTTCCTTTTTTACTTGAAATCACCAATGAACAAGAGACAAAGGCAAACACTATCTGTAAGAGCCACTTTTTAAATCTTTACTTTAGAAAAGCAAAATTTGGGTACCAAAACCTAGATGATGATTCTCTTGGTAGCTCCCTCTTTTTATATCTGGAGAGAGGTGATCAGCTTGGCACCTACCCTAAGTCACCTATGAATCAGAAATTTACTTTCACACTGCTCGTTACAGCCAGTAAAAGAAAAGCAGTGCTGCCAAAAGAATGACTTCTTATTCTAAAATGAATGTCTAAGTAGACAACTTCTACTACATTTAGATTTAGGACAAGTAAATCATTTTTTAGTAAAAAAACAGTTATCAACAGGATGCTCATACTGAAAATGAGCTAGGCTGTTTCATTTTTCTTACTCAAAAGATACTAAATCGCTGTGGGAGCTTGATTAAAACCTCTCTCCATTAACAGGGTATCAGTTGTCCCCTCAACACAAGATTATTTGTGACTAGAAATTAATACTGAAAGAATATTATGTAAGTTGCAAAACAACAGAAAAATAAAGGAGTAGCTAAAAATTGTTAAGCAGTTTTTAAAGTGTGGTGGAAAAAAATAATCCATTATTACATGGAAATTGTAGGATTACTGACAGTAACAAAGAAAAGCAGGAGAAGTTTAACACACACATCTGTCTGAGAAAAAGGAAACAATACTCTTATGATGATGATGAAATAGTTTCCATTCCAACAGTAACTCAGTAAGATGTTGAACAGCAGCTATTAATTGGACACTTCTACATCAGCAGAGTGAATAACTTGGACGCAAGCCTGCTGAAAGAGATGGCATAGGTGCTGGCTGGACTGGAAATGCTTACTGTCATTAACGTTTGAAAAACTGGAACTGGAAAAGTTCACATGTAAAGAAAGAACTGCTATGTCAATATTTACAAAAGACAAACTGGATGCCCCGTCAGCCTGAAGCAGATTTTGTGAAGAAAAATAATTTTTATGTAGTGAAATAGCTGATGAGAGATTTGATTATGAACAATTAAATTAAATTACATAATGAATGCCAATCAACAGGTCTACAGACAATAGACTTACTGTTTTAAACTGGGTTTAGAAAAGTATGTCTTTATGTAATAGCCTTCTGGAATACACTCAGTCTGGCATGTAGGACATTTTGCTTAATCCATCAGAATAATCCAATATCAACAAAACGCTGTTAAAACTGTGTAAGTTCAGTTGATTTATGGGCTCCAGGATATACCTGGAGCTTTCACTGAGTGATGCATTTCTAGTATGATCCCATGGTACCTGCCTATCCTGTCTGACATTTAACAGCACCCATCCCAAAGAAGCCCAAGATCATAATAAATAATGATAAATAATGAAAAAGAGTTTGCTGATACATTACTAGGTGTCTAGTAGCACAGCAACATAATTTGGAATATATCAGCTTCTTGAACAGATCTACTTAAGATAATCCTATTTCAAGCAACTGGCTGTACACTGGGAATCTTGGAGAGAAGGTCAGAGAAAGCAATTCACAGGCCATGTTGACTATTCTGAGCACAGGTAATGGTAGGTATAAAAAGAAACCCAGGGGTGTGCACATTTGCATCGAGAAACAAAAACAGACAACGGTTATTTTCTGCCCCAGAAAATAATGCCTCTGAAAATGCTCTTGGCTACAGCAGCTAAATTTTCATGGGACATCTGTAAGGATCAGTCACAGCCTCAAAGGACTGATGTGTGCTTTGGAGAATGGGGAATTAGCAAGTTGGAAAATAAAGGTTTTATGATGTCTGTAGTTGACACAAGAGTAATTCCCACTGCACTGCTGCTGTCTGTCCTGTGGTCCCCAAAGAACAGTATTCAAATATGCAGAAAAATAGAATCAAAAAGGTCAGGGAAGAGTCATTAGACTGAGTGAAATATTAGAAGAAAAAAATCTCTGATAATGCAGAGCTTGAGGAACTCATAATATCTGAATTACAGATAAAGAGCAAGGAAAATCTTCCTACATACAGAAGAGGATCAAAATGCAGTAGGCATTCATCAAAGGGAGGCAGCCGAACACTAGAACATCTTGCCTGGACTATAGTGAATTTTCTGAGAGTGGAAATATTCAAGCCATAATTAAATACTTTGACCCTCACCCCAAAAAGATTAAGTTTAGAGGACATCTGTAGACTTTATTATGAATAAAGACAAACAATACTTTGTGGATTTTCATATATTCATTTATACTAGATAATCAACAACCATGGCTTTACTAAAAATAGAGAGAAGGCAGTGGATGTCCTCAAGACAAGTATTTCCATGCTTGACTCCACAAGTGCCATCACGTGCTGTTCAGCATCTCGCAGTGCCAGCAGAGACAGGACTATGCTGAAGCATCCCAGACATGGTGATCAACTCATATTCCCCTAACAGGGACAGTTCAGAGTTCACAATGTTAGAACTGCTATAGGCTGAATTTGGCTTATTGTGCTTGAGGCAGTTCAGACAGAGCAAGCAGCACAAAGTAAACACAATTCCCTATTTAGAACACAACAGCCTAATCTTTTCAATGCTGAGAGAGAAACGCTTCTTTCAGGATACGAGTGCACATCAGGCCCAAGAACTAAAACAAATATTTCCATGAAAGTTACGGGATCTCCTCTAGAAAAGAGCAGCAGAAAAAAGCTCTCTGCTTACCTAGCCTGTCACAGAGACTACAAAACATGCAGAAGCAGAAATCACTTTTGCAAGAATAAAAATAAGGAGGCAGAGGAGAAAGAGGAACATCTTTTTGTCATTTTGCCTTTCCCTTCCTACTCCCACCATAAAGCCAGCAGCAGTGGCTGGTTAAGGAAAGACAGGAGACCTGCAGGCATTCAAGTAAGATGGTTGCTACTCCTGCTACTGGTTGGAGGCCACAACACCTTTCTTTGTCTCTGTAGTGAATACAAGCGAGGAAGCACTTTGATCATCCACTCCATGTGCCAAATGGAGTAATCCTGGAGGACAGAAAATGACTGCCTACCAGAAGATGGACCATATTGACTTCAGCATACTTTATCTGGCTGTCCACTTCAGAAAGCTTTTTATAAACATTAAATTCTTGTTCCATGTTTGGTGCATCTCACCAAATTCCACAGGAAGTGCATCCAGATTTCTGTGGAAGAAATTCAGCTTTACTTGCAGGTATCATTACAGAGAACTTCAGATCAAAGAGTTAAGATGCGCTGTTTGCCTCTCTTAGGTCAAACAGTAAAAGGTCCTCCAGGCTAACTTACGCTGTTGGTCACAGGTACGCAATCCCTATGAGTTTAACAGATGTTCTCAACTGACTGGAGTTCAGTGAACTGTCCTGGAAGTGTCCAGAAAGGCACAGAACCCCAGCAGTATTAGAGTCAGTGAAGTAAGCAGGACCAGCTCCTAACACCCTGGGAGCAGACAGTTTGTCTTAAACAGCAATAGCTTTTATCTACTCCATTTTGAGGTGAGAAGTAATACAGTAGAGGTATTTCATTTAGATCCAAATATAGTCTGTGTGTATGCAAATAGGTCTGCAAAGTCTGCACTAACTCAAGAATTGATGTCTGCAGATGACCATTACTGGGTAGCAGTTTAGACAGCATTTATTCAAATCAATGCAGTAGAGAAAAATCAAGTGCAGTAAGCTTGAGTGGAAGGACAGTCACCAAACTGCCAGAAGTAAGAAGAGATCAGCTCCTGCTGAAGCCATACTTCCTTTTCGCAGCTGGAAACTTATACAGAAACCTCACGACTGAGAAAACATCTCAGAGAAGAGTGTGCATACACACCCGCATTGGAATAAATTACCAATTGTTAGGCTAGTGAAGGCAGGCATATTTCTTTAAAGCAATCCTTCCTCCTCTCAGGAGACAAATCTTACACAAACAATACTTGCTAGCAACAAAAACATAAGATGTCAACAGCTTTCTAGTTTGTTATGCTATTTAATACCAAGTTTGTACCAAGCACGGTCTGGGAATAAAAAAAATACTGAAAAATGCACAAAGTTGTTTGCAATGTAATTCAGGTCAAATTCAGAACAGTTTAGTTGGAAAAGCCTGGAATGATTCTGAACTCCAGGAGGCCTTTAAGAGTCTTGGATATGTTCTCATGAACCAAACAGGCATAAACAACAGAGTGTCTTAAATATGAGATAAATCAGAGGTTAAATTGAGCCAACATGGATAAAAACCAGCAAAACCAAAAACATATTCTACCTGGCCTGAAGCTCTCAGTAAGCCACAACACAAACGTTGTCAGCCCTGTCCATGTAGCAAAATGAAAAAAGACTGGCTAAATGAACAATACATTCTGAGTATTCTCAGAAACTGAATTCAGGAATTTTCCATTTACAGCTGAAAAACTGAAAATTCCATTTACAGTTAATAACTTGCATTAAAAAAAAAGAAAAAAGTATATAAATCAATCTTTTTCCGTAACAAAGCTTAAATCTGTTACCTGAAGCAATGTATCATCAAGTTGAAATGTCAGAGAGCAGTTTGTGGATAGAAGACATATGCTTGTACCCTGCACAGTTTTATTTCACTATTTAGGGATTACTTAGCACACATTAATGCCACATTTCCCACACACTGCAAAAAAGTCTTACCTGGAGTATGGCATTTGTCACTTACTAATCTGAAAAGACTGAGACTAATTCATGATCTTGAAAAAAACAAGTAGTAATGCCCAGATGTATCATAAAGGACATCTGAATAAAATTTGGCACATATTCCTTACAAAATTTGTGTCTTGATGATTGATGATAGGTCTACTAGACAAAACAGCCCAGTTGAAGACAAGGCTCCTTCTCTGAGCATAAAACCAAAATGAAAGAAAGAAAAGCTTATGAGAATTTCTCAGCAATTTATACTGAACCAGGTGGTGCAAAGTTGGCATTGGAATGCTGTCTTGATTAACATCCTGATTTGGACCAGATGCTGATAGATGCAATACCAACAGTGCATCAACTTCAGATGAACACAGAAAAACCCTTTTATATGTGGGCAAGACTCATTTGGAAAAAGCCAGAAGTACAAGAGCATTCACGGAAACCTCATGAAGATTGACCCACCTTCATACGTGAGTAACAATACCATTTAAAAAAAAATCTTCTGAATATACATAAGCAATATAGGAATCACGTGAGCAGAGAAATAACTTTATTAACAAAAGTGACCAGTTTCTGGGCTTAAATCTTTGAATCAGATTCATCCAGCTCTAGCATGAAAATTTTCCTGAGCCACAGTATTCCACCTTTGACATTTTACTTTTCCTCTGTTTCTGGGACAGTTTCATAGAAACTGAAGTATTTCCATTAATAGGTTTGGCCTTTTTTTTTTTCATTATATTGTACATTAGGAACAGGACAAATATGAACAGAACACCCCTGATCACCTTTCTTTCTATTAGCTGTCCTTTCACTTTGAGAACTAGCCTCACCATGCATTACCTTTTATAAATCTTGAGAACAATACCAATGCAAACTTCAGTACTATGCTGCAAATAAGTTGAAAGCTGGACTTAGAGTGCTGCTGCAAACAAACATGCTGTGCTGGTTCATCAAATGATCTAACGAGAACATTTACAGTGAAAGTAAAGGATGATGACTTTTATTTTCCTTTGTGTTACAAAACAAGGGCATGCATGGACCAGACACTTTTCAGTCTGTATTAACACAAACGGATGCAGCAAAAGGTTTCATGAGACAACTAACAGCTCACTCCTGTCACAGAGGTAGGCTCACCCCTTTCCGTGTCCCTTCTCAGCTGCATATTCCTGCCACTCACATGCCACCAGTCCTTGGTGCCAATCTGATCCCTCATCTGAGACCACTCAGCTCACTGACTGTCAGGAAACCAACATAAAGAAAAAAATAAACCAGTCTGCTAAACTGCCAGAAAACTAAACAAGTATGGAGATTACAGCCACCACATACACACACTATACCCCACGCCAACACAGGGGGAAAGCAAGGTGACAAACCCTAAAGTACAGCTCCGAAATGGTTCTCCCATGAAGCCTCATTCTAACCATTCCCTCATTTTACAGGTCTGAACATTAATCTAGAAAGGAATTTGAAAACGTCTTTTGACAGCTATCCATTACATTATGAACTAGGTAAGTGTTTCAGTGAATCAACCAGGTGTCCAGGCTCTAGCTCAGAACTGCAGATACTTTTTCTAATTCTCATTCCCTTGAGTCTGAAAACTTACTCCCTGTTGAATAATGAAGTATCAGCTAATGACTCCAGTTCTCTTGTTTTTCATTTGCCCTTTTTTATTTGTTTGTTTTGGAGGGGATTTCTTGCTTGTTTTTTGGTTTAGCCTTTTTTTCTTTTTTTTTTTTTCTGAGATAAAATCCATCCTCCTCCTCATTTGGAGCTGCTACTGGATTTTGCTGGCCTAACTTGTTTGTTTGCATCCTGAGTTTCCTCTAGGCTCTGTTTGTTCTCAAATATATCTGGAATCTTTCTTCTCTGTAGTCCTTGGCACGCATCAGCACTACGTCTTCATAAGCTTTGCAATACAAGACCTAAGGTGAGACAATTCAGAATCTGCACCCCCAATGACACAACTGTCTAACCAGAAGGGATTTATATTGGTTCTGTTTTCAAACCAGACAAATCTATCTTCCTGGCATGTCTTTTTCCAGAGTGCCTAATAGCTTAGTCAAGATAATGGAAATGGCAGAAAGGCAAACACAGAAGTAAAGGTGTCAAAGCCAACTTCTCTTTGCCTCAAAGATCCTGCACCTATTTCAAAGAATTAGCTGCGTATAAACAACCCTGCTTTGGAAAGCCACAGTGACAACTTTGCCCTTTCTGTTCTGCAAACACTCTATAACTGCAAAACAAAAGACAGATAACTTCCCTTCTCCAAGGAAAATGGCACAATGATCCAGAGATGAAGCAATTGAGAAAACAGTAAGAAGCATCAATTACTTCAGCAAGCTAAAAAAGTGTCCACTTCAAAACACACACACAAAAAAGGTGTTTTTTTCCCCACACACAAAAAAAAGATTTAGACAGAAAAAAAACCACCATTATAAGATATTACAGAATTCAGTAACTGATAAAAACCAAAAAGGCTCTAGCCATTTACACAGCAGCAAGCACACTCAGAGAGCTGCAGCGGTGGAAAAACCCCAGACAGCTGGAAGGAACAAGAAATGTTTAAAACCAGTCTCTAACTAAGACACTGCAGAAAACCCTTGCAAACATGCAGACTTTTCTACATGTTCACTAGGGGAGTTAATGTTTTGACTGAATGTTGGAGATTATGCTCCCAGCTGAATCACAGGTACAAAGTATGGCAGTTTTTATGTTCTGATCTCCATGCAAATGCCACATGGAGCAAAAGCTCTACTATGCATTGCGCACATGCCCACAGGCAGTTTGGTTCTATAAAAAACAAACTGAAAAAAAACAAACACAACAAAACTAAGGCAAACCATACAACGCCTAAGAGCGATACATGTCTGTAAGGCAATCACAAACAAACAGCACTGCAGACCCTCCCTAGCATCCCCCTTCCTCCCTTTTCTTCCTAGTCTGGCCAAGGGGGAAGATGGTTGTGGGTTGTCACCCTACCTGCAGAGCAGCAGCACTCCAGAAAGTCGTTCTCTCTTGGCCTCCCACAGGACAGAAGCCTAGAAATGCTGTGGCCCGCTGGTAGAACGGTTGCCTTTCTGTTCCTAGGTTCTACATCCCTACCACCACATTTCCCTGATGTCAGGCTGAGGCACCCACACGCCCAAAACATCCACTGTGCAGAAAGTGCCTGGTTTCCAGGAGGGGCTACACTGAACCATTTTATGTGCCCCAAGTGAACCACTCCAAGCTAGCTCCCATGCTCTGCAATGCTGCCAGATGCTGGTGAGCCACCCCAGCTGCACAGGCCCTCTGTACTCTTGCAGACAGTGCTTAGCTGTCCCTGCTCTCCTTAACTTAGGTTAAGCAGGTGCAGCTGCTTCTCACCTTTATTCCTCGCTCCCTCCAGCTTCCCATACTTCAGACCACAAGGTCTCTTAGTAACTGCTCCAGATATTCACAAATCACTTAGCTAGCAGGTTGCTCTGTACCGTACTGAAGGCACAGTAAGACTAGAGAAAATAGCGGGCTAAAATCCCCAAATTCCGTTTTCTCTCCCCCTCCCTCCTCCAGCTTCAGAATCCACCTTCCTAAACCTGTTCCAGTCTGTCCTCTTTACACCAGAATATCACTAGCAGGGATCAAAAATCTGTTTGTCTGCAGTAGGAATGAGTTTTCCGTATCTTAGAGTACGGCATGAAAGTCTGCAAGTAAGCAGAACTACACCGAACTATAGCTACCCGTGCTTTCCAGCAGCAGCCCCGCTGCACCCGGGCGGTGTGCAGGGGCAAAACGCAGGCTCACACAGCGACAGCTCCGGCAGCACGGGCAGACGCTCTGCTTCCCCCTCTTACCGGACCGCAGGGCACAGCGCAGCCCTCCTTCTGCCGCCGCAGCCAGGCCCGGCCCACTGGCGCCCCCCCGTGGGCCGCAGCGGCACCGCGCCCGCCGTACCGCCGAGTGCCGTCCCGTGGCGGCGCGGGGCGAACCGCGACGAGACCACCCACCCGCTCGGGACCCGCCAAGGCCGGCATCGAGACCCGCGCCGAGCAGCACCTCACGAGGGATACTTGTAACGCACATCAAAGGGATGGGCAACACACTACAGAACGTAGGTTAGGGAGAAAAAATGCTTTTGTTTAGTTTGTGAGGACTTGGGAGCTGTTTGTTCGGTGCAGTGGTTGTTTCCGGTTTTGGTTGTTTGGGTTTGTGTTGGTTGGTTGGGGTTTTTAAGACTTTAAAAATAAACGTCCCTGAAAATACATTAAAGTGGTAAGACTCGTGAACTGCAGTGTCAGTGGTCTGCCACAAAAATGGGACTGCCCTTCTAGAACAGTGAGATGGCATTTCCACAAAGGCTGCTTAGAAGACTCACCTGGTGAACCCCCTCTGTACCCTGCTGGAGTGTGCCTGACAGTGCACAGATTTTTAAACCTGCAAAGCAGCAGTTTGATATATTAGTTCTCAAGTAAATTTTAATGCAGTTGCCTCCTGGCTCTTCGCGACAGAACAGACCCATAGCTCAAAGCCACATTGTAACACGGAGAATTCTGAAGTCAGCTACAGAAATGCAGTTGAACACAGTGGGATGTTGAGGAGATTGAAGACAACCATACAAGCTATATACTGTATATACCAGAGGAAGCACTTTGCACTTTATTAGCACAGAAGGTAAGTGGGCAGGTTTTACTAGCGTCCTCTAAAAATTCTTACCTGGTCTCTTGGGACTTACCTGTCAATATCAGAAAACAGCAAAAGTAAGGACACAAACATTTCCTCCCAAGAAGTTAAAGAAGCAGTAATGATCCAGTAACTACTGACTTTCCATTTGGGTATTTAAACCCAACAACAGGGTATCATAAGTACCTGAACCAGTTAACACTTCAGTTATGTTAAGGTACACTTTTTAATGAAAGATTGGAACAATATTGAGAGAATGTAAAAATGGTCAGAAAATAAACCAAAAATGTCAGAGTTTTAGGAGATCTTACCTGAGAGAAGTTTGCCTTTTGGCTATGCTTTACCTTCTTCTGCTGCACAAGTTTAATACACTAACTCTGCTCCCCTTTAGAAAAATTGCTGTCCTCACTACTCTGCCAAAAAGATCACCTTACCCACAGACTGTCCGCAAGAATTCCCAGCTGCTTGCAAGAACAGTCAGGGGTTACATGAGAGACTGTGACCCACAGAAGGGCTGCACCCAAAGATGGTAGTAGCTGATCTCAATGGTGACCAAGACGGGGGAGATCCCAAGAAAGTGCAAAAATGCCAATGTCATTCCATTTTTAAAAGCTAGCCAGAACTGTCCAAGGAACTACAGGCTGACCAGCCTAATTCTGGTCTTTGGAAAAGTCACAGAGCAAGACCCCTGTAAGAGGAAAAAAATTACAGTCTGCTCAGCAAAACAACTCAGATGTGTAAAAATTGGGTGGATGATTGGCTTAGAGATAGTACTCACACTCTACCATGACCACAGTAACAGGGCGAACTAAGGGGCCCTACCTGTGACTCATCCTGCCTAATAACTTTATCAGTGACCTGGGAGGAGTCACTCCTATCAGGTTTGCAGCTGACACCTAATTAGGGGTATGTGCTGGAAAGCAGAGCTGCCATCCAGAGGCATGGTGGAGGAACAGGGCCTTGTAGTTCAGAAAGGAGAAAATGAGAGCCCCAGGCAGTGGTCCAGGCTAGACACTGCTCCCCCTGGCAGCAGCTCTGCAGAAAAATCCTTGGGGCCTTGGGGAAGAGCGAGTTGCACCTGGGGCTGGCAGCAGCAAAGCCAGCAGCATCCAGGGCTAAAGTAGCACAAGGAGATGGAGGGAAGTGATGATCCACCTTGGCTTAGCACTTCTTAGACCACACCTAGATAAGATGCTAAGTCCTCTGGACTGGACTCCAGGACACTGCCAAAGAGGAGTGAGCCCAGCAGACACCCACCAGCTCAGGGACTTGAGCACCTCCCTGGCAAAGGGAACCTGAGGGATGAGGCTGCTTCAGTTTGGAGAAGGGAAGGCCTTGGGGCACCTTAGAGCTGCGTTCTCCTGCCTACAGGCAGGTAGGTCACTGACAAGACAGAGCCAGGCTTTGTCATGGTGGTTGGATGACAGACAACAGGCACAAGCTGAAACAAGCCAAGTTGAGACTGGAGATAGAGGAAAACCTTTCTCCTTACCAGGGCAGTGCAGCAGCAGTGCAGGTTGCTCAGAAGCATTGTGTGGTCTCTGTTCTTGGACATTATCTAGATAGAATGCATAAAGCTCTAAGCCACATGGGTCTGACCTCCTCGCCGATTCTGTCTGAGCAGGAAATCAGACTGATTTTTCCAGCCTTAACTGTGGTGTAAGACTGTCTACAGTCCTGTCAAGCTTCAATGAAAACTGAAGGTCTAGTGAGCACTTTAACCTTTCAATTACATCAGTCTTGCCTGTTAATCTAATAGGTGAACAGAAACCAACTGTCACAGAAGAAAAACATAAAAGTTTGAAAAACCTACTAATTTGGATACACAAGCTTGCATGCTATCATCTTCCACTGTTCTGAAGATTGGGAGGAGGGGCCTTCATTAAGTACCATCACACTGCTGGTTATGAGTGCTCATCAGAAGCACAAAAAGAACTGCAGGAGGCAACAACAAAAAGTCACATGTGCCAGAGCTCAGTGCTGCTCCACCTGAAGTCAGTATAAAACTCAAATTCAGTAAACCCAGTACTGGACACAAAACATACAAGTTTTTTGGATTGAAACCTAAGTTTGTTCTTTTAAATATATGGAAAAAAAGAAATCAGTTCCATAGACCAGAGAACTTATCAAAGGTGGAGTAAAAATGAGAAGACCTGCATTCACCTTTATCAAAGAAAACAGGAAGCAGATGTGCTGCTGGTTATGTGGAGTGACAGCAGAGCCCCTATACTAACAAACAAAATTGCCAATGCAGCAGCAAGAGGTACATCACAACTCTCACAAAACAGCACAGGGCATGTGAGGGTTTCCTCAAACCACCCAGCTCATTAGCAGAACCATGGTGTTTGCTTTTGAAAATGGCTGTTGTGCATAGTCTTCATGCCAGGGATTACTGAACTTCAGTAATGGAAGACTGAATTCTTATGTAAGTAAACTGATTAAAATTTGTAATATGTACAAAGTTCTTTGGATGAGAAGTGGCATATGAAACAGCTGTTAATCCTCCAATCTCCTTAGGAGGGAGGGAAGGTTCCGAAACTACAGTCAGCTAACAAGCATCCTCTGCAGCAGGCAAGAGAAGGGGATGTGAGAAAACTACTAGTTTGTGAGATGGCTGTTAATTGCAGGAGTCTCATTTTACTAAAAGTGGAAGGGACTGCGTAAGTACCAACCCTTCAGAGTAACTTTGATAAACTGCAATGTAGCATTTCCATAACAAATAAACCCTCAACAGTTGAGAAAGGCTCACAAAGAGGAATGACTACCACACAACCAGTCTAACTGCTGACAACTAAAAGAAGCTTTTTTTTAAGGTCTACCAGTTACTTGGCACTATATTCCTGACTCACACTAGAAACTGCTAGACAGATTTCCAGTCTTTGGAACAATCATCTGGCTATTCACTTCAAGACTCTGCGGTGTCGAACATCCAGAACCAGTAACTGATCAACCCTCAGTCAGCAACCAACCAGCTCCATCGATGCTAAGGTACAGGATCTAACCTGCATCCATCACAGCCTGGAAGAAAACAGATATTACTGAGAAAATGCGTACTACTAGAAGAGAAAATGAGAATAAAATTTAGCATTTGACCTTCCCGTTCTTCACTTAGACTATATCTACACAAGAATTTACTCAACTAAATTAGTAACGACATACAAAACCATTGCAATGTTTTTAACGTGTTGACTTACTGCAATAAGACAGCAGAAAAGCTGTCTTCTTCCACAGTTGCACAAAGGCTACACACTTCCTTCTTTTTCCTGTTGTACTGTTAGCTGTGATCTATACTAAAAGATAGTAAAAGCTACCCTATGTAGAAAGTTCTCTTTTGCCAATGAAGATTACCCCAGGTAACTAGCAACTTGGGGGGAAGGAGAGACTTGTACAAATGTATAGATGCATGTGCGTGATCATTCTTACAATTAAAAGTCTACCATATATGCTCTCTAGAGCTACTTATCTATTTTTCCTTTCCCTTACTCTTTTCCTCCTTTGATTTTTAATTTCCTAGCTAAATAAGTTTTCAGGTACTCTAAATACATCAATTAAGAACTCCACCTGTGCATGTGATAGTATATAGGAGAATACTGAACAGTATAAGTCTCCATGTACTCTACCATATTAATAAAAACCCTAAAAATCTTTTTAGATTCCCCCTGAGAAAATACCGAGGTGAACAGAAGCATGAGAGGATGGCCACTGGTTGAATGAAACCTCCACTTCCCTTCTTCCTTCTGCCCATTCCGTTTTCCTCACTCTGTGCCTCCCTCCTCCTTCCTGCAGCACAGAAGCAGTAGAACAGACAACTATCTACTTTATTTTACTATCTACTGACAATTATACGCTGTATGCTCAGTCCTAATTTATTGCTGACCTGCAGCTGCAAGATTGTATTGGACAGAAACCTTTTGTCTGGCTGGGCTACAACAGCCTTTAGGGCACACCCCAGCATATGTTGACTGCCAACAAATGTTGGGGACCACAAGACCTCATTTCAGGACATCAGGACAATGTGATCAAATCCAGTTCTACTCCAGATACGAATAAAAATCCATGCGCACAACCCACCTCTTTCCAAGCCCATCTTTTCCACTACAATAAAACAATGGGAAAACAAGGATTTTCCATCCTCTTTCCTGTTATACATTCTATTTTACTTTCTGTTCTCCAGAAAATTCAACAAAGTATTTTTTTTTTAATTCTCTGAGAAGATGGAGATGTGTAGTCAAAATGCAAGAGCACAAATCATTTACACAGCACCAACATTTGCACACAAATCCTGGGCAGAGTAAACAAACACAGTCAGTAAATAAATGGTTTAAAAAAATTTAAAAATTTAAAAAAAATAAATTTAAAAATGGTTTGCTGTTCCACTGCTGTATTTTGTCAGTATGCCATCATTTCGATTAATGTGTGTATTTCTGGCCTTTCCTGAACTCTTTGCGCACCATACTATGCTGGATGGTGCCAGAGGACCAGCTGGTGTCATAAACACTAACTTCAGATTTGAGGTGACAAAGAAACATCTCTGGTAATGATGTTAACTTGCCCTTCTTAAGTCTTTTGATAGTGAAGGCAATGGCAGTGCAACAATCCTTAACCCACACAGGACAAATCAGAGCAAATATAGCTGTCTTTAAAAAGACATCTGTCCTACAGTTCTGCAGACTCTGAAACAGTACCTGTTGCAGAAATCTGAATGAGGAAAGGGAATTTCTCATTACAGGGAGAAGGCTGCTAGCTTGGTAAATGTAATTCTACCACTGCTTCTGCCACAGAGTGGCTCTATCAGAACACTTAAATGTTTCAAAGATAGATGCTATTTTAGACATCCAATATGCAACACTTGAGTGTAATTTAGGGAGGAATTAGTCACTGTTACAGTAAATGTTACGGATCCACACAGGGAATGAGTGGTACATTCTATGTAAAAAAAAAATTAATTCTGGAGGAAAAAAAAGTAAATATAAGTCTGAAATGGACATTGAGTTATTACACAGTTTAGACTGTAGCTACTCAGTGCTTTGTTCCATAACTGAAGAAATTTTACAACTTCACAGACATACAAATAAATAAAATTCAGCATTTGTGAAGTACCCAGACAGAGTAGCCATGATTGCCACAGAAAGACCCACAAGAAAGATTTCCACAAAATTCTTCAAACACAAAAAACAAGTGGTCATGACAGAAAAAGAACAGCCTTCTATGGACAAGGAATAGATTAAGTGTCACAAAGCATAAGAGTAAATGGTCAATTCCTGCAATGGAGGAAGGCCACTTAAAAGATTTCCCAAGGATCTGTGATGGATTTCCTGTGGCTAAGGTGAGCAGTAAACATCCAGTTGTTCAAAACAGTACAGACTAAAGATTCATGGAGGAACACCGTAAGACTAAATAGACAGGAGAATAGACTCAGGAAAAAGATTTTGGGTTATGATAGTCTCAGGAAAACAAAAGTTTGGTTCTTGATAGTTCTCAAAAAAAATAAATTGAGTGTTAGAAGGACAGGAACCTCATCAAGACACTGTATAAATCTATGTCTCAATCTAACCATGCTTATTCTGAACACTAATTTTTTATTCCCCTTATCACAGAAAGGGTAACAGAACTGGAAAACTTTCATATAAGAACAAAAAAGATAATCAAAATATGGAATAGCTTTTTCTTCAAGAAGCAAACTAAGGTTTTTCATTCTGGAAAAGAGAATTTTTGAGAGGTCTGACAAATTTACAAAGCTTTAAAGTAGCTTCTAAAGAGTGGTGGTATCAAGTAACTGCACACTGTCCCTCCCAGTACAAAAATTAAGAGACACTGAATTAAGCTCATCCGAGATAGCTTCAGAAAGGACAATACATGGCTCATCATGTAACTGGTAGTTCACTTAAAGAACCAGCAGCTATTGACAAAGGAGGGTCTGGATTCTGCCTGACTTCATAAAGAAACTGGACATATTCAAAGATGAAAATCTACTTAATAAGGACACAAACCACAACTAACTCAGAATTGCTTGCCCTTAAAAGAGTTGAAAACTTGTAAGATATCAGGTAACAGTTACACATACACTTTTCCTGTTCTTACTCCTCCACAGGCATTCGATTACGGCTATTGTAAAACATGTTGTTGGTCAAAAGAGACATATTTGGACTGACCCAATATGGCCATTTCTGTGTTCCAATTCTACCTTCAGAAAAGTGTTCAAATAGCAGAAAAGCACATGAGGCAACACCACCTCTGTTATTCTCCACAACTGTTAACAGCAGCTAATTAAATTACCACCACCCATCCTGTGCAATGAATGACTCATGGGTCCTATGGGGAAAGGAAGAGGGAAAACAAAGCAAATATAAGTAATTAAAGACTACACCAAAACACACATGAAACACAGAAGGCAAATTAGGCAGAATTAACTTGGTTGTACATTTCCCAATCTAGGCTTGTCTTTGCCACCAGACAATTCTAATGTCTCCTGTGAACAACTCCTGTGAACTTCTAAAATGGCACAGATAAGTTTCTAATAGTTTGGACGTCTTATATATGCATCTTCTGATGGAGAATGCCACTCACACATCAGAATCAATAGAATGGAATATGTGAAGAATCTCACCTGATTCCCTGGAAAGAGACCACTGTGTAAAGCATCAAAGACAGCACTTTAAGCTAAACTGTCTGACCTTGTACTCAAGCAAATACACCAGTACTCAAGCTATGTTTTAGCAGCTAAGCTGGGCAGCCATTCCAGGCAAATCGAAGGTGCATATGACCATAGCTATAGATGTTACTGAACAAGAAGCAATCTTGTCAGTACATTGACAAGGTAGTGTTTTGTCATTGGTATCAGAACATCACGCACATACCTGCCACTTACAAAGATACTGCTGTAAAACTTATTCTGCATTTTCTGCATTGGATCATAACCAGAGAGCGATGGCTGATTATGTGTAAAAACTGAGCACTGTTTATCAGTACTTGTATCTGTCAAAGAAGAGGTGAGATTATCTCTTTTTTTGTCATACTGGCTTCTTTCCTAGGACAGAATCTTCAGAAGCAGAGAATACTAAACAAAAGCCGATTCTGTTTTAGCAGGAAGAGCAAAACACTAATTTCCAAATAAGCTTCTACTCCTGATGGTGGCTGCCAAACGTACAAAGGAGAGTTGAAGTATATACATGTATAGGACTATGAAATACCATTTGTAGGTTACATTGTGAAAACCTGAAGTTTAATGTCTTCTCTAAAAATGTTTGCTGTTCAGTGCAAATACTTTTTGAATACTTGTATAAATGTTTAATCCTCAAAATGCTAGTAAATTCTTAACTCCAGAACTATATCGCAGCATAACGTTCCACTATGAAAAAAAAGGTGCAACATTTATTAAAAAAAAAAAAATAAAATCTGAGATCTGCCATCTCCCTGTTTTTTGAAAAAGATGATCCAGGAGCACCTGGTTTATCACCTCTACAAAAGTTACTCATTTTCCTCTGTAATGTCACTACTCTAAAAAAAGGGCCCCAGATTCTGCAGTGGCCTCTGAAATCAGATATTCAGAGACATTTAAAAATTGACAAGTTTTTTGTTTTCAAAGAGAGTTGAAGGTATTTTGTTTCCATAGCATTTTTAGACGAGAGATGGGAAAAGACTTATGTCATGCTTTAGGTAAAGGAGCAACAGTTATTTATCCAAGTGTATCACTGTCATCACATTTTTGGCATCCATGTTTGCTTTTTCTAAAGAAAATGCATGGCTAGTAAGCTTTATCCAGTGACAGCAATCTGCTTTCCTGAATTGTCGTAGTATTGTCACTTCTCAGTTTTCATGTTAAGCTAACATCCTTGAAAGATGTGCACACACGCAACCCCATGGTTCTGGACTCCACATGTAATTATGTCACTCAGTGTGCATTCATGCTGCACTAGTCAGTTATTTCAAATTCAGTAAGACATGAAGCACTTCATTTTCAGATTTCTCCTTTAGAACCCAGCTAATTTGTTCTCTTTTTAATTGCAACATACCCAATTGGAGGGTTTCATTAACTTTCTGCATTGAAGCACTATCTAGGAAATCTCTGTGTACAGTTTAGACAAGTGAATTGATTTACAACTGAATTTGTTTACATACCAAAACTATGTCAGACCATGTTTTTATAACACTCAATTCAATGTCATCTACAAGAGCCCACTTCCCGTACTAAATTGCAGTTTTCAAATAGTATATTGATATTGTAACTTATGCCACAGTCTGTTCAACTTCTGTGTATCTAATCATTTAGTATCTGCTGAAAGATGAAACAACATTTTAATTTTTATGCCCAGCGTCTGTCAGTCAACAGATTCAATAATATCAAGGAAGCTTTAAAACAAGTATCATTCACAACAGCTAATTAAGTACCTATATTATCCAGGGAACAATTTTCTACCCTTAGATTGCAACAGCTCAGCCACTTCAGGACAAGGGAGTGAATATTTACACCTACATCCAGAAACTGCAGTTGTTTCTCAGTCTCCTGACCTGGAAGAAACAAGCTGCTACTGGCCGTTAAAAGATAAGCAAAGTAACCATTGGCAATGTAAGCTCTTGCCAGACAGTGACACAGGATGAAGAGGACTATTTGAAGACAGAAACATACAAGAGACCAACTAAGTCTGCAATTTTTTTTTTTATAAATGCTGTTACGAAGCACAGTTACAGTATCAAAGAAAACACATAATCTTTGGTTCAATTCCCCATGAACTTATGGAAGAAGCTTGAAAACATCAGGAAAAAGAAACTAACAACAGATTTAATAGTTGAATGTCGACTTGGAAACTAAGGGCAAAGAAGGACCACACAGTCTCTAGTATTCAAACCCACACTCCTGGAAAGGAGAAGGCAATCACAAGCATTTTGTCACATAGGAAATCAGTGGTTTCTACTCACTCTCCCAAATTTAGCAGGCTTTTTCTCAGCAGTTTTACATGAAACCATGCACACTGTGAATGGCAATCTCTTCTCAGTTTTAATATGCAAAGACTGCTTTGCAACTGTAGTGTGTTAAGCCCTCAGTCAACATCCACATGGTATAGAAGCATTCAATCGTCATGGACTAGCTCTGTAGAATGTGTTTTTTGTAACCAGTCATGCAGCGCACACAGTGAGCAGCAAGACAACTGAAGCAAACAGCAATTTAACAATACGTGGTATGAAACAGTCAAATTAGCAATGCACAAGCATTAGCCAAAATAATGACTGGAGGTCAGGCAGAAAAACAGATTGTGTTCAGCTGAGTAGTTTGCTTACAAGAAGTATCATCTGGTAAAAGTTCATTCTCTGAGCAAAGTGCAATTATGCTATAGCTAAAAGATGGAAACCATCGCCAGAGTATTCCAATGCATTAACCTGCGTACCTTTAATTTTAATTTTATTCAAATATTACTAAAAATCAGACCCCAAGACTTCAATTACACTAAATTACTTAAACCATCAGGAGACTCAATCCAGTGCCACAAACTGACGACTGGCAGTATCAACACCCAAGCTTTTCATTTAGGGCAGGGCAGATAAAATACGTTGCTCAGTGGGCAACCCACCTCCCAGCAGACTGGAAACAAAAGAAGCAACACACCTGGACAGTCTGACCTCAGAAAGAAGCACCTTCTTGAACCCAGATCTACCAGTCAACTCCAGTCATGTGAAACCGAGATCATGTAACACTGAGACCACTGTCCACCATTCTCCACATTCCCCCCAATACTTGAGAAAAGGCTACCATAAAACTAACCAAAGCACCTTCTCCAAATCCCACAGATGACCAAATAAATAGCTGAAACACAAATTCCCCCAGTCCTTTTTTTGTCTTTTTAATATAAAGCTACAATAATTATCAGATTTAATGGAAAGTTTCTCTGAGGATGCACTTTTCAGCGAGACCTGGACAGGTTGGAGAGTTGGGTGGGGAGAAACTTGATGAAATTCAACAAGGGCAAGTGTAGAGTCTTGCATCTGGGGAAGAACAACCCCATGTACCAGTACAGGTTGGGGGCTGACCTGCTGGACAGTAGTGAAGGGGAAAGGGACCTGGGGGTCCTGGTGGATAGGAGGATGACCATGAGCCAGCAATGTGCCCTTGCGGCCAAGAAGGCCAATGGCATCCTAGGGTGCATTAGAAAGGGTGTGGTTAGTAGGTCAAGAGAGGTTCTCCTCTCCCTCTACTCTGCCTTGGTGAGGCTGCATCTGGATTTTTGTGTCCAGTTCTGGGCCCCTCAGTTCAAGAAGGACAGGGAATTGCTTGAAAGAGTCCAGAGCAGAGCCACAAAGATGATTAAGGGAATGGAACATCTCCCTTATGAGGAGAGGCTGAGGGAGCTGGGACTCTTTAGCTTGGAGAAGAGGAGACTGAGGGGTGACCTCATCAATGTTTACAAATATGTAAAGGGTGAGTGTCAGGAAGATGGAGCTGGGTTTTTTTCAGTGATGTCCAGTGGTAGGACAAGGGGCAATGGGTGTAAACTGGAGCATAGGAGGTTCCATGTGAACATCAGGAAAAATTTCTTTACTGTGAGAGTGACAGAGCACTGGAATGGGTTGCCCAGGGGGTTGTGGAGTCTCCTACATTGGAGATATTCAAGGCCCGCCTGGACAAGTTCCTGTGTGATGTACTCTAGGTTACCCTGCTCTTGCAGGAGGGTTGGACTAGATGATCTTTTGAGATCACTTCCAACCCTTGGGATTCTGTGATTCTGTCATTATCAGCTACTGAGAACCACAGCCTTAATTTAGGGATTTTCTTACTCACTATAGATCGAAGAAAACCAAACTGCACATTTGAAAAGCTGTGAATAAGAGCTCACAGGAACTTCAGACAGCAGCATGTGAGTATTCAGCACAATTTGATTATAAGGTAAAAAACACTGCTGGTAAACTAATGATTAAGCATTGTGCTGGCTCTTCCCACTTTCAGTGGGAACACAGGACTAGACAGGATCACTGTTGAGTCACTAATTTCCACCTTCCACAAGAGCAGATATCCAAGTAAAGATCTGAGATGGACTATGTCAAACAACCTTGAACACACACTTTATCCTGCTCTGCCATCCCCTGCACATGTTGTGAGCTGCAAGTCATCTCCAAGCTCCCCATAGTAGATTAAAGATTGACAGCATAGAAATGTCTAAGCCAGAAAACCAGCATTTCTCCAGAAAATAACGAGGTGAAACTGCCAATGTTTTGAGCTTGCCCATACCACAATAAATTTTAGAACAACTTTCTCAGTCAGGAAACAGTACAAAAATTAAAAAATAACTTAGGAGCCACAGAGAACTTTAAGAGGAAACATTAGCAAAAAAAAAAAAAAAAAAAAATTTAAAAAAATAAATAAAAGGGGATAGGGATGCCAATAGCACCAAGCTGTGTGGCTCGGTTGATACCCTGGAGGGAAGGAATGCCATCCAGAGGGACCTTGACACACTTGTGAGGTGGGCTGATGCCAACCTCATGAGGTTTAACCATGACAAGTGCAAGGTCCTACACCTGGGTCAGAGCAATCTCAGGCACAGCTACAGGTTGGGCAGAGAAGAGATTCAGAGCAGCCCTGTGGAGAAGGACTTGGGGGTGTTGGTCGATGAGAAAATGAACATGAGCCAGCAGTGTGTGCTCACAGCCCAGAAAGCCAACTGTATCCTGGGCTGCAGCAAAAGGAGCGTGACCAGCAGGTCGAAGGAGGTGATCCTGCCCCACTACTCTGCTCTTGTGAGACCTCACCTGGAGTATTGTGTGCAGTTCTGGTGTCCTCAACATAAAAAGGACATGGAACTGTTGGAACAAGTCCAGAGGGGCCACAAGGATGATCAGGGGACGGGAGAACCTCTCATATGAAGACAGGCCGAGAAAGTTGGGGCTGTTCAGCCTGGAGAAGAGAAAGCTGCGTGGAGACCTCATAGCAGCCTTCCAGTGTCTGAAGGGGGCCTACAAGGATGCTGGGGATGGACTCTTCATTAGGGACTGTAGTGACAGGACAAGGGGTAACGGGTTAAAACTTAAACAGGGAAAGTTTAGATTGGATATAAGGAAGCAATTCTTTACTGTAAGGGTGGTGAGGCACTGGAATGGGTTGCCCAAGGAATTTGTGAATGTTCCATCCCTGGCAGTATTCAAGGCCAGGTTGGACAAAGCCTCAGGTGACATGGTTTAGTGTGAGGTGTCCCTGCCCATGGCAGGGGGGTTGGAACTAGATGATCTTAAGGTCCTTTCCAACCCTAACTATTCTATGATTCTAGGGAGAGGAGAACATTAAGAAACCTCAAAGAAATTGCTGCTTGCATCTCGCAGACCCTAGACTTGAGACGATAAGCACTAAATTTGTAACAAGTAAAAGTAAAAGAAGCCATCATAGAACAGGCATAAGAAGGAGAAGCACACTCTGGATGAACATTACATACACCTCCTTGGTCTCAGAATCCTCCCCAAAAGTCCCTATATATACACAGAGTAGAGGGGCCGTAGTGCAGAATGACTTTGATTCACAGACAAAACAGCTTAGCCTGTGTAACAAGAGACCTTTTCCATTTAGACACAGTTCAATAAGTACAAAGCTGATACATATTATGTCATCAATGCAAGTGAAGCAGAAGCTGAGCCATGGACATGTGTCTGGGGTTTAGCTGTAACAGTTACTATTTTTCTCCTTCCTAGTAGCTGGTGCAGGGCCGTGTTTTAGCTTTAGCCTGAGAATATTGCTAATAATATACCAATGTCTTAGTTGTTCCTTAGTAGCACTTACTCTGATCAATGACTTTTCAGTCTCTCATGCTCTGCCAGTGAGGAGGGGCACATGAAGCCAGGAGGAAATAGAAGTACATCCCTAACACCAAACAAAGCAAATGTAAAAGACAAAGCACAAAGCCCCTACCAGCACTTACAGCAAAGGTGATCTGGCTCCCCTCAGTGATATTCATACATGGAAGAGGTAGGCATTATGAACTAGTCCTGACTAGATGGAGAAACCACTTCTGCTGAGACAAGACTGTCCATGGGAGAAGGCATTAGAGGGGAAATTAGCAAACCTATACGGTTAGCCAAGCATAGTATTGCTGTGAGAATGATCTCAAATTTCACCAGTAAAAGCAAATGGGTGGAAAAAAGAAGCATTAGGTAACTTTAGTTAGTTAAAAAAGAAAAGTTAGTTAACTTCAGAGAATATAAAGCTTCCATAATACAAAAGAATAAAAACATACAATTACTCTTGCATGGTAACACCACTCAAAGTGAGAAACAACTTGACACAAACTATTCTGCTGATAAAAAAAAAAAAATATGAACAAATAAACAAAACCAACCAAGCTCAAATTCACTTCCAATGTGTTTTAAGTCTGAACACCCCAGTGATTCAAAGCTAGCCTGAACAAAAAGTAACAGCATAATACCAACCAGATTGACAATCGTTTCTTTCCTGCTGTCATACAAAAGTATTTCCAACTCTTCTGTGACAGCCGATCTCAGGTTCTACTTTTTCCTTCAGGTTACATCAACTGTGACTTGCCCTCAAGGTAGGACAGTCACTCTAAGACAAAGATTAAATAGTCAAGCACACAGCTAGAATTAGAAATGGTTTCACATTCTGCCACTGCCTTTAAATCGCTGTCTATGGTAGCTTCAAGAAGTATTTCCCTGTTGCTATACATAATGTGCATGTCAGCAAGAGGCACTGACTACTCAGCAGCCACATTTAAACAAAACAAAAATAGTTTTCAAGTTATAAGGTGATATTTGTTACAACAGACAGGCATGCAATTTTGTGAGGAGAATGCTCAATAGGCTTGCAGAATGCTCAATAGACTTGCAGTTCACCTGCAGAATAGGAATGTCTAAAAAGACAGAATCTATACAGTTCTTTCATTAACATGGTAGGCATGAGAAGTCTTTACTCCAGTACTTGATCAGCTTCTAGCTAGACCATTCTGAGGATTTTGTGAAGCGTTAATGAAAAATCTTAACAGTTTTTAAGAACAATGCATTTCAAAACCATCAAATTTAAAAAAAAAAAAAAAAAAGGCAACACATGACTTAACAAAGAAATTACACCTTGGAATGAGTGGGTGTAATTCTTTTTGTTTGTTTGTTTTAAATGGCATGAATTCGCCTTAAGCACTGTCCGGAAACTAATGAAAGGGCTGTTTCTAAAAGGAAACTACATTTCTCAACATACAAGAAGCTCTGTGTGAGAAAGCTCCACCAAAATAAGTTTGTATTGAATTATTATTTGTATCTACATCCTGTTTAGCCATTTAGGAAAAAAAGTTTAGCTCATGTTTTGTAGACCCCTTTGTGTGAAGCTTTAAAAAGGCTTCTGCTAAAAAAGGGAGGGCCCCAGTACCTATATCCTCCAATTCACACTGTGTGGCAATTCAGAACCTTCAGCCTGGGTTTCCCCAACAAAAATAAAGCCATCCTTATTGTTTCCTCATGAAACAGTTGCTTTTAAGCTTTAAGCAAAAGAAATACAAGGGGAATGCTGAACTATAGAAAAAAACTAATCACCATTGAAAGACGTAGGACTAAACACCGAGACCATCTAAGGACCCTTTTGTGGCTCAATTACAGCAGCACTGCACTGAAATTTAATTAAGGCTTGCTTATGCTTTGGATACCTACTTGAAGTGACACCTACCTCAAGATGCTACAGCTTACATTCAGGTGGCTCTTTATCTTCAAGCTAGTTAGGCAAGGACAGTGCACCCTCTCACACTACCTTACAAAGAAGCTTCCAGCATACACATATGCGGTCTCTCACGATTATGTAATAGGTCTTTTAGAGCCTGAAGCAAACCTAATTACTCAGGTTAGTCTTCAATAAAATCCATGCTTCTTCTTTACACACATTTCTGAAGGCAAATGTAGTTGGGCTCCTGTCAAAACCAAAATAAGAGTCCAGCCAAAGCACAGCAGGAGATGAAAAGCACAGGTGAGCACAGAAGATCACAGCCAGCATTAAAAGAAATCAACCAGCACAGAAATCAACCAGCACAACTGCAGATTTACACCTATTTCCTGAAACCTGAGGACACAAACTGTTAAAGCTGACCACTTTTATTTCATACCCCATTCTGAGAATCCTGGATAAGGAGCCAAAATGAGTCTGAAGCATTTCTACAGCACAGAAGGTACTACAGATGCACATACTCATCAGATGCAAACTGCCATAGGACCTCTCTGACCCCATACATAATTGCTTTTAATTTCATTTATTAATATTCTTGGCTGACCAAGTAGGAGGTCATACACTAGAATAATCCTGTATTTCACCACAAGAAATACATTTTGAAGTACAACTTATATACTATATTTCTGTAAGAGAAGATCAAAACAAGCCTTGGGGAGAAAAAAACAAAAAAGCACTAGTTCCAAAAAAACCACACCAAGACCAACCAACCCTCAAAAATACCACATCATAACTGTGTAGTCCTCACCACACAGAGATGTTTGTTTAAATTATCTCAATCGCATGATCACTGTAAAATGTATTTAATTTTATTAAACCACCATTTTGCTTGCAGGCTTTTTGAAAAAAAACATGTAGGACACCGAGTTCTAAAAACATATTTTCTTTCACATTTACAGAGGTACAGAGGTACTTTCACATTACAGAGGTACTTCTAAGACAAAAAGGTGCTCAAATTATCAGATACTTGTCTCGTGACACCACACAAAAAGCAACTGACTCTTCCATGCTTGGGCTTTATTTTATATAAAGATGCAACTCAATTAAATACTATAATATCTATATAATAATAAGTAGATAACAACAGATAATATCTATATAATAATAAATAGATAACAACACAATCTATCTCTATTTTAATTGTATGGTACAGGAACTAGCCCTAAACCAAATTATTTTCAAATGTTGTTCAAAAAAACGGCAATAGAAATCTATTGTCTGGAAATCAGTTTTCATTTCTGTGGTTTTAATTTTTCTGGGTTTGGCTTTTACCCTGTTTTGAGAGTTCATTTCACACCTTCCCCATGTGGAGGGAAAAAAAAAGGAAGTGGCTTTTCTTCTTCCTAAAAAACTCACTGCTTCTTCTCTTTCCTCTTGAACTTCATTCCCTTCTGGTTGTTTGCTGGGATCTGTTTTAAGCAATGGAATCGCATTAACTTTCCTGAAAAATGCAGCAGTCAAACATTAAATTCACCACATTAAACAGTTTAGAACTGCTGCTCAGAGACTGTATACAGGCATTTCAAAATCAGGAGATTCCAAAACCAGCTGTACAGTCTTTTGTCTCTTAAACACACTGACTCAGCTAGATTTGACGTAGGTCAGCTTTGCCATTTTGATAGCAACAGCACTGAAAATTACATTCTTTGCCACATACTGCTATTTGCCCCTTCAGCTCACAGGGGAAATCCAAAATTGGTGAGGAAAATCAAGAAGCTGTCCTCCATGAAAAAGTACTAAAATTCTAACAGATGTTAAACTTTCAAACCTAATATAGTTGGTAAGTAGGAGCATATCATTAAATTACAGATAAAGAAAAAAACCTAGAAAACTTGTCTCAATTTTGTAATCTAACATTATGTTAACACAACATTCAGTAATGAAAGTTAGCAAGAACTGTCTGAAGAGCAAATAACATCTGGACCATGATCTCTAAAACAAATGCTATTTTTCCTTAGAAACCCACTAATATTTGCATATACCCATGATGTGTTGGTGAAATTTTTCCTATCACAGTCAGAACCTGCATTTGAGATCACTATCACAGCTTCCAACAAGATCAACAAAAAGATGCTTAACTTTTAAGCATCCCAAAGCTATTTGTTTCACACATGTTAAAACACCCTTTTTATTCACTGGTTTATCTAACTCACTGGTTTATCTAACAACCTTTTTGACTGCCACCCCTCAGCTTCATTAGTGAACAACACAGTGCTACCAAAAGCTGAAGCAAGGGCAATCTGACTCATCCTTCAAAATATGCAGCTAATTGTTTTTCAAGAAAAATCTGTCTTCTGAAAATACTCGTGTATTTTGGTACACATACACAGTGTACGTGTACACAGTATTTTGGTACATTCTGATGGTGATCTGTTTCTTAATCCATATTCTATGGTTTCTAAAGGCACCTGAAAATTTAAAATAGACATTACACTTCATTTATTACATGAATGCAATACAGACGGACAAGACGCAGAATTTACTATGAATTTTGCACCTACATTAATATAAACAAGTTTTTTCCCCCAATTGAAATGTGGGTTTGTAAAAGGTATGAGAAACTCCTTAATCAAGTGCGTTTTGGATAAACTCCAAAGCAAACAAACGTGACAAGAGAAACTTTCTAGAGTACACATTACGTCTAAACAGAAACTTGCAAATAACAGTAAACAGGAACTGGACACCTTAATTGGGTTGATATCTGTACTTTGTTTACCCCTTCAAATGCAGCAAGGCACTAAACCATTTGATCTGTTTTATAAGAAGCAAGAAATATCTGAACAAATAGCAATCATTTAGATTTACAGTTTAATCATCATAACCATATTAATGCTTATGCATAAAAAGTGAGTTAATCTCACCCTCTCTAATTTAAGCAACAAAACATTCTCCCACTGAAAGCCCTACAGGTCTTGCCTCCTCCTAGAAGCTTAACCAAATTAGTTCTACTACGCTCTAAATCCCCAGGGAACTACTGACCAGTTGGTGTCATCTCTGTGCCTGGCAAAATCGTGGAGCACAATCTCCTGGAAACAATGTTAAGGCACATGAAAAATAATGAGGTGGCTAGTGAGAGCAAACATGGCTTCACTAAGGGCAAATCACACCTGACCAATTTGGTGGCCTTGTATGATGGGACTACAGAAATGATGGACAGGGGCAAAGTGGTTGATGACATCTACTTGGACTTGTGCAAAGCATTCAACACTGTCCCACACACAGTTGGACACTGTATCTGAATTGGAGCAACACAGGATTTGATGGATGGGCTACACAGTGGATTAGGAATTGGCTGGATGGCCACAGAATTACAGGCAATGGCTCCATGTCCAACTGGATTCCAGTAATGAGTGGTGTCCCTCAGGGATCGGTGCTGGGACCGGTCTTGTTCAGCATCTTTGTTGCTGACATGGACAGTGGGATTGAGCACACCCTTAGCAAGTCTGCTGATGACACCAAGCTGTGTGGTTCGGTTGATACCCTGGAGGGAAGGAATGCCATCCAGAGGGACCCTGACACACTTGTGAGGTGGGCTGATGCCAACCTCATGAAGTTTAACCATGCCAAGTGCAAGGTCCTACACCTGGGTTGGAGCAAGCCCAGACACAGCTACAGGTTGGGCAGAGAAGAGATTCAGAGCAGCCCTGTGGAGAAGGACTTGGGGGTGTTGGTCAATGAGAAAATGAACATGAGCAGGCTTCAGTGTGCGCTTGCAGCCCAGAAAACAGTCATGTGCTAGGTTGCATCAAAAGGCCAAAAGAGGTGATCCTGCCTCCCTACTCTGCTCTCCTGAGACTCCACTTGGTGTGCTCTGTGCAGTTCTGGGTCCCTAACATAGAAAAGTAATGGAACTGTTGGAACAAGTCCAGAGGAGGGCCACAAGGATGATCAGGGGACTGGAGCACCTCCCGTATGAAGACAGGCTGAGAAAGTTGGGGCTGTTCAGCCTGGAGAAGGCTGCATGGAGACTTCATAGCAGCCTTCCAGCATCTGAAGTGGGCCTATAAGGATGCTGGGCAGGGACTCTTCATTAGGTACTGTAGTGATAGGACAAGGGGTAATGATTCAAATTTAAACAGGGGAGATTTAGGTTAGATATAAGGAAGACGTTCTTTACTGTGAGGATGATGAGGCAATGGAGTGGGTTAACCAAGGAAATTGTGAATGCTCAATCCCTGGCAGTGTTCAACGCCAGGATGAACAAGGCCTTGAGCAACCTGGGCTAGTGGAGGGTGTCCCTGGCCATGGCAGGAATTAGATAATCTTAGGGTCCTTCCAGCTCTGACCATTTTACAATTCTATGATTCTAAGTCTTTCAAGGTATCCTTGATGAAAGAGTGTCTACTCAATAAATGACCCTTATCAAGATATTTAATAAGTTCTGCATGAAAACAATGATCTGCTCTGATGCCTGTTTTACTGAAGTAAATAAGGCAAAAGAAGAAAGGGAAACTACTTAGTAGCACCTCTAAATTGTAACCTGTCACACAAATAACTTCTTGCTCTAGTTTTAACTTTGGGGTTCTGTACAGAATGACCCATATGTTTATTTACGGATAGCTGAAAAAGTATATGACCACAAGTTTTTAAATGACAAAGGAACAGACGTTTCTCTCTGTTTGCCCTGTGTACGACAAAGAATCATAGAATGGTCTGGGCTGGAAGTGACCTTAAAAATCATCCAGTTCCAACCCCCCTGCCATGATCAGGGACACCTTCCACTAGACCACATTGCTCAAAGCCCCATCCAACCTGGGGCTTGAAGAGCTTAAACTGTAGCAAGAGAGATTAACAGGAGATACAAGTTAGATCTTAATAAAAAGAGTGTGTAAAAGAAAACAGTTCTGTAGAACAGAAGAGTATTGCTTGTCAAGCTTAGGAAGAGAGTGCTAGAGGACGTTATGACATCTGCTGGGGTATTTTAGAGAACACGTCTGGTCCAAGCTGGTTTTGCTGTAGCTCATCCTGCTTCTGAACTAGGGATGTATTAGATGACACTCACTCCTTTCAGCCCTCTTTGTCATGATTCTACCACATGAAAATGAAAAGCAGTATCATTTGTGCATCAAGGCAGACTCTGTTTCTGAGGCTTTGTATACTTCACCCATTGGTGCCACAAAATCCTGCATCAGCAACACATTAATCCATTAACTCATCTATTAAGCACTTTTCTTAATTAAGCTTTTCATTAAAAATGAGGCATTTCAACCCTGACACACCCAAAACAGCCATTGAAAAGACCTTTACAGAAAGATCTTCCCTAGCACCCCAAATAACTCTTGCAAAGCTCCACAAAGAATTAAAGCTCACTCTTCAAATAAGGAATCAGTTTTTGGTACAAAATACAGACACTCGCATCAGAAAGTTACCCAAGCTAGTTTAATCAAAAATACAGCAGTGCTCAGTGGCTAAACAGCAACACAAAATATCTGCAGCAGTTCAACATACTGAGTACGCCACAGTAGAAATTCATATACAACTTCTGTAAATAAAGTTTTAGCACCACATTTACTGACTATACTACAGTGCAAACAGTGCTGAAAACTATTATTAATGGAACTTGAGGGAAATAGATGCTAGCATACAGTTTACCTCAAAATGTTTCATCTGCACACACACCCTTCCATCACCACCTCTCACCCCAGCAAACAAATGGAAAACTTAAAACACTGCTAAAACTGGAGGAAATTAAAAACCAACACTAAGAAACAAGTCTGAGGTACAAAGAAAGTGAGATCTTAGAACACAAAACATTATTTTTGTTAGTGGCAAGAAGTCTGATCTAATAGAGGAGGATAGGATGAAGTTTAATGACATCAAAGAAGTGAAGAAAACAAACATGATGCTTAAGGGACTATAGAACAGAATGGGAGTACAGAAAATAGATAACGAATAAGTGAACTATGGGATGAAAGAGGACGGTGATGAACATTAGCAGATTACATTGGGGTAATTCCATAAACAGCTGAATCAAAAACAATAAACATGCAGAACCATGAAACGTGCCAGAAACCATGGGCACCACTCATCTCAAGTACAATGAGCGGCATTAAAAAATACACCCCAGAATACGTCCACAAAGAAACCATCGACCCCTTCACCACGTGGTCATCTGCCAAGAGATTTGCTGCCAACAGACCCGTCAAGTGGTATTTCACCCCCAAACCTGAGATTAGCACGATCAGAGTTGCTGGAGGTGTTGAATCACTATGGTTCAAGCCAAGAAATAACAAGCAGTGGATCAACTGCCAGTTGGACTGCCTCGACTATTGGGGACTCGGACTCTCAATCTTCACCCTGCAAACAGCTGGAGCTGAGGGATATATCTACCAGATCAAATTCACTTACTACGTCCAGTTCAAGGAGTTCACCTGGCCTATCAACAAACCCAGAGGGGGAAAACAGGGCCTTCTGCTCGAAACTCAGAAGGCGATAATCAGAGGAGCTAGAGAAGGAAAATTATCTGTGGGTATTATTAACCACACCCCTGGGGTGTGGTGATCACGGAGTTATGCATGTTTCCCAAGCCTGTCCCGAAGGACACACTGGCACAGAATGGTCAGAAATTAAGAGAATTTGGCTTCAGCCCTGTGCTAGCTAGAACTGATAGCTGCAGTCTTGCAGCTCTTGCCATGTGTATTTATCTCAAACAGGTCATGCAGATGTATTTAATACAACTTGGATTGAGGAAGGCCTGTGCACTGCACCACATGCTTCTCTTCAACAAGAAGAAAACAGGAGTACTGATCCTCAAAGAGCAAGAATAATAAGCAAAAATGGTAAGTCACATTTTGGCCTGAGATGCAACATTTATAAAATAACTGCACAACAATTTGTGTTTCTGCGCTCTTAAAGAGGATGTCAAAAGGGCTGAGTGAAACAAGGTGGGTCTAGCACTTTAACTGGCAGCTAAGAAATTAAAGTTGCAAGTTTGGGAAGCCTTGCAAAAAACACTGCTGCAAAGGGAGGTACAAGAGATTTCCCTACATTCATACAGGCAACTGTGACAATACCAGAAAAAGAACTTTTAAAGTCTTTGTTACACCATGCCAGCTGTAAGTAACTCCTACTTTCCAGGACACAAAGATGTCACTTCTTACATCTTACCGGTTTCTGAAAGCCTGTTGCTCAGAATGGCCTTTGAAATACTAACACATTTAATTACTCAAAAGCTACCTTTTCAAATGTAAGTATGTATATTTATACACATTTATAGCAGTAGAACCACTGCATGAAGTTACAGTGCCTACTAAACACTATCATTTTCTACTCTTCATAGTACCCAGCAAAATAAATCCATTAAAAATGGGAAGAGTGTGAGCAATTACAGAACAATAAATACAACTAAAACAGCTGGATGCAAATACTGTGAATAGTATTTATTACTGATACTGTTTCTACTTGCAAATCACCTGTTAGTCTTATTTATGTAACTATACAAAGTAGAGGATATGATTACACACAGAGAGCAATGCATGAAAATTTTGCATAATTACAGCAGCACTTTTCAACACAATGCTGAACGGCCCAGCCAGACTCCAGGAATCCTTGCAAATTAACTTGCTTCCTTGCAAACCTCACAGTTATGCACAGTCCCCACCTCTGGACTACAGAACATCAAAGACAAAAAAAATGTCACTTTCACTGAAGAGACATTTCCAGTCTTTTTGCCCCCTCTATAAATCACATGATACAGCTAACTGCTGGACTGTACACTTGCCACTTAGTAAGTTAGCATGCCCTACTACTATCTTTCTGAGTCCACAGTCACAGGGCATATATGTGATTTTTTCATTGGAGATTGTCAGGGTTTTTAATACCTTTACTTTGCAATGTACTTGCAATTTACATTTTAAATTGATTATTCACTTAAAATAATTATTTATTTTTGTAATTAAAGACACTACTTTGCAAACTGTACAAAAAAAGGATGCTCAGCAGACGCCACTAGGAAAATTCCATGCTCACGCAATCACTCCTTGCATAACTTGAGTCTACAGGACTAGTTTATCTTTCATGTAGACCAGCCACTGAAGCGAAACACATCATTTTGCCAGTACTTTCTGTTTTCTGGAAAGACAGCAACACTGAAGATCAGGAATCCTGACTTCCAAAGAGAAGATGCAAAACAGTGTTTATGTACAGGATAACTAACCACACAGCTTTGATAAATACAAACTGAAAGGCAAATTGTCTAAACAGAAAATATTTGAGACTCTTGAAATGAAGATCTGAGGTTTTTTCCCTAGTCCTCCCTAAAGTTAGTGGTCTGTGGAACACTGCTGTTTTCTAGAACAGGAATGGGCCACAGACAGCAGAGACTAGTCAAAAGGAATACAACCTAAGTTCACAGAGTCCCTACTTTAGGACAAAGCTCTGTTGCATCCTGCAAGTTTGCCAGACACCTCATTCTGTGCAAAAAACTAACAAATCGCTATCTTGGCAAACCCCACCTTTCTCAGAGAAATCAATCAGCAGCTGTTAGAGGTTGTTGAAGGACTGCAAGTACAGTGTATACCAGTTATTAGCTTGGGAAGTAATGCTGTTGCAGCAGCATGGGTTGGACCAAACTGCTGAGCTCTTTGAACAGACACTGTGGTTCTGGCCAAAAGAAGAGGTTGCTTAGCAATTCCAGGACAGTTTACTTTAACCAATGAACTCTGTGGACAGAAGAGCAGAACTGTATTCTGATCCTCACTCCTAGCCCAGCCTTGATGATTTCCCACTTCACCTGTCTTTACTTGCCCCATGGGGTAGGAAATCACAATTCTTTATTTCAGAAAAGTAGAAAAGCAAGTCACATAGCAAAAATATCCACAGCATATCTAACCATTCACATGCACAGAAGAACTCTTGCATCAGGACATTCTGCCTTCCTCCTGTTCAAGTTGGTAGCAACACACGCCACAACCAGCATGGCTCAAGCAGCTTGACTACAGATTTGCAGCAACAAAGTGGACATAGACCCATCAAATGCAGGTTACTGCCAAAACTCTGGTAGATAGCAAGAACCTTTATTTAAGGCTCAAAGTTGAAAAGATTTGTACCTTTCCTTTCCAGCAGTCTACCCACAGAATATCAACACTGACTGAATGGAATTATCCACATTTCCCAAAGGGTAGCACATAAAACGATTTTTTCCTGCTGCCCTTTTGTGCCTTTGTTTTGCTGCTCATGTCAAGGACATGACATGGGAAAGGGAGGAGTAGACAGGATATGCTATATGAGCACGAGCACTGTTATTACTTTAACTTAGCATTTTCCAGTGGGAAACCACGTTGGGGAGGGGAAGAGCCTCACAGGAAGCCTTTCATACAGTAAGCCAGGCTGGCTTCTGAACCTTTCCAAATACGCTCCCATGATCACCTCTTATTCCATGACTGCCTTTAGTTACTATCTCAGTTGAATTCTCTTCAGAGGTTCCACTCTACCACTTCATGAGCAAATGTTATTGCTATTTTGTTCTATCATCAAATTCCTTACCACACCAGCTGTTTCCAGTCAAACCATTTCATGACATGAATTTATCGTTATAAACAAACGTAAGTTAATCCAAAGTAAACCAGAGAACTAAAAGCACATTTGCATCGTTTACTATACTCGCTGTATATAAATTATAGTAAGCACAGTCATATAAATGCATCATTTTTTTCCACATATCACAGCACAAATTCAAGCCAAGAGGCCACTAATACCAAAATATCCATTACTCATTAGTGTCAGGAAGAAGATGCCAACATTGATGCAATGCTGCTAGAGTGCATCCCTTTTGCCATACCCACTATCTAAGAACCAGAAAGCTTTACAGAGGGCTTTTCAGTATCCTTATTGTTTTGCTTTCAAATTAGTGTTTCCTAATCATTTACCTACTGATGCCATATTCTGTAATCAAGGAAAACTGTTGCTTTCTAATTTCCTAAAAAGGGACAATATTCTCAGGTAGTTTTTTTTCTAACACATACCAGCAAAGGAACAAATTTCCACTAGGTTTTTCTGTATGGTTCTCACCACTGCAAAGGCTTCTATCCTGGTTTGGTTATCCAAAATAGCAAGTAATAGGTAAACTACTTTTCTGCTTATTCCTGGAGTCACATTTAGGGGGTAGCGACAGGAAGGAACTACCCTTGTTCAAAAAAGTTTACTATTACATGTAAACAGTTAAAAAGAAAGATGTCTCAAAGCCTAGTACAGCGTATCAGCGAGCCTTTTAGAGAAGATGTGCAGCCACACAATCATGCACAGTTTCTGAGATGAAGTCCTAAATAGCTATGAAGTGGAAAACATCCCATCATAAAAACTGTCTCACAAGACAACAAGTTCTGGATTATTTTTCCTCTGAAGCTTATGCAGGCTGAACTCTCCATTGCTATTTTACTAGGATTTTTACTTGGTTAAGAAAATTAAATCAGCAATGGAACGGGAGTTAATGGTATCATGGTAAATTTTGCTACAAGCTGTCATATGCTTGCAATCTCCATAGACACACAGATTCAAGAAGTAATTTATCTGCCTGTTCGCACACTTCCAACTGTCACGTCTGACTCAGACGCTAGTATGGTGGAAAAAGCAGGAACAAGCAGCTGAAATGACTGATACTTCTGCCAGAAGGTGTGAAGAAGCTGCATGAAACACGCAGAGGAAACTGAGGTCTACTTTGGTTGGTTGATTGGCTTTTTAATTCAAGAAGTTTTCATTTAAGTTTACAGTAATGTTTTATTTTAGGACACACATCTTTCAGATTCAGATCTTTACAAATATCTAAACCTTTTTTATACTAACCACCCCTGCTTTTCCACTACCCTCCTCAAGGGTATACACATGTAAGTAATCTCATCTGGTTTAATCCCCCCAAAATGGGTATCATGTCTCTTTCTGCACTCTTGCAAAGATCTGCGGTCTTCCTAGCTCAGGACAACAAAGCTTTATCCTCTTAGTCATGGTGGCTGAAGGCAGCACAGGCTCTTTTGCCATGGGTAACTACATAAACCCTCCCTCCATCTCATAATCCATACAGGCCTGAAAAACAGGAAGCTTATTTAATGGAGTAGTACAGCTGAAGTAATGGGTGCTCAAGAGTGGAACTGATAAGCAGCTGGATAACAGACTAACAATGGAGATGTCTGTAGTCCAAAGGACTAAGAGCCTTTGCAACGTACTTGCAGCACTATACAATGAGGACATGCAGAACAGGAAGTGTCCAGGTAATACTGTACAAACCAAACACATGGTGATGGGACTGTCATTTGAGAGACTGTTTAGCTTTTGGATAAAAATCAATCAAAACAACAAAAAGTCTATTAAGTCTGCAAAACAGGACACAGTAGAAAGCACACAAGACACAAGCAATTAATTAAATAGAAAATATGAATTGGAATTTTGCTTATTGACCTCAGTAAGGAGCACCATACTTGCTAGCTACCAGACATTCGCATACCTGAGCAGCAAATCCAGTAACCAAGTTACATGACTGAGCATGAGCAGGGCACAGTGGGGAAGGAGAAACTATCACTCTGTGCTTCCTCATAGCTCCCGCTTCAGCAGATCTCTCCCTTTACTCTGACACCAAAGTTGTCCAAACCCACTCTCCAGTCAGACCACCTGAAAACTCACCTTTCTAATGACAAGCATTTTTATATAAGCAAGCACTCCCAGCACTTAGCACTTTCTTAAAGGAACTATTTTATTTTTGAAATGGGATGCATGTCCTGCCTCTACACTGTGGCCACAGTAGTGCATCTGTGGAGGCTCTTAAGTCTACTCATCATCCTCCTTGCTTTTCTTCCTTAAATACCAGCAGTCAATGAAATCAGTTTCTCACAGCATTTTCATAAATAAAGCTAACTCTTTATATTTTGTTATTTAAAATGTTTGATGAAATTCAATATTATGCTGCCCAAAAGGTCACAGTATTAGTTATCCAATTATCACTATAACTGCAGCTACCACAACTTAGCAGTGCACTGCAGCATACACACCACACTTAGCTATTTTAAACTAAAACAGAAAGGGTGTCTTTTGCTATACATTATACTTGCTTATACATGATTCTGCAACATGCATACATTTATACTTGGACATAGAATGATAGAATAGTTAGGGTTGGAAAGGACCTTAAGATCATCAAGTTCCAACCCCCTGCTATGACAACTCTCAAATTAAACTGGACAACTTGTTAATAGCCTTCTAAAGAGTTGACAGATGGTTTGCGTACCTTGCAGCCATTAAAACCTCATACTGTAACTCTCTCTGATCCTTCAAGATAAGCAGACTCTTATCACATAGGAATTTGGAGAAAATCTTCCCAAGGAACTTAAATACCATAGGAAAACATGCCTTTGACTGTGGAAACAGCAGATTCATCCATGAGGATTTTGTCAATATTGCCCAAATCTGTTATTATCTGCCATTTAGAAAATAGTCTTTCAGCTATTGAAAATAGGATGCAGTCAAATGTCATGGGAAAAAAAAAAACAAACACAAACCTCAAGCAGTTACTAAGTCCTACCTGAACTAAATTCTAAGACTAAAAGCAAAAATTAAGCTTTGCAATGCTGTCATCAACAGTTAATGGTGGTACCTAGTGCTCATCACCTACAATTTTGACTGTACAGCCTAATAAAACAGTAAGTGGTATGTGCCAGACTTCCTCCTTAAAAGTATTAGCAGAAGAAGCAGCATTCCCTCTCCAAAAGCTTCAGGATTTGAAGCATGATTTGAGCAACAGTGTCTTACACGTTGCGTAATCCGAGCTTACACAATGAATTTCTACAAAATACCCTATTTGTCTAACTGTTCTCATCATTAACTGGAACAAATGAAAGCAGGAAAAGGGAAAAAAAAAACAACCAAAATCCAACACCTAAAACAAACAACTTAGTACATTTGGGACATATGTTTGAAGTAAACCTCATACATCTTTTAAATAATTTAATTATGTTTGGTAAATTCAACTTAACAGCATTTCGCAAATATTAAAGCACTTCAGACAAAGCTTAGAACAATTATGACATTATTCAAACATCATGGATATTTAAATTACGATTTAGTACAATTACAGTAGGCCAGAACTAATATACATGACTTCTGAACTTTCTTACAGCTTAAGTGGTTAACTGAATTTTTCTTTACCTGTTTAATTAAAGAAAAGAATACTTTTTCTATCCTAGTACTAGTAAGTCTTTGAGAGGACAAAACCATGCTGTAGCCTGTTTATGTAAACTGATACGACAAATCCCTTTTGCTAACTGCATTACTTAATCCTGATGGATTGCAAAAAGTTAAGTAACTTCTTTTAACTCAAATGGCATTAACACTAACAAAAATTATTTAGTTAGTTAAAACATTGTCTTACCGTGTAAATCCCAATTCTACAAACAGCAAATGACAGCTGGATACATTCAGACATAGTCTAAAGAAATTAAAATAGAGATATTACCAATAATGCTATTTACTACAAATTAGGTTTTTTCCCCATCTCTCCCCTTTCCCTTGAAAGCACCACCTAAGGCTATATTTCTTTATTTTTCTTCTGTAAGTGTGTATTAAACAAGCTGAAAAAATTCCCATATAAATCCAGATTATGCAGATACTTACTACCTTTCTATACAGAAGCAGCTGCCAACACCATCATACCTTCTAATTCAGTATTTCACTACAGGCCTCAAGCTACCTAATGCTCCCCAGAATGCCTGTATACAACATTAACATTTTGCATGCAAGCTTTCAGTTCCATTTATTTTTATCTACTTGGGTTTAAAAACAACCTGCAAAAGACATTTTAATAGGGTAATGTGCTTTTGGCTTCTTGGAGGACTGTAAAGAGCTTCCATGTTTAAATATTACCATTTTTCTCTCCTATCATCATTCAAATTCTCTTCCTCTATTTACCAAAATAACATGTATTATTTAATATCCCCACATTTCTGAAATCATACTCCTTTAGTTTTCTGAAATCTTTATGTTCAAAAGAGAGCTCTCTACTGTCCTGAATATTCCATTTAAACTGATTTTACAGCTGTGAATAAGCATATTAAAAGCTTTTACCCTCAACTTGCTCAACTTCCAATCTGTTGTGATTCCACAATTCTATGTCTTCTGCGGTCACACAGAGAGGCTGAGGATGGACTATGAATTTCTGATGAAACAGATGAAAAACACCTTCTTTAAATAGCACAAAGAAGCCAGAAAATAAATGCAGCTCCCCAACACCTACTGTAGGCTTGCCTTTTTTATATACAGTACAATAAACCAGGTTTACAATGATTTATTCAGATGAATGGAGGAATTACTTTAAATAAGGTATTTGAGAAGTCACTGTAGGAAAAAATTAAAGCAATCAAGTGGAATGTTTTTACTGCATGTGTAACAAGTTCACACATCATCTACATGTATTTTAAGATGTTGAAGGTGAACTGCTGGATGTTACAGACTTCAAATAGGATCAGTGAATTTTTTTTTTTTTGGCCTCTGCTTTCTAACCTTCTCCCCTCAAAAGCCTGCAACTGAAATACCCATTTAATTAGAATTGTGATTTAAAAGCTTAAAAGAGAAGTCATGAGTGCTAAAAAAATGTGTAGCAACATTTTTCATTAGCTGAAATTGTTAAATTTTAAATGAGTAGTATTTCACCAAACTGTCTGAAAGTCAAAAAGCACAGCACAAAAACCTGAAAGCAAACCTCAACAGCATGGTTGATTTTCTTTTCTTACTGGAAGTGAACTAGAATATTCTTACTGACAAGGAAATGCTGCTTCAAAGCACCATTTAAATTGCCAGGACATATTCTTTTCAGCTTTCAGAACAAACATCCAATTCTACAACTTGTGCTCTAAGTTTCCCACAGAAAAAAAAAAAAAAAAAAGCACAGAAAAACAGGAGTAAGACTGACTTTGAGAAATCCTACGTTACACAAAGTGGTGGGGGTGGGGTTATAAACCATACCCATACCCCTCCTGAGAGTATTTGCAGAGCTTGTTCCAAAGGTTCTAGGGATGGATGACTTCCCTCAGCAATCTCGTCTAGTGCTTCATTACCCTCCCAACTAGAAAGTTTTCTAATGTTTAACCTGAGTCTGCTGCAATTTAAGCTCATACTGAAACACAGGGTGATACATACAGTAATTTGTATTTTCAGGAGCCTGACGTATTCTACGCTGATGGCAGACTCAACTTTATATATAAAATAAAAGATTATTTCAGGTTGCAAGGGAAGTAAACATGCAGCAGCAGCAAAGCATTGCAATTTCTCAATGTATATAGTTTGCTTTTATTCTAGACAAATACAGCATTATACATTGTTTTCCTTTTTTTAAGTTTTGCTCAGTACTTCCAGGCTATACATTCATGGGAAAACTTAGCTGCAGTTCAAATTCTCCAGCAAGCACCAGTGGACCCTTGCTTCAGTAGAATAAAGCACATCTATGCTACCTTACTTATCTGTTGTTGGTTTTGTTACTGTTTTGAAACCAAAATTATTATCTCCCCTTCCTACTGCCACAAATAGTGCCATTGAATGCTTCCCCTAATCATTTCCCTATGAAATATTAAGCTAATCCCTTCCCCAAGCCTCCAAGATGATGCTTATGATCTGCAGTCTGTACCATTAAAAAAAGCTTATTAATTCCAATGCTGTTATCAAATTCTCTCTTATATTCACCTCTCCTCCCCCCCCCCCCCCGGAAAAAAATTTACATTCCCCTCAATATTATTTCAGTTTAATCACTGAAAAAGCATCAGGATTGGATTTAAATAATTAGTTGCTTAGTGATGCTGTCCTACAGACTATCACTTCTCTCACTGAATTACAATGTATCTGATAATATGTTGCTACACTGGGAATTTATTCTTCATACTTTCATTACTTTGGTTTTGCATCTCATTCGGGACTATACAATTGGGCAACAAAACAATTGTTGGAGAATTTTCATTTCATTTACTTACAGTTCATTGTTGCTTTCTGAAAGGATTTTACATGGCAAGCATGAAAGTAAAAGAAAAAAATAATGTAAAAATATTCCTACAAATATTACAAAAGAAAGATACCTTTTTGATACAATTCTACAAACACTTATTCTTAAGAGATGTCACTTAGTATGTCTAAAGTGAACAGAAGAGTCATCAGGTCAAATATGTCTAACAAGCATGCATCTATGTCATTAGGTACACTTCTTCTGAGGCAAAACCTTACAAACATTAAATAATTTCTCCAGCTGGAAACTGAACTCACAGCTAACATACATATTTGCCCAAAACTTTGTTATTTCAACCACGTTTTAAAAACATGACTGTTCATAATGACCTAGAAAGATGTCTGCCTTGCAACTGTGGAACCTATTATTCACAAGTGTTTGTTCTGTCCTTTTTTTCAAGCAGTCAGCTATGAGTACAAACCAATTTCAGTATTTGGCATTTAAAAAAAAAATCTGGCAGCTGACACAGGCACACACTAATCTGCAACTGCACAAATTAATTGTTTTAATAGCTGTATCTTCAGCAAATATTACCCTACCTGTAATATTTACAAGAGAGAAAGCATTGAAGAGATTAATTAGAGCACATTTCGCAACTGATCACTTCAAAGCTGCAATCACCAAGTTGAAAGCAGTAGTCTCAAGAAACTTGGTGGGCAAAAGGGGAGGAAGGATCCTTATCAGCTTCTGGTAAGAGACACCTGACAGAACTGCAGGAGCTGGTATCCTCAACTCTGCCAATCAACATATACTCACCTTGACCTCAGCTTGCTTTGCCACAATCCAAAATAAATTACAGTGCTAAGTATAGTTCCAAGACTACAAAGGCAGAAAGCAGTACGAGAAAAGGAAGTTGTTTTTTTTCCAGTGATATGTTTCTTCAGTAAAATAAAGATTAAGATGCCCTTCTGCTCATTTATAAAGAGGCAGTCCACTCCAGTAATCACTTGGAATTATTGGACCTCCCAGGCAAAAGCCTTTCCACCCCCATTTTTATCTGCATCTTTTTCAGTACATAAGAAATGTGAAAATTAGCAATAAGAATGTAAAGAATATGCAGATTTTATGGTACTTATACGTATGGAGCCTGGAAGAAATACTCAGTGCTTGAGTTTTTCAGAACATGTAGGTACCCAAAAGCACACACAACTGTGCTATAGTACAGGTGGCAGGAACTTCAACCAGAACTACTGCTTGCTAAGCTTGTGGTGTACTCCAAGTAGTAACTCAAAGGCTTCTCTTTCTGCATAAGATGTCATTAATGGAAAGTGTTAGAGGGCTGTGATATTTTTAATTTAAACTCCCTGAATTCTTTTTTAATACAGCTGTCAGGGGTAAAAGACACAAAATATTTTCATATTCTCCTTCAATGCTGAATAATTAGATTTTTAAAATGCCAACCTTCTTGTACATAATCATTAGAAAAAAGAAATCTGAGTTTAAAGACTAGAAGAAACTGGTGATGATGGAAAGGCAATGATATGTGAACAGTAAGTAGGACTGGATCCAAGAATCCACTTGTCATCGGAAAAAGTAATGAAGTGGATGCACCAGAGAACAATGCTCTCCCCTCTTTTAGGCAATATTCTTACTAGAAAAGTTTTCCATGACTGTTTCCAGGACAGCAATGATTCAAAGAGCGAAAGATGCAGATTAGACAATACAAAATTAACAGCTGCAAGAACGGCACAGAGATTTCTCAAGAATTCTGGTCCTTTTTTCCTGTCCTGCTGAAACCTGAAATTAGGCAAGTTTCTAGTCAAGAATAAAGCACTGAGAGATCACTCACTGTAGAGTGCATCATCACTCTGCATTCTACATAGGCTGCCAATTCAGCTTCAGGTTCACTCAGTGTTGTGGGTCTTACATATAAAGTTATGAACTGGTTAAGATATAAATGCTGGAAGGCCAGTAGCCTCTTGCTCATATGTCAAGGCAGCACCTCCAAGCAGAAGGAATCCTTCAGCTACATGTCCCTGGAGCAGATTAAGTGTGTTCATAAATCCCTCTGAATTAAAAAGTCTCGCCTCCTGTGCAGTCAATGCAATTCTGCTTACACTGGGGAGCACTCCTGGACCCAGTCCAGAATATCTCCATTTTCTAACTGTAATTTCCTGTACTGGAACTAGATCTAGCTGTCTCCTCGGTGAGGAGGCATGGACACGTTTAGCATACAGCATAACCGCCAGGACATACAGGGAACCATATACCTCATGGACACACCCTCAAGTTCCAGCTGTCACAGCTTCAGAACCTCCACAAGCCTATCCTCACACCTGGACATCAAGTTTAATACCCCTTACAAAGGACCTGCCTCACAAGAAACTACAAATTCACAGTCTACTTATTTTGGCTTCCGTAAGGTTAGTGCACAAATGAAACGCAGAATGCAACTATGCCCATGTGAAAAAAAACAGTTCCTGGATTGTAACTGTCATCAAGTTCTTCTACTGGGAGAAATGACTTATTGCCTATTTACCCTCTCTTTATGATTTCAAAGATGTCTATAATACTGACTTCACATACCATTCAGCTGTCTCTTCTTCAGACTGAAGGGCTATTACTATTTAATCCCTCCTTGTATGGAAGCAGTTGTTTTCTTTCAATTACTGTGTCATCCTTCTCTTTTTCTTTTTTGCTTCTACAATACTCCTTCCGAGATGATGCAACCAGAAACGTCGCATTTAAGACAACAGCAAACCTTACATATAAGCAGTGCAAAAATCAGATTTTTCTTTCTTTTTTGTTCCTAGTACTCTACACTTGTTGACAGATGTCTGGGTTGAGATGACACTTTAAAAAAGGATCCTCTTTCCCTTTCCTGAGCACTCATGGTATTTTAGGGCCTATTCATTCATCTGTACTGCCATGTGACTTCAACTACAAATATATGCAACACTGCATTTATCAAAACTGAATTTCACCTGCCATTTTATTACCAATATCAGAAGGGATACTATGTTTTGTTTGTTTTTTTTTTTCCCAGGTTCAAGATGCATTCTTAACGTCTCTGCATCAGCCCATCCAAAGCATATGCAGTTTATACAACTAAATACAAACATGAATTTCCCTTGTAATCTTTGCATTCTCTTGTTCCTTTTATTCACTGCCAGAGCAGAGCTATCATATCTCCTTTATGAAACTTACTATTGACAGTTTAAAGTATGATTACTTCATTTTTAACTGCTTCAAAGTTTTTTGTCTCTATTAGAGCCAAAATCACAGAAGAAAAGACTAGGCAGTAGTTGCCATACAGGCTAATAAAATGTAGAAAAAAGATGCTTCTTCCATCCAAAAGTTCCAAGTCATAACAAGAAAAAAAAAAAAAAAGAAAGTCTGCAAATTTATTTCCCCTATATGAACAGTTACTGCTGGCTCCTGCATGCCATCCTGCTTCCCCTGACTCTCCAACGCCAACAGTTAATGTGGTCCTGTGAAATTTTTTTCTTCTACAGATGCACCAAAACATACACCTTAAAAGCAAAGCATCATACAATGATTCACGTTCTTCCTGCTGTTTGTCTTCATAGGCAACAAAGCTAAAGAGCAGAACTGCATCTAAACATACCAGGGCTTGTCAGCTAGACTCCCTTCTTTGTGTCTCTTCCTCAGATGGCAGGAAGCTACTTACATGCTCATGTTGGCAACTGATATAGTCACCTTACCAGGCTGTCAGTGAGACAAAAGAAAAATTCTGTACTCTCAAGAGCTACAGAATGAGATGGGCCAATCTCTTATTCAATTGCAAATACCCTATTTACATCCCCAAGGACTATTACACAGTCAGACAGCTGGCACTTGAGAAAGTTTTGCTGCACATACAGTGAAAAAAAACAAAGCCAACATACTCCAGAGTATCATAAGCCAAAACCCAAACAATCACAAGATTTTAAGTACTGCATATGGGTTTTTTTCCTTATGGCTTTTCAGCTGTTTGGACCCACATTTGTGCTTTTAAGTTTGAAACTAAAAATGCCTCTTTTATTACTGGAAAGTTGATATTCTCATATAATCACAAAACTTCAGAACTCAGTTTAAGAGAATAAACATCACAAGCTGGCAGTATTAAAAAACATGAGCTGATGATACTGACAACAAGCCAGAAATGGTAATCAGCATGGGGTATTAGGAGGAATATTCTGTCCTTACAAAATGTAGATTTTCTCCCTCATTAAAAGCTTTCATTTCTAATCTTTTGTGAAATTCATCACTCTATTGCCTCAAGCTTGGAGGTCTAATTGAAGAACTTCAGGAGCAGCATACTGCAGAGCAACATGGGACCCAACACATATTGAACCTGGGACTAATTCACACAGACATTATAGGGCTATTCCCATTTTTAGAAACTGGCACATTTTTTTGATGTAATGACATCTACCAGTCTAATGCAATCCTTATCATGGAAAAGGCAAAATGGCAAAGTAATTTGATTTTAAATGTGCTAATTCACGTATTTCTTCAGTGCATGTATCTGAAGAATGACATTTCTGGCACTGTGATACTGCTGTGACTTCACAGAATCTTGTGTTGGAAATCATATTAAGGCATTCTTTCGTGTTTCAAAGGAAGCTGTATCAAGTTTCACTGCTCGTAACAGCCACCTTTGAATCAAAAGTTTAACTGGGGAATTCAATAACTGTTCCTATTACAGGATGAGCAAATGCAGCATTTGACTTTTATCTTCTGCAAAGGAACTGCACACTTCTGCTCACTGATCTACATTCTGCCAGGTAACTTCCAGTGACTTAAGTCACCAATATTTTTTTTGCCCTTTCTGTATGGCTGATTACATCTTTCGTTCAGCAACACTGTTTGCAATACTGGCTAGGTAGACTCTACCAAGGAGAAGGATTTGTTTTCCAAAGGACCTCTCTTCCAGGTCTTCAGCCAGGTCAGGTTCTTGAACTCCCAAACTTACTTAAACCAGAAGCATGCTCATTCAGGTGAGGTCTCCTCCCAGAATTGATTCCATTTGCCATTCCCAGTTGATTTAGATTTGAATGTTATGTTTCTTTGAGCTGAAATACTGATAGGAACCTAGTCACAACAACTTCTTTTGGTGAGGGTCTCTGAAATTGTTTTGAGTTTCTTCCTACATTACTATGCTGACACAGAAAGTAATCAGAAGCAGCAGCACTCTCACCTTCAGATGAAGTGAGCCTGGCTAGGTATACGGTACCATGTAATCCAGCATATCAAGAGCTGGTGCTGAAGACCAAGTATTCATGCTATGTACTTTTGACTAGTTCTGATCTGGTCCTGGGGACTGAAAACCTGTTAGCTCAGCGCTTCTTCCAGTGAGGTTTCAACTGAAAAAATACCAAGTTCATGCGATCTCTGATTACACGGCAGTGCAAACCTACCTACAGTAAGGAGACTTAGATCCACTTCAAAAATTCACATCTGATCCAAACACTAACACAGTTGCTTGCGCCCTATACAGTAGCTGATCTTATATGTCTTAGCTGTTTTCTTTCCTGCATTCAGCTACATCTTTACTTTGAAACAACTGCCAGACTCCACATCCTTGTACCTAATCAGATTCCCAAACCAAAAGAGGCATATTATCTTAACATGTAGGGCACTTGTGCCCAGCAGAAGGCGTAGTTTCAAGGATGTTACAGCTAACAGATGAGCCAACAGACAGCCTCAAGAATCCTTATTATATGACAAAAGACAAAATCCATATGATGAGAGGAATGTTTAGCAAACGATAAAGAGGACAAGGCTATAAAGACTTTTGTTTCCCATGTTGCAGGTGATATATCAAAAAACTATCTGTGCCTCAGCGGAAAAATCCAGGTTCCTAGTATGGATCTTCCCCTATATTCCCTTGTTCAAAGGAGAGCAGCTACTTATTTACAAAGTTTCAGTGAAGTAGTTCAAACCTTTAAACAGGTGCCTCCATAACACCATTTATAGTGTAAGAAAGAATGTTTTCTGTGGCCTGCAGATACCAAACAATGGAACAGGCAGCAACAGCAATGGAAAGATGGGATCTGAAGTAGATCAGAATCATTAAGTGATCGTGTTTTATTCTGTATTACACTTCCCAAATCAAACCTGTCCAACTAAATTAAGGGGTCCAACTAAACAAAAGGGAAGGTCTTAAAGGTAAGCTGTTCAAGAAAGAGAAGTTGCAGAGAAATTTTTTTTTTTTAATTATTTTAACATCACCTAGTATTTCTAAGAACATCACAGCTCGGTATATGCAACTTTCCCTTGTCAAGCAAGACTTTGCCTGAGTATTAACTATCCAGAACTTGAGGTCAACACTATTCAGAAACCAAAAAACTCTGGAGTCACTTCAAGGCCTATTCATCTAAAATTTGAAAACTTAGTTCAATTTACTCAAATACTACTCAAATTTTAGCTTCTGTGTGCACATATGCAGAAGTAGAATGTTCATAACAGCTAAAAAATGTACAAAGAACTGAAAAAAACCCAAACTTGTTATATGTAAAAAACAACCCCCAACAAAGCAATAAGGCTTCTACTGCACTAGGAGAGCATGCTCTTGAATTTGCAATATCCATATTCATGCTTAACTTTCAAGGGGGGGGGATAAGAGGAATCACTAAAGTTGATGCAGTTGTTCACATGAGAAGTGTCACCTTCATTTTCAGGTTGGAATATACTCTTCATTATCTGCCCAAGAAGCATTCTTACATACAACTAAGATACAATGTAGTATAGAATACAACCTAAGATAAGCTATTGTATTAAAAATGCTCAATATACAAAATTAAACAGGTTATCAAATTTATCTGACAAACTCTTACAGGGCTATGTAAGACCTCTTCTTTTTTTGTAAAGTCACACAGATGCAAATTTTTGTATCACCCTCTAGCACAGGTTTTAAAAGCTCTATACAGGTCAGGCTGGTACATGCAGCAATTCAATGTAAGATCCTTATCTAGTACAGAGGATGCCACTGAGAAAGTATATTGTGAAAGTCTACTCGGCAGCTTAAAAATTACATTGCAAGTATCACGTACAAAAAACTGAAGCATTGCTATTGTTTCCCCACAAGTTCCCCAAGCAAAAATGCTAAGACTGGTCATATGCCATGCTTTTTACAAGACGCATCATGCTGTAATTTCTTAAATTAAGCATAGTCTACTGAACATAAGCCAGCCAATACAAGTCTATGTACACACTATAAGCCTTTTGACACAATGCAGCAAGAAGGAAGCAGAAGAAGGCTGCATATACATCATTGGATTATGTAGTCACAAAACCCGACAAATGTACATTGATGCAGCTCTGTTCATGTACTTATTTTAAAGGAGTTAACTCCAATACAAAGAGAATAAACTGTATGAGTAAAAGGTGTGTCTAAACGAGCGAAGATGCATTCTTTTCTAGAGGCTGAACCTGGATTAGCTATGTTGATCAAATAGAAAAAAAACAACAAACACCACCACACCACACAAAAAACCCCACACCACTCCTAACACTGTAATTATATCAATACAAAAATAAAACAGGCAGCAGACTCAAGAGCCTGTTTTAGCTATTAAAGATATGAAGGCTAGCGCTACTATTCTGTTACAATGCAAAACCAGACCAGAGCACTGCAGAAGATACCCAGTTTTAATACCAGTTCTAATATCAAATGGCATTAGCCATAAATCAGGTATCACACTGTAAGTGGAAGAAGGCATACACATGTTCTGGTTATCTACCCATACAAGCTTCAGGACCATAGTCCAAGCTGGATCCAAATGACTTGGCTTTGAGCAAGTTTTGAACATTTTCAATAACTTGCTGCTATTTGTTGATGCTGCAGATGTTCAGGTTTCCTGGGATCAGCTCCTTAAAGGAGAAAAATGTACCATCAGTGTGGGCCCCATTCAGGAAAAATCAGAACAATCTTCTTATGGAAGTCTGGGAAGAGCTGGCTGGGGGCAGACCTCTTGTCAAGAAAGAATGACTCCTGAGTCTGCTGCAGCAAACCTGATCTCAGCTATCATAAATTCCTTCCAGCAAACTCTCTCACTCAGCCCCACTGCTAACTAAAACTTTGTATAATGCTCTGTCAAGGGACTACTGCAGCCACAAACAAGTGCATTCTTTGCCCTGCTGTAAGCTTCACACTAAAGGCAGGGTGCCTGCAGGCTGCAAGCTGCAACACAGGTCCCTAAATTGAGGAACCAGAAAAGGAACCTTCTGTTTAAGTTTTGAAGCCCATATAGTGCAAGATCCCAACATAAACACATAAAACACAAAATTCCCCAAGGTGCATTTTTGCTACTACTGTTCAGAAAATAACAAGGCAGTTGATCTCTATCTATAGGTTAAAATCCGTACTACAGCTGCAAGTCTTGCACAAATAAAGAGTAGGCCCATCTTTACAGTAGGACAGACTGTGGCAACAGCTTGGAGCTCTGGGATGAAAGTGGGTGGTAGACAAGTAGTGCCTAACTCAGTGCTGTCAACTTGTTTTGTCAGAGCAGACTTTCAACCAGAGGTGCTTGAACACACTCCTCGTTACCAAGAAGAGCCATTCCATTTACCACCATTAACTGAGAAAGGTGAAGGAGGACCAATAATCTGCATTTGGTGAAGATGAGGACTGGAAGAAGTCCCATGCACAAATACACAAGAAAATAACTGAACTGTCAAACAGAATTTGTCTTCTTTTCAAGTAATACACAGATGCAAAAAAATAAAAACTTTTCTGTTTTTTCCTCCTGTTGCCAGTTATGACAAGTATTCCAAAGACCAAGGATTCCTGATATGTAAGTATGGAAACCCCAGTAACAAGTGCTGGTCATTGACAGATGAAGGCATCTTGGCCTGTCCTGGCCCATCAGTGGACCAGAATCCTGCTTAAATCTGTGGCTTTCACATCTACAAAAAAAAAAAAAAAAATAACTTGGCTGATCTGTAACAACTTCTGCATCAAATTACTCCTTTATGTCTCCCATGGTGTCGTAACAATCACTGCAGGAGTGATGAGACCTTGAAAGTCTCTCTTCAGAGATAATTCTCTATACAACAGGGCATTAAGCAAGAATTTATGACCACTTAGGATCTTGTTATCCTGAAGATTCACTTTTTTGAGAGATGCCACCAAAGAAGGCCACAGAACAGACAAGAAGAAAACGATCAACTGGAGAAAAAGAGTAAGGGAAAAAAAAATAAATGTAGAGCTCTTTAATCCCCTCCTCCCTTTAGTTAATACAAAAACATGCTCTCATTTTCCAAGGCTTATTAAATTTATTGTTCCCGAAGTGACTGGCTTTCTACGCAACTGCCTGCAGCAGTCACAAAGGTTAACGCAAGAATTTCAAGAAGTACAGGATGGCCAGTTTCATCTGGATATAAGTTTATAAAGGAAAAAAATATAAGAAACAGCTCCAGGCTCTCAAGGAGCTACGAGGCTGCCCCTGGCACACATGTTTATTATCAGTATTTCATTAACCAGGTTCTTAAAGAGAAGACTACCTACCATTTCTGCCACACAGGACTTATTTTCTATTCTCTCTCTGCTATTCCAATTCAGGAAGCAAAGCCTAAAACTTTTTTTTTTTAATAAAGCTGAATAACCCAAAATAAATCTAAGCTATATGAGCACAAGAACAATATTTAAGTGAATGTTTATGTCTGGTTTAGTTATTTTCATTCTCAGTGAAGGAAAAGTCAGCCACTGTATGCAGCTCTGATCTCAGTATGGCAAATCTTCAATCCACTAAAAAGAGCATCACCAGAGATTTTGTTGACTGGCTGATGTACCTCTCTTGAAAGCCTACACCCATGCACATCTCATGTGGAGACATCAGAAAGGCTGAGTCAAGTTTATGACTTCAAATGCTTCCTGACTGGTCGCATCAGACACCATCAGCAAACAGGGATGGACAGCCAGAAGAGACCTACACCATATTGCCCGAGCTGACTCTTCAAAGCCTTCAAAAATGAAGGAGGGGGCATAGTTCATAGAGTAGTGCTCAAAGCAGAAAAACTTGAGAGATGGGATGTACCCATTACCCTCTCGCGCTGTTAAGTGGAAAACCCCAGGTCAGTAGTTACAGTACTACAATCAAGTCGTGACTAGGTGTGCCACCGGGTTCACTTAAGCGACTGTGAACACTAACCACGACCCCAGCCTGAAGCGCGCGCCCGCGATACGATCTCTCGCAGGCGAATAAAGCCAATACCCATTAAAGAGCAATAAACGCTACCCCTGAATACCAGATGCCCGGGCGCAGGGCTGCTCTCGCCCGGGGTGACAATTTAGTTCATTCAACCGTACCCTAAGCTCATGTATTTAGGAAAAACACAGCGACCCGGGTCACGGCTTTAGCATCCTAATAGCGGCCAAATGAGCGGGGCGGCAGCACGCTCCAGCGGCACCCTGCCGGTTCACCGCCCTTTAACAGCCCCCGGGCCCGGGGAGGCAGCGCACCCGGAGCCCGGCTGTCCCCCGCCCCACCTGCCCCTCTTCCCCGCCGGGGTCGCCGTCTTGGCTACTGCGCGCTCCGTAAGATGTCCGACGGGCCGGCGGCGGGGGGCGCCCCGCTCCCGTGGGGGAACCTACCAGGTAATCCATGTACCGGGTGGCGCCGGGCGCCGCGCTGCCGAGCAGGTCTCCGGGGCCGCGGCTGACAGCGGTGCTGTGCCACTGCGAGCCCCCGCCGTCACGGGGAGCGGCGCTTCCTGCCGCCTGCCTCGACGGCGCGGGGGGCTCGGCCGCAGCCGCCAGGTGCGGGGCTGGAGCTGGCTGTGCCGCGGGCGCGCGAAGGGTCCGGTGCCGGCGGCGCTGTCAGAGCCACCCGGTACCGCTGCCCGCTCTCCTCCCCACCTCACCGCGCCGCGCAGCAGCAGCCCTGCGCGCGGGGGAAGGGGGG